>NW_026607495.1:8750000-10000000 GCF_021117445.2 Syzygium oleosum
TTTAGTCACCGTACTCTATTTTAGTGACAATATTAGTCCCCATATTATTTGATTAATGAGATTTTAAGAACTATTTTTTTACGTTTCCATTTGAAATAAGAATAATATAACGATGTTATTATTTAATACATGATATGCATGTGTATAAGTCTTTATAGATACTATTGATGGTTTAACAAGTAATAACATATGTTGTGATGGAATGTGAACTCCCCTGAACCGTCTAAAATATGCCGCCCGCCTACTAGATAGTGAGTCAATGAAGATGCCGTTGCTAGATACGGTGGAATTAATTTTAATGGGACTGTAAATCAGATTGGGCATATTTACAAATATAGGAATCACCTATTAATTTTGTCTCGATTCGACAATTTCATAGGATTTCATAAGGAAGCGTTCGTCTACAAAACAAAAGTACAAGTACTAAAATTGATCATCCCTAAAAGCACGGGAACCGAATGTCGATGTGCTTTAGAAGCTGGTACACGTAGGTACCATGTGTTAATAGCCAGTGGTTGCCCAACAATTTCCGGTGGATTCTGAACAGAAATTTTGATCGAAGGACTTAATTGTCACCGAATACTAGTAAGAGCATTGGAATTATAACCGAACAAAGTATAAGGACCGAAAGCGAAATCCCCCCAAACTATGGAGACCAGGAGTGTAATTTCCCCTTTCTATTACTTCGTTTCTTGTAAGGAAATTTCCAAAAGTGGGATTTTTTTTTTTTTTGGCTAGAAAAGGCATAATTAATAACCCTGACTATTCACTCCATTAGCTAGATTTAATTTGCTATTAAGTAAGAATGGCCGATTCCTAAGATTATTATGAACAAAGCGTGGATGAGTATTAAATTGTGAATGAAGGTGAATAATACAACATCGGAAACGGAATATTATCACATGAAAATTGCTCTGAATATGCGTTCGATTCATCTGAATCATTGAATATTTCGTAAGCTATATATACATATGTACACACGACGGACCTCATCAGTCTAATTTATCCAAATATATATGGATGTCTGAAATAACTTTTTGTGGGTCAAATATCACTAGGATTTAAATGTATCGTGGATGTTAAAATAGACTCCATGAATAAACAGGATGGACTTTCATATAGACATAAGAAACGTGGGTTGACATTGAGTCTTATCTTCTTCTTAAAAGAAAAGATTAAAAAGGGAAAGCATGAAGTAAATAAAAGGACATATCGATTTGGATGACGATGAAAGATTATTCCTTTAGATAACTTGATCCTAAAGTGAATCATCGTGAGTACGTGTAAGGTAGTTGCCAATTCCTGCATAGGAGTAAGTACTTCCCTTAAATTCCCTTCTCTATATAGTACTCTATCTCTTCCGATCCTTCCCTTCGTTATTCTCTCTTCCATTCCGTCTCTCGCTACTCATTCTCAATTCCCGATCGTCTTCTTCACTGGTGGATACAGAAGAACAAGAGCTAGGGTTAGAAGTAGAAGAATGCCTGCAGTAGTAGGAGTAGTCTCTGGTACCGGCAAGGAGTACCCGGGGGAACTCACGCGGTATGTGCTGGTCACATGCATTGTCGGGGCGACGGGCGGTCTGATGTTTGGCTACGACATCGGGATCTCTGGTAATTTTCGATTAATCCATCAGAACTACCACGCCTATGATCTCTATCTGTTTCTCCACGCCCTCTTCCCTTTGCCATGTATAGGATTATCTTTCACCTCCGTCTAATAACCAGACTGAAATTTGGTTTTCCTATTGTGATCACAGGTCGGGTTACGTCGATGCCGTCTTTCTTGAAGAGTTTTTTCCCATCGGTGTACGAGAAACAGCAAGGAGAGAAGGTGACGAACTAGTACTGCTAGTACGATAGCGAGACCTTACCCCTGTTCACCTCATCGCTCTACTTGGCGGCTCTCTTGTCGTCGCTGGTTGCTTCGACTGTGACGAGGAGGTGGGGGAGGAAGCGGTCCATGTTCTTTGGTGGGATTCTCTTCTGCGCCGGCGCTCTCCTTAACGGTTTCGCCAAGGCCGTGTGGATGCTCATCGTCGGACGCGTCTTTCTCGGTTTTGGTATTGGATTCGCCAATCAGGTGATGTTTTTCACTCTCTTATCCTTATATCACATGGCATACCGATGTAGTATTGCATATGTTACATCAAGCGTTTTTCGTCGGATCGGCATTCTTGTAAGTTTAAGATGTGGGTAGTTTAAGGTCGGCATTCTTGCAAGTTTATGATCATAAGACCTATGTATCATGTCTTCGACCGGATACGTGTTTCCCTTGGTTTTCTTATTCCTCGACCAAATGAATGAGATTTTTCTATTCAATTTCAATAGCAAATATTAAATATAGTAATGTCAAGATTTAGAATTTCTTCAACACTTGGAGGTTTCCTTTAAAGACCCTGTAAATGTTGGAGGTTATGGGTTTGAGAGAGTAGATAGTGTTTTGCTTGAAGTATTACACCAAGAGACGTCAAGTTTGGAACTGTAACATCCTGAATTTCGACCCATTTCCGGGATCAATGATATTGACATTATTCCTCAATTAATTTTAGTAAGTCTCGCCCGGAATGGATCCTTCACGGGATACTGAACAATAGGGAATGGCTAACTAGGAAAACGGTATGTGGACCAGGGACCCGATCGCGAATTGGGCACCGATTCCGAGAAACGACGAGGAAATATTTAGGGCCAATGTGGGCCGATCCTAGGAGGGTGACGGATTTGATTTGGCCAACGACGTACGATTGGATCGCGGGTGATTCCGCACGACCAAGAGTACACGTGGCGAACAAATCCCGAACGTGAACTAAACGATCGCGACCTCCGGAACTAGCGATAATTCCTCGCGTTTTCCTGGTAATTGAGACCGTCACGACTCGAGTAACCCTAGGTCGATACACGTAACCCCTAAACAGCCGCCCGTTAGTGAGAGACCCTAAAATTGTAATTGAGCGATTTTGATTGCTAAATTTGATCTGGACTTGGATGTCGATTTTCGTGAACGTGTGCGACTATTTTGCGAGGACGACGTCATTTTTGAGTGGCCAATTATATTTAGGGTTGGTACGGTCGAAAAATGGAAATTCGACCCGGAACTGGAAAATTACGGTTTTGCCCCTAGGCCTATTTTGGGCATTCCGAATCTTGGGGATTTTGGAGATTTAATTTGGAGAATAATTGTGGATAAATATCAGCCCAAAAAGATTGGACCAAAATGCCCTTGGATATTTTGGTTTGGATTAATCTTGGCCAAGTAAGGAGGGGTAAAATGGGCATTTTGGAAAAAGTTGGTCAAACTCCTTTTAAGACCAATATCTCTCTCTCTCTCTCTCTCTCTGTCCTCACTTCACGCCACCACCACCTTCGGCCACTCCCCTCTCATTTTCTCTCCTCCCTCTCCGCCGGTTCTCTCTCTTTGCCGGCCGTGGACACCGTCCGCCGAAACGCCAAGCCGCCGCGCCGATCGCTGCCGCCGCACGGACCGCCAATCGCTGCCGCTTTCCGCTCTAGCCGAGTTAGTCTAGAGTCTGGTAAGTCGCGATCTAAACCTCGCCTAGTATATCGGGTATTATTGGACCTATTTAGATGCGATTTGGTAAAAATTAGGGGTTGATTGGATGAGCAGGCCTTAGGATTGAAATCGGAAGATTTTGGTGGATTTTTAGAGGCCGATCGATGGCTGGAAATTGCTGTTTTGAGTGCTGTGGGGTGCTGTTTGGTGTGTGGTTGGTGCCATTAGATCCGGCTCGGAATTTCGTGAAAGTGCTATGAAGGGCTGGGAGTGAGATATCGTAGTTTTGGTGTTGAAAAAGGGAAAAATGCGTGTTGGTTGTATGTTGTGATGTGGCTGAATTGATTTGATTGATTTGGGAGCCTCTGAGTGCGCGTATTTAATGTCTGAATATGCACACGTGTGAAATTTATGGCGTGCGATGTGCGTGTGATCACTAAAAGGCCCGGAGGCGTGTTGACGCGAATTGTGATATGATTGTGGGATCGGACCGAGGCATTATAAGCTCGGGTTTCGATCACGTAGGCCTATCGCATTTGGCGCAGGCTGAGGAAAGAAAGTGAGAATGAAATCGGTCCGAGGCACGATCAGCTCAGGTGAGACCAGGATCGGACCGAGGCATTATAAGCTCGAGTTTCGATCACGTAGGCCTGTCGCATTTAGCGTGGGCTGAGGAAAGAACGTGTGAATGGGATCGAACGGAGGCGTGTGATGCTCGGGGCGCGATCGTGTGGGCCTGAGGCATGTTTACGCGGGCCGATGAATGTGATTGAGAACGGGGTGTGTGGTATGGTAAGAGAAAGTAGGATCGGACCGAGGCGTGTGATGCTCGGGGCGCGATCGTGTGGGCCTGAGGCGTGTTTACGCGGGCCGAGAAAGTAATTGAGCTAGTGGGGCAAGACGAGGAAAGTAAATGAAATTGATGCGATAGTGCGTGATCGATGCGTGTTTTTGGCATGGAAATGTGTGGGTTTGTGGTGTGCGAAGTGTGAAATGTGTACGAGTTTGAATGTTGTGATTATGAACTAACGTGTAGGCTGAGTATGCCAAGAGTCCAGGTAAGTGTGACTGTGTGGCTGTGGTTGCGTGTATTGATTGATTGTGTATCTGAACTTGTCTGGAATACGTGGTAGCCTAGGTAGGGTTTAGGTTGTGACTTATTGAGAAGTGTCTCATGGTTGTTTCAACCAAACCATTTCAGAGCACCCGCCCGAGCCTTGAACCTTCCGCCGCTACCGCCGCAGCATTTTGGGATCCCGATGCACACCGAGCATTCAGGAGTAGAATATACCTTGGCTGCTAATCCCTTTTGAGGTCGAGGACGCGATCCGTAGAAGCCAGTTGGTATGCGTGTATTATAAGTTTGCTATTAAATTAGGGAGTGCTTAATTTGAATAGTTGGTGGTATAATCAGGAAATCCGTTCGGGTGTGTACTATCAGTTGATATGAATCTGATGGGTGTTGGAAGTGTTTGGTTGTAAAGAATTGGATGTTGTATATGTATAAAGGTATAGTTTTATGTTTGGTGGTTTGGTGATTTATTTCTTCCTGGTGTTCTCCAATTTTATTGTCCGGGTGTCACGCCCCGTACCCCACGAAGCGTGAGCATCCCACCTTCGGTCGATAAATTGCGACGTCCCAGGAATCGTCGCCGACCCACGCCCATACAGAGATCAAGCACAAGCGGAATTATAAAATAAACAAACCCAGACAATTACAATATGAGCCAAGGATAGCCATCCAATAAACAACGATCAACGCAGAAAATATGTACATACTTATATTACTATTTTAAAACTCTTTTTACAGTGTTCACGACAACCAAAAAGGAAACACCAACAGCTGGGAATAACCCAAACAGCCACTTCTCCGTTCTGCTCCATCCCCACCGGGGTGCATGCTCGATGACTGCTGGATAAAAGGCGGTATTCCAAAAAGAGGTGGTGACCTCGGCATCCTACTGCTGGGGGTCTGAAAAGTTTCGGTTTACACAACCGTGAGACGAATCTCAGTGAGTTCAACCCCTAAACCTAGGCTAGGCTAGCATGCAATCTCCTGACCGGAAACAAACATTTAAAATCATAACACAACCATAATCATACAATTCTCTGACCTTGCAGGTTGGACTGTTCAATATGTAATAATCACGGGACATACGTGGCACACATTATCACACATACGCCAATCACATGCTCATACACCGAGTCTCACACACTCGCATGCTATTCAATGCATGTTTATGCATGCAAATGTCATTGGCATGCCATGCACATTTCTTTGGCCCACTGGCCCACACTGGCATACTTGCCCAATTAATTATTATTACGACTCGAGTCATCAATTTTTCATGGCCCGGTGCATCTAGCCTGCTTCAAAGTGCATGAGGCGCAGCAAGAACCGATCTCGGCCCGGTGTCTCTAGCACGCTTCAAAGTGCATGAGGCGCAACACATTCTCCTTGCGAACTGAGCACGCTTCAAAGTGCATGAGGATGGTCGCCTTCCGGACGTACCGGGCATCGTCCCGCTTCAAAGTGCATGAGGACGGTATCGACCCGAAGGTCCTTAGGTGATCACACAGCTCATTATTATCTGAACCCAGCGTATAACGCTTCAGGGTATTTTAGGTGATCACATGCTCGTGGCAGACACGCATTCTCGCACAATTTCATCACATGCCTCACTCTTGGCATACGCAATGCGTGTCCATGTTATGCAATGCAATGCACCACGAGCACCAATATAATTCAGACACCCAATGTCACAACACGTGCTTAATTGGCCCAATTAATACCGTGTGGCCTAACGTGCGATTCACAAGCTAGTAATTCATTGCAAACCAAACAATGGCCAATCACACTCCACAAAATTAGCCACACCACATACGACATAACAGTACGAAATCAACCACAATTAAGCACAATTGACGTACAATCAGTCAACCTGGGTACACCCGGCAATTTCACCAACGAGCTCCTAAATTGATCATTAAACCCCATTATCCTCCCCAACGATTCTCATTAATCCACTAAATTTTTTTTTTGATAATAATTTCTACCAATCAATTCTCAACCCAGTCTAAAATACACACTGCTATTATCTAAGCCAGTCCAAAATGCACCGATAATACCTAAACCAGTCCAGGAAAAACGCACTATCAGTCCTAATCCGGGTTTAGGAATTTTACTCACCTAATACAAAGTCACGACGTCGGGGAACGGCGGCCGATCACTGGTGAACAGTGAAACCGGCGGCGGAATTCCCGGCGGACGGCGACGCGGTGCACGGACGGCGTGAACAGCGACCCCGTACGGCCGCGTGAACAGTACCCCCGTACGGACACTGTACGGACAGGCTGGGAACGGTGGCCGACGAGGTGCCGGTGACAGCCGCGGCGTCCGTATGGTCCGGCGTGAACAGTGATCCGTACGGCCGTGAACAGTACCGTACGGGACACTATACGGACGGTGGCTTGGGCGGCGACGTATGGACGTGCTTGGGACGGCCGGTGTCGACAGGCAGCGATCGGAGCTCCGGCGAAGCTCCGGCGGTACTGTTTGTAAAACAGAAAAAAATGAGAAAAGAGGGAAAAAGGAGAGAGAGAGAGAGAGAGAGAGAGAGAGAGAGAGCTTTTCGGGTATAACCGGCGAATGGTGGGTACGCTCTTGGGTGAAACTAGTCCTTGGTGGTCTTGGCTCGGCGGGGGCAGACTCAATGTCTTGTTCCGGCGTGAAGCACATCGGGGAAATGCATAAACGTAAACTGCAGAATAGAAAGCAGAGAGAGGAGAGAAAACTTGCGGGAGAAATGGCCGAATGGTCTACTGGAGAGAGAGGATAACCTGGTCAAATATGGGTCAACAAGTGTGGGTGGATTCCAAGTGTCATTATCTAGGGCTAATGGACAATTTTGCCCTTGATCCAAGGGCTAGGATTCAATCTAATCCAATAATTTAGGGGTGAAATGGTCTTTTGTCCCTAACCATGGTTGACCAGACCTGGTTTAACCTTAACCAACCTTGGTTAAACCCCTAATTAAGAATAATTTTCGGAATTACTCAAAAATGGCCTAGGGGCATTTTCGTAATTTTTCGATCCCGAACCGAAATTCCAATTTTCGCACATACGTGTTCCATATGTGCGTGGCCAACATAATATGACGTCGGAATCGCGAAATTCATCGCGCAAGCCCTCGAAAATCCACGTCAAAGTTTCGGGAATAAAATAATATTATTTTTCCAATTTTTGTCGAAATTCCAATTTTTGGCCAAAACGACTCCTGGTATGCGTGGCCACCCAAAAATGGCGTCGGCCACGAAAAATAACCTCATTTGGCATCGAAAAGCGACGCTGGCATCCCGGGGGCAAAATCGTAATTTTTCAGCCCTGGATCGAAATTCCAATTTTTACTCGTACTAACTCCACATGTGTGTGGCCAGCGTAATATGACGTCATATTCCCAAAAATAGTCTCTTAAGCCTTCGAAAATCGATACCGAAATCCGGGCCCAATTCCGTAAACAAAACCCGCTAAACTTTCAATTTCAGAGTCTCTCACTAACGGGCGGCAGTTTAGAGATTACGCGTATCGACCTAGGGCTACCCGTATCGTAATGGTCTCGATCATTGAGAGAATGAAAAATTATCACTAGCCCCAGAGGCTACGATCGTTCGGTTTAGGTTCAGGACTGATTGGCCACGTGCATTTTTCGGTCATGCAGATTCACCTGAGATCCGAGTGTACAACGTTGGCCTTGGCCAAACCAAATCCGTTACCTTTCCTAAGATCGGCCCACATCGGTTCAAAATATTCCCTCAGCATCTCTCGCGATCGGTATCCGTTTCACGATAGGGTCCCCGGTCCACGTACCGCTTTCTAGTTAGCCATGCCCCATTGGTTAGTATCCCGAGAACGATCAGCTCTGGGCGAGACTTACTAAAATGAAATGCGAATTAATATCCGTTTTATTGATCCCGGACTTACATCGAAATTCGGGCTGTTACACCGGGTTTATTTCATTGGTTTCCGCCGTGATTGAACTTTGATGGAATCGTGAGGTCGGCGACGTTTCCTCGGACGTCGCACTAATACGGCCTGAGAGAGGGATGTCGCGAGCTCGATGGGGTTCGGGGCGTGACAGGAACGCTCAACAGTGTTACCTCCAGCGTAGGTAAACCCTAGAGTTTATATGTAAGCTATTGGGCTCCAGCCCATATGGGCCCAAAATAACCGTGCTTTAAACCTATTGGGCTTGTATGTGAATATATTATTTGGACTATATTAATAATATATCCAACAATCTCCTCCTATGTTCACCATACAGCACAATCTAATACGGTGGTCAGTGTAATGTTCAAACAAATATGAATCATCCACATTCAGTCCCAGACAATCAACTTGGATCGGTCAAAGAGTTTTAGCACTAAATATTAAACTCAATCATAATTTGCAATCTAAATAAGTGAATCATCCTTATCATGAATCTGTTTTGAGATCAGCACATAAAATTAAATATGAAGAGTTTCAGATTCAGTCTAAACTCATCCAAATCCCAAAATCCAAAATAAATCTCAGAATCAGTTCACAACCAAGCACAATAATGTTCACAAAATAGAGATAGCAAAATGGAAGTCTCAAGTAAATGGACTCCATCAAAATGGGCAATAGCAGGTGACTTGTCAAGTCTCTACATACTCTAAATGATATATTCAATTATCTTGGTCAGGATCCCACCCAATAAGCTCTCCTCCATCTCTGCCATCTCTGTAGAATGTCAAATATGAATTTCCTATTATTATGAATTCAATCAGGCAGAGAAGAACATATATTAATGTCATAAAGCATCATAATATTATGTTCATAAGCATCAAGTTAGTTTCATAAATTATGAACAAGGCCTAAACAGTTTGAATTACAAAGAGCCATCAACTTCAATTTATTTGTAAGTGAATAACCATTGTCTAGTTTCAAAGAACAGGACCAATAGTCATGTCACTTACAATAACCAATAGGCTTCTTATGCAAACAACTATCTCTATATTTCAATTTGGAATGTCACAATTACTAATACCTTAAAGTCAAATAATCTAGCATCAAGTTTGGAATGAGATTATTTAACCAAAAGGATAGTCCAACCTAATTGGATTGTATCATCAAGTTTGGAATGACACAAGCTCCCCAGATAGAACCTTTGAATTAGGTTAACATCATCTTCATCAAGTTTGGAATAAGACAACTCACCCTTTTCAAATTAATTAGCAACCATGAACATCGATGAAACACATAAACTGTGCTTATCATTGTGGCCAACAAAGGAAGATTCGATAATGCAAAACATACAATTATAAGGTAAGTAAATGGTAATTAAGACGTATCTATATAGTCTTTAACCCCATTTCCCCCACTGTTTTGAATAATCGATCTGTAGGCATACCCTTCGTGAGAGCATCGGCCATGTTATCCGTCGATCGCACATCGATCAAGGTGATAACTCCTTGTTCGCGCAGATAATTCAACAACGCATGTCTCAGTCTCATGTGCCTTCTCTTGGAATTAAAGAGATCATTCTTGACGACTTGGACAGCGGCTTGATTATCACAGAACAAGTTTAAAGAATTAATCTTTAGCTGAGTCAAAGGAATATCCATAATCAGATTCTTTATCCACTTTGCCTCTTCGCCGACTGAGGCTAAAGAAAAAAGTTCTGATTCCATAGACGACAATGCAATACAAGTAATAGCAGCTCCACCCAAAGTGAATACATATCCACTGGTGGACTTACTATTTCCAATTTCTGAGCACCATGAGGCATCAGAATATCCATCCACAGTTGGAGGATAACCAGAATAACATAGAGCATAATCTTTAGTACCTTTAAGGTATCTCATCAGCCTACTGAGGGCATCCCAATGCTCTTTACTAGGATTACTAGTGAAACGACTCAGCATGCCAATTGTAAAGGCTATGTCAGGTCTAGTGCAACTCATAGCATACATGAGACTACCAATCAGTTTCGAGTACTTTAACTGATCGACACTGGTCCCTTCATTAGGACTCAGTCTTTTGTTATAATCACATGGTGTCGCACTCGGTTTATACTCACTGTATCCCCAGGTAGAAAGTAGTTGCTCCATATAATGAGTCTGGCTAAGGGAGATGACTTGCCTTTCAAAGCTTACTATCATACCAAGAATGGTATTAGCAATACCAAGATCTTTCATGTCAAATTCTTTAGCTAAAGTAGCTTTCACGTCACTCACTACAGAATGATCGGAACCAAGAATTAACATGTCATCAACATACACGCAAATGATGACTATCTTATTTGACATAGAACGATGATAAATGCATTTATTTGAATAACTAGACTGAAAGCCATAACTCTTTACCACTTTGTCAAATTTAAGATGCCACATCTTAGGTGCTTGTTTAAGACCATACAAAGATTTGTTCCATTTACAAACTTTGTCCTCAAGACCTTTCATGACATACCCTTTCGGTTGTTCCATGTAGATTTCCTCATTTAACTCTCCATTTAGGAAAGCTGTCCTTACATCCATTTGATGCACTACAAAGTGTTTAATAGATGCCAAAGCAAGAAGAATTCTGATAGTTGATAGATGACACACAGGTGAATAGACATCAAAATAGTCTATTCCACTCAGCTGTTTATAGCCTTTAGCTATTAAACGTGCTTTGTATCTGACTATTGATCCATCACTATTCAGTTTCTTCTTCAATACCCACTTACAGCCTATAGCCTTAGCCCCTTTTAGCAAATGGACTAGTTGCCAAGTGTGGTTCTGTAGCAGAGAGCTCATTTCATCATCTATGGCTTCTGCCCACAGAAGGGATTCCCTAGATCTCATTGCTTCCTGATAGGAGAATGGATCATCCTCTAGATGGTAAGTAACAAAATCCTCACCAAAACGTTTGGAAACTCTATCTCTTGTAGATACTCTAACTGGAACTTGTTCAAAAGTCAGCTGTGGAGAATTAGTGTCAGAAGAGCTTGCTTCAAATTCTACAGGAGACTCTGAAATCATATATGTAGATCCAGAAACATTCAAGCCATGATCTCTGAGAAACTTGTTCTCGAAAAATTCTGCATTTCTAGATTCTATCACTGTATTAGTAGATAGATCTAAAAATCTATTTGCAGTACTATCTTCCGCACAACCTAGATATACACAAGTAATGGTTCTAGGTCCCACTTTAGGTCTTTTAGGATCTTGTATTCTTACATAAGCAACACAGCCCCAAGTCTTAAGAGTATCATATCTACAAGGACACTTATGCCATATCTCATAAGGTGTCATAGACAACTTAAAGTGCGGCAACCTGTTTAGGATGTGATTAGCAGTTAGAACTGCTTCTCCCCAGTAGGAGGAAGGCATGCCAGCTCTATGTAATATGGAATTTAACATTTCAGCTAACGTTCTATTCTTACACTCGGCAACACCATTTGATTAGGGTAAGTAAGGAGCAGTGGTTTCAAGTATTATGCCCTCTGAAGCACAAAAGTCCTTGAACCTTGTCATTGTATATTCTCCTCCTCTAGCACTTCTAAACCTCTTAATTTTCAAGTTGAGTTGATTTTCTACTCTAGACTTGAAAATCTTAAACTTTTCAAAAACCTTATCTTTCGATTTCAACAAATAAACATAACAATATCGAGAAAAATCGTCTATGAATGTTAATAGATACTTCTGACCACCTCTAGTAACATAATTTCTGAAGTCACAAAGGTCATAATGTATTAGCTCAAGAAGTTGTGTGCTTTTAGAACCGACTTAAAAGGTTTTTTAGTAATTTTAGCCTGTGCACACACTTCACATTTGTCAAATCGAATAGAAGTATCCAATGGAATATTGTGAGTTTTAGCTAGATGTTGCATTTTCCTGTAATTCACATGTCCAAGTCTATTGTGTAACAACTTTGGATCAATCAAAGTAGAATTCATATGGTTGATGCTATCAGTATCTAAACTTAACCTATACATACCATTAACCATGAATGCACAACCGAAATAACATGAGTTAGCAGATAAAGTTACTCTACCATTCATAGTTGAAAATGACATACTGGCTTTATCAAGTAAACTCATAGATATCAAATTCTTTTTAAGTAAATGTACTACTCTAACATGTTTCAGAGTTAGTAATTTACCTGAAGAAAGCACCAAATTTGCAGTTCCAGCATGAGTCACCTCTGCCTCACCACCATTACAATTTTCTACGGTGTCTTTCACTTCTATGACCTCAGTGAGGGAGTTCTTGTCATTTGTAGCATGACAAGTAGCGCCGCTATCTAACCACCACTCAGAGGAGACGCTGGCCTTTCCATTCTTCATCATTCCAATGAAGGTTTGAGGTTCAGATTTACTAATTAACATATTAGTCGCAGCTTGTGGTGTGTTATTCTTTGGCTTCTTTTGTAGCTTACACTTTGCTGTCCAGTGACCCCACTTTCCACAGTTATGACACTTGCCCTTCTTCTTCCTTTTGAAGATAGTCTTTTTGGCCTCTAACTATGAAGAGGATTCACCTTTTGATGACTTAAACCTTTTCTAAGGTTTATTGGAATGTGAAACTAAGTTGGCAACTGACTTTTGTTGTCCTTCTTGTTCCAAACTCTTCCTAGATATGTTTTGATCTTCAATGTGAATATACCTCTTTAATTCATCCAGTCTCATCTGTTCTTTCTGTATGTGCATTTCAGTCTCGAAAGAACTCCATTCAGCAGGTAGCTTACTCAACACAAGACCAACAAAGAGATTATTGGACATATCAGAGTTATCCTCTTTCAACCTATTCCTCATGTTCTCAAGTTCAATTAATTGAGAGGTGATACTTGAATTCATATTGAATTTAAAGTCAAAGAACTTCTCCGCTAGAAGAGTTTTAGAGAGCCCCTCTTGTTTTTGGAACTGAGTGTTCAAGTGATCCCATATCTCTTTCGCTATCTTAAACTCACTATAAATCATAGCTAGACGAGAATTTAAAGAGGTCAACAAGTAATCTCTACAAAAATCTTCATCTTTGTTCCATTGATATTCATCAACATCTTCAGTGGTAGATGTAAAATCACTCAGTACTGTGTAAAATATTTCACGTTCTTTCATGCCAAATTGAACATGCAATTTCAACCATGAAATTCAGTGACATCAAATGATTGCAGCTTAATAATATCATAGGAACTATGTTTTGTCATTTTAATCAGAGCAAAGACGTAGAAAGAGTGCACCTTGAAGTCCTCGGAGCTCACAAAGTCGAATAAAGCCCCTAACCTTGGTCAAATCAAACCGCTCTGTAGAGGTGGAGTTTACCAAAACAGACCCCAAAAACAAATCCGGAGTGCCCAAAAACCTTAAGATGGATTGCACTTGTCGCTGGAAGCCGAGAAGTCGCCGGAAATTCGCTGGAAGCCAAAAAATCGCCGAACTTTCGGTTGTCGTATCTCAGCCATCCGACCTCCGTTCAACGCGAGTGACCACTCAAAACGCTCGTATCGACGAGTAGAACAAGACCCAAGTGGTTTCACCCTCTGAAATTGGCTATAATTTCTGGGTTCTTGAATCAAAGATTTCGGCCGCCAAATCTTCAAACTCAGATCTTGGCCAATCCTACCGTCGAAATCGAAAATAAATAATACCTGCGAGTTCGTCTCGACGAGATCTTCAAGTAGACACATTTCTTGCTCAAATCCAACACACGAATCTAATACTTCAAGATTGTTGGAGGTTATGGGTTTGAGAGAGTAGATAGTGTTTTACTTGAAGTATTACACCAAGAGATGTCAAGTTTGAAACGCTCAACAGTATTACCTCCAGCGTAGGTAAACCCTAGAGTTTATATTTAAGCTATTGGGCTCCAGTCCATATGGGCCCAAAATAACTAT
The DNA here is from genome assembly GCF_021117445.2 of Syzygium oleosum. NCBI lineage: Eukaryota > Viridiplantae > Streptophyta > Magnoliopsida > Myrtales > Myrtaceae > Syzygium > Syzygium oleosum. Next base: position 8,764,408 of record NW_026607495.1, read on the forward strand.
GCTTTAAATCTATTGGGCTTGTATGTGAACATATTATTTGGACTATATTAATAATATATCCAACAGTAAATAGGCATAATAATAAAGGTTTCATGAGGCAATATCAAGGATTAAATGAGTAAGTATGAATGTATATATAATGGTTATTTGATTCTCAATCAATTTTTCTATCGTTCTTTTTGAACGACTACTTTTGCTAATTTGTTAATTCCTATGTCAATTTGGATACAATTCCAGTCTGTGCCGCTCTACCTCTCTGAGATGGCTCCTTACAAATACAAAGGTGCTCTCAACATTGGGTTCCAGTTATCCATCACGGTCGGAATCCTGGTGGCCAATGTCCTCAACTTCTTCTTCGCAAAGATCGAGGGCGGTTGGGGGTGGCGCCTGAGCCTTGGCGGTGCCGTGGTCCCCGCCCTCATTGTCACCGTCGGGTCCCTCGTCCTCCCCGACACCCCGAACTCGATGATTGAGCGGGGCCAGCGCGAAGCGGCCAAGGCGGAGCTAAAGCGGATCCGCGGGGTCGAGAACGTCGATGAGGAGTTTGATGACCTGATATCGGAAAGTGAGGAGTCGAAGCGAGTGGAGCACCCTTGTAAGATGAACCTCTTGCGGAGGAAGTACAGGCCTCACCTCAGCATGGCAATACTGATTCCCATCTTCCAGCAGCTCACCAGGATCAATGTGATCATGTTCTACGCCCCCGTCTTGTTCAACACCTTGGGGTTCGAGAACGATGCCTCCCTCATGTCTGCCGTGATCACGGGGCTCGTCAATGTTGGCGCCACGTTGGTCTCGATCTACACCGTCGATAAAGCGGGCAGGAGAATCCTTTTCCCAGAGGGTGGAATTCAAATGCTGATTTGCCAGGTACTTGATACGATGACTTTTGCTACGATCAAATTCTTTTGCAATCATTCTGTTTAATACATTAGGCATATAGTTCATAAATGTCGCAACAAGCAACATTTTTATTAGTCACTCAATTTGTAGACATTATTAAGTAAACCTATCACATGTACTAAAACGAATTTGAACTATCAGATCCGGTGGGACCATCGTTTTCCTATGGTTCGTTCATTTTCAAAAATAGTATTCATGTTATAATTTCTTTTGTAGAATTGAATCTATATTTGGTCCTTATCATGGTACATCCCTCAAAACATGGTATATAGATGTGCACTTATACTCTTCATGTTCAGATCGTCGTCGCATCGGCAATCGGTGCAAAATTCGGAGTGGACGGGAATCCGGGTGAGTTGCCCAAGTGGTACGCTGGCATCGTAGTGGCCTTCATCTGCGCCTACGTCGCCGGGTTCGCGTGGTCATGGGGGCCGCTCGGGTGGCTCGTGCCGAGCGAGATCTTCCCCTTGGAGATCCGGTGGGCCGCCCAGAGTGTAAACGTCTCGGTCAACATGGTATCCACCTTCATGGTGGCTCGGGTCTTCCTCAACATTCTCTGCCAATTGAAGTTCGGGCCGTTCTTGTTCTTCGCCTTCTTTGTGGCTGTCATGTCCATATTCGTCTACTTCTTGTTGCCGGAGACGAAGGGCATCCCAATCGAAGGGATGGGCATGGTGTGGAAGAAGCACTGGTACTGGTCTAGATTCGTTAGCGACCACGATGTTCCTATAAGAGATATCGAGTGGATGCAGGACCGAATGACACAGTGTTTTATAAGGGCGACGTTCCCAGATATCAGAAAACCGAATTTGTATGAATGAAGAATTATGTGAGATATTGGACCATATTTATCTTTGTTTCTAGTTGGTCGTGGCGAATATATTTTTCTCTGTTGCATTCATCACGATAAATTAGTAAAGTTGCAATAGCAATACGGTTTGTCACTCATGTAAGAATTGCGTGGCCAAACACAATTGATTTCCTATAATTGATGAACAAATCACGATTTTTAATCTCGCATCTAATGGTTTTTATTAGTATTGAGTGAGGTCATATAGTCCTTGATTTGACCCTATGTAAGGAGATATTGTGTCATTGCAAACATGTTCTATAGAGTTCTCACCACTTGTGCTTATCATTTGGCACAAATTCTATCAACAAACCGAATTGATTTGCTATCGCACAACTAAAAAAAAGAAGTTTACGGAGCTACGATGAGTAAATTTGTAAGCTCATTAGAGTTTAGACACAAGTTTAAATAGGTCTTCAACCCATTTTGACGCCTTTATTGTTTATATTGGACGAGTTGGGACGGTAAACCCCGGCTAGGCGTCGTGGGAGGTGGCCAACCTCCGGCGTCGAAACAGCAAAATAAGTATTAAAAAATAGAAAAAAAAATGACATTTGAAAAGAAAATTAGGCCCGAAACTCAAATCCAAACTGGGGTTGGTGAACCTCGGCCAGGCGTAACCGGTGGCTACAAGACCCCAGCGAGGCAATGCTAGAGGCTGTGTCACCTCGACGATCGTCAATTGGGTTGTTTGACCCTAAGTGTCCCACTGCTAAGATCGCACAACCTAGGCTAGATTTGGCCCTCGTCGGGGTCGAGCAAGAGCTCCGCAGCTCTTGTTGGTGTCACCTCCAACTGCATTCCACATCTTCTCTCTCTTAGGTTTTTTTTTTCTTTAATTCCAATATTTTATCTAGTCGACACCTGAAAAATTACATGTAGGTACCAATTTATCCGGTCGGTATTGACATGGTCGCTTAGGAGCCTATCGACGTCGGCATTTCTGATTTTATTTTAACGGAAAAACTAATCCGAATCTTTAAGGACTCAATTGCACAAAATAATAGTTCAAGGGCCTCATTGAAAATTTTGAAACATTCAGGGACTTGCGGCTTTTTATCCCTGCCTTATTATTACTGGAAAAGCATGGAGAAAGTTAGAACGAGCACGACTCCTGCACACGCCGTCGACGTCGAGCTTGCTCCTCCTCTCCGCCGCGCACCTCCGTCGCAGCCCAACCCCCTGTCGGTGGTCTCACCTCCACCGCCAACTTCGACGAGAACTCCACGAAGGCAAGCTTCCGGGTTATGCTGTTTTTGTTTGTTCGGGCTTTCTTGTTGAGATACGACGTTCTTTTGCCAACGGTAGCATTTGAGCAAGGTCAAATGCACACTACTTTGGTCGTTCTGTATTGCTAGCGGCGGTTCAGTAATGGTGATCGGCGCACCGACGGCGACTGAGCATTGCGTTCAACGAACATCCCTTGCCCACCATGTGTTTGATGGGAGTTTCATGACAAATGGTCTTGAGATATCAAATGTACTCCGACCCAACTACCCAGAGAATCAGCTCCTTGATGCACTTCTTCGAGTGTTCTTACGAGATATAACTGCGAAACCGAACCGTTATAAAACATCTTGCCAAGCTTTCTCTGGGTTTGCTTTTATTACTAGATTAGATTGTTTTAGGGCCATATAATGATTCCTCGAAGATGCACGCGACTTTGGAGTTGTGATTGCTTCGTCTTCTAGCTTTTCTTTTATGTCCCTGAAAGAGATATTTGTTTTTTTTCTCTTGTCTGCATGATTTTTCTTCTTTAATTGACTGTAAAGTCTTGGTAAGTTATAGGTGTGACAGCTAAAATACTTATTTGGTGCAGATTTGCCACGTTCGTGGTGACCGACACAGTTGTTAGATGATCGTTACCTGGCTCATTCCGCTGACACAGCCCAATGTGGATCATCTTTTAGTGACCCGAGGTCAGTGCATTTTTCATTTCGCCTGAGCTGCGATTAGACTAAAAAGTTCGCTGCAATGGCCAGTAGAATCAAATGGTCTAATAAAATTACGACATCCCAAGTCGAGCAGCTTATTAGGGCTGAAAGGGACGTACAGAAGGCAATGCTCATCTTTGATTCGGCAACAGCAGAGTATAGTAGTGGTTTTCGCCATGATGAGAAAACGTTTTCTCTTATCATATCGAAATTGGTCTCTGCAAATCAGTTCTGGACGGCGGAAGAGCTTCTTCAGAGAATGAAAGAAGAGCAGTGCAATCTTACAGAAGACATATTTCTCTCCATCTGCAGAGGTTATGGGCGGGTTCACAGGCCGCTAGATTCGTTAAGGGTTTTCCAGAGGATGCAGCGTTTCCAATGCAAACCTTCGCCCAAATCATACGTCACTATTTTGGATATACTTGTCGAGGAAAACCAGTTGAAACTAGCTCTTAGATTTTATAAACACATGAGGGCGATCGGTGTATCACCTACTGTTGCTTCCCTCAATGTTTTGATCAAAGCTTTGTGCAAGAATAGTGGAACGATGGATTCTGCCCTTCAGATATTTTATGAGATGCCAAATCGTGGATATGTTCCAGATTCATATACATATGGTACTTTGATAAATGGATTGTGTAAATGGGGGAAAATTGGTGACGCTAGGAAACTATTTGAAGAGATGGAGACAAAGGGTTGTTCACCCAGTGTGATCACCTACACTTCCATGATTCACGGTCTCTGTCAATCTGAGAATTTAGATGAAGCTTTTGGATTGTTTGAACAGATGGTGGGCAAAGGTATTGAGCCTAATGTGTTTACTTTCAGTTCATTAATGGATGGATTTTGCAAGAGTGGGTGTTCTTCTCAAGCAATGGAGCTTTTGGACATGATGGTTAGGAAACGGCTGAGGCCCAACATGATAACTTACAGCACTTTAATCCATGGGCTCTGTAAAGAAGGGAAAGTTTATGAAGCTTTGGAGACTCTTGACAGGATGAAGCTTCAGGGTTTGAAACCAGATGCAGGACTGTATGGCAAGATCATTGCTGGCTTTTGTGACAAGTGCAAATTTCCGGAGGCTGCCAACTCCCTTGATGAGATGATACTAGAAGGAATCTCTCCCAATCGTTTAACTTGGTCTATTCATGTCAGAATCCACAATGCGGTTGTTCAAGGACTTGCTGTTCATGGTGAAATAAATCGTGCTTATCCGCTTTACCTAAGCATGCGGGCCAGGGGAATTTCTGTTGATGCTTCGACTTTCAGTGCTCTTGTTCGATATTTCTTTAGGAAAGGAGATATGGATAAAGCTACTCAAGTATTTGAGGAAATGGTGCATGATGGATGTGCTCTGGACGAGGAAACATGGAAGGCAGTTGTAGAAGGATTTGTGCATTGGGAGAAAGGGAAAGAAGCTGCTAACGTATTGCCTGAATTGATTAGAGAACAATGAAAGAAGCAGACAAGACTATAAGGATATAATCATAGGTAAGAGTTAATGCTGCTTGTTACTGTTTCTACCAACACTGCAGATGCTCATCATTTTTCTTTTTGATACAAATGTCACGATTTCATGATGGTCATCGACTACTTGTATATCCTTCACCCCATTGTGCTTATTTTATATGTATGACAACAGTTTTACTTTATTTTCATGTATTTCTGAAAATAAGCTTCTGGTTCATAAGAAGTTGGCTGCACCTTACCTTAATAGAAAATTTTCTGATCTGTCTTTAGTGGGTGCGTGGAGCTTCATTATGATTAAGCACTTTTGGTAACTTGTTCCTTCAGAAATTTTGGTATGATGTAACTCTCCCATTGATTAAAGAGATTGCATGACATCTTCAAGAAACTTCTTGGACACTAGGCATGCTTAAACAAAATGGGCTTGGGTGAATAAATGACAGCTCTCTATCATCTTTATGATTGCTCATACAAAGATTCTGTGCCTGTATAATGTAGATTCTGAGGCTATTTCTTGTTTTACCAGGATCACGTATCATCCTTTCAGCTTTATCTTTGAGCAAATTGGAGATCAGAATTAATTGCAGATATGAGAAATCTAGCTGTTTGGAGTTAATGGACAAGCACTTCCTATGGTCTTTGAAGCTCTGACTTCTGGGAGTCAAAAGGATTATGGCCCACTTCCATTGATGTGGAGTATGTCTCCCTTGGGGCTTTGTATGCTAAAGGACACTACTTTTTTGAAACATGGTGAGGGTTGAGGTGTCTAACGTAGCTGGAGTTATTGGCTGCAAATGTGGACTCTGTTCAAATAGCTTATTGAGATTGCCGGTAGGTTACCTTTTGAATGCAAATCTGTTTGAAAGGGAATCATTGAGAAAAGTGGAGAGAAGCTGGCAAGTTGGAAGAGGTTTTTGTCCAAAGGGGTTAGAATAATTATTATTATTAAGGGCTCTTTGTCGAGTCTAACCTACTAACTTTTTGTCACTTCTTTCAGTTCCTATGTTGCAAACAGATTAGAGAATTTGCGAAGAGATTTCTGTTGTCCAGAGACATGTTGATGATACTTCCAGATTTCATCTAATCAACTGGACTTCAATTTGTTCTTATATTTAGATGGGGACTGGCTACCAGAAAAATTGATTTGCTTTCATGCTCTTTAAGGCAAAAGGATATGGAGGTTTCTTAAAGAACAAGAGAGATCATGGAGAAGACTTTCGTTGTTAAATATGCCATTTGATATGTGATCAGTGTTTTAAGGTGACCTGTGGAAGTATAATCGATTGATTGGTATGTTTTTGCTGTTCACACGACCTTCAATATGGGCGATGGAAGAAAAGCAAAGTCCTAGAATGATTGAAGAGGTACTGACCAGCCTTTTAAAACCTCTCATGCTTGATATTGCTGTTAGTAAAGACGAGTCTGTAGCTGGCCTGTGTCCCGACTTCTTCAGACAAATCCAGAATTGGAAAGACATTTCGAGGAGTTGGTATGTATGAGTTGAAGATTGGGCATGACGCAGTTGCAACCGATGGCGTTGTTTTGTGATAGTCAAGCAGCGATACATGTTGCTTCGAATACTGTTTTTCCATGTGAGGACGAAGCATAAAGAGGTCGACGGTCATTTCGTTCTAGAAAAGCCATAGTCCCGGAAGATCAAGACTGCGTTTTTTAGAACTGCTATTTGCTAAAGCTCTAAGCGGTCCCTGAGTCAAGTGTATATATAACAAGCTTGCCATACATGATATTTATTGTCCAGTTTGAGGGGGAGTATTAAGAATGGGAAATAGAATCACAATGAATATGTATGTTGATTGTGTAGTATTCTTTAATTGTGGGTTTCCCTGTTATGTAATACTTGAATATAGCATAAATACATTTGTGCAGTCTCAACGACACGTTTTTTCCCTCCAAATCCCTTCTCTTATTCTCACACTACTAATTAAATGTATAGAAACGGTTGTAAGATTAATTTTTGCATGGGTGATCTGCTTTGTCTAGTCTTGACTGGTTTGGCTAGGACAACCTACTTCATTACTTGTCCTTGATTGGTTTAATCAAGTTTCAAAGGAGTTAATCGCTCTGAGTATTGCTATTGCACCTAAAAGCTAGTACTTATTTGTGAAGAGACGCTAGAACTTTAAGTTGATTGCTGAAGGTCAGAAGAAATGACCCATCGTAATCGATGTGCAATTGGATAAATGACAATTATACAGCATGGACATTGACATCTGTGATATAGCAGTTGACAACAAAGTAACATCGACAAGTAATTAAGAGGAGATCAGCAAAATATGATGGACGAAGAGCACGACTGGTTGGCCATCGAAATTAGGCTAAGTATTGGATAGAGAAGAGAACACAAGGATCGAGATGCAGATTGAAGACGAAGATATTGAGCGACGGTTGAGTAGTATAATAGCCCTTGGAGTTGTAACCGCTTGTGGATGGAAATGGCGCGCGAATAGGGAGCCTAGAATCTCGGAAATACATGTGTAATTGCACTAAGGAGTAGTGACCGTGGTTAAACGGTTGTAATTAGTGGGCTATACAAGTGGCAATATGCTATCATTGTAGAGGATTCCTGATCCTCAGGAACACGTTCTATGTACTTTTATCAGTTTATTAATGTAATGTCCTATTTCTAACTCTCTTCCTTTATTTTTCAATGGTTCACTTGTAGAATTACTATCCATTTTTTCCTTGCGAAACCAATTGAAACTCCAATTCGGAATTACCACCGAACCCCAATTCAACAAAAAAAATCCAAAGATCAACCGTCGATGTAAGGTTTTTCACTGTTTTGGATAAGACACCATTTCCGGTGAAACAATTTCTTTTCTTGATCTTACAAAGTAAGAACAATGCCAGAACGCACACTTTCTTGCTTGGGAACGAATTTGGAAAGTCATTATAGTTTGCTGGCTTTGTGATGCTCCCTAGTTTGTCGCTAACCTTGACAGCGGAAGTGAAGCAATTATCAACCATCTACGCCTGAGCTATATTAATAGAGCAGTATCAACTCAATACTACTGTCATCGAGGTTCTATTTTTAGTATTATAGAGATCACAAGTTAAAATATACTTACATGCATCTATTGTAGGATTTAAAATGACCAAAGAGATAAAATGTAATGACAAGATAGCATTCTTTTTTGTTGATTCAAGAAATGGATTGAAAAGTCGAGGGAATATATTGAACAAATTGAAAATTTAAGTAGATAGAATATTTAGGAATAGTTCAAGGACCACGCTGAACAAATTAAAAGTCCAATGATGATATTGTACAATGGAGCAAAGTTTAGAGACTACTGGTGTCATTCTCCCTTTAAAATATGGACTCTCTAGGACCCGATAAAAAAAATTTGAGATGTGTAAACATGTCTAATTTCTATTTATGAGATAATAAGGTGTAGCAGAATCTATACCAATCTTCAGAGACTACCATAAAAATATATATGCTGATCCGTGTACTATCCAACTTAGTAGGCGCCTAAGCTCCTGAGTTACCTATGAGATGAGTCCGAAGTGATGCTGCATTAGGAATTTTCGCCTCGGTCATTAAGGAAATATATCAGTAGGCATGTGTACATACACATATACGCACATATAAAGTTACCGTGTTTTCAGATGAAACGACTTTGCAAACTTCAGAATAACACATCTTGTTGGTGATATCCATATTCAAATCTGGAATGTAAACATGAGGTCAATGGAAAGGCCATCATTTTAGTCTTCATCACAGTGGCATAGCTTTCCTAGCTATGGCAGATGTGACGACTTCAGTTCATCGTCTATATGCAAAACCGTTATGCTAGAGGGAAGCCTTGGCAACTCTTTGATCGTGTCGCAGTGAAGTAATTCAAGGATTCGAAGATTGGAAAGCTGGTGGATCTCCGCCGGTATGCTGGAAATAGTTGAATGTCGCAGCCTCAAGATTCTCAGATTATGCAGTTTCTCGATCTCGCTCGGAATTCCCCCCTCGAGACTCTGACACCAGGAGGCGTGTATTTCTTCGAGGCTGGTTAGCTCTCCAATATTAGGAGGGAACTCTCTAAAGAGACAAGAATCCATCCTCAGCACTTTCAAATTCTGCAGATTTTTTTATCGAAACTGGAAACTTTAAAACACCTGTTCCTGACACGTCTAACTCGACTAAGGATCTCCCTACGTTGCAAATGGAGTTTGGAAGTTTTCTTATTCGACGGCAATCCCTTAATGACAAGTGTTTAAGTCTGATCAGTTCTCCAAGGGAATCGGGAAGTGCTGTGATTCTGGTGCTGTCCAGGGAAAGTAGTGAGATATTCGTCAGGTGACATCGTTCTCGGTAGCTGACTCAATGAGCAGCAGTTTGAGGCACTCAGAGTTTCAAGCTGCTCTAAATGACCAATGGAGATGGGAATTTCTTGTACCGAAGCTCCGTCCATGAGAAGCTCTTTCAGAGCTGTCAGGTGACCCACTTCTACCGGCAACATGCTAAGCTCTATGCAGAACTTCAAATTCAGGGAAACCAAGCACTTCAAATCGCCGATCGAATGATCTATCTTGACCAATTGTGAACATCGCTCCAGAATCAACATGGTCAGATTTTTGCAGCCAGAGAACTTAGGAGTGACTAATAAGTCAGCACAACCTGTAAGATCTAGAACCCTCAGGTTCATCATCTGCAAAATAGGAGAAATATTTGCAAAGTTCACTTCATGGATAGTTACATTAGACGGGACGATTTCACCCTAGCAATGAATTGTAAACTACCTTGATTTGACCCCAACCTTCCCAGTCTTTTGTGACTTTGCTCCATGACAGGTCAAGAATGGTTAAGTTTCCCAAGTGAAAATTTGTTACTTGCAGATGTTGAGGGCACCCTCGCCAACGGAGCCACCTTAATTTTGGAAAAATGTTATCAAAATCTCCCGCAATGTCTGCGTGATCCAATTGAAGAAACCGTAGGCTCGGCATGCTCTCAAAATCTTCTGGTTTAAGTTTGACTGAAGAATGCCACTGAAAGTTAAGGCAGAGTGCCTCAACCTTTTCTGTTCCCTGTGATGGACGAGAAAAACGAATAGAAGTAGTGAGGATGGTCACTCTTCTTGACACATAACCGGTCAGTAAACATTCCTAAAGAAAAATGACGAACAACGTCAACTGCACACATGGTCAGAACTTAACAGTATCAGGCGAAATAGCTCTTTTCCTTTGGCGGTGAATATAACAAAATGATTTCTTATGCTTCACTACGGAAAAAAAAAACAGCACACCAAATTTTACCTTTTTCCGCTTTACCGTATCGAGAGCTATTTCATGATTATATAATCTACTACGCCTTCCTGGATTTGTAAGACTTTCCCCACGAACGATTTCTCTGCCAACTCGCCTCAACGTGCTATGCATCCATATCTGATTGTTCTCTCCAGTTTTGGCTAGGGGAGTCAAAATTTCGCTAGGAGGCAGCAAAGAGAAGTCATGCCATAGGTACAAAGCAATTCTGCTATCTATTCCGGCGGTAAAGCAGGCGATATCCAGAAATATCTGTTTCTGCTCATTATTTAGTCCTCCCTCTAAAATAATCTGCAAATCCCTCCACCGGAATGTCGGCCGCTGTAGTAAATTTTGGCATTCCTTCAGCGTTGTATAATTGCAGACTGCACACACAACATCAATAAACAATGGGAGTCTTGCCTTAGCATTAAGACCTGTCGAAAGCTCGTAGTTCCAAAATAAGAAAGAAGGTGGCGGTTTATATTGATGCTGCCGAAAGAGTTGAAGAGCCTGATCTTTATCTAACCAACTAACATGATAAGTCCGGATCTGAGGACGCTCTTCCAGGACAAAACTGTTTCCAGTGGTTACAAGCATCCTACTTCCAGAAGCAAAGCAATCAAAGCAATCTCCAATGAGTTTCTGGACATAAAACGCATTTTCCACGTCATCAAGGATAATCAAAACTCTCTTGTTGCAAAATAAGTCCTTGAAAAACTCAATTCCCCTGTTGACAAAAGCAACATCCTCAAGTTCCCGTTTTAGAACATCGGAAATCAACTTAGTATGCAAAAGCTGAAGCCCTCCTAATACTTGAGTTGTTTCTTTAACATCTGCAAGGAAGCTACAGGCATCAAAATCACAGGAGACTTGGTTGTAAATGAGTTTTGCAAGAGTCGTCTTGCCAATCCCATCTTCTCCTTGGATCACGACAACGATCCGCTTGTCCTTATCATCAATATTCATCAAGCTCATGATGTGGTTCACTTGATCATCAGTTCCAACTCCTTTTTCGGTACTGGCAACTTGTCTTTTCTCTTCCACTTTGACCACCTACAAGAAACTTGATGATTGCTCATTCATAAGCTGTAAGATGTAAAGTAAGTACCTAAATATGTTGATCTTTTCTAACGTTGTTGCGTCTGCATAAATTGTCTACTACACGAACTCACGGGTCATCCTGATCTACCAGTGATCAACATTATTGCCACATTGTTTTAAAGGAAATCCAAGTTTCAGGAGTGATGATCTTTTACCTTTCAAAATATGTTTTGTCAAACAATTAACCAGATCTGAAATTTCTTATCTATACACCAACAAGCGGATCTTGACATATATGACAGTGTACACTAAAACCTCAGAACATATTAATAGAGAACATGGCTCAATTGAAATATGATATGGGGCGTCAAATGTTCAATCATCGAAACATTGTTGGTTCCCACTTTTATCACGCATGTTCTCCTAAAAGTGTCTAACGCAACCCGCACCAATGCTCTCAAGATTGCAAATTGAAGTTTCCACATGGCGATCATAAGAGCGAATAGTCTCTCAGACTCGGCTTTAATTATATATTAGAAAATACCTTGCATTGCCGCAAACACTATTAACGGTTAATCTACATTTAAAGGTTAAAAATATTAACATTATATATATATATATATATATATATATATATATATATATATGCATGTGTGATGGTCTCGAGGTTTCCCATGAGCAAAGGACCGTGTTCGATCTAAGAAGAACGACCAAGACACCTAGGATTTCCAGAGTTCTCTAGAATATCCTCAAGGATGGGCGATACGGTATATGTACCAGGTTCTAGAGCATTCTCGGCATAAATGCAAGTAATTGGTAGACGGGGAGATGCAATTTCCACCATTAGATCGAGAGTTGATCAATGGTTAGCCTCTTGTATAAATAAGGGAGCTCTCTCCAACATTTGTATCGCCAAACACTTGAAGTAATAGGAACATTTTCTCCTAGACCTTCTCTATACGATCTGAGTAGGGCTAGTGAGTGATCGATCCCTGGGGAAAGACTTGTCTTAGGCGAATCAGCGATCCAAAGTCAAGGGTGAGTCCCATGCGCCAATTTGTGGATCCCGGTCTCACGCACTCATCCCTACAGGTTCTCGTAGTAGGCTAGTTGCCCTACCTAAACCAATCATCATATCGGTCCCTAAGCCCCATTGCTGGAAAGGCTTGGCTTCAAAACCGTACGTGGAGCTTCCGCCTCATATGGCTCCTCTAGGGATGGAGGTAGGCCCAGCCCAGGCTTGTGCAGTGTTGATTGTTGTACACGACCTCATAAGAAAAGAACGATGTTTCCAGCTTCTGATATTTGACATAAAGAAAGAAGGTTTCACGAAAGGGAGACAAAGTCCTAACTAAATCATAAGACAAGCTACCCATTCCATCTATTCCGTCGAGTCGATCCAATGCCTTCTCTTCTTATCTCTAAATAACACAAGAGAACTTATGACTTTGCGGATTGAACAAGCCTAAGTCGCTGCACGGGTCATGACCTCAATAGTCGGTCCGTGACACATGCATTTACATAATCCTTGAATATTCATTTTAATATGTATCCTTCAAACTCAAAGGCTTGTATGTATTTCAACAAAAGTGTCGTCTAGAAGTAGCGTCACATCACTTTAAAAATTGTTATTGTCATTTCATGTATATATCTCAATCAATATTGTTGCAACTTTTTTCTAAATCATGTTAAAATAAATATCATGAACATGAAATTACAAATAGGACGCAAGTTAATTAAAACTTGAGTGATTGATCAAACATGTGATTGTTTTTAGTTAATAGATCTTTCAACGTTTTCTTGGAATTATGTCATATTCTTCAAAATTCAAACTATGGAAACCTTATATGACTTCTTTTTAATTGTGACCCTTCTTTTTTTTGGTCAGATTTTGTAACCTTTCTTGAAATGCATAAAATGAATCTTTAATATTTAGTGAAAACCTAGGTCTAACTTTATTGATGTAAATGTAAATTGTGTTACACATTATTGGTCCGTTTTCTAATAGGTTAACCTTTTTTCTTAGTTTTCTAATAGCTTAAACTTTTACAGAAAAAAAAAGGTTTGCCTAACATGTAGAGCACAGGTCAATGGCTTATATCCTGGCGCTTGCTCTCAATTTTCTCCTAGTTGTTATTCATGTTATTCAGTTTGTTTTCCTATTTGACTAGTTATCCTCTTAATGTGGTTCCCTCCACAACCTATCTTGTGCGTGCTAGGACCGGCTAACAAGCAATGGGAAGTGTTAAATCATATGCTGTAAGTACATTGTTGGCATGTTTTTAATAGAAAATGTGGTTTATCTAACAAAGATTAAGTTTTACATATAATATCTACTAAAACGTCTGAAAACACACATTAATAGTATAAACTAAAGCAAAAATAAGGAAAAAGCAAAGAAAAAATAAAATAAGACGCAGTAACACGTGGTACCACTATAATTTTTCATTTGACACTTGACACAAATTCACTAAAGCGATAACACCGCTTAGATTAGTTTAGTTAAGATGACCAAAATATTTCACCAAATTAAAAGAAAAAACAAAAAACCAAAAGAGAATGCCTCAAATTCAAAGCGGAAAAAATAGAAAAAAGATTTTAAATTGAAATACATGAGAGAGAAATTAAAATGATTAAATTATGCATTTGTCCAGTGATAGAATATTTGTAAAATAACTAATTGAGGACATTTTAGGACTTGCCATACAAAAGTTAATATACTAAATTAAATCTACCAATATTTATATGCGTGAGTGATATTATTTTGCTTTTCATTGTTAGTAAACAAATGGATATTAGATTGACATTGTGCTAATGCTTACATGTGTGTTAGGTAATTCTTTCTCTTCCTAATTATATGGCCCACAAGGTGTTTTGGTCCTATCTTCCTAATAACATGTAAACTCTCTCTCTCTCCACCAGCCTCAGCTTTACTAAGTTAATCTGTATTAGCATATATTTAAGCCAAAATCACCATTTGTCTCACTTTTTGCTTTTAAAAATTACCTTACATGAAAAGTTAAAGCTACCCACTACACTTCCTTCATCAAGTAACCACCCAATTCACACGTCTTTAGTAACTATATACTGCATATCCACTCAATTAAACAATCAATCAATTCCTTGAAAACCTGTATCTTTTCTCCCCAAATGTAATCCACCGGCGATTACTTGCACATGCCTAGCGTGTATCGACACTAGAATTAATATTTATAGAATTTTTCCTATATCTGAGACATGGGTATGACTATGCAGATCAGATTTGAATATTTTGACATTAGATCCATATATAATGCTTACGAAAAAAAAAGACACAGGATATTATTATGTGATCATCAATATATCAAGGTGTTATTAATCTACTCACTATGTAGTAATGACCAGCTTTCTAAGCAGAACAATGAACACGTATAGAAACAGGCAACATAGATTCCCTCGTTAAGCTATGATGATAAAGAAAAATAAGAAGGAAAAGCACCTTGTCCATACTGTCGTACATTGGCATATCAGAATCAGACTTGACCAATCCAAGAATCTTATCTCTATAATCCTTGTAAAAAATGCCACCCCGAGGAGTATCACCTAGTTTTGGACAATCTTGAATTACGACTAGGCATTCATCTGGTATCATTGTGTCTGCTGCATTTGTCCTATACTCCGAGGAGTGGCACGAAAGCTCGTCAGGGCCCCTGGACAGCCCCTGCATCCTCTTCAAATAAAGCCTGTACTTTCGTAAGTGACTGGCGACGTTCTGGCGGGTCAATCCATCGACATTCATCAGCTGCGTTATCGTCTTCGGCACCGCGTTCTTAATCCCTAGGTGTGCGACCGCATCCACAAACCGCTTGTGCAATTGAGGCGTCCACACCAACCGTGGCCTCTTCATCGTCACCTCCGCTGACGGATCCTCCACCGAATTGTCCGTTGTCAGAGTCGACTCCGAATTGTCGGACGTCAGGGTCGACTCCGCCTCCATGAGCCACTCTTTCAATTGAGACGTCCAGACCAAAGGCGGCTTCATCACCTCCGCCAATGGATCCTCCACCGAATCGTCCATCGTCAGAGTCGACTCCGAGTTGTCTGACATCAGAGTCGACTCCGCCTCCACAAACCGCTTTTGCAATTGAAGCGTCCCGAACAAATATGGCTTCTTCATCACCACCGCCGATGGATACTCCACCGAATTGTCCATTGTCAGAGTCGACTGCGAATTGTCTGTCATCAGAGTTGACTCCGCCTCCCTGGCAGAGTCAATCTTCTTCATCTTCCTCGAATCGAAGCCGTACGAGCCCGTTTTCACGGGCGCCATCTGGTAACGATTCTCTATCAACTTTTGCAATCTCGACGGATCACTTAACCTACTAATTGACGTACAGAACTGGTTCTCCAATGTTTCCAATGCCCGAAGACCATGAATCTCTCTCAACATCGGGCAGTCACGCATTTCCATCTCTTTAAGATTCTTCAAGCCTGACAGGGAGAATATTATTCTTTCAAGGGCTGGAAAGTTGCGGACAGTTAAATGTCTCAATTGCTCCAGCCCGCCGAGTTGGATTTCCTTTTCCATAGAGCGACAGAGCTTCAAAATAATTAGATTTCTCAAGTTGGATAATCCTGGGAAAGTTGTTATTGAGCTGAGATTTCCCTGCATTGCTGATTTAGGGGGCTCCATGTAAAATCTTTGGTGTAGGTGGCCGGACATGTAAAGTTTCCTTAGACGAGAAAGGGAACCCAATGCAGTTAGTGACATGGTAATGTTCCGAAGGCCCAGTTCCAAATTTCTCAACTTGGATAACTTCCCAATCCACTCTAAGTTATAGATTATGGTTGAGCTCGGTAAAGGTAGCGATAGATATTCCTCGCCATTTGATAAGAGAAGATTAGCTAGATTAGTCAGGTTTGAGAGATCTGGAATAGACCGCAAGGACCAAGAACTAACAAGTAGACGAGTCAAACTTGTAGGAAGTGGAGGCAACACTTGCAGCTCATCACAATTCTCGAGGATCAGTTCTTCTAGTTGAGGGAGCGCAGCAATTGTTTCTGGCACTTGACGGATACAAGTGCCTGATAGATCTAGGATTCTCAAAAAGGACAATTTCCCAATTTCACTTGAAACTTCACCCTTCATAGTGGAACATCCTCTAGCATGTATCTCTTCAAGCTTCATTGCCAACCCAACGGCTGAAGGAAACTCTGCCAGCTGGCAACGTTCCATCTTTATCACATTCAAAGTCTTTATATTTCCAATAGAATGAGGTAACACTTTGATACATGTGGACGACAGATCCAATTCAATTAGAGACTCTAGGTTTCCAGTCGAATCCGGAAGTTCCCAAATCTCTCTGCATCCTGCAAGAGATAAAGACTTGAGATTCACAAGATTTCCAATAGAACAAGGTAATCCTTCAATTGATGTGAAGGATAGATCCAAATTGATCAATGAATTTAGGTTTCCGATCGAGCTTGGGAGTCCCCTTAACTCTGAGCAGTTACTCAAAGATAAGTGGTTTAGGTTCACTAGCAGGCCGATTTGGACAGGTAGATCTTTTAGTTGGTGGCAACCCTCAATATTCAAGTAAGTCAGTCGATTTAAATCTCCAATGGAGCGATCAATGTCAACCAATTGTCGACATTCTTTAATGATCAATCTTTCCAGAGTACAACACCCAGACAAGTCGATTCTGATCATGTCTAGACGTGTCAGCCATAGAACTTTCAAATTGTGCAGCATCTGTGACAAGAATAAAGTATTACAGTGTCCTCAGACAATACAGCTGTAAGAAAGGTGTATGACAACACACATACCTTAATTTGGGTCCAGCCCTCCCAATCATTGGCGTTGTTAAATTCGGAGAGTTGGAGGACAACCAAGTTTTGTGGGAACAGATTAGTTGCAATTAAATCTGGAGGACAATGGCACCAAGAAAACCATCTTAGCTTCGAAAAGAGGTTGGTAAAGTCCCCGATAAAGCAGCCCCCATCTAATTCAAGGAATCTTAGATTTGGCAGCCTTGCGAAATCTTCATCAGTAAAGACGAGTAGAGTAGGATCTCCGGCTAGACTGAGTGCTTCGATATTTCCTTTGTTCTGCCAAATACACATACAATTAGAAAGAGCTTTCAATTTCTCTTTTTCACGTAAATAGAAACTTCATGTCTACTCCCCTATTTTATGCAAAGAAAGACAGAATTTGTGCTCTTAATATATTACCTCTTTTGTTTTTACCATGTCCATAGCTTCCTCATAAATCCACAATCTGCTACGCTTTCTCGGATCCAGGTTTTCCTCATGGACAATTTGGCGCCCTAGGTCTTTTAGCAAGTCATGCATCCATAACCTGCCATTCTTTCTAATATTTATCAATGACAGAGATCTGAGGACTTCAATATCTATTTGTGGAAAAAAGTCGTGATCTTTCCACATGTAAGCATTAATCTCCTTCTCATGGAAGGAAAAACATGCAATATCAAGAATAATCTGCTTTTGCTGGAAATTTAAGGTGTCATAGCTAATTTTCAACTTCCGGTGGACCTCTTCATAAGCAATGCTCCTTAACTTTTCTAGTGTATCTTTCCATACTGTTTTGTGCTTCCCATGCAGAAATGAACCTATGACCTCAACGACCAAAGGAAGTCCTCCAATAGTAGAAACAATATCCCTTGAAAGCCTGTCATAATAATCGTCTCTAGGAGATTCTCCTTTGAATGCATGATTTATATAAAGCTGAAGTGCTTGATCAGAATTCATTTCTTTCAGTTCATAAAGTATGATTTTTTCTCTGCTCTCTAGGATACTTTTGTTCCTTGTTGTAATTACAACTCTACTTCCTGTACCTAACCAATTGATCTTTCCAACTAGTTTCTCAAGCTGTTCCCTATGGTCCACGTCATCTAGAACAATCAGAACCTTCTTACCATCGAGTTTTTCCCTGATAACTTCCATTCCATAGTCAATGTCATTGATGTCATTAATAGGCATTGCATCATCAATGTCATTGATGTTATTTATAGGCTTAGTTTCACCGAGGATGTTGAATAGCAGTTTCTTTTGCAGAAATACTAGGGCATCACGGCGTGATGATCCACTGACGTCTCGTAGGAAGCAATACCGATCAAAGTTAGAAATGAGCTTGTCGAAGAGAGCCTTGGCAAGGGTTGTCTTTCCAATACCCCCTGGACCATAAATTCCGAGAGACCCTGCACAACCAAAGTCATTGTCCAACAAGTCCATTATGGCTTCCACCTGACCATCTATCCCGACTAAATGGTCCGTTGCACAATCATCTTTCGCCTTCATCTCGGCTGTGATATCTTCGGCGTCCAACACAGTAAGTTCGCGTTGCTATGATGGGCAATGATCTGCCATCAAGAGTCAAGAAAAACACTAATAAATAGCAGGGATTGCAGAAATGAAAGACTGAATGACAAGTGTGGCCAGTTGCCACACTGAGTAATCCCATCAACTATAATTGCTCTCTATAATTTATGCCTGGATGTCTAATATAAATCTCTTTTTCCCTCAACATTTTGCACAATATATTTAATAAAGGGGAAAGTAAAAGCACATCCACCGACAGAGCCAAAAGAACATGTACAATGACTGGCCGTACTTGATGCTATTTCTACCTTATTTTATGGAATTGTACATAAAATTCCTATATCATGCTCCTTTGTTTGTTTCGCATATAATTTCATCATAAAAGGAAATGCTTTCTGTGAAAATTATTTTCAAAAAAAATAATTAGTTTTATTTGTTTGGTGATACGCTGAAAGGCACAAAAAATGCTATCTTAGTGAAGAAAAGCATTCGTGGTAAGAGACTTGTTGTGCTTATGAAAATGATTACCTTTATTCAAAACTTGGAATTCATTTTCCTAATTTAAAGTGTATGCGTTTTCTTTGACCATAAATATTTTCCCGTTGACTGACCATTTTCATTGAATTAAATATGTGAAAGTTTGAAAAAATTAATTCGCAAAATGCTCTTTAGTGATGTGAACACACCCTATGTATTGCAAGATTTTCTTTTGGCTCATGACAAGTATTGATTGTCACGGTCTAGTTGAAAGTTCCCACAAGAGAAGACCTTTCTTGCTCTCTCTAAGGTTTAGCCACCGGAGACCAACCGCCAATTCCACCAAACCGACGACGGCGAAGCTCCGGCGGCCATCATCTTCTCCTGAGTTAACAGAAACGGCAGTGACCACGGCGAGGCAAAGGGGAATGCGAATTCTTTGTGGGTAAGTTCCAACACCCATCCAAATCCGAGCGACTATTGACCATGACACAGATCGAATATTGAAAGGAAACAGAGTGGCCGGGGGAAACTTACCTTGCCGAGACTGCCGAGACTGCCGAGACGAAACCAATGCCGATGCCTGGAGCCAAACCGCTTGTCCTCTTTGAGCTTGGCTTCTCCGATGATACGGCAAGTATGGAGCGACGGCTTCGGGTCATCCGAGGCCTCATTAACATTGATTGACCAAAAGAGACACCTACTTGACTTGACAGCAGAGGATAATGAGAGAGGTTGTTAGGTGAGATTGTTAGCACAAGTGTCTCACTCAGTCATGCAAATAAAAGAAAAAGTGGTAATTTTCACGTTTCAACCGACACATCCCACCCCTTTTATAAGTAATAGAAAGAAAAGGTGGTAATATACCATTTTCTATTATTTATTTATCAAATGGTGCTCTCTATTGTTGTCTTGGTAGAGTTGAGTAAAAAGGAAAATAAAAAATGGAAGATGGTGGAATTTTTTTTTTATAATTGGGCCATAGTGTTTTTCGATGTTGGCGAGAGAAATGAACGGAAAGGAATGTATCAGGACTTGATACTTATAATAGTGTTTACCTATATAAAAATAATAATGATACAAACGAGAAAAATAAAAAAAGATTATCCATTAACAACACAAACAATTCCTTTCGCATTCCGATATATTTAGAGGGACTTGAAAAAATAATATAAAATCAAATTTGTTAATCCCTTCTAGTCTATTCCTTCACCCTCTCACCATCCAAAAAGGACGTCACTTTAAAACAATTTCTCCTCCCTTCGGATTTCTTCCTCTACCAAATGTAGTGTACAGTGTAGTATAACTTTTGGTATCCATTTCAGAAGGAAAACAAAAAGGAAATATTGCACCTTCAAACCTAAAAATTTTGTTAAATATGTAATTGAGTCTTAAAAAATTTGAAAAAATTAAATTAAATCCTAAACTTTTTAGATCCGGTGTAATCAAGTCATTCTAGTGAGATGTCAATTAACTTTATTGATGTGATACATAAAAAATATGACGTGGCGTTTCTTTTAATTTTGAGCATATGTGGTGCTACATTAGATTAAAAAAATCTTAGAAAAATAGGAATATCAAAAAATTCAAAATTCAAAAAATAGACATAAAAATTCAAAAATAAAAAGAGGAAATCACGTCAAATTCCTTGAACTTTGGAGATGGTACTTCTTTGCCCCGAAACTGTCAAGTATTACTCGGTACCCCAATGGACTTTTATTTTGTTATAACCGTTGATTATTCATTATATCTTTCCATTGGCATTATTATGCACGCACATGACTTTTAAATTTTAAGCGGTAAAAGTGTATTTTTATATATATTTTTGAAGGCAAATTCTCTTTGCCCCTTGATTTCTAAAAAAATGAAAAGAATGGAGAGAAGTAAATTAACTAAAATATTCATATTAGAAAACATCAATAATAATATTAAATGATAAGAATTGTAAAATTTGGTCAATATATTAATAGAACTAATAAGATATTTAAAAAAAAGAAACAATTATATAAAATGGAGAAAGACCTCAATAACAACAAGGTCAAAGTATAAAAATCTCATTAGGTACTTTGAATGGTTAATTAATACAAAAAAAATGATTGATCAATAAAAGATATTTAAAATTTTAATTAATCAATCATTGTTTTTACATTAATTCACCCTTTAAATATGCATCATGAGTAACCAAGTTTGGTCATTTTCTCATTTCGTTATTGAGGCAATTTCCCTTTCTATTTAATTTGTCTTTTTCTTATTTTATCATAATTAGTTCTATTAAAGTGGCTATGTTTATCGAATTTTAACAATTTTTATGTTATTTAACATTATTGCTGAATTTATTTTTTCTATTTTTTATAGCATATTTAATTTTCTCCAATGTTCTATTTTTTCCAATAATTAAGATTAAAAAAGAGATTTAAAAAATGAGATGCAAATATGTTTTTACAAGAGTCGTGTTACAACAAAATGAAAAGAGATTATAACATAAATAGTCTCTGAATTTTGGTCTAAAGTGTAATGTCATCCTTGATTTTTTAATATGTTTGATGTGGTTCATGAATAAAATGTTCAATCTAGTTCTTAAATTATATGAAAATATTTAATGCCATCCTATTATTTGCTGATGTGCCTTCCAATCCATTAAGTTTGAATGGTGGGTAACAAAAAAAAAGTTACACTTGTATTATCCAATATATTTATCTTCAATCATAATACAATAATTCACGTCATCAAATAATGATAAACATATTAACGGCCTAATTTTTTTCCTTTTCTAGAGTAAATGAATAAAAAGATGGACATGTTGATTTGTCATTTCAAATACCCAATTCAACATATAATAATCAACATAATCAAATAACATCCCAATTATCGTTTGAGCTTGAAAGGACTATATTGAATATTTATCCATTATCTAGGGACCGGATTGAATAAATTAAAATTACAGCGACAACAACAAGGATCATCGACCCTTGCCGACTGCTGCCCCCATACCCCCAAGCCCTTACTTGCCATTCTCTCTCTTTCTTCAGTGATCCTCGCTAGCCGCTGCCTCCAAACCTTCAAACCCTCACCTGCCATTCTCTCTCTTGATTACGTTTTATTTTTCAATTTATTTGGCTTAATTTTTTTTAAATTTAAATTTGGCCCCGTTGGCTTTCCCGTTAATGAAAATCTCTTATTTGGCATAGGATGCGAAAGACTTAATTGAACTGAATTTTAAACGTTTAAGATTTAATTGTGCAATAATACAAGACAACATTTTTTGGCTCAATTTTCCAAAAGGTGCGTGACATCAAAGACTCGTGTAAAAATCTTTTTCCAAAGTCAGAGTCAACGTTTTGTGTGGGATCCGGTGGAAAGTCTTTGTTCTCCTGAACAGTGGGATCTCGACCTTTCACATGGTGTTTCACTCGTTCCAGTCGCAATGTAAAAAGCTCCTCACGCTCGCACACGCGTAGCAGAGGAAGAAGATGGAATCGAGGACTGTGACGCTTTCGTCGAGTCACAATACTGCTTGGGAGTGTGATGACTCTCGGCACGGTCGCGATGCTGCTTCTCTAAAGAGGCGGAGGACTACCCCGGTTAGATTCATTTGACTTTGCGTCTTGATTCTGGACCGGCCCTTGTGTTTCTTTCTCTCTGTGTATTCTTGTATATGCATCATGACATGCTATCACGATTACATTAGATTAGCGAGAAGCACTTGCAGAGCATGGATATATATCGATTTTGACTGCATAAATTGAGGCAATCTCTCCCCAGCCCAAGTCTCAATACTTCTACGGCGGATGTGATATACTCAATTTACTCACTTGACAGGAATCACACTTTCCATCGGCGTCACCAAGCTCTGACTTGGCTGGAAACAACTATGATGTGTTCTTGAGTTTTAGAAGACCGGATACTCGCAAGGGTTTTACAGATTTCCTATACAAAAGCTTGACAGATGCTGGGATATGCGTATTTCGAGATGATGATGAGCTGCCTGTCGGAGAAGACATCAAGCCTGCGCTGATTGAAGCGATCAAACAGTCGAAGGTTTTAATTCCCATCATCTCCAGGGATTATGCTTCCAGCAAAAGCTGCCTCATGGAGTTGGTCCAAATATTAGAGTGCAAGCAAACGATGAGTCGAGAAACCATTCCCATTTTCTATGAGATCGAGCTCTCGGATTTAAAAGACCAGAGGAATTCTCTTGAGAAGAGCTTTTTTGAACACCAGAGGTACGGGGTTGATTGTGAGACCATCCAGAAGTGGAAGCTGGCTCTCAAAGAGTTTGGCAGGTTAAAGGGATTTGTAACGGCGAAGATACATAACGGGTAATCCAATTCAATGTAAAATTGATTTACAAAATTGATGTACTGGATCATGAACCAATCATGCTATTTTGATATTATTCTTCATTGTCAAGTTCAATTGTTTCGCAACTCCACTTAATTAACCGTTTGGATTTCAGACTAAGTTAGACCACTCAAATGCAGGATCTTTGGAAGTGCATATTAATGCCTCCTTTGTTCTTGCTTCATGGTGCATTACTCCTGGTTCAACTCTGCACATTCTGCTTTTCTCGGCTGTATGACTGTTGTTCTGATTCACTTTCTCATCATGTCTCCATCTGTAGGCATCATTCCAAGCTCATAGACGAGCTCATCCCAATTGTCCAGCAAAAGCTGAAGAAGGGTCGACTACTCGTGACAAAACATTTAGTCGGAGTTGACCGTCATGTCCAGGAGATTATGAGAAAGCTCGGTGTTGTGCATCGCAATGGACAAGTAATTGAAATATGTGGCAGTGATGTACGAGTCCTTGGAATATATGGTATTGGGGGTGTTGGCAAGACTACTCTTGCAAAAGTTGTTTACAATCAACTCTATGATCGCTTTCAAGGTTATAGTTATCTTAGGGAAATTCGAGAATTACATCAACATGATAGGATCTTGTCCTTGCAAAATCAATTAATCTCAGACCTTCGAAAAAGAAGTGTTTCGTTCGGATGTTCTGATGATGCTATGGCAGTTCTTGCTGAAGGATTTCGCAATAAGCAGGTCCTCATTCTCCTTGATGACGTGGAAGATTTTGACCAACTCGAGGTGGTTGTTGGGGAGCTTAGTTGGTTTGGTCCAGGAAGCAGGATTGTTGTGACTTCTAGAAAGAGCGACATCCTTTTGAAGTTCAAAGAGGCTGAAACCTATGAGGTTGAACCAATGGAAGAAGATAAAGCTCTTCAATTGTTTTCTAGGCGGGCTTTTGGAATGGATTCTCCTAGCAAGGGCTTTGAAAGCCTTTCCAAGGACATCGTATCAGCTACTGGACGACTTCCTTTAGCACTTGAGGTGACAGGTTCGCGTTTGTTCGGAAAGTCAAAGGGTACATGGAAAGATACATTGGAGAAGTTGAAAGACGCTCCTCATGAGAAAGTCGAACATGCGTTGAAAATAAGTTACCATGCTTTAGATATATATGCAAAGCAAATATTTCTGGATATAGCATGTTTTCTGATTGGAAAGGATGAGAGAATTGCCTTTTACATGTGGGAAGACTGTAAACTTTATCCTTCAAGTGGTATTGAAGTTCTCCTTGTAATGTCTTTGGTGAAAATTGGAGAAAACAACGAGCTATTGATGCATGATCTACTGAGAACTCTAGGCAGAAAAATTGTTTTAAATGAAGATCCTATCCCTTGTAATCGAAGTAGGTTGTGGGTGCACAATGAAGCCCTATCCACTCTACGGAAGAAGGAGGTAAACCTGAAAGCCAGAACTACTTTCTTTTCTACCTGCAGTTAATTATCTGTGTAATTTACCCGATTTTTCAATTTGTAGAAGAAGTGTAAAAAAAGTTCTATGGCTACGTTCAATTCCTATTCATTTACCTTTATGTTCAAACTGGTAGGGTGCTCCAAATGTTCAAGCCCTTGGTCTCACCTTTGACAAAGGGTCTGATGACTGTTTCACATCTGAGGAATTTGGCGAGCTATTGAACTTAAGGTTCCTTAACTTGGATCGAGCTAATATGAGAGGAAATTTTACTAGTCTTCTTTTAGAATTAAGGTGGCTTCATTGGCGAGGGTGCCATAAGAGCTCTGAGCCTCTTGTTTTGAACCTAGAGAACTTGGTCATTCTTGATCTATCCTGGAGTGCAGTGGCAGATGACTGGGAAGGTTGGGCACAAATAATGGAGGTATAAGACACGTTCTTTTTTTTTATTTTTTGTGAGCACTAGCTAATCGATACTGAACCGTTTCTGTCTCTTTGTTACACAGAAGGCAAACAAATTGAAAGTTTTGGAGCTAACTGGTTGCGGTCAATTATGTAAAACGCCATGCTTCGCACCTGGTAGCAAATTAGAAAGACTGATTCTTGAACGATGTTCTCATTTGTCACTTATTGACAAATCCATTGGTAATTTGAAATATTTGAAGTCTTTGAACATCAAGTCCACTCCGATTGCCCTGTTGCCGGAAGAGATGGGTTCCTTGGATAATTTGGAAGAGCTTCTGATTGATGAAACTTCCATATGTCACCTTCGTTTCTTAAGAGGTTCTATGCAGCAACTTAAAACTCTTAGTGCGTCCGGCTGCAAAAATTTGGCTGAAATATCCGAGTCTATTGGTTGTTTAAGGTCTCTGTCATATCTTGCATTGGATAAAGCTATTATCACAGGACTCCCAAATTCTGTTCAGTTGTTGGAGGGACTTGTAGAGCTGTCTTTAAGAGACTGTCAGCGGATAACTGCACTTCCAGACTCCATTGGGATGCTTAGGTCACTACGGAAAATGGATCTGTCAAACACCAGAATTCAGATATTGCCAGAATCGATAAAAAATTTGGATAGATTGGAGGTGCTAAGAATGAAGAATACTCACATAAGAAAATTTCCTAAAGATATTGCAAATCTAGAGAAGTTGGAAGTCATAACATTTTCTGGCTGCCCTTTGATTGGGAAAATTCCATGTGATATTTCGGGGTTGTCATCTTTGAGAATCTTGAAGTTATCGTTTACCCTGATTTTTAGCCTACCTGAGAGCATTTGTCAGCTTTCTCATCTCCAGACCCTCCACTTGCTCCATTGTGACGAACTTCAGATTCTACCAAAATTACCATCTAGTTTAGTGAGTTTGCACTGGGGAACCAAAAACATGAGGATAGTTCAGGGTCTTTCATATCTGAGAGATTTGAAAGTTTTGGAATTAGTCAATGATCCTGATGAGGAGGAGATATCTTCCTCTGAGCTGTTCCAAACTGAAAGTTTTGCTTGGATATCGAGTTTATCCAACTTAGAAACCCTAAAGCTGTGCCTTCCAAATGTTAGTAGTCTTCCAGAAGATTTTAATGCTCTTACTCAACTTAGAAAACTTGATTTGTCCTGCATAAACCTGCTAGACCTCCCACAACTTCCCTCAAGCTTATCAAAACTGCTTATCAAGAATTGCCAGATCCAGGGGATGGAATTTTCTAATCTGGAAACTCTGTCCGAGTTGGAGCTCTGTGACTGCAATGCATGGGAAATTCTTGGTCTTGGGAACCTAAGGCTCCTGCAAGTGTTAAAGATATCTCGCTGCAACATTAAGAACCTTGATGGTCTCGAACAAGCATCACAATTGAGAAGGTTTTCTATGTCTGAATGCTATTCTCTGCACAGATTGCCGGACTTATCAAAGTGCACAAGCTTGGAAATTAAGGAAATAGACTTTTGCAACATTCAGGATCAGCCCTGCGAGAGGCACTCTAAAAATTGCTGCTCGAGGCACTGTGATTGTCCTTACCAATATCAATGTGGTGGTCGATGCATGTTGCGATCTTAACAGCAAGCTGCAAGGAGTGCTCTCTTTATCCAATTGAAGATGGTGGAGGTTATTTCTTTCTACTAGGTAAGTACTGCACAGTTTCATTACCTGTATCAACTATTAGTAAACCATCAGCATGAACCAACTCTAGCAGTTCTTTTTCTTTTGTGAGCAAAAAGTATTTGCAAAAAACAGAGATCTACAAGTTGATGGATTCACCAAGCAGGAGGACTTGGTAAATTTCGGAGGCAAAGGAACTTACATGCTAGTACTTCTATTTGTTTGTGGCTCCAACGTTCTTGGGGAACCTGACACTCCAAATCTCAGGGATGTGTTACAGACATGTCATGCCCGTTGGGACATGGAGTAATTTTGAGAATATCAATTGCCTGAAGTGAACCTTTCTCATTTCATGCAAACTATGCTTGTGCTCTAATAAAGTTTGAAAATCATATTTTATCTTTAGATGTAAATATTGAACCAATCATGCAAGTGACTGAGCATATCCAAATTGTCCAAATTTGTTGTTTTGATGTTTCATTGATAGTACTGGGTTTTGAAAATTGGTCATTAATTAGAAATTAAAGGTTTTCATAATATAATCATACGCATCCACTGTGTGTAATATGAAACTGGAAGAAGAAAAATGAAAAGCCAATTAATAATTATAAGACGGGTTACTTTGTAAGTAACACAACATATTGTAGTGTTAAGTTGATATTTGGAAACTTCCCTTTTTGTTTTTTTTATACACACGCCTCATTGCATGATTTAGAATCCTGGTCGCATGAAGAATTCCATCAAACTAAAAGCGAAAGCATGCATGTGATACGTAAATACCTAAGTAATTTTCCTGAAAGTGTGAAATTCTTCCTATGCCAACATGCTTCTAGTTAAATGCCAAACCAACACATGCTTCTAGTTACATGCTACTTGCGTCATATCAATTTGGCGCTACTTTGATTGTTGGTAAATCAATCAAGGAGATTCTGTTACTTCAACATATTTAGATTGCGAGGTGTCTGTTCGCTGAAACATTAGATAGACGGTAGCTCATGTTCCTAATAAATAATGAATCAATGATTCAGAATCAACATTTCTTCAGATCACTACAGGATTGCATCAAGAAGAGAGTTCCATTTTGAAGTTCTTCGGGACAATGTGTGAGTTGAAGATCAAGGGCGCTGGTGAACATAAGCTGAGATGATATATCTGATAAGCTGAGATGCTATATATCATAAATAAATCAGTGATACACAGCAATGCATTATGTGGATGCCATGGTGAGAGAGAAACGGAAGGGCCTTTGACAGGACAGAAGTGCCCTTTTGTCAACCTTGAAAAGCAAGCGCACTGTACCTTGCAGCCTCAGTTGTAATTTCTGCGAGTTTCATTCCAAGATCTGTTAGATTTTCTTCTTCTTGATGCCGTGTAACAAGGTATTTTTAGTTGATGGAAGAAAGGCCTGTCGTTCTGTTCCTCTGGGACTTGAATGAAGTATAGATTTCGTTTTCTCCATGTTGTGCAATACTGCTGTACATTGTATTCTGTATCTTTCGACCTGTAACCGGCCCTCTTGGTTAATCTACTGCCGTTTGTCACTCTCCGTCTCTTGCTGCAAAGCGGAGACCATCAATTATGATTTCCGAATGTTTATCATACGATTGTAGGAAGAATGACGAGGAACTGGCTATAGCAGGATGGTTCAAGCAGTTTGTTATGAAGTCCATATTTTGATTTGGCATATTTCTAAAATTCCGTTTGCCAAAAACGAAATTTTATTCTGTAGATGATAAATATATAAGGTTGATAGTAAATTGAAATATCCATCTTAAGTAAATGGTGAACGGTAAAACAGTGTTACCAACTTACCATCGATAAACCCAACAGTAGATTACCACTTGCTTTAAGATTTAAGAAATGGTAAGATAACTGTTTGTAAGTTATCAATGAAATAACAATTGTACCATCGACAAACCCAATGGTAGCAATGCTTACATTTAGATTTCATAAGCGGCCTAATTATGTGAAAAACCCCCAACTTTAAGTTCACACCAAAATTTATCCCAAATTTTTTTTTATTTCATAAAAAACCACAAACTTCCAATGGTTCTTTACATCTGCTCACAATTACGTTTCCATCCAATTTACTCCGATAAAGTCCACATGTAATTCCACCTGGCTAACCTTTTTTTTTAACTTTTTCTCTCTCCGCGCTCTCTCCCAAGTCCCTCGTCTGTGACTTTGTCAGGACTCTCACTCCTCTCTCTCTCCACCAAAGGCTAGTAGAAAAATTTCATTCTTCTTCTTCAGCATCTGGAGGAGCGTGATCCAACGTATCGGATGGTGGCCCACGCCCTGTATGAGGGGCCTCCTCACCGGCACCTCCTCCACCACATTGGATGACACCTTCCTCTTCGTCCCCGACTCCATCACCTCCCTCGGCTCCATAGTGCTCGCCAATGGGATGGTCACTTGAGTGAGGGAGTACTTCAACACCTCGCTCATCGTCACGTGATTCGGCAACTCCCCGCTGTTGGATCCACAAAGGCTGAGATCGCCTTGCAGCACTGCCGGTCGCTTTGGGTGAGCAGCGTATCGAGCCGGATTGGAAAGTTTATGTACAGTCTGGTTCTCACCATGATTTGGGATTAATGAAGAGATAGACAGAGAGAGAGTTCTGACGAAGTGGAACTTGGGAGAGAGTGAGGGGAGAGAAAAATCAAACAAAAAAAAAAGTTGGACTTTAACGGTGTAAATGGGATGGAAATCTAACAGATAGTGGATTTGAGAATCCATTGAAAGTTTATGATTTTTTATGAGATAAAAAAAGTTTAGGACAAATTTGAGTCTTCACCTAAAATTGAGGATTTTTTAGGGAATTAAGCCATTCATAAGTGTGCATGTAAGTGTTTGTAAGTAACCAATAAAATAATTTTTTTATCATTCACAAACTGAATAGTACATAATTAATTACCACTATGATTTTGTTTCGAGTAATGAATATATAACTAGTTGACAAGTTAATAGAACATTGACAATCGCAAGTGGTCAACGTCATTACACCCGAGCAGGTAACTGATTGCACGATTGTACTGTCGTTATTTAAAAGTTACGAATAATGTCATGAATATGCTACTGAACAGAACATTATCGAAGGACTTTCTCAAGAACATTGATGAAATTTAGGCGCATCACATGTGATGGAAAAATCTGGCAATCTTGGAAGTTGAATCGACTCTGAGGTGTTTGATTAAGTTCATGCATGTTCCTTCTGGCCTTGTGATCGACTTTATTTAATCATGGAGTTGGTCTTGTTGAATAAGCGCCGTTCTCCTCTGCAGGAGACTGAAAACTTTCCTTCAATTTATTTAGTTATATATTTTTGGGGGTTGTCAAATTGAATTATTTTCACTTGACGGTATAAAAGGAAGCCGTGGATGAAAGAAAAACTATCATAGATAACTGTCTTGATCCATTGTTTAGTTAGAAATGTTTCTTATTATAACTACTAAATTCACATTAACATCTTGACAACCTTAGTATCTTCTAAAAGGTACTTTTAACGAGTGCCCCCATAAACCTGTTAAGTATACTCTTATTAGATACTTCAATTTTCAAAATATTGATTATGCATAATAAGAGAAAAATCTACATAGAAAAAAATGAGCTTAAGGATATTTGAAGTGCCAAAAGTTTTATACGGCGCTCACTTAAGCGTCAGAAGTTTTTACTGGCTTACTTAAGTGCTAAATTGAAGAAAAAACGAGCACTTAAGTGCTTCGGACGAGAAATTCTGATAAAAAAATATTACGTGGCTTTTACAAGAAAAAGTTTAATCGGACTTGACATTTTTATGTTAAAAACGAGTCCACGTGGACTTCCTTAGATGATGTCCCACGAAGAAGAAAGAGAAGCCCGCGGATCTAGGCCTCGATTCTCGGCTGTCAAGTGCAATGCCGACGGAGAGAAGGAAGACGAGGACACCTCCGTTTCTGGTGCCTTCGGGGGCGGCAAGCCCGGTAACGCCCAGCTCATCACCTTCTTCCTGCTCTGCTCTTCAGCCACATCTCTCTCGTCCTTCGAATCTGTCTTCTTTGGGTTCGGTATCTGCATGAGATTTTCAAATGCTTTAACCAAATGCATCACTCTCCGGCAGCCGCTCTCAAGCACACTCTTCCTCGCCTCTTCCATCAGCTTGTCCCTCCTCCTCTTAAATGTGGAAAACTAAACTTGAATCGGTGCAGTATTAATCTCACCCAGCTCGCAAAATTCATGATCCTCGAGTGGAGATGATCGATTTTCCTCAGTTTTTCCCTGAAACCCTCTTCATTCTCCAAATCATGTATCATCAACTGATTCTCTATTTCTTCTCCCATTTACTCCGTTAAAGTGCACGTGTAATTCCAGCAGGCTAACCCTCTTTGTTTTGGGACTTTTTCTGTCACGCCTCGATCCTCGACCTCGCGACAACCCCTATTCACTTAGGTCAATTGAATGCGACGTCTCAAGACTCGTCGCCGACCTTTCATTTTATCTTTCAATTACGAATGCGGAAGCGACAACAATCACCCAGTCATAACAATAAAAAATCAGGGGATAATAATAACAATCAATAACAGTCATGCCAAAGTGCCATTTTATTTAATTACTAAATTAACCCCAAGGAAACACATTTATAAGCCCTTCAAGGGCATCTTTTCTTACAAACCTACCAAAAAGATACTAGGCTGGGGGTTAATCTACTCCTTTCAAAAGTGGATCATCCAAAAAGAACCCATCCCAGACATGTCCTTCAAGGACTATCAACATAGTGATTCGGTGAGTCAAAACAGGGCGAGTTAGGACCATGCTCCGATGGTTCGTAATTCGACGGGTACATAGGATCAGGTTTGGTCTCGGGATTCTCCACTGACTCGTCAAGTGGGTCAATGTCCATAGGGTCTCAGAACTCTTGCCCAAGGCCCCCATCTGGAGGACCATCGAAGCCTCTCATAGGATCGTATAGGCCCTCGCCCTCATGGATGAACAATGCCTAGAACTGATGAGGGACTCACATAGCTAAGCCCTCATCCACCCACACAATAAACAGGTGGCGCTCAAAAAGATGCAGCTTGCCAGGAAAATGATGGGTAGTAATAATACTATCCATATCTTGCGGCACCCCAAACCGCATCGGGTGGTTCGCTATGCTAAGGCCCTGGAAAACAGTTAACAACAACAAATGAGATATAAATCTCAGCAAATTAACGATCTAAGCCTTGTTTAGGAAGTCAACTCGTCTCGAATGCCCTAAAACATGCAGCGATATAATGATGGCAGATCAATAGCAATGCAACCCCTTGCTTTGCCTTAGTTATACAAAGTATCAGGCAACTCATCACAGCATACACAAACACGCCATCACACAATCGCAGGCATTCTTACTTTGTCTTGTCACATGCCCTGCACGTTATAAATCATCATGTGCCATAATAATACAATAAATATATAACATAATCAAAACACATAACAACTTTCCCAGACACGATGCACTTGTGCATGTTCCAATTATTAAGACCATTCAGGGCCACGGCACAACCCTACGAGTTGGCGGTTTTCCAACATGATCGACATCTATTGCGGCCACTCAGGGCACGCTCGTTCTCGCACGGGGGTCTTCTGGTTTAACTAGGTATTGTTCACGGCCACTCAAGACATGCCTGAAATCCATCAGGGGTCTCATCACGGCCATTTAAGGCATGCCTACAATCAGGCGAGGGTTTCATCACGGCCATTTAAGGCACATCCGCACTCATACGGGGGTAACGGATTTTCATTATGTGATCACACAAGCACCTCAACCAGTCAAGTAAATTTCATTTCTCCTCATTTAATCAATGCAGACGTGGTTGTGCCTACACATCAAAATACTGCAACTTTCATGCCTAAAAATGCAGTAATAAATTCACACGTGAACACATACACACAATTGAACTGTCAAACTTTGCATGCTTCCCTTTTTAATCATCCTTGCCCTATTTAACTTATAAAACTTGACCTATAAACCCGACACCTCGAGGTTTACTATTTATATGTCCACAAAAACCCTTTTAAAAATTAAATAACAAGGTTTCACATAGGTCAATTATTTATCAGGGCAAAGCAGGCATTAAACAGTACGAAACGAGCATAATTCAACACTTAAATCAATTAGAAAACACCCATATAAAATTCACTTATCACCCTAATTGCGATAACTGTAACATCCTCAATTTCAGTCCTTGGGAAATGGCTATAGTTTAAGTTTGGTAGTTTTTCAATTGGAACCAATTTTTACTCTTGTTCTGGAAAACCCAGTTTCAGATCCTTTGTACCCCTTCGTTTTGTTATTTTAGTGGAGACTTTTGTGATCCGAATTTCCAAACACTTCCTTCTTGAAAGTTTCTCCAAACATCTTGAAGCTTTACATACTTTAATTTCAGAATTTTTGGACTTGATATGAGTAGTACGACAACTTAATTTCCGGACCATGTAAAACTGCCCAGAATGGGTATTTCGGTGATGTTCACACTTTCTTTATTTTCTACAAGTTTTTCTGGTCCGATTTTGGAAAAGTTCCCTTCACAAAAGTTGTTGAGAACTTCTTTTTCTATAACATATATAAATTTGGGAATTTTTTGAGATGATTTGGATTCTAGAAAGAGCTTACTTTGAGAAACGAGAATTCTGTTCCAGCGAACTGTTTTTAGTCCTTCTTTGAGCTACTAAAAATGGTGTTTACAGAAAGATTCAGATTTTGTGTTCTTCATGAGAAATGTTTGTTAAGCCCTTTTTTTATGACATATTCAAATTTGAGAATTTTCGGAGTCTATTTACTATGTTTTCAAGTCCGATTTTGTGAACAGTGCAAAACTGTTCGGTTTTGTCAAATTTCAAAGATTCATCAATTTCTATATGAGAACGTTGGAATCTCGACTTGATGTCTTTTGGTGATATTTGAGGACATTCTTGCGCCGAACCTCGGGTTGAACGAGATTATTATACATGTTTTGTCGTGGAAAACCCTCGGAAATCATGGAATTGATTATGATGCGGGTTTGCGACTTAAATGTCGATTAATTATTATTGTGCAACCCGATGGTGCTGAGTTATTGTGAGCCGAACCGACATTTCTCGTAGGCCAAAATAGGCTCCGCCTTTGTTTTGTTGGGAAGAAACTAGAAGATAAGGCTTTGACATGGTCAAACTTCTCCTTCAAGCTTCCTTTATTAAGGTTCATCATGACTAGTACTAATGGCCCTTGACTTAGAAGCCCCTTTCATGATGACAAGCCTTAATTAGTTGGACTTTGGAGGCACCATCATCATGAAATGCATTAATAGCCTTGAGTGATGACCAAGTAAGAATGTCTATATATATAGGAAGGGAGAAAGAACCCCACGTGAAGCCCTCCCCTCTCTCTCACGCCATTCTCACGCCACTCTCTCCTCACATACTCGGTCACCCTTCTCTCTTGCTTCCTTGCTTCTTGTTCATATCGAGAAAGAGAAAAAGAGAGAGAGAGAGCTCATTGACTAGCCCGTGTCTCTCCTTGTTGTTCGGTCAATAGGAAGCCACATCCAAGGCCCGTATGTTCGTGTTCAAGCCCGAGATTCGCCGAGACTCCCGTGTTCCTTTCTTGTTCTAGTTTTATTTCATAGTGTAAGTAAACTTCCTAATATCGGGAAAGGAAGTTGTGATATGTTGTGACACGGTTTGCTTGGACCGTTTCTCGGTCGTTTGGTTGGTTGTAGTTGGTTAATTTCTCGATTTAATCATGTTTCGTGTTTGACGTTTGTTTTGGAGATAGAACTGAGACTTGAATGGCAAGGTGCACATGTTATAGCCATGCTTGATGTTTTCGTGTATGAACTTTGCTATTGATCTGCCATCGATGCGGGTGCGGTAAGGGCCGACTTGTGCTAACGGCGATCCCCTCGTCCTCGCTTGATATTAGTAGGTTTACTTGCTGAGTCTCCCCGACTCATCCCCCGTTATTTCCTTTTCAGGTCCGAAGAATGGTGTCTTCCCCGACCCGGTTCGGCAACCCCGTGGAAATGAGAGCCGAAGTGCTCACCGTGATAGATGCCCGAGAAGGCCGAGCCTACCGCCGGATCACGACGTATGTGACGATCGATGAGGGCCTAACGGACTTGGTGCCTCACCCGTATGTAGTATGGCATGGCTACACTGACGGAGAATGGATTGGACCCCTACATGGGTTCAATGAACCTTTTGGCGGTGTAGGCGGGCCGGCTCCGGGGCATGCCACGGGTAGAGTGTAGATCGGCCATGCGGACGGGAAGCGGGGAGGAGATGTGGATAGAGTTAGAAGTGAGAAGATAAAGTAGAGGGGATAGGATCACCCAAGCTGAGTTTTGCTATTCATAGTCGGCTAGGAACGGATGAGTCTCTAGAATATGCGTGTGAAATATGTGTTGTTTACCATGGCCCGAAGGGCTTGTTAAAATATGTTTGCATGCATTGTAAACATAAGGTTTGCTCATGATGTTGCTTGTCTAAATTCCGCTATTGTTTTGAATGTGATTGTCCCGAGTTTACGTTTCCGCTTGTGTGTAAAGAAAGATAACAATGAATGGGACGTCACATTAATGACCCCGAGGTGGGGGCGTTACAATAACTTATCATTCAATTAACGATAGCTTATTGTCCCTTTGACAATAGCTTATCACCCTTTTTCCGATAGCTTATTGTCCTTTACATAGCTTATCATCATTTCCTCGATAGCCTATCGCCTATTTAGCGATAACTTATCACTAAAACTTCGATAACTTATCGTCTAAGTTTCCAATAACCTATCGCTAGTTGATAACCTATCAACTAATTAATCACTAATCACCTAATTAACTTAATATAAACTAATCCTAGTCAAGTTTAATATACTAATCAAAGGATTAGAGCGTTAACTCACTCGTTAACGATCCCAACGACACGGGCACGACGGCGGCAGCGAGGGCTACACGTGGCTCGGTCCGGAAACGACACGAGGTGGTGACAATGGCATGGACCGCACCTTAGCAGTTTCTATGGGCTGGTTTGGCTCGTGGTGGAGGTGGATCCGCGAGGGGAGCAGGTCAGACAGATGGTGCACGGCGACGGGCGGTCACGGTGCTCGATGGTGATGGCGGGTGGCTCCATAGCGGCCAAACAGCAGCCAGGGGGGCAGTAATGCTGGCTTAGCCGAAGGAAGAAAGAGGAGGGAGAGAGGGGGGCAAAAATGAGAGAGAGAGAGAGAGAGAGAGAGAGAGAGAGAGAGAGAGAGTTTGGGAGATATTATCTCTTCCCTAAAGTCTTCATTCATCAATGCAACTCCCCAAAGTCATCACTCATCAATCTTTATTGTGACATCCTCAAATTTCGACCCTATTCAAGATGTAATGAATGATTATTTCATCAATGCGCAATGAGTAGAATTAGGCTCTAAATTGATTCTTGAATCATTCAAGGGTATTCCAAGCTTTGGGAAAGGCGAATTAAGACTTCGTTGCACATGACCAAAGTACTTAATCATGGATTGACAATTCAACCATAAGGATCGTTGAAGGACAACCATAAGCCATTTCAAGCCGATCCAGGAATGGTTATAGATCGATTCGACAATAGTATAGAATCGGATTGCGGGTGATTCTGCATGATTACTATATTGATTTCGAACGACACTAGACCAATCCTTAATGATCGTATGCTTCGAAACGGGCTATTGACCCCTCACGATTACATGACAACTGAAGGTCATTCATGGATTGAGAATGCTTAAACGTGGATTGATTTGGAATCAACTACGGGTTAAACGCACGAAACCCCTAAAAGCCGCCCATTATTCTAATTATGCGAAAGACGCATTTGAGTGATTTTAACCACAAATTCTAATCCAGTTGAGGATATTGGATTCTAGAGGATTAAGAGACAATTATTGGAAAAATTCTGGGAATCGCTTATTTATCAGTAAACCGAGAAACCTTGGAAAAGTGAAATTCGGGTTGGAAATTGGGGCCGGCAAGGGGCCCACGAATTTCTAAGAGCCCAATGGGCCTCATGGACTATATAGTAGGCCACAAGGGCCCAATGGAAGGGAAATTACGATTTTGCCCTTTTAGGCCCAAATTAAGAAGTTTTGAGAATTTGTGCAAGAAAAGCTCGAGACGAGAAGCCCGCAAGGAACTAAGCCCAACGATAGGGTCCAAGGAGGATTTCGGCCTAAGAAGAACGAGCTTAACCCAAGTTTAAGTCCACTAAACCTTTCAAGCCCATTTCAAGCCCGTTAACCTTTTCAAGCCTATCTCTCTTCAAATTGGACCCGTTCAAGCCCAAGCCCAAGCCCAAGTTTGTTGACCCAAACCCAAGCCCGTGTGAATAGTGCACGTAAATAGTGCCATGACTAGTGTCAAGGGCTGAAATTACCAAAATACCCCTCTCATCTTCTCTTAATTACCAAATTGCCCTTCTAGAAGCTTTTTGCAAGATTGATTCCTAGCCATTGGATCTTGACTTGTTGGGCAATGATGGATCTTGGCCATCCATTTTGGGGTGTCTTGCAAGACACTATCTCTCTCTTTCTCATTTCTCTCATTTTCTCTCTTTCTCTTCTTTCTCTCTCTCACGTTTTTCTCTCCCTCTCGGCCTCACCATTTTCAGCCACCATCACTACCCCTTTTGGCTGCTGTTTTGGCCGCCATTCATCCCCATCTCCGCCCCCAAGCCACGCTGTGAGCCGCCCTTGCCGAGCCACCATCGTGTGCCGTCCGTCCGAGCCGTTTCCTCGCCGATTCACCCTCACCGCGAGCCAAAACAGCCCACAGAAGCTGTGGTGCTGCTGTCCATGCCATTGTCGCCACCTCGTGTCATTTCCGGACCGAGCCACACGTAGCCCTCGTCGCCGTCGTTGCACGCATGTCGTCGGAATCGTTTTCGAGTGAGTTAACGCTCTAATCCCTTGAATAGTACATTAAACTTGCTTAGGGTTTGATTAGACTAAGTTAATCTTGCTTAGTGCTAATTAATGAAGGATTAGTTGATAAGCTATCGCGATAAGTGATAAGTGGACTCAATAAGTTATTGAGAAAACGTGATAGGCTATCGAGGTTTTATTGATAAGCTATCGTCCATTATGCGATAAGCTATCGAGATTTTATTGATAAGTTATCGCCAATTATGCGATAGGCTATCGAGGATTTGATGATAAGCTATCGGATTATTTTATTATTAAATAAATTAATTTTCGGAATTTAAATATTAATATTTTTGTGTAGAGTTTAATAATAAATTGTGATTGTTTTAGGCTTGAATTGTGATGCCTATGTTGGAAATTGCCGTATAAATTAGCTTGTATAACTAAATGAATTGTATTACTATTTTTAAGGATGGAATTGCGGGCATATGAACAATAAATCCCGAGGTGTCGGGTTTGTATGTTAATTTTTATGAGCTAAATAGGGCGTGGATGTTTGAATTGGGAAGTATGCAAAGTTTGATGGTTTAATTATATGTATGTGATCACATGTGAATTTATTACCACATTTTTATGTGTGGAAGCTGCAGTAATTTGTTGTGTGAGCACGAACCACGTTTGCATTTGGCTAAATGCTGAGATATAAATGAGTCGTGTATTTGTTGTGCTCGTGTGATCACATAAAGGAACCTATAACCCAGCGGGGGTCTGGGGATGCAATATGTGACATTGTGCATAAGAGAATAGCACATCATATACCTTGTTGCATTGACTAAATTCAAAGATAAAGAATTGGCTTGAGTGGTTGGTGTGCCTGCATGGCCACATGAAAGTCCGTCTAGGCGGGGGTTCTAGATGATGCCCGGCGGGGGTTCGGATGCCGTCTAGGTGGGGGTTCTAGACGATGCCGTGTCGCGGTTGAGGCCGGACCGATGCTCCTTATGGAATGCCGTCTGGGCGAGAGTTCCAGATGTTGCCATGCCCGATGGAGCGGGACGATGCCCGGTTATGCCAGAAGACACTGGCGGGGGTTCGGTTATGGCCCTGAGTGGTCGTTTAATAATCTAGACTATTATGAGTACAATGTGCATGGATGAATGCATTGTGCCTGAAAGTGATAATTATATGTGTATGGATTATTAAATTGATGATGTGCCTACTTATGCACTATGATATGCCTCTAGTTTATTCAATCATGTGATCTTATTATATGCTCATTGGAGCGATTGCGGAGTTATGATGGTTAGTGAGGGCCAACCTGATACGAGTAACGCGGGTCGTGCCGTGGCTCTGTGAGGTTGTAGTAATCGGAACTCGCGTGAAAGAGTATGTTGCATTGCGCTTGATTATGAAATGAAATTGTGAGGCACGATATGGGACGGGCCAAAACAGTTTTGCTTCATAATCAGGACTCGTGTGGATACCTTGTACATGAGAATTACTGAGCGTGTTCTGATTGTATTGTATGCTTGTTGCATTATGATTGCACATGTTGGTTTATTATATGCAGGGCGTATATGTGTGCCAAGGCAAGGTAAGAATGCTTGCGATTGTTTAATGGCACATTTGTTTATGCTGGTCTGGGTAACTTGCTTGTGTTTATAGTTAAGGCAAAGCAGGGGTTGCTTTGCTATTGATTTGCCATCGATAGGTTGCTGTATGTTTAGGAGCGCTCGAGGCGAGTTGACTTCCTAACCGAGGCTTAGGTCATTAACTTACTGAGATTTATCTTATTCATTATTGTTAACCATTTTTTTCAGGTGCTCAGATATGAGTACGCGTTGCGTTCCATGGGAACCGGCTGTTTTGAGAGGGAACACCTTTTGAGGTTGCCCTCGTAGATAGAGGAGCTAGGTTAAGCTCCTACCTTTTGTGATTTAACATATTAACCCGATATATATTGAGGTGTATTTTCCTGACTATCCATTTTGTTGTGATTGGATGGATTATGATTGCTTCCGCTTGCGTTTAATTGAAAGTTAAAATGAATGGGTCGGCGACGCGTCCTGGGACATCGCAATTCCACGATCAAGGAAGGATGTCCACGCGCTCAAGGGTCCAGGGCGTGGCACTTATCTTCCTTTGTTTCTTTGTTCAATAATGCAAAAAGGGTATTTTGGTCATTTCACATTTTTGGCACAAACTTCTTTGAGATGGGCCTCGTAATGGGCCAAATTGAACAAGAATGGGCTTGAAAAGTTTATAGGCTCAAATTGGGCTTAAATTTGCTATTGGGCCTTGAAAATGGTAAAATCGGAGGATTAACGAGGCGACGTCCAAAAGGTTAATCTTGAAATCCTTGAAAGTTCGATACCCAATTTCAGATTCTAATTTATGGTCAAAATCGATTAATTACGGCTTTAGTATATCTCAAACTAACGGGTGGCTTTTAGGAGTTACGCGTATTCGACCCGCGGTTGATTTGATATCAAACCATGTTTAAACTTTCTCGAGTCATGAGTGACCTCGGTTGTTATGTAATTGCGAGGGGTCAATCGCTAGGTCCGAAGTACACGATCGTTAGGAACTGGTTTAGGGTCGTTCGCAATCCATACAATAGTCAAGTATAATCACCCGTGATTTGATTGTATACTATTGGCGAATCATTCTATAACTATTCCTTGATCGGTCTATAATGGATCAAAATTGTCTATCATCAATCTTTATGGTCGAATTGTCAATCCATGATTGAGTTCTCAGGTCGTGCGTACTTAATTCCTTAACAACATTTCCGTATTGGTTAGTCCTCTCATGAGTAGTCAATTCAGAGCGAGATTTAACTAATAGTGCATCGATAAAATAATCATTTCATATATCCCAAAAAGGTTCGAATTTTAGGATATCACATTTTCTCTACCCTCACTCTCTCCCGAGTCCACATCATGACTTTATCAAAGCTCTCGCTCTTAGAAAAAAAATTAGGTAAAATAATGGTGCCACGTCAATTTGAAAATAGCCCATTCAACACACAACACGTGTCAAAAGTGGGCCCGCTTGTCAGAAATTTCTCTCCGCCTTTTCTCTCTATTGCTTCTCCATTATCTTCTATGCTCACGTCTCTCTCTCCTTTTTCTTCTATGTTCGTTCATTTGTCTTCCACCTTTTCCCCTCTTTTGGATCTGCAACTTGAGACCTCCCATAACAACCATGTTAGAAATTTAGCGAAAGACAGAAGATTCCGATTATTGATGAATGAACAAAAATCATACATAATCAAAATTGAATGCGTAAACATGAAAAATTATATACTAATTTCCAGCCATTGGTGAAGTCAAAAACTAGATATACAGAGACTTGAATGATTGGTGAATGGGTACTTCTAGCCAATTGCCTCTCAACGTTGATGGTGTATTTTTATATAGAGGGTTTGGTTTAGACCTATTTATATTTCCATTTGCACCCCCTTCGAATAACGTCTTCCATCAATACGGTTATTTTAATATTGAGCGAACACCACAGTTATCATGCATCTTAATACGGCCAATAAAACGTCAACGAAATTAATTAATATGGACAATAATAAACTGAATGTGAGATCACATTATTGATTGGTATGATGACATTGTGCCACTTGATCCCAACATTTCGTCAAACGAAATATTGAACCAAATCCATAAAAACTTCATGCTGAAGACAAAGCACATGAATAACAGTTTCACAAATTTGTCCATATGAAGAAAATTTACGTGACAGGACCAAATCCCAAATCTAATCACTTGATCCTTATAACTCATTAGTGGCATGCCTTTAGTTAAAAGATTAGCTAATATCAATTCAGTGCTAATGTGTTTTATGACTACTTTGTTCTCTTTAACACAGTCCTTTATGACTAAATACTTGATGTCGATGTGCTTGCTTTGACTACTACTTTTGTTGTTTTAACCATAAAAATCGCAGCTCAGTTGTCACAAAACATCCTTAATGGCCTAGCAATGGAATCCACAACTTTAAGCCATTATATGAAACTCTTCAAACACACACCATGCGAGGTGGCCTTAAAACAGGAAACGAACTCAGCCTTCATAGTGGAAGTAGCAATTAAAGTCTGCTTCACACTTCTCTAGGACACGGCTCCGCCAATGAACATAAAAATGTATCCATATGTTGAATATTGAGAATCAATGCAACCAACAGAGTCCAAATTCGAATAACCAACTACCTCCAAGTTGTCAGTCCATTTGTACATAAGCATGTAATCTTTTGCACCTTGAAGGTACCTCATCATCTTCTTAGCAACTCTTCAGTGGTCCATACCTATATTACTCTTATATCTTCTCAACATTCCCATAGCAAAAGCAATATCAAGTCGAGTGCAAACTTGAGCACACATCAAGCTTCCGACAGCAAAAGCTTATGGGATGTTTTTCATTTGTTCCCTTTATATATCGTTCTTTGGGCATTGGTTCAAATTGAACCTGTCATCCTTCGCAATTGGTGTTATACTTGGTGAACAATCTTTCATCCAAAATCTCTTAAGACTTTATTGATATAGGTTTCATGAGATAGTCCAAAAATGCCTTGAGGTCTATCTCTATGGATCTTAATACCAATGTCATAAGATGCATCACCTATATCTTTCATGTCAAAACTCTTATAGAGAAATTATTTCACTTCATGTAGCAACCCCTTATCATTAGTTGCAAGTAAAATGTCATCCACATATAGGACAAGAAAACAAATTTTGCTTCTACTAACTTTCTAGTATATGCATTGATCCATGACATTCTCTACAAAACCAAATGAAGAGATGACATATGTTGGCCTAGAGGAGGGTGAGTAGGTTGTTTTAAGAGTTTTGACAATCGTTTGTGGAAAACAGTAGATACAAAGTAAAGATCAGGTGGAGCTGATGTTTCAGAAACCGTGAGCTAATTAAGTGCTTATGTAATTAAAAGAGAGACAAATAGTAGCACACGAAGATATATAGTGATTCGGTTTTATCCCAATCCTACGTCCACTCTCACTACTAACAGCCACAAATCGGGTTGGAATGCACTAGTAATTTGCTTGAACAAGTTACACTCAACACACACCAATGCTTTTAGACGATAGATCACACTATTAGGAATTAGGTGCTGCTATCACTCAGTACACTTGATCTTTAGCAACAAGCCCAGCCCTCATGCTCCATATAATCAATACCGACATATAATCAGACGCAATTGGCTCCATCGATTTCACAAAGGGGATGCTCAAATCTAAAAAATATGGGCTACTGTATAAAAGAAAATATATGACCAGAAAAAAAATCTCCGATTAAATTAATTATATTTTCGATGGAAATCCTACAACACTGGTCATAATCAACAAAATATTCTGATCCTTGAATCCGCTAATTAGTAAGTGTTGTAATCCATAGCCGCAAATAGATCCTAGTGGATCTGATTTCTCCTAGTCTTATATATATCAACACTAGAAGAAAAAAACATGTAGAACTTTTGGGTGGCTGCGTACCAGAGAAGGAAAAAAGTTATTAGATGTAACATCCTGGGTCTACACTGTGTAATATTGTCCGCTTTGGGCTCACTGACGGCTTTAAAATGTGTTACACAGATGTAGAACCCCGAACCTTATAAGCCTGTCCAGGACTCCCCCCAAGGCGATGTGGGACAAGAGAGGTTCCCCCTTCCTTGCGCACGTCCGAGGACTGAGACGCGGACACACCGCCATCCCTTCTCCCCGCGCTCCGCCACTTGGCTTGGGCCGTCACACTCTCCACCCCTTACGGGCACAACGCCCTTGCTATGGGCCCACACGTGGTTGGGAGTCAGCTCTAATACCACCTGTAACACCCCGGGTCTACACTGTGTAATATTGTCCGGTTTGGGCCCACTAACCCTCACGGCTTTAAAACGAGTTACATAGATATAGAACCCCGAACCTTATAAGCCTGCCCAGGACTCCCCCTAGGCGATATGGGACAAGAGAGGCTCCCCCCTTCCCTACGCATGTCCGAGGACTGAGGCGTGGACGCACCGCGATCCCTCCTCCCCGCGCTCCGCCGCTTGGCTTGGGCCGTACATTAGAGGACTCTTA
The DNA here is from genome assembly GCF_021117445.2 of Syzygium oleosum. Taxonomy (NCBI): domain Eukaryota; kingdom Viridiplantae; phylum Streptophyta; class Magnoliopsida; order Myrtales; family Myrtaceae; genus Syzygium; species Syzygium oleosum. The sequence continues at coordinate 8,808,468 of NW_026607495.1, forward strand.
AATCAGTAATAGGATCAAGGAATCAGGTAGTCAGATCTACTTTGATACCATGTGACAAAGCTGATTAGAGAATCTGCGATAAATAAACAAAAGAGAAGATGGAAGAGAGGAGAAGAAAAGTGGAAGAAACTTATCGTAAAAGCCAACAAGGGGCTCACGGCTTCTGTTACTAAAGCCCTACTCCTATCGCAGTATATTTATATTGAATATAAATTGTATATGATCAAATGCCCTTATGTAGGTAAAAAGAAATAAAACCCAGAAAATAAAACTGAAACCACTCAAGTAATGTAACAAGAACAATTACAAAACAACTATATTTACAAACAAATGATAGCTTTTTGCTAAAACCATAACTTGTGGCAGATTTCTAGAATTTGTATTGCGTGTGTCTAACACCATAGCTTCAATGATCTTCTCTTATATAGGCATTTTCAATCTTCTCGTTGGAGATGTCTTGAAATAGCAAGCGAGCCGTTAGAATCCATTGGTGCTGCTGTCTGAGGATGGAGCTGCCCATACAGTTCTTTTCCCGAACATTTGCAGGTTACCTAAAATAGCTTCTACTACTGTCCTATTGATGCTGCTTTGATACAACTTGTCAGACAGCCTATTATATGATTTTCCGATTCTTCTGCTGTGCATGTCCAGTCGACAATGGCTATAATAGTGAGCCAAAAGTCATACTAAAAGATCCATTGCTCTAACATCACCATTGACTAGATATTTTCAGCTTTAACGAAACATTGTCATTCAACTGATCTTTAGATCTATTGATGCTATTTACGAACAAAACAATCTTGTGATCTTTTTCCTTCACAGATATCACTTTTGTTCTTTACACATTATCACGAACATCTGCAAACATCATAGTAAATATTATACTAAGGATAGTTTTGGGATCATAAAAAATTCCTCGAGATGTTTTTCCAATATCATGGAACCTTAAGTACCATTGGCGAGATGCTTGTTTCAAGCCATATGTAGATTTTTAAGCTTGCACACCAGATGCTCACCATTACTAAAGGAGAATCCTTCTAGTTGTTCATGTAAACCTCCTCATCTACTTCTCCATTGAGGAAAGTCGTTTCACATTAATTTGATGCAATTCCATGTCAAAATGGGCAACTAATGTCAAAACGGGCAACTGATGTCAAAACGATATGAAGAGAATCTTTATTAGATATAGGAGAAAATGTCTCCGTGTCATCGATTCCCTACTTTTGGGTGAATGCTTTGGCAATGAGTCTAGCTTTATATCTCTCAATGTTGTCCAATGAGTCCTTATTAATTTTGAAGATTACATCTAATAGCCTTCCTACCATCAGGTAACTCAACCAAACCCTAGACTTCGTTAGATGACATAGAACTCATCTCTTCCTTCATGGCATTGTATTACAAATTGGATTCATCACAACTCATGGCTTGTAAAAACGTTTCAGGATCATTCTCAACTCCAACATTATAGTCAATTTCTTGTAGATACACAATATAATCACTAGGAATTGCTGATTTCTTCATTCTAGCAGATCTTCTTAATGTTGCATCAACATTCTCCGAAAGAACATGTTGCTCAATTGGTTGTTCAACAGTTTCTGGTAATTATTGAACAGCTGAATCTACCATATCAATATCAGCAGGTTGTGGAACTTCAATGATTGGTTATTCAATAGCCGGCTGAACTAGAGGTGCTTTGTGAACAACGACCAATCTAACACTTGAGGTGGAAGGTTGAGTATATGAACGATTTGTCTTAGGAACAAGGTCCCTGAATCGATCTCCCCCACTAATTAGGTCATTTTCAAGAAACTTAGCGTTTCTTGATTCCAGAATCCTAGTGGTGTGAGATAGATAATAAAATATGTATCATTGGAACTTTTCGGCATACCCAATGAAATACCCACTTATAGTTCTTGAATCTAATTTTTTTTTTCCTATGGATTATAAACTCCACTTCCGACGGGCATCCCCAAATGCATACATGTTGCAAACTTGGTTTCCAACTTTTGAATAACTCAAAGGCGTCCTTAGGACAACCTTGATCGGAACTTGGTTCAATATGTACACTGCTATCTTAAGAGCTTCAGTCCACAAGGACTTAGGAAGTTTGGAGCTGCTAAGCATACTCCGCACCATGTCCAATAAAGTTTAGTTTCTTCTTTCCGTTACACCATTTTGGTCAGGAGAACTAGGCATGGTGTATTGAGCCACTATCCCATGCTCTTCAAAAAACTTCTCAAATGGACCAGGTGCTTATCCATCTTCAATTTATCTATCATAGTATTCACCTCCTATATCTAATCTCACGATCTTACTTTGCTTACCGTATTGTTTCTTTACTTCGGTTTTGAATACCTTAAAGGCATCTAACGCTTTGTTGTTATTATGAAACAAGTAGAGATATATAAAAGTGAGTAATCATCTATGAGGGAGATTAAGTACTTATGACCATACGGTCCATATTTGGACTACAAATGTCTATATGTGTGATTTCTAATATTACTATGCTCCTCTTGGCACCTTTCTTTGTCTCGTTGGTCTGCTTTCCCTTTATGCAATCTACATAAGTGTCATAATCAATAAAATCCAAAGTACTAAGTACTCCATCATTTATTAATCGCTTAATTATATCTATGGACACATGTCCCAATCTCCGGTGCCACAACATAGAGGAACTTTCATTCACCACATATCGTTTTATACCCGCGTTATCATGAACATGTATCGTATTATAAAATGCATTGTCTTGTAAATTTATTCGAAAAAGACCATCAGACAAAATACCACTCCCAACAATTCTAGATTTAAACGATATTGAAGGTTGAATCTGAAAACTTAAAGGAATAACCTAATGATACAAGTCTTGAAACTGAAATAAAATTTCTAGAGAAACTTGGAATCTAAAAAGTCCATTCCAAATTCAAAACAAAGCCACTACAGAGAACTAATCTACATGTCCTAATAGCTTCCACATGCGAGCACATCTTGTTTTCTAAATAGATGCATTGTTCACTTCCCATTGGTTTTTTATGGTTTTGAAAACCATGCAAGGAATTCGAAATGTGGATTGTAATCCAAAATCAATCCACCAAGTGTTGTGACTCACATTAACCATATTAGATTCATAACAAACACATGAGATCAAATTACCTTTTTTCTCGAGTTAGACCTCAAATCTGACACAATCCTTCTTCATATGCCTCTTCCTTTTACAGAAGAAGCATTCCTTCTTAATGTTAGTTTGGGGAGGTATTTTACCATTTCCCTTCTGCTTGCCTTGCTCCTTATACTTTCCATGTGTTGTCAAATGAGCACTTTCTCCCGATTCCATAAACCACTACAAAAAAACATGGATTTTGCCACAAAAATTTGCGAAGGGGAATTTTTCGTCGCTAATTTGCGACGGAATTTGCCACGAAATAAAAATTCGTCGCAAATTAGCGACAGAAAAAAAATCCGTCGCAAATTAGCGACGGAAAAAAATCCGTCGGAAATTTGCGCCGGAAATAAAATCGGACTCAAATTTGCGACGGAAAAAAAAATCCGTCGCAAGTTTGCGACGGAAAATAAATCCATCGCAAATTTGCGCTGGAAATAAAATCGGACACAAATTTGTGACGGAAAAAAAATCCGTCGCAAATTTGCACCGGAAATAAAATCGGACGCAAATTTGCGACTGAAAAAAAAATCCATCGCAAATTTGCGACAGAAAATAAATCCGTCGCAAATTTGCGACGAAAAAAAAAATCTGTCGCAAATTTGCACCGGAAATAAAATCGGACGCAAATTTGCGACGGAAAAATAAATCTGTCGCAAATTTGTGGCGGAAAAAAAACTCCGTTGCAAATTTGGGACGGAAAAAAAATTCGTCGCAAATTTGCGCCTGAAATAAAATCGGACGCAAATTTGCGACGGAAAAAAAAATCCATCGCAAATTTGCGACGTGAAAAAAAATCCATCCCAAATTTGCGCCGGAAAAAAAAATCCGACGCAAATTTGCGACGGAAAATAAATCCGTCGCAAATTTGCGACGGAAAAAAAAAATCTATCGCAAATTTGCCCCGGCAATAAAAATCCGACGCAAATTTGCGACGGGAAAAAAAAATCAGTCGCAAATTTGCGACGGAAAATAAATCCATCGCAAATTTGCACCGGAAATAAAATCCGACGCAAATTTGCGACAGAAGATAAATCCGTCGCAAATTTGTGACGAATTTAGCGACGGAAAAAAATTCGTCACAAATTAGCGACAGAAAAAAAATTCGTCGCAAATTATCGACGATTTTAGAGACTGAAAAAAAATTCGTCGCTAATTTGCGATGAAAAACAGTCAAAAAAAGGATTTAGCCACGGAAAATTAGCCACGGATTTAGATTTAGCCACGGAAAAAAAATTCGTCGCTAATTAGCGACAGATTTAGTGATAAAAAAATCAAATAAATGTTAGTAATTAATTAAAATAACAGTTAGTAATAGAAAATTAATTGGTATTAAATCGTAAAATGGGATTAGTAAGTCATGCAAAAAGAAGCATGACTCAATATAAAAATTGGTAAGTTAAAAAACCAAATGGGTAAGCAACTCAAATTAGAGTTGACAATCCAAAACTAATTGGTAACTTAATTGGGCAAAAGTTAATGAGGCACACAAAAAAGTTGATAATTTCATGTAATAGAAGGTAAATTCAAAGCTGGTAGAAAATTAGAAATGTATTTTTGTTAAAGATAAGAAAAGTCGGTCATTTCAAAATAGAAAACCAAATAAACATTGGTAAGTAACTCAAATAAAAGAAGGTAACATAAAACTAGTTAGTAACTTGATCGAAAAAAGTTGGTAATCACTCTAATAAAAGTTAGTAATTTCTAAAAGAGCCAGTAAATTTAAAAAGTTGGAAACCAATGCAAATAAAAGTAGCAACTTAATAAAAAGCTAGTAAATTTGAGAAAATAACAAATAAATGCGAATAACTCAAATGAGATTTGGTAATCCAAAACTAATTGATTTGATTGGAGAAAATTTACCCAAATCACGCAAAGAAAGCTAGGCTGATAGTTTCATATAATACTCGGTAAATTTAAATTATTGGTAAGAAATGTAAATAAAAGTTCGTAAACAATGACAGAAGCTTTGTTTGGTTAGAGATTAGAGAAGTTGGTGTAGAAAAAAAATGAAAATAAACATTGGTAAGTAACTCAATTAGGAGTTGGTAATGCAATATGGTAAACTTGATAGAGGAGAAGTTGGTAATCACTCTGAGGCTGCGTTTGGTCGACCGGATAAAAGCCAATATAGGATATGTTTTATCATATCCTGTGTTTGGTGGTGATCCAGGATAGGATAAGGTCGGATATAGACCGGATATTACCCGGATAAAAAAATCCGGGGGGGAGGGGTGGGATAGACCTCTAATGCCTATTTTTCCAGAAACCCTACGCTCCACTCGTCGTCATCTTCATCCCCACACCTTGTGCGCTTTCACCAAAAAAAATTCTCGGCTTTTTTTCATTCACTGACTCCTCCGCACCCGTGAATAGCAAAAAAAAAAAAAAAATTTATCCTATCCGACTTTAAATCCGTAGTCCACCAAACAGTGGACAGGATATGAAGAAATCCCAGGATTTCTTATCCTATCCTATCCAGTCCTATCCCGTTTAGAAATCTGGACGACCAAACGCAGCTTAAGGGTACGTTTGTTTTGCGGAAAACTTAATGATAAAGGAAAGTGTTTTCCGGAAAATCATTTTCCATGAATACGTTTAGTTTTCGTTCGTTTGGTGATATACGATGGAAATCGTTTTCTGACGTTTGGATTTCATTGGAAAATGATTTCAATCTCATGACTTTATTTTAGATCAAAAAAATAAAAGAATTTTTAAATATTTTTATTTTAAAAAAATCGAATTTCTTAATTATTTTTTATTTCTCTTTTTTATTTTTATTTTTTGTAAAAAATTTGAATTTTTTAATTATTTTTTAAAACATCATCGCTAAATCCGTCGCTAATTAGCTACGAACATAAAAGTTCATCGCAAAAATTTGGGACGAACATAAGGTTTGTCGCTAAAATTTGTGACGAAATATAAAGTTCGTCGCTAATTTAATTAAAAAAAGAGCGCCCCAAAGCGCTGCCCTCAACCCCAATTTCTCTCTCTCTCTCTCTCGCTCACTGTTCTCCCTCTCTCTCTCCCTCTTTCTCGATCATATCAGATCTGCTTCCGCTTCTCCTACTCCTTCTCGCTTCTGCTTCTTCCCTCTCCCCCACACCCCCAATCCTCTCGCGCTCGCTAAGGGTTTTCGGTACCCCCTTCCCCCCCGCGCTTCCTCCCGCGACTCCTCCTCGCCCATGGCCTCCGGAGCCCTAGAGGCCGCGGAGCTCGAAGGGGCGGCGGCTCCTCCCCCCGCCGAGGGCAAGGAGGAGCTCCCCGAGAAATTAGAGGTGGAGGAGGCGGAGCAAGAGGATGGTGCTGTCGCTGATGAACTTACTGATACTGAAGAAAAAGCTGCTTCGGTTGTTTATTATCGCTTCAATCCTATAAAGAAGCTCTAGCAAGTAGCGATTTGACTCGCACGCGAAGTAATTGGGGGCGACGGACGGAAGGGGGTCAGAATTCGTCGCGAGCTTTGCAGGGAAACGCGGGCAGCTTCGTCCCTGTAGCTCATTTCGTCATCGTTCCGATGTTGTCCGCTTCGACACGTCTCTGAAGATACGCCGAGGAGGGGGTTTGGGGGGGGGGTGGTGGCGTTTGATTCTCTTTTTTGTTTTTCGGTTTTTGCTGTTGAGTCCGTTGTGTATATAAGGAGCTTTCGATTCGTGGCCCTTTCGTGGGGGGGGATTTGAGGATTTGTCTGAATTCGATCTGATGGGTTTTCTGGGTGGTTCCCAAAAGGCGGGGGGGATTTGAGGATTTGTCTGAATTCGATCTGATGGGTTTTCTGGGTGGTTCCCAAAAGGCGGGTGGGAGTGGATCGTCGGGGGGTTGGTTGAAGGGCCTGGTGCGGAGGAAGCAGGTCGATTCGGCTCGCGCCTAGTCCGGCGGGGGCGGTCGTCATCAATTGGCCAAGGAGCTGTCCGTTCTTCACCTTATCACCATTGGTAATTGCTGAATCGAACTGAAGTTCTTCCCCTTTTTCCTTTTTTGTGGTTTTGTTGGTGTGGGTGGATCTGTGGTTTGGTTCTTTGGCCTCTTTTTGTGTGGTCGATGGTGTTGCTGATGGCAAAATTGTTTGTTGCTCGCGTTACAATGTTCCCTATTGGCCGTTGGAACTCGGAAGCTTTGTTTTTTTTGAGATGAGGCTGATCGAACTTGACATTCCCTGATTGATGAAGTTTTTGGAGTTCGTTTCATGGTGCTCTTTGCGCTTGAAGATGATTTGCTCTTCAAATATCTTCTTCGTGGACCGATTTACTTTTTCTTTTTCATTCACGATTAGCAATTTCTCGTCTTTGGTTCTTTTTTCAGTTTAAAAGTCACTGAACTTAGCATTGACTGTATTATTTTCCTTGTACATGACGGCGCCTCTTATGTAATTATTTGGCCTATTCTTTTGCATCATTCCTATTTATTATCGAAGGTCTCAGTAGCTTACTTTGGACTTTATGGTTTGGTAAGGGGTCGGATCTACGATCGGAGCTGGAGTTTACATTCTTGTTGGGACAGTTTCTAGAGAGCATTCCGGACCGGCTCTCACCTTCTCGTTCCTGATAGCTGGAATTGCAGCAGCTCTTTCTAGGGGTGTAAACGGTTCGGTTCGGTTCGGTTTTCTTGAAAAACCGAACCGAACCGAACCGTTAAGGGTTCCTCCTCGAACCGAACCAAATAGGAACCGAACCGAATTGGAACCGAACCGATAAGCCGATTTGGTTCGGTTTGGTTTTCGGTTTCTTCTTCTTTTTTGCTTTTTTATTCATGGCTCGGCTTTCTGTTTTTATGAAAAAAATTTCATGATAATTTTTTTATGATAATTTTTTGATAATAATATGTATTTATGATAATTTTATGATAATTTTTTATGATAAAAAATTAAGAAAGCTTTAGAAACTTCATCACGTTGTTAAAAAAGATAATTTTTTGCTGCATAGCCGGCATTTTGAGCGATATTGTCTTTGCTTGAGTCGAGGTTGAATTTTTTCTGCTCTTCTTGTAATTGCACCCACATGATGTGTACAAAATGACTAATTGCAAGAGATTGATGGTGATAAAAATTGAAAGTTGTTTGCAGAACAAATATAACTGTCCATTGTTCAGAAGCTTTTGGGAATTCTTTGTCGCTGTATCTCCGAACAACAAAAGTTTCAGGTGGTCGTTTCGATCCTTTCTCTAGTCTCTCCCCAGTTTCCACAAAAAAGGGCCTTTATGAAGGCACGTCAAGCACTAACTGAAAACCAACATTACTAAGTAAAGACAATATCTGGACAATATTTAGATTTCAACCCTTAGTAATGTTGGTTTTCAGTTAGTGCTTGACGTCCAGATATTAAGGGCCTTTAAAACGACACTAACACTGAAAGTAACAGCACAAAACATAGCACTAAAATGGCATTCATTACAACAGAAGCTGGATATGCAAACCAACTAGATTTGAATGGAAATCCATCTTCAGCAGCAAGGTTGGCCACCACCTTCACAGCATGAATCCGTACATTGGCATCATCTGACTCCAGGAGAGACAATATTTTCTGCAACCCCACTGTAGATTTGGTTTTTCAGTTGATGAATTAGAAATATGCAATTTTTGAGCCTTCCTTTTTTAAAAATAATCGAATAATTGACTAGCTGCAAAAAAGAATACATAATCTCCAGTACTCACTTGCTTTCTTTACACATCAAGGAGATGACTACTTCTCTTTTGTTCGTCAATCATCAAGGGAAATTAATATCGAGTTCAAATTCATGACATTGGGTTGACAACTCTACATTAAATTCACAATAAAATGAGAATTGAAGTATCTATTACAATATTAAAGGATATAAAATATTCTACGATAATTTTTTCTCACCTGACTCAAAATTTTCGAGTTCTTCTAAGTCCTCCTCAATCGAAAGTGAAAGTGGTGTGGATCGTAGCCAATCTTGCGTACATATAAGAGCCTCCACCATGCTTGGGGTCAAGGAGCTACGAAACACGTCAAGTACACGACCTCCCGTGGCCGAATGCAAATTTCGATGCTACATTGAGACGGGCACGGCCAAAATATCTCGAGCAATGGAAGAGAGGATAGGATATCTCGAAGAATTGACTTTCCACCAATTTAAGATATCAAAGTCGGCGCTATAGCGTTTCTTTCTTCCAAATACTTATCTAATTCGGATTTTTCTTCCAAATATTCTTGTCCCGTTTGGCTAAGATACATTGCAGTCATAATGTCCGCACCAACCATAGGAGACATTGACACGTTCATTGTCCTTGTACCCTTTGACCTCAAATTGCTTTGGGGGCATATACCGGTGCGGTATTGCTCGAACAATGACATTAGAGATGATGTGACTTTATCTCGTAAAGTTTCTGCCCGCTTGCTTTCATAAACTTGATTAATCATCCATTTCACATACTCCCACTTATGTCGAGGGTCAAGTATGCATGCAATGAACCATGTTAGATTGATGTTGTTCACATTGCCAAAATACTTATTGAATTTGGTCTTCATTCTCTTGGCCATTTCCTGCAAACTCCTATCCTCATTCACACAATATCTCTCAATCATCATAAAAATCCCATAGACATCTTTCGCCATATCATTACTAGTGACATAAGAACAACCTGATACTTTTAAAGTCGTATCATAGAACAACTTCAAGAAAGGAAGAAATTGACAGGCATATTCCCAATCATCACTAGTAGGCAACCCCCTCACCTTGGAAAGCTTTTCAACAAACTTGCTATCCCAAATATCTAGTAAGATAAAAGCCTTCTGAAACTTTAAAGCTGCTTCCAACATCAGGTATGTTGAGTTCCAACGAGTCTCCACGTCCAAACATACAAGACTCTTGGACTCGATGTTTTCTAGCTCAATGCACTCCTTAAACCGTTGCAACCTCGCAGGAGAAGACCTCACATAACACACAGCTAAGCGTATTCTAACAATGGAATCATCTATATCTTTCAAACCCTCTCTCACAATCAAACTCAATATGTGAGCACAACATCTCACATGGAGTAACTCACCCGACAAAATTAGAGTGTTCCAAGAGTGGAGTCTTTTTTTCAAGTATTGAATACCCAAGTCATTTGAGCTCGCATTATCCACGGTTATAGAAAAAACGTATTTAATCCCCCAACTAGTCAAGCATTTCTCCACTGCTTTTCCTATAATTTCAGCAGAATGTCCCGGGATTTGACAAAAATTCAAGATTTTCTTTTGCAACTTCCAATCACCATCAACAAAATGAGCAGTGAGACACATGTAACTCATATTTTGACAAGAAGTCCACGTGTCCGTTGTGAGACAAACCCTTGGAGATGTATCGAAAAAATATTTTTTCAATTTGCATCTTTCCTCCAAGTAAAACTTATAACAGTCCTCCCTCAATGTGTTCCTTGAGGGGATTGAAAACTTCGGCCGGATCCTACTCACGAATTGCCGAAATGCCTCATTTTCCACAAACTTAAAGGGTAATTCACCAATGATGAACATCGCTGCTAGGTCTTTTCGACTAGTTTCTTGGTCAAATTTCCATGGACCAAATGACCTAGAACTACCAACCCCATCAAGTTCACCTGAGACACTTTTTTGCCTTTTCTCAATGTTCGCATATGGAAATTCCTTACATCTACCTAAATGATTACGCATCGCACTAGTCCCTTGAGAGGTAGAACAACCAATAATAGCCCCGCAATATAAACATTCAGCTTTGTCTGGGTTTTCTATCCTTTTATAGTGTTCCCACACAGAAGATCTCGTCCTCCTCCTATTTGTGCCACTAGATTCACTCATTGAAGTAGACATCTACCAATCTATGACAATTAAAACCTGAAATTATTATAATTCAAGTGGCTGTGTCAAGTTAACAAACTTTGTATGACAAGCAAATACTTAATAGAAGGGGTGGCCATTAAAGTACCATAAAGAAAAGAAAAAAGATAAGGCGAAGGGCAAAAACAGAAACATACAGCCTATATAACCCATTAGTGACCAGCAAAACATGATCTCAAAATATAACTCCATTCTGAAAACCGTCATTTTAAATTTTCCCTAAAAACTTCGCTTGAAAAAACTGAACAATATTAAGATTTCGATATGTCATTCTTGTGGAAAATGCAGATGAATGTATTTCATTTTCATATTATTATAATATTTTGATGTTATTAAGTGCTTAATCAATGTTAAATATAAATTGTAGGAATTAATTTTGTTGTTAATTAGATTTAAAATCGAAGTCGTCCCTAAACAATATTCGTCGTAGAGTTCGTCGCTAAAGAATTAATAAAAATTCGTCGCTAAATAATTAATAAAAATTCGTTGCTATTATTGACCAAAAAAAAATTACGGACCCAAAAAAAAAAATTGGCAAATTAGAGATGAATTTTTTTTTTGGTTGAAATTAGCGATGAATTTTGTCACGAATAATTAGCGATAAATAATTAGCCACGAATAATTAGCGACAAATTTTGCGACGAATTTTGTGACGAATAATTTGTGACGAATTTTGCGACGAATAATTAATGACGAATTTTGCGATGAATAATTTGCGACGAATTTTGCGACAAGTAATTAGCGACGACTTTTGCGACGAATATATTTCGTCGCAAATTAGCGATGAAAATTGATATTTTTCGTCGCTAAATTTTGCGACGCCGAATTAGTGACAGAATTTTTTTCGTCGCAAATTCATTTAGCGACGAATTTTGCCAAATTTTTCGTCGCTAAAACCTCATTTTTTTGTAGTGGAATTTTGCGATTAATTTTGCGACGAAATTTGTGACGAATTTCGCGACGAATAAAGTTCGTGGCTAATTTGCGACGAATTTTGCGACGGACAGTGTTCGTGGCTAATTTGCGACGAATTTTTTTCCGTCGCAAAATTTTGCGACGCCCTATTAGCGCGGAATTTTTTCCGTCGCTAATTTCGTCGCAAATTCGATTTGCGACGGATTTTGCCAAATTTTTCGTCGCAAAATTCGTCGCTAATCCCTTGTTTTTTTGTAGTGAACAGCCTTTCTTCCTCTTGAACACTTGGTCATGAATTCATTAATTGACCATTTATTAGGGAAAATTGTCAAATCAGTCCTAAACCTATTGTACGGCGGCGAATTCAGTCCTAAACCTTTTAAGTTTGCCAATTCAGTCCTAAACCTTTTAAATTCTTCCTAATTGAGTCCTTCCGGCCAATTTTGGCTGTCCGGCGCTGACGTGGCAATTTTTAATTATTTTTTTTCAATTTTTTAATATTTTTTTTCTTTTTCTTCTTTTTTTTTTTCTTGTTTCTCCCCTCTGGCCAGTCCAGCCACCGGCGGCCGGCCAGAGGGGAGGGTCGGCGAGGCCTCTGGTGAAGCTCGCCCCGCCGGCCACCGGTGAGGCCTCATCGGCCCCTGGCTAGGCAAGGCTCGGCGAGGCGAAGTCGAGCCTCGCCAGATCCGGGCGAGGCTCGACCTCGCCCGTCGCGACCCGTGCGCCTCGCCGAGCCTCGCCGTCGCACGGGTCGCGACGGCGAGGTCGAGCCTCGCCGAGCCCGGGTCGCGACGGCGAGGCTCGACCTCGCCTCGGCGAGCCTCGCCCTCGCCGTCGCGACCCGGGCGACGGCAAGGCTCAACCTCGCCTTGCCGAGCCTCGCCCAGCCAGGGGCCGGCGAGGCCTCGCCGGTGGCTGGCGGGGCGAGCTTCGCCAGAGGCCTCGCCGGCCCTCCCCTCTGGCTGGCCGCCGGTGGCCGGATCGGCCAGAGGGGAGAAACCAGAAAAAAAAAAGAAGAAAAAGAAAAAAAAAGATTAAAAAATGGAAAAAAAATAATTAAAAATTGCCACGTCAGCGTTGGCCGGACGTCCGGCGCCGGCCGGCCAAAATTGGCCGGAAGGACTCAATTGGCAAGAATTTAAAAGGTTTAGGACTGAATTGACAAATTTAAAAGGTTTAGGACTGAATTGGCCGCCGTACAATAGGTTTAGGACTGATTTGACAATTTTCCCCCATTTATTATTATGTGTGTTATAAGAGATCTTGAAAGGTACATACTATTGTGGAAAAGTATTCAAAATGTAGTACACAAGAAAAGATTTAGATATCTCAATCTCAAGGTTCCTCAACTAAGCCACAATATCCCCTATCTTCATGATGTGCTCACGCACACCTTTAACACTAGTGAGCTTCAACAATGAAAACTTCATAATTAGGGTCATAGCATGTGCCTTTTCTAGAGTTTCAAATTGCGCATCAACAGCCTCTAGCAATGCTTTAGCATTGTTATGCTGAGCGACTGAACCACAAAAACTAGTAGAAAGTTTTGTCCTTATGAACATTACACTAAAGCAGTTGGACCGCTCCTAATATTCATAAAGAGCAACTTCAGCTGGAGTGCTAGCATCGATAGGAGCAAGTGGTTCATCTTTCTGAATAGCATAATTAATATCCATGCATCTCAAGATGTGTCCTTCAGGAAGAAGGATGATCGTGTCATTACCCCTATACCTGCAGGAGTCGGGGTGTGACAAATACGGTTCCGAGCTCTCTCGCCCGGTGATGGAGGGGGCATTGGAGAAGAGGATCGACATTTCCTTCTAGCATTGAGGACAATTCACATCTGCTCTTTAATGGGGCCATACTTAGGATTGCTCCACATGTAACATCTTCGATCACCACAAGACATGGAGATGTTGATTGTGGAAAAATTTAATGGGAAGAAAGGTTTGGCGGAGGCGTGAAGTAGAGGTTTTTAATGTGGAAGCAATGGAGAAGGGTATACATAGGCAAAGATAACACAATTTCAAGAACACATTAATAACATAAAAAAGGTCATGTGCCATATCATTCACAACCGGTTAGTAATATGCAAATCATTATCTATATTGTTGAAAAGATGTACAATGAATATAGTAATATACCATGAAATAGGATGAAACCTATTTCATATGATAGGTAGAATATAATAATTTATAAATTGGTAAAATTGATATGAAATGAATCAATGATGAATCGATAGATATGTTAAAATACGATATTTCATAGATTCGCTTGATAGATACACACTATTTAAGTCTCGAATCAAGTTGAATCATAAGTTGGAATCGAGAATTATAAGATAATAATAACAATATCGGTGAAGGGTAAAACAAGGCCTGGAGATAATGATAATCAAATGAGTATCACGTCATTCAAAGGAAAACATCTATTATTAGCTAGTTGACTGATTAATCTGCAACCAGAAGTAAATGGAATATTTTCTTGTGTGCACGATTCTCGTTTAGTTAATATAAAAAAAACACGAAATTTGCGACGAACGTTTTTCCGTCGCAAATTTGCGACGGTTTATTTCCGTCGCAAATTTGCGACGGATTTTGCGACGGTTTTATTTTCCGTTGCAAATTTGCGACGGAAAATACAATCCGTCGCAAATTTGCGATGGAAAAATGTTCGTCGCAAATTTGCGACGGAAAATAAAACCGTCGCAAAATCCGTCGCAAATTTGCGACGGTATTGTAAGTCCGTCGCAAATTTGCGACGAAAACTTCGTCCATCGCAAATTCGTAGTTTATCAGCCCGTGATATTCCAACCCTATCTCTCACTCTCGCTTTCTCTCGCTCTCTCTCGTTTTTCTCCCTCTTTCGTTTGTCTGAAATAAGCAAAATCCGCGCACGCACATATTAATCTCGGTGAAGCTTTTGTACCGGTAAGTGTCGTAGCTAGCTTCGTGACTATTCGTCGTTGCATTGTAATTTCCGTTTTTTTAATATATGTTTATGTTTGTTTTTTTTTTTGTATCTACATCACCGGTTTAACGACCGGCGACACCTCGCCGGCCTTTGGATGAGGCCGAACGGCCACGCCGTTTTGCGACGGAAATAGTTTCCGACACAAATTTGCGACGAATAAATGAAAATTCCGTCGCAAATTTGCGACGAATGAATGAAAATTCCGTCGCAAAATTTGCGACGGATACCTGATTCCGTCGCAAATTTGCGACGAATAAAGAAAATTCCGTCGCAAAATTTGCGACGGATTTGAGTATCCGTCGCAAATTTGCGACGGATACTAGGTTCCGTCGCAAATTTACGACAGAAATAGTCTTCCGTCGCAAATTTGCGACGGAAATAGTCTTCCGTCGCAAATTTGCAACGAATAAATGAAAATTCCGTCGCAAATTGCGACGGAGTTGAGTATCCGTCAGAAATTTGCGACGCAAAACTAATTCCGTCGCAAATTTGCGACGGATACATTCCGTTTCCATCGCACATTAAAAATTATTAAAAAATGATTCTTAAGTGATTATTCTTTTTTGGGTATGTGCCTAATTGAAGGTCTCGCAATCCAAGTGGACGTTGCAATTCTCATCAAATTGATCACTTTCTCCTACAAATATTTCAGTCAAATATTTGGGTAAGTCTTCTTTACATTGTAGTTTTTTCTATTTTTGCAATTTGATATTAATTGTTGCGTGAATAACATAAATTATAATTTCCAAAATTTTATGGTTTTAATTAACAACAATAGATATGCTATTTTAAATATTTTACCAGAATTTTTTATTTTAATACAGACACAATGCAAAGAGAAAGGGCTTGGATGTATAATAAGAACTTACCTGGACGTCAAGGATTGACAGATGAGTTTCGTACTGGATTGGAACTATTTTTAGACTTTGTTAGTAGTAAATATGAGTTTATGGATGGAAATAAGTTAAGGTGTCCGTGTAAAAAGTGCGGTAATGGTAAATTTCTTGTGTGTGATCAAGTTAGAGAACACCTTATTAGATTTGGGTTTACTCCGAACTATTATAATTGGACTTCCCATGGTGAACCATTTATATCTGATGAAGGATATGGAAGAAGTGACCAATTTTCAGTTAGGGAATAATGTGGCTATTATGAGCAATTGAACCCATACGAGAGGATGGTGATTGATGCAGCTAGTTATAATTTTGTCACAGAAGCAAATCATGCAAGTACTAGTTTTACTCCTACACGTGAACAAGTGGGTACTAGTCATGCTTCACAATTGGAAGATATAGGAGTAACGGGTTTTGAGGAGAATGTGTATAATGAAACTTTTCAATCTAATCGCCTTGGGATGTCTTGAAAGCAAAGCAGATGAACCTCTATGGACAAGTTGTGAGGACCACACTAAGTTATCGGTGACTCGACTATTAAATATCAAGGCGAGCATAATGTGTTCATGGATTGCTTCAACTCTTTTGTTGAAGTAATGCTGGAATCATTGTCTCGTGATAACAACATGCCAAGTGATTTTTATGATATGAAAAAGCTAGTGGATAATTTAGGTCTTCCGGTTGTAAGGATTAATGTATGTAGTAGGGGTTGTATGATATATTGGAGAGATGATGAAAATGCAGAATCTTGCAAATTCTGTAGCCAACCTAGGTACAAGATTAACAGGAGGCCGGGTCGTAATAGAAGCGTAAACCATGCAAGCAAATGTTTTATCTGCCCTTAATCCCCAGATTGCAAAGGCTTTATGCGTCTAAAGCCACTGCTGAACACATGACTTGGCATGCAAATCATGAAACAGAAGAGGGTCTAATGTGTCATCCTTCAGATGCAGAGGCATGGCAACATTTTGATAGAACATACCCTGAGTTTGCAATGGAGCCTCGGAACATCAGGTTAGGTCTCTGTGCCGATGGATTTGCTCCATTTGGGAGAACAGGAAAAAGTTATTCATGCTGGCCAGTTATCTTAACGCCGTACAATCTTCCACCTGGTATGTGCATGAAGACACCTTATATGTTTTTGACATTGATCGTGACAGGGCCGCAAAATCCGAAAAAGTTGATAGATGTTTATATGCAACCATTGATTGAGGAGTTACAACGGCTATGGGTTGAAGGTGTCCCTACGTATGACGTTTCTACCGATCAAACATTTGTTATGAAGGCTGCCCTTCTTTGGACGATAAATGACTTTCCAGCTTACGGAATGTTATCTGGATGGAGTACAGTTGGGATTTTAGGATGTCCGATATGTTTGGAGAGGACAAAGTCATTTAGATTAAAACATGGAAAGAAGCCTAGCTATTTTGACTGTCACAGATAATTTTTACCGCCAAGTCATCCTTTCAGAAGGAATAAGAAAGAGTTCAGCAAGAATAGGACTGAAAGAACGCGTCCACCATTGAGGTTGACTGGCAATCAAATTTGGGAGCGTGTGCAGGACTTTCCAACGGTTGTTGAAAACCCGCACGGCACGACTTTTGAGTACGGAAGTACACATAAGTGGACAAAACGCAGTATATTTTGGGATCTACCATATTGGAAGGCCCATCTTATTCATCATAATCTTGACGTCATGCACATAGAAAAGAATATTTTTGACAATGTCATAAATACTGTGATGGATGTCGCCGGAAAAACAAAAGACAACTTGAACGCAAGAAAAGATATGAGAGATATTTGCGATCGGCCAATACTAGCTGTGGATGCAAGCAGCATGGGACCAAAACCGAAAGCAGTTTATACATTGGATAAGGAGCAGAGGCGAGTTGTTTGTCAATGGTTGAAATCTGTGCGGTTTCCTGATGGATATGCTTCGAACCTCGGGAGATGTGTTGATTTGAAGGAATGCAAGTTGACGTGTTTGAAGAGTCATGATTGTCACATCCCGATGGAAAGACTAATTCCAATAGCTTTGAAGGAAGTTTTACCGAACTTTGTATGGGGCGCCATTACAGAATTAAGCAATTTCCTCCATGATATTTGCTCGACGGTGTTAAAAGCATCGCACATGGAAAAACTAGAGAGAGATATTCCAATTATTCTTTGCAACTTAGAAAGGATATTTCCTCCAGCGTTTTTTGATTCGATGGAGCATCTCTTAGTTCACTTGCCTTATGAGGCCAAAGTTGCAGGTCCCGTCCAATTTCGATGGATGTATCCATTTGAGAGGTAATGTTTTCTTTAAAATACAGTTCAAATGAGTTTATCATATAATATGTCCCGATAAGCTTCTTTCTATTTCAACTAGATTCTTATATCATTTGAAGAAAAAAGTGAAGAATAAGGCACATGTTGAAGCTTCAATTTGTAATGCATATATTGTGGAAGAAGTGACGACATTTGCATCATACTATTTTGAGCCGCACGTTCAATGCAAGAGGCGGAGAGCAGGCAGAAATGATGAGGGCCCCATTGATCCCAATTGCACAGCATTCTCTATTTTCAATTATCTGGGTCGACCAAGCGGCGGATGTCAGTTTCGTTACTTATCAGGCGAAGAACTTCATGCAGCCCATACTTATATTTTACTGAACTGTCCAGAAGTCGAGCCATATTTCAAGTAAGTGTAAATTTGTAAATATATGTTTTGCGTGTCAAATATTTGCTAATAATGATATGGTTTTTAATATTAGGATTTTCCAAACTTCAATGTTTGGACTACAACCAAATGAGTTTGACCGTTTGTGCGATGAACAATTTGCAGCATGGTTCAAGACATATGTAAGTTGCCTATGGATCAAAACCACGTTATTAAAATTATATACATCATTTAGTTAAATATATATTATTAACTTTGCATGTATAACCTTAGGTTCACAGTAATTATGATGAAATTGGAGGGCAAGGATTGCTACATTATCTGTCATGGGGTCCACAGTTAAGAGTTCGAAGTTGGCCAGCATATTTCATAAATGGATATAATTTTCATACTCAAGAATATGGAATGGGAAAATCCACAATGAATAGTGGTGTGTCTGTTCGGTCATCCAATGGTGACAGTTCGAAAGATGATTTTTATGACTTGTTGGATGAAATCATAGAAATAGAGTACCCTGGACCATTAAAGATGCGGGTTGTGTTATTTAAGTGCACGTGGTTCGACCCCGTCAAAGGAATGAAGGTGCATACGAAGTTCAATTTGGTTGAAATAAATCACAAGAAAATGTATATGAAGTATGAACCATTTGTCTTGGCACAACAAGCAATTCAAGTATGTTATGCATCATATCCTAGTTTGAAACGTGACAAAGCTGATTGGTGGGCTGTATGTAAAATCAAAGCACGGAGGAAAATCGAGAAACACTGGACGGATAGAGCCTACCAACAGGAGGAAGTGTCTAACATGGTTGAAATTGAGGAATATAACATACCAACTTTACGAGATCCGTGTGGAGCAATGATAGATATAGAGCCAACTGAAATTTGCGAGTTAAATGTACAAGAATGTTCAGAATCTGATTTTCAGACAGATGACGAAGACGAGGACGAGGACGAGGACGAGGACGAGGACAAAGATTAAAATTTTTGTCACAAAACACTACAGATGTGTAATTATTAATGTTACAGGTGCTATTTTGGTTGTTATCATTATTGTTCTTGTTATTATTGTTATTGTCAATTATTCTTTTTATTTTAATTGATCGTCCGAAATTTTGTCCCTAAATGCCGACAAGTCTAACATTATTAACGTGCCCTAACATTTCCGATATTCTAATTTCTATTGCAACATTTGAGATGCCTAAATTTTGGATTGAAAAAAAGATGTAGCAAATTTAGGACCCAAATAAATGAGATGCTAAATTTTTGACCCAAAAAAAAAATTCACAAATTTACAACGTTCATGTAGTATGTGCATATTTGCGCCAGACTCAAGCTATCCGTCGCAAATTTTGCGAGAGAATTTGTACCGTTCGAAATTGTATACGGATAATTTAATCCGTCGCAAATTTGCAACGGAATTTTTTTTATGTCGCAAATTTGCGACGAATTTTTATTTCTGCTGGGAATTTTTTGTCGATCGCAAAATTTGCGACCGATATAGAAAGTCCGTTGCAAATTTGCGACGGATAGTTGATTTTGCGATGAGATTTTTACCGCTCGAAATTTTCGGCGTAAAAAAATCCATCGTAAATTTGCGACGGACTAAGATTTCCGTTGCAAATTTTGCGACGGACTCAGCCGTCCGTCGCAAATTTTGCAACGGACTATGATTTCCATCGCAACATTTGCGATCAACAGCTGAGTCCGTCGCAAATTTGCCGTAAAAAATTTGCCGTTTAAATTTGCGACGGAAAAATCATTCCGTCGCAAATTTGCGACGGAAAATTAATCGGTCGCAAATTTGCGACGGACAGCTGAGTCCGTTGCAAATTTTGTGACGGACTGAGGTTGTCCGTCGCAAAATTTGCGACGGACCAAGCTTGTCCGTCGCAAATTTGCGACGGAATCAACTGTCCGTCGCAAATTTGCGACGGACAACCACAATCCGTCGCAAATTTTGCGACGGACAACCACAGTCCGTCGCAAAATTTAGGAGGGAATTGTTGCCGTTCAAATTTGCGACGGAAAAATTAATCCGTCGCAAATTTGCGACGGATTAATTTTTCCGTCGCGAATTTTTATCGGTGGCAAATTTGCGACGGACCGAGCAAGTCCGTCGCAAATTTACATGTTATTACCCCTTCCCGACGCCGCCCCCCGCCAGATTTGCGCATTCCCCCCGCCCGTCGCCGTCGCAGCCATCGCCGTTGCCGCCCAGCCGTCGCCGCTAGTCGCCGGTCGGCCCGCGAGCCCCCGCCCGTCGCGGTCGACCCACGAGCCCCCCGCCGTCCCCGGTCGCCCCGCCCGCCCCGCGGCCCTCCGCCCGTCGCCCGCCCCGCCGGCCGCGCCTCGCCCCGCCTCGCCGACCGCCCCGCCTCGTCGCGCCTCGCCCCGCCTCGCCGCCCGCCCCGCCTCGCCGCCACCCCGCCGGCCCGTCGCCCGCCCCGCCGGTCGCCCCCTTAGCTCCGCCTCGTCGCCCGTCCCCGCCGGTCGGGTCCCATGCCTACTGTGCATTGCCCGCCGTCGCCGCCGGCCCTCGCCTCGCCGCCCAGCCCGCCAGAGGCGGCCGGCCAGCCGCCAGCCGCCGCGGCCGCCATCGTCACTGTCGCACCGCGGAGCCAAAGCGCCGCCGTGCCGCCGCCGACCCGCCCGCCACCCGCCTCCTGGGTCGCCGGCCGAGGCCGTGGCCGGCTGGCCTGCCGCCGTTGCCGACGCCGACGCCTGCGCCGCCCACGCCGTTGCCGCGCGACACCGTCGCCGCCCCGACGCCATCGCCGCCGAGCTCCGCCATCGTTCTCCCGGTCGTGGCCGAGCACCTGGCCGACTAGTCACCATTTGAGCTCACACTTGCGCCGGGACCGCCACTGTTCTGTCGGCCGATTTTTATTGTCCTTGAATCAAGTAAGCAACTCTCTAAACCCTAGTTAGTATAATTAGGTAATTAGTCGGACTTGTTTAAGGATTATTTAGGGTCACTTTTCGTTGGCTAAATTACTGGTCGATTTCAGGATTGCATGTGGCTTTGATCAATGGTCGACTGGTTAATTTGTCTATTATGTGGATGATTAAGCGTTAAATGACGATAAGTTGATTGATTAAGCGTTTTCATAGAAAATGCTTGAAAATTGAATAATTCTATAAAAAATCAAGGAAAATTACGGAAAATTAAAACAATGGTATATGTTGGCAACAAATATGAAATTTGACCGTAAAAGTTTTTTAAACTTTTTAAAAAACAAAAATTTCAGAATATCACAAAATGGCAAAAATTAATAGTGACAACCCATTTTCAATGAAATTTAGATTTTTTCACGTTCCGGGGAAAAATATATTAACAAATTAAAAATTTCCATAACATTATAAAATGACTTAACATAAATGTGGTCACCCATTGTGAGGGAAATTTTTATTTTTTTGGGTGAAAAAAAAATTAAAAAAATATAAAATTTCAATACTGCACAGAATTGCCTAGAAAACATTTGGCCATCAACTTGCAGCGAAATGTAAATTTCTTTAGATGGCCAAAAAAAAAATTAGAATTTAAAAATTTTCAAAACTTCACGGAATGACTTATAATACCTGTGGCCACCCACTTTTAGTTATATTTAATTTTTTTAATGTGCCCTAAAAACTATTAAAATAAATAAGGACAAAAATTTTGGAAACTTTACCTAATAGCTTAGACTACCTGTGGCCACCCAATTTTAGTATGGACAAATTTTTTTATTTCACGAAAAAAATTTATATTAAAAAATAATAATTTAAAAATGCTTAAAATTTTAAAATTTCAAAACTTTACAAAATGTCTTAGAATATCGGTGGCCACTAACTGTTAGTGAAATTTTTTTTTAGGGCCCAGAATTTTTTTTTGCAATAATAATAATTTTTTTCTTACAAAACTGTACAGAATGACTCAGAATACCTGTGGCCACCCACTTTCAGTGAAATTTAAATTTTTGTACATTGTAAAAAAAAATTTAATCAAAATGAATGCGATTCATATAGTGATGTTTAATACCTGTAGCTACCCAAATCGTGCTCATACATTGATGTTTCATATCAAAATGAATGGGATTCATAGTATATTTGTTTGTAGGAAATTGCACGTCATAAACACTCGACATTGGCTCATTTCAAGGAAACATTTTCTCAGTCTTTCCATCAAAATGGTAAGCTTCGTCATGTACATCATTATGTGTTCGTAATACGTGTCAATAGTTTTGTACATATTCGCATAACCTTCCTACTTGTCAGTTTAAACGTGGAGGTCACATGCCTAGAAGACAAGGCTCTTCCTCGTCCTCGTCCCCGGCCCTTTCCTCTTCCCCTATCCCGGCATCTAACCCTCAACCACAATATGGTCTGTCACAATATGGACACGTTGGCCCTTCCTCCAACACTCAACAACATGTTACGGGACTTGGCTACATGCGAACTGAACGTTCTCCAGTTCAATCTCCTTTAGCTCCCTCTCCTTCCGTTCCACCCCATTATTCAGCGGAACAATCGAATATTGACGGAAACATAGGTCAAGAAGATAACCGATTCTTCATATGCCCATTTGGAGATTCGTAAGTACTTCATTTTTATTTTAGTATATGTAATATTTAGGGCTTTAGATATTGATGTCAATTGAATTGTCCATGTTGCACAATATTCATATGAATGCAGATTCACGGATGCTCCGTCTATTGTGAGGGAATTGAACAAAATAGTAAGAAACTTTTGGATGGGAGAGTAAATTACTTATAGAAATGTTCCACAAGAAGTGAAAGAAATGTGGTGGAATAAGTTCAAAGTAAGTTTTACATATTTTATTTTCTCACCAATTAAGTGTGGTGTAGTATATTGATGGTCAAGAATGATGTAAAGGAACCGGAACAACTCTGTAGTTTTCGATACCTAAAGGACCAGATATTTTCCCTGACATGAACTTTACAAAATCTGTCTATATTTGTCTGGTGCATGGTTATGGATATGTAATCATCATAATAATTTTTAATTTGTGTTTTTATTCATTGCAGCGGAAGTTCAAGTGAGAGGAATCGGAAGACAATGAAGTGAGAAGAATTTTCGATAAGAAAATAAGTGATTTTATGCGAAATGTCATGAATAGAGCGAAGAGCAAGTAAGCGAAGCCGTCTTTCTTTACAGCTGACAATTGGGAGGCAATTAACACATTTTGGGCATCTGAACAGAGTCGGCAACTCTGTGAGCGGAATAAGAAGAATCGATCTTCTAGTTCTAGTGATGGGTCAGCCACATATGCTGGGGGCTCTATCAACATTGCGGAGCATCGCAAACGAATGGTAAGTCTGTTAAATGAGTTATCAGTTAATTTAATTCAATTACTCATGTTTATATTTTGTAGGCACATGAATTGGGGACGGAACCGACATTTGCAGCTACATTTGAACGCACATTTCAAAAGAAAGATAAGACATGGACTGGCGATCGAGCAAAAGCTGTTAAGGTATGTAAGGTTATACTTTGGCTTATATATAAACTATAATGAAAACCGTGAATGCTTTCAATATTTTTGGTAGATATATATATAGTGATTTTATTTTCATTTATATTGTTAATGTAGGAAAAATATGATGAACTTTTAATGAGCAGTGCTAGTGGTAGTGATGATTGTCCTGAGTCCCGGCCACCAGTTGATAATATGGCATTATGGATGGAGGCAACGGGTGGGGCGAAAAAAGGGAAAATATTTGGGATGGGATCATTATCAAGGATGTTCATGCCGAATGGTCCTGGAAGTTCATCATCCACTGGGACTGGTCGAAGGAGGTCACGACCAGACGAGAATTTGACCCAAGAAGTGCATCGTCTCAATAATTTACTTGTTAAGAAGGATGAACAAATACATAACTTGGAAGAACAAATGAGAGTCGTTATGCAACACCTTAACATCAATCGCTATGGCGATCCTCCTGTACCTCCAGCCAATCCAGTAGGTGATGGGTACAATGATGACCAACACATTGATGCCGAGAATGCTGCTGATGATGATGATGATGACGATTTTCTCCGGTCTTTCTAGTTAAAATTCTCAAAATCGAGGGTAAGCTTGCTTCATAATCTTGATTTTTCATAATTTCACTCATATTCATATGTAAGAACATTTATGTTCGTCCCAAAACGTATTTTTGTTAACCCTTTTGTTATTTTACACCTAGTTCCACATCCATGCATAAATGCTTTTTTTATATTCTGGACTGATTTATGTATCGACATTTCCTCAGGTCTCGACAAAAGTGACTACTTTTGGTGTCCTGCCATCGTACCAAAGCCGCGTCTTCTTCTGTATGATTTTTTTGCGTCTTCTATGGTTGTCCCGTCTCTTAGTTCATGTTTTGACTGTATTGTAAGATTGGATATCAAATAGTATCATGTAAGACTCTACAACTTTCCTTCTGTTATTTGTTTCAATTATATGTCATTGTGGCTGGTTTGTCAGAATTTATGGTTTGTTCGTTTTTCTATTTCAATTATATATCATTGTCTCCTTTGATTAACATGGATAAGAATTTATGGCCGAAATGATATAAAAATAGCGACGAATAATTTAAGCCGAATTTTGCTATCATTAAAGTTTGTCACTAATTTGCAACGAAATTCGCGACGAATTTTCTAACGAAATTCGCGACAAATTTTACGACGAAAATTGCGACGAATTTTGAGACGGACTAACGTCCGTCGCAAATTTTGCGACGAAATTGCGACGGATTTTTGCGACGAATTTTGCGACGGACAAACGTTCGTCGCAAATTTTGCGACGAATTTTGCTACGGACAAGCGTTTTGCGACGAAATTTGCGACGAATTGCGACGGATTTTTTGCGACGAATTTTGCGACGGACAAACGTTCGTCGCAAATTTTGCGACGGACAAACGTCGCAAATTTTGCGACGAAATTTGCGACGGATTTTTGCGACGAATTTTGCGACGGACAAACGTGCGTCGCAAATTTTGCGACGAAATTTGCGACGGATATTTGCGACGGAATATTTGCGACGAATTTTGCGACGGACTATGTGCCGTCGCAAATTTGCGACGATTTTGCGACGAATTCTTTTTCGTCGCAAATTTGCGACGAACTTGTGAATTTTCCGTCGCAAAATTTTGCGACGACCGATTAGCGACGGAATTTTTTCCGTCGCAAATTCGATTTGCGACGGATTTTTCCACGTTTTCCGTCGCAAATTCCGTCGCTAATCCGGTGTTTTTTTGTAGTGATAACTAAGAAGAAACATTTAAACATCTTAAAGAGTTGCTTACCCTATAGAGAAAGTGACATAGTTTTGAGATTCACTGGAACTGACCGAGAAATTCTTTACAGAGGGCCCCTGTAGAGGAGAGGATTAAAGATACAAGAAACCAATTTTCTAAATTTGGATAATATGGAATGCACGAAAGGTGGAGCTGTAAATGGAAAAATATTAACACATATTGTCTTGCATACTGGGATCTTGCTGCGATGTACAAGACAGAAATTCTATCCTGCAATGTCAATATATGGAATTAACTAAAATAAAAGGTACTATGTAAATTCTTATCCCAAAATAAAAAGGAACAAGAAATAAAAGGTAATATGAAAATTCTTACCCTGATTAAAAAAGAAGAAAAATAAAAGGGTGATGAAAACAACGTTGTCTTTATTTTCTCTCATTTATCTAGTCTAGGGAGAAGATATTATACTCTATTTACGGTTGATCTTATATGGAAATTCTAATCCCAATGTGAAAAGAAAAAAGGTAAGAGGTGATATGAGAATTTCATCCCAGACTAATAAGGCATAAAAATAAAAGGTTATGTGGTTATGACAAGTTGGTGACATCTTATATCCTCCATTCTTCATCCTTAAATAGCTTCATGATGTTGATATTGGAGCAAAGATATCCCCAAAATGATGAATTCATCAGCCAAGCTCATATTTATCTATTCTTTGGTACTAACTAGCTGTGTAGGAGATGTTTGGGGCAAGGCACATGTTGTGATCCAGAACTATTTGCCGGCTGGGACTACTCTAACAGTTCATTGCAAATCCAAGCAAGACGATCTCGGAGTCCATTACATAACGAGTAGCTGGGAATTCTCATTCAGACCCAGTATTTTTGCAACGACATTGTTCTTTTGCGGATTCTCATGGCCAGGACAATTTCATTGGTTTAATATATATGACCAAAATAGGGATCAGGGAGAGTGCAACACGTGTATTTGGAGAATCGGGCCCGATCGTCCTTGTAGGCTTGATGAATACACTGGAGCGTATGATATTTGTTATCAATGGAATCCTCCTACACAATTAGGGAGGAAACCTCTCATGTAAATGTATGAGAGAAAAAATGATATTGTGAGCCAAGATGATTATAATTTAGATGGAATAAGAATCATCTTTGTTATTATTTAAATGAACATATACTCACATGTGCGTGTTTTTCTTCTAATATCCTCATCATTTCAATTTGGATTGACATCTCTCTTTTTAAGGTTAATACCACGAAAAACCTCAAACTGGTACACCTGTGATAAATTTATCTCAAAATAATTTTTTGACCACTAAAAATCCCAAATTAATACACTTGTGACAAATTTACCCTCCGTTAATTTGATTAGTACCACAAAAAATCATAAATTGGTAAATATGTCACAAATAGAGGGGTAAAACCCTAAACTGGTACACCCGTCAACTGTCACGTGTCATCCAACTCATCAATTTGACAATAAAACTTAACGAAAACTAACGATGGTAAATTTGTCACAAATGTACCAGTTTGGGATTTTTGTTGGTGAAAAAATTAATATGGGGTAAAATTTGTCACAGTGTACCAGTTTAGGGTTTTTCGCGATATTAACACATCTTTTTATAGCGTTGTCTTTTCGTATTGTGTCATTCTCTTTGTACATATTATTTATATCGTTTCTTATCGCTATTACAATGTTTCAATATAAACCTTTTTTTTAGTATAAAACAGGTGAACAAGTGTCAAGCCATGTCGGTTTTGAATTTGTAATGCTAGTGTAGTATCAAGACTCAACAACCTTGAGTTCATAAGTATGTACAATAAAATTCGTTTCGAAAAAAATTGTTGCTTAACACCAAGAGGGTAAATGTCACCATAAGTAACCTTCAACGTCAAGAACCTATATATGGTTTTCACCATGTGTTCCCTAAAGAAGAAACAGTACACAAATGGTAAGAGATCAAGGAACCCTGCAAGTGCAATCTCTCATCTCTCGTCATTGATCCCTTTTCTTTCACTCCGAGTGAATGCTCTCGGACTTCGAAAGATGAGACTATATGTGACATTCTAAAATCCGACCCACTTGGGATTTATGAAATGGATGATTTTATGAACGTGCTTGTAGTTAGATCTCGCCCGGAACTGATCACTCCTGGAATACTAACCGATAGGGAATGGATAATTAGGGATTTAAATTCGCGCGACCAAAGACACTCGATCATGAACCGACTTTCGACCATGAAAATTGTCGAGGTGACATTTTGAGCCAATGTAGGCCGATCCAAGGATAGTTAGGGATCAGTTCGCCGCTATCATACGAGTGGATCGCGGGTGATTCCGCTTGACCACGAGATGAATTGACGAAAGACCCTAAACATATACCAAACGATCGCGCCCGTCGGAACTAGCGATCGATCATCGCGATTAAGTGACAACCGAGGACGTCACGACCCGAGTAAACTTAAATGTGGCTTGATTCAGTATCGGCCATGGGTCAAATGTGCGAATTTCGCCAAAAGCCATCCGTTAGTTCGAGATACGCTCAAGTTACGTTAATTAAATTTAATCATTAATTAGAGACCAAGTTTGGGCATTGAAAATTATGAAAGTCACGACAGGATAATTGGACGACGTTGTTATTGGCTTAGTCAGTCTCAGATTTGTCCGGATTCTTCAGAAAATTCGAATTCTGGCGAGAAATGGAAAATGACCGTTTTACCCCTGGGACTTTATTAAGGCCAAGGATTTATGGGGGAGGGGCATTTTGGTCATTTCACACCAACTTTAGAAATAGAAATTTTTGGATAATTTTTCCCTTGGAAATTTTGTGAAATTCTAATTTTGCCCCTGGATATTTTTGGTAAGGATTAATCTGGACCGTTGATCTTAGGATAAGATCAAATCGTGGCCGTTGATTTGGAAATAGAGAGGAGGGTAGGATGGTCATTTCCTAGGGTATTAGACACAAATAATTGGCCAATTAAGCCTATTTCTCCCCATTTTTTCTCTCTCCCTCTCATTTCCTCTCTCTCTCGGAAAACTCTCCCTCACTCTCCCTCTTGGCCGACTCCTCCCCACCCCACCGTGAGTGTGGCCAGCCGTCCAGGCCAGCCACCGCAGCCATCCACCCGCCGAGCCGGATCACCGCCGTCCGCCCGTGAAGCCGTGTCCTCGCCGCATCACCGCCTCACCGTCTCTCTCTCCCCTGTTTTTCCCCTCACCGAAACACCCTCAACAGCCCCATCTCAGCCCCAGCTCAGCCAAGAAAGCCAGCAGCCAATCGCCGCCATTCGCTGCTGCTCGTGACCGCTGGCGAGTCGTCGGTAACCCTTACCGCTTGTCGCCGCTGCCGCTGCTGTTTGCTCTCTGTCCAGCCGCCGTATAGGCCTCAATTTCGCGTAGGAATCACAAGTAAGTGATATCCTAACCCTCGCCTAGGATAACGGGTATTTTCGGGTTAGTTCGGGTTCGTTTTAGCAAGTTTTAGGGGTTAATTGTGGATTAATGGTTGGACTGATTTGGCTGAGTGCTTTGGATGGAATTGTGATAGTTTTTGAGGTGGAATTGAGGTTAGAATTGATTGGTTAGGTAATCGGGATGATTCCAGGTGATTATTGTGGCTTATTGCGTGAAAAACGGGCCTAAATGTGCCGTTATGGTGATTTTCTATGGTGGCCGAATTACTGTTCATTATGTGGCTGAATTAGTGCATATTGGTGAGTAGGATATAGTACATGTTGGTTTGGGGGTTGTCGGTAGGAGTACGACGCCCGTGAATGGTGAAATTCGGCTTAAAATCCAAAAACTCGATTTAATTGTGCACGTGCGAATTTAATTGGATTGGCTGGTTTGTGGTGATTGTTATGGTTGGAAATAGGCATGGAAATATTGAATTTATGCCCATAATTGTGGCTGTGATTGTGGGTCCATTGGCGACCTTGCGTGCTCATTGAATTGTGGAATAATTGTTTGAAATGTGAACCGTTATATGCGCGCATGGGCTGAATTGAATTGACTGGAAATTGACCATGTTTGAGTATTAATTGAGCATGTGAAATGCGAGATGTTCGATGCGTGCATGGGCCGAATTTGATCGGCTGGTAATTTGGCATGTGATGAGTTAATCGACCATGTTCATATGATGTTCGAGCGAGTGAATGGGTGAGAAATTATGTGATATGTCGTGCGTGTGGTCACGAAAATCCCTGAGGCGTGTACTGTAATGCGGAGAATTGTGCCGTCCTGAGGCGTGTACTTTAATGCGGGACGATGCCCGGTATTACCGGAAGACTGCCAACCTGAGGCATGTACTTCAACGTGGGTTGTGCCGTAGGTGGTGGATGTTGAGCTTGAGGCGTGTACTGTAACGCGGGTAAGAGACATAGCCTGAGGCGTGTACTGTAACGCGGGCTAAGAAGTGTTGTGAATATGAGATGGTCGCATGTAGACCGTGAATTGACAGTGGACCTGAGGCGTGTACTGTAACGCGGGTCGCTAGCAAGTCGAATAAAAATAGTGTGATGAGGCATGAACGAGTGTGTGAAATGTGAAATTGGAAATGCCATATGTTCGACTTGTGTTTCAGGCATAAAATTAATTTGCAATGTGCATGTGGTTGGAAAATTGTGTATTTGAGACTAACCTGCAGATTGCGCGTATCAAAAGCCCAGGTAAGTGCAAATTGTGTGCCTGTTATGTGGTCGTTGAATGTGATTGTGTTTGGACTTGTCTGGAGGTACGTATTAGCCTTGGTGGGGTTTAGGGTGTTTACTTGCTGAGACGTGTCTCATGGTTGTTTCAACCAAACCATTTCAGAACCCCGGCCTAGACCATGAATCTCCCTCCGCCACCGCCTGAGCGTTTTGGAATATCGATGCACACCGACCATAACGTTGTAGAGTATCCGATATACGAGAATATGACCTGGATCAAGCATACTACCATAGTCTGGGTAGACATAGGGCAACCCCTCTGGCAGGCCCACACCTATACCGCCTAGTGCTTTCAGGACGGGATGGACGAGTTTGGTCATGTCCGAGGCTTTGATGTTCCTTTTGACGATGTAGGGGATTGGGATCCGTCGGCCATACCTCCCCTCCTGACGGTGAGATGACTAGTCTGGAGACTAGCTTAGCACAGTCCGGACATCAGCCCGCACCTGCAGCGCCCGAACCTTCAATGGCTGAGCTTGATCCGAGGCCAAAAGAGTCACAGGCAAGGTATGATCCGATGGATGTGGATCTAGGTGTAGTGCCAGAGAAGGAACCCGAAGAAGAAGAGCCTGGGGTAGTCATCGAGGGAGACCTTAGCGAGTCATAGGGTGGAATGAGCTACGCGTGCCTCCAGACTGTTTGTTGTGATTGCTGAATGAATTGAGTGTTATAACGATTGGAATGCAGGTGCGTCTGGACCTGAGGTAAGTGCACAGACCTTATTGATTGTGGCCTTGTGCTGTTGTGATTACTTACCTGCTGAGTGAATTATTGTGTTAATTCGCTGCCTAGGACTAGACTGGTATAGTTGGCCTAGGTCTCTAATTCCTGAGTGAAATTATAGCAGGTAGGTGAGTGAAAGAAACCGTGAGGATGAGTTTGAGAGGTAGAGGAACCGGGGGTCCATCCAGTTCACGAGCCCGACCTATAGGAGATCCGAGAATGGATGCGGTCATGAGGACCCTAGAAGAGATTGGTAACCTGATAGGACGACAGACTCAAGAACGAGCTGCCACTATTACCCAAGCTGCTGAGGCCGCTGTTGCCGCCACTGCCAATAATAATAATGGAAATCAAGGGCAGGGGCAAGTGAATGTGAATAGGCAGATGCATCAGCTAGTTGAGCAGTTTTTGAAATTAAAGCCCCCTAAGTTTGATGGTAAGGGCGACCTTGAGGTTGCATCACTGTGGGTAGAGGAGTTAGAAAAGGCTTTTGATGTACTAGGGTGCGCCGAGGAAGAGAAAGTGACCTTGGCGGTGTACCAACTCCAAGGAAATGCCAGTGATTGGTGGAAAGCCACCAGAGGAAGGGTGTTACCTGCTGGTACCACCCAGACTTGGGCGATATTTGTGGAAGTCTTTAATGGTAAATACTTTTCTGAGAGTGTCCGGGAACAAAAGTTAGCTGAGTTTATGAGGCTTCGTCAGGGGCAGAGGACAGTGGATCAGTATGAGGCTGAATTTGCTAGATTATCTAAGTTTGCCCCAAGGATGGTGGAGGAGCCGTTGGATAGCACTCGGAGGTTCCGAGACAGTTTGAAGCCGGACCTTTGCAGCCAAATGATTTCGTTGAATTTGAGGGATTATAACGAGATTTATGATCGAGCCCAAGCGATCGAACGTGATTTAGCGGATAGGGCTGCCGCTTCTGAGTCAAGATTTGCACCGGGAAGGGACAACCGCCACCTCGAGAAGAGGCCGATGGCGAGTAATCGACGTTTCGTCCCTCCTGCTAGAAGGAATGTCGGGAAACCGAACCGTTTTCACAATGGTCCATGTCGGGTGTATGGGTAAAGACATGCAAATGGACCTTGCCCGAACAGGGGCGGAGCATGTTTCGGATGTGGCGGGTTTGGTCATCACATAAGGACTTGCCCCAACATTAGGCAGAATAGATCGCCTGCATTGCCGTCACCTCGGAACGGGAACCAAATTGGAGCTGCCCCGTCGGCTAACCAGAATAGACCACCGGCCCAAGGACGGGTGTACGCCATGGCTAGAAGAGAGATTAAGAACGCGCCAGGGGTAGTCACAGGTACGGTTTCTCTATGTGATCATGCTGCGTATGCTTTGTTTGACCCTGGGGCGTCACACTCATTTATATTAGAACAGTTTGTTAAATTGACTGGTTTAGAGCCGCAATTGCTTGATGTTGTGTTATGTGTTATTACCCCACTGAATGATAAGGTGCTAGTCTCGTTAAGGTGCCCGAATTGTAAGATCGTGATTGGTGATAGAGAGAAAAGGATAGATCTAGCGGTTTTAGCGATGTATGACTTTGATGTGATAGTGGACATGGATTGGCTAGTCTGTTATGGATTGTAGTAGCGGAGTGATCCAATTTAATCCGATTGGACATCCAAAATTCGAATTTGTGGGAAATCGAGGGGGAACCTCAATCCCTTGGATTTCATCGTTGGAAATGACTAAGTTATTGAACGAAGGATGTCAAGGATTTCTAGCGGCTGTAATTGATTCAACGGCTGAGGAGCCGAGGCTAGAGGACATAGCCGTGGTGCGCGATTATCCCGATGTTTTTCGTCAGGAATTGTCGGGATTGCCACATGAAAGAGAAGTAGAGTTTGTAATCGAATTGGCCCCTAGGACTGAGCCAATCTCGAAGGCACCTTATAGAATGTCGTTGTCAGAATTAAAAGAATTAAAGGTGCAAATGCAAGAGTTATTGGACAAAGGTTTCATTCGTCCAAGTGCGTCTCCATGGGGAGCGCCAATCTTATTTGTGAGGAAGAAGGATGGGTCATTAAGGTTATGTATTGATTACCAGCAGTTAAATCAAGTGACAATTAAGAATAAATACCTCCTGCCAAGGATTGATGATTTGTTTGATCAGTTATAAGGGGCTTCGGTATTTTCCAAGATCGATTTGAGAACGGGATATCATCAATTGAAGATTAGGAAGGAGGACATACTAAAAACGGCATTCAGGACGAGATATGGACATTATGAATTTACAGTAATGCCGTTCGGATTGACAAACGCCCCTGCTGCGTTTATGGATTTAATGAATCGAGTGTTTAAGGAATTCTTGGATCAATTTGTGATAGTTTTCATAGACAATATATTGGTGTACTCGAAGAGCTCGGAAGAGCACGAGTTCCATTTGAGTAAAGTTTTACAGACCTTAAGGAAACACGCACTGTACGCCAAGTTTAGTAAGTGCGAATTCTGGCTCAGTCGAGTAGCATTTCTTGGGCATGTGATCTCGGGGGATGGAATTTTAGTAGATCCGGCAAAGATTGAAGCCGTGATAAAGTGGCCAAGACCGATGATGATAACCGAGGTTCGAAGCTTCTTGGGTTTGGCAGGATACTATAGACGTTTTGTGGAAAGATTTTCGGCTATAGCAATGCCGTTGGCATGTCTGTTAAAGAAAGAAACGAATTTTGAGTAGACTGACAAATGTGAAAGGAGTTTTCAAGAATTAAAGCATAGATTAACGACGGCAACGGTATTGACTATTCCGTCAGGATCTGGAGGTTTCGAAATCTATAGTGATGCGTCGTTGAAAGGATTAAGATGTATGCTGATGCAACATGGGTGAGTAGTAGCCTATGCATCAAGGCAGTTAAGGCCACATGAACTGAATTATCCGACGCATGATTTGGAATTAGCCGCAATCATTTTCGCCCTTAAGATTTGGCGACATTATTTATGTGGAGAGAAATTCCAGATATATACGGACCATCAGAGTCTGAAATATTTGTTTTCTCAAAAGGAACTTAATATGAGGCAGCGTCGTTGGATGGAATTGTTGAAAGATTATGATTATGATATTTTATATCACCCCAGAAAGGCCAACCGGGTAGCCGATGCATTGAGTTGGAAGTCAAGCATCGCACACTTGATGGTCAAGGAATGGACCTTGTTGGAAAGAGTGCGAGACTCGGAGTTTAGGTTCAAAGTAAGTCAAGTCTTGAGCTTGTTTGCCACTTTAAGAATCGAACCAGAAATCCAGACTAAGATTAAGGTCTTACAGTTTACGGATCAAGAAATTCAAAAGATTCTGGAAATGGATGCTACCAAGAGGAAACCGGATTTTCAAATATCCGAAGACGGGATATTGAAATTCCGTGAACGGTTGTGCGTGCCTGACGATGCTGAACTTAAGGAAGAAATTTTGTCGGAAGCGCATCGTAGTAATTATAGCATCAATCCCGGTAGTACGAAAATGTATCAGAATCTGAGACAGTACTATTGGTGGAATGGTATGAAGGTAGATATAGCTAAGCACGTGGCTAAGTGTCTGACATGCCAGCAAGCGAAAGCGCAACATTGTAAGCCTGGAGGATTGTTGCGACCTTTAGAAATCCCAGAATGGAAATGCGAACATATTACTATGGATTTTGTAATGGGATTACCAATGAGCCAAAGAGGCCATGATTCCATTTGGGTGATTTTCAATAGATTAACGAAGTCAGCGCACTTCTTGGCCGTGCGAAAGGATTTCGCATTGGATTGGTATGCTGAGTTGTACGTACAACAGATAGTTCGTTTGCATGGGGTACCAGTGACGATTATCTCAGATCGTGATCCTAGGTTTACCGCCAACTTTTGGAAAAGTCTGCAGACGGCATTAGAATCAAAGCTGCAGTTTAGTACAGCTTACCATCCACAAATGGATGGCCAGTCTGAGATGACAATTCAGACTTTAGAGGATATGCTTCGGGCATGTATATTGGATTTTCAGGGCAAGTGGGAAGAGCAATTGCCCTTAGCAGAATTCGCGTATAATAATAGTTTTCAGCAGAACATCGGAATGGCGCCATTTGAAGCGCTGTATGGTAGAGCTTGTAGAACGACCGTGTGTTGGGATGAAGTGGGAGAAAGGAGTATAACCGGGTCAGAATTAGTTCAACAGTTAGTTGAGGCTGTTAAGATAATTCGTGAAAGGCTGAAAACAGCTCATAGCCGTCAAAAGAGTTATGCAGATAGAAGGCGAGGACCTTTAGAATTTCAAGTGGGGGATCACGTATTCCTTAAGGTATCGCCCATGAGAGGATTATCCCGATTTGGCAAGAAAGGGAAGTTGAGTCCGAGATACGTGGGACCCTTTGAGGTTTTGGAAAAGATTGGAGACTTAGCTTATCGCCTTGCATTACCGCCAAATCTATCGCAAGTGCATAATGTGTTTCATGTGTCGATGCTGAGAAAGTATGAACCAGACCCAACTCATGTGTTGAACTATGAAGAGATCGAAGTTGACAACAGGGTATCGTATGTCGAAAGGCCAATAAGGATTGAAGATCGGAAAGAACGAGTTTTAAGGAACAAGACGATCCCGATAATCAAGGTTGTTTGGGAACATCACGGGACAGAAGGCGCGACTTGGGAAAGCGAGGAGCTAATGCAACGTCAATACCCCCACTTGTTTAAGTAGTAGGTTGAATTGTAAATTTCGAGGACGAAATTTTTATAAGGGGGAAGAGTTGTGACATTCTGAAATCCGACCCACTTGGGATTTATGAAATGGATGATTTTATGAACGTGCTTGTAGTTAGATCTCGCCCGGAACTGATCACTTCTGGGATACTAACCGATAGGGAATGGCTAATTAGGGATTTAAATTCGCGCGACCAAAGACACTCGATCGTGAACCAACTTTCGACCATGAAAATTGTCGAGGTGACATTTTGAGCCAATGTAGGTCGATCCAAGGATAGTTAGGGATCAGTTCGCCGCTATCATACGAGTGGATCGCGGGTGATTCCGCTTGACCACGAGATGAATTGACGAAAGACCCTAAACATATACCAAACGATCGCGCCCGTCGGAACTAGCGATCGATCCTCGCGATTAAGTGACAACCGAGATCGTCACGACTCGAGTAAACTTAAATATGGCTTGATTCAGTATCGGCCACGAGTCAAATGTGCGAATTTCCCCAAAAGCCACCCGTTAGTTCGAGATACGCTCAAGTTACGTTAATTAAATTTAATCATTAATTAGAGACCAAGTTTGGGCATTGAAAATTATGAGGGTCACGATAGGATAATTGGACGACGTTGTTATTGGCTTAGTCAGCCTTAGATTTGTCCGGATTCTTCAGAAAATTCGAATTCTGGCGAGAAATGGAAAATGACCGTTTTACCCCTGGGACTTTGTTAAGGCCAAGGATTTATGGGAGAGGGCATTTTGGTCATTTCACACCAACTTTAGAAATAGAAATTTTTGGACAATTTTGCCCTTGGAAATTTTGTGAAATTCCAATTTTGCCCCTGGATATTTTTGGCAAGGATTAATCTGGACCGTTGATCTTAGGATAAGATCAAATCGTGGCCATTGATTTGGAAATAGAGAGGAGGGTAGGATGGTCATTTCCTAGGGTATTAGACACCAATAATTGGCCAATTAAGCCTATTTCTCCCGATTTTCTCTCTCTCCCTCTCTCTCGGCAAACTCTCCCTCACTCTCCCTCTTGGCCAACTCCTCCCCACCCCACCGTGAGTGTGGCCAGCCGTCTAGGCCAGCCACCACCGCCATCCACCCGCCGAGCCGGATCACCGCCGTCCGCCCGTGAAGCCGCGTCCTCGCCGCATCACCGCCTCACCGTCTCTCTCTCTCCCCTATTTTTCCCCTCACCGAAACACCCTCACCAGCCCCATCTCAGCCCCAGCTCAGCCAAGAAAGCCAGCAGCCAATCGCCGCCGTTCGCCGCCGCTCGTGACCGCCGGCGAGTCGCCGGTAACCCTTACCGCTTGTCGCCGCTGCCGCTGCTGTTTGCTCTCTGTCCAGCCACCGTAGAGG
Source organism: Syzygium oleosum (assembly GCF_021117445.2). NCBI lineage: Eukaryota > Viridiplantae > Streptophyta > Magnoliopsida > Myrtales > Myrtaceae > Syzygium > Syzygium oleosum. The sequence continues at coordinate 8,845,613 of NW_026607495.1, forward strand.
TCTCAATTTCGCGTAGGAATCACAAGTAAGTGATATCCTAACCCTCGCCTAGGATAACGGGCATTTTCGGATTAGTTCGAGTCCGTTTTAGCAAGTTTTAGGGGTTAATTGTGGATTAATGGTTGGACTGATTTGGCTGAATGGTTTGGATGGAATTGTGATAGTTTTTGAGGTGGAATTGAGGTTAGAATTGATTGGTTAGGTAATCGGGATGATTCCAGGTGATTATTGTGGCTTATTGCGTGAAAAACGGGCCTAAATGTGCCGTTATGGTGATTTTCTATGGTGACCGAATTACTGTTCATTTTGTGGCCGAATTAGTGCTTATTGGTGAGTAGGATATAGTACGTGTTGGTTTGGGGGTTGTCGGTAGGAGTACGACGCCCGTGAATGGTGAAATTCAGCTTAAAATCCAAAAACTCGATTTAATTGTGCACGTGCGAATTTAATTGGATTGGCTGGTTTGTGGTGATTGATATGGCTGGAAATAGGCATGGAAATATTGAATTTATGCCCATAATTGTGGCTGTGATTGTGGGTCCATTGGCGACCTTGTGTGCTCATTGAATTGTGGAATAATTGTTTGAAATGTGGACCGTTATATGCGCGCATGGGCTGAATTGAATTGACTGGAAATTGGCCATGTTTGAGTATTAATTGAGCATGTGAAATGCGAGATGTTCGATGCGTGCATGGGCCGAATTTGATCGGCTGGTAATTTGGCATGTGATGAGTTAATCAACCATGTTCATATGATGTTCAAGCGAGTGAATGGGTGAGAAATTATGTGATATGTCGTGTGTGTGGTCACGAAAATCCCTGAGGCGTGTACTGTAACACGGGAAATTGTGCCGTCCTGAGGCATGTACTTTAACGCGGGACGATTCCCGGCATTACCGGAAGACTGCCAACCTGAGGTGTGTACTTCAACGCGGGTTGTGCCATAGGTGGTGGATGTTGAGCCTGAGGCGTGTACTGTAACGCGGGCAAGAGACATAGCCTGAGGCGTGTACTGTAACGCGGGCTAAGAAGTGTTGTGAATATGAGATGGTCGCGTGTAGACCATGAATTGATAGTGGACATGAGGCGTGTACTGTAACGCGGGTCGCTGGCAAGTCGAATGAAAATAGTGTGATGAGGCATGAACGAGTGTGTGAAATGTGGAATTGGAAATGCCATACGTTCGACTTGTGTTTCGGGTATGAAATTAATTTGCAATGTGCATGTGGTTGGAAAATTGTGTATTTGAGACTAACCTACAGATTGCGTGTATCAAAAGTCCAGGTAAGTGCAAATTGTGTGCCTGTTATGTGGTCGTTGAATGTGATTGTGTTTGGACTTGTATGGAGGTACGTGTTAGCCTAGGTGGGGTTTAGGGTGTTTACTTGCCGAGACGTGTTTCATGGTTGTTTCAACCAAATCATTTCAGAACCCCAGCCTGAACCATGAATCTCCCTCCGCCACCGCTTGAGCGTTTTGGAATATCGATGCACACCGATCATAACGTTGTAGAGTATCCGATAGACGAGAATATGACTTGGATCAAGCATACTACCATAGTCTGGGTAGACATAGGGCAACCCCTTTGGCAGGCCCACACCTATACCGTCTGGTGCTTTCGGGACGAGATGGACGAGTTTGGTCGTGTCCGAGGCTTCGATGTTCCTTTTGACGGAGCAGGGGATTGGGATCCATCGGCCATACCCCCTTCCTGACGGTGAGATGACTAGTCTGGAGACTAGCCTAGCACAGTCCGGACATCAACCCGCACCTGCAGCGCCCGAACCTTCAGTGGCTGAGCCTGATCCGGAGCCAGAAAAGTCACAGGCAGGGTATGATCCGATGGATGTGGATCTAGGTGTAGTACCAGAGGAGGAACTCGAAGAAGAAGAGCCCGAAGAAGAGCCAGAGGAAGAGCCAGAAGAGGAGTCTGATGAGGAGGAACGGATTGAGGTTTCGCTAGAGTCGGGTGATGAAGATAACCCGATTGAGATCGAGGCTGATTCGAAGTCCTCAGAGGAGCAGGTGGCTCAGAGGGATTCAGACTCGAGTTCTGGAGAGTCGGATTCAGAGTGAACGCCATCTAGAGGGCATAGGGGCTAGTTTAGGGGTTTAGTAAATCTTTTGAAGTGTCCCATTTTTGGAGTTAAGGTTTACCCCGGGCTACTGATCCTTTTTGATATCGGTGATGTAAAGTCTAGAAGTTCGGTGTGCATGTATATTATGTGGATTGTAAATGGTGGATATTGTATAAGTTTGAATTGGAAATAGATGTATATTCTCCTTTTTACCCCTAGTTAATTATTGTCCGGGTGTTTGTGGCTTTCACTAGTGCTTTATCTCTGATGTGTTGTTATGTGGGGTCGACGGCGTTTCCTGGGACGTCGCATTAATTCGACCAAAGAGGGATGCCACGAGCTCGATGGGGTTCGGGGCGTGACACTATATGTGTGACTTCTCGAACAATGTCTGCACCATCGTAGCAACAATCACCATCAAATCCACACCCTTAGCCCCAAGGCAGTGACAACCACCGTCATCTCATGCTTTAACAGCTCCTCGAAAGCATTGTTGCTTTTGGACAATAACGTAATGACACATATTAATGTAATAATCAAACGAAATGCTTGTAAAAACCGGTTGATGATTCCTTTCTCTATTACTTATGCTTAGGTTATTTTTGAATAATAGTTTCCTAGCACAAAAAAAAAGAGAAATATCAACTCATTAATACAATAATTCATTAGTTATCTAGCAAATAAACTGTTTTTTTGGAAAAAAAAAAAGGAACACCAATTTTGTTCCAAATGGAGAAAGAATAGGAAAAAAATAAAATAAAAAAAAAGAAGAAGAAAAGAATGCAAAAAATTATCTTAAATCAAGAGTGTGCCCTACATTTAACCTTAACAAATGTTGTTTGATACAAGTATTGGTAGTTTCATCTTCAGCAAAATTGAAACAAAGGAAAACCAATAAAAAAAGGGAAGAAATAATCTTAAATCAAGAGTGGGATTCATAAGGGATAATGAAGTCAAATCAATATGATAAAGGGTGTCAGGAGTCAATAAGTAAGTGAAAATAGCGCAAGCCAAGATCGGCTTCAAATCGAGTATATATATTATCCATAAATTAATTAAAGTAGAAAAAATGAAGACAGCATTTTTTTCATCACCCTTTTTTCTTCTCTTTTAGTCAGGATAAAAATTCTCATATTACCTTTTATTTTTCATCTTACTTTTTTTTTCTTGTTCCTTTTTATTTTGGGATAAGAATTGCCATATTACCTTTTATTTTAGTTAATTCCATATATTGACTCGCACGATAGAATTTATGTCTTGTACACCACAGCAAGATCCTTGTATGCAAGACAGTACGTGATGAAATTCTGCCATCTAGAGTTCCACCTTTTGTGTATTTCTACTTATCCAAATTCGAAAATTGGCTTCCGAATCTTTAATCCTCTCCTCCGCATGGGTCCTCAGCAAGGACTTTCTTTGTTAGTTCGAGTGAATCTCCGAAAACTTTGTCACTTTCTCTATAGGGTAATTGTTGTGAAAACAAGCAATCGAACAATAAAATTTGCAGAATAAGAAAATAAATCGGACATCATATTTACATGATTCGGTTATAATGACTTACCTCACAGGGATATTAGCAACAAATGCCACTATAGATCAAGCGATACAACGGAGATTACAACCATACTCGAGTCACTCAAACACTCTCAGTGTTTCCTAACCTCCCAATTACACCTAATAACTCACATAATTTTAGCATAAAATTCCTCGAGAAATAATCTCTTAATCTCACGAAGGAATTAACAAATCTTACCACAAAATTTACTCGATTTATGATAAAATTGGGATTGGACATAAAGAGGCCTCCTTATGATTATGATTTTTTTAGAGTTTTGAAGCAGCTTGTTCAAATCCTCCTTAGAAATCCACCTGGTCTCTGGATCATCTCCCAACATAGATGCTTTGGACTTGGGCTAAATCAACCGAAAGATTTTTGGAAGGAAAAAATTAATACTAAAGATCGCTCCATAGAAACTTCTTGATCAGAATGTTCCATTAGAAAATAATCACATGAATATGGTTTGTTGTAATTAACGAGCAGCTGAATTGAAATTAGGATCAATTGCCTTGAGTAACTTCAAAGCCACGCTATCAAGAATCCATAAGCCGAGAGGAGTTCCATGCAGAAAGTTGAGAGTGTCTCCCTATGAGAATTTGGGTTAGTCAAATAAGAATGACTAGCTGAAGTCTGTTGGCGTTTGTATGTATATGTGCTATGAATGATAATGACATACGCTCCGAGAGATAAAGCAACACCGTAGCACATGATTTATACCGGGTGTGCTGAATATTGACTAAGGGGAAGAAAATTGTAATTATTGAAATTAATCCTTAAACTCCATTGTGTGATATTCCAGAGATTATAAGATTCTCTTATACTACCCTAAAACTTTCAATTGTGTTTTCGAAATATTGATCTAGTGACTACTTTAGCATGTTTTCTCGGATCAAGAATGATGTGACTTTGGGGACATGTTAGGAAAGCAACTAGGTTAAGATGGAAAGACTCAAGTAACAAAGGAAGACAATTTGGGTCTACAGTAGTACATGTATTCATCGGCGGGCCAATAATGTCTACCTTAATTTTTAACCTGACTGTGGATACATGATAGAGTTAATCATGCTTTTATGAGTGATTAAAGATGCTTTGATTGACGTAATGAATTGATTTCGGAGTACGGCGAGATTCTTTATTGCAGCTTCTATGTAACTTAACCAATGCATAATAAGTTTAATGCAGGTGTACTCTTTTCTCACACGACCAATATTCCTATATGATTTTATCTGTGAAGAGATTTTAAAAATTATATCTACATGAGACATACAAATATGGAGATCCTGCATCAAACCGATCGTGTGCAAGTGAGAGATGTTGGGTTTTGGACTTGGGTCACCCTGATGGGAGAATAATTTCCCATTAGAGAGAATAACTTCCCATTAGAGAGGAGAACTTCCCTATTTGGATTACCCGCAGTGCACGTGCAAAAGAAGTGCGCGGGCCTCCATTTGTAAAATTTATGAAGATATATCAACTGATCCGTATGAGAGGACGAATTAATTTGTTCTAATCCCAGACACTAGAAAGACAAGGAAGAGGGAGTGTCTGACATAAAAGGACCTAACAAAAAAAATTAGATGATAAGGTGCAGCAGAATCAATACCAATCTTCTGGAGACTATCATAAAAGTCTATACGCTGATCTGTGTACTACCCAAGTTAGTAGACTCCATGCTCCTGAGTTACCATCTGCATTGGGAATTTTCGCCTCAGTCATTGAGGAAATATATGGATAGCCAGGTGTACATACGCATATACACACATATAAAGTTCCGTGTTGACAAAACGACTTGGAAACTTGAGAAAAACACATTCTTGGTGATATCCATATTCGAATTTGCAATGAAAACATGAGGTAAATGGGAAAGGCCATCATTTTCTCCAGGGTCTCTAGAGCCTAGTCTTCATGGCACTGGCATAGCTTCCCTAGCTGTGGCAGATGCGAGGGACTTGAGTTCCTCATCTACATGCAAATCCGTTATGCTAGAGGGTAGCCTTGGCAACTCTTTGATCAGGTCGCAGTGAAGTAAATCAAGGGTCCGAAGATTGGAAAGTTGGTAAATCTCTGCGGGTATACTGGAAATGCTTGAATATCGCAGCCTCAAGATTCTCAGATTATGCAACTTCCCGATCTCGCTTGGGATGCCGCCCTCGAGACTCCGACACCAGGAGGCTTGTATTTCTTCAAGGCTAGTGAGCTCTATGATTTCAGGAGGGAACTCTCTAAAGAAACAAGAATCCATTCTAAGCACCTTCAAATTCTGCAGATTTTTTAGCGAATCTGGAAACTTGGAAACGCCTGTCCCCGACATGTCTAACTCGACTAATGATCTCCCTATGCCAATGGAGTTTGGAAGTTTTCTTATTCGACGGCAATCCCTCAAAGACAAGTGTTTAAGTCTGACCAGTTCTCCAACAGAGTTAGGAAGTGTTGCGATCTTAGTGCCATCCAGGGAAAGAAATGAGATATTCGTCAGGTGACATTTCATTCTCGGTAACTGACTCAATGAGAAGCAATTTGAGGCACCCAGAGTTTCAAGCTGCTTTAAATGACCGATGGAGATGGGAATTTCTTGTATCAAAGTCCCATCCATGAGAAGCTCTTTCAAAGTTGTCAGGTGACCCACTTCTACCGGCAACATGCTGAGCTCTGTGCAGAGCTTCAAATTCAGGGGAACCAAGCACTTCAAATCCCCAATCGAATGATCTATCTTGACCAATTGCGAACATCACTCCATAATCAATATGGCCAGATTTTTGCAGCCAGAGAACTTAGGAATGACTAATAAGTCAGCACAACCTGTAAGATCTAGAACTTTCAAGTTCTTCATCTGCAAAATAGGAGAAATTTTTGCATGAGCTCACTTGATGACTATTTACGTTAGACAGAGCCATTTCACCATAGCAACAAGTTGTAAACTACCTTGATTTGACCCCATCTTTCCCAGTCTTTTGTGACTTTGCTCCATGACAGTTCGAGAATGGTTAAGTTTCCCAAGTGAAAATTTGTTACTTGCAGACGTCGAGGGCACCCTCGCCAACGGAGCCACCTTAATTTTGGAAAAATGTTAGCGAAATCTCCGGCAATGTCTGCATGATCCAATTGAAGAAACCGTAGGTTTGGCATGCTCTCAAAATTTTCTGGTGTAAGTTTGTCTGAAGTATGCCACTGAAAGTTAAGGCAGAGTGCCTCAACTTTTTTAGTTACCTGTGATGGACGAGAAAAACGAATAGAAGTAGTGAGGATGGTCTCTCTTCTCAAAATGTAACCAGTCAGGAAAAAATCCTAAAGAAAAATGACGAAAAACGTCAATTGAACACATGGTCAGATCTTAACAGTATTTGTCAAAATAGTTCTTTTCCTTTGGCGGTGAACATAACAAAAGTACATCTGATGCTTCACCATGGAAAAAAAAAAAAGCACACCAAACTCTCACCTTTTTCCGCTTTATCGTATCGAGAGCTATTTCATGATTAAATAATCTACTCCTCCTTCCTGGATCTGTAAGATTCTCCGCACGAACGATTTCTCTGCCAAGTCGCCTCAACATGCTATGCATCCATATCTGATTGTTCTCTCCAATTTTGGCTAGGGGAGTCCAAATTGCACTGTAAGGCAGAAAAGAGAAGTCATACCATAGGTACCAAGCAATTCGACTATCTGTTTCGTTGGTAAAGCAGGCGATATCCAGAAATCTCTGTTTCCTCTTCCACAATACTCCTCCCTCCACAATACTCTGAAAATCCCTCTTCCAGAATATGAACTCCCGTAGTAATTCATACAATTTCCTCCGCGCTTTAATATCGAGGAATGCACCCATAACTTCAATTAACAATGGGAGTCCTGCCATGGCATTAAGAGCATCATTCCAAAGCTCGAAGTTGCTACGAGAGGAAGAAGTTGGGATAGATGCATGCCGCCTTAAGAGTTGAAGAGCCTGATCCTTATCCAAACGACTAACATGATAAGTCCGGATCTGAGGGGATTCTTCCAGGACGACACTGTTTCTGGTGGTAACAAGGATCCTACTTCCAGAAGCAAAGCGATCAAAGCAATCTCCAATGAGTTTCTGGACATGAAACGCATTTTTCACATCATCAAGGATAATGAAAACTCTCATGTTGCACAACGAGTCCCTGAAAAACTCAGTTCCCCTGCTGACAAACGCAACATCCTCAAGTTCCCGTTTTAGAACATCGGAAATCAGCTTAGTTTGCAAAAGCTGAAGCCCTCCTAATACTTGAGTTGCTTCTTTAATATCTGCAAGGAAGCTACAGCCATCGAAATCACAGGAGACTTGGTTGTATACGAGTTTTGCGAGAGTCGTCTTGCCAATCCCACCTTCTCCGTGGACGACGACAACGATCCGCTTGTCCTTATCATCAATATTCATCAAGCTCATTATTTGGTTTACTTGATCATCAGTTCCAGCAACTTTTTCGATTCTGGCAACTTGTCTTTTCGCTTCCATTTTAGCCACCTACGAGAAAAATGATGATTGCTCACTGATAAGGCTATAAGATGCGAAGAAGTACTTATATTTGTTGATCTTTTCCAACGTTGTGTTTGCCTAGATTGTCTACCATACGAAGTCACTGGTCATATTGATCTACCATTGATCAACATTATTGCCCCATGGTTTCTAAGGAAATCCAAGGTTCAGGGGTAATGATCATTTACCTTTCAAATAAGTTTTGTCAAACAATTAACCTTCTTTAAAACCTCAGATCATATTAATAGAAAACATGACCCAATTGAAATACGATATGGGGCGGCAACTGTTCAACCATTGAAATATTGTTGGTTCCCATTTTTATCCCGCGTGTTCTTCTAAAATTGTTTAACGCAACCGACGACAATGGTCTAAAGATTGCAAATTGAAGTTTCCACATGTCCTCCTAGAAGATACGTGCGCGCCGCAGCGAACACTAATAACAATTAATTTACGTTGAAAGGTTAAAACAATTAACATGAGAAAAAGATATATATTGTCCTCTTAATATGTACCCTTCTAACTCAAAAGCTTGTATATATTTCAACAAAGATGTGGTCTAGAAGTAGATTGATGATGTTGCATACCGTCACATCACGGGAAAATTGTTAAAAAAGTCATAAATCTATTGCACTTTTGCCAATTCAATCATAAACCTTTCAATTTTGTCAATTGAGTCAATTCGGCCAATTTTGGCTAGAAGTCGTTGACGTGGACGTTAGCCATGCAACATAGGACGGACGGCGCTGACATGGATAATTTTTAATAATATTTTTTGAATTTATTTATTTATTTATTTTTCTTTGTCTTTTCTTTCCTTCTTCCTCCTCTAGCCGGTCGCCGCCAAAGGCGCGGGCTGGTGAGGTCAACCTCACTAGCCTCGGGCGAGCCTCGCCTAGCAATAGCGAGGCCGTGCCGCGCTTAGCAACAACGAGATCAAGGTCGCCCTCGCCATGGAGGGGCGAGCGGGGGCAAGCTTCGCTAGAGGTCGGCAACCTCACCGGCTTTCGCCTCTGGCCAATTGCCAAGCCTCGGCAACCGACTAGAGGAGGAAGAAGGAAAGAGAAAAAAAAAAGAAAGGAAAAAAGAAAAGAAAAAAATTGAAAAAAAATTAAAATATCATTAAAAATTGTCCACTTTAACGTCAGCCAGCCACGTAGGATAGCTAGTATCCGTGTCAGTGATTTTCGGCTAAAATTGGCCGGTTGGACTAAAATTAGCAAATCATGAAAATGTCTAGGACTGAAGTGCAATAGGTTTATGATTTTTTGGACAATTTTCCCTTCACATCACTTTAAAAACCATTACTATCATTTATGCATATCTCAATCAATATAGTCATACCTTTTTTTCCTTGAATCATGTCCTAAAAGAATTTCACGTACACGAAATTTCAAATAGGATGCAAGTTAAAACTTGAGTGATTGGTCAATATATGTGAATACTTGTACTTGATAGATCTTTCAACTTTTTCTTTAGTAATTGTTTCTTGTTCAAATTATGCAAGTCAGTAAGCACATGTTATGACTTTTTTTTTAACCCTTCTTAAATGCATAAAATGCATCTATGTAGCCGAAACATAGGTCTAACTTTATCAATATAAATTTAAATTTACAGTTTTGTTATAATAATCATCCGTTAAGATGTTAAGTCATATGCTACAAATACACTGTTGATCAGTTTTCTAATGTCATGCCCCGCACTCTACGGCGCGCCACATCCCTCGCAAAGGTCGATTCGAGTGCGACGTCCCAGGACGCGTCGCCGACCCGATGCCCAACACAGAGATTAAAGCACACACGGAAGCAATACTATACCCGAACTATTTTTAAACCACATAACCAAGGATAGCTACACAACCAACCACGAGAACATAAATATACACTTGCATTGATACTGGGAACCATATACATCATCCATTTACAGCTTGCGCTCAAAAATCAAAAGCGGGTCAATGGCCACTACTAACAAAAATGGGTAAGTGGCCCGGGCGGTCAGGGTTACTAAAACTAGAAGGGGTTCCGGTCAAAAAGGTACTGACCCCATCTACCCTTGGACTGAGGCTAGACCTACGGAACCCAGTCCGAGTCGGATCCCGATGACTCGGAAGAGCTATCAGACAGCTCGACATCAGAGTCTAGGGAATCCTGCTCGGACTCGGCCCCAGCTGACTCCTCCTCGGAATCCATCGGCTCGGCCTCGTCCTCCGGCTCCATATCCTGCTCCATGGGCTCAGGCTCCTCGTCCTCCGAATCCATCGGCTCCGGGTCTGAATTCCCACCCTCCGGCGCACGGTCAGGGCTCGCCAATTCCCCATCGGGACACTGAGGGTCAACATCCCCGGCATCGGTAAGCGGAACCTCAAAAGATCGAAAAGGCCCGTAGGTCCCTTCATGGTCCCTGATACACCACGCTATATATCTGTGGACCTGGTCAAGCTCCTCGCCCGCATCAACCCGAACTGTAGAAAGATATCTAACCCAAAAATCCCCGTTCCCTGCGGGGTACTCCGTCTCCTCCCGGTCTATCCGGTAAGGGATCCCAAAATGAATAGGCACGGTAGACATCTCAAGGCCGGGGGTCTGAAAAATTGGGTTTAATACAACAGTGAGAATAAATCTCAGCGAGTAGGTTCCCTAAACCTAAACTAGGCTAACATGCACCTCCTGACGAGCACTAAACAATCACACACAAGTCGAAACATAATTGACTCAGGCCCTCGGGCCCAAATCCATCATTTACTTGACCCTGCAGGTTAGGCACCTCATGAATTTACAATAACAGCATAGGACTCAACCACGGCACATATACGAACATCATTCAGCCACGACGCATGTCATGCATATGCTCGTGCTCACACCCATGCTCAAGTCTCATCAATGCATTTCGCACACTTGCACTCTTGCACACTTGCAATTACCAATTTCACCGACCCGCGTAAAACGCATCAGGTCTAACAGTTTGAGATCGATCTCCGGCCCGCGTAAAACGCATCAGGCTCATGACACACAACCCGCGTAAAACGCATCAGGCCAGTCATCTTCCGGTAATCCGGGCATCGTCCCGCGTAACACGCATCAGGACGGGTTCACTACCCCGCGTAAAACGCATCAGGGCTTCATGTGATCACACATTCACATACACCAGTTATTATCTGAACCCCGCGTAAAACGCATCATGGCACTTTAGGTGATCACATGCTCATGTCATTCGTGCACACTCGGATATGCACATGTGATGCCAATGTTCAAAGTGCACACTCATGGCCATAACGTTCACACTTGAGCATCCATGAATTTCGCAATGAGCATTCAATTGCACAACAACACTTATTCAATTCACCACGCAACAAGCTCAATTCAAGATATCACAACCCAACCAATAAAGTCACCCAATCTAGCCATGGCACAAACTTGGCACACAAAATCACGAAACTAGATCAATAAAAATCACAAGTCCAAGACCCCCAAAGCTCCCTCAAGTCACGGCATATAAGTACTCAACACGGCATCGAAACACTAACGTCAATTCGCGTTCAATTCAACCTCCTCATGGTCCGCTCACAAAACACTTGCCGATTTCCACTAAGGCCATGATTAATCAAATGTGGCCCGGATCCAATCCACACTAAATCAGCCATGAACAGCCCACTTTAGGCCTTTAATTCTCTTCCAAATCACCACATTAAGCTACAAAATTCATCACGAAAACAGCCACCACTTGGTCCTCAATCCACACCCGCCAAATTCACCTTTTTACCCAAAACAAGGCGCCTGTGCACAGCCACATCACAGCACCCTATAGTCCACTAAACCTCGATTAAATCATCACTCTTGGTCACCAAATGCCCCACAAAATCAGCCCCTAATAACCTCCACAAGCTAATCCCTAAATTACCCTAATTAACCCCTAAAACTCATCTAGAAACACACATTGGCCTAATTAGGGTTTAGGGTTGTACTCACTTGGATTTCCTAGGCTCCCAACAAGGCTGGACAAAAGGTGAGGGCAGCTGAGCAATGGCGGTGAGCGGCGGCGAGCGGCGGCGGCGCGCGGCTCCCCGACGGACGGCGATCCAATGCGGCGAAGGGGAGGGGGATGCTGGTCGCGGCGGACGGGAGAGAGAGAGGGGAGTGGGACGGCTGAATGGTGCTAGGCGAGGTGGTGGTGGTGGTGGTGGCGAATCGGCCCGGCGGCGGCGGAGCTCCTCCGGCGAGCTTGGCCTTTCACGGCCAAATGAAGAGGAAAATGGAAGAGAGGAGTTGGGCGTGGGAGGAGATGGCCGGTGGTGGTGCTGGTGAGAATGAGAGGGAGAGAGAGACTAGAGAGAGTGTATAAGCTTGGGCTTAGTGGGAGTTGGTGAACCACTTTGCACCAAAAGACTAACTTGCCCCTAATCCAAGGGCTTGGATTAAACTTGCTAAATATCTCTGGGGCAATATGGATCTCAATTTTCAGCATTATTGGCCTAAAATACAACAATATAAAACCCCAAAATAATCCCCAAATAACCCCAAAATTCGGAACACTCAAATTAGGCCTAAGGGCAAAACGGTAATTTTCCGGTCCCTGGTCAAATTTTCAATTTCCGACTCTATTGATCCCAAATATGAGTGGCCACATAAAAATGACGTCGTCCTTGCAAAATAGTCGCGTACGCCCACAAAATTCGACACCGAAGTCCGGACTCAATTCCACGATCGTTTTCACTCGATTTGCAATTTTAGCGTCTCTCACTAACGGGCGGCTGTTTAGGGGTTACGCGTATCGACCTAGGGCTACTCGAGTCGTGACGGTCTCGATTCCCAAGAGGACACGAGGATTTATCGCTAGTCCCAGGGGTCGCGGTCGTCCGGAATAAGTTCGGGATCGTTCGCCGCGCGTACTCTCGGTCGTGCGGAATCACCCGCTATCCGATCGAACGTCGTCGGTCAAACCAAATCCGTCACTCTCCTTGGACCGGCCCATATCGGCACAAAATGTTCCCTCGTCGCTTCTCGGAATCGGACTCGATTCACGGTCGAGTTCTTGGGTCCACGTACCGTTTTCCTAGTTAGCCATTCCCTAATGGTCAGTATCCCGAGAATGATCAGTTCCGGGCGAGACTCACTAAAACGAAATGAGAAATAATCATCTATTTCATTAATCCCGGAAGTGGGCAAATTCAGGACGTTACAACTCTTCCCCCCTTACAAAAATTTCGTCCTCGAAATTTACAATCCAAACTCGACTACTCAAATAAATGGGGGTGCTGACGTCGCATTGCTTCCTCGCTTTCCCAGGTGGCGCCTTCCGTCCCGTGATGTTCCCAGATAACTTTGACCAACGGGATCGTCTTGCTCCTCAAAACCTGTTCTTTCCTGTCCTCGATTCGCACTGGCTTCTCCACGTACGACACCCTGTCGTCCACGTCTATTACCTCATGATTCAGCACGTGGGTCGGATCCGGTTCGTACTTCCTCAACATTGACACGTGGAAGACGTTATGAACCTGCGACAAATTCGGCGGCAAGGCGAGACGATAAGCCAACGTTCCAATCCTTTCCAAAATCTCGAACGGGCCTGTATACCTTGGACTCAGCTTTCCCTTCTTGCCAAACCGAGACAGTCCTCTCATCGGCGAGATTTTAAGGAATACATGGTCGCCAACCTGGAACTCCAACGGTCTACGCCTTCGGTCCGCGTAACTTTTCTGACGGCTCTGAGCTGATCTTAGCCTTTCCCGGATAACCTTTACTGTTTCCACCGACTGCTGTACCAACTCTGGACCCGTTACACTTCTTTCCCCCACTTCGTCCCAACATAACGGCGTTCTGCACGCTCTGCCATAAAGTGCTTCAAACGGTGCCATTTCGATACTCTGCTGAAAGCTGTTATTTTAGGCAAATTCCACCAAATGCAACTGCTCTTCCCACTTGCCCTGAAAATCTAATACACACGCTCTCAGCATATCCTCTAAGGTCTGAATAGTCCTCTCAGACTGGCCATCCGTTTGCGGATGATAGGCCGTGCTGAATTGCAACTTTGTTCCTAAGGCTGCTTGCAGACTTTTCAAAAAATTCGCAGTAAACCGGGGATTACGGTCTGAAGTAATCGATACCGGGACTCCATGAAGACGGACTATCTGTCGCACATATAATTCTGCTAACCTTTCTAGCTCGAAGTTCTTTCGCACTGCCAGGAAGTACGCTGACTTGGTCAGCCTGTCTACTATCACCCAAATGGAGTCGTGTCCCCTCTGGCTTCTTGGCAATCCGTTACAAAATCCATGGTAATATGCTCCCATTTCCATTATGGGATTTCCAACGGCTGCAACATACCACCAGGCTTACAATGATATGCCTTCACTTGTTGGCACGTTAGACACTTGGCCACATGCTTGGCCACGTCCACTTTCATCTCGTTCCACCAATAGTGCTGTCGAAGGTTCTGGTACATCTTCGTGCTACCCGGGTGAATACTATAATTGCTCCTATGAGCCTCCGACAAAATCTCTTCCTTAAGCTCCAAATCATCGGGCACGCATAAACGTCCTCGAAACTTAAGAATTCCGTCTTCGGACACTTGGAAGTCCGGTTTCGTCTTAGTACTATCCATTTCCAGAATCTTCTGAATCTCAGGGTCCGTAGACTGCAACGCCTTAATCTTGGCTTGCACTTCCGGTTCAATCCTTAACATCGCCATCAGACTGGAGAGGTGTCCTACCTCAAACTTAAATTCTGAGTCTCGCGCTCCTTCCAATAAAATCCATTCTTTGACTATTAATTGCGCGATGCTCGATTTCCTGCTCAAGGCATCCGCTACCCGGTTGGCCTTTCCAGGGTGATACAATATGTCGCAATCATAGTCCTTCAATAGTTCCATCCAGTGCCTCTGCCTCATATTCAATTCCTTCTGCGAAAACAAATACTTGAGGCTCTGATGGTCCGTGTAGATTTGGAACCTTTCTCCACATAAGTAGTGCCTCCAAATCTTAAGCGCGAAAATAATTGCTGCCAGTTCCAAGTCGTGGGTCGGGTAGTTCATCTCATGAGGCCTTAACTGTCGCGATGCATAAGCAACCACCCTTCCATGTTGCATTAGCACGCATCCCAATCCCTTGAGCGAAGCATCACTATAAATCTCATACCCGCCCGGTCCTGAAGGAATTGTCAACACTGGCGCCGTCGTCAATCTCTGCTTCAACTCCTGAAAACTTTCTTCGCACTTTTCGGTCCACTCAAACTTAGTCTCCTTCTTAAGCAACCTTGTCAATGGAGTGGCTATCGCTGAGAATCTTTCCACGAATCTCCGATAATAACCTGCCAGTCCTAAGAAACTCCGAACCTTAGTAACTGTCGTCGGTCTCGGCCAATCCATCACTGCTTCAATCTTTGCCGGATCCACGAAGATTCCTTCTCCGGAAATTATATGCCCAAGAAATGCAACTCGATTCAACCAAAATTCGCACTTGCTAAACTTAGCATACAACGCGTGCTCTCTTAACGTCCGTAGAACCTTTTCCAAATGTACCTCATGTTCCTCGGGACTCTTCGAATACACTAAAATATCATCAATGAAAACAATGACGAACTGGTCTAAAAATTCCTTGAATACCCGGTTCATTAAATCCATGAAAGCAGCAGGGGCATTCGTCAGTCCAAACGGCATCACTGTGAACTCATAGTGTCCATATCTCGTCCTAAACGCCGTCTTAGGGATATCTTCCTTTTGGATCCTTAACTGATGATACCCCGTCCTTAGGTCAATTTTGGAAAATACCGAGGCTCCTTGCAACTGATCAAACAAGTCGTCAATCCTTGGGAAGGGATACTTATTCTTGATTGTGACTTGATTCAGCTGACGGTAATCAATACACAGCCTCAACGACCCATCCTTCTTCCTGACGAATAATACCGGCGCTCCCCATGGAGACGCACTCGGTCGAATAAAACCTTTGTCTAGCAGTTCCTGCATCTGAACCTTTAATTCCTTCAACTCTGACAATGACATCCTATAAGGCGGCTTCGAGATTGGCTCAGTCCCAGGTGCCAACTCGATAACAAACTCTACTTCTCTTTCCGGTGGCAATCCCGGCAATTCCCGAGGAAAGACATCGGGAAAGTTGCACACCACTGCTATATCCTCTAGCCGCACTTCTTCCGCTGTCGAATCAACTACACTTGCCAGATAACCTTGACAGCTCTCACTCAACAACTTAGTTGCCTCTACTGATGAAACCCAAGGGATCGAGGTTCCTCCTCGACTCCCTACAAACTCAAATTTAGGGTGTCCAGCCGGACTAAACTGAATCACCCTGGTACTGCAATCCATCACAGCATTCTGTCTAACTAACCAATCCATGCCCACAATCAAATCAAAATCATACATTGGCAACACAGCTAGATCTCTTACTTTCTACGCCACCAATTACTATCTCACAATCCGGGCATCCTAACGATATGCATATCTTATCCATTAATGGCGTAGTCACACGCAATTGCACTTCTAACAAGACAGGTCTTAATCCAGCCAATTCAACAAACTGAGCAAATACGAAGGAGTGCGACGCCCCCGGATCAAACAAAGCATAAGCTACATGATGGCACAGAGAAACCATACCTGTGACCACACCTGACGCATTCTCAATCTCCCTTCGCACCATGGCGTACACCCGTCCTTGTGCCGGCGGTCTATTCATAATAGCTGGCGGGGGATTCCCAGCCTGATTCCCTATCCGGGGTTGTTGCGGTTGCATCGGGGGTCCTGCGGGACGTTGCTGGGGACAATTTCTGATCTGATGGTCCATACTCCCGCATTTGAAGCAAGCCCCAAATCTGTTCTGCTGGTGGCTCGGCTTTCCGATATTCTTCTTGATCGGTGGGACGAATCGCCTGTTTCCCGCCATCGATTTCTTCCCGAGACGACGGTTGTCCCTAGCCGGGGCGAACCGCGATCCAGATGCGGCTGCCCTCTCTGACTGGTCTCGCTCTATAGCTTGGGCCCGCTCATACATCTCCCCATATTCCCGGACATTGAGCGATACAATCTGGCTCCTAAGATTCGACTTTAGCCCATCTCTAAATCTCCGAACCTTGTCATGCGGGTTCTCTACCATTCTGGGTGCAAATCTAGATAATCTGGCGAACTCCGCTTCGTACTGATCCACGGTCATCTGCCCTTGGCGGAGTCGCATAAATTCAGCCAGTTTTCTTTCCTGGGCACTCTCTGAGAAGTACTTTCCATAGAAGTTTTCTGTAAACACGGCCCAAGTCTGGGCGGTACCCTTTGGAAACACCCTGCCCTTGGTTGCTTTCCACCAGTCACTTGCATTGTCCTGAAACTGATACACTGCTAGTGTCACTCTTTCAGTCTCGGTGCACCCCAGAACATCGAAGGCCTTTTCCAATTCTTCCACCCAGCGTGGAGCAGCCTCGGGGTCAACCTTCCCAGTGAACTTTGGCGGGTTCAACTTCAAGAACTGCTCCACCAACTTAGACCTTGGCCTAACCACATTTACCGGTACTGGAATTGGATTCTCCTGATTCCCCTGATTCCCATTATTTCCATTGTTTCCATTATTTCCATTGGCCCCATTGGCAGCAGCCATGGCGGCCTCAACAGCAGCAGCAATAGTGGCATCTCTCTCTTGGGCTAGTCTACCTCCCAGAATCCCAGCTTCCTCGAGAGCTCTTAAAATTCCATCTACCCTTGGGTCCTCAGCAACTCTCACTGGCAGTTCCACATGGTCTTGCTCACGACCTCGACCTCTACCTCTACCACGGCCTCGAGCTCTACCTCTTCCTTGGTTACTCATCTCTCCAAGCTCGCACGCTCACCTACCTGCTATAATTCCATTCAGGAATTAGAGACCTAACCAAGCTAAACCGGTCTAAGGTCCTAGGCAGGTATACACAGCAGCAGTCAAGCAACCAGCATGCGGTCTTACACAACAGCACAACACCTCAACCAAGGAGATTCGCGTACGTACCTCGGGTCCTGCCGCACCTGCACTTTACGGGTCCATTTACACTACCAATCAATCAAGACACAAACAGTCAGGAGGTACACTTAGCACACGAGGTCACCCTACTAGCTACCCAAGGTCATCGCTCCTTATCACTCCAGGCTTCGACCGAAATGGATCGAGCTGACCTTGCTCTGATACCAAATCAACGGGGATGTCACGCCCCGCACCCTACGGCGCGCCACATCCCTCGCAAAGGTCGATTCGAGTGCGACGTCCCAGGACGCGTCGCCGACCCGATGCCCAACACAGAGATTAAAGCACACGCGAAAGCAATACTAGACCCGAAGTATTTTTAAACCACATAACCAAGGATAGCTACACAACCAACCACGAGAACATAAATATACACTTGCATTGATACTGGGAACCATATACATCATCCATTTACAGCTTGCGCTCAAAAATCAAAAGCGGGTCAATGGCCACTACTAACAAAAATGGGTAAGTGGCCCGGGCGGTCAGGGTTACTAAAACTAGAAGGGGTTCCGGTCAAAAAGGTATTGACCCCATCTACCCTTGGACTGAGGCTAGACCTACGGAACCCAGTCCGAGTCGGATCCCGATGACTCGGAAGAGCTATCAGACAGCTCGACATCAGAGTCTAGGGAATCCTGCTCGGACTCGGCCCCAACTGACTCCTCCTCGGAATCCATCGGCTCGGCCTCGTCCTCCGGCTCCATATCCTGCTCCATGGGCTCAGGCTCCTCGTCCTCCGAATCCATCGGCTCCGGGTCTGAATTCCCACCCTCTGGCGCACGGTCAGGGCTCGCCAATTCCCCATCAGGACACTGAGGGTCAACATCCCCGGCATCGGTAAGCGAAACCTCAAAAGATCGAAAAGGCCCGTAGGTCCCTTCATGGTCCCTGATACACCACGCTATATATCTGTTGACCTGGTCAAGCTCCTCGTCCGCATCAACCCGAACTGTAGAAAGATATCTAACCCAAAAATCCCCGTTCCCTGTGGGGTACTCCGTCTCCTCCCGGTCTATCCGGTGAGGGATCCCAAAACGAATAGGCACGGTAGGCATCTCAAGGCCGGGGGTCTGAAAAATTGGGTTTAATACAACGGTGAGAATAAATCTCAGCGAGTAGGTTCCCTAAACCTAAACTAGGCTAACATGCACCTCCTGACGAGCACTAAACAATCACACACAAGTCGAAACATAATTGACTCAGGCCCTCGGGCCCAAATCCATCATTTACTTGACCCTGCAGGTTAGGCACCTCATGAATTTACAATAACAGCATAGGACTCAACCACGGCACATATACGAACATCATTCAGCCACGACGCATGTCATGCATATGCTCGTGCTCACACCCATGCTCAAGTCTCATCAATGCATTTCGCACACTTGCACTCTTGCACACTTGCAATTACCAATTTCACCGACCCGCGTAAAACGCATCAGGTCTAACTGTTTGAGATCGATCTCCGGCCCGCGTAAAACGCATCAGGCTCATGACACACAACCCGCGTAAAACGCATCAGGCTGGTCATCTTCCGGTAATCCGGGCATCGTCCCGCGTAACACGCATCAGGACGGGTTCACTACCCCGCGTAAAACGCATCAGGGCTTCATGTGATCACACATTCACATACACCAGTTATTATCTGAACCCCGCGTAAAACGCATCAGGGCACTTTAGGTGATCACATGCTCATGTCATTCGTGCACACTCAGATATGCACATGTGATGCCAATGTTCAAAGTGCACACTCATAGCCATAACGTTCACACTTGGGCATTCATGAATTTCGCAATGAGCATTCAATTGCACAACAACACTTATTCAATTCACCACGCAACAAGCTCAATTCAAGATATCACAAGCCCAACCAATAAAGTCACCCAATCTAGCCATGGCACAAACTTGGCACACAAAATCACGAAACTAGATCAATAAAAATCACAAGTCCAAGACCCCCAAAGCTCCCTCAAGTCACGGCATATAAGTACTCAACACGGCATCGAAACACTAACGTCAATTCGTGTTCAATTCAACCTCCTCATGGTCCGCTCACAAAACACTTGCCGATTTCCACTAAGGCCATGATTAATCAATTGTGGCCCGGATCCAATCCACACTAAATCAGCCATGAACAGCCCACTTTAGGCATTTAATTCTCTTCCAAATCACCACATTAAGCTACAAAATTCATCACGAAAACAGCCACCACTTGGTCCTCAATCCACACCCGCCAAATTCACCTTTTTACCCAAAACAAGGCGCCTATGCACAGCCACATCACAGCACCCTATAGTCCACTAAACCTCGATTAAATCATCACTCTCGGTCACCAAATGCGCCACAAAATCAGCCCCTAACAGCCTCCACAAGCTAACCCCTAAATTACCCTAATTAACCCCTAAAACTCATCTAGAAACACACATTGGCCTAATTAGGGTTTAAAGTTGTACTCACTTGGATTTCCTAGGCTCCCAACAAGGCTGGACAGAAGGCGAGGGCAGCTGAGCAGTGGCGGCGAGCGGCGGTTCCCGGCGGCGGCGCGCGGCTCCCCTACGGACGGCGATCCAATGCGGCAAAGGGGAGGGGGATGCTGGTCGCGGCGGACGGGAGAGAGAGAGGGGAGTGGGACGGCTGAATGGTGCTAGGCGAGGTGGTGGTGGTGGTGGTGGGCGAATCGGCCCGGCGGCGGCGGAGCTCCTCCGGCGAGCTTGGCCTTTCACGGCCAAATGAAGAGGAAAATGGAAGAGAGGAGTTGGGCGTGGGAGGAGATGGCCGGTGGTGGTGCTGGTGAGAATGAGAGGGAGAGAGAGACTAGAGAGAGTGTATAAGCTTGGGCTTAGTGGGAGTTGGTGAACCACTTTGCACCAAAAGACTAACTTGCCCCTAATCCAAGGGCTTGGATTAAACTTGCTAAATATCTTGGGGGCAATATGGACCTCAATTTTCAGCATTATTGGCCTGAAATACAACAATATAAAACCCCAAAATAATCCCCAAATAACCCCAAAATTCGGAACACTCAAATTAGGCCTAGGGGCAAAACGGTAATTTTCCGGTCCCGGGTCAAATTTCCAATTTTCGACTCTATTGATCCCAAATATGAGTGGCCACATAAAAATGACGTCCTCCTTGTAAAATAGTCACGTACGCCCACGAAATTGGACACCGAAGTCCGGACTCAATTCCACGATCGTTTTCACTCAATTTGCAATTTTAGCGTCTCTCACTAACGGGCGGCTGTTTAGGGGTTATGCGTATCGACCTAGGGCTACTCGAGTCGTGACTGTCTCGATTCCCAAGAGGACACGAGGATTTATAGCTAGTCCCAGGGGTCGCGGTCGTCCGGAATAAGTTCGGGATCGTTCGCCACGCGTACTCTCGGTCGTGCGGAATCACCCGCTATCTGATCGAACGTCGTGGGTCAAACCAAATCCGTCACTCTCCTTGGACCGGCCCATATCGGCACAAAATGTTCCCTCGTCGCTTCTCGAAATCGGACTCGATTCACGGTCGAGTTCTTAGGTCCACGTACCGTTTTCCTAGTTAGCCATTCCCTAATGATCAGTATCCCGAGAATGATCAGTTCCGGGCGAGACTCACTAAAAAGAAATGAGAAATAATCATCTATTTCATTAATCCCGGAAGTGGGCGAATTCAGGACGTTACATCTAATGGCTTAAACTTAAAAAAAAGAAAAAAGGTTTATCTAATATAGTATCGAAGCAAAATCAAGGGTTTGAATCCTGGCATTCCCTCTCAATTTTCTCCGGCAAAGGACACTATAAGTGCCATAACTTGTGTACGGCGCTCACTTTGGTGCCATAACTTTTTCGGATCACTTTGGTGCCAAGTCGGAGGAAAAACAATCACTTAAGTGTCATAACTTTTTTTGGATCACTTTAGTGCTAAAATTTTTGAAAAACGATCACTTAAGTGCTAAATTTTTGTAAAACGAACATTTAAGTGCTAAAATTTTTGAAAACGATCACTTAAGTGCCAATCTCCGGCGAGACTCGGCGAGCCACGTCGCCCAGAAATTAATAAAAAAATGCCACGTCAGATTTCCGGCGAAAAATTGTGTACGGCACCGGAGTTGGCACTTAAGTGATCGTTTTTCAAAAATTTTAGCACTTAAGTGATCGTTTTTCAAAATTTTAGCACTAAAGTGATCCAAAAAAAGTTATGACACTAAAGTGAGCGCCAGTACACAAGTTATGGCACTTGTAGTAGTTCTTTTGCCAATTTTCTCCTACTTGTTATTCCTATCTTCAGTAAATTTTCCTATTTCGCCAGTTATCCTCTTAACGTAGCTACCCACAACGAGTCTTACAAGTGTAAGGACTAGCTTACACACGATGAAGTGTTAAATCATACGTTATAAATACATTGTTGATCCGCTTTTTAATAGTTTAAACTTTCAGAAAAAAAAATTTTGTCTAACAAAGATTAAGTTTACATGCAATGTCTACTAAAATATGTGAAAACACACATTAATAGTATAAACTGGAGAAAAAATAAGAAAAAAGCAAAGTAAAAAATAAAAGATGCAGTTTTTTTAACACTCAGTACCGCTTAATATGTTTTCAAAATTAAAAAAAGTGCCACAAAGATGGAGATGAGAAAAAAAGTAAAGACAAATTTCCATTTGACACTTGACACAAATGCATTTAAGTGATCACACCGCTTAGATCAGTTGAGATAAGATGAAAAAACATTTGACCAAATAAAAAAAAAAGAACAAAAAGAGAAAGACTCAAAGACAAAAAAATAGAAAAAAAAATTTAAAATTAAAATACTTGAGATAAAATAAAATCATTAATTTATGGTTTTGTCCCTTGACAGAACATTTATGATATAACTAATTGAGGACACTTTAGGAGAGATAACTGGGATTGCTTAAAAGTAAGAGGCCCTCTCACTCTATATAATAGTATAGATATGTGTGCTCAAATTTGAGTAAGCGATGACTCGAAGACGACTTTTCACCACAAGATGGAATCGGATTATTAAAAAAAATTGTAAATTAATTTTAATATTATTCCTGAATTTCAGATTTATCAGTCTTTAAGCAATTCAAATTTAATTTTTTTATTATAAAATTCAATGAATCATTTAATTGTATGTTTAACTATTTTAAAATTCAAATTTTTTTTTCTGAAAGTCTTATTCAATTGAGATTCTACTTGAAATTTGAGATAGAGATAAAATTCTTCTTATTAATTTTATATGTATTGATAGTTTGGATAGATATATAAATAATTCCTTTTAATTTCCCCTCATTTATTTTTTAATTGACTGGTCTTTTGTCTTTTTCTTATAGGGTAAGTGCAGATTTAGTCCTTTAAGTTTCAACATTTGTGCAATTTGGTCCTCTAATTGTTATCATGTTCAATCAAATCCTCTAACTTTCTGATTTATGCAATTTGGTCCTCAAAATTGTACTTTGTACAATCAAATCCTCTTAACTTTCTTCATTGGTACAATTAAATCCTTCATTCAATCACTCTAACTAAACTGCTATATTAATTAATGACGTGGAACTACTTATGTGATAGAAAATGACACGTGATGCTAATTTGCCACCAAATGGGCATAAAACAAACTAGAAAAACAAGAAAAAGGAACTATTAATTTGACAATATTAGTCACAGTGGATAAACAATGCACTTGAATTTATAAATCAAGAAGCTTAGAGGATTTGATTGCTCAAAACAAAGCTTAGAGGACCAAATTGCACAAATCTAGATAATTGGAGAACTTGATTACATAAAATAGAAGTTGGAGAACCAAAGTGCATAGAGGCTAAAACTTAGAGGACTAAATCTATGTTTAACCTTTTTCTTATTTTGTAATTGTTTGATTGGCCAAATTTTCCACTTACACCCCAAATAAGATTCCAAGTGGCAAAAATGACTTAAGAATGAAGTATTCACCTTACTATATCATTAGAGATGGATTTCAAAGCCATATTAGAAGAATAAATATGTTAGAATAATTAAATATTAAATCACGCCTTCATTTAATAGCTTAAACTTTTTAAACAGCCGGCAGTGGTCCCACAAAATCTTACATGGTATCAGCTGAAGGCCCTGAGTTCAAATCTTTCCAGGCTCAATTTGCCTCTCTAATTAAATATGTCCCCACTTAGTACTAGGCAAAAAGACCATACTAAGCGTGAGGGAGAGTACTATAATAATTAATTATTAAACCACGCCTTCATCTAACAGCTTAAACTTTTAGAACTGTTAGCAGTGGTCCCACAAAATCTCACAAAATATAATCATAAATTTGAAAAAATTTCATAAATGCATGTGCAAGCTCTCGGACTGAGGGGAACTAATCTAATAAATATAACTAGATCCCTCTCTTAACAGTGATCTAATGCGTGCCACCCCAAACGCGGTGCTTTCGCATCCATAACAGTAAGATTTCGCTTCACAATGTTAAAGGTCTTAAAGGTGGCAATTGACAAATGAAAACACGAGTCCGTAGAAAGAGCACTTCAATCATCTATTGACCAGGCGCAAAAATAATCTCTACTTAGATACTTTGCAAATGCCAATAAACCTTTTCCTTCCTAATAAGTTCCTTATCTTCAATATACCCGGATAAATGTAATATTTAATCTTTAGTCATGTATAGTGCAAATCCAATTGGCCTTTCCCCCGCACAAATTCCTTTTATCTTCAAGATACCCAAAGGTCTATTTCATCCTGTGAGAATAGTTTGCTATAGATCTTTGTCTGAATTGAGGCAATTGTGAGTCAAAGTATGTATTCTAAGATTTTAAACGACTTGCCATGCAAATGTTAATACACTAAAGTAAATTTACCAATATTTAGATGCATGTGATATTTATTTACTTTTCATCAGTTGCTTACATGTAACTATTCTCTGATAATCAATATTATAAATAGCATTAGCTACAACTCGTCTCTTGACGAGTCTTGACCCTCTATGAACAGATCGAAAGATTACTATTCACTCCGCTGCTTCTTATTGGTGGAGGATGGATTTGATAATAAGTCTAAGAAGTAAAGACTCCATGGATCCGCCTCTTACTAATTCATCTACTCAATATGTATGAATAAGCAGTTTTCCAAGCAGAACAATTAACAAGTAACGAAACAGGCAACAAAAATTCCCTCTAATCATTACAGTTACCTAACATAAAAAGATGTTGGAATTGTTATATACATAGAAATACTTTTCTTGCGCAAATGGTTCAAAATCTTGCATATACAACTATTCTAATGACAAATCAAATTACAAGTATGAATTTTCCTTTTCCTTTCATCAATATTATTTTGTTATACAATTTAATCAGTCCAAAAAGGTATTCCACTGCGAACTTTTGTATACTTGATCGCGCAATAATTGACATGTTGTGTCCAATTTCATTAGCTTTTTGGTTCCACACCCCCCCCACCCCCCAAACACAAAAAAAAACAAACTGTTTCCTTCTAGATCTGTCCCTGAATTAAGCTTCCTTTATGATGATGAAGAAAAATAAGAAGGAAGCACACCTTGTGCATACTGTCTGATGCGGGCGTATCTGAATGAGACTTGGTCAGTTCAAGAATCTTGTCTCTATAATCCCTGTAAAACATGCCATGCTCAGGAGTGTCGCCTAGTTTCCGACAACATTGAATTAAGACTTGGCAGTCATCTGGTATCATTGTGTCTGATGCATTCGTCCAATATTCCAAGTGGGGGCACAAATATACTTCAAAGAGACTCAAACATCCTAACTCATCAAGGCCTTCAAAATCCCGAAGCTTATCGCATAATTTGATTTTCAATTCCATCAGCTTTTGCAATCTTGACAGATCACTTAAACTCCTAATTGACAGACAGGACTTGATCTCCAGGTTCTCCAATGTTTCCAATGCCCCAAGACCGTGAATCTCTCTCAACATCGGGCATTCATGTATTTCCAATTCTTTTAGTTCCTTCAGGCCTGACGGGAAAAATATTATTCTTTGAAGGACTCGAAATTTGCGGACAGTTAAATGTCTCAACTGCTTTAGCCCGCCGAGTTGGATTTGCTCTTCCCGAGAGTGACAGAGCTTCAAAATCATTAGATTTCTCAAGTTGGATAGACCTGGGAAAGTTGTTATTGAGCTGAGATTTCCCTGCATTGCTGGTTTAGGGGGCTCCATGTAAAATTTTTGGTATAGGTGGCCAGCCATGCAAAGTTTCCTTAGACGAGAAAGGGAACCCAGTGCAGTTAGTGACATGGTGATGTTCTGAAGGCACAGCTCTAAATTTCCCAACTTGCATGGATAACTTCCCAATCCACTCTAAGTTATAGGTTTCGGTTGGGCTCGATGAAGGGGACAATAGATATTCCTCGCCATTTGATAAGAGAAGATTAACTAGATTTGTCAGGTTTGAGAGATCTGGAATAGGCAAGGACCGAGAACTAACAAGTAGATGAGTCAAACTTGTGGGAAGTGAACGCGACACTTGCAGCTCATCACAATTTTCGAGGATCAGTTCTTCTAGTTGAGGGAGCGCAGCAATTGTTTCGGGCACTCGACGGATGCGAGTGTATGATAGATCTAAGATTCTCAAAAAGGACAATTTCCCAATTTCAGTTGAAACTTCGCCCACCATAGTAGAATATCCTCTTGCATCTATCACCTCAAGCTTCATTGCCAACCCAATGGCTGATGGAAACTCTGCTAGGCGGCAACGTTCCATCTTTATCACATTCAAAGTCTTTATATTTCCAATAGAATCAGGTAACACTTTGATGCATGTGGACGACAGATCCAATTCAATTAGAGACTCCAGGTTTCCAGTCGAATCAGGAAGTTCCCAAATCTCTCTGCATCCTGCAAGAGACAAAGACTTGAGATTCACTAGATATCCGACGGAACAAGGTAATCCTTCAATTGATGTGAAGGATAGATCCAACTTGATCAACGAATTTAGCTTTCCCATCGAGCCCGGGAGTTCCCTTAACTGTGAGCAATTACTCAGATAAGTGGTTTAGGTTCACCAGCAGGCCAATGTCGTCAGGCAGATCTTTTAGTCGGTGGCAACCCTCAATATTCAAGTAAGCCAGTCGTTTTAGATCCCCAATGGAACGATCAATGTCAACCAATTGTCGACATAATTTAATGATCAATCTTTCTAGAGTAAAACACCCGGACAAGTCAATTCTTATCATGTTTAGACGTGTAAGTTGTAGAACTTTTAAATTGTGCAGCATCTGCGACAAGAATAAATCATTACACAGTGTCGTCAGACAATACAGCTGCAAGAAATGTGTATGACAACACACATACCTTAATCTGGTTCCACCCCTCCCAATCAGTGGCGTCATTAAATTCGGAGAGTTGGAGGACAACCAAGTTTTGTGGGAACAGATTAGTTGCAATTAAATCTGGAGGACAATGGCACCAAGAAAACCATCTTAACTTCGAAAAGAGGTTGGTAAAATCCCCAATAAAGCTGCCCCCATCTATTCAAGGAATCTTAGATTTGGCATCCTCGAGAAATCTTCATCAGTAAAGATGAGTAGAGTAGGATCTCCAGCTAGACTGAGTGCTTCAGTAATTCCTTTATTCTGCCAAGTACACAATTAGAAAGAGCTTTCAATTTCTCTTCTTCACATAGTAGAAATTTCATCTCAAATAGCCAATTCTATGCAAAGAAAGACAGAATTTGTGCTCTTAATGTATTACCTCTCTTGTTTACATCATGTCCACAGCTTCCTCAGAAATCCACAATCTGCTTTGCTTTCCCGGATCCAGGTTTTCCTCATGGACAATTTGGCGTCCTAGGTCTTTTAGCAAGTCATGCATCCATAACCTGCCATCCTTCGTAATATTTATCAATGACAGAGAACTGAGGACTTCAATTTCTACTTTTGGAAAAAAGTTGCATTTTCCACATGTAAGATGCATTAATCTCCTCCTCATGGAAGGAAAAACATGCAATATCAAGAAAAATCTGCTTTTACTTCCAATTTAAGGTGTCATAGATAATTTTCAACTTTCGATGCACCTCTTCATGAGCAATGCTCCTTAATCTTTCTAGTGTATCTTTCCACATAGTTTTTTGCTTCCAATTAAGAAAAGAACCCAAGACCTCAATGACCAAAGGAAGTCCTCCGATGGTAGAAACAATATCCCTTGAAAGCCCATCATAATAATCGTCTCTAGGAGATTCTCTTTTGAATGCATGATTCACATAAAGCTGAAGTGCTTGATCAGAATTCATTTCTTTCAGTTCATAAAGTATGATTCTCTCTCCACCCTCTAGGATACTTTTGTTTCTTGTCGTAATTACGACTCTACTTCCTGTACCAAACCAACTGATCTTGCCAATTAGTTTCTCAAGCTGTTCCCTATGGTCCACATCATCTAAAACAATTAGCACCTTCTTATTATGGAGTTTTTCCCTGATAACCTTCATTCCATCATCAACGTCATTGACGGTGACCATAGGCTTAGTTTCACTGAGGATGTCCGATAGCAATTTCTTTTGCAGAAATGCTAGGCCATCACGGCGTGATGATCCACGGACATCTCACAGGAAGCAATGCCGATCAAAGTTAGAGATGAGCTTGTCGAAGAGAGCCTTGGCAAGGGTTGTCTTTCCAATACCGCTTGGGCCATGAATTCCAAGACACCGTGCACAACCAAAGTCATAGTCCAACAAGTCCATTGTGGCTTCCACTTGACCATCTATCCCGACTAAATGGTCAGTTGTGCAATCATCTTTTCCCTTCATCTTGATTGTGATATCTTCGGCATCCAACACAGTAAGTTTGCGATGCTATGATGGGCAATGATCTCGCTGCCAGAGTCGAGGAAAACACTATAAATAGAAGGGGCTGCTGAAATAAAAGACTGAGTGATGAGTGTTGCCAGTTGCCACATTGAGCAATCCCATTAATCGTAATTGCTCTCTATAATGTATGCCTGGATGTCTAATATAAATATCTTTTTCCCTCAGCATTTTGCAAAATATATTTAATAAAGGGGAAAGTAAAAGCATATCCACCGACACATCCAACTCAGACAAACGGAAAAGAACATGTACAATGACGAACCGAGGGGGTCACTCCGTGCTTGATGCTATTTCTTTCATATATTATGGAATTTTACATGAAATTCCTATATCATGCTCGTTTGTTTGTTTCACGTAGAACTTGTCACGCCCCGAACCCCAACGAGCTCGCGACATCCCCTGCTCCGGTCGAAATGATGCGACGTCCCAGGAACGTCGCCGACCCAACCCAAACATCAGAGCCACATGCGGAAGCGAATAACAAAACCCCGGACAAATAATGACGACAACGGGGTAGAACAACAGAACAATCCAGCAACCACATATTCATACAACACCAAATATACATACATCATATTACAGGCATAATTAACAACTAGCATCCGAAATCACCGTCAACAAAATATCAGGGTCTTGTTAACTTAACTTCCCTATGGGTCAACTTGATTTACACAACCCCCAAAAATCTTAAGGAAAAACCTAAGGATCGCCCTCCTCCAGTCTGCTTCTGAATCTCTGGCTTGAATCTCTGGAACTCACCTGCAGCTCCACTGGGCACCAACAGCAGCTCCCCGGACTTCCAAAAAGAAAAGGCGCACTTCCCGGGTTTAGGGCCAGGGGTCTGAGAGTAGCGGTTATACAACCGTGAGACGAATCTCAATAAGTGTAAAACCCCAAACCCCACGTAGGCACTCACGTACCGCCAGACGAAAACACACATAACACACAACGATCGGCCAAACTAACAATCACATGCGACCCTACCTGGAATCCATCACGCACGTTCCTGCACGTTAGACAATAACACAGCCAACACATCACAGCAAGGAATCACAGACGCGCGCGTGCCTCAATTATAAGACAGAAACCACTTGGGCACGTCCCATACCGTGCCTAGCAGTTTCTACCCCATAATTAAGCATCACATCGCGCGATACAAACACACTCGCACGCTACTCACACCATGCGTCACTTTCCTCAATCCTCTCGCTTGTCTTGCCAAATCCCACTCATTTTCTACCTTTCCACCACTACCGCGCCCGCGTAAAACGCATCAGGCCAACGGTCTTCTGACCTCGGCAGGCATCGTCACCCCGTCGGGCCGGGCATCGTCACCTCGTCAGGGACGGCATCGTCCCACGTAAACGTACACGCCTCAGGACGGAATCCTACACACACTTTTCTTCTATCGCGCCCGCGTAAAACGCATCAGGCCAACGGTCTTCTGACCACGTCAGGCATCGACACCTCGTCAGGCCAGGCATCGTCACTTCGTCAGGGACGGCATCGTCCCGCGTAAACGTACACGCCTCAGGACGGATCCTTTCCAATCAATCTCACATTTCCATATCCTCGTTCCACTCAAACCACACTTACACACAACCAGCACACGCACGGCCAAACATACACGCCTCACACATACATAGCCACGCACCAAATTCACATTTCACGTACATTTCACAAACACGCATTCTCATCTCACGAACACCACATGATCACCCACACTCGGCACACGAACTCAATGCACATTCACATGTCCACGCCACCACACCTCACGGCTACACACACGGCATAGCACCACATCACATTCGGCCCAAGCACAAACTAGAACAAGCCAATGACAGCAAACTACACAATTAATCCGATAAACCCAATCAAGCCAATACATTTCCAATTAATCACCCATTTAATTCCCGATCGATCCTCGACATCACAGCCCTAACTCAGCATTCCTAAACCTCGAATTTCGTCGCCCAATAGCCCACAACCTCCAAACATTCAACCCCTAACTTAGTCCCGAAGACAGCCACGAAACAGTCACAAACAGTCCCCTAAAATCACTTAAACCGAACTTCAAACGAGTCTAGAAATACCCGAGGTCCTAAATGACATTTGGGGAAAACACTTACCCAAAAAGGCGAGACGGAACGGGGCTGGAACGGGCCGGGACAGCGGCAGCAGCGGAGCCGCGTCGCCGGCGATGTACGGACGGCGCGAACAGTGATTCCGTACGGCACGGGAACAGTACTTTCGTACGGACACCGTACGGACAGGGGCTGGGACGGTGGCCGGCGAGATGCCGGTGACAGCCGCGGCGTCCGACGGTCCGGCGTGAACAGTGATCCGTACGGACGGTGAACAGTACCCGTACGGACACTGTACGGACTGTGCTGGACGGCGACGTACGGCGAGGCTGGACGGCTGGGTGTCGACGGAACGGCGATCGGAGCTCCGGCGAAGGTCCGGCGGTACTGTTTGCAGACCGGGAAAGAGAAAAAGAGAGAAACAAGGCTGTTTTGGACAAAAACCGGGGCTGTGGTGGCTGAACAGGTGAGAGGGAGGTCCAAGGGTGCTGTGGCGACGGCTGGTGGGCGGCCAGCAGCTCCGGCTGGTACTGTTCCGGCGTGAACAGTACCGATTTGAGTAGAAACGTAATCTGCAGAAATAGAAACGGGAAAAGAGAGAAAATTTTGGGGGAAAATGGCTGAATGGTCTTCACGAGAGAGAGAGAATAGTCTGGTCAAATGAGTCAAAGTTGGTGTGAGTGGAATCCATGTGTCTCAATCTAAGCCCATTAGACAATTTTGCCCTTGATCCAATGGCTTTCTTTCCTTCTCATCCAATAATTTAGGGGTAGAATGGTCATTTGCTCTTAACCATGGTTGACCAGACCTGAGTTAAGCCTAACTCACCTTGGTTAATCCCAAAATTAAATCCAAATTTCGGAATTAATTAAAAATGGCCTAGGGGCATTTTCGTAATTTTCCGATCCCGAACCGAAATTCCAATTTTTGCACATACGCGTTCCATATATGCGTGGTCAACATAATATGGCGTCGGAATCGCGAAATTCATCGCACAAGCCCTCGAAAATCCACGTCAAAGTCTCGGGAATAAAATAATATTATTTTTCCAATTTTTGTCGAAATTCCAATTTTTGGCCAAAACCACTCTGAATGTGCGTGGCCACCCCAAAATGACCTTGGCCGCGAAAAATAACCTCAAACGGCCTCCGAATCCAGCCTCGGTGCCCACAGGGGCAAAACCGTAATTTTCCCGGCCCCGAACCGAAATCCATTTTTTTGCAGAAATGGTTGGCTCCAAGGTTGGCCAAGCCAAAAACGTCATCGGCCGTCCAAAATTGTCACTTTCAAAATTCTCGATTCCTGGGCCCGAATTCCAAGAAATGACTAAAATCGAGCAATCGCAACTTTAGCTTATCTCTAGCTAACGGGTGGCTCTCTGGAATTACGCGCTCTCGACCCGTGACTGACACTAAGTCAAATCACGTTTAAGTTTACTCTACCTAGGATGACCTCGGTTGTCATATAATTGCGAGGGTCTGTCACTAGTTCCCTTCGGACACGATCAATCAAGTAGACCGGTCTCGGTTGGCTCAAAACATTCCCTCGTCAATCCATATGGTCGAAGATCGAACCCAGGTCGAGTTCTTTGGTCGTGCAAACTCAATCCCATAACGGCCCTACCCCTAAGGTTAGCATCCCGAGAATGCGCATTTCCGGGTGAGATCTCACTATAAGTGCATTGGCCAAAATATTCATTTCATGAATCCCGGGAAAAGGATCGAAAATTCAGACTGTTACAGAACTTCATCATAAAAGAAAATGCTTTATGTCAAAATCATTTTCAAGAAAAATAATTAGTTTTAATTTGTTTAGTGATATACTGAAAAGCACAAAAAATACTATCTTAGTGAAGAACATTGTGGTAAGAGACTTGTTATACTTAGGAAAATGATTAACTCTATTCCAAACCTGGGATTCATTTTACTAATTTATAGTGTGTGGTTTTCTTGCTGTAAATATTTTTCCATTAACTAACCATTTCCTAAGAAATAAACACGTGAAAGTCTGAAAGAACTAACTCACGAAATGTTCTTTTAGTGAAATGAACACACCCTACGCTTTGCAAGATTTTCTTTTAGCTCATGACATGTATTGACCGTCAGGGTCTAGTTCAAAGTTCCCATAAGAAAAGACCTTTCTTGCTCTCTCTAAGGTTTAGCCACCGGAGACCGACGCCACTTCCACCAAACCGACTATGGCGAAGCTCCGGCGGCCATCATCAGCTCCTCAGACAATGGAAAACACGGTAGCCATGGCAACGCAAAACGGAATGCGGATTCCATGTGGGTAAGTTCTAACACACATCCAAATCTGAGCGGCTTTTGACCATGACACAGCTAAAATATTGCAAGGAAACAGAATGGTCGGACGAAACTTACCTTGCCCTGCCGAGACAAAACCACTGCCGAATCCTGGAGCCGAACCGCTTGTCCTTTCGAGCTTCAGTTCTCCGATAATACTGCAAGCATGGAGTGACTGCTTCGGGTCATCTGATTCCGCATCAACGTTTATTGACCGAAATAGGTCTAACAGCAGATGAAATAGGCAACTACTTCGGATCACGCACGCTGGAAGGTTTATTGGGCGAGTGTGGCACGCGTGTGTAAATGCATTTCCACCGGTGGATTTCAGCACACGTCTCTCACTCGATCATGCAAATGAGAAAGAGTGGTACTTTTCACGTTTCTACCGACGCATTCCTCCCCGTTGACATGACCACTTGTGGTGGAGAAATGAGATCCCATGATATCAGAAGATGAGAATGAGAGCAATTTTTAAGTGAGTGTGGCGCACGTGTCTCACTCAGTCATGCAGACGAAGAAATGGTAATTTTCACGTTTCAACGGACACGTTCCATCCCTTGCCTCCACAAATTCGAGATCAGAGGGTACTCTGAATGGAAAGGCAACATTTTTTGTGGGCTTTCACTGGTTCCAATAAATGCAAAACCTCGTCCCACTCACACACGCATAGCAGAGACGATCACAGAGGAAGAAGATGGAATCGAGGACTGTGATGCTTTGGTAGCTTCGCAATACTGCTTGGGAATGTGATGACTCTACTCAAGGTGGCGATGCTGCTTCTCAAGAGAAGCGGAGGACTAGGCATTTTCGTATGGTGCCTTAACATATTTTTCGCTTAATTAAGTGTCACTTCCGGCATATTGTTCTACGTAGTTTTTTTTGTATTTTTTTAAATTGATTTTCTTATTTTTTTGAATTATTTTTCCTTTTTTTCCTTCTGTGCACCGGCCGCAAATGCCTTGCCCTCAGACGGCGGGGCTGTGAAAGCCCTGGATGAGGCCATTGCCGGTTGCGGGAAAGGACCTTCGCGGCGAGGCCACCTAGCCGGCCACGGGCAAGGGTGCAAAGGCCCTCGCCAATTATGGGCGAGGCCCCCTAGCCCGCGCCCACAGTCTTGCCGGCCGCGTGCGAGGGCGTAAAGGTCTTCGGCGGATTTTCCGACGAGATAAATTGTCGATAACATTGAAATGATTGACTTTTCAAATTTATGGCACATAAATAATCAATTTTTCAAATTTGTGGCACTAAAGTGAGCGAAAAGAATTATAAAAATTGTCCACGTCAGCACTTGTGATGCCACGTAGGATGACCATTGTCCACGTCGGATTTTCCGGTGATTTCAAATTCGTGGCACTTAATTGAGCGAAAAAAAAAGTTATGGCACTCAAGTGAGCGTCGTATAAAAATTATGGCACTCCTGCTGTTGTTATCCGTAAATGACTACTGCTGTTAGATTCTTTAACTTTGCATCTTGATCTGGACTGGCCCTTGTGTTTCTTCTCTGGTTTATTCTTTTCGCCCAGGAAATTTGCATTGTCAATGGTTACAGCATATCTACTTCACGCTAAATCTCTAAAAGCATGCAAACCCCGCATCAAAATCCCGTTCCTCCAATACTAGATTCATGTTTCACATCTTTTAACAAGATCAGGATTTATCGTATCATCATACTCTATCAGTATTACATTAGATTAGCGAGAAGCATTTGCAGAGTATGGATATATTTTGATTTTGACTGCATAAATTGAGGCAATCACTCCCCAGCCCAAGTTTCAATATTTTTTTTCTAGCTACAATAGACGTAGTCGACATTCTATGGTGAATGTGATAAAGTCGACATTCTATGGTGAATGTGATAAACTCAATTTACTTACTTGACAGGAATCGCCCTTTTTATTCCTCACCAAGCTTTGACTTGGTTTGAAACAGCTATAAAGTGGTCTTGAGTTTTAGTGGACCGGATACTCGCAAGGATTTTACAGATGTCCTCTACAATAGCTTAACACTTGCTAGGATATATGTATATCAAGACGATGATGAGCTTTCTATCGGAGAAGACATCAAGCCCACACTGATTGAAGCGATCAAACAATCGAAGGTTTTGAGTCCCATCATCTCCGTGTTAGGAACGCAAACTTTGAAGAAAAAAAATAAAATAGGAAAGAAAACAAGCAAATTTTTCGTGTAAAACCCTTTCAAAATCAGAAAGAGAAAAATCACAGTGCCGCACTAGGCAATCTTTCAATATCAATATGAGTATCAACGTTACAAGTTTCAGTGTCACAACTACAAAAGATATTGCCCCAATATATATAACAGGAGTCTAGGGTATGAAAAATAGCATGTATGCCATTAACAGCAGTAAAAACTCTATTATCTGTTTTAACATGAAAACTACATGTATGTCATTAGCAGGATGGTTGACCTCCTGGGAAAGTTCATGTCTACAACAACTGTTTATGTGTTTGAATATTACTTTTCTCTATCAGATTCCACAACTCCATCAATCTCCCACTTATAGGCCGGTCTTCAAAACAGCAATAATCTTTCATAGTCTTTATTCATTTTTGTAATCCAAATTGTCCTAGTGCGACGGCCCCCTCATCACTAACCATGGAGGCCCACTGAGGCAATACACAACCTCAGCTTTTCAGTGGTGACAACCTTTGTTGACATATCTACTGGATTTTCTGCACCAAGAATCTTTTTCGATGACAATATCTCATCATCTATTAGTTGACAAATGTGATGATACTTCAACTCAATAGGCTTTGTCCCTGAATGAAATACTGGATTCTTTGCAAGATAGATAGAACTCTAACTATCATTGAAAAGAACACTGCTATCATGCTCCTTGCCTATCTCCTTTAGAAAAAATTTCAATCAAATCATCTCCTTACCAACTTCAGATATAGCAACATATTCTGTCTCGGTGGTCGAGAGAGAGACACACGTCTGTAGTCTAGATATCGAACTGATTGCAGTGCCACCTAAGATAAAAACATAACCCGAGGTACTCTTCCTATTATCCAAGTCACCACCAAGATCTGCATTAACAAAACTTTGTAAAGTTACACCGTTTTTCATAAAACATAATGACATATCTGAAGTGCCTCTCAGGCATCGTAATAACCAATTTACAACTTCCCAATGCTTTATTCTTAGATTAGCCAACTCCCACTACGTGAGCTATGTCTCGTCTAGTACATACCATAGCGTACATCAAACTGCCAACAGCTAATGCATAATGCACCTTAGCCATAGACTCCCGCTCTTCATCCGTCTTTGGAGACTTCTTCTTTGAGAGCTTGAAGTGACTTCCTAAAGGAGTACTTCTAGGCTTTGCATTCTGAACTTCGAATCCATCGAGCACCTTTTCGATGTACTTTTCCTGAGGTAACTTTAGAATTCTTTTGGATCTATCTCGTGTGATCCTCATCCCAAGAATCTGATTCGCTACGCCCAGGTACTTCATCTAAAACTCTTTTGACAATTGCTACTTTGATATGTTGATCTCCCCCATGCTAAAACTTGCAATGAGCATATCATCAACATACAATAGCAAAATAATATAACAGTCATCAAATTTCTTAAAGTAACATCAGTGATCCATCTCACTTCTAGTGAACCTGTTACCACACATAAATGTGTCAAATTTCTCGTACCAATGTCTAGGAACTTGTTTCAAGCCATACTTTTCTTTAGCTTGCAGACATAATTTTCTTTTACAGGAATCTGAAAACCTTCTGGTTGGATCATGTGGATATCCTCCTCTAATTTACCATGGAGGAATGCAGTCTTAACATCTAACTGCTCTAGAGGTAAATTCTCAGTAACAACAATACTCAACACTAGCTTGATATAGTTAATTTCACAATTGGAGAGAAAATCTCTATGTAGTCAATTCCTTTCTTTTGCTGAAAACCTTTTACTACTAACCTAGCTGTCATCAGGTTTTTCTTTAACCCTATACACCCACTTGTTCTACAATGCCTTCTTCTCATATGGTAAATGAGTTAACACCTGTTGCGACCTCAACCTCCTGCGGGTGCACCACCTAGGGGTTCGCTTAATGAATTATTAAGTCTAAGCCTAATTCGGGCCCTTCCAAGCCCTACCAATTCGCGACTTAAGGTTCAAGTTGTTAACATGCAAATGATTTTCATTTCGGAGTCGCCACTAATCTATTTATGGTGAGTCAATTAGAAACCCAAATAAAGTATAAGGAGACATATTTTATTCCTACGAATCAGAAATTATGAGTACGGAAACTTGGTTACGCTAGATTACTCTAACGCCCTTTCAGTACCTTTTCTTTTCATGAAAAAATGTTCGTAAAATTCTGCACGTGTCAACAAACATGTTGAACAAGTAATATAATGATGAGAAGAGTATCGTCCCACAGAGATTGATGATAATAAACCAATTAAATATTAAAAATTGACTAATTCTAAAATTTATCTAACTGATCAAAATATAATTGAGAACAAATAAAAATTGACAATTTTTAAAAACGAAATTTTATAAACTAAAGGCAGAAAATCAATCAGGTAAAATATGTTAGAGCATCCGATTTCACCATAACCACTAGATATGAATTTCGGATCATTATGCATACAAGAACAATATCAAACATGTGATAGCGGAATTTCCTAGTCTATTTACTATCCTATCTCTAGGTATAGCAAACCTACTCAGTTTATCAATTCACTATATTTCTATGTGAATTTAAATAAATATAAGTGCATTAAAATCTGTGAATATTCTCGGTTTACAATGAATCTTTTGGACCACTTTATCACCGAAAGCTACACAAATAACATGGTATATTTCTATCCACATTTAATTCATGGTTATATATTATAAGGAGCAATTGCATATTATTACTTCTCAGTCTCAAACATGCACATCAGATCATTCAAGTGGTGGCCAAGCACCTAAACGCATTAAGCACAATAATATATAACTCACATGAATGAAATTACTTGCAAAGCATAAAAAGCATGAAATTCATATCATCATGGTTAGGCTATATCGTAGCTCTAACAAAGAATATTAGAACATAATAGAAGAAGAAACGACAATAGAAATTAAACCAAACATCTTGAATCAAAGAACAAGAATTCTGTCACCACTTTTATCTTCTCTTCAAAATACTTGAAAAACTCTCAGAACACTGAAAACAAAAACGATCTAAAAGAAAAAACTTCATGTTCCTCCAAGTTATCCTATTTATATGATAACATCCAAGACTCTTCTCACAAGGCAATTGCTTCTTTTTTGTATAAAATTAGGGAATAAATCGCAGAATTCCCAATGTGATATCCACCTTCTAACTCTTCTCTGGGTCGCATATTCCTTTCCTTCTTTTTGCCATATTTTCCTTATTTTCTCCATATCTCAATATTCTGCATAAACAAGGAAAAATTAAGTAAATAAAAGGAAATCCAAATATATTCTAACAAATATTGCATTATTTATTGCCTAGAGTAGATAAAATAACTCTATTTTTATAGATTTATCAAAAAATATTTGAACAAGCAGTTTGGATCCATTTTATTACTTCATAACATGTGAGGTGATCATGCGGGTGCGCAATCTACCAATTTAACACCCAATAAGGAAAGCCGTAAATAAATTATTAGCTTAGTAGAACAGCGTACCTTTTAGCAATGTAAGCATCTGCATTGTTAGCTAGAATATCACAGAGACAGTCCTAATATGATTTCTAATTAACAAGCAATTCACTCGTCGTATTTTTTTGGGTTTTCTCTTTATTAGAATGAAAACTAACCTAAGTGCAATGATGTGCAAAGTATGTCATGCTATTAATTAAACCTAGCATGCGAGCTATATGTCATGCGACGATATGACCTATTTCTAATGACGGGAAAGTGATTTATTTTTTATATTTTTCCAATGAAATTCGGAATAAATAAAATGCCTAAATTAACATGCGATCTACCCTAGAAAAAGCAATTTTATTTATTCTAAAACGACTTCTTTTTTGTATTTTTATGAAAATTCGAAATTCTAAAATGCCCTAAATAATCTATTAGGAATAGAATAACCCCTAATTCAAACTAGGAAATAAACTACCCTAAATCCCAATTTAAATCAGAGAAATGTTCTATCTTCTAGATATATTCAGGATTCCCTAAACATGCAAAATTTCTAATTTAAAACCTAACTAG
The DNA here is from genome assembly GCF_021117445.2 of Syzygium oleosum. Lineage (NCBI taxonomy): Eukaryota > Viridiplantae > Streptophyta > Magnoliopsida > Myrtales > Myrtaceae > Syzygium > Syzygium oleosum. Next base: position 8,885,116 of record NW_026607495.1, read on the forward strand.
TGTTTTTTTAGATTTTCTTTTTAAAGGGGAAATAAATTAAACAAAGATAGCAATCACACGCCAACCACCCACGCGATCCGCAAAATCCATATATCATGTTCAAATTAGGAAAACGAATCGGACTAGCGATCATATCCACATGGTCGTGGATATCGATGGACAGCCGACCGTTTAAATTTAGAAAGCAAATAAGATATATTATCATATCCAAGTGGTAATAGATAAAATAATTGTCTTCCGTACCGCCGCGTATCACACCTTAGGGTTAAGGTTAGATAATCATCCAAGTATGTTGCTAAACTAGGAAAAACTCCTAATTTGGGGTATTTTCAAATATTGCGGATATCACACACATTATCCCTAAGATATCTAACAATTCACCAAAGATATCACGAAATATTCAAACACCGACGAAATTAGGAAATTAAATATTCTAAGAATATCGGATGAGAATCTTACCTAATTTCACGGATAATTTTCAAATTCGAACTCGACTCGGATTGGGATTGCGGATCACGGGAATTGGGCGACGGTGGTGGACTGGCGGCGACGATGGCGACGGTTCTCACGACGGTGACATGGTGGTGGATGATGTATGATAACAGAATTCGATGGATCAACGCCAAGGTTGTAGGATCGCCAGAAAAGATCGGAATTTGCTAGTCCAATAGAGAATTTCACGGTAATCCTGCAAAAAATAGACGAAGCAAGGGAAGGACAGCGTCGGCTCTTGGGCTGTTGTGCTCACTAGAAAACTTTTCTTTGTTCAACAAACCAACCCATGTGATATTGCGATTTGACAGTGAACGTGGCTTCTTTTCTCTTCCTCAAAGCCACCTGTTTGCTACATGAAGAAGTCTTCCTTATCAAACGGTGGTCAAAGTCCCTCTTTTTCTCACCCCACCTCCACCACTTGGCTCTCTATAATTGTGTTATTATCAGTCTTCCTCTGCTCGTTTGACTTATGGCCATTGGAGGCGACTGATGCTCCCGGAAACACTTGTTGATAGGCGTTGTGTGGCGGCTCAGCAGGGATCACGAGTCAGGAAGCAGCAGTGATGTTAAGAGGGACAGAGCAGCGCAGCAACGTCGTCAAGGAGGTGAAGACAGAACAGATTCGCGTCGGTGCAGGGGAGTCCTCGGCGGGGTTTTCAACTGGATCGGGCAACGGGAAGAAGCAGCACCGGCTGGGGAACAGCAACTGCATAGCAAGGACGTCATCGAGCGGCTAGGACTGATTGTAGTAGTGCAGCAGCTCGGTCAGCGGCAAGGGGTGCAGCCAAAGGCTTGGCCGCGGACTTTCTTCAAGCTCTCTTTCTCACTCGACTCACATGTGTCTCTCGTGCCTTCTGAAAATTCTGTGTGTCTGAAAATTACGAGTCCCCCCTTTGATTATAAGGCATAACGACATATTTATATCGCATACCTAAGTTAATTGGCCGGGTTTTTAAGACCTAATGGAAGTTAGGCTTTATCATTTAATTTAATTTTAATTCCAAATGGGCTAAATTAATTTGGGCTTTCTCTAATTAAGCTTAATGGGCTGATTTAAGCTCAAATTAAGATAGCCAAGGCCTTTTAGACTTGTGATTTTCGACCCCTATCCCCTAAGTGAGCCGAGCTTCGTTCAGTGCCCAAGCTCGATTTACGTAATGGATTTTCAGATTACTCGCCACCGCCGGTCCGATGTGGAATGCAATTAACCTATATGAACCTAGACTATATGTTATGCAATTCTAAATATTTTTGTTTAGGGGTTAAAATTAATCCCTAATTTTCTATTTAATTTAACATTAAATGGTTAGTCAAAATTTGGGTGTTAACAACACTCAAGTTATGTTCTTCTCGAGTGAATCCAACTCATTTTGCATTGCTAACTTCCACTTAACGAAATCATTAACCTGCACTACTTCCAAAAGATTTTCTAGTTCGCTAGTGTCAATTATAAGTAAATATTGCAATGATGGAGTATACCTCCGTATAGACTTATATGTTCTACTAGATCGTCTCAAAGTGGGTTCCGGTGTCTGTAATTCTTGTTTTGATTTTTTATCATAGTCTACAGAAATAATTTTAGAATTTTTAACTAGAACACTTTTAGAAACCCCCTCCAATTCAATCTCTCTGGCCTCCACCGTTTGTTTCTTCGCACTAGATTCCACGCAAATCTATCCTTGTACAACATATTTTTATCGAATGTAACATCAGCAGTTCTTATTATTTTCCTATTTTGTTCGTCCCAGAACCAATAGCTAAAATAATCAGAACCATATCCAATGAAACAACATGTTTTAGCTTTTGCATCAAGCTTATCTGTAATATTTATAAAAAAAAAAAAAAAGTCAACAAGCCAACAAGTCAATATTTGCTACAGTGGACTTCAATTATAAAGAGGACCGAGAGCTTTCGGGGAGGAGAAAACAGAAACGGAAAAGAAAGAAAGAGAGGAAGAGAAGAAGAAGAAGAAGAAAGGGAGGGTTTGGTGCCGCGTGAACCTCGCCTAGCCGATTCGACTTCGTATCGCAACGCCTGGTAAGAACTCATGTCCCTCGTTCGTTCCATCTGAGTAGTTTTGGATTTAGGGCTTGAAATTTGGAATTATAAGAGATTTGTGCGGCGAAGTCCGATTTTTGAGTCGTAGAGCTGCGTATTTTTATAGAATTGATAGTTTGTGGTGTTGTGGAGCCGTGAGATTTTACGGATCTTGATTTGGACCTACGGTTTGCCCAATATGAATTTTTGAAGTTGGCCGCACAAAGTGAACAGTGCACGATCAGCGGGCTTTAGGCCGATTTTCGTCGGTTTTCGGCTTGATTTTGGGACGGCCAAGTTGGGGCTTTTGTAATACTCGGAACGGGCTTTCTTTTGACTATAAGTTTGCTAGGATCGGAGTTCGATGGAGAAAGTTATGGCGCGATCAAGTTTCGCGTTGCGGATGATTTAGATAATCGCTTTAAAGGAGCGATTTGTGAGCGCGTCTGAGTTGTTTTGGTTAGCGTCTAAGCTTGGTTTAGTCGAGTCGTTAGTGAATATGGTGTTTTACTTGGTGTTGACGCCGATTCTCGTTTAATTGATAGGATTACGAGATCGTCGGTGAGTTTAGCCACGTTGTTTGGTTATGGGGCATTCTCAGGTGAGTGGTGCTATCTCTTCTTTGAGTTTGTAAACTCATATTTCGAAAGCGATATGAATCGGATATGTTATGAATTAAATAGCATTGTTATTGCATAAAAGCTTGGATCGAGCATTTACTACCTGTTGATTATTTGAAATGGCATGGTAAGGCACTTATGAAAAAGGCTTATATATCGATTATTGTGAAATGATATATATGTGTCATTTTGCGAACTGGTTTATGGAATGAGTTCAAAGATGATTTGAGAAACGTTTTATGAAAAACGTTACAAAAGATTATACTTATCGATTTCTGAATCCGGTTTATGAAATGATACGAGAATGCTTTACGAAAAAGTATTTCTATCGGATGAATTGAGTTACGAAAGTTTGTATGATTGGTTTGTGAAATGTATTGTGGATTATTGGATTTCTGATATTGGATGATGATTGTTTGATGCTCAATATCACTGTGAGCCCAATGAGGGGCTTTGGGGGTATGCATACCGAGTTTAGGATATCCTTCTGGGCCGAGCCACCGGCTTTGTAGGTGGAGACCTTGCCAAGGGGGGAATCTTGGTAGCCTTGTCACAAGGCTTTGTGTCGTGACCATGGTTAGATATTGAGCAATAGATTGGTCGATGGAATGGACCATCGATGTGTGATGTTATATGAGATTTATCAATGGAATAGACCATTGATGTGTGATTTTGAGATTAGTCAATGGAATGGACCATTGATGTGGTTTTTATAGAAATTGATCAATGGACTTGACCATTGATAGTTTGAATTGTGATGATGGATTTAAACATGTATTTGGGACTTGTATAAAGCTTTGATGAAATAAAACAACTCGTATTTGATTTATATATATATATATATATTATATCTTTGGTTTGAAGTATGAGTTTCTGATATGACTTTATATATACATGCATAGTGGTTGCTCGATCTGCTTATAAGAGATACGCACTGCTTACTGAGCTGTGGTTGCTCACCCCTCTTTTTCCCTAATCTTTCAGGTCCTCTGTTTAGCAGCAATAGAGTGAGAGCGATGTCATGGGGACTTTTGAGTGGTTTGAGGCTGCGTCCTTTGGAAGAAAGGACGGCCGTGTCATCCCCTATCTTGGTAGGTTTTGGGGTGTGACATTTGTTGGTATCAGAGCTTAGGATATGATTTTTGGGGTATAGAGTCTATGGGACGTTGTGAGGTTGTGTGTTAGGGTGTGTGTTTCTTTTGGGGTCTAGTTGACCATCGGTTCTAATTCAGAGAAAAATGCTTCGCCTTGTAAGAGATAACAAAGGCAAGCGAGTTGTTACCTTTGATACCAGGAATGTATCTTAAGGTTTTCAATGTGCGGTTTTGGCAAGAAAATAACGGGGGAGATATTTGGCGAGTCACAACTCAAGATGTGTACTCTTGAATAGGACCAGTTGCATCAACCATAGATAAGCGAGAACACAAGAAGTTTTGGAGTCTCTAGTGCATTAGAAAGTGTAGTGTCAATAGGCGAAGATGGAATTAGTGGTGGTTGGGAAGAAAATCTAGCTGGATCTAGGGATTGTGGTGGTCAAGGTTAGAGGGAGGAGTCTCTTATTGCGGAAATTATTGTAGATGATATAATAGTCAAGGTTACGGATTCTGAAGTTTTTGTAGATGGCATTTACAGACCCATTGATGAGAATCTGAAAACTGGAGGCAATCTTGATGCGTCAACCGGCAAAAATAGGGAGTTGGAAAGAGTTGTAAAGTCTTTGTGAGAAGAAATTAAGGGCTTTAATGGGTACTATAAAGTGTTCTCTCCCGAGTGGAGTAGGCAAGCCTCGACTCTACATGTTTCAGACAAACAGTGAAGGAGTTGCAAACCAAGAACGTGCAATTTACGTACAATCAAGTGGGATACGTTTGGTGGGTTAAAAAAAAAAATTTATGTACGCTTTTTGCAAGAAGAAATTCAAATGAGGAAGAAGTGGAGGAAGATGTAAATGCACAAGTTGAAATATTCGTCTTGCAAAAGTTTGTTGGAGATCTGAAAGCAAAGAATTTATCCCTTTAATTAGAATGTGAGAAGGATGTTGGAGCCTCCAAATTGTCCAACAAGTTCATTAATGAACTGGAGAGCAAAAATCTTGAGCAGTCGATAAAAAGGAAAATGCTAGCAGATGAAATTGGAAGGTTGAAGACGACATTTTATCAAGTGTTCAGGGCTCATTCAAATTGATGCGAAAGTAGGGCGAGAAGGTGAAATCACAAGACAGCATATACTTTCCCAACTTGACAAATCGCCTCTAGATCATATTTTGGACGAGATATGGACAATTAAAGAAATCGTTGACAAGGAATAGGGATGAAGAGCAAAAGTTGTAGGTTGAGATAGGTTATTTTTCTTGGTTAGAAAAGGAGAATTTATATTGGAAGTCTTGTTATGTAGCGATATTTGGTGTGATAAGAATTGATCATAGAAGTTATAAGCTTGAATTGACATGTGAAACAAAGATTTACTTATGGTAAATAGGTGCGATCAGCTTATGAACTTCTGAATAGCAGGTTATGATATTACTCTAAAGAATTCTTGTGGAACTAGTGGAGACTGTTAGTTTCAGTTGCGATTTTCGGTAAAATGGTAACACGAAGCAAGTGTTTCTGTCTTTGAATTAAGAAAAGATAATTTTAAGTGATGATTCTTTAAGTTAAGAACTTGAGACCATTAAAATTTAATGGAAACTAGATACGTTCTTATCTCAGTGATTTGAGAAGTTGTAAACATTCAATCGTAAGTGATGATCTCTTAAGTGGTAATATTTTTTTTTAGATGAGATTTATGGATAAATTGTTTGGAAAGACAGTTGAGATTGGAAATTTGAATAAGTGGATCTTGTCTTGAGAGTATTAAGAGTTAATTATCTCATGATATTAGATTGACAAATTTTGAGATAATTTTATCAATAATCTCTTTTCGAGGTGTTAGTAAGGATAGGAAAAGTATTTGAAAATTTTTGTGCAATAAATAAGAGTTGATTTGCTCGAATCTTCGAGTGGATTATGTGATATTCTTGGACTATGTACGTTATTGAAGTGAATGGAATGTTGAAAGGAGAATCGACAACTTGTGAGAATTTAGGTTGTGAGATGTTTTGATTTGATGGATATTCTGCGGGTTAGCAAATGATTATGAACTTTATGGTACTGGAGAAAATTGTCGTAATAATTTTCGGTGGATTGATTTGAGGATAGTAATGCGAAATGGGAAGACTAAACAATAGATGTGAAATTAGGTAATGATTAGTAGAAGTGGACGGAAAAAGGAATTTCAGAATTTTGGTGATGAAAATGGTAATGTTGGGCTTATGCTTATAGATAGTTGAAATCACATGGTAGCGAAGGCGCTTTTGTCTTACTGAAGGTTTGATCTAAACCTAGCGACAATACGGTGAAAGGTTCACATATTGCGCCATTCTTCAAACTCCCTCACTCTCGATTGATTAAATCCTCTTGCTTCTCATTGGTGTTCGACAATGGCCAATGACGCCTCGCCTCTCTGGACAGATCCCATCAAGTCTTTAGTTGGCAATGTTACAGCACAAAGGAGGTGGTGACAAGTTGCGACTGTGGGGAAAGAAAGAAGAGAATCATTAGTTTGTGCGAAGCGGTTATGCATGATTGGGGTTAGTGGTAGTGCTAATGGTGATGGTGATGGTGAAGGTGATGGTGAAGGTGATATCTCCCCTGGCAATGATATGGTGGTCGATGAGGTGCAGTCTCTTTTGGAAGCTCAAACTTCCTCAGTTGTCGAAGAGTTGAAGGCTGCTATTACATACTAGGGAAAAGATGCAATGCATAAAAGAGTGAGCACCTGGGTATCATCTAATATAGCCACTGGTTAACACAAAAGGTTAATATATTCGAGTGAGACATTGTCATGATTATTACGCCTCGTTTTATCAATACCATTTGATGTAAGAAAGGAGGTGGCATGTCTTGGGAAATCTTTGTGTTGGCCCAACATAAGGGATACAAGGTCATATCTCACTCAAGAACACTTAATTTCACTTGTGGGTGGTGGATGCCTCTCAGGGTTTATTGATCTGGTAAGGTCTGCTGATATTGAGGTGGCAAAAGTAGGACTTTTTATAGAGCTGGTTTTGAAGGGAATGCCTAATGGTGAAGGGCCGAAGCTTGTAGATCGAGAAAACGGGATTGAAGCCGTGTAGAGGTTCCAGTTTCATGAAAATGAGGACTTGCGAAATATGGCAAATGGTTTGGTCGACAAGTGCTTCAGGGAGGATTACGGGAATGATAAATTGGTCATTTAATTCAAGAATGACCCTGATTCTTGGCTTTTGAACTTGCAATTGTGTACATTAGGCCTGCATGATAAACTGGAGTCAGCCTTCTCCCAGTACCAAGAGAAGTGTCAGCCAAATTGCGCAATAGATTCTGATGAACAAAAAAAAAAAAAGTGAGCTATATGAAGTCTTCGAGAACTAATTTTTCTCCGAGTCATGCTAGAAAGACTTCCCTCTCATAAAAAGGAAATCTAGCATGAAGCTTTGCATATATTGCACGTCACAAGTCCTAAAGGTTTTGCAAGCATGGTAAGACTATTTTCTATTTTCTGATGCTTCTGTAAATAAACTATGAGCTGCCTTTTATGATCGAATAATTATGGGGGTGATGATGAACTTGAAATAGAAAAGAAAGCAAAACTGATTTTGATCAGAGGCACAAGCAAAGCGTGGTGGACCTTTAGAATGATCTGGTAAGCTTAAAGAAGCAAATGAGTTTATTGAGGACATACATAAAGATCCAATGGTAAAAAAATTACATAGGGAGGCTACTTGAGAGTCTGAGAAGGAGGAAAGACACAAACATTCGCATTTGTTTGATGGTTAAGGTAAGTTCAAATTTCGAGGACGAAATTTCTTTTAAGGAGGGGAGAATGTAATATTTATAAAAATAAAATAAAAAAAGTCAACAAGTCAACATTTGCTACAGTGGACTTCAATTATAAAGAGGACCGAGAGCTTTCGGGGAGGAGAAAACAGAAACGGAAAAGAAAGAAAGAGAGGAAGAGAAGAAGAAGAAGAAGAAAGGGAGGGTTTGGTGCCGCGTGAACCTCGCCTAGCCGATTCGACTTCGTATCGCAACGCCCGGTAAGAACTCATGTCCCTCGTTCGTTCCATCGGAGTAGTTTTGGATTTAGGGCTTGAAATTTGGAATTATAAGAGATTTGTGCGGCGAAATCCGATTTTTGAGTCGTAGAGCTGCGTATTTTTATAGAATTGATAGTTTGTGGTGTTGTGGAGCCGTGAGATTTTACGGATCTTGATTTGGACCTACGGTTTGCCCAATATGAATTTTTGAAGTTGGCCGCACAAAGTGAACAGTGCACGATCAGCGGGCTTTAGGCCGATTTTCGTCGGTTTTCGGCTTGATTTTGGGACGGCCAAGTTGGGGCTTTTGTAATACTCGGAACGGGCTTTCTTTTGACTATAAGTTTGCTAGGATCGGAGTTCGATGGAGAAAGTTATGGCGCGATCAAGTTTCGCGTTGCGGATGATTTAGATAATCGCTTTAAAGGAGCGATTTGTGAGCGCGTCTCGAGTTGTTTTGGTTAGCGTCTAAGCTTGGTTTAGTCGAGTCGTTAGTGAATATGGTGTTTTACTTGGTGTTGACGCCGATTCTCGTTTAATTGATAGGATTACGAGATCGTCGGTGAGTTTAGCCACGTTGTTTGGTTATGGGGCATTCTCAGGTGAGTGGTGCTATCTCTTCTTTGAGTTTGTAAACTCATATTTCGAAAGCGATATGAATCGGATATGTTATGAATTAAATAGCATTGTTATTGCATAAAAGCTTGGATCGAGCATTTACTACCTGTTGATTATTTGAAATGGCATGGTAAGGCACTTATGAAAAAGGCTTATATATCGATTATTGTGAAATGATATATATGTGTCATTTTGCGAACTGGTTTATGGAATGAGTTCAAAGATGATTTGAGAAACGTTTTATGAAAAACGTTACAAAAGATTATACTTATCGATTTCTGAATCCGGTTTATGAAATGATACGAGAATGCTTTACGAAAAAGTATTTCTATCGGATGAATTGAGTTACGAAAGTTTGTATGATTGGTTTGTGAAATGTATTGTGGATTATTGGATTTCTGATATTGGATGATGATTGTTTGATGCTCAATATCACTGTGAGCCCAATGAGGGGCTTTGGGGGTATGCATACCGAGTTTAGGATATCCTTCTGGGCCGAGCCACCGGCTTTGTAGGTGGAGATCTTGCCAAGGGGGGAATCTTGGTAGCCTTGTCACAAGGCTTTGTGTCGTGACCATGGTTAGATATTGAGCAATAGATTGGTCGATGGAATGGACTATCGATGTGTGATGTTATATGAGATTTATCAATGGAATAGACCATTGATGTGTGATTTTGAGATTAGTCAATGGAATGGACCATTGATGTGGTTTTTATAGAAATTGATCAATGGACTTGACCATTGATAGTTTGAATTGTGATGATGGATTTAAACATGTATTTGGGACTTGTATAAAGCTTTGATGAAATAAAACAACTCGTATTTGATTTATATATATATATATATTATATCTTTGGTTTGAAGTATGAGTTTCTGATATGACTTTATATATACATGCATAGTGGTTGCTCGATCTGCTTAGAAGAGATACGCACTGCTTACTGAGCTGTGGTTGCTCACCCCTCTTTTTCCCCAATCTTTCAGGTCCTCTGTTTAGCAGCAATAGAGCGAGAGCGATGTCATGGGGACTTTTGAGTGGTTTGAGGCTGCGTCCTTTGGAAGAAAGGACGGCCGTGTCATCCCCTATCTTGGTAGGTTTTGGGGTGTGACATTATCTCTATTTTTAGACTCTACGTGGACAAATGAAATGCAACAAAAAGCTTTCGGATGCTAGAGATTCACTTTCTTTCCACTCCACTCTTTTTCTGGTAGGTTGAAATCAAGTGAAACTGAAAGTCTTCTATTGATCATATATGTTGCGATGTTAATTGCATCCGCCCAAAATGTCTTGGGTAATCCCGCATGCATCCTCATACTTCTTGCACGCTCATGCACAGTTCTGTTCATCCTCTTAGCAATTCCGTTTTGCTGAAGTTTGCTGGGAACAGTTTTTATCATTCTGATTCTGTTCTCTGCACAAAACCCCTTGAACTCCTTGCTATCATAATCACCACCATTATCAGACCTTAGACATTTAATCTTCAGGCCAATCTCACTCTCCACTTCAGCTTCCCATCATTCAAAAGTGACAAACAAATCAGATTTATTTTTCAGAAAATAAACTGTTGATGCCTGAATTTTGTCGACACGGCTGACATACATTTTTTTGTAAAAAGAACAAATAAAAGAGCGTTTAATTCGGCTTTGGTCAAATTTGCAAAATCCATAAAAAGAGTTTGGTCCGATTTGCTTTTCTATTCGAGATATTTCGCATACCCAACGTTGTTTGTTGCAGATAGTCCCAGCCCATAAAATAGTAAAAGGGCCAGCAGAAATCAAAAGGCCCATAACAGAATTAGTTTTGCTCACGAGGGATATAACCTCAGCCAAGAAGGCAGTGTAAGTATTTTTGGGACGGAGTTCAATCGAGAAAGGGGAGATGGGAATCGGAGAGGATTCGACTGAGAGGGAAAAAGAGAAAGTTCCTCACCGCCGTTTAGTCTGAAGCTTCGCCGGAGTTCATTGTTGTCCTCCGTCGGCTGGAGGCGATCAGTATTTTCCGATCACCGGTCCTCATCGTGCTCGGCGATTCACCTTTGTTGCTGTCACCATCAAATAGTCGGACGATTCTCGGCATCACCATCCCTGTCATCGCGGTCGATTCCTCCTCTTGGCGTCGAGTGCGCCTTCGCAACCACGAAACAGGTAAGCTTCTCTCTTCTCTGCCCTATTCTCCCCTGCTTTATTGAAGCTTAGAATGCCGAATTCCATTGATGGAATCGCAAGCACATAATCTGAAATCGAGATTGTTTTGCGATGACTCAGGTCGAATTTAGAGTTTTGTATAGCGGAGGATCGCATTTAAACCGAATGGAATGCTCATAGTCTAAGTCGCATATTACCCGTTTGACGAAATGCCTGAATGAAATCTTGAAACCGATTTCATAAATTGATGTTTAGAATCTTCGTCTTACGCTTGATTTGTTTGAAATTGATGTATTGTCGCTGACTTCAAGCCATCTATGTTCTTCGATGTGATTTTGTGGCATTCGCACATCACCGTTTGGCCATTAATGGAACTTTCGACAGAGATTCATCCCCCTTTCGGCGGAGCTTTGCCCGCAGTTAGAGGCCGCTTCAGTTAGTCCATCTCTGATGATTTGATTTGCATATATTTTTTACATGATAGAATTGATCGAGTTTCGGTGTATGTGATTTTTGAGTTGGAGAATTTCTCGCCGGAGTTAGTCCGACGACATAGAAACTGTGGGCCAACTAGTGGCCAGTGATTATTGGCCGGCGGTAGTTATTGACGTCGACGGTTGAAGGTTGAGGTCGACAGTGCTATGGAGTTCGTCGGAAGAAGTGTTCTCGGTGAAGGCGGCAAATATGAGGGCGTGGAGAAAATGGCCATCGGGGAAGAAGACCAGAAAAAAGGAATAAAAAAAAGAAAAAAAATGGAAATAGGAAAATAAAAGAATAATAAAAAAGGAGACAAAAAAAGTCAGAAAAGAAATAAAATGGGCATATCATAAAAGCTGGGTCGGATCCAATAAACAGACTGGGCCGGGTTGAATATTGTGGATTAAAAGAATACACATGGGCTGAAATAATATTGGGCCAGATGAAATTTGATAATTTGGGCCTCATTCATATTGAGCCCAAAAGCTGATCCGAGTTCAGACCCAATCCGGACCTTCAGGGTCCGGGTTAAACAAGCGAATTGGACCGGGTTCCTTGACCCGGTCCGAAGTCCCTTTTTCCCCAAAAAAAATAAAAAATAAAAAATAAAAAAATCAGAAAAATTCAGCAAATTCATAAAAAATAAAAAATGTGAGAAAAACTAAAAAAATGTAGAATTCTTTTAGTTTAGTTTTTTTCTTTTAATAAACACTTTAGGTTTGATGAAAATTTGATCCCAAAATTGAATAAGTTTTTAGGGCTTTACATTAGGGATTTTTTATTACCTTTTTCTTTTAGAGATGATGTTAGGTCACTGCTTGTACATTTTCATTTTAATTTCACTTGATTGTGCACTTTAAATACATTGATTGTTGTTTTTCCTTTTTAGAATGGTTAGGATGAAATTTAAAATTTATGATTGGTGAAAGGCTGCCTTGACATATTGGTTAGCAAATAGTCAAGTTTAGGTACTGAAAGGATATTAGTTAAAAAAGTAGTGTAATCAAGTTCTCGACCCCTAAGAATCTCTGGTTGCGCATGTATCGAGATGGCACTCCTACATCTCGATTTTAAGGTTTTTAGCCGACTCTTAACAATGGCTAGTGGCAACTCCTAATGAACACATAGATTTAACAATCAATGTCACACGAGGTATGGACTTAGGGAGTGTCCCGTAAAGTACCTCTAGACCTACTTCCCAAGGCGGCCCTCAAGGGGTAGGTCGCGACATGAGCCCATACCTTCCTTGTGGAGTCGTCAATAGACGTGACATAGTAGCCCGAGCCTCCAAGGGAATGCACAGGGGCTAGCTCCCACACATCTGAATGCACCAACTCTAATTTTCCTTTCTCTGGTTCCCTCCCAATCTTCGAAAAACTGACACGTTTCTGCTTGCCCAAAATGCAATCTTCACATAGACCAATATATGGACTTCAAATCAGGTAGTTTTCCCTTAGATGCTAACAACTCCATTCCCTCTTCACTCGTGTCCAAGCCTGCGGTGCCACAATTTGGAATTAGCTACCGATTAAGCAACTGCTACGGTTTCTCTACTACTTTTAGTCATGTATAGCGTTCCTGACTTTGTTCAGCGTGCTACAACCAAAACACATTTAACTATTTTTCAAGAACTATCCTTAAAAATAATTCTATATCTTGTGCTGTTTGATTGACTTATAGAGATCACATCTCTTAAGTCCCGGAACATATCTGACATCATGCTACTTCCATTGATACCCATTAATAGCTTTAATCTAAACATCACCATTTCTCATAATATCCAAAGGTTCATCATAAGTGAGATAAAACTTTCCAAACTTTCAAACTCTCCAGTTTGCACGAAGTAGAGTGAAACGACGCACTTGAGTCGAGAATCCAAGACTCAATTGAACTGTCAATGCTCAAAATTAAGGCATCACTATCATGTGTCTCCTCAATTTGCATTCACAGATTTCTCTTCCTCTTGATTTCGATCTCAATATTGAATTTTTTTCTTTAGTGCTCTACAATCTCATCTCCAATGGTCCTTCTTTTCACAATTCTAGAAAATTATTTCACCACATGATCTTGATTTGTTTCTCCCTCTAGACTTCAATCTATCACGAAACCGGTTCCGCCCTCGTTGATTGCTTCTCCATCTACCTTCAGTATTTAAGGCAGCACCCAAAAATTCACCCGACTCTCTTCTGCAAATATTAACACTAAGAATCAAATCTCGGATTGCTTGAAGCTTCGACTTTTTCTTACTAGACGAAGCGCTCACTGTAGTCACAGTTGCACTCCAACTTTCAGGTAGAGAAGATAATAAAATTAAAGCTTTTACCTCGTCATTGAATTTGATATCCACTGAACTCAACTGAGTCATGACCACGTTGAATTCGTTTATGTGATGTGTCATAGAAGCACGTTTGTCCATCTTCATATTGAAAAGACGACGCATCAAATATACCTTGTTTGATGCAGAGAGCTTCTCGTACACGTTGGACAATGCCCCAATCAAATCCACCATTGTCATCTCATTGGCAATGTTGAAGGCAACGTTCCGCACCAATATGAAACAAATCACACCCAGAGCCTACGGATCTAACAATTCCCACTCTACTTGTTCCATCGAATATGGTTTCTCTTCTGACAGAGGTTGATGCAAGTTCTTTTGATACAACAAATTCTCAATCTGCATCTTTCAGAATCCAAAATCCTTGCCTTCGAACCAATCTTCGCCACTCCCACCATTTTGCCATACCAGACTCTAATATCAATTGTTAGGAACGCGAATCTTTGAAGAGAAAAAAATAGAGAAGAGCAAGCGAATTTTTACGTGAAAAACACTTTCAAAATCAAATGGGGAAAAACCATGGTGTTGTACTAGGCAATCTCTCCACTATCAGTATCAGTATCAGCGTTACAAGTTTCAGCGTTACAATTACAGGAGATATTGCCCCAATACATATAGCATGAGTCTAGGGCATATATAGTTATAATGGAAAATTACAAGTATGCCATTAGCAGTGGTAAAAGATCTATTCTCTGCTTTAATATGAAAATTACATGTATGCCATTAGAAGGAAGGGTGACCTCCTAGGAAAGTGCCTACCTATAACAACCGTTTTTGCGCTTGAATAGTACTTTTCTCTATTAGACTCCACAACTCCATCACTCCAGGGATTATGCTTCTAGCAAAAGCTGAAAGAATGTTTTTGAGAGACGTAGTAACAAGAGAGAAAGAGAGAAAAAAAATCTGGGTTGAAGAAATATCTAATTTTCATCAAGTTGACATCAGAGGTCGATTCGTGGTCCGATTAAGCTAAAATTTGGTCAGCATGCTCGTGCCACATTCTTCTCAAATCTGATCAATTTGATTTTTGGAAAATCAGAGGGTACATGGAAAGATACGTTGGAGAAGTTGAAAAATGCTCCTCATGAGAAAGTCGAACATGGGTTGGAGATGAGTTACAATGCTTTGGATATATGCAAAGCAAATATTTATGGATATAGCATGTTTCTTATTGGAAAGGATGAGAGAATTGCCGTTTACATGTGCGAAGACCGTAAACTTTATCCTTCTAGTGGAATTGAAGTTCTCTTTGTAATGTCTTCGTCGAAAATTGGAGAAAATAATGAGCTATTGATGCATGATCTACTGAGAACTCTAGGTAGAAATATTGGTGTGAATGAAGATCCTATCCCTCATAATCGAAGTAGGTTGTAGGTGCACGATGAAGCCCTATCCATTCTATGGAAGGAGGAGGTAAACTTGAAAGCCTTTCTACCTGCAATGAATTTTCTTTGTAATTTACTCGATTCTTCAATTTATAGAAGTAGTGTAAAAAACACGGGCAGCTCTATGGCAAAGTTCAATTCCTATTCATTTACCTTTATGTTCAAACTGGTAGGGTGCGCCAAATGTTCAAGCCCTTGGTCTCACTTTTGACAAAGGATGTGACGACTGTTTCACATCTGAGGAATTTGGCGCGCTATTGAACTTAAGGTTTTGTTGGCTGGGTTCACTCTCATGTGGAGGAAGCCTAATGAATTGCATGCCCAAGGCTTGAGTCCATATGATATCAATATGAAGAAATAGGGTTTCTCACTATTATTATGTTTTAGCTGCAAAAGAAAGTTTTTGAGAGACGCAGTAGCAAGAGAGAAAGAGAGAGCAGAAAATCTGGGTTGTGGAAATATCTATTTTTAATCAAGCTGACATCGGAGGTCAATTCGTGGTCCGATTAAGCTAAAATTTTGTCAGCGTGTTCGTGCCACATTCTTCTCAAATCTGATCAGTTTGATTTTTGGAAAATCGAAGGGTACATGGAAAGATACGTTGGAGAAGTTGAAAAATGCTCCTCATGAGAAAGTCGAACATGGGTTGAAGATGAGTTACAATGCTTTGGATATATATGCAAAACAAATATTTTTGGATATAGCATGTTTTTTTATTGGAAAGGATGAGAGAATTGCCTTTTACATGTGGGAAGACTGTAAATTATATCCTTCTAGTGGAATTGAAGTTCTCCTTGTAATGTCTTTGGTGAAATTGGAGAAAATAATGAGCTATTGATGCATGATCTACTGAGAACTCTAGGTAGAACTATTGTTGTGAATGAAGATCCTATCCCTCATAATCGAAGTAGGCTGTGGGTGCACGATGAAGCCTTATCCATTCTACGGAAGGAGGAGGTAAACTTGAAAGCCTTTCTACCTGCAGTGAATTTTCTTTGTAATTTACTCGATTCTTCAATTTATAGAAGTAGTGTAAAAAACACGGGCAGCTCTATGGCGAAGTTCAATTCCTATTCATTTAACTTTATGTTCAAACTGGTTAGGTGCGCCAAATGTTCAAGCCCTTGGTCTCACCTTTGACAAAGGATGTGACGACTGTTTCACATCTGAGGAATTTGGCACGCTATTGAACTTAAGGTTATGTTGGCTGGGTTCACTCTCATGTGGAGGAAGCCCAATGAATTGCATGCCCAAGGCTTGAGTCCATATGATATCAATATGGAGAAATAGGGTCTCTCACTATTATTATGTTTTAGCTGCAAAAGAACGTTTTTGAGAGACGCAGTAGCAAGAGAGAAAGAGAGAGCAGAAAATCTGGGTTGAGGAAATATCTATTTTTAATCAAGCTGACATCGGAGGTCAATTCGTGGTCCGATTAAGCTAAAATTTTGTCAGCGTGTTTGTGCCACATTCTTCTCAAAGCTGATCAGTTTGATTTTTGGAAAATCGAAGGGTACATGGAAAGATACGTTGGAGAAGTTGAAAAATGCTCCTCATGAGAAAGTCGAACATGGGTTGAAGATGAGTTACAATGCTTTGGATATATATGCAAAACAAATATTTTTGGATATAGCATGTTTTCTTATTGGAAAGGATGAGAGAATTGCCTTTTACATGTGGGAAGACGGTAAATTTTATCCTTCTAGTGGAATTGAAGTTCTCCTTGTAATGTCTTTGGTGAAATTGGAGAAAATAATGAGCTATTGATGCATGATCTACTGAGAACTCTAGGTAGAAATATTATTGTGAATGAAGATCCTATCCCTCATAATCGAAGTAGGTTGTGCGTGCACGATGAAGCCCTATCCATTCTACGGAAGGAGGAGGTAAACTTGAAATCCTTTCTACTTGTAGTGAATTTTCTTTGTAATTTACTCGATTCTTCAATTTATAGAAGTAGTGTAAAAAACACGGGCAGCTCTATGGCAAAGTTCAATTCCTATTCATTTAACTTTATGTTCAAATTGGTTAGGTGCGCCAAATGTTCAAGCCCTTGGTCTCACTTTTGACAAAGGATGTGACGACTGTTTCACATCTGAGGAATTTGGCGCGCTATTGAACTTAAGGTTATGTTGGCTAGGTTCACTCTCATGTGGAGGAAGCCCAATGAATTGCATGCCCAAGGCTTGAGTCCATATGATATCAATATGGAGAAATAGGGTTTCTCACTATTATTATGTTTTAGCTGCAAAAGAACGTTTTTGAGAGACGTAGTAGCAAGAGAG
Source organism: Syzygium oleosum (assembly GCF_021117445.2). NCBI lineage: Eukaryota > Viridiplantae > Streptophyta > Magnoliopsida > Myrtales > Myrtaceae > Syzygium > Syzygium oleosum. Next base: position 8,902,630 of record NW_026607495.1, read on the forward strand.
AAAAAGAGAACAGAAAATCTAAGTTGAGGAAATATCTAATTTTCATCGAGCTGACATCGGAGGTCGATTCGTGGTCCGATTAAGCTAAAATTTTGTCAGCGTACTCATGCCACATTCTCCTCGAATCTAATCAGTTTGATTTTTGGAAAATTGTAGGGTACATGGAAAGATACGTTGGAGAAGTTGAAAAATGCTCCTCGTGAGAAAGTTGAACATGGGTTGAAGATGAGTTACAATGCTTTAGATATATATGCAAAGCAAATATTTCTAGATATAGCATGTTTTCTTATTGGAAAGGATGAGAGAATTACCTTTTACATGTGGGAAGACCGTAAGCTTTATCCTTCTAGTGGGATTGAAGCTCTCCTTGTAATGTCTTTGGTGAAAATTGGAAAAAATAGTGAGCTATTGATGCATGATCTACTGAGAACTCTAGGCAGAAATATTGTTGTGAATGAAGATCCTATCCCTCATAATCGAAGTAGGCTTTGGGTGCACAATGAAGCCCTATCTGTTCTACAGAAGGAGGAGGTAAACTTGAAAGCCTTTCTACCTGCGGTGAATTTTCTTTGTAATTTACTTGATTCTTCAATTTATAGAAGCAGTGTAAAAAACACGGGCAACTCTATGGCAAAGTTCAATTCCGATTCATGTACCTTTATGTTCAAACTAGTAGGGTGCGCCAAATGTTCAATCCCTTGGTCTCACTTTTGACAAAGGATGTGACGACTGTTTCACATCTAAGGAATTTGGCGTGCTATTGAACTTAAGGTTCTGTTGGCTGGGTTCACTCCCATGTGGAGGAAGCCCAACGAATTGCATGCTCAAGGCTTGAGTCCATATGATATCAATATGGAGAAATAGGGTTTCAATATTAGATATCGTAAGAGATAGCTGGGACGAACACGCAAGGACTGATGTAAGAGAGAGCCGCATTGGACATGTTTCGATGCCATCGACTGAGCCGTGAGTTTCGATATTCGATATCGTAAGATATAGCACGGACGAACATGCAAGAACTGATGAAGGAGAGAGCTGCATTGGACAGGTTTCGATGCCATCGTTTGAGCCGCAAGTTTTGATATTTGATATCGTAAGAGATAGCAGGGACGAACATGCAAGAATTGATGAAGGAGAGAGCTGCATTGGACATGTTTCGATGCCATCGACTGAGCCGCGAGTTTCGATATTCTATGAGATCAAGCCCTCAGATGTGAAAGACCAAAACAGTTCTTTTGAGGAGAACTTTTTCAAACACGAGGAATAGCTTTCAAGCTTATAGTTATCTTACGGAAATTCGAGAATTACATCAACATGATAGGATCTTGTCCTTGCAAAATCAATTAATGTCAGACCTCCAAAGAAGAAATGTTTCGTTTGGATGTTCTGATGATGCTATGGCAATTCTATCCGAAGGATTTCGCAATAAGCAAGTCCTCATTCTCCTTGACGATGTGGAAGATGTTGACCAACTCAATGCGGTTGTTGGGGAGCTTAGTAGGTTTGGTCCAGCAAGCAGGATTATTGTGACTTCTAGAAAGAGCAACATCCTTTTGAAGTTCAAAGAGGCTGTAATTTGTGAGGTTGAACCAATGGAAGAAGATAAAGCTCTACAACTATTTTCGAAGCGTGCTTTTGGAACAGATTGTCCTAGCAAGGGCTTTGAAAGCCTTTGAAAATCATATCTGAACACAGATACTGACTAAATCATAAAAATTCCTTTGAAAATCCAAATGAACTCCAATTTTGATAAAATTGATATCACTAGAAAGCTCTCGATCTTAGTGTGAACTTTTATGAGGAATACTTTTCCATATTTTGAACATACGAATTTATAAAAATTGAAAAACACATGAAAGTCGGTCAGAAACTCATCAATCACAGGAACTAAACCTAGATGACGTTGCTAATCGTCCTAACCTAACATGCTTGGAATTTTATGAAAATTTTACGGTGAATAGATCTGAATGAGCTTGACGACTTTCATGAATGAAGTTTTCTCAAATAACGAACATAGAAAATCATAACAATCATGAAACCAAGCAAGGTCATCCAGTATTATAGAAGAACATAACACAATATAATCATTCCAGATTCTGATCTCGAATTTCGAAGAAGTTTTGACTTAGCAAACAATGTCCGTTCAAGGCATGCAACCTATCAAATCGAAGCTCAAGACGTATTCTACGACTCTCTAGTTCATCACTTCTTCAGATTTCGACATTTAAGAGCTGAAATCAACATTTCAAGCATGCAGACTCCTCAGTACATGATTTCACAGGATAAGATCCAAGAGTACCTACCTTGTTCAATAATGGTGCTAAGTTCAAACGAGCTATTTTGGTCACCTATGAACTCCAGAATAGCACCAAATATAGCTCTCGATATCTACGTCACAAGGTAAGAAAATTGATGTAAGATAGCAATCCAATAAAGAAGAAGCAAAATCAAGCTTAAAATGGAACTCCGGTGGCTTTTCCGGTGGAGGCCAACCACCACAGCCACGTGAGGGCACCAAAGAAGATTGCTTGAAGCTCGAGATTGCCAAAAGGAGCCGTCAGATTGATGAAATCACAACGGAAGCCAGCTGGATCAATCACCGGCTCGGTTGCTAGTGATGTAACTGAGAGAGAGATGGAGCTGATCGGAGGAGCTCTAGCCACCAACAACTGTGGCCGGTCTTGTGACTGGCTTCGGGACGTCCGGGGGGTTGCCGGAGTGGTGGCGGTGCGCCGAAAATCGGCCGGCAAGTGGCCGGCGTTAGCAAGGAAAGCTCCCGGCCAAGGATAGAGAGGGAGAAAACGTGAGATAGAGAGAGAGGGAGCGAGAGAGAAGAGAGAAAACACATCTGCAAAATGAGAGTCCCTATCAATTTTTGGAGGGAAAAAGTTTATATACCCCCCCGACTTTGAATCATAGCCTTTAGGTCAATCTAATGGCCTAGAATGCATCATTAATGATTAAGAATATTCCTTAAGGGCTAAGGATAAGTGACATGGCATTATGGATAGCTATGATTTGTTCTAAATGAATGGTCATGATTGATTTGCTTATCCTCTAAGTAATTTGCTTAATCCGTAAGGAAAGGCATTTTGATAATTTCACTTAGGGGCATTTTTGTAATTTCTATTTAAGGGTATTTTTGTCATTTTGGGCACAAAGAGATGTGGCTGGCCAGAATGGACTGCCGGCCGCCGGATTTTTGATCGAAAAATGGTCGGTCCGATCGGACCGGTTCAATTCCGGTCAAACCGAGTTGGACCGTTTGACCCAAGTTTGACCGGGTTGAACCGGTTCAATTCTCGGCTCAATTTGTTCTAATTTTGTACAATTTAATCCCTATCATGATTAATTGACACGATTAATATTGAATTCGATTAAATTGGGTTGAACCAATTTGAAATTCAAGCACAAATTGATCAAATTTAACTTATTTAGCCCAATTGTTCTTTGATTTGAGTTAAATTGCATAATCAAGCTAGACTAATGAATTTAATTGAAGTCAAATGGGCCAAATTGAGCTTCAATTCATCAAATTGGATGTTAGTCTAGAATGGGGCAAGTTGAATTGCCTTGATTGGACCAATTATTCTTGGATTTTTCAATCATTGGATCACTAGATTGATCAAATTGGTTCAAATTCATGTGAATCTTCCAAAATTGATTTCGGATTTGGATTGCATATAAGAAATTAGGCTCATTCGTGCCTCAATTGCGCAAATCATAAGGAACCGACTGGAATCACTGATTGGGGCCTAAATTGGGGGTTTTTTCCCTTCACTTGGAATTACCAAATTGGTTCAAAAATTGAATGTAATACGACCTCTAAATCAAATGCCGTGAAAGAAACTATCCTAAAAAACGACTAGAAATGAAGTAATTTCATTTTTAGCCAATTTGAACCAAATTCCACAAATTAGGGAAAAGTTGATTCTAAATCGAATTTTGAAAATTGATGATGCAAAAGTGAAATTGACACTATTTTGGGGTTTTTTATGCAAAAAACCATATTTTGACTTTGGGTTGACTTTTGGTCAAAGTTTAACTAAAAAGTCAACTCAAAAGTCAGCTCTTTGACTTTTTGAAATTGAGATGCAAAAAGCTATAAAATAAGTGGCCAATGCTAATTCAAATGCTAAATGACTCTTTTGATTGAGAATTGGGTTCTGTCACGATTAGAAACCCTAATCTCAAGATTTTTACCTTTACGATGCATCAACTAAAAATCAGGTGTCAACAAATATTTTGATTGTGTGTTCGGGGGGGCTTTCGAAGAGTACGATATGGCTATTTAAAGCGAACACACGTACACAGATGCGACGCCGGAATTTAATAGACAACGTAACACCTGGGATAGAAATACACGTCGGAATTTAATCGACGATGCAAATCGGAAAGCGACAATGCGATACAAGAAAGTAAAGATAATTAAAAGATAACATTTTGATTGATTTGTTGGGGGGCCTTTTGAAGAATACGATGTAGCTATTTAAAGCCAACAATCAATGGTTATCAACGGAGGTTACAAACGGTTACTGACAGAGGTTACGAATGGTTACAAATAGAGGTTACATCCGGTTACTAATAGAGGTTGCAAACGGTTATTAACAGAGATTATAAACGGTTACCAATGGTTATGTTGAGTCCACTGCCTTGACAATTTATTCGACTCCACTATGTTAGCAATTGCTTTGTCTCCACTACATTGATGGTTACTTTTTCGATAGTTGTATCTGAGGTTTGCATAAAAGGGAAGATTATTATGTTTCGCTATGCTAATCTGATATTGTTCAGATTGTCATTGTTCTCCTAACAGGTTCCTTAAGTTGGATCAAGCAAGTATGAGTGGAAATTTTATTATTCTTCTTGTAGGATTAAGGTGGCTTCATTGGCGAGAGTGCCATAAGAGCTCTTAGCTTCTTGTTTTGAACTTAGAGAACTTGGTCATTCTTGATCTATCTTGGACTGTAGTGGCAGATGACTAGAAAGGTTGGACACAAATAATGGATGTATAAGACACGTTCCTTATTTGACATTTTGTGGGGCAAAAGTACATCACAAGTGCCATAACTTGTGTACGGCGATCACTTTGGTGCCATAACTTTTTTTCGGATCACTTTGGTGTCAAGTCGGAGGAAAAGAGATCACTTTGGTGTCAATTTGGCCGGAAATCCGACGTGGCATTTTTTATTCATTTTTTACGCCGACGTTGCTCGCTGGAGGCTGAGTCAGCGTGTACAGTCAGCATTTTTTATTTTAAATAATTTTTTTTAGCGTGTACAATCAGCATTTTTAATTTTAAATATTTTTTCCTTTTTTTTTCTTTCATTTTTCTTTTTTCTTTTTTTTCTTTTCTCCCCTCGCCGGTCGATTGACGGTGGCCGGCCGGCCACCGGCGAAGCCCGGGAAGGGCTGGGCGAGGACAGCCTTACCCATGTCCGGCGAGGCGACGACAGGCGAGGCCGGCCCTCGCCGGCCCAGGCGAGGGTCGCCCTCGCCGGATCACGGCGAGGCGTCCTTCGCCAGCCCCAGCAAGGAGCTTCCTCGCCGACGCCGGCGAGGGTCGCCCTTGCCGGACGCCGGCGAGGGCGACCCTCGCCGGCGTCGGGCGTGGGCGAGGGAATCCCTCGCCTGGGCGGGCGAGGGTCGCCCTCGCCTGAGTCGGGCGTGGGCGACCCTCGCCGACGCCGCGAGGGTCGCCCTCGGCGAGATCCCGGCAAGAGCGACCCTCGCCCGCCCGGGCGAGGGCTTCCCTCGCCCGGACGCCGGCGAGGGGCGGCCTCGCTTGGGCCGGCGAGGGCCGGCCTCACCTATCCCCAGCGAGGATCTGTCGCCCCTCGCCGGCCATGGGCAAGGCCGCCCTCGCCCAGCCCTTCCGGGCTTCGCCGGTGGCCGGCGGAGCCACCAAGGTGGCGGTGAGGGGAGAAAAGAAAAAGAAAAGGAAAGAAAAAGGAAAGAAAAAAAGGAAAAAAATATTTAAAATTAAAAATGCTGATTGTACACGCTAAAAAATTATTTAAAATAAAAATGCTATCGTAACATTGACTCAGCCTCCGGCTAGCCACGTCGGCGTAAAATGAATAAAAAATGCGCGTCGGATTTCCGGCCAAATTGGCACCAAAGTGATCTCTTTCCTCCGACTTGCACCAAAGTGATCCGAAAAAAAGTTATTGCACCAAAGTGATCGCCGTACACAAGTTATGGCACTTGTGGTGTACTTTTGCCCATTTTGTGGAAACTAGCTAATGGAAAATGTTTCACCGAAATTGTTCCCGTGACAAAATATATGTTGTTCTTCGGCTTTTTTGTGAGAGAGGACCGGGTTTAATGGCGACGCCGGACAGGAGATATCTAGGCAAGAAAAAGGAACTCGCTTGTTTCGATCGAACAATATAAATTCAAGTCATGATAGCATTCGATCAATATGAAATTTAAGTTTCATAACCAATTCGAACATATTCGACCAGTCACTGACTGGCAGCATTACACTCGAACTTCGTCTATACCATGTTACATTGTTACTAGACTTAAAACATAGATAGCTACAGCTAAGGAAATTGAAAGTACAATGTGGAAAGTTTAAAGATAAAAAGACAACATTTTGATTGTGTATTCGGGGGGCTTTCAAAGAGTACGATGTGTCTATTTAAAGCGAACACACGTACGCAAAGATGCAACGCCGAAATTTAATCACGACGCAACACTCGGGATAGAAATACATGCCGGAATTCAATTGACGACGCAAATCAGAAAGCTACAGCTAAAGAAAAAATAAAGTGCGGTATAAGAAAATAAAGATAATTGAAAGATATCATTTTGATTGATTTGTCAAGGGATCTTTTGAAGAGTACGATGTAGCTATTTAAAGCCTACAATCGACGGTTATCAACGGAGGTTACAAACGGTTACTAACAGAGGTTACAAATGGTTTTAATAGAGATTACAAACGGTTATATTGAGTCCACTACCTTGACAGTTTATTCGACTCCACTACATTGACAGTTACTTCTTCGACGGTTGTATCCGAGGTTTGCATAAGAGAGGAGATTATTTTGTTTCACTGTGCTAATTTGATATTGTTCGGATTGTCATTATTCTCCCAACAGGTTCCCTAAGTTGGATCGAGCAAATATGAAAGGAAATTTTACTTGTCTTCTTTTAGGATTAAGGTGGATTCATTGGCGAGGGTGCCATAAGATCTCTAAGTTTCTTGTTTTGAACCCAGAGAACTTGGTCATTCTTGATCTATCTTGGAGTGCAGTGGCAGATGACTGGGAAGGTTGGACACAAATAATGGAGGTATAAGACACGTGCCTTTTTTAACTTTTTGTGGAGTCTAGCTAATAGAAACCGTTTTGCCGGAATTGTTCCCGCGACAAAATATACGTTCTTCGGTTTTTTTGTGAGAGAGGACCAGGTTAAGTGATGACTCCGGACAAAAGATATCTAAACGAGAAAAAGGAACTCCCTTATTTCGATCGAACAATATAAATTCAGGTCATGATGATAGTATTCGATCGATATGAAATTTAAGCTTCATAACCAATTCGACCAACCACTGACTAGCAGCATTACACTCGAACTTCGTCAATACCATCTTACATTGTTACTAGACTTAAAACATAGATAGCTATAGCTAAGGAAATTGAAAATACAATGCGGAAAGTTTAAAGATAAAAAGACAACATTATGAATGTGTGTTCGGGGGGCTTTCGAAAAGTATGGGGCTTTCGAAAAGTATGATGTGGCTATTTAAAGCGAACACACATACACAAAGATGCAACGCCAGAATTTAATCGACGACATAACATCCGGGATAGAAATACACACCAGATTTCAATCGACGATGCAAATCGGAAAGCTACAGCTAAGGAAAAATAAAGTGCGGTACAAGAAAGTAAAAATAATTAAAAGATAACATTTCGATTGATTTGTCGGGGGGTCTTCTAAAGAGTACGATGTGGCTATTTAAAGCCTATAATTGACGGTTATCAATGGAGGTTACAAATAGTTATTGACAGAGGTTACAGACGGTTACAAATAGAGATTACCAACGGTTACTAACAGAGGTAACAAACGGTTACTAACAGAGGTTACAAACGGTTACCAACGATTCTGTTGAGTCAACTACCTTGACAGTTTATTCGACTCCACTTTGTTAGCAGTTGCTTCGACTCCACTACATCGACGGTTATTTCTTCGACAGTTGTATCCAAAGTTTGAATAAGAGGGGAGATTATTTTGTTTCGCTACGCTAATATGATATTGTTCAGATTGTCATTGTTCTCCTAACAGGTTCCTTAAATTGGATCGAGTAAATATGAGAGGAAATTTTACTGGTCTTCTTTTAGGATTAAGGTGGCTTCATTAGCGAGGGTGCCATAAGAGCTCTGAGCTTCTTGTTTTGAATCTAGAGAACTTGGTCATTCTTGATCTATCTTGGACTGCAGTGGCAGATGACTGGAAAGGTTGGACACAAATAATAGAGGTATAAGACACATTCCTTTTTTAACTTTTTGTGGAGACTAGCTAATGGAAACTGTTTCACTGGAATTGTTCCCGCGACAAAATATACGTTGTTCTTTGGCTTTTTTGTGAGAGAGGACAGGGTTGAGTGGCGACTCTGGACAGGAGATATCTAGGCGAGAAAAAGGAACTCGCTTGTTTCGATCGAACAATATAAATTCAAGTCATGATAGTATTCGATCGATATGAAATTTAAGCTTCATAACCAATTCAAACAAATCCAACCGGTCACTGACTGGCAGCATTACATTCGAACTTCGTCGATACCATGTTACATTGTTACTAGACTTAAAACATAGAAAGCTATAGCTAAGGAAGTTGAAAATACAATGCGGAAAGTTTAAAGATAAAAAACAACATTTTGATTGTGTGTTCGGGGGCTTTTGAAGAGTACGATGTGGCCATTTAAAGCGAACACACGTACACAAAGATCAACACCGGAATTTAATCGATGATGCAACACCCAAAATAGAAATACACCCCGGAATTCAATCGACAACGCAAATCGGAAAGCTACAACTATGGAAAAATAAAGTATGGTACAAGAAAGTAAAGATAATTAAAAAATAACGTTTCGATTGATTTGTTGGGGGGTCTTCGGAAGAGTATGATGTGGCTATTTAAAGCCTACAATTGACGGTTATCAATGGCGGTTACAAACGGTTACTGACAAAGGTTACGGACGGTTACAAATAGAGGTTACAAACGGTTACCAACGGTTATGTTAAGTCCACTACCTTGACAGTTTATTCGACTCCACTACGTTGGTGGTTGCTTCGACTCCACTATATTGACGGTTACTTCTTCAATAGTTATATCCGAGGTTTGCATAAGAGGGAAGATTATTATGTTTTGTTGCGCTAATCTGATATTGTTCAGATTGTCATTGTTCTCCTAACAGGTTCCTTAAGTTGGATCAAGCAAATATGAGAGGAAATTTGTGACATCCTCAAATTCGACCCTATTCTGAATGTAATGAAATGATTATATTCATCGATGCACTGTTAGTTACATCTCGCTCTGAATTGATCACTCATGAAAGACTAGCCAATAGGGAAAGGCTATTAAGGAATTAAGTACGCACGACCTAAGAACTCTACCATGGATTGACAATTCGACCATAAGGATTGACGAGGGACAATTTTGAGCCATTATAGGCCGATCAAGGAATGGTTATAGAATGTTTCGCCAATAGTATACAATCAGATCGCGGGTGATTCCGCCTGACCATTGTATGGACTACTAACAACCCTAAACCAATCCATATTGATCGCGTACTTCGGAACTAGCGATTGACCCCTCACAATTACAGGACAACCGAGATCATCCATGGCTCGGGAAAGCTTAAACGTGAATTGATATCGAATCAATCACCAGTCAAATACGAGTAACTCCTAAAAGCCGCCTGTTAATTTGAGATATACTAAAGTCACAATTGATCATTTTTTACCATGAATTAGAATCTGAATTTGGGTATCAAACTTTCGAGGATTTTAAGACGAAACTATTGGACGTCGCCCCCTTAAACCACCTGTTTATCGTTTTTGCTCAAAACTCTCAGAAAAGGAGTTATCGGGCTGAGAATTGGAGCCCACGAAGGAGTGGGCCGAGCGAAAGCCCATTGGGCCTCATGCCCAATGTGCTTCGGCCCAATTGGGCCCAAGCAAACCCAAGTGAGCCTAATGAGGCCCACTAAACCCACTTTACCATTTCAAGCCCAAGTTTAGCCCAATAGCATTTTCAAGTCCATTTTTTATCCATTTGAACCCAAACTCGATTTATACGAGCCCGTACAAAATTCTAGCTTGTATACGCGTATAGTATTTTTTATACCTTGTGAAATTACCAAAATGCTCTTCTAGCATTTGTTGATAAATGACAAAAGGGAGAGAAAGTCTTTGGCCTTAATGAATGAAGACTTTGAGGCATGCATTTATGTGGGGAAATGATAATCTTGATCTTGGCTTCATCAAGAAGATTGCAAGAGGGAGAAATATCTCTCATGTCTCTCACTCACTCTCTTTCTCCTCCCTCCCTCAACCGACCTCTCTCTCCTCTCTATTCTCTCCCTCACGCCACCACCACCACCAGTCACCATCACCGCCCTCTAGCTACTATTTTGCAGCCGGCCAGCCACCACCGAGCCACCCGTCAAGTGCCGTGTCGCCGTCCGCCTTGCAGCACCACCGAACCGAGCCACCACCCTCACCAGCATCCTCCTCTCTCCTCACCGAAGCTGCTGTCCAGCCACTGTCCAGCCATCCGTCGTCATCTCGTGTTGTTTTCGGACCAAGCCACGCGTAGCCCTCGCCGCCGCTGTCTTACTCATGTCATCGAAAGCATTAACAGGTGAGTTATCTCCATAATCCCTTGATTAGTATATTAAACTTTATTAGGATGAATTCGTTTAAGTTAATTATGCTTAGTGCTAATTAATTAGGGATTAGTCGATAAGCTATCGTAATAAGTGATAAGTAGTAGTGATAAGTTATCAAGAAATGCGATAAGCTATCGGGGTTTTAGTGATAAGCTATTGCCAATATTGCGATAGGCTATCGAAGTTTTAGTGATAAGCTATCGCCAATATTGCGATAGCTATCGAGATTTTAGTGATAAGCTATTGAGGATTTGCGATAAGCTATCGGATTTTTTTAATAATTAATATTTTTTTATTAAATAAATAAATTTTCGGAATTTAAATATTAATATTTTTTGTGTGGTTTTTAATAATAATTTGTGATTTTTTTAGGCTTGAATTGTGATGCCTATGTTGGAAATTGCCGTATAAATTTGCTGGTATAGCTAAATGAATTGTATTTCTATTTTCAAGGATGGAATTGCGGGCATATGAACAGTAAAACCTGAGGTGTCGGGTTTATTTGTCAAATTTTATGAGTGGAATAGGGCGAGGATATTTAAATATGGAAGCATGCCAAGTTTGATGGTTTAATTATATGTACGTTATCACGTGTGATTATTCTAGTGCATTTTTACGTGTGAAAGTGTAATATTTTGACGAATTAGCACGGATTCTATCTGCATTGACTAATTAAGAAAGATAACAATGGGACTTGAGTGATTACTATGTGTGCATAATCACCTAAAGGTTCCTTTCGTGCCCGGTTATACCAGAAGACCGCCAACCTAGGGTTTGGCCATGACCATGACATGCCGTACCCAATTTGGTAATTGGATGCCGTCGCAGGAGGAAGGGTGAGATGTAATCATTCGCGAATCGGATTCGGAACAAACCCCTTTTATGGGATGCCGTCATTGAGGTTGGTGAGATGACGCCGTGCCCGATAGGGCAGGACGATGCCCGGTTATACCGGAAGACCGACAACCTGATGCGAATAACGCGGGTTGTGTCGTGCCCTATGTGGCCGTAGTAATCAGAATACGCGTGAAAGAATGTGATGGCATTGCGCTTGATTATGGGATGAAATTGTAAGGCACGGTATGGGACGGGCCGAAGCGGTTTCACCTTATAATCGAGACACGTGTGGATGCATTGTGCATGGGAAAATTGCTGCGTATTCTGACTGTATTATATGCTTATTATATTATCATGGTACATGATGTTAAAATGTGCAAGGCGTGTGCCAAGACAAGGTAAGGTTACCGATGTTTATATGATGGCATACTTGTGTCTACTATGTTGAGTTACCTGCCATCGATGTATCGTTGCATGTGTTAGGTACATCCGAGATGAGTTGACCTCCTAATCGAGACTTTGGTCGTTAACTTACTAAGTTTATCTCATAGTTGTTTGTTAATTATTTTTTTTCAGACCCCTGAGTATGAACGGCCCTCCGATGCGTTTTGGCGTGCCTAAAGATATAGGCACGATAACAGTAGAGTTCCCGTTAGGACTGAGTAGAGTTTATGAGAAGCATATGTCAACCGTCTGAGTTGACGGGGGGCTTGAGATGTGGCAACCATACGAGTTCGTAGCATGGTTCGTTAGAGAAGGGGGTAGGCGGTTTGGCTCGATAAGGGGCTTTGATGGACCCCTTGATGATGGCCCTGGAGATGAGGTTTGGAACCTCATGGATTTCGAACCTCAGGACGAAGCTATTACCAATCCAGATACCGGTCCAGAAGACATGGAGTCCGAAGTGGACAAAGTGGAGTCCGACCCGGACTACTTGGTATCTGATCCGGATGACGTGGAGTCGAATTCGGAGCCGCTTCCTGGGTTTCACCAGGTTCGATGATGGGTTTGGATATCCCATCTTTTTTACTGCCCATTTTTGGTAGCGAAGCTAAGTTAACCCAACCACATTATCCCTTTTTGTTTGTTCGTGGTTTTGTTAGGAAGCTGCTTTGTATAGGCTTGTATATTGTATCTTCCGTGGGTTAACGTTGTATTTATAAAAATGGCTTCGTTGTTTTGTGTATCAATTGTTTTCCTTACTGTCCCGTTTATTGAATGTTGTTGGGTGATTTAAGTTCGTTTCCGCATGCGTTTAATCGTAAGTTAGTTCGATTGGGTCGGCGACGAGTCCTGGGACGTCGCATTATAACGACCAAGGTGGGATGTTATCGCGTTCGTGGCTTCAGGGCGTGACAAAATTTTACTAGTCTTCTTTAGGATTAAGGTGGCTTCGTTGGCGAGGGTGTCATAAGAGCTCTGAGCTTCTTGTTTTGAACCTAGAGAACTTGGTCATTCTTGATCTATCTTGAAGTGCAGTGAAAGAAGACTGGGAAGGTTGGACACAAATAATGGAGGTATAAGACACGTTCCTTTTTTTTACTTTTTGAGGCCGGAATTGTTCATGCGACAAAATATATGTTGTTCTTTGGCTTTTTTGTGAGAAGGGACTGGGTTCAGTAGCAATTCCAGACAGGATATATCTATGCAAGAAAAAGGAACTCGCTTGTTTTGATCGAACAATATAAATTCAAGTCATGATAGTATTCGATCAATATGAAATTTAAGCTTCATAACCAATTCGAACAAATCTGACCAGCCACTAAGGCTGCGAATGGTAACCATTCTGTTTCTCTATTTCTGTTCCAGAAATATGTTTGGAAACGAAATTCCAATTTCTATTTTTGGAACAAATTTTTGTTTCAGAAATAGATTTGGAACAGAAATCAGAAGTTAAAATTTTTTGCTTCTCCATTTCTGGAACAGAAATGAGAAACAAAAATTTTTTGTTCTTCTCATCACTTTCTCTCGCTACTAGCCGGTCGCTCACCCGTTGCCCATCGCCGCCCATCGCCGGCCGCTGCCACCCGCCAACCGCCGCCGCCGCCGGCCACCGTCTCCTGCCGCCGACTACCCTCATCCCCTTACCGATGGCCTACGGTCGACACCAACCACCGTCTCTCACCGCCACTCGCTTCCCACCCCCGGCCTCCCTCCTCCCGCCACCGCCGCCCGCCTTTGGCCGCCGCCCACCTCCCACCGCCAGCCGCCGTGGGCCGCCGGCCACCGTATCCCGCCTTCCACCCCCGGCCTCTCTCCTCCCACCACCGCCGCCCACCTCCCACCGCCGGCCACCGCCCACCGGCCACCATCTCCCATCGTCGGCCACCCTCCTCCCACCGCCACCTGCCTCCCACCGCTGGCCGCCACCCGCCGTCCACCGGCCACTGTCTCCCGCCGGCCGCCGTCCACCGTCCACTGTCTCCCGCCGCCACCGTCCACCATCCACTGTCTCCCGCCGCCACCCACCTCCCACCGTCGCCCGCCGTCCATCGGCCACCATCTCCCACCGTCGGCCACCATCCTCCCACCACCACCCGCCTCCCACCGCCGGCCACCGTCTCCCGCCGCCACCCGCCCTTCTCCCGCCACCGCCCGCCGACCACCTGAGAAGTTGTATCCAAGATTGTCAACTCCACTTTTTGTCGATTCCTTTAAGTTGGCTACCTTCACTGAAGTTCCTATCTTTTTCCCACATCCTGATCAGTCACGACCGTCCACTTTCTTCCAAAATTTACAACCGTAAAGTGATGTACTGAGAAAACTCAAAACATAAAAGTTGTAGATCCAGAAGTCTTCGTTCTTTTGGCTTTGGAATCAAGTCAATCGGGTCTGTATCGACAAATTTATGACTATTTTCCTGAACTAGCACAGAACTGAGATTTCCGCATCCTGACCAATCTTGACCGTCCGCTCCCTTCCAAAATCGACAACTCTACAGTGATTTTCTAAGAAAACGCAAAACATAAAAGTTGTAGATCCAGGAGTTTTCGTTCTTTTGGCTTTGGAATTAAGTCAATCCAATCTGTATCGACAAAGTTATGACCATTTTTTCCGAACTAGCACAGAACTGAAATTTCTGACATCAAAAAGACCACGAAATTATGCTTCTATTGACTAAGCCCATCACTCGTCGATAATAATCAAAAATTGGTTATTTTTTGGTGTAAACATGTGCCCCATTTTAAAAGAATTAAATGATTCATCGATCATTCGATTCTTTATTAGGTACTCAAGAGTTTTCATATGTTTCCTTGTCATCGGCAAATTTGATTTTTTTTTTTTTGCCGAATTTAATCTTGCTCAGATTCATTGTATGAATTATACTTTTCCACAAAAGGCACGTAATCTGTAGAGTCTTCATGTGGTCCTCTATCTCTGTCCTTAAGTCATTGTTCATACTTAGACACTCTCGTTGCCAATTGGAATAAATTTGCAAAATTTACGCCTCGAATTTTTCTCTAAGAATGAATTTCAATCCACCGAAAGCCAAATATGCAAATTCTTTCTGTGGGAGTGAAGTAAGGCATCTATTTTTAGCTCTCTTGAATCTAGAAATGAACTGCTCCACCGATTCATAATTATGTTGCTTAATATCAGCCAAATCAGCAATAAACACATTGGAAACTAAGCTGTAGAACTAACTATGAAATTGTGTCTCCATTTGCTCCCAAGAATGTATAGAATTAGCTAATAAAAATGTATACCACGTGAAGGTTGTCTTAGATAATGACAAGGGAAATAGCCTTAACTTCCAACAATTAGCATGAGATGCATCACCGCATTATGTGCCGAACCGACTAACATGCTCAACTGTCGATTGATCATCTTTGCCAGAAAAAATGTTAGAAATCAGGAATTTCAAAACCTCTTGGATATGGACAACCATCCACTCACGATATGATTTTCTGTATACGGCTCTAGTATTCACCTGATCATATTCCATGCATTGCATCACTTGGTCTAGTATTACCTAGACCTGTTGGGATCTTGATTAGGGATCACTTGAGGAGGTTGTCTTCCAGCAAAGGTGGTGGTTTTCCTTGCTTGTCTATGACAACGTTAAGCCCAGAAAATGCAGTATTATCAAGACTCGCCTACACTTGAATCAAAGGACTTGCTATTCTAGGCCCGTGCACGACCTCATGGAAGGTGTTGACAATTATGGGCTTGACCACGTTGATGACGCATTTCATCATGCAGTCAGTCGTTTCCTGCTGGTATTCGTTGAGAATCCTCCTCATAGTAGCCAACATCACAGGACTTGGTTCTAATTGCATTCTCTATTCATCGGTGAGTTGTCTCAGGATGTCGACATCTCTACCTTGCTCTTGTTCTACCACCAGTTGTGCAGTCAATGACTCAGAACATCCCACTCTGTCATTTTTAGGTTGTACTGACGAGTTGTTACCACCAGCATTATCAAGATCAAGTTGTTTCCTTGTTCTCACTATCGTATCTCCTCAAATCAACCACAATGGTCCCATCAGGTGTGCCAAAATTATATTTCGCTGAAACGGCTCCCGCGACAAAATATAATTCACCGAAAGTCATTCTTCGGCTTTTAATGAGAGAAAACGGGTTCTGTGGCAACTCCGGATTGGAAATATCCAGGCAGACAAGAAATAACTGCGAACTTTTACTTCAAACTTTGAATCGAACTGTACGTACAAACCGTGCCGGAATTTAATCAATAACAAAGCTTGAGAAATGTGCAAAGATGTAACGTCGGAATTTAATCGACGACGCGAATCGGAAAGCTATAGTTAAGGAAAAATAAAGTGCGGTACAGGAAAGTAAAGATAATTTAAAGATAACATATTGATTGATTTGTCATGGGGTCTTCCAAAGAGTACGATGTGGCTATTTAAAGCCTATAATCAATGGTTATCAATTGAGGTTACAAGCGGTTACTCGGACCGTTACAAATAGAGGTTACATACGATTACTAACAGAGGTTACACACGGTTATTAACAGAGGTTACAAACAGTTACCAACGGTTATGTTGAGTCCACTACCTTGATAGTTTATTCGACTCCACTATGTTGGTGGTTGCTTCGACTCCACTACGTTGACGATTGCTTCTTCGACAATTGTATTCGAGATTATCGACTCCACTTTTTGTTGATTCCTTCAAGTTGGCGATACTTCACTGAAGTTCTTATCCTTTTTCAGCATCCTGATCAGTTACTATCGTCAACTTCCTTCCAAAATCGATAAATCTACAGTGATTTTCTGAGAAAACTCAAAATATAAAATTTGTAGATCCAGGAGTCTTCGTTCTTTTGGCTTTGGAATCAGGTCAATCACATCTGTATCGACAAAGTTATGACGAATTTCCCGAACTAGCGCAGAACTGAAATTTCCGCGTCCTGACCAGTCATGACCGTTCACTCCCTCCAAAATCAACAACTCTACAGTGATTTTCTGAGACAACTCAAAACATAAAAGTTGTAGATCCAAGAGCCTTCGTTCTTTTGGATTTGGAATCAGGTCAATCTGATTTGTATTGACAAAGTTATGACCATTTTCCCGAACTAGCGCAGAACTGAAATTTCTGACATCAAAAAGACCACAAAATTCTGCTCTTATTGACTAAGCCCATCACTTGTCGATAATAACCAAAAATTGATCATTTTTGGGTGTGAACAGAAACTGAACTTTTTTGTCTTTGTTTCACAGAAGGAAAACATATTGAAAGTTGTGTACCTAACTGGTTGCGGTCAATTATGTAAAACGCCATGCTTCCCAGCTGGTAGCAAATTAGAAAGACTGATTCTTGAACGATGCTCTCATTTGTCACTTATTT
Organism: Syzygium oleosum; assembly: GCF_021117445.2. NCBI lineage: Eukaryota > Viridiplantae > Streptophyta > Magnoliopsida > Myrtales > Myrtaceae > Syzygium > Syzygium oleosum. The sequence goes on from NW_026607495.1 coordinate 8,920,180, forward strand.
ACAAATCCATTCGTTTCTTAAGAGGTTCTAGGCAGCAACTTAAAACTCTAAGTGCTTCCCGCTGCAAAAATTTGGCTGACATAACCGAGTCTATTGGTTGTTAAGGTCCCAGTCATATCTTGCATTGGATAAAGCTATTATCACAGGACTCCCAAATTCTATTAAGTTGTTGGAGGGACTGGTAGAGCTGTCTTTAAGAGACTGTCAGCGGATAACTGCACTTCCGGACTCCATTGGGATGCTTACGTCGCTACGGAAAATGGATCTGTCGAACACCAGAATTCAGATATTGACAGAATCGATAAAAAATTCGGACAGACTGGAGGTGCTAAGAATGAAAAATACTCACATAAGAAAATTTCCTAAAGATATTGCAAATCTAGAGAAGTTGGAAGTCATAACATTTTCTGGCTGCCCTTTGAGTGGGAAAATTCCGTGTGATATTTCAGGGTTATCATCTTTGAGAATCTTGAAGTTGTCGTTTACCCTGATTTTTAGCCTATCTGAGAGCATTTGTCAGCTTTCTCATCTCCAGACCCTCCACTTGCTCCAATGTGATGAACTTCAGACCCTACCAAAATTACCGTCTAGTTTAGTGAGTTTGCGCTGGGGAACCAAAAACATGAGGATAGTTCAGGGTCTTTCATATTTGAGAGATTTGAAAGTTTTGGAATTAGTTAATGATCCTGATGAGGAGGAGATATCTTCCTCTGAGCTGTCCCAAACTGAAAGCTTTGCCTGGATATCAAGTTTATCCAACTTAGAAAGCCTAAAGCTGTGCCTTCCAATGGTGTTAGTCTACCAGAAGATTTTAATGCCCTTACTCAACTTAAAAAACTTGATTTGTCCAGCATAAACCAGCTAGACCTCCCACAACTTCCCTCAAGCTTGTCAAAACTGCTTATCAAGAATTGCAAGAGCCAGACGGTGGATTTCTCAAATCTGGAAACTCTGTCCGAATTGGAGCTCTGTGACTGCGATGCATCGAAAATTCTGGGTCTTGGGAACCTGAGGCTCCTGCAAATGTTGAAGATATCTGGCTGCAACATGAAGAACCTCGATGGTCTCGATCAAGCATCACAATTGAGAAGGTTTTCGATGTCTGAATGCCATTCTCTTGACAGGTTGCCGGACCTATCAAAGTGCACAAGTCTGGAATTTAAGGATATTTGCAACAATCAGGATTAGCCCCGTGAGAGGCACTGTAAAAGTTGCTACTCGAGGTGCTGTGATTGTCTGTACCAATATCGATCGTTATGATTCAACCGGAGGGCATATAATTTATAGATGCCATCCAATGGCGGATGGGTGAGTAACGCGTAAGAACCTGCCCTTGGGAGGGGAACAACAGCTGGAAATGGCTGCTATGTTCCTCAAAAAATCCGCCATGCCGCCAAAATGTATGATACCCTACAAAATAGATGTGGGTAGGTAGAGAATATCTAGGAGCGTGAGACAACTCTCTCTAAGGAACTCAGCAAAATAGCCCCATAACTTCGGGAGAATTGAGACTTGCTTGGTTCTAAACATCTGGAAGTTTGACTCTGATTGATCAAATTCTATTGAGTTTGACTCATACGGTACTCAATACATGTTGTGATCTTAACAGCTTGCTGCAAGGATGCTCTCTATTTCCAATGGAAAGAGGTTGGAGTTTATTTCTTTCTCCATGGTAAGTACTGCACTTCTTCTCTGCATCTACAATTGGTAGACCTTATTATTTCCGACAGTGTCTCCAAGGTGAAATTTCAAGTTGGTTGTTTTTCTTCATTTCTTTTTTCCTGTTTTCTTGCAGCGACATTCCTCTTTCGCATTGTCATACTCTACTTATTCTGTGCTTCTTCTGGGGTAAAGATGATATTCAAGTAATAGTTATCGCATGAACTGTTAAAATGTGGTTGGTATTGAAGTACCTGGCTTAATGCACTGTATGATTCCTCATTGATCTATAGACCATCAGCATGAATCAACTGTAGCAGTTCTTTTTCTGTTGATAGCAAAAACTATTTGCGAGAAACTTAGATCTGCAAGTTGATGGATTCACCTAGTAGGACTTGGTAAATTTTCGTGGCATGAGAATCTACATGCTAGTGCTTTTATTTGTTTGTGGCTTCAATGTTCTAGGCGAAACCTGATGCCCCAAATTTCAGGACTGTGTTATAGTCATGCCGGATTGGACTGGAGTAATCTTGAGAAAATCAATTGCCCAGAGTAAACTTTTCTTATTTCATGCAATCTATGCCTGTGTTCTAACGAAGTTTGAAAATTTTATCTATCTTTCAGATGTAATAAGATGTAATATTGCACCGCTCATGTGAGTAAGCAAGCATATCCAAATTGTCTAAGTTTGTCATTTTGAGATTTCATCGAAAGAACTGGGTTTCCAGAATTGTTGGTTATTGAGGATTCTTTGGAGAAATTATATTTTCATAATAGAATCTGACACGTCGTCTGTGTGTGAAATAAAACCTGCAAGAGGAAACATGAAAAACGGATAAGTTATTGGAAGACAGTTCAGTTTGTTAGTAACACAACATATTGTAGTGTTAAGTTGACATTTGAGAACGTCCCTGCTTGTATATTTTTATGCTCACACCCCATTGCATGATATAGTATCATGCTCCGATGAAGATTTCCATGAAACTAAAAGCAAAAACATGCCTGTGATAAGTAAATACGTAAGTAATTTACGTGTGAGTATGAAATTCTTCATATGCCGGCATGCTACTTGTTAAATGTCAAACCAATTACCCTTGATTGAATGAGCCATTACTTGCTATTAGGGTCATATTGATTAGTCAGTACTTTGATCGTTGGTAACTCAATCGAGGAGATTGTGTTACTTCAACATATCTGTTTGCTGAAACATTAGATAGGCGGTAGCTCGTGTTCCTAATAAATATTGAATTGATAATTCAGAATCAACGTCTCTTCAGATTACTCCGGGATTGGATTGGGAAGGGAGTTCGGTTTTGAAATTCTTCGGGACACGATGTGAGAGTTGAACATCAAGGGCACTGGTGAAGATAAGCTGAGATGGTACACATTACAAATCAGTGATCAACAGCATTGCATTATGTGGATGCCATGGTTAGAGAGAAACGGAAGGGCCTTTGACAGGACAGAAGTGCCGTTTTGTCAACCTTGAAAAGCAAGCGCACCCCACCTTCCGGCCTCTGTTGTGATTTCTGCGAGTTTTATTCCAACTTCTTTTAGATTTTTCTTCTTCTTCATGCTGTGTAACAAGGTCTCTTTAGTTGATGGAAGAAAGGCTTGTCATTCTGTTCATCCAGGACTTCTATCAAGTGTAGATTTTGTTTTCTCTATGTTGTATAATTGTCACACCCCAATTCCTACAAACACTACAAAAAAACAAGGGATTAGCGACGAATTTTGCGACGAAAAATTTGGAAAAATCCGTCGCAAATCGAATTTGCGACGAATTTAGCGACGGAAAAAATTCTGTCGCTAATAGTTCGTCGCAAAATTTTGCGACGGAAAATTTCAATTTCCGTCGCAGAATTGCGACGGAAAAAAATTCGTCGCAAATTAGCCACGAACACTATCCGTCGCAAAATTCGTCGCAAATAATTCGTCACAAAATTTGTCGCAAATAATTCGTCGCAAAATTCATCGCAAATTAGCCATGAACACTATCCGTCGCAAAATTCGTCGCAAATTAGCCACGAACTTTATTCGTCGCAAATTTCGTCGCAAATTTAGTCGCATATTTCGTCGCAAATTTCGTCGCAAATAATTCGTCGCAAATTAGCCACGAATTTTATTCGTCGCAAAATTTGTCACGAAATTCGTTGCAAAATTCGTCGCAAAATTAGCCACGAACTTTAGTCGTCGCAAAATTTGTCGCAAAATTCGTCGCAAAATTTGTTGCAAAATTCGTCGCAAATTAGCCACGAACTTGATTCGTCGCTACTTATTCGTCGCAAATTAGCCACGAACTGTAATGGTCGCAAAATTCGTCTCTAAATATTCGTCGCAAATTTTACACCATTTCGGCCATCAAATCTTGTCCATATCAATAGCTACGCATTAATGAATATCATGTAATACATTGAAAACAATCAAAGGACACGAGACAACCATAGATTCCGCTTCAGAAACAGAAAACGAACAAACCAGACACAATGCTATATAATTGAAAAATATAACTGAAGGAAAGATACTAGTCCGCAAAAAATAATGATATATACAAAGTTACAAAGTCTGACATGATGCTTTTTGATATCCAATCTTATAATACATTCAAAACATTCATAGGAAGCGGGACAACCATAGATTCTGCTTAAAAAACGAAAAAATTGACAAACCAGACACAAGATTCGGCAGCTTTGGTACTCGGCAGGACACCAAAAGCAATCACTTTTGTCGACACCTGATGAAATGTGGATACATAAATAAAGATATTCAATCAGTCCAGAATATAAAAGAATTGTTTATGCATGGATGTGAAACTAGGTATAAAAAAACAAGTAAGAGGGTTAACAAAAAAACGTTGCAGGATGAACATCAATGTTCTTACATATGAATATGAGTCAACTTTGACATCCACTGTAGTTTTTTTGTCACGCCCCGCTCTCCTCGGCGCGCCACATCCCTCGCGAAGGTCGATTCGTGTGCGACGTCCGAGGACGCGTCGCCGACCCAACACCCAACACAGAGATTTAAAGCACATGCGGAAGTAATTAAAACCACCCGTACAAAGATAAATACACAACCAAGGATAGCCACAGAAACCAACAACAACGATTGCACTAATACTGGAAATCATATACAATATTCATATACAACCCGATCATCAAAAATCAAAAGCGGGTCAAGGCCACTACTGATAAAAGGGGGATAAGTGGCTCGGGGGAGGGGGGGTCAGTCTACTACTAATGGTGGGGCGCTGGTCAAAAAGGTACTAGCCCTACCCCATCTAAGACGGACACTAAGTCCTACGGTGCCCGATCCAGGTCGGAATCGAAGACTCCGAAGATGAAGAGGCATCAGGCATCTCCTCCTCGGACCCTGATGAGTCCGACTCTGACTCGACCTCAGCAGCCTCCTCCTCTGAGACCATATCCTCCGGCTCGGCCTCCAGAACAGGATCCTCCTCGATCGGCTCCGGATCTCCGTCATCCACGTCCATGTCCACCGGCTCGAACTCATCCATCTCGTACTCTACTGGAACTCCGTCGGAACTCATACCTTCCTCAGATGAGGAACCAGGGTCCGTCACCTCACCATTGGGGCATCGGGGATATCTCGTGCCCATCCCGGTGAACGGGACATCAAAAGTCCGGAGAGGACCATACTCTCCGAAGCCGTCCCTGAAGCACCATGCCACGTACTCGTGGGTCTGGTAATGCGTCGCCCCCACCTCCACCCAAACAATAGAATGATACCTAACATACGATTCCCCGTTCCCTACGGGGTGTATCGTCCTCGTCCGCTCTACTAGGAGCGGAATCCCAAAACGAACCGGAATCTCGTCCGCTCTAAATGCTGGGGGTTTGAAAAAAATTGGGTTTCAACAACAGTGAGAATAAATCTCAGCGAGTAATTCCCTAAACCTAAATTAGGCTAAAGTGCACCTCCTGACGAGTACTAAATCAACACACCAAGCAAATCATAATTGACTTAGGCCCTCGGGCCCAAATCCAACACTTACCTTGCCCTGCAGGTTAGGCACTTACAATTAAAGCATAAAACATAGGACCCAATCGCAGCACACGTACACATCATTTGGTCACAACGCATATCATGCTTATGCTCGTGCTCATACGCGTGCTCACGCCTCATCAATGCATTTTCGCACGCTTGCACTCAGCACACTTGCCATTTATCAATTTCTCCTCCGACCCGCGTTAAACGCATCAGGTCCATCACTTCGAAATCGATCTCCGGCCCGCGTAAAACGCATCAGGCTCATGACATATAACCCGCGTAACACGCATCAGGTTGGTCATCTTCCGGTAATCCGGGCATCGTCCCGCATAACACGCCTCAGGACGGGTTCACTACCCCGCGTAAAACGCATCAGGGCTTTATGTGATCACTCATTCACAAACACCAATTGTTATCTGAACCCCGCGTAAAACGCATCAGGGCATTTTAGGTGATCACACGCTCATGTCATTTGTGCACACTCATATATGCACATGCCATGCCAATGCTCGAGATGCACACCCATGGGTATGAAGTTCACACTTGGGCACTCACGAATTTCATAATGATCATTCAATTGCACAACGCCACTTATTCAATTCACAACACAATATGCTCAATTCAATGAATCACAAGCCCAATCAATCAATTAATTCAAATCAGCCATGGTACATCATCGGCACACGAAAATCACGCAATATGCTCATTCCACATTTCAATATGCCCAACCAACATACTACACAACCATGAAGACAAATCAAGTACTCTGGCACGGCACGAAATTCACACATATAAGTCACGCGATTAGCTCAACATAAATCCGTGCTATTGAGGCTCGCCAAGCTATTCCACTCTTAGCCACATTAAACATGTCACGACATTGCCGAATCGCTCCTAATCGAGGACAATTTAATCACTAACTCGGTCTGTCCGATAATTCTGCCAATTACACTACTAAACCTCAAATCAACCGCGCCTCGCACCAATACGACCAGGCCATGGACAGCCACTAGTCCACTAATTCTAGGCCATTAATTATCCTCGAAATATTCCATCAACTCTCCAGAACGCCACTCAAATCAGCCACCACAAAGCTAAATAAGACGCGCACTAAAATCCGCAATTCAAGCCCGAACTCTCCCGAACTTGGGCTATTCCGATCCAAATATGTCCAGTCAATACTCAGCGCCTCTCGGGCCACTAAACCTCCATTAATTCATCACACTAATCCCGTAGAACAGCCACCAAAACAGCCACCAAAACAGCCACCACCCGGTCTATCAATTTCATCCACTAAGTTCGCCATTTTGTCTAAATCTCGGCACCCATGCTTCGCCACATCACAGCACTATACAGGCCGCTAAACCTCGACTAAATAATCATCCTTGATCACCAAAAACACCACAAATCCAGCCCATATCACCCTCCACCATTTAACCCCTAATTACCCTAATTAACTCCTAAAACGCGTCTAGAAATGCAAATTGTCCTAATTAGGGCTTAGGGTCAAACTCACCGGATGTCCTAAGCTTGAAACGGGCCGAACACGCGACGAAAAGGGGCTGGGCAGCGGCGGTCCCTCGCCGGAACAATAACGGCGGTGGCTGCTCCGGCGAAACAGCCTTGACGCAGCGACAGTCTAAGCTAATCCACGACCTAGAGAGGGAGAGAGAGGCACGGTCAGAGAGAGAGAGAGAAATGGGATGGCTGGTCGGCTGGGCGAGGCGACGGATCCGCGTCGGAACAGTAACGGCGGCGGCGGAGCTCCTCCGGCGAATGGCCTTCCACGACCAAAACAAAGAGGAAGAGAGGGGGAAGGGGGCTCACGGGTTGGAAGGGAGAGGGGGCCGACCGGCTGAGGTGAGAGGAACGGCGGCTCACGGCGGCGGCACCAGAGACGGCGACGGCGCTCCGGCGAAGACGCACGGCGCTGAGAAAAGGGGCCGAACCGGTGGTGACGGGGCGAAAGCAAGGCGACGGCCGGGACGATGGCGGCGACGTCCAGTGTGTCGGGGCGGTTCTGGGGGAGCTGGCCGGACGACCGGACGACGGCCGGGACTCGCCCGGACGCGGTGGCGAACGGCGAGCTCGCGCGCTCGGGAGAGGAGGAAGGCAGCGTCGGGACGGAGCTGCCGAGCGACGCTGCGGCACGGCGAAGACGCGAGGGAGAAGGCGGCGCCGGCGGCTGGTGGAGCGGCATCGAGCGGTGGCTGCGGAGGCGGGGAGGAGCTGCGTTGGACGGGAGTCGGGGGAGGGGAGAGTGACCAGGTGACGGGGCGGCCGACGGGACTGCAGGCGGCTGATCGGGCGGCGCGACGCGGCGGCCAAGCTGGCGACGGCGACGCGCGACGGCCAGGCGACGGGGCGACCAGCGGTGGTTGCAGTCGGCGAGCAGGACGGGAATGGAACCAGTCGGGCCGAAGACGAAGAAGGAAGAAGGAGAAAAAGGAAGAAGAAAGAAGGAAAAGAAAAGAAGAAAGGAAGAGAGAGAGAGGGAAGGTGGGAGTTGGTCTGCATGGCAGGGGCTGAGGGGACGTGGGCAGGGGGAAACGTGCGCGGCCAGACGGGAAGGAGAGAGAGAAGGAAAGAGAGAGAGAGAGAAAGAAGGACAGACGAAATGATGGGAGAAGCGGACGTGCGCGGAGAGGACAGGCGCGGCAGAGGAGAGAGAGAGAGAGAAAAGAAAAGTCAACGCGTACTCGAGCGCGATCCAACGGACACGGTTCAAACTCAAAATCGATCTAATGGTCACGATTCAAATCCGGAAAACGATCTAACGGTCCCCAAAAAATCCTAATTAATATTATAGGACAAATGGCCAAAATAAAATAACTCAAAACACACTACGAGGGAGGTCTACCAGTCCAAATCCGCACCCGGTCCAAAATTTCACTTTTCCACTATTCTTGGCAATCTCGAGGCTGGCCACAATAATATCGACACCGTCCAATTTATTTCGTCCCGAAACTCCCGAAAATCGACTGCCAAGTTCGGGGTCTAAATAACGGCAAAATTCGATCGAGTGCGATTCTAGCAAAATCTCTATTTTAAAAACAAGAACCCGAGAGTGATCAGTTCCCGGGCGAGATTCTATTATAAGCACACTGACGAATTACGCATTTTATAAATCCCAAAAATGGGCCAAAGTTCGAGATGTTACAACTCTTCCCCCCTTACAAAAATTTCGTCCTCGAAATTTACAATCTAACCCAACTATTCAAACAAATGGGGGTACTGGTGTCGCATCAACTCTTCGCTTTCCCATGTGGCGCCTTCTGCCCCGTGGTGTTCCCAACTAACTTTGACCAACGGGATCGTCTTATTTCTCAACACTTGTTCCTTTCTGTCCTCGATTCGCACTGGTTTTTCCACGTATGACACCCTGTCGTCCACATCTATTACCTCATGAGTTAGCACGTGAGTCGGATCCGGTTCATATTTCCTTAACATCGACACGTGGAAGACGTTATGAACCTGCGACAAATTCGGCGGCAAGGCGAGACGATAGGCCAACGTCCCAATCCTTTCCAAAATCTCGAACGGACCTACATACCTTGGACTTAGTTTCCCTTTCTTGCCAAACCGAGATAGCCCTCTCATCGGTGAGACCTTAAGAAATACATGGTCGCCAACTTGAAACTCCAACGGTCTACGCCTTCGGTCCGCGTAACTTTTCTGACGACTCTGGGCTGTTCTCAACCTTTCCCAGATAACCTTTACTGTTTTCACCGATTGCTGAACTAACTCTAGACCCGTTATACTTCTTTCTCCTACCTCATCCCAACACAACGGTGTTCTGCACGCCCTGCCATATAGTGCCTCAAACGGTGCCATCCCGATACTCTGCTGAAAACTGTTATTGTAGGCAAATTCCACCAAATGTAACTGTTCTTCCCACTTGCCCTGAAAATCTAACTCACACGCTCTCAGCATGTCCTCCAAAGTCTGAATAGTCCTCTCATACTGGCATCCGTCTGCGGATAATAGGCCGTACTGAATTGCAACTTAGTTCCCATGGCCGATTGCAGACTTTTCCAAAAATTCGCAGTAAATCAGGGATCACGGTCCGAAGTGATTGATACCGGTACTCCATGAAGACGAACAACCTGTCGCACATATAACTCTGCCAGCCTTTCTAGCACGAAGTCCTTTCGCACCGCCAGGAAGTGCGCTGACTTGGTCAACCTATCCACTATCACTCATATAGAGTCGTGTCCCCTCTGGCTTCTTGGCAGTCCCGTTACAAAATCCATTGTAACGTACTTCCATTTCCATTCTGGGATTTCCAACGGTTGCAACATTCCGCCAGGTTTACAATGTTGTGCCTTCACTTGTTGGCACGTCAAACACTTGGCCACATGCTTGGCCACGTCCACTTTCATTCCATTCCACCAGTAGTGCCGACGAAGGTTCTAGTACATCTTAGTGCTGCCCGGGTGAATACTATAATTGCTCCTATGAGCCTCCGACAAAATCTCTTCCTTAAGCTCCAAATCATCGGGTACGCACAATCGTCCTCGAAACTTAAGAATTCCATCTTCGGACACTTGAAAGTCCGGTTTCCTCTTAGAGTCATCCATACTCACAATTTTCTGAATCTCAGGGTCCGTAGACTGCAATGCTTTGATCTTGGCTTGCACTTCCGGTTCATTCCTTAATGTCGCCATCAGACTAGAGAGGTGTCCTACCTCGAACTTAACTTCTGAGTCCGCGCTCCCTCCAATAAAATCCACTCCTTGACCAATAAATGAGCGAGGCTCGATTTCCGACTCAAGGCATCCGCTATCCGGTTGGTTTTACCGGGATGATACAATATATCACAATTATAGTCCTTTAGCAACTCCATCCAACGCCTTTGGCTCATATTCAATTCCTGAAAACTCTCTTTGTGCTTTTCTGTCCATTGAAACTTCGTTTCCTTCTTAAGCAACCTCGTCAATTGAGTGGCTATCGCTGAGAATCCTACCACAAATCGTCGATAATAACCTGCCAGTCCTAGAAAGCTTCGAACCTCAGTAACTGTCGTCGGTCTCGGCTAATCCATTACTGCCTCAATCTTTGCCGGATCCACGGAGATTCCTTCTCCGGAAATTATATGCCCGAGAAATGCAACTCGATTCAGCCAAAATTCGCACTTGCTAAACTTAGCATACAGTGCATGCTCCCTTAACGTCTATAGAACCTTTTCCAAATGTACCTCATGTTCCTCGGGACTCTTCGAATATACTAAAATATCATCGATGAAAATAATGACGAACTGATCCAAAAATTCCTTGAATACCCGGTTCATTAAGTCCATGAAGGCAGCAGGGGCATTAGTCAGTCCGAACGGCATCACTGTGAACTCGTAGTGTCCATATCTAGTCCTGAACGCCGTCTTTGGAATATCTTCCTTTTGGATTCTCAACCGGTGATACCCTGTCCTTAGGTCAATCTTAGAAAACACCGAGGCTCCTTGCAACTGGTTGAATAGGTCGTCAATCCTTGGGAGGGGATACTTATTCTTGACCGTCACTTGGTTCAGCTGACGGTAGTCGATACACAACCTTAGCGACCCATCCTTCTTCCTGATGAATAATACTGGCGCTCCCCATGGAGACGCGCTCGGTCGGATAAAACCTTTGTTTAGCAATTCTTGCATCTGAACCTTAAGTTCTTTCAACTCTGACAGCGACATCCTATAGGGCAGCTTCGAGATTGGCTCCGTCCCTAGGGTTAATTCAACCACAAACTTCACTTCCCTTCCAGGTGGCAATCCCGGCAATTCCTAAGGAAAGATATCAGGAAGATTACACATCTCGTTTATGTCCTTTAGCCTTGGTTCCTCAACCGACTAGTTAGCCACCAAATCATTATCTTTCTATACCTTAAAGACCAAGCTCAATCCATCCAATTTCAATCCAACAATCTCCCAAAAACGAATCACATCGGTCCTTTACAAAATCAGAAATTTCTAAGTAACACTTATCCTTCCAAACCCGTCCAAAAACATCATCAGTAATCCATAAATCCTTATACCGATTGCGCCTATTTACCATAAAATTAATTATAAGTCTTTCATGACCACTCAAGCGATAACTTTAAATTCATCTCCTATTGCACCCAATATCACCTCGTAATGCATACCGACTTTCACGGCACATCCTTCGCTTCCTTCTCAGCCAAAACGTATACTTTTCCTTAGGTCCTTAGTCTATTCTGATCAATCTTCAGGGCAGCTCTCGCTTAATGTCCTACCTGTGATCGCTGTGATTGCATCAGTGGTCTAATCTATCAGTTCAGCAATTTCTCACTTGGTGACCTTGCTGTCCACATCCACAACATACTTCATTTATACTCTGGCAATGGCTATTTCTATGCCCTTTTTTTTTCCACAAGACCTACATACGGCGTCGGAGTAGTAGTTTGGCTCTCCAAGGTTCTTCCTTACCGGAGGGACAAGTCTCATATTCTCTGTCATAGACCTTTTTCCCAAGTTCCTATTGTCCCTAACCGGTGCGTACCGCAATCCAGAAGCGGCAGCCATTTCACTCATATCCATTTTACCCATCGAGCCGTCTCACACAGCTTATTGAAATCCCTTAAGACTCAAGAGTACTAACTGATTGCAAAGTTCCGATTTCAATCCATCCCCGAACCTCTTTGTCCTATCCACATGGTCCTTGACCATCCTTGGTGCGTACTTAGATAGCCTTACAAACTTGATCTCGACCTCGACCTCGACCTCGACCTCGACTACTCAAACTCACCAGATCACACCACTCACTTACCTGCTATAATCCCATTCAGGAATTAGAGACCTAAACCAAGCTAAACCGGTCTAAGGTCCTAGGCAGGTATACACAACAGCAGTCAAGCAACCAGCATGCGATCTTACACAATAGCACGACATCTCAACCAAGGAGATTCGCGTACTTACCTCGGGTCCTGCCGCACCTACACTTTACGATCAACTAAAACAAGCACTCAATCAAACACAAGCAGTCAGGAGGTACACATAGCACACGAGGTCACCCTACTGGCTACCCAAGGTCACCGCTCCTTATCACTCCAGGCTTCGACCTAATTAGATCGAGCTGACCTTGCTCTGATACCAAATCAACACGGGGATGTCACGCCCCGCTCTTCTCGGCACGCCACATCCCTCGCGAAGGTCGATTCGTGTGCGACGTCCCAGGACGCGTCGCCGACCCAACACCCAACACAGAGATTTAAAGCACATGCGGAAGTAATTAAAACCACCCGTACAAAGATAAATACACAACCAAGGATAGCCACAGAAACCAACAACAACGATTGCACTAATACTGGAAATCATATACAATATTCATATACAACCCGATCATCAAAAATCAAAAGCGGGTCAAGGCCACTACTGATAAAAGAGGGATAAGTGGCTCGGGGGAGGGGGGGTCAGTCTACTACTAATGGTGGGGCGCTGGTCAAAAAGGTACTAGCCCTACCCCATCTAAGACGGACACTAAGCCCTACGGTGCCCAGTCTGGGTCGGAATCAGAAGACTCCGAGGATGAAGAGCTGTCAGGCATCTCCTCCTCGGACCCTGATGAGTCCGACTCTGACTCGACCTCAGCAGCCTCCTCCTCTGAGACCATATCCTCCGGCTCGGCCTCCAGAACAGGATCCTCCTCGATCGACTCCGGCTCTCCGTCATCCACGTCCATGTCCACCGGCTCGAACTCATCCATCTCGTACTCTACTGGAACTCCGTCGGAACTCATACCTTCCTCAGATGAGGAACCAGGGTCCGTCACCTCACCATTGGGGCATCGGGGATATCTCGTGCCCATCCCGGTGAACGGGACATCAAAAGTCCGGAGAGGACCATACTCTCCGAAGCCGTCCCTGAAGCACCATGCCACGTACTCGTGGGTCTGGTAATGCGTCGCCCCACCTCCACCCAAACAATAGAATGATACCTAACATACGATTCCCCGTTCCCTACGGGGTGTATCGTCCTCGTCCGCTCTACTAGGAGCGGAATCCCAAAACGAACCGGAATCTCGGACATCTAAATGCTGGGGGTCTGAAAAAAATTGGGTTTCAACAACAGTGAGAATAAATCTCAGCGAGTAATTCCCTAAACCTAAATTAGGCTAAAGTGCACCTCCTGACGAGTACTAAATCAACACACCAAGCAAATCATAATTGACTTAGGCCCTCGGGCCCAAATCCAACACTCACCTTGCCCTGCAGGTTAGGCACTTACAATTCAAGCATAAAACATAGGACCCAATGCAGCACACGTACACATCATTTGGTCACAACGCATATCATGCTTATGCTCGTGCTCATACGCGTGCTCACGCCTCATCAATGCATTTTCGCACGCTTATACTCAGCACACTTGCCGTTTATCAATTTCTCCTCCGACCCGCGTTAAACGCATCAGGTCCATCACTTCGAGATCGATCTCCGGCCCGCGTAAAACGCATCAGGCTCATGACACATAACCCGCGTAACACGCATCAAGTTGGTCATCTTCCGGTAATCCGGGCATCGTCCCGCGTAACACGCCTCAGGACGGGTTCACTACCCCGCGTAAAACGCATCAGGGCTTTATGTGATCACTCATTCACAAACACCAATTGTTATCTGAACCCCGCGTAAAACGCATCAGGGCATTTTAGGTGATCACACGCTCATGTCATTTGTGCACACTCATATATGCACATGCCATGCCAATGCTCGAGATGCACACCCATGGGTATGAAGTTCACACTTGGGCACTCACGAATTTCACAATGATCATTCAATTGCACAACGCCACTTATTCAATTCACAACACAATATGCTCAATTCAATGAATCACAAGCCCAATCAATCAATTAATTCAAATCAGCCATGGTACATCATCGGCACACGAAAATCACGCAATATGCTCATTCCACATTTCAATATGCCCAACCAACATACTACACAACCATGAAGACAAATCAAGTACTCTGGCACGGCACGAAATTCACACATATAAGTCACGCGATTAGCTCAACATAAATCCGTGCTATTGAGGCTCGCCAAGCTACTCCACTCTTAGCCACATTAAACATGTCACGACATTGCCTAATCGCTCCTAATCGAGGACAATTTAATCACTAACTCGGTCTGTCCGATAATTCTGCCAATTACACTACTAAACCTCAAATCAACCGCGCCTCGCACCAATACGACCCGGCCATGGACAGCCACTAGTCCACTAATTCTAGGCCATTAATTATCCTCGAAATATTCCATCAACTCTCCAGAACGCCACTCAAATCAGCCACCACAAAGCTAAATAAGACGCGCACTAAAATCCGCAATTCAAGCCCGAACTCTCCCGAACTTGGGCTATTCCGATCCAAATCTGTCCAGTCAATACTCAGCGCCTCTCGGGCCACTAAACCTCCATTAATTCATCACACTAATCCCGTAGAACAGCCACCAAAACAGCCACCATCCGGTCTATCAATTTCATCCACTAAGTTCGCCATTTTGTCTAAATCTCGGCACCCATGCTTCGCCACATCACAGCACTATACGGACCACTAAACCTCGACTAAATAATCATCCTTGATCACCAAAAACACCACAAATCCAGCCCATATCACCCTCCATCATTTAACCCCTAATTACCCTAATTAACTCCTAAAACGCGTCTAGAAATGCAAATTGTCCTAATTAGGACTTAGGGTCAAACTCACCGGATGTCCTAAGCTTGAAACGGGCCGAACACGCGACGAAAAGGGGTTTGGGCGGCGCGATCCCTCGGGCATTGGAACAATGCTATCGGCGGTGGCGGCTCCGGCGAACGGCGCGAGCGGCGGCGACGGTCTAAGCTAATCCACGACCTAGAGAGGGAGAGAGAGGCACGGTCAGAGAGAGAGAGAGAAATGGGATGGCTGGTCGGCTGGGCGAGGCGACGGATCCGCGTCGGAACAGTAACGGCGGCGGCGGAGCTCTTCCGGCGAAGGGCCTTCCACGGCCAAAACAAAGAAGAAGAGAGGGGGAAGGGGGCTCACGGGTTGGAAGGGAGAGGGGGCCGACCGGCTGAGGTGAGAGGAACGGCGGCTCACGGCGGCGGCACCAGAGACGGCGACGGCGCTCCGGCGAAGACGCACGGCGCTGAGAAAAGGGGGGGCCGAACCGGTGGTGACGGGGCAGCAAGGCGACGGCCGGGACGATGGCGGCGACGTCCAGGTGTCGGGGCGGTTCTGGGGAGCTGGCCGGACGACTGGACGACGGCTGGGACTCGCCGGACGCGGCGGCGAGCCGAGCTCGCACGCTCGGGAGAGGAGGAAGGCAGCGTCGGGACGGAGCTGCCGAGCGACGCTGCGGCACGGCGAAGACGAGAGGGAGACGGCGGCGCCGGCGACTGGTGGAGCGGCGTCGAGCGGTGGCTGCGGAGGCGGGGAGGAGCTGCGTTGGACGGGAGTCGGGGGAGGGGAGAGTGACCAGGTGACGGGGCGGCCGACGGGACTGCAGGCGGCTGATCGGGCGGCGCGGCGCGGCGGCCCAGCTGGCGACGGCGACGCGCGATGGATAGGCGACGGGGTGACTAGCGGTGGTTGCAGTCGGCGAGCAGGAGCAGGAATGGAACCAGTCGGGCCGAAGACGAAGAAGGAAGAAGGAGAAAAAGGAAGAAGAAATAAGGAAAAGAAAAGAAGAAAGGAAGAGAGAGAGAGGGAAGGTGGGAGTTGGTCTGCATGGCAGGGGCTGAGGGGACGTGGGCAGGGGGAGACGTGCGCGGCCAGACGGGAAGGAGAGAGAGAAGGAAAGAGAGAGAGAGAGAAAGAAGGACAGACGAAATGATGGGAGAAGCGGACGTGCGCGGAGAGGACAGGCGCGGCAGAGGAGAGAGAGAGAGAAAAGAAAAGTCAACGCGTACTCGAGCGCGATCCAACGGACATGGTTCAAACTCAAAATCGATCTAATGGTCACGATTCAAATCCGGAAAACGATCTAACGGTCCCCAAAAAATCCTAATTAATATTATAGGACAAATGGCCAAAATAAAATAACTCAAAACACACTACGAGGGAGATATACCAGTCCAAATCCGCACCCGGTCCAAAATTTCACTTTTCCACTATTCTTGGCAATCTCGAGGCTGGCCACAATAATATCGACACCGTCCAATTTATTTCGTCCCGAAACTCCCGAAAATCGACTACCAAGTTCGGGGTCTAAATAACGGTAAAATTCGATCGAGTGCGATTCTAGCAAAATCTCTATTTTAAAAACAAGAACCCGAGAGTGATCAGTTCCCGGGCGAGATTCTATTATGAGCACACTGACGAATTACGCGTTTTATAAATCCCAAAAATGGGCCAAAGTTCGGGATGTTACATTTTTCACCCTTGTAAATCGTATTTCTGTCACCTAGGAAAAATTAGATCCTTGTCCAAACAGTATTCAACAGTTTAATGACTTAGAGAGGTGAATTACCAACACCAATTCCCAAGAAGAGATGACTCAAAGTCAATTAAGGCATGTATTTCTACAATGTTCAAATATCATGATTTTTTTAACAAGCATGTCATCCTGGGATCTCTAAATTTTTAGTTTTTCGCAAGCAAAGAACTTAGTTGTAAGAAAGTTGTGCACAAAAAGTAATTGTAGGGCAGGAACATATTGGAGTGAAACTGCACTTATGTCATAAAAGATTGTGAAGTAAGCTTACCCCCGATTTTGGGAATTTTAACTAGAAAGGACCGAGAAAATCATCATCATCATCGTCAATCTCAGCATCATTGTGCCCATCACGTATTGGATTGGCGGGAGGTACAGGAGGAACCTCACCGCGATTGATGTTGAGGTGTCGCATAACGATTTGCATTTGTTTTTTCAAGTCATTTATTTCTTCGTCCCTCTCTACAATTATATTTTCAGTTGGTTCACTTCTTGGGTCAATTGCTCGTCATGTCGTGTCCTCCTTCGACCAGCCGCATTGGATGATGAAATTCCAGCATGATTCGGCATGTACATCCTTGACAAGGATCCCATCCCAAATATTTTTCCTTTTTTCATCCCACCCGTTGCCTCCACCGATAATGCCATATTGTCAACCTCAGGCTCAGACGCAGTACAACCATCACTACCACTGGCATTGCTCATTAAAAGTTCATCATATTTTTCCTACATTAACAATATAGATGAAAATAAAATAACTTCATATATATATATATATATCTACCATAAATATTAAAAGCATTCACAGTTTTCATTCTAGTTTCCATAAAACCCAAAGTATAACCTTACATACCTTAATAGCTTTTGCTCGATCGCCGGTCCATGTCTTATCTTTCTTTTGAAATGTGCGTTCAAATGTAGCTGCAAATGTTGGTTTCGTCCCCAATTCATGTGCCTACAAAATGTAAATATGAGTAATTGAATTAAATTAACTTATAACTTATTTAACAGACTTACCAGTCATTTGCGATGCTCCCCAATGTTGATAGAGCCCCCAGCATATGTGGCAGACCCTTCACTAGAACTAGAAGATCGATTCTTTTTATTCTGCTCACTGATTTGCTGACTCTTTTCAGTTTCCCAAATTCTGTTAATTTCCGTCCAATTGTCAGCTGTAATGAAAGCCGGCTTCACTTTCTTGATCTTCGCTCTATTCATCACATTTCGTATAAAATTACTGACTTTCTTCTGAAAAATTCTTCTCACTTCATTCTCTTCTTCTTCAGCCCACCTGAACTTCCGCTGCAATCAATACAAGAAAAACTGAAAGTTATTATGATGGTCACATATCCATTACCATGCACCAGACAATTCGGCGATAGATTTTATTAAGTTCATCTCGGGGAAAATATCTAGTCCCTTTAGTACCGAAAACTAAAGAGTTGTTCTGGTCCCTTTACATCATTGTTGACCATCAACATACTACACCGAACTTAGTTGGTGAGAAAATAGAATATCTAAAACTTTTCTTGAACTCATTCCATCACAAATCTTTCACTTCTTGTGGAACACTTCTATAATTAATATACTGCCCCATCCAATAGTTTTTGACTATTTTATTCAGTTCTCTCACAACAAACGGAGCATCCGTGAATCTGCAAACATACGGATATTGTGCAACATCGACAATTCAGTTGACATCCATATCTAAAGCCATAAATATTACATATACTAAAAAAATGAAGTACTTACGAATCTTCAAATGGGCATATCATGAATCGGTTATCTTCTTCACCTGTGTTTCCGTCATTATTCGATTGTTGCGCTGGATAATAAGGTGGAACGGAAGGAGATGGATCTAAAGCAGATTGAACTGGAGGAGATTCAGTTCGCATGCGGGCAAGTCCCCTAATATGTTCTTGAGTGTTGGAAGAAGGGCCAACATGTCCATATTGTCCATCAGCATATAATGATTGAGGGTTAGCTGAAAGGACAGGGGAAGAGGAAAGGGATGGGGACGAGGACGAGGCAGGGGCTGGTCTTCTATGCATGTGACCTCCACGTTTATACTGACAAGTAAGAAGGTTAGACAAATATGTAAAAATATATGAACACGTATTACGGACACATAATGATGTACATGACGAAGCTTAACATTTTGGTTCAGAAGCAGAAAATGTTCCCTCTTAATTAGCCAATGCCGAGTGTTTATGACGTGCAATTTCCTACGAACAAATATACTATGAATCGCACTCATTTTGATATCAAACATCAATATATGAGCACGATATGCCATGCTAAGCCGACAATAGCCATAATTAACCACACGATCCACTTTCAAACAACACGATAATTCATCAAGTACAAGAACAACCATGAAACATCAATTTCAGCCACATGATCTTCGTTCTCGGCCACACGATCATCAATCAAAGTGGGTGGCCACAGGCATTATAAGCCATTCTGTGAAGTTTTGAAATTTTTTAATTTTTAAATTTTTTTGGGCACCTACAAAAATTTAAATTTATATCAAAGTGGGTGGCCACAGGTATTCTAAGCCATTATGTAAAGTTTTGAAATTTTTTTATTTTTTTATTTTTTTATTTTTATGGGCACCTAAAAAAATGTAAATTTCACTAAAAGTGGGTGGCCACAGGTATTATAAGCCATTCTGTGAAGTTTTAAAATTTTTTATTTTTTAAAATTTTTTTGCGCACCTAAAAATATTTAAATTTCACTCAAAGTGGGTGGCCACAAGTATTCTAAGCCATTCTGTGAAGTTTTAAAATTTTTTATTTTATTATTATTTTTTAATATTTTTTGCACCAAAAAAAATATAAATTTCACTCAAAGTGGGTGGCCACAGGTACTTTAAGCCATTTTCTAAAGTTTTTAAATTTTTTATTTTATTATTATTTTTTAATTTTTTTGGGCACCTAAAAAAATTTAAATTTCACTCAAAGTGGGTGGCCACAGTTATTTTAAGCCATTTTGTGATATTTTGCAAATTTTGGCTTTTTTTATTTTAAAAAAAAAATTCACCAAATTTAATATTTTCCCAAAATCTGACTTTTTTTAATTTTCTGGAAATTTTTATGAATTTATCTAGAATTTATCAATTTTAATGCATTTTCTGAAAAAACGATTTAATTAACCACATGATCGTCATTGAACGCTTAATCGGCGACATAAACAACAAATTAACCAAGCAAACATCAATCAACGCCACATGCAATCCTGAAATCGACCCCTAGCTTAGCCAACCAATCCGACACTAAACAATCCCTAAACAAGTCCAATTAATACTCATTATACTAGGCAGGGCTTAGGGAGTCGCTTACTTGATTCAAGGTCAAGAAAAACCAAACAATAATATTATTTTGGCAGGTCGGCCAATGGAAGGCTCAGCACGGGTGCCGGCCCAAGTGGTGGCTAGTCGGCCAGGCGATCGACACGGCGCTCGGCCACTGCCGGACGAACGACAATGTTGAGCCGGGCGGCGACAAGGCGTACGGGCAAGAAACTCGGGCGGCAACTGGGCGGCAACGGTTGGCTGGTACACATTGCGACGGCTGCGAGCGGCGGCGGGCGGCGACGGCGACAAAGAAGTCCTCGGGCGACGCTGGGCGGCGACGGCATCGTGCGATCTGCTGGACGGTGACGGCTAGGCGGCGACGGCGATGGCAAGTGCTCGAGCGAGGATGGGCAAGTGGATTGGGCGTCGGGCGACCGTCGGGAGGCGACGGCGTCGGGCACCTCCCGGGCAGCGGCGAAGCCTCGGGCGAGGCCAAGCGGCAACGGCTTCGGGCCGGTCGCCGGGCGACCGGGCGGCGACGGCAGATCGGGCAGCTGGGCTGGGCCGCGGCGAGCTCTGGGCAAGGGCCGGGCGGCGACGGCTTCGGGCCGGCCGCTAGGCGGGCTGCGAGGTGGGCGCGCGGGTAAGCCGGGCAGCGGGAAGCTCCGCCAGGCGAGCGACAAGCACACGCGCGGGCAGGCGGTGGCGGCGATGGCGACGGCGGCAGGGAGCTACCGGGCGGGCGGGCAGGCGACAATGGCGACGGCGGGCTGGCGCAAATGGTCCATGGTACTCGGCGACGACAACGGGAAGAAGAAGAAGAAGAAGAAGAAGAAGAAGAAGAGAAAAAGAAAAAGAAAAGCAAGAAGGGACAAAGTCTGAAAAGAAGAGTGGACGTGACGGGCACGTGCGCATGCAGGGGGGAGAGAGAGAGAGAGACGGGCGAAAAAATTTAAAACGTGCGCGAATGTGGTTGCGACGGAATTTGCAACGGAAAAAAAAAAAAGGATCCGTCGCAAATTTGCGACGGATTCCAAAAAATAAGGGCATTTTCGAATCCGTCGCAAATTTGCGACGAACATATTCTTGTCCGTCGCAAATTTGGGAGGGACTTTTTTCCCATCCCAAATTTGCAACCGACATTTTTTGTCCGTTGCAAATTTGCGATCGACATTTTTTTGCTCGTCGCAAATTTGCGACGATATTTTCATCCGTCGCAAATTTGCGACGGATTTTTTTGTTCGTCGCAAATTTGGGAGAGAATTTTTTTCCTGTCGCAAATTCACGACGGACAATATTTGTCCATCGAAAATTTGGGAGGGAATTTTTTTCCCGTCCCAAATTTGCGACGGACATTTTTTTGTCCGTTGAAAATTTGCGACGGATATTTTTTTGGCCGTCGCAAATTTGCGACAGATATTTTGTCCGTCGCAAATTTGCGACGGATAATATTGGTCCTTCGCAAATTTGGGAGGGAATTTTTTTCCCGTCCAAAATTTGCGACGAACATTTTTTCTCTGTCGCAAATTTTGGACGTAATTTTTTGTCCGTTCAAAATTTTGCGACAGAACAATATCGTCCGTCGCAAATTTGCGACGGATTTTTTTGTCGGTCGCAAATTTGCGACGGAATTATGGTCCGTCGCAAATTTGCGACGGAAAAATATTGTCCGTCGCAAAATTTTGGACGTAATTTTTTGGCCATCCAAAATTTTGCGACGGATTGTTTTTTCCGTCGCAAATTTTGGACGTAATTTTTTTTCGTCCAAAATTTTGCGACAGACAAAAAATCCATCGCAAATTGCGACGGAAACATATTGTCCGTCACAAATTTGCAACGGAATTATTTTTCCGTCGCAAATTTCCGACGGATTTATTTCGTATTCCAAAAATAAAGGGCATTTTCGAATCTGTCGCAAATTTGCGACGGATTCGGAAAATTGCCGTGAATTTCACTTCCGGCGATAAATCTTCGATGAACAGTAGCCACGAATAAGTTATTGTCGTAAAATGAGCGACGAAATTAGCAACGATCCAAATCCAATGGAAAATAGAATATCGCAAATATCATCGCACGAATAATATTTGAGTTGTCGTCATTTAGCGACAAATTTTCCGACGATCAATTAAATTAATAAGAATAATCGATAACAACAATAAAAACAACAACAATAATGACAATAACAATAACAATAATAAGAAGAACAATAATAATAATTATGACAACCAAAATAACACTTGTCGCAATAATTATTACACATTATTAGTGTTTTGTAACAAAAATTTTAATCTTCGTCTTCGTCTTCGTCTTTGTCTTGATCTTCATCTTCATCTTTTTCATGAGCATCATCTTCATCATCTGTCTCAAAATCAGATTCTGAACCATCTTGTACATTTTATTCGCAAATTTCAGTTGGATCCACATCTATCATTACTCCACATGGATCTCGTAAAGTTGGAATGTTATATTCCTCAGTTTCAACCGTGTTACAAACTTCCTCTTGTTGATAGGCTCTATCCTTCCAGTGTTTCTCGATTTTTCTTCATGCTTTGATTTTACATACAGCCCACCAATCAGCTTTGTCACGTTTCAAACTAGGATATGATGTATAACATACTTGAATTGCTTATTGTGCCAAGACAAATTATTCATATTTCATATACCTTTTCTTGTGATTTATTTCAACCAAATTAAACTTCGTATGCACCTTCATTCCTTTGACGAGGTCGAACCACTTGCACTTAAATAACACAACCCGCATCATTAAAGGTCCAGGGTACTCTATCTCTATGATTTCATCCAACAAGCCATAAAAATCATCTTTTGAACTGCCACCATTGGATGACCGAACACACACACCACTATTCATTGTGGCTTTTCCCATTCCATATTCTTGAGTGTGAAAATTATATCCATTTATGAAATATGCTGGCCAACTTCGTACTCTTAACTGTGGACCCCATGACAGATGATATAGCAATCCTTGCTCTCCAAGTTCATCATGATTACCGTGAACCTAAGGTTACACACGCAATGTCAATAATATATATTTTAATAAATGATGTATAAAATTTAAATAACTTGGTTTTGGTCCATAGGCAACTTACATATGTTTTGAACCATGCTGCAAATTGTTCATCGCACAAACGGTCAAACTCATTTGGTGGTAGTCCATACATTGAAATTTGGAAAATCCTAGTAATAAATACAATTTACATTGAACCATGCTGCAAATACAATATATATTTCGAGGACGAAATTTTTATTAGGGGGAAGAATTGTAACATTCTGAATTTTCGATCCTTTTCTCGGGATTTAGGAAATGAATATTGATCAATGCACTTATAGTGAGATCTCACCCGGAAATGCGCATTCACGGGATGCTAACCGTAGGGGTAAGGCCATTACGGGACTGAGTTCGCACGACCAAAGAACTCAACCTTGGTTCGACCTTCGACCATAAGGATTGACGAGGGAATGTTTTGAACCAACAGAGACCGGTCTATTTGATTGATCGTGTCCGAAGGGAACTAGCGACAGACCCTCGCAATTACATGACAATCGAGGTCGCCTTGGTTGAGCAAACTTAAACGTGATTTGACTTAGTGTCGGTCACGGTCGAGAGCGCGTAATCCTAATGAGCCACCCGTTAGCCAGAGATAAGTTAAAGTCGCGATTGTTCGATTTTAGTCATTTCTTGGAATTCGGGCCCGGGAATCTAGAATTTTGAAAGTGACAATTTTGAGCGGCCGATGACGTTTTTGGCTTGTCCAACCTTGGGGCCACCCATTTCTGCAAAAAAATGGATTTTAGTTCGGGACCGGAAAAATTACGATTTTGCCCCTCTGGTCCCCGACGTTGATTCTGAAGTCGTATGAGGTTATTTTTCGAGGCCGATGCCATTTTGGAGTGGCCACGCATATTTGGAGTGTGTTCGGTCAAAAATTGGAATTTTGGCTCGGAAGTGAAAATAATATTATTTTATTCCCCAGGACTTTGCAGTCGATTTTCGAGGGCTTGAGAAGCTATTTTCGCGATTCCGACACCATATTATGTTGGCCACACACATTTGGGGTTGGTACGGGCGAAAATTGGAATTTCGACCCGGGACCGAAAAAATGACCATTTTGCCCCTAGGCCATTTTTAGTTCCGAATTTTGGGAAAATTTTGGGGATAATTATTTGGATAATTCAGATCAATTATTGGGGCCAAAGACCAAAATGCCCCTCAATTATTTGGATAAGATCAACCAAGACCGTTGGATTAAGGGCGTTTTAGTCAAATCTCCCGGATCGGCGACACGTGTCCCCCACCAGCCCACTTTTTTGACCAATATTAACTTTCTCTCTCCCCTTCACCTCCTCATTCGGCCACTCCCCCAACCAGAACTCCCCTTCCTCTCTCTCTCCACAATTTCTCTTCTTTGCCGATTCTCCCTTCGCCAATCGTGAGCTCGCCATCGCCGGAGCTGCTGGGCCGGCTGTTCCAGCCCCTTGTCCAGCCCGTTTGTCCGCCTTTTCAAAGTAAGTGACCTCCCCAAATGTTGCCTAGGACCTCGGGTATTGTTAGGCTGGTTTAGGGCTCGGTTTAGGGTGAATTTAGTGGCTGGTTTGCTCGGTGGTGCGTGTTGACTGATTTCCGGCTAGGCTGCTGCTGCGTCGCCAGATTTTGCTATTTTTATTGTGACTTGTGTGGCCCGAATTTGAGGAATTTTTCTTCATGAAAGTTTTTCCCAACATCTTGAAGTATAACATACTTTAATTTGGGAATTTTTGGAAATCATTTGAGGCCATTCGAAAGTCCATCTTTGGACCGAAACAAAACTGCCCGATTTACTGTTCACCCGACCTTCTGGTCTGTTCGAATTTTGATAAATTTTTCCAGGTCTATTTTCAAAATACTTCCTTCACAAAAATTGTTGGGGACATTTGTGGCTATAACATATAAAAATTTCAAGACTTTCCAAAATGATTTGGATACTGAATGAGTTGTATTTTGATGGCCTGAGGGGCTGTCCGAGCGAATCGGATTTTGTTCGACTTTGAGTGTCAAAACGAGGTGGTTACGGTTAGAACTGGGTTTCTAGTTCTGCACGGAAAATGTTCCTCGAGATGTTTTGTACAACATATCCAAATTTCATAATTCTTGGAATTGATTTACCATTTATTTCAAATGGATTTCTGTCACTGTGCAACTGCCTAGTTTGGAACCGATTTTGTATATTCCAGGTTTTTCTCTCTCTCGGACTGAGTTAGTGGCTGGTTGTTTGCATGGTTGTGGACTGATTTGGACGATGAATTTCGAGGTTTAGGAGCCTGAGTTAGGGCTGTGATGTTGTGGATTAATCGGGGATTAATTGTGTGATTGATTGGAATTGTTACGGCATGATTGGGTTTATTCTGATAATTGCATTATTTGTGATCGTTGACTGGTGCGGAAATGCATTTCGGGTTGATTGTGGGTTGATTGTGTGCTGTATGTGTGTGGCCGTGAGGCGTGGTGATGTGATTGTGCATTGGATGCGCGTGCCAAGTACGTGTGATGGAGTGGTGTATTCGTGTGGCGAGAACGTGTGCATTTGTGATGTGTGTGGGAGGTGTGAGATTGTGTGTGATAGCGCGTTTGAGTGGCCGTGTGGTACGTGTGGTATGAGTGGAACGAAGGTACGGATGTGTAGGATTGGTTGGGAAAAGGTCCGTCCTGAGGCGTGTACGTTTACGCGGGACGATGCCGTCCCTGACGAGGTGACGATGCCCGGCCCGACGGGGTGTCGATGCCTGACGAGGTCAGAAGACCGTTGGCCTGATGCGTTTTACGCGGGCACGGTAATTAAGGAAAGGGAGAGGTAGGATTCCGTCCTGAGGCGTGTTCGTTTACGCGGGATGATGCCATCCCTGACGAGGTGACGATGCCCGGCCCGACGGGGTGACGATGCCTGACGAGGTCAGAAGACCGTTGGCCTGATGCGTTTTACGCGGGCGCGGTAGTGGTGGAAGAGTTGAGAATGAGTGGGAATTGGCTTGAGGTGCGAGGTTTGAGAAAGTGACGCGTGGTGTGAGTTAGTGTGCGAGTGTGTTTGTATCGCGTGATGTGATGCTTAATTATGGGGTAGAAACTGCTAGGCACGGTATGGGACGTGCCCAAGTGGTTTCTGTCTTATAATTGAGGCACGCGCGCATCTGTGATTCCTTGCTGTGATGTACTGGCTGTATTATGGTCTAGCATGCAGGAACGTGCATGATGGGTTCCAGGTAGGTTCGTGTGTGATTGTT
The DNA here is from genome assembly GCF_021117445.2 of Syzygium oleosum. Taxonomy (NCBI): domain Eukaryota; kingdom Viridiplantae; phylum Streptophyta; class Magnoliopsida; order Myrtales; family Myrtaceae; genus Syzygium; species Syzygium oleosum. The sequence continues at coordinate 8,946,827 of NW_026607495.1, forward strand.
ACATTGATTTATCGTTGTGTGAGATGCGTGTTCTGTCTGACGGTACGTGAGTGCCTACGTGGGGTTTGGGGTTGTGCACTTATTGAGATTCGTCTCATGATTGTATAACCACCACTTTCAGACCCCCAGTCGTAAACCCAGGGAGCCTGCTTCCTCTTTTTGGAGTTTGAAGAGCCGCCCATGGTGCCTAGTGGAGCTGCAGGTGATCCTCAAGAGCAGATTGGAAGAGGGCGACCAGTAGTTTTCCCCTAGGGTATTTTAGGGGTTACGCAGAATAGATCGATCAATAGTGAAGTTAAGTTAACCAAAGCCCTGAACTTTTGTTAAAACGGTGGCGGAGGATATTCGTCTGTATTTATGTCTGTAATATGTAGCTTGTATATTTGGTGCTGTATGAAGATGTTGTTGTTTGATTCTCATGGTGTTATACCCCGTCGTCGTCATCTTTCTGTCCGAGGTTTTTATATTCGCTTCCGCATGTGGCTCTGATGTTTGGGTTGGGTCGGCGACGTTCCTGGGACGTCGCAAATATTCGACCAGAGTGGGATGTCGCGAGCTCGATGGGGGTTCAGGGCGTGACAGAGGCCGCTCGGCCTCCCCCCATGGCCGGCGAGGTCTCGCCGGTCCGGCGACCGGCCACCAAGTTAGAACAAAAAACAGGAAAAAAACATCAATAAAAAAAAATTTCACATCCAGCGATGAATAGAAATGACAGGACCGTATTAGTCGCATGTTTAGTCATGAAATTATCTACGATACTTACCGGTGGAAAAGCTTTACTGAGATTGATTTCTCCGCGCACGGATTATTGAGAGAAACGAAAGAGGGAGAAGGCGGGAGAAAAGCGGGCGATGTGAGGAATCAGTACTGAGAGAGAGAAATTGACGAGTGGGGTGCATATGACGAGAAATTAGCGACGAATCCGTTTTCGTCGCAAATTGCGACGGATAAAATATTCGTCGCTACTTTCGTCACAAAAGGGTAAATTTTGTTGCACAAATTAGCGACGGAAAATAAATCCGTCGCTAAAGTCGTCGCAAATTTGCGACGGAAAACTAGTCGTCGCTAATTTGCGACGGAATTAGCGACGACCAACTTTCCGTCGCAAATTTGCGACGAATTTTACCACGGAAAATAATTTGCGACGAAATTAGCGACGGAAAATAATACGTCGCAAATTTGCGACAAATTTTGCGACGGAATTATTTTCCGTCGCAAATTTTGCAACGGATTTAGAATTCCGTCGCAAATTTGCGACAAAAAATTCCCCATCGCAAAATTCATGTTTTTTTGTAGTGAAATATAGAGGAAATGAAACAGCCATCCTCCTACACAGAGGACACAGTCTCTTAACACAAAGCAACACAAACCTGTAATTTGTCGCAACCATCCCAACAGGGCAGAGACGGGTTTAAGAGGTAACGACGAGTTGAGGACCAACAGGTGTGGATTCTCCCAAATCCTAACCTCGCACAATGTTGGAGGAATCATTTTAATTAATTAACCTAAGAAGGTTCTATCATGCGAGGGAGTTGTCACTAGCCTATTGGGGCCGACTATGAGTTAAGTGAGATATTAGGATAAATCTCACTTCCTACGCAACTAGAAATCTAAGTAAAGAGACTTTGTTATACTAATCATCTAATTATGCCCCTAAATTTGATTATTTGTTACGGTCTTGTATTCAATAATGTGTCCTAAAATTCTCGTCCGCTAAGATGTTTTGATGTTTATTTTTATCCTAGAATGAAACCTAACCACTCAACTAAAAAAAAGAATCACAACACAAAAATGGTATAAAAGCAATCACAACAAACATATCAAGAATAGTAATGAATAATGAATAAGAAATAAATGTGGTAAAGTAACCCAATACAATGTCGGGTAAAGAATATTATATAGCCTCGGTATTAAGCCCATGACAGCAACCCCATGAGCTAAAATCAAATTAAATCCAATTTTTTTTTCTAAGGAAGCTAATTTACTTAAACCCATACTCAACTAAAGAAAACCATAAAATTTTTCCAAACAATATGTATCCTAGCTTAAGGAAACTAAACTAAATCTAATAGTAAGATCTAACAATCTAAACAAGGCCTATTTTCTAACCATTTTCTATTTTTTTATTATTTTGTTATTTTATTATTTGTTATTTCTGGTAAATGAGGACTGGGCTGGGCCTACCGAATATGTGGACTCCAATTGGACTTTACAGGGCTTGGCCACGGACACAAGTTGGGCTTTATTACATCAAGCCCATTTTTTATTATTAACTTACAAAGCTCATTTTCTACGTAACCCTGTAAAGCCCAATTTCTATTAAAGCCATATCAAGCCCTAAGCCCATCTCTTATCTTCACCGAACCTAACTCACTGTTCACCACTCTAACACTAAGCCCTTTTCGACCAAAAAAAAAACAAAAACACCAAGCCCTTAACCACGGGGGTTGCCCCAGTGGCCACCCTTCCCACTTGGGAAGGGAGCCCACCTCCTCAAAGGGAGTTGGAGATGGGGACGCGTGAGCAAGAAAGTAGGGTTTCGAAACCTGCGCACAGCACATAGTACACACAGTGGTTTGTAACATAGAAAAATGATAGAACCAGACAAAAAAACACTAAGGGCGCGTTTGACAACCGGCCAAACAGTAACTATTTATATTCTTTTATTCCCAGAATCAGTTTTGGAACAGAAATCCGTTTGGTAAATTTTTTGTTCCCAGAATCAGTTTTGAAACAGAATCAAAAAGAAAAAAAAGTTGCTTCTTAATTCTAAGAACAAGAATAAAAAAATGGAAAAGCAAATTTTTTTTTCTTCTTCTTCTTCCTGGCCTATGGGTGGTGGCCGGTCATCGGCCACCGGCCACAGGCCAGGGCTAGCAAGGGCAGCTTGCGACTTGGGCAAGGGCGGTCCTCGCCGGATCTGGCGAGGGTGACCCTCGACGGCCCTCCGCTAGCCGCCCTTGTCGGATCTAGCGAGGGTCGCCGCCGCCGCCCTCACCGGATCTGGCGAGGGTCGTCGCAGCCCTCACCAGATCCGGCGAGGGCAGCTCGGGCGAGTGCTGCCCTCTCCAGCCCTGTCCTATGGCCGATCGCCGGTGCCGGCAACCTGGCCATGGCCAAGGAAGGGAAAGAAGAAGAAAAAAAAATATTAAAATATTTAAAATATTATTAATAAAAAGAAATTTTGTGCAGTTACCAAACGTATTTCTGTTCTTTTTCTATTCCAAGAATAGAAATTTTGGAGAGTTACCAAACACCTTCAAATGCTTAGAAATTGTTCCCGAGTACGGAATTAAAAAGAATCATTTCTGAACAAAAATTATTTCCGGAAACAGAATAGTTGCTAAACGTATCCTAAAGGCACAAATGATAATCATTCTGTTTCTCTATTTTTCCAGTCCTCAGTATAATGGCACAAATAGGCTCTCATAATTGGGGCACTGATAATTGCTACCCTTCATGCAGTAATGATTCATCTAGTAATGATTCAGTGGCTATCATTGCAGCAAGTAGTGATTCATCTAGTGAAGCCAAGCTAGATTGGCAATACATGTTCCTTTGACCTCTGTTTATGCAGAAGTTCCTGTGACTTAGCCAACTGATTATGAAAGAACAATGATGACCTCAGTTCAACTCCACATCTAGCTTTCGTCGGAGATTAGAGTGCGTGGTCCACAAACCTCATTTGATGGTAATCTATTCACAGCATCAATCTTTCCTCATTAAAGAATGGATCTAGCGCTCTAAATTATCACTGAAGATGCAGGACTCATACCCACTCTAAATCATCGGCGAAGACATGAGATTGAGAGTTGAGACACAATCTAAGAATGATGCCGTGATAGTGGCGGTTTTAGCCAGATCTTGGTCTTGCCCTTTCGTGCATCATCACATTGCCAATGGCGGATTACAAGTGCCTCTATGAGTCCTTGTTATCTTTTCTGGGATTTCAAAGATGTGAGGAGGACTGGAGCAGTGGTAATGGTGGATTAAATCTTGTTCATGAGAGGGAAGGCTCTGTTATTAGCTTCCTGTAGTGAGAAAGGACTATGACCAAGACCAGGCTGTTTAAATTTTTTTTTACCAAGGACTCATTGCAAAGCAGCAGCAATTTAATTTCATGCTTCCATTCCTTAGGCAATGTCATGAGCTAAACTGGGATCTGGTTAACAGTTTGGGTCGAGGCTTGTGATGCCTTAAAATTACATGTCCTTAAATCATCAAAACCTTATATTAGGATGAGCTTCATATCTGTACGAGCTTAGAAATAATAGTTCTTTCCTTAATATAAAAAATAGGGATTTCAGGTCAGTTCTATAACGTACTTGCGAGCCTTTGACTAGAAGACCCCCATTTCTTTCATGTAACACGATTAAATTCGTTCTCTCCCCTGTCTAGCTCATCCTATTAGGATCATAGCTTTGACAATTGTTTCAGAAGAGGCTATTTTGAACTTGCGAAGCCCAATACATGGAGTTCAATTTGACTTGTTTAAGGTCAAATGTGGCACAAGAAAAATAGGACTGGAGAGAGCCGAAAAATTGCGCACTGACTGCCGATGAGGTGGCGAGATCATTGGCAAGACGGAAATCATAGACGGCAACTGCAAGAGACCATTGTAAATCTTCTAGTGATTCTAGTTCCTCCTTTCTCATGCTTGGGCTTGATAAAACTTGGGCATGAGTCAATATTACATGCCCCGATAATGATATCCCCCATTGTTCAAGTACTCTTTACCTCTTGGGATTCCTGTTGTTACTCCATTTTGCTTCTTGCAAGAAGGCTTTGCACAAATAATACCAGTATGAAACACTAGAAACACAGTTTCCACATTAGGTAGGGAATTCCTAAAACTCGGACGTGTACATGGTCAATTAATATAATGTCTGAGTACCGAAGTTCTTTGCTTAATACCGGTTAGGATGACACTTTTCCCGGTCTCCTCAAGAGTGCCATAAGCTATATTCGTTCATGCTGTGGTTGAGAGCTAAGAAGCACAACTTCATACAGCCAGGAAGATCTTCCACAGCATTGATGTCCTATCTGAAACCACAAAGATGATTAGGTGCAACTTCAACCTATAAAGTGCATGAATATTATCATCTCCAAGTTTATCCAAGAGAGGACCTGCGAAGTGTCTGTGAATAGCTCCAATTCGTCCAATGTGCCATAGATATCGTGCTCATTGTCGGGGATAGTGATCAGCGAGGTCACTTTGGTCAGCCCTTGATAACTCTATAAACATAGAGTTATTTTATCTACTTTAGGCAATAAATAATGCAATTTTTTTTAGAATATATTTGGATTTCCTTTTATTTACTTAATTTTTCCTTGTTTATGCAGAATATTGAGATATGGAGAAAATAAGGAAAATATGGCAAAAAGAAGGAAAGGAATGTTCTACCCAGAGAAGAGTTAGAAGGTGGATATCACATTGGGAATTCTGCGATTTATTCCCTAATTTTATGCGAAAAAGAAGCAATTGCTTTGTGAGAGGAGTCTTGGATGTTATCATATAAATAGGATAATTTGGGGGAACCACGAGTTTTTTTTTTTAGATCGTTTTTGTTTTCAATGTTCTAGGAGTTTTTCAAGTATTTTGAAAAGAAGACAAAAGTGGTGACAGAATTATTGTTCTTTCATTCAAGATGTTTGGTTTAATTTATATTTTTGTTTCTTCCTCTATTATGTTCTAATTTTCTTTGTTAGAGCTACGATGTAGCCTAACCACGATGATATGAATTTCATACTTTTTATGTTTGGCAAGTGATTTCATTCATGTGAGTTATATATTATTGTGCTTATTGCCTTTAAGTGACTGGCCACCACTTGAATGATTTGATGTGCATATTTGAGATTGAAAAGTGATAATATGCAATTGCTCCTTATAATATAAAACCATGAATTAAATGTGTATAGAAATATACCATGTTATTTGTGTAGCTTTCGGTGATAAGGTGGTCCAAAAGATTCATTATAAACCGGGAATATTCACAGATTTTAATACACTTATGTTTATTTAAATTCACATAGAGATATAGTGAATTGATAAACTGAGTAGGTTTGTTATACCTAGAGATAGGATAGTAAATAGACTAGGAAATTTCGCTATCACATGTTTGATATTATTCTTGTATGCATAAGATCTAAAATTCATATCTAGTGGTTATGGTGAAATCGGATGCTCTAATATATTTTATCTGATTGATTATCTGCCTTTAGTTTCTAAAATTTCGTTTTTTAAAAATTGTCAATTTTTATTTATTCTCAATTCTATTTTGATCTGTTAGATAAATTTTAGAATTAGTCTATTTTTAATATTTAATTGGTTTATTATCATCAATCTCTATGGAATGATACTCTTCTCATCATTGTATTACTTGTTCAACACGTTCGTTGACACGTGCAGAATTTTACGAGCAAGTTTTTGGCGACGTTGCCGGGGATTGTTTATTTAATACCAATTAATATTGATACCGGATAATTATAAGTTTAATCTAGCTTTTATCTTATTTTTTTCAGAGTATACATTGGTGTATGACATGTAGCCAACAAGGAAAACTTGCTGAGTTTGATCCAGAAATCGAACGGACATTTAAAAGGCGACTAAAAGAACAGAGAAATCACACTAAAAAGATGAAGGGAGTTGGTAATGGTAGAAATCAACGTAGACTCTTGAAAGATTATGCTGCACCAACAGTTGAGGGCACCACATCAAGCATCAGGAGTCCTGTAATTCAAGCAAACAACTTTGAGATCAAGCCATCACTGATTCAGATGCTTCAACAATCAGTGCAATTTAGTGGGCTACCAAGCGATGATCCAAATGCTCACATAGATGCTTTTCTTGAAATCTGTGACACAATTAAATATAATGGAGTTTCAGATGATGCTGTTAGATTGAGATTATTTCCATTCTCTCTTAGAGATAAAGCTAAAAGTTGGCTCTCTTCTCTTCCTGCAGGATTGATCACTACATGGAATGATATGGCCCAAAAATTTCTTGGTAAGTTCTTTCCACCTGCAAAGTCTACAAAAATGCGTAACGATATTACTAATTGTATGCATATGGATAATGAATCATTGTATGAAGCATGGGAAAGATTCAAGGAGTTTCTTAGGAGATGCCCACATCATGGACTACCCGTATAGATGCAGGTACAAACTTTTTATAATGGGTGTAGTACAAATCTCCGTTCTATGATTGATGCAGCTGCAGGGGGAACTCTGAATAATAAAACACCAGAAGAAGCCTACAACTTATTAGAGGAGATGGCATCCAATAGTTATCAGTGGCCTACTGAGAGGATACCAGTGCGAAAAGCTAGCGGAGTTCATGAGGTAGATGCTTTCACGGCAATTGCTGCGCAAATTGAAGCACTCAACAAAAGGATAGATAATATGAGTGTTTCAGGCATGAAAATTCAGAATATGACATGCGATTTTTGCGGTGGAGGATATGTTAGCACAGAATGTCAGGTAGGTAACACTTTTGCACAACCTAATGAAAATGCTAACTTTGTTGAGAATTTTAACGGATCACAGAATGATCCCTACTCCAACACGTACAATTCGGGATGGCACAATCATCCAAATTTTTCATAGAGTAATCAGAATGTGACGAGTCAACCATCGGGATTCAAACAACCATAAGAAACAAAGTCCAATTTGGAAGATATAGTCACAAAACTTGCTAACACTACTCAGGACTTCATCAAGAGCACAGATGTGAGATTTCAGAACCAAGAGGCTTCAATCAGAAATCTGGAGATGCAAGCGGGACAGTTAGCAAATATGATGTCGGGGAGACAACATGGTTCTTTGCCTAGCAACACAAAGAAAAATCCAATTGAAAATGTAAAAGCTATAACCCTGAGAAGTGGTAAACAAGTGGGTGAAGAAGATGCTGAACAAAAGATTTCTAGAGACAAAAAAGAAGAGGTCAAGAAACAACCAAAGGAGATAGGCAAGAGCAAACTTTTTCCAGATAATCCCAAGCCATACGTGCCGCCAGTTCCATTCCTTCAGCGACTCCAGCAGCACAAAATAGATAAGCAATTTTTTAAATTTCTTGATGTTTTTAAAAAATTGCACATTAATATTCCTTTTGCAGATGCTTTAGCGCAAATGCCTAGCTATGCAAAATTTTTGAAAGAGATTTGGGCAAACAAAAGGAAGCTAGAGGATTATGAAACTGTGAAGTTGAATGAGAAATGTTCAGCCATCCTACAAAATAAATTACCTCCGAAGTTAAAAGATCCATGGAGTTTTACAATTCCTTGCACAATTGGGGATTTTTACTTTGAAAAGGCATTGTGTGATTTAGGTTCAAGTATTAATTTGATGCCTTTTTCTGTTTTCAGGAAATTAGGATTGGGTGAAGTAAAAGCAACCACAGTGTCGCTTTAACTGATTGATCGATCAATTAAATACCCGAGAGGTATTGTGGAAGATGTATTGGTAAAGGTTGACAAGTTTATCTTTCCTGCAAATTTCATAGTTCTTGACATGGAGAAAGATTTTGAGGTACCGCTTATCTTAGGTCGTCCTTTTCTAGCAACAGGAAGAACTCTTATTGATGTACAACAAGGGAAGTTGATTCTTAGAGTTCGAGATGATCTTATTTCTTTTAATGTTTTTAAAGCAATGAAATATCCATCTGATGATAATTCTTGTTTTAGAGTTGAGACAGTTGACAAGTTGGTGAATAATGGTTTTCAAGAAAATATTTTTAAAGACCCACTTGAAGCATGTCTGGTTCAATCAAAAGACAGAGAAATTGAGAATGAGGAGATAACGGAGTATGCAAATTTTATGGAGGCAAATCCAACATATTCAAGGCATAAGGCAACAAAATTTGAGGAGTTGGGACAACACACAACAAAGCTTAAGCCATCAATTGAAGAGCCTCCGATTCTTGAACTCAAACCCTTACCCTCTCATTTGAAATATGCTTATTTAGATGGAATTTCTTCTTTACCAGTAATGATATCTTCTTCTTTGACAGATATAATGGAGGAGAAATTGCTCAGAGTGTTGAGAGAGCAAAAAGGTGCAATTGGATGGAAAATAGCTGACATCAAGGGAATTAGTCCTTCACTTTGCATGCACAAAATTTTGAAGGAGGAACAACATAAACCCACCATCCAACCTCAGAGGCGTTTGAACCCGAAAATGCAAGAAGTGGTGAAAGCTGAGGTAATTAAGTTACTTGATGCAGGGATCATCTATCCTATCTCTGATAGTTCTTGGGTAAGTCCTGTGCAAGTTGTGCCAAAGAAAAGAGGTATGACTGTTCAGAAAAATGACAATAATGAATTGATTCCTACTAGGACAGTTACTGGATGGCGTGTGTGCATGGATTATAGAAAATTGAATGATGCCACTAGAAAAGATCATTTTCCTTTACCATTTATTGATCAGATGTTGGAAAGACTTGCAGGTCATGAGTTTTATTGCTTTCTTGATGGATATTCAGGGTATAATCAGATCCCTATTGCACCAGAAGATCAAGAAAAAACTACTTTCACTTGTCCCTATGGTACTTTTGCTTTTAGAAGAATGCCCTTTGGTCTTTGTAATGCACTAGCTACTTTTCAGAGATGCATGATGGCTATTTTTTTTTTATATGGTTGAAAAATATATTGAGATTTTTATGGATGATTTTTTCCGTTTTTGGCTCATCATTTGATTCTTGTTTAAATAATTTGGCTTTGGTCTTACAAAGATGTGAGGAGACTAACTTTGTTTTAAATTGGGAGAAGTGTCATTTTGTGGTACAGGAAGGAATAGTGCTCAGGCATAAGATTTCTAGAAATGGAATAGAAGTCGATCGAGCCAAAGTGGAGGTTATTGCAAAATTGCCTCCACCAACATTTGTGAAACTTGTCAGAAGATTTTTGGGGCATGCAGGATTCTATAGGCGATTTATAAAAGATTTTTCAAAAATTACTAAACCCCTATCTAATCTTTTGGTAAAAGATGCACTATTTAATTTTACTGATGAATGCGTGCAGGCTTTTAACACTTTAAAGGAAAAGTTAGTATCAACACCTATCATGGCAACACCAGAATGGGATTTACCTTTTGAGCTGATGTGTGATGCTAGAGATTCTGCAATGGGAGCTGTTTTGGGACAGAGGAAGAATGGAATTTTTCAAACCATTTACTATGCCAGTCGAACCTTGTTAGGTGCACAATTGAATAATTCAACAACAGAAAAGGAACTTTTGGCAGTAGTTTTTGCTTTTGATAAATTTTGTTCTTATTTAATTGGCTCAAAAGTTATAATTTATTCTGACCACTCTACTCTTAAGTATCTGCTTGAAAAGAAAGAATCAAAACCACGTTTAAACAGGTGGATTCTATTGCTGCAAGAATTTGATTTGAAAATCAAAGATAAGAAGGGGACTGAAAATCTAGTTGCAGATCACTTGTCAAGAATTCTGAATTTAAAGGAAGAGGTAAGTCCAATTATGGAAGAATTCCCTGATGAGAAAATTTTTTCCATCAAATCCACAAAAATTCCTTGGTACGCTGATTTTGTGAATTATTTGGTAAATAATATTCTTCCTCCTGAATTGTCATATCAACAGAAGAAAAAATTCTTTTCTGATGTTAAAAATTATTTTTGGGAAGAACCTTTTCGTTTTAAAGTATGTGCAGACCAGGCCATAAGGAGATGTGTTCCAGACGAAGAGAGGGCAAATATTCTACATCATTGTCATGATAGAGAGGCAGGTGGTCATTTTGGTGCCATCAAAACTGCAGCTAAGATTTTACAATCTAGATTTTATTGGCCAACACTATTTAAAGATGCATACTTCTATGTAGCTTCATGTGATCGGTGTCAGAGAACTGGAAATATTTCTAGGAAAAATGAGATGCCTTTAAACAACATTATTTTGTGTGAATTATTTGATGTTTGGGGTATTGATTTCATGGGACCCTTTACACCTTCCTATGGTAATTTATACATTTTTGTGGATGTGGAGTATGTGTCTAAGTGGGTAGAAGCTGTAGCATTGCCAAAAAATGATGCTAAGGCTGTTGTCAAATTCTTAAAGAAAAATATTTTTACGCGAGTCGGCACTCCTAGGGCAATCATAAGTGATAGGGGGGACACACTTTTGCAATAAACAGTTTAAAGCACTTTTAAGCAAGTATGGAGTCACACATAAGGTTGCAACACCTTATCATCCTCAGACTAGTGGTCAAGTAGAGGTTTCAAATAGGGAAATCAAGCGAATTTTAGAAAAAATAGTGAATGCCTCTAGGAAAGATTGGTCAATGAAACTTGATGATGCACTTTGGGCCTATAGGACAGCATTCAAAACCCCAATTGGGATGTCTCCTTTTAGGCTAGTGTTTGGGAAGGCTTGTCATTTACCGGTGGAATTAGAGCACAAGGCATATTGGGCATTGAAATTTCTGAATTTTGACATACAGTCTGCAAGTGAAAGAAGATTGTTACAACTGAATGAATTGGAGGAATTTCGCAATGAGGCCTATGAAAATGCTAAGATGTACAAGGAGCGTACAAAAAGATGGCATGACAAACACATATTCATAAGAGAGTTCGAAATTGGCCAAAAAGTTTCACTTTATAACTCTCGTCTTAAACTTTTTCCAGGAAAGTTACGTTCTCAATGGTCTGGTCCTTATACAGTCACACAGGTATTTCCATACGGAACAGTTGAAGTTGCACATAACACCGAAGGCACATTTAAGGTGAACGGCCAACGTTTGAAGCCTTACTTCAAAGGTCGTTACAACAAGCAGAAGACCACTATCGAATTTCATCCTCCAGAATAGCGACATCTGAGATAGTTTGGCTGAAAACTATAAAGCAAGCGCTTCTTGGGAGGCAACCCAAACATTTTTATTATGTTTCTTCATTAATTTTTATGTTCATTTAAAAAAAAAAACATGATTCATTTTTTCTTTTATCCAGGTTAATTTTGTTTCTTGAAGGATCACCTTTTTGGAGTTTAGTCATCAAAACCATCCATGGACACATCCTACAGCAAGGGTAGTTTTCTTGTTCCTATTTTTCTTTTGTTTCTTTTGTTTTTCGCATTGAGGACAATGCTTCATTCAAGTTTGGGGATGAGACAAAATTTTTGCTAAATCTGAAAAAAAAAATTTCATCGCATTCCTTGTTGTGAATTGTTGCGATTCTTAGGAAAATTTAAATTTTGTTCAAACTTGCGAATGACATGTGAGTTAATTTTGATTCTAATTATGTTGATCCACTTACCGAGCACTAAAAGTCCTTAATTTTTTAGTAGTGTGTACATCTAGAGAACATTCATGTGAAGTATGTGCTTTTCTTAGATCTCACCCAAATCTTAGAATTTGTTTGATTTTCTCTTGAGACGAAATCCTAGGCTACATCTAATTGAGAAAATGATTTAGGCAATTTTTGGATCGATTGAGCCTTTCAAGCCAACCCTGTTTATTTATCCATAGCCACCCCCGTTGAGCCTTAATTATTATCCAATCTTTCATTGGCACCCGCATATTTTTTTTAGCTTACCTTTTGCCAAATTATATCATTGTCCCACGCCCCATGAACATGTTGATTTTGTAGGATAAAAGTTTATTTGAGCATAATAGCAATTTGGGAGGAAGGGTGGAGCATGGAAATAATTTGATTGCTATGGTTGTTTGGGGTGTATCGTTTCAAAAAAAAAAGAAGAGGAAAGAAAAAAAAAAGAAATTGCTTTTATGGTTCCCTATCCAACTTTCAATTGAGTGAGCCTTTTGGATACTCAATGGGTTGGGAATGTTCACGTTATATTAGGAGGGACTTAGGGAGGAACTCCACCATAAAGCAATGAAAAAAAAAAGAAAAAAAAAAGAGAAAAAAAGGAGAAAGAATGATGATACGTGATGGCAGAAAGATTATTTTGAAGATGTGAAATTGGGGATAGTGGCATGTGCTCTAATTAGATCCCAGAAATCAATGTGTTCATGGGTGATTTGAGCTTAAATTTACCATTATCTCACCATTAGCCCAGCCTTACATTACAACTTGAGGAAAGTCCTATTGATTTTTTGTTGGATGATTAGCTTACATTAGTGGAGAGAGGAATGAAAAGCAAACCTATGAGATTTGGTTATAATTATAAAGAGTTTTTGAGAAGTTGCATACCAATGTGAACTTATCTGGATTGCATATAATTCGAAAAGATGAGGACTCACACACACACACACTTGGATCACATAGTTAGAATTGGTTTTAACTTATGAATCTATTTCAATGTTTGGATGAAATTTGCGTTTTTCTTTGAATTGTGATTTTGAGCAATTATGGAAGGAAGTCATGGAGAGGGTTGTTAGCTTGAGTATGTTTTATATCTTGCTTTGCTTGAGGACTAGCAAAATGTTAAGTTTGGGGGTTTGATAACTCTATAAACATAGAGTTATTTTATCTACTTTAGGCAATAAATAATGTAATATTTTTTAGAATATATTTGGATTTCCTTTTATTTACTTAATTTTTCTTGTTTATGCAGAATATTGAGATATGGAGAAAATAAGGAAAATATGGCAAAAAGAAGGAAAGGAATGTGCTACCCAGAGAAAAGTTAGAAGGTGGATATCACATTGGGAATTCTGCGATTTATTCCTCAATTTTATGCGAAAAAGAAGCAATTGCCTTGTGAGAGGAGTCTTGGATATTATCATATAAATAGGATAATTTGGGGGAACCGCGAGTTGTTTTTTTAGATCGTTTTTGTTTTCAGTGTTCTAGGAGTTTTTCAAGTATTTTGAAGAGAAGACAAAAGTGGTGACAGAATTATTGTTCTTTCATTCAAAATGTTTGGTTTAATTTATATTTTTGTTTCTTCTTCTATTATGTTCTACTTTTTCTTTGTTAGAGCTACGATGTAGCCTAACCATGATGATATGAATTTCATACTTTTTATGTTTTGCAAGTGATTTCATTCATGTGAGTTATATATTATTGTGCTTATTGCCTTTAAGTGACTGGCCACCATTTGAATGATCTGATGTGCATATTTGAGACTGAGAAGTGATAATATGCAATTGCTCCTTATAATATATAACCATGAATTAAATGTGAATAAAAATATATCATGTTATTTGTGTAGTTTTCGGTGACAAGGTGGTCCAAAAGATTTATTGTAAACCGGAAATATTCACAGATTTTAATGCACTTATGTTTATTTAAATTCACATAGAGTTATAGTGAATTAATAAACTGAGTAGGTTTGCTATACCTAGAGATAGGATAGTAAATAGATTAGGAAATTTCGCTATCACATGTTTGATATTATTCTTGTATGCATAAGGTTATGGTGAAATCGGATGCTCTAGCATATTTTATCTGATTGATTATCTGCCTTTAGTTTCTAAAATTTCGTTTTTAAAAATTGTCAATTTTTATTTATTCTCAATTCTATTTTGATTTGTTAGATAAATTTTAGAATTAGTCTATTTTTAATATTTAATTGGTTTATTATCATCAATCTCTGTGGGACGATACTCTTCTCATCATTGTATTACTTGTTCAACACGTTCGTTGACACGTGCAGAATTTTACGAACAGCCCTTTCCGACAGTTAACTGAGCTGAGGCTCGTCGACCCTTCCGACCACCCAAAAAAAAAGCACTCCATTAGTCTGTCTCTCACAAAGTTCAACTCGTTTGCGAGGCTAAAATTATTCCACTATCTGCAATAATTGACCGCACATTTGCATTGCAATTTTTTGGAATCTATATATTCAAGCTTTCTAAAGTCTAATTTCCTTTAGTCCATCAATTCCATCATCACTTGTACTATTTATTCTCAAGAGTTTGCAGACTAACCTTGATATTTCCTGGAGTTCTCTTTGGAGGATTGACCACAATGTGTTGAAGTTCATTGTGGCAAATTCATTGATTCGATGACTTGCATATCTGCGTCCGCTATGAGCTTCGGTGGACCACCGAGCTCTAGTAATGGTATTCTATGGTGCAGAGGCAGTTCCAATTCATGATTACTTTTGGTCTTGAAGTTCTTAGCTGATGTCGCTTTTCGAGATGCTCAATGGCGAATGCTTTAGCCTCGTGCAAGATGTCTTCTTCTTCGGAGGCCCAAATTGCAGGTTTCGTCTAAACTCAGCATACCTTGGACATCACTACCAAAGGGTCCTCATAAAATTGCCACTCCCATCCAATAAAATCTTGAAAACATCTATTTTTTCGTTCCACTTGATTGGCGAAAAATACTATCACACCTCGAAACATACCAGAACAGGGGATGACATGGCCATCCTTCCACCCGAAGGACGCAACCTAAAACCACAACCAAAAAACAAATTTCCAAAAGTCCCCACGATATCGTTCTCGCTCTATTGACTACTAACCAAAGAACTTGAAAAGATTGGGAAAAGAGAGGGATGAGTAACCACAGTTCAGTAACTAATGCGTATCGTCTAAGCATGTCGAGCTTCCACGATACACTAGGACATAATTCATTTATACCAATCATAATATAACAAACTTACAAGAGTAAAATGAGTTATATACCACTACCATATAACTATATTCATAGCATGAATACTCATTTATCCATAATATCAAAACTAGTATTACTAGTCCAGTTTAATAATCAAACTCGTCAAATCACATGTCAATGGTCCATTCCATGCTCAATATTCAACTCAAGGCTCTAGAGGTGGCTCCCACGAATTTACGTTATTGTATAGCACTTAGTCCTTGACCAACGCATATTAATAGTACAAGGCTCTAGAGGTGGCTCTCACAAAACTTGTATCACCGTGTAGCACTTAGCCTTTTACTACACATATTAATAGTACAAGGCTCTAGAGGTGACTCTCACGTGACCCGAGTCACTGTGTAGCACTTAGTCCTTGGCTACAAGGCCCTAAAGGTGGCTCCCACAAATTTACGTTATCGTGTAGCACTTAGTTCTTGATCAATATATATCAACTATACAAAGCCCTAGAGGTGGCTCCCACGAATTTACGTTATCGTATAACACTTAATCCTTTATCGGTTCATATCACAATTGATTTCACAAACCCAAAACATATAATCGTTCAAGAGTTATCTCCTAAATCAGATTCACAAAGTAGTATGTGTAACCTTTCAAGAAAGGTTTATCAAACCATTTCACCATTACTCAAAAAGTAGTATACACTCAATCCAGCTTAATGCAGCAAATATGCTTATCTTAGTTCCATACATATATATTGAATTATTACTACTTCATGACTTAGGTTTTACAAAACCAATGAAGATATTAGCACTACTCACCTGGGAATATCCAAAACCAAACAACAAACGTTACTCGAACCACTGAACTTGTGATCATATCAAATGAGCAAGAAACAACGTCAAAATCGAGCAAAACGCTACCTTAACTATGAATCGGCTAAACCATACTTAATCGTAAAAAAATCGACTCATACGCGCTAACAAAACTCTTAACCGAAATGGATATTCAAAGTTATCCATAATGTGGAGCTTGAGCGCGAAATTCGATCGCACTATAACTCTCTTCACCAAACCCCGTTCCAAGTAAACTTACAGTCAAAAGAAAGTCCAATCAGAGAACTACAAGACCCCTAGCTTGACTGATGCAAAATCGAGCCGAAAACTGACAAAAATAAGTCTAAAAACTGCTGGTCGTGCACTGTTCACCGAGCGCGCTCAACTTCAAAAATTCGTTTCGGGCAAACCGTAAATCCAAATTGAGATCCGTAAAATCCTACGGACCTACAACACCCCCAAACTATCATTTCTATATATATACAAAGCTCAACAACTCAAAAATAGGACTACGAGGCTTGATTTTCACAAAACTCCGAAATGATGCTCTAATTTCGAAAAATACTCCGATTGGACGAACAAGAGGCAAGAGCACTTACCGAGCATTGCGATACTGAGTAAATCTGGTTCGGCAAAATTTCCATGGCGTGTGGATAAACTCTTCTTTCTCTTTTCCTTTTCTTTCCCTTTTCTCTTCTTCGTTCTTTTTTATCTTCTCTCTCCCGCAAGAAAGTATTCAGTGGTTAGGTACTGCCACGTCATAGGCTGACGTGGCATATACTTTTATACTTAAAGTTAATAAAAAATTGACACGTGTTCGTGACGTGGCAAGTAAATAAAAAAAATCAAAGCTAAGCTTCTATTTTTTCTCTCTCATCTTCCTCCTCCGTCTACGGACATCTCCTCCACTGTCACCGGCGGATTCGCCGGAGCTATGTCAAAGCCGACCGAACAAGCCGTCGTCGCTCGCCCAGTCGCTCACGGCCTTCCATCGACAGAGCACCGCCCTGTCCTAGCTCCATCTTCTTGCTTGTCGATCCAGATCTGGCCTCGTGGAACTAGTCGCTGGGCTCGATCTTCCCAACGAAGAGCTCCATCTCCGGATCTGGAGGAACTCGCTGATGGTCCATCTCCAGGACGAAAAAACGGAGGAAGGCTGATGGTCCATCTCCGAGAAAACCCAAAAGTTTCATCATACCCACTGAGGAAGCTTCATTCCGAACCAAAAAAGGAAAACAGAGGAAGGCTGATGGTCCATCTCCAAGACGAACTCCAAATTTGAGGCCATGGCTCGTCAAGAAAACCAAAAAGTTTCATACCCACTGAAGCTTCATTCCGAATAAAAAAAGAAAAACAAAGGAAGTTTCATACGGTGGACGGGGCAGTGCGCTGTGGATGGAAGGCCGCGAGCGACGATGGCTCGTCGGACGAGCAGTAATGGTCGGCTTTGACGCAGCGCCGGTGACTCCGCCGGCGACCAAATGAAGGAAATAGCGGTAGACGGAGGAGGAAGATGAGAGAGAAAAAACAAAATCTTAATTTTGATTTTTTTTATTTACTTGCCACGTCATGAATACATGTCGACTTTTTATTAATTTTCAGTACAAAAGTATATGCCACGTCATCCTATGACGTGGCAGTACCTAACCACTTAATACTTTTTCCTCTCCCGCTGCCCTCTGCGTGCGCTCCCTTTTACTTTTATTTGAACGAATGTGCAGTGTTCTCTTCATTTGACTTTTCAACCCATTTTATTTTCTTTTTCTTTTTTTTTCAAAAGTCCAAATATTACAAATACTATGGAGTTGTTCCTTAAAAAATTCTCTCATCCTGATATATATGTGTTCAAGTGAAGATATGATGAGTTCCTATCCTACGAGCTGTTATGGACGTCACTGCAACAAGTGTTTTTCGTACAACACTCCAATATGTGATCATGGCTTTTATAATCAATTTGAACTTTTTATGATCTGATTGTGAATATATAATAGAGTCAAGCATGTTTTTCCGAGTGATTAAAGGTGTTTTGCTTGTGTAATGAATTAAATCTAGGTCATGGCCGGATTATTTGTTGCGGCTTCTATGAAACCTTAACCAATGCATGGTAAATTTAATGCAAATGTACTCGGTGTTCGCACGATCAAATTGATACGTTCAAGAGATTGTCGCTAATGATAAACTTTATATCTATGTTGAACATGCAAGTATGGAAGTCGTGCGTGAAACTCATAATGTTCGAGTGAAAGATATTGGGTTTAGGACTTGGATCAGCCATGATGGGCTTGATGGGCGTGACTGACCTAACCTCAGTCCAGTCATAATGACTTGATGGGCTTGAGGTTAGGTCAGCCAGTATGGAAGTCGTGCGTGAAACTCATAATGTTCGAGTGATAGATTGCTGTCCAACATACCGTGAAACCCGACAACTTCCATCCCGTAAGAAATGTTATTAGCTGGACTGAGGTTAGGTCGGCAGGTGGATCGTGGCTTGTGAAGCCTTAAAATTGCATATCTTTAACCGTCAAAACCTTAGCCCTGGGTGGTGAGCATGTAGAGGGTGGATGTAAAGATAGGATGAAGTGGCTCGCGAACATGCCACAACAAGGATTCAAACGATTGGGTGGTTTTTTCAACTTGAGTATTCCCTTCGCGGGATACAAAATGACATTCAAAATTTAGGAAACTTGCTTTTTTCTGAATAATTTTTTCTTCCAGTAAATTAATATCAAAATTATGTTCAAGAACAACTTTCATTCGTAAAATTTGGGAGAAAAGGTCAACCGATTTGTACGAGGAAGAATTAATTTGTTCCATTCCCAGACTCTAGAAAGACAAAAAATTCAATTGGAGATGTATATACATGTCTAATTTCTATTTATGATATGATAAGGTGTAGCAGAATCTGTACCAATCTTCTAAGACTACGATGGAAACCGTGTGCTATCAAAGTCACTAGACACCCGGGCTCCGGAGTTACCAATGAGATGGGTCCAAAGTGATGCTGCATTAGGAATTTTTGCGTGGGTCATTAAGGAAACATAAAGAGAGGCATGTATACATACAAGTATACACACAAATAACGTTCCTTGTTTTCAGATGAAATGACTTCAGAAACTTCAGAAAACAAATCTTGGCGATATCCATATTCAAATTTGGAATAGAAGCATGAAGTAAATGGAAAGCCTGTCATTTCTCCATGGTCTTTGGAACCTACTCTTCATCACAGTGGCATAGCTTTCCTGGCTATGGCAGACGCAACGACTTCAGCTCCTCATCTACATGCAAAACCATAATGCTAGAGGGAAGCCTTGGCAACTCTTTGATCATGTCGCAGTGAAGTAAATCAAGGGTTCGAAGATTGGAAAGTCGATGGATCTCCGCCGGTATGCTGGAAATAGTCGAATGTCGCAGCCTCAAGATTCTAAGATTATGCAGTTTCCCAATCTCGCTTGGAATGCCGCCCTCAAGACTCTGACACCAGGAGGCGTGTATTTCTTCGAGGCTGGTCAGCTCTCCAATATCAATAGGGAACTCTCTAAAGAAACAAGAATCCATTCTCAGCACTTTCAAATTCTGCAGATTTTTTAGCGAATCTGGAAACTTGAAAACGCCTGTCCCGGACACATCTAACTCAACTAAGGATCTCCCTATGTTGCCAATGGAGTTTGGAAGTTTTCTTATTGGACGGCAATCCCTCAATGACAAGTGTTTAAGTCTAACCAGTTTTCCAACGGAGTCGGGAAGTGCTGTGATATTGGTGCCATCCAGGGAAAGAAGTGACATTTTCGTCAGGTGACATATCGTTCTCGGTAGCTGACTCAATGAGAAGCAGTTCGAGGCACTCAGAGTTTCAAGCCACTTTAAATGACCAATGCAGATGGGAATTTCTTGTACTGAAGTCCCGTCCATGAGAAGCTCTTTTAGAGCTATCAGGTGACCCACTTCTATCGGCAACATGCTGAGCTCTGTGCAGTACTTCAAATTCAGGGTAACCAAGTGCTGTAAATCACCGATCGAATGATCTATCTTGACCAATTGTGAACATTGCTCCAGAATCAATATGGTTAGATTTTGGCAGCCAGAGAACGTAGGAGTGACTATTAAGTCAGCACAACCTGTAAGATCTAGAACTCTCAAGTTCAACATCTGCAAAATAGGAGAAAAGTTTGCATGAGCTCACTTCATGAATAGTTACGTTAGACCGAGCCATTTCACCATAGCAACGAATTCAAAATTACCTTGATTTGACCCCAGCCTTCCCAGTCTTTTGTGACTTTGCTCCATGACAGGTCAAGAATGGTTAAGTTTCCCATGTGAAAACTAGTTACTTGCAGTTGTCGAGGGCACCCTCGCCAACGGAACCACCTTAATTTTGGAAAAAGGTTGGCGAAATCTCCAGCAATGTCTGCATGATCCAACTGAAGATACCGTAGGTTTGGCATGCTCTCAAAATCTTCTGGTGTAAGTTTGACTGAAGTATGCCACTGAAAGTTAAGGCAGAGTGCCTCAACCTTTTCTGTTCCCTGTGATGGACGAGAAAAACAAATAGAAGTAGTGAGGATGGTCTCTCATCATGACACGTAACCAGTCAGGAAACATTCCTACAGTATCTCGCGAAATAGTTCTTTTCCTTTAGCAGTGAACATAACAAAAGTTTTTCTTATGCATCACAATGAAAAAAAGGCATACCAAACTATCACCTTTTTCCGCTTTATCGTGTCAAGAGCTATTTCATGATTAAATAATCTACTCCGCCTTCCTGGATCTGTAAGATTCTCCCCACGAACGATTTCTCTGCCAAGTCGCCGCAACATGCCATGCATCCGTATCTGATTGTTTTCTCCAATTTTGGCTAGGGGAGTCGAAATTTTACTAAAAGGCAGACAAGGGAAGTCATACCATAGATACAAAGCAATTCGACTATCTATGCCAGTGGTAAAGCAGGCAATATCCAGAAATCTCTGTTTCTGCTCATAATCTAATCCTCCCTCAAAAGTACTCTGAAAATCCCTACACTGGAATAACAGATTTGCTAATTTATTCCATTCCTTCCGCGTTTTACCATTGAAGAATGCAGCCATAACTTCAATGAATAATGGGAGTCCTGCCATAGTATAAAGAGCACTGTACGAAAGCCTGAAGTTGCTATGTGAGGAAGAAGTTGGTATAGATGCATGCTGCCTAAAGAGTTGAAGAGCCTGATCATAATCCAACCGACTAACATGATAAGTCCGGATCTGAGGAGAGTCTTCGAGGACGACACTGTTTCTGGTGGTTACAAGGATCCTACTTCCAGAAGCAAAGCAATCAAAGCAATCTCCAATGAGTTTCTGGACATTAAACGCATTTTCCACATCATCAAGGATAATCAAAACTCTCATGTCGCAAAATAAGTCCCTGAAAGCCTCAATTCCCCTGTTGACAAAAGCTACATCCTCAAGTTCCCCTTTTAGAATATCAGAAATTAACTTAGTTTGCAAAGGCTGAAGCCCTGCTGACACTTGAGTTGTTTCTTTAATATCTGTGAGGAAGCTACAACCATCGAAATCACAAGAGACTTGGTTGTATACGAGTTTTGCAAGAGTCGTCTTGCCAATCCCACCTTCTCCGTGGATGACGACAATGATCCGCTTGTCCTTATCATTAATATTCATCAAGCTCAAGATGTGGTTTACTTGATCATCAGTTACAATATGTTTTGCGATACTGGCAACTTGTCTTTTCTCTTCCGTTTTGGCCACCTACAAGAAACATGATGATTGCACACTGATAAGGCTGTAAGATGAGAAGAAGTACCTATATTTAGATAAAAAAATTTATCTAAAAGTCCTATTTAATTAAGATTCTACTTGCTTTTTCAGATAGAGATAAAATTCTTAACAATTAATTTCATATGTACTTGTAGTGATAGTTTTGTTTAAAATTTAGTTTTCAAAGATATAGAATTAATTTCATTTCAATTCGCTGCTCCCTCTAGTTACTTAACATAAATCGATATTGGAATTGCAATATATCTCTAAGTTCTTTTTTCCCGCAAATGGTTCAAAATTTTGCATATATATAACTATTCTAATGACCAATCAAAATACAGCATGTTATGCAAATCGATTAGTCCATAAGGTATTTCACTGCATTGAGGTTTCTTATTATTTCACTCTTCTATAGTTGATTGCACTATAATTGAAATGTGTTGTCTATTTCCAATGGCTTTTAGTTTTTGCAACACCCCCCCCCCCCCCCCCTGTAGATCCATTCCTGAATTAAGCTTGTTTTATGATGATGAAGAAAAATAAGAAGGAAAAGCACCTTGTCCACCCTGTTGAATGTGGGCATATCTGAATCGGACTTCATCCGTCCAAGAATGTTATCTCTATAATCCTTGTAAAACATGGGTTCACCACCCCAAGGAGTTTTGTCTAGTTTCGGACAATTTGTAATTACAACTCGGCATTCATCCGGTATCATTGTGTCTGATGCATTTGTCCAAAATTCCAAGGAGCGGCATGAAATCACTTTAAAGAGACTCAAACATCCTAACTCGTCAAGGCCTTCACAAACCCGTAGGTTATCGCAACCTATGATTCTCAATTCCATCAACTTCTGCAATCTCGACAGATCACTTAACCTACAAATTGACGTACAGGAATCGACCTTCAGGTTCTCCAATGTTTCCAATGCCCCAAGCCCATGAATCTCTCTCAACATCGGGCAGTCACGTAGTTCCAATTCTTTTAGTTTCTTTAGGCCTGACAGCAAGAATATGATTCTTTTAAGGACTGAAAAAATGCGGATGGTTAAATGTCTCAACTGCACTAGCCCGCCGAGTTGTATTTCCTCTTCCCAAGAGTGACAGAGCTTCAAAATTATTAGATTTCTCAAGTGGGATAAACCTGGTGAAGTTGCTATTAAGCTGAGATTTCCCTGCATTGCTGATTGAGGGGGCTGCATGAAAAATTCTGGGTATGGGTGGCCTGACGTGTAAAGTTTCCTTAAACAAGAAAGGGAACCCAATGTAGTCGGTGACACCGTAAAGTTTAAAAGGCACAGTTCCAAATTTCCCAACTTGGATAACTTCCCAATCCACTCTAAGTTAAAGGTTTTGATTAGACTCGATGAAGGCGACAATAGACTGTCATGGCCATCCGATAAGAGAAGAACAACTAGATTAGTCAGGTTTGAGAGATCTGGAATAGACTGCAACGCCAGAGAACTAACAAGTAGATGAGTCAAACTTGCGGGAAGTGACGGCAACACTTGCAGCTCATTACAATACCTGAGGATCAGTTCTTCTAGGTGACAGAGCGCACCAATTGTTTCTGGCACTTGACGAATTTGAGTGTACGACAGATCTAGGATTCTCAAAAAGGAGAACTTCCCAATTTCACTTGAAACCTCGCCCATCATAGTGGAACATCCTCTAAGACGTATCACTTCAAGCTTCATCACCAACCCAATGGCTGAAGGAAACTCTGTTGCCCGGCAAACTTCCACCTTTATCACTTTCGAAGTCTCTAGATTTCCAATAGGATAAGGTAATTGTTTAATTGATGTGAATGATAGATCCAATTCAATTAGAGACTCTAGGTTTCCAGTAGAATACGGAAGTTCCCTCATCTCTCTGCATCCTGCAAGAGATAAAGACTTGAGATTCACAAGATATCCAACAGAATATGGTATTTCTGCAATCGATGTGTATGATAGATCCAACTTGGTCAGCGAATTTAGCTTTCCCATTGAGTCTGGGAGTTCCCTTAACTTTAAGCAGTTACTCAACGATAAGTGCTTTAGCTTCACTAGCAGGCCAATTTCGCCAGGCAGATCTTTCAGTTGGTCGCAACCCTCAATATTCAAGTAAGCCAGTCGTTTTAGTTCACCAATGGATCGATCAATTTGAACCAAGTGTCGACATTCTTTAATGATCAATCTTTCCAGAGTAAAGCACCCAGACAAGCTGATTCTGACCATATTTAGACGCGTCAGTTGTAGAACTTTCAAATTGTGTAACATCTGTGAAAAGAATAAAGTATTACACGGTGTCGTTAGATAATATAGCTGTAAGAAAAATGTATGACAACATACATACCTTAATTTGGCTCCACCCCTCCCAATCATTGGCGTCGCTGAATTCAGAGAGTTGGAGGACAACCAAGTTTTTTGGGAACAAATTAGTTGCAATTAAATCTGGAGGACAATGGCACCAAGAAAACCATCTTAACTTGGAAAAGAGATTGGTAAAGTCCCCGATAAAGCTCCCCCCATCTAATTCAAGGAATCTTAAATTTGGCAGCCTTGCAAAATCTTCATCAGTAAAGATGAGCAGAGTAGGATCTCCAGCTAGACTAAGTGCTTCGATATTTTCTTTATTCTGCCAAATACACACACAATTAGAAAAAGCTTTCAATTTCTCTTCTTCGCATAAGTAGAAACTTCATCTCTATCCTCTTAATGAATTACCTCCTTTTTTTTTGCCATGTCCACAGCTTCCTCAAGAATCCACAATCTGCTACGCTTTCCCGGATCCAGGTCTTCCTCATGGACAATTTGGCGCCCTAGGTCTTTTAGCAAGTCATGCATCCATAACCCGCCATTGTCTCCAATATTTATCAATGACAGAGAACTGAGGACTTCAATTTCTATTTGTGGAAAAAATTTGCAATCTTTCCACATGTGAGATGCATTAATCTCCTCCTCATGGAAGGAAAAACATGCAATATCAAGAAAAATCTGCTTCTGCCGGAACTTTAAGGCATCATAGCTAATTTTTAACTTCCAATGGACATCTTCATGAGCAATGCTCCTTAACTTTTCTAGTGTATCTTTCCATACAGTTTTGTGCTGCCCATGAAGAAATGAACCTATGACCTTAACAATCAAAGGAAGTCCTCCAATAGTAGAGACAATATCCCTTGAAAGCCTGTCATAATCGTCTCTAGGAGATTCTCTTTTGAATGAGTGATTTTTATAAAGCTGAAGAGCTTGATCAAAATTCATTTCTTTCAGTTCACAAAGTATGATTTTCTCTCCACTCTCTAGGATACTTTTGTTTCTTGTTGTAATTATGACTCTACTTCCTGCACCAAAGCAACTGATCTTGCTAATTAGTTTTTCAAGCTGTTCCCTACAGTCCACATCATCCAGAACAATTAGAACCTTCTTATCAATGAGTTTTTCCCTGATAACCTCCATTCCATCATCAATGGGATTGATCTCAACCATAGGCTTAATTTCACCGAGGACGTCGAATAGCAGCTTCTTTTGCAGAAATACTAGGCCATGGCGGCGTGATGATCCACGGACATCTCGCAGGAAGCAATACCGTTCAAAGTTGGTAATGAGCTTGTCGAAGAGAGTCTTGGCAAGGGTTGTCTTTCCAATGCCGGCTGGGCCATGAATTCCAAGAAACCGAGCACAACCAAAGTCATAGTCCAACAAGTCCATTACGGCTTCCACTTGACCATCTATCCCGACCAAATGGTCAGTTTCACAATCATCTTTTGCCTTCATCTTGATTGTGATAATTTTCGGTGTCCAACACAGTAAGTCCGCACTGCAATGATGGGCAATGATCTCCAGGCAAGAGTCAAGGGAACACTATATATAGCAGGGGCTGCAGAAATAAAAGACTGAGTGACGAGCGTTGCCAGTTGCCACCCTGAGTAATCCCGTCAAACATATTTGCTCTCCCTATAATTTATGCCTGGATGTCTAATATATTTCTTTTTCCCACAGCATTTTGCAAGATATATTTAGTGTTTTAAGTGAAAGCAAATCCACCGGCAGATCCAACTAAGACAGACAGAAAAGAACGCACAATGATGGACCGAGGGGGCCGCTCCGTGCTTGATGCAATTTTTATCAAATATACACCAAATTCTACTGAATTTAATTGCAATTTTTACATCATGCCCTTCCCTTAATTAATTATTGCAAGATTTTCTTTTAGCTCATGACATCTATTGATCGTCACGGTGTAGTTCAAAGTTCCAACAAGAAAAGACCTCTTTTGCTCTCTCTAAGGTCTAGCCACCGGAGACCGACAGCCACTTCCACCCAACCGACGCCAACCAAGCTCCGGCGGTCATCATCGGCTCCTCAGACAACGGAAACGGCGGTGGCCACGGCGTGGAAAAAAAAGGGAATGCGAATTCTTTGTGGGTAAGTTCTAACCCTCATTCAAATCTGAGCGACTATTGACCATGACACAGCTCAAATATTGCAAGGAAACAGAGGGGTCCGGCGAAACTTACCTTGCCCTGCCGAGACGAAAGCACTGCCGAATCGTGTGGAGCCGAACCGCTTGGTCTTGTTGAGCTTCAGTTCTCCGATGATACGGCAAGTATGAAGCGACTGCTTCGGGTCATGCGAGGCCTCATTACCATTTATTGACCAGAAGAGACCTAATGGTCTGGCGGCAGAGGAAATGACGATAGTAGCCTAAAAAATTTGTTTTAACGTGCTTAAGTTTTTAATTTATTCAATATAATCATCAAATTATTTCTAAGGCCGGGTCCGGGGGTACGGGGTCCGGCCTTGATGGACTCTTGCGCCAAGGGCCGGGGCCCAACCTCAATGGACCTGGGCCGGGTCGTTAGGAAATCGGGCACTGGCACCAAGTTCTTAGGCTGGGCTTTGGTGGACCCAAATCGGTGCCGTGCTTGTGCCTGGGAGCCGAGAATCAAGGACCAAGACCTCGGTGCGCATACTCAGTTCCCCAGGTACCCTTGAGTGGTACCTTGAGTGCCCGAGTGGTGGAAAGTTGATGGACTAAATTGAACAAATCGAAAGTTTTGGAACTAAATTGCACATTTCAATATATAGTTAAGAACTAAATTGCACATTTCACAATAATTTAAGGACTTGTGGTGACTTTTTTCCTTATTTGATTAAAAAAATGATCACATTGAATATCTAAGAAAAGTTTAAGAATTATATTAAATAAATTAAAATTTTAGAGGTAATATTGCAAGTTTAGCTTAATTTTCACGTCTTGATAGAGACACTCCACTCCATGTTTTTCTTTTTTTAAAGTGGTGGAACAGGGCAGCCACGCGAGCCGCTTGGTTTTTATTGTTTTTTTTTTATTGTTAGGAGAGCATGTGAAAATCTTTTTCTAAAGTCGGAGTCAATCCTTTGCGTAGATCCAGGTGGTAAGTTGTTTCGGTCGTTCCGATCAATAAAGAAGCTCGTCCCGCTCCCCCAAGCGTAGCAGAGGAAGAAGATGGAATGGAGGACTGTGAAACTGGCCGTGCTCTTCTTATTTCTCGGGAGTGTTTCGTCGCTGCGATTTCTAATACTGCTTGCGACGACTCTTGGCGCGGTCGCGATCGCCGCTTCTCTGAAGAGGCGGAGGACTAGTACGGTTAGATTCATTGACTTCGCGTCTTGATCCTGTAATGGCCCTTGTATTTCTTTCTTTCTGTTTATTCTTCTGGCTAGGAAATTTGATCCATCAATGGTTACAGCATATCTACTTCTTGCCAATACAGAGTGTAAGTTAGAATAGAGAATGTTTCGGAAATCAAACATACCTATCTACAAAACTTGGGAGAGCCATACTTCAAAAGCATGTAAACCCGCATCAAAGTCCCGTGTCTCCAATGTGAGATTCAAGTTTCATATCTTGTAACTAGGATCACCGTATATTGGATCATCATTCTATATCAGTATTAGATTAGATTAGCGAGAAGCATTTGCAGAGCATGGATATATTTCGATTCCAATGCATAATTGAGGCAATCTTTCCCAAGTCCAAGTTTCATTATCTCCTTTCTGACTACAATAGACGTAGTCAACATTCTACGGTGAATGTGATAAACTCAATTTACTCATTTGACAGGAATCCCCCTCTTTGTCGACCTCACCAAGCTCTGACTTGGCTGGAAACGACTATGATGTGTTCTTGAGTTTTAGAGGACCAGATACTCGCAAGGGTTTTACAGATATCCTCTACGATAGCTTGACGCATGCTGGAATACACGTATATCGAGACGATGATGAGCTGTCTGTCGGAGAAGAGATCAAGCCCGCATTGATTGAAGCGATCAAACAGTCGAAGGTTTTGATTGCCATCATCTCAGGGATTATGCTTCCAGCGAAAGCTGCCTCATGGAGTTGGTCCAAATATTAGAATGCAAGAAAACGATGAGTCGAGAAATCATTCCCATTTTCTATGAGATCGAGCCCTCAGATGTGAAAGACCAAAAAAATTCTTTCGAGAAGAGCTTTCTCGAACACAGGAGGAATGGGGTTGATAGCGAGACCATCAAGAAGTGGAAGTTGGCTCTCAAAGAGATTGGAAGGTTAAAGGGATTTGAAACGGCAAAAATACATAATGGGTAATCCAATTCGATTTAAAATTGATGTGCCAGATCGTAAACCAATCATGCTATCCCTGACATTATTCTTCTTTTTCAAGCTTTTATGTTTCGCAACTCCACTTAACCGTTTGCTTTCAGACCAAGTTAGACCATTGAAATGCAGGATCTTTGGAAGTGCATTTAAATGCCTCCTTTGTTCTTGCCTCATGGTGCATTGCTCCTGGTTCAACTCTGCACATTCTGCTTTGCTCTGCTGTATGACTATTGTTCTGATTCACTTTCTCATAATTTGATTTCTGTAGGCATCATTCCAAGCTCATAGACGAACTCATCCCAATTGTTTACCAAAAGCTGAAGAAGGGTCGACTATTTGTGACAAAATGTTTAGTCGGAGTTGACCATCACGTGCAAGAGATTATGAGAAAGCTTGGTGTTGTGCATCGCAATGGACAAGTAATTGAAATATGTGGCGGCAATGTTCGAGTCATTGGAATATATGGTATTGGGGGGGTTGGCAAGACTACACTTGCAAAAGTTGTTTACAATCAACTTTATGATCGCTTTCAAGGTTATAGTTATCTTCAGAAAATTCGAGAATTACATCAACATGATATCTTGTCCTTGCAAACTCAATTAATTTCAGACCTCCGAAAAAAAAGTGCAAAGTTCAGATGTTCTGATGATGCTATGGAAGTTCTTGCTAACGGATTTCGTAATAAGCAGGTCCTCATTCTCCTCGATGACGTGGAAGATGTGGACCAACTTGATGCGGTTGTTGGGGAGCTTAGTTGGTTTGGTCCTGGAAGCAGGATTATTGTGACTTCTAGAAAGAGCGACATCCTTTTGAAGTTCAAAGAGGCTGAAACTTATGAGGTTGAACCAATGGAAGAAGATAAAGCTCTTCAACTTTTTTCGAAGATGGCTTTTCAAAGTAATTCTCATAGCAAGGGCTTTGAAAGCATTTCTCGGGACATTGTATCAGCTACTGGGCGACTTCCTTTAGCACTTGAGGTGACAGGTTCAAGTTTGTTTCGAAGATCGGTGGGTACATGGATTGATACGTTGCAAAAATTGAAAGACGCTCCTAATGAGAAAGTTGAACCTGTGTTGAAGATAAGTTACGATGCTTTAGATATATATGCAAAGCAAATATTTCTGGATATAGCATGTTTTTTGGTTGGAAAGGATGGGAGAATTGCCTTTTACATGTGGGAAGACTGTACACTTTATCCTAATAGTGGGATTGAAGCTCTCCTTGTCATGTCTTTGGTGAAAATTGGAGAAAACAACGAGCTATTGATGCATGATCTACTGAGAACTCTAGGCAGAAAAATTGTGTTAGATGAAGATCCTATCCCTCGTAACCGAAGTAGGTTGTGGGTGCGCGATGAAGCCGTATCCATCCTATCAATGAAAGAGGTAAACCTGAAAGCCAGAACTATTTTCTTTTTTTACCTGCAGTTAATTTTCTTTGTAAGTTACCCGATTCCCTTTTAAATTTTGATTTGTAGAAGAACTGTAGAAAGCACAAACAGTTCTGTGACAAAGTTCAAATTCCTATTCATTACCTTTATGTTCAAACTGCTAGGGTGCTCCAAATGTTCAAGCCCTTGCTCTCACCTTTGACAAAGAATCCAATGACTGTTTCACATATGACGAATCTGGCCCGCTATCGAACTTAAGGTTTCTTAAATTGGATCGAGCCAATATGAGAGGAAATTTTACTAGTCTTCTTTTAAAATTAAGATGGCTTGATTGGCGAGGCTGCTGTAAGAACTCCGAGCCTCTTGTATTGTGTGTAGAGAATTTGGTCATTCTTGATCTATCCTGGAGCGCGGTGGCAGATGACTGGGAAGGTTGGAAACAAATAATGAAGGTATCGGACACGTTCCTTTTTTGACTTTTTGTGAAGACTAGCTAATAGATCTGAAACCTTTTTTTGTCTTTTTCTTACACAGAAGGCAAACAAATTGAAAGTTTTGGAGCTAACCGGTTGTGGTCAATTATGTAAAACGCCATGCTTCCCAGCTGATAGCAAATTAGAAAGACTGATTCTTGAACAATGCACTCATTTATCGCTTATTGACAAATCCATTGGCAATTTGAAACATTTGAAGTCTTTGAACATCAAGTCCACTCCCATTGCTCTGCTCCCAGAAGAGATGGGTTCCTTGGATAATTTGGAAGAGCTTTTGATTGATAAAACTTCCATACGTCACCTTTGTTTCTTAAAAGGTTCTATGCAGCAACTTAAAACCCTTAGTGCTTCCAGCTGCAAAAATTTGGCTGAAATATCCGAGTCTATTGGTTCTTTACGGACTCTGTCGTATCTTGCATTGGGTGAAGCCATTGTCCCAGGACTCCCAAATTCTGTTAAGTTGTTGGAGGGACTTGTAGAGCTGTCTTTAAGAGACTGTCGGCGGATAACTACACTTCCAGATTCCATTGGGATGCTTAAGTCACTTCAGATAATGGATCTGTCAAACACCAGAATTAAGAAATTGCCAGAATCCATAAAATATTTGGATGGATTGGAGATGCTGAGAATGGAGAATACTCACATAAGTAAATTCCCTAAAGATATTACAAATCTAGGGAAGTTGCAAGTCATAACGTTTTCTGACTGCCGGAGTTTGAATGGGAAAATTCTGTGTGATATTTCGGGGTTATCGTCTTTGAGAATCTTGGAGTTATCATTTACCCTGATTTGTAGCCTACCTGAAAGTATTTGTCAGCTTTCTCATCTCCAGACTCTCCACTTGCTCGACTGCGACGAACTTCAGACTCTACCAAGATTACCTTCTAGTTTAGTGAGTTTGCTCTGGGGAACCAAAAACATGAGGATAGTTCAGGATTTTTCATATTTGAGAGATTTGAAAGTTCTGGAATTAGTTAATGATCCTGATGAGGAGGAGATATCTTCCTTTGAGCTGTCCCAAACGGAAAGCTTTGGCTGGATATCAAGTTTATCCAACTTAGAAACCCTAAAGCTGTGCCTTCCAAATGTTACTAGTCTACCAGAAGATTTTAATGCTCTTACTCGACTTAAAAAACTTGATTTGTCCTGCATAAACCTGCAAGACTTCCCACAACTTCCCTCAAGCTTATCAAAACTGCTTCTCAAGAAATGCCAGATCCAGGGGATGAATTTCTCTAATCTGGAAATTCTATCCGAATTGGAGCTCCATAACTGCAATGCATCGGAAATTCTTGGTCTTGGGAACCTGAGGCTCCTGCAAATATTGAAGATATCTGGCTGCAACATGAAGAACCTTGATGCTCTCGAACAAGCATCACAATTGAGAAGGTTTTCTATGTCTGAATGCCATTCTCTTGACAGGTCGCCAGACCTATCAAAGTGCGTAAGTCTGGAATTTAAGGATATTTGCAATAATCAGGATTAGCCCTGTGAGAGGCACTATAAAAGTTGCTGCTTGAGGTGCTGTGATTGTCCATACCAATATCAATGTGGTGCTCGATACATCTTGTGATCTTAACAGCAAGCTGCAAGGATGCTCTCTATTTCCAATTGAAAGAGGGTGGAGTTTATTTCTTTCTCCAAGGTAAGCAATACACTTTTTCTCTGCATCTACAATTGGTAGACCTTATTATTTGCCACAGTGTCTCCAAGGTGAATATTTCATTTTGTTGTTTTTCTTCATTTCTTTTTTCCTGTTTTCTTGCGGCGACATTTCTCTTTCCCATTGTCATACTCTACTTAATCTGTGCTTCTTCTGGGGTAAAGAAGATTCAAGAAAAATAGTTATCACATGGACTGTGAAAATGTGGTTGGCATTGAAGTACCCGGTTTAATGCACTTTATGATTCCTCATTGATCTATAAGCCATCAGCATGAACCAACTGTAGCAGTTCTTTTTCTGTTGGTAGCAAAAACTATCTGCGAGAAACTTAGATCTGCAAGTTGATGGATTCACCAAGCAGGACTTGGTAAATTTTTGTGGCATAAGAATCTACATGCTAGTGCTTTTATTTGTTTGTGGCTTCAATGTTCTAGGAGAAACCTGATGCCCCAAATTTCAGGACTGTGTTATAGTCATGCCGGATTGGACTGGAGTAATCTTGAGAAAATCAATTGCACGAAGTAAACTTTTCTTATTTCATGCAATCTATGCCTGTGTTCTAACGAAGTTTGAAAATTTTATCTTATCTTTCGGATGCAATAAGATGTAATATTGCACTGCTCATGTGAGTAAGCAAGCATATCCAAATTGTCTTAAGTTTGTCATTTTGAGGTTTCATTGAAAGTACTGGGTTTCCAGAATTGTTTGTTATTGAGGAATTTTTGGAGAAATTAAATTTTCATTATAGAATCAGACACGTCAACTGTGTGTTAAATAAAACCTGTAAGAGGAAACATGAAAAACGGATAAGTTACTGAAAGACAGTTCAGTTTGTTAGTAACACAACATATTGTAGTGTTAAGTTGACATTTGAGAACATCCCTGTTCGTATATTTTTATGCTCACACCCCATTGCATGATGTAGCATCATGCTCCGATGAAGATTTCCATGAAACTAAAAGCAAAAACATGCCTGTGATATGTAAATACATGAGTAATTTTCGTGTGAGTACGAAATTCTTCATATGCCAGCATGCTACTAGTTAAATGTCAAACCAATTACCCATGATTGAATGATCTATTGCTTGCTATTAGTGTCATATAGATTTGTCGGTACTTTGATCAATGGTAACTCGATCAAGGAAATTGTGGTACTTCAACATATCTGTTTGCTGGAACATTAGATAGGTGCTCATGTTCCTAGTAAATAATGAATTGATGATTCAGAATCAACATTTCTTCAGATTACTCCGGGATCGGATTGGAAGGGAGTTCAGTTTTGAACATTCTTCAGGATGACATATGAGTTTAAGTTCAAGGGCACTGGTGAAGATAAGCCAAGATGGTACACCTTACAAATCAGTGATCAACAGCATTGCATTATGTGGATGCCATGGTTAGACAGGAACCGAAGGGCCTTCAACAGGACAGAAGTGCCGTTTTGTCAAACCTCGAAAAGCAAGCGCGCCGCACCTTGCGGCCTCGGTCGTGATTTCTTTGAGTCATATTCCCAACTTCTGTTAGATTTTTTTTCTTCTTGATGCTGTGTAACAAGGTCTCTTTAGTTGATGGAAGAAGGGCCTATCCTTCTGTTCATCCCGGACATGTATGAAGTGTAGATTTTGCTTTCTCCATGTTGAATAATACTGCTGTACATTGTATTCTGCATCTCTGAACCTGTAACCAGCTCTGTTGGTCAGTCCATTGTCATTTGTCACTCTCCGTCTCTTGTTGCAAAGCGGAGACCATCAATAACGATTTCCGAATGTTTATAGGGCGATTGCAGGAAGCATGTAACGGGGATATACTTGGATGGACTAACACAGTTGCAGGATGTTTCAAGCACTTTGGCATTGAGTCCAAAAATGATTTGGCGGATTTCTAAAATTGAATCAGTTTGTTCTGTGGATGGTAAATATATAATGTCGACAGTAAATTTGGAAATTGATGGTAAATAAAAGGGTCGTAAAAGGCGACCGGCAATTTGTCAGTCTGGTCAACTATTTGTAAGTTACCAATGAAATATTGCCTTCAATAGTAGATTACTACTTACTTTATATTTTAAAAGGGGCATGTAATTGTTTGTCTGTTATCAATGAAATAAAAATTTTACTATCGACAAATCCAATAGCAAATTACTAGCTTTGTTAATGTTGCATAGTTACTTTTGTTAATTTTTTTTCGTTATCAAGGGGCACGGAAACGAAAAATACCAAAAGCATCTTCACTTTTCACTCAATGACTAATTATACACATCTATTTATGAAAATACCAAATAGAAATCTGTTCTTGGAAATCACCTTGCATCTTCACAAGCGTTCTTATTCACGAAACTATCATTTTTCAAAAAATTAACACTCCCTAGTCATAAATTCATACCCCCACTCAACATATTCAATTATCAACTAAAAGCCAAAACGCTTGAACTCGAAGCAAGAAAGCAGGATGATTTTGCAGGGAGGGATAATCTGGCCTTTTAAATACAAGGTTTTGCATAGATGCATAGTGAAGAGGTATTTATAAAAAGGGTTAATACCATCAAAAACCCTAAACTGGTATGCGTGTGACAATTTTACCCTGAACTTTTTTTTTTACCACAAAAAACCCCAAACTGGTACACTTGTGACAATTTTACCCCGAACATACAACAAAAAACCCCAAACGGGTACACATGTGCCAATTTTACCCTGAACTTATCACAAAAAACCCAAAACTTGTACATATGTGACAATTTTACCATGAACTAAATTTTTAATATTATTTTTTATTTTTTTGAATTTTTTTATTTTTTCTTTTCTTTTGTTTTTTTTTTCTTCATCTTCAACCTCACGGCCGGTCGCCGGTCCCGGCGACCGGCAGCAGGCTGGGCGGCGAGGCCGCCTGCCGTTCGGCCGGGCGAGGGCCGCCCTCGCGCGGCGAGCGGCCCCGCTCGACGCAGTGTAGGGTCGCCCTCGCCTCGTATCCGGCGAGGGCCGCCCGACGCCGGCGAGGGTCGCTGACGCCGGCGAGGGCCGCCTCTCGGATCCGGGCGAGGGCGACCTCGCCTACGTCGGCGAGGGCCGCCTCGCCGAGTCGAGAGAGGCGGCCCTCACTCGCGCCGGCGAGGTCGAGCCTCGCCAGCGGCCGGTGGGGCCGACCTCGTAGGCTTCCGCCTCTGGCCGGTCGCCGGCGACCGGCCAGAGGTTGAAGATGAAGAAAAAAGAAAAGAAAAGAAAAAATAAAAAAATTAGAAAAAATAATATTAAAAAATTATTAGTTCAGGGTAAAATTATCACGGGTGTACCAGTTTGGGGTATTTCGTGATAAAAAAAATAGTTCAAGGTAAATTTATTACGGGTTTACCAGTTTGGGGTTTTTTGTGATAAATTCGGGGTAAAATTGTCAGAGGTGTACCAGTTTAGGATTTTTTGTGGTAAAAAAAAAGTTCGGGGTAAAATTATCACAAGTGTACCAGTTTGCGGTTTTTGGTAGTCAAAAAGAAAGTTCGGGGTAAAATTGTCACATGCGTACCAGTTTGGGGTTTTTGGTGTTATTAACCCTTATAAAAATAAAGTTATGTAAGCAATCATTCGGTTAAAATTGAGATGCTTTTTCCGAAATTTAAAATATCAAAAAGCAATGTCTGCAGCCAGAAATCGAGATAATCAAACAAGACCCGACCCGAGTTCATAGCATGACAATATTCGGACGTACATGATCAGTAGTTTTGATTAATCCTACCAAACAAATAGGTCGGATCAAAAATAGCTCGATTCAAATTGACTTATTTAACCCGTTATAACCTATTTTTCATGCTATACAAATCTGATGACCCATACCCGACTCGATTTATATGGCTAAAGCACTTACATATTCAACCTAACGTAGGAAAACTCATAACCAAACTGAGGTGAGAGCGCAGAGTGAACGGACGCGAGATCGAGTGAGAGCGAGAGAGAGTGAAGAAAGAATCATAAAAGTGGGTTAGGTTTAAATAAGTTGTGAACTCATTTAAGACCATTTTAAATCCATTTATAACTCATTTACTAAATATAACCAACTTATATAATAAAATTTAATCCATTAAACATGAATTAATAAATAAATTCATGATCCATTTTGACGTTTCTAGTTTCCATGGATTCGGACAATCCTTTGCCGCATGAGATGTTGCTGCTCAGGACAAGTTGATCCAGCTAAGCAGCCTGTACAAACTGTCAAACAAAGAGAGACAGAGAGACAGAGAACATGAGGCAAGTTTTGAATTTGATTGGCCTTGGCGAGTCATTGCATCTCCAACGTCCGTTTCCGCTCATTTTCACAACTGGAATTCCTTTTCCTTTTACCTTTTTCGGGTTTGTGGGCAGATCCCGATCTTCCATGGGGACCAACGCAGGAGCTGAAATGGCGGAAACAGCATAAAGAGATATATCTCCCGCACCAGGCGTCGACCCAGAAGCCAAAACACCCGTCCCCGAAAAACCCAGAGAGGCTCTGCACGGAGAGAGGGAGAGGAGGAGAGGAGAGATGGTGGCGGTGGCGCCGGCGCCGGCGGAGGATCAAGAAGAGGGGGTGATGGCGACGGACTTCTTCTGGTCCTACACCGACGAGCCCCACGCTTCGCGGCGGCGGCAGATCCTCTCGCAGTACCCTCAGATCAAGCAGCTCTTCGGCCCCGACCCCTGGGCCTTCCACAAGGTTCGGTCCCTCGCCGTTCAAAATGCCTGCTTGATTTGATTTTCTTGGTTGGGTCGGGTCTCGTTCAAGTGGGAAGTTCTTGATTCGTCCGCGGAAAGGAGTCGTTAGTGGGTTGGTTTCGCTCGCATTGCGTTTGCATTGTCTCTTTTGGTGATGATTTGCTCGTGTTTCTCATGTCGCTGTCCGTCTCAATCTGAGCTACAGTGGATTCTTCTCTTGGTTTTGCTTCGTTCCGTGCGTACATATCAGTGAATGTGATGTCACCATCCGAATCCACCTAGTCCGGAGTAGGTGCGGAGATTCGCACCTTTTGAAATGCTTGAAGAAATTCCCCAGTGTGATTCCCTTGTGGGTCTTCCTCTTTTGCAGATCTCGATTAGCATGTTTTCTACTGTTGCTTTCTTGAAAAATAAAGGAAAGAAGTTCTTTTTCGAGCTTTTGGCCTATGTCATATTCGCAAAACCTTAATTATGTTTGGTTAAGGGTTTCTCATCCATTTGCATTTAATTACAAAGGGCTAATTCAGTTTTGCACCTCCATTGCTGATTGTGGATGCTGCTCTGCGATTCTTTTTATCTCATAATTTATTAAGGGGGTGTAATGAGATGAGCTAATTGGCCCTTTGTTGCCCTGAATCGAAAATTTTAAATAACTGGTCTTTGGTAACTTCAGTGATACTATCATTTCTTTTCTTGTGGAAAATTGTGTATGCATCAGAAACAGCCAGAGAACACGGGCGAATCTACAGTATCCTGATTTGTGGAAAGGTGGTCGCTTTTAAGATGTTTTGGGGAATGTGACTTGTTGAAAGCACCTTAATGCATATGCTTATGAAACGGAGTAACGTGCCAATTCATGCAATATACGTCAGCTGTGGCTTTTAACTTTGATCATCTCATGTATTGTCTTTATCATTTTGTGCAGATTACTGTCGCAGTGCTGCTACAGCTAGGAACGGCTACTTTGCTCCATGATGCGGGCTGGCTAAAGATTCTGGTTATTTCCTATTTCTTTGGCTCTTTCCTCAACCACAATCTCTTTCTGGCCATCCATGAACTCAGCCACAATCTCGCCTTCTCAACTCCGGTATACAACCGCTGGCTTGGCATATTCGCTAATCTCCCCATTGGTGTTCCCATGTCTGTAACCTTCCAAAAGTATCACCTGGAGCACCATCGCTACCAGGGAGTTGATGGGATAGATATGGACGTTCCGAGCCTTGCTGAAGCCTATCTTGTGAGAAATGCTTTCACGAAATCCATATGGGTAGTCTTACAACTCTTCTTCTATGCTCTGCGGCCTCTGTTTCTCAAGCCAAAACCTCCTGGTATTTGGGAGTTCATCAATTTAGTCATTCAGATAGCCCTCGATGTATCCATGGTTTATTACTGGGGTTGGAAGTCTTTTGCTTATTTGATCCTTTCTACATTTGTCGGGGGTGGAATGCACCCAATGGCCGGTCACTTCATCTCGGAACACTATGTTTTCAAGCCAGACCAAGAGACATATTCCTACTATGGTCCCCTGAATCTTATGACGTGGAGCGTGGGATACCACAATGAGCACCATGATTTCCCTAGGATTCCAGGAAGCAAACTTCATAAGGTGAAGGAGATTGCACCGGAGTATTACGAGGGGCTCGATGCATATAAATCTTGGAGCCAGGTCATTTACATGTATATAATGGACTGCACTGTGGGGCCTTTCAGCCGAATGAAGAGGAAACCATCGGCGACTTCCAAGAAATCCGAATAGGTTCACCTTGGCTTCTCTCTTCTTTGTTCTCTGTACTGGTTACTGCAATTTTTCTTCGATGATTATGTACAATTCAGTAATTAGTATTTATGTAGCTATAGACTGAAAAGAGTGAGTTATTTGTTGATTGATTAACTTAAACATTAGATAATATATTGATTTATGTTGACGAGGCACGCGGAATATGAGGTTTTTTGGGGAGTATCCTTTGGATTCTATCACACTTGTCATTGAGATAGGGATGGCAAAGGGCAAACCTGCGCTGAAAAAGTCCTTATATTTGTGATGAGATAAGATCTTCGTGTTTACCATTTTACTCCTAATGGTGGACCGGTATTATTCAGACTTTCTGTGTGAAAACTGTCAGTCATTTGTGTAAATATCGAAGGCAAGTCGCAAGTCATTCTAGTAGAGAGTATCCGCTTCATTGACTTGTGTGACAGGCTGATGCTAGCTCCAGGTATTTCTCTTTAGAAGATCGTTATGCTAAGAACCACTTTGGTTGTCTCATGCTATGGTGGACACTTCATGAATTTGGTTCCAAGAACTTGAAACCTTTGACTTTTGCACTGTAGCGAGTTGTGATTTTGGGCCCTGAGAGTTTGTACGTCTGAGCTTATTGCTAATGGTAAGTGAAAATTGATGGTTAACTCTTTGACAATGATTTTGACATTCCTTACATTTATTCTAGTCAAAGCCAAAAGAAGAAAAGGTACTTCGTTTTATGGTCTCACGATTGACTGACGTGGTATAACCAACAAGGTATGACCGACTTATCACATTATGCATTCCAATCGATTTCTGTGTTGCATTTCAGAACTCTTACCAAACAACACCAAGCAAAGATTAACAAAGAAGCTGTTCTTATCTCTGTCAATTTGTTGATTCATGGCTTCTGCGCCAAATCCTTATCAAATTATCAACTACTATGACTAAAAGGTATAGAAAAGCTCAAGCCGCAAAAGCTCCCTCAAGGGTCGGGAGAAATGCTATTGAATCACAGCGATCTGCTAAGAGCTTTCGTAAGTATATTGTAATTTGGAGCTTTAAACAAGGGTTCCTGATTCAAAGTGATTTGTTGCTTTTTAAATTCAAGGGCAACCCCACATCGTTGATTAGTCAGCACTTGTTAATTTCTTGGCTAATAAAGATTTTCTTCCGACCACAAAAGTTTCTACGCTCGATAACTTTATCAATGACATGCTCTAATTATTCAAAAGCGGTATGATTGTACATTTTTTTAACTGGTCTTGGTTTTTCAATCAATTCAAATGCTCATTGATGGCTACCGAAGTAAATTGCAATAACAGAACACAGAGGACGGATACCGGCCAAAGGATATTGGTTGCTACCCTATTAAACTTCATTCAGCTTTATCTAAACACAACCGCAGCAGACATGACAGCAATCCACACCTTCCATTGCTATGAGAACCATCCTCAATCTCATTTACATGATCAAATAAGTTATCCTTTTTCAAAACTTCACAGGTCGACTCAAAGTTTTCTTAAGTAACCCGCTTCATGATGTTACACTAGCTCTGATTATACAATTTTTATGCTGCTTTCCCTTCCCGATCATCGCGAGGCATCAAATTGCAATCATCTTCAACTGTAATTGAGATCGCTCCCCAGTTTTGCTGATCTTGTGTATCCACTTATACGCTTATTGGAGCAAAATCAACAATTCTGAAATGTGACAGTATAATTTCCGCAATCTATTTTCAGCACATCCATCGGGGCTGTCGTCGGATTAGATTTGCTTCACATGTCACTCTCAAACTTCAATCACATATAAGCAATAAAGTTCTGGCTCATTGCCTTTGGCGGCGAAGATGCTCTCTCATATGCATGTGCACATCTGTCTTCACTACTAGCCTCATCTTCTTTGAATCCTCCCACAACAAACCACCGTACTCCCGTGCAAAATCGCAGGCACCCTCAAAGACATCCTACAGAATTAGAGAGACCAAACCTTAAAAATAATCCCAGTACTGGACGATGAGGATATCACTTGAAGTTCATCGATTTTTACCCGAGAAGGGAATTCATCATAGAAATGTGCAGGAGTCATCTCAACCCGGTTAAGATCTGATTCCCACAATCTAATCTGTCAAAAACCTGGAAAATGAGATGGGAAATGGCTTTGCCATCTATAGAAACTTCAGAAAGAGCACACCGGGATTGATGTTTTAAGAACAGATTATAAGCTATGAGTTAATAATATTGAAGTAGTCGTTCTTCAAAATCATGGGTGGTCACCACATAAACGTCACACACCTAATCTGGGTACCTCACTGAGAAGCACATAACCAAGTCATTTCCTGAGTTGGAAGTCTAGTTCAGTTCAACTGCTAAAAAGAAAAAAAGACTAAAGCAGATAGCTGAGATGTGATCAACATTTGTGGGATGGGTGCATGACTGATAGGAGCAGGACATAACTGACACCTGAAAGAACTGTCTTATGTCAATTGCCTGGCATGCAATTTGAAATGGACTAGGTACTGGAGATTAAGTAGCAGCATTCAAGGAAGTATGTTATGTTGTTTGAAAGATGAAACTGGCGACCATCTTCTATTTAATGGATGTTTCTAAAAAGTTCGTATGGTCTAGATGTCTAGCCATGTGGTAATGTTAGGAAACAAGTAGATCCAAGTCTGAATTAATTGGCCGGATTAAGAAGGTTAAAGGATGGACTACTCCAAACTCATAAATTGGATGGTTTGGATTGCTCGTCTATACCACATGCAAGATGAGAAATGAAACAATTCATTCTCAAAAGTTGCCTAACGTTGATTGCTGAACTAAAAGCCACAGGTAAGATGAAGTACAGAAATGAGGACTTTGATGCATAGAGCAGTCAATTACTTTTAAAAACACTGTTAGCATTTGCAAACAGTACTTGTGAATTAATTCTGTTCTGTCTCATTGAACCTTAATAAAAGCCTGTAGCAGGGAGTGGCTGATGCTTCCCTGCTTGAACCTTATGAAATGCAATGATACTTTTTTAAGAAAAGAAGGAAAAAAGTAATGTCAATTAAGGATTGGACCTGATCTGTAACATTTTCGGGAACAGATGGTATTCTCTCTGCTACACGGGGATGCGCATTTTGTTGGAGAAAAGAAATAATCTGCAACACGAAAAAAAAAAAAAATTTGATGAATGGCAGGTAGTTTCCTCTCACAGAAATGCAATTATGTAAACATTCATCCACGATAAGCTATGCCTGCGTCTGTTCTTGAAGGATATTGACATAATATCTAAATCAGGTGCGTACAACAGCACTATGGGATTACTGATGATGGATGTCAAAGCAAAAAATTTCATCATCAGAAAATTGAAGAGATATTGGTAATCCCAATACAAGCAAGCATAATAGGCCAAAAACTAAATATGCTTTCACAAAGCAGTAGATTTTAAGTAACTCGGTAACACCATCAGATGCCTCTTTCTAAGTATCAATCATCCACAAGGCAAGCCTTTGCAAGGAGCTCCATGAAATTAAAGCAGGCACATGAAATCAGGAACCTTGCAACTCAGTCAAATTCGCTCACGATGATAGGGCCTCAAAGAAGGAAATAAGTCCTTACAGAAACAATTATTATGTTCACACTATATAGTCCACATAAAATTTCATAAAAATGAAAGTTGCCCAACTAAGCAACTAAAACTTACCTGCTCTGATGTGATCCCATTCTCAAATGCATTATACAAGCTTTCTTTAGTTATAGCCCCGACTATAAGGTTTGGGAGCTGATACTCAATTCTGCAATATAAGCATTCTATTAGTACCTCCGCAGTTGGTGACAACCAGAAATAAGTTTGCAGAATGCAGAACTAAATGGTGAAGATCAAAGATATTATGAGAAGTAAAGAGAATTGACCCATAGCATTGAACAGATGACTTGAGAGAGAGAGAGAGTAAAACTGTGTGCAAATGACAAGCAATAAAAATGGCAGTCTATTCTGGGTACCGCTTTTGTGTCATGTGGGATCAAGCAAACATCTAATAGTTCATTCTGTACCTTGCTGATTGACATCTAAGGACTCATTGGCCAGGATATAATCTTCATATTCCTTTTACCCCTTTTAGCACCGTGCTAAGAAGACATGCAGTTTGATTCTATCCTCAAATAAAACAAATATTGGAACCCTGAGATTCTAAGAATCTATTTTATGAGAGACTATGTCTGAAGGGGCCATAAGTTGCTTGCTTTCCCATCTATTACAAAACCACACAAATGTCAAGTTCTCAAATTTAGGACAAGTGCAAAAAATTATATCGTGACAGGTTTCAATTGAACTATAATAAAAATATAAAAATTTGCCCAAAACAATTATCATTAATTCCATGCAGACGTTAGTCAGTCTTATATTACAAGAGTGCGAACGAGATTGTAGCTTTGAAAAGAAAGTTCTCCTGTAATAAAAGATAGATAATCACGAGTAATATAATGCTTGTCATCTTGAACTCAAGACCTACTTCACTGGATTTGCCCACAAGGGATCCAGCAACATTAAAGGAAGTAGATCAAGTGCTGCTTCGCATGAACACCTTAAGTAAAACATAATTTAAGATTTGGGTTTCTGCGTACTGAGCTGTAGATAAGCATATTGGCCCCAGGGCCCTAAAGGAAAGACAATGAAGATTGATTCCTTTTCCCAGAAAGATTGCAGGCTTCCAGCCCATGTAACGCTCGACAATTCAAATGGTGACAAAATGAGATCAGAAACTTCCATGACAGACAGAACAGAAAAGGTGGAAAGAAGGTAGCAGGCAGAGATTGAGATGAGGAAAAACATTAATATGGAATAAAAGTAACCAGTGGCGCAATTTCAACTGAATGTAATCGTCTTGATCATGATGCAATTATGTCTGACACTCTAAGACTGCTATTGCTTTAAAAAAAATGGTCTCCACCTAGACAGCCTCTTTCATTTGTATTTCGCATGCTTACTCAAGCCCAGTCTCTTTCCATCTGGTAATCCAACTTGTTTATGACCATACCTTGAGAAAAGTCGCAGAATTTCACAATGTAACTTAGATGTCGAGTATGCGTACATCCTAAAATTTGTTTCCACAACAACAAATCCCTGCAGAGAGAACAAACCAAATTAAAAATTTAACAGCATAACATGCATAATACTGGAGGTCTAATCTCCCAACGGAGAATACATGGAACTTCCAAAAGTAATAGTGGTTCAAATTTCAATTTGAGAACATAAAAGTTCTTAAGGCATAATAGATCAGTGGCAGCATTTGGACAAAATCCAAAGCCCTTCCACAAGTGGTAAAAAAACATTCAGGTAAAAAAAGGTCTAGGGTTTGTCTAATGTTTGCAACTGAAAAAAGGCATGTCTTCCAATTACTGTCCTTGAGACCTGGCCTGAACTATTAGCAACAGTTAATCAATCAATAAAGCAATTAGCAATTCAAGGGGTGGTCGTCAAACGAGTATTCAGTTGTTGAATTATGGTTGTGCGATGTTGAATTATAGAAGACATAGCAAAAGGAATGACATCTTTCCACGAATCAACAAAGAAGCTACTGTTTGCAAACTAAAGAACAAAAACATAGTGCCTACATTCATATCAGATATGCAAAGGAATACCTGTTTTCGGGATGACGAATCAGTCAAACTCACGGAGAGATTAGTAGCTAATTTGGTTGGTATGAACCAACTATCTTTTCTTCCCTGGGAATATACAGATAAAAATAGCAATAAATCTGTTAAAAGGTTTTATTCAAAAAGCACGCACTACATCTTGCACCAATAAAAGAGAAATAAAGAGCTGCCATACCTGTTGAAGTTTGACTAAGCCCAAGTCAGCAAGGTCCTTGAGTGTGTTCCTCTGGACTTCAGTCAATGTATTCATGTTATATGCCTAGCACACATTCGACAAGCATGACAGAGTCACGGTGAGTCACCAAAGCAAGCTTTT
Organism: Syzygium oleosum; assembly: GCF_021117445.2. Taxonomy (NCBI): domain Eukaryota; kingdom Viridiplantae; phylum Streptophyta; class Magnoliopsida; order Myrtales; family Myrtaceae; genus Syzygium; species Syzygium oleosum. The sequence goes on from NW_026607495.1 coordinate 8,991,405, forward strand.
CAGGCAAACATTTCACAACCTGAAGAGATTTATCTCATAGAAAACTTATCTCCTGTGAAACCTTGTGCATGAACATAACAGATGCAAACTACTGTACCTCTCCCGTTACGTGAAAACTAAGCTCGAGCAGAAATGAAATTAGATCGGCTGAATCTACATCTCGCTCCTGCACCAAATTGCGACTCCATTGAGAAAGAGAGAGGCAGATACTGCAAATAAATGAACATGTGATCTCTGTAAAATGCAATTTCTGTCAGCAAAGTGTTTTTTACCAAAAAATCAACAAACTGTCAGGTTGTCAGGCATTACTCTTTCATGAGAAAGAAAGGCCTGTGATGAAAGATGAAAAGGAGGCTATAGCTGTAGGTAATGCTTTAAGATACCTCGGACTTAAAGCTCAACACCACTAAGAAGAGTTGACAGGATAAGCAAGTTGAGACCCCCTTACGCTCTTCTGTGATTCCACCAGACAGCACTACACTCTCAATCCTTTAAACCAGTGACGCTGGTGAGACGAGAAAAGTTTCTACTTTGAACTTCCACAGAAAGGAGGGTATTATCTCCAATTACTCCGACTCTAAACTTGCCACTGCAATAATGGACCCCCTAACTATACTTGTGAAGAAGCTAGAAGACGTATATGTATCAATGGCCTCAACTCCTGGAACCATTTTGATCAAGATGTGAATTTTCAAGAGCCCGTACACCCACTACATTAGGATCACAAATTCCGCTAAGACAAACAATATCCAAATGCAAGCAGTCACCGACAGAGTTTTTTAATAACTTCACAGAGCTCTGAAAATGCGTCATTATAGAGTCAATCAAGATTTATGCTATTGAATAGCTAAAATCCCTTTAGAATCAGCCAATAACTCGAGTTATTCTTATTTCATGAACATGAGCTTCAAGGAATGACTGAAAAGGAGAATTATCATTGGTCACGTAAAGAAGAAATAAAAGGAATAAGGTGGATTACATATATGAATAAGATTCATTATACAATCATACCTCAGAATTTGATATGTATTCTCTGATGATGTACCAAAGTTGTGCATTTGTATCCATCAACTGCAGTTCACACGAAACAACTCATGTTAAAGAATATGCCAACGGATTTAAAAGTGGGTCATGATTCTTTTATGCGTACCAAGAACTGGAAGCCACTCTCAGTTAACCTAGGAGGTTCTTTGTCCCTGTAGAAATGGCACAGACAAGTCACCAATCAACCAGATTCCCAACCATCCAAATAGACCTCCAACCATATTACATATGTAAAGAGAAATAAACAACCTCTGAGTTAGAAGTCCCCTTTGGAAGATTCTCATCATAGAAGGGCTTATATTCGTCATCTTTTCAGCTTGGGCTGAGTTTATAAGTTGCAGAAGAAAACACTGTTTTATCACAATTGAAGCTTCATGAAAGAGTAAAAAAAATGAAGAAACAAAACCAATCAATGGTGGCTAACTGATCTGATAAATTCAGTCAAAGGATGAGAGCAAGACTCTACGAAGAGTTAATGCAGCCATCTGGAAGAAGAAGAAAGACCCAAAAAGAAGAAGGAGAAAAAGAACATTCGCACCTCCCATTGTTCAAGAGCATAGGCCTCGAGATCCTCCAAGCTTGGGAGCCTGGCAGTGACGTTTAATGGCATTGGTTCCCTTGGCAAAACTCCTCTGCATGGTTCAACTTTCAGTCATGCACTAAGGATTGTGTCAAGAAAAACAACTCATGAACTAAGCTGAAGTCCAATATTTGACAATTTAAGGAAAAATACCCGGTGACAGAAGATATCCCAAGAAATCTAAGGCCATAAATACGCCTTACCAAGATGATCTATTAATATGTATCATTACTAAATGTATCTATCCATCTTTAGCCATGATTTGATGCAGTAATATGAGGAAAAACAGAAGCAAAGACATGCTAGCATACATGTGATAGCATGCTCTTCTATTGGTAAAGGCAAAAAAAGTGATATACAAGACAAAAAGGGGGGACTATATGATCATTAATTAGGTAGGAACAAGATAAAACGCAAAAAAGGATCTATGTATTATAGCTTTCATCAGTCTGACTTAAATCAAAATGAATGCTTAAGGGTATATGTCAAATTGGCGATCCACAACCGGTGAAACATTGCATAGTTTTTCATTTTTCTGCAATGTATGATAAATAGAAATTCCAGCAGAAGCTATACAACAAAAATCATATCTCGTCATCAGGCTTCAAGTGCTACTTGACAAAAGGTTGAGTTCTCAACAAAATCTTGAAACATACTGATGTCTCAATGCAAACACGAGCCACATATTACCCAAGATAAATTCAAAAAAAGCATCACTCCTCTCTATCCCACTAGATCCCAAAAGAAAATAAATGAAAGAACTAGAAGCCACAAACGAATCTGTAACTTACCCACAGGTTATGTGTTTCTGGAGGTTAGTCTGAAAGGTTGGATTTAGGCTGTAGCTGGTACCACTACTTCTGCCATTACAATTTTAAATTCAGAAACTGACATAGTAAGAATACAATAAAAAAGTTTACAAAATTCTCTCTTGAATTTCCACAAAGCACAAATGCTTATTCTGATTACCCTCACAACCAAAAAAAGAGAGGCGATTAACAATGCATCTCTGAACCACGTCCAATGTCAATAGGTATAGGATGTAGCACAAACAAGAAAATTGACATGCAAAAATCCAAGGAAAAACCAAAATAAATTTCTGTTTCCAGTGTGCATGCAGATTTTTTGCAACATAATGGAGGAAGTGAACAACCGCAAAGAAAAGATGCTTATACGAAAACACATGCTTAGTAGATATGAAGAACTAAAAATTGCTTGAACAACTTTCTACTAAAACTTATGCAGCGGAAGCCATTTATAACAAGCAGCTTATGAGGCAATTACATCAGCAATATATATGGAAACTGCGGACAAGCATTTTCCTATTTCGCACACTGAAGAAGCATATAGTTACCAACTACTGTACTTATCCTAGACGTCTTAATTTGTTTGTAGGGTTTACAAAGCTACAGATGCAAAAGAAGGACCAGAAAAGGTATTTCTACCCAAAAAGGCCGCACCTTCGCACTATCTACTTCCCTTTCAGCTCGACATATTAAAACATGAGTAGGCGTATAAAAGTTCCCTTCAATCCAAGAAGGAGAGAACTAGCTTAAAGATAAAGAACTAACATAAGGAAGCTAAAATTCTTATCATTGGAGTGTCAAACTTCCCACTTCTCCAACTGTTCTTTATTGCTACAATAGGAATATATCTATAAAGTTAAACATACAATCCACCGAAGAGCACATTTCGGAGTAATATACAACCCTCGGTCAAACAGTTACGTAGAGAAAATTGAACAGAGGACCCATTTACCTGTCGAATGTCTCGGAGAAAATCCTCAACTGCAGCAACCGGTCAATCGCAACTTTATGCTTGGAGATTCCATCTGGAACTACCCACTCCTCCATTGACTTGGCCGTCACTGCCTCTTCGATGTACAACATTTGTACCACGTACTTCTTCGCCAAAGGGGGCAACGACCTGTGCGCAAATAAGACGGAAATTACACGGCGGCTTGCAACACCCTTCGTCAAAATTGTCTTCATTCTTATGCAACACGGGCATCGCACTGACATTCGAAAGCTTAAGTTGGCCTTTTTTTCTTTTTTTTTTACAGTGTACACCAGCGTATAGGATGCTCAATGCTCACTAGTCTGCAATGACGTGATTAAAATGGCATTTAAAGCACAGCTCCAATGGAGCTAACTACTGTTTGCGATCACCCAGAAGCTGTCGATCTCCTATTCGTTCGAGTTCGTTCTCGGCGGCCCAAATGATAGAATCCCAACGAACACGGACGGTCGCTCTGCTGCACAGCAGAGGACGGAAAACACTGCAGGGAGAGAGAGGGAGAGAGAGAGAGACACCTGAGAATCGCTTCGCAGATGAAGGCGTTCTGGTAAAGATGGTCGAGCTTCATGGCGGGCAGGGCCGCGACCATGTCCATGAAGTTCCTGGCGATTATCTTCACCTGAGGCATCTTCCCCCCGCTCGGAATCCGATCTCCACCTAGAACCCCTTCACAGTCCCCTCGGAACCGGCCGCCGCCGATCGGAGCTCCAAAAGGCTTCAGCGATTCCCGGCTCTTCCGAAACTACTCCTCCGCCGCGCGCGACGCTCGAACAACAACCGCACGCGCGCTCTTCTGATCGCTCTCGTCAGTGAGTCCTGTCTGCGCTCGAGCTTTAGGGTGATGACGCCATGGGAGGCGCCTGCTCAGCTCCGTTCGCTCGTGGGCCTTGGTGGGGGGAAGATGGGTTTAAGGCTTGAGGCCCTTTTCAGGGTTTTACTTTTCGGGTCAAGTTTAACCGTAATCCAAAATCGATAAACCGAACCGAACCGAATTGAATTAAGGACTCCATTTGTTTCGCGGGAAACTCGTGATTTGGGAAACGTGCTCCGAAAAAATAATTGCTTGTATTTCTTGTAAAAATAAATAAATGAAAAATATTTTCATCATCTATGAAAGTAGTCGAAGTATTAATTGTTGTCAATGATGAAATTTTTTTCATTGGCTTATTTTTCTAAGCGATATAACTGATCATTTATTTTGGAAAATGTTTTCCAAATCTTGAGTTACCCGCGAAACAAACGGAGCCCAATCCGAGAAGCAGTAAGGTCGGCTTATGGATTTGTCGGGTTGGTTCTAGTTTAGAATTTTTTTTATCGGTTTGGTTTTGGTTTATAACTTCGGAAACCGATAAAAAAGAACTAAGCCGATAAATTTAGTGCATAAATAAATATATATTTTCTTTTTGACTAAATGAGGTTTGCAATTTAATCTCACCAAGTAAATCTTTCTTACCTAAGATTGCTCTATACTATCAAATGAAAGATTTTTATTTCTAAAGTCTGACTATTATTGGTTGATTTTTAATCCCAAACAATACTGCTGAAAGAGCTTCGTGTATGATCGTTTTTGCTTTTACGTTTAATCAAATAATTTGTTTAGTACTATTGATAAGTAACTTGATTTAATTGTGATCGGAGAAAAAGACATAACAGATGTCAGAACTTTCGTACGAATTTCTCACTTGAGTTTCATAATTTTTTTATCCGATCACTTGAGTACCATAAATTATGTATGACGTTTACTTGAGTATTAAAACTTTTTTTTTCTAATCACTTGAATACGAAATAACTTTTCGATCGATCACTTAAGTGTTATAACTTTTCAAATGCGTTCACCACAATGCCACATCGGATTTCCGCCACTTCAGCGAACCTTCTTAAAAAATTGCGGCACTCAAGCAAAAGTTTTTTAAAAGTAAAGCACTCAAGTAAGTGCTATATAAAATTTATGGCATTTGTGGTGTCCATATTCTTTTGTGATTGTATCCTCTCTTTTTTCAAAAGATGTGTAGAAAATAGGTGCCTTCTTTTTATTAATTTGCATCGCATGTTGAACGTAAACAGTTCAATTTGGTCCATCTAGCGCACCAAAAATGCAGTTTCTCAGGCCATAGGAAAATGAGAAAGAAAGGAAAAATTGAAGGTGACCGGTATCATAAGTCAAGCTCTAGTGCAAGCTCAGGTTTTCTACTCTCCTTCGCGTATGTCTTCTTGCCTTCTCTTTTGGTCCCCCTCCTTCCCTTTTACTTGCTCTTTGTAAAGAAATAGATGAATGACACAAATACTCTCTAAACTTAGTATTTAATATGGTCTATGAACTTTTGATACACGTTTAATTTATCCAGAGACTTGATTAAATACAGAGATGTAATGACTCGGGGACTAAATTGAATATTTACCAAAAGTTCAAGGATCACATTAAACAAATTAAAAGTTAGAAACCACATTATACATTAGGTTAAAATTCAATGGCCACATTGCACATTAGATTAAAATTCAAGGGTCACATTACATATAGGGACAAAGTTCATAAACCACTTGTGTAATTATCCCTAAAGAAATTAATGTTAATGATCATTTATAGCTTAAATATTTCCCTAATTTTGGGGTCTGTAACCGGCTTCAACTTAGCTTCCCTTCGTTCCGTTTTCCATAATGTGCCCTATGTATCCTGGTTTCTCCGGACGATTTAAAATGGCTCGAGTTTTTTCCGCATCTTAATGCATGGCCCGCTGTGCTCGTATAGGATCGAACAGTCATTTGTAACACTCTATTCATTCGAATAGTTGACTTTTGGCCTTTGACTTTACTCACTTTGTTTCAAGAACTTCCTTACAGTGAATCTTGTTGATAACAAGAATGATACCACGGAAAATTCGAGTAATTTTAGGATCTATTATATTTGTATCAATTCAGTCCTAAACTTTTCTATTGCATCAATTTAGTTCTAAACATTTTTTACGTTTTGCCAATTAAATCAATTCGGACAATTTTGACTAGAAATCGCAAACATGAACGCTGGCCATCCTAGGTGACACGATCGGAGCTAACATAGACCTTTTTAATGATATTTTAATAATTTTTTGTAATTTTTTTCTTTTTTCTTTTGTCTTTTGTTTTTCTTTTTTTCCTTAGACTTAGGGCTAGGATGCCTTAGTCGGCCCGAAGCAAGGGGTGTCATGGCCCTCACCAGGTCTAGGTGAGGGCCACGACGGCCTCGCCCGCTCAAATTTGACAAGGTTGTCGTGACCCTCGGCGGCCCCGGGCAAGAGCGTGACCCAACGAGGACCGCGATGCCCTCACCTGGCTAGTGCCAGCGAGGGCATCTTGACCCTCGCTCATCCTAAGTCCAAGAAAAATAAAAGAAAAAGTAAAGAAAATAAAAGAAAAAAATAAAAAAAAATTATTTTAAAAGTCCACATCAGCACCGGCCTTGCCACGTAGGATGGCCGTTATCCACATCAGCGTATTTCGGCCAAAATTTGCCGAATGAACTAAATTGGCCGGACATGAAAATGTTTATGACTCAACTATCACAATTAAAAAGTTTAGTACTCAATTGGTACAAGTGCAATACATTTACGACTTTTCAAGTCTCTCTAAATATGCCTCTACATGGGAATATATAGAAAGGACCTTGCATTTGATGGTGGATATTCGAGAAAAACAAAATTGATTTTGTTAAATCCAAGAGGTGAACCAGGAAAAATGATATAACAATGAGTAAAAAGAGACTCATCCGTAACTTCACATATAATAAGAAAATTTCGTACCTCCTTTGCAGCTTACGGCATTTATTCCGATAGTCAGGAAAATGGTGCTTTACTTTTATTTGATGTGTTTTTTATTCTTTCGTATAATTTGTCTTGATAACTTTTGATACGGATTCTTTCGAATTGCGCTAGATCTTTTGTCGCAAACGATGAAGGACGAAGGCTGTCCCCTATTTCATAAGGTCTCATTATTCTTTACCAATTGCTGCTACGCTTAATATACATTGCAATCGAGTCACTTGAATTGTATGTTTGGATGCGTGGCATGACTGAAATGCTGTAAATAATGGCTGCATGCAAAATAAATATCATGAATAAACCTTGATTAAACCGATTAATTCATTTAAGACTTTCCAACGATGAATGTACAACATGTGGATATTTATGCCTTTTCTCCTCAATAATATCTGTCTTCCAAAAGCTGAAGTGCAAGAACGTGCCTTTTTTATGGTTGTTAAAGTAATTCAGTCGGTTCTGTGCGCATGTCCAGAGGAAGTCTACATTTGATTATGATTATTTAGATGTTCCTATCATGTGGTCAATGGGACCTTGTTGATTTCTCCATTTGTTCCTGGTGTCTTATCTGTTGTTTAGGTTAATTTTCTCGGCGTTGTGTCTATCGAAGAGCTGACACTTTTACTCGACTATATGGAGACCACTCTATCGATTAAGGAAGATGAAGATAGGAGTGCGAATGTGCAATCTAACTTAGATGGTTAAAGCTTCACATCTCCCAACATGTTCCACTAGAAAAAGAAAGTTGAAGAAGATGTCACTCAAATTGGATTAAATCTTTTGTCAACAAAGATGAAGGATGAATGATGTCCTCTCTTGCATGAGGTTTAATAATTCTTTACTTAATGTCGCTATGCTTGATATACAGTGTAATCAAGTTACTTGAATTATCTTTTAGCATATGTAAGGTATAGCTGAAATGCTATAAATCATTATCTTTGACTTGCTGCCATATTTATCATGCCAAATGCTACAAATCCACCTTGAATAATAATAATGTGGCAACAATTCATAGATAATTGATTTACAACATTCCAGCTATACCACATGTGCTAACGAAAAACTCATATGACTTGATTGCAATGTATATCAAGTTTAACAAAAAATAATAAAGAATTGTGAAACCTCTTAAAAGAGAGAATAGCCTTTACCCTTTATCTTTTGTAACAAAAGATCTAATGCAATTTGAGCAAATCTTCTTTAGCTCCCTTTTTCTAGGAGAAGTGTTAAGAGATGTATGTGATGCTTTAACCATCTAATAAGTTAGGATCCATATTGTACATTCATACGTTCCATTTTCAAGTTCCTCAATCGATTGAGTAATTCCTCCATGCTCGAGTAAAACAATCGAACTTTGATAAACCATATCATTTTCTTGCAAATTGGATATCTTGAAGAAATCTTGAACGGACCTGTTTATATCATTTAATACTTCCAACTATGAATGTACATCAGGTAGATATCTCTATTTTTTTTCCTCATTAATATCGTCTTATAAAAGCTGATGAAATGCAAAAACGTGTCCACTTATCTTAACATACTTCATACATTTCTGTGCGCACGTCCAATGGGGGGTAAACATTTATTCATATTTTATAAATAATTATGTCATGTGGTCAATGGGACCTTGTTGTTTCCCGTTACCGTGTCTATTTAAGGCCGGACTTTTTACTCAACTATAAGGGAAACACTAAATCGATTTAAGAAGAAGTGCAATGTATGTCCTAACTTAGACAGTTAAAGCTTCACATCTCTCTACATGTTTCCCAAATTAAGGAAGCTGGAGCAGATAATGTTCAAATTGCATTATGTCACTTGTCACAGAAGATAAAGGTTGTCCTCTCTTTGATGAGGTTTTAAAATTCTTTACTTATTGTCTGTTACCAGTCAATTCAAGTGACCTGGTTGCAGTACATATCAAGCATAGCAGCAATAAGTAAAGAGTTATCAAGACGTGAGCTCCGCCTTCATCCTTCATCTTTTGTGACAAATACATAATGCAATTTGCGCAATTTCTTCTTTAGCTTTCTTTTTCTAGGGGAATGTGTTGGAAGATGCGAAGCTCTAACTATCTAAGTTGGGACCCATATTGCGCATTTTTAAGATTATGCTAACCCTAAACTGTTTATTAAAATCCCCAAACTATGTGAATTCTAAGCTTGGAAAATCTAAAACTAATTCTTAACTAGTATTAACGCTAGAAATCCAATAAAACTAATCAAAATCTAATTTCTTAACCAGTATTCCTAGACCGACCAAAAAAAAAGAAAACTAGTATTCCTAGAATTTTTTTAATTTTTCCGAATTTTTTAATATTTTCATTCTAAAAATGTGGACTCGGATCGGGTCAGAGGACCCGGTCCAAATGTGGGTCTCACCCGGACCCTTGGATCTAAAATTCGGACCGGCCCGCATAGCCTAAATTGCCAGATTTTTTTATTTAATCACTTTAAGCCCAAAACCAAATACACCTAGCCCAGCCACACTTGATATTCAGCCCTTATCTCTTTTATATATTTTTATTTATTTCTGTTCATTTAGTTTCTTGTCCCTTTTGTTTTTCTATTTTTCTTTTCCGGTTCGCTTTTTCTTCTTATGCCGAGACTTCCTTCTTTGTTTTTACCGAGAGCGTCTTCTTCAGACGAACTCTCGCCGGAAACCTCCTCCTTCCCCTCAACGTCTTCCGTCGACGCCGGCAACCATCACCGGATGTCCATCACAGTCTCGGCTCACCACAGAACCAAATTTCATTATCGGCCTCCGTTCCCTACCGAATCACCGTCACACACGCAGGCCATAATCACCCAAACGTAGTAGCATAGAAACAGAAACATACTTGGCTAAAAAGAAACAAGCGACAGAATCAAACCAGTGCCTCTGAGCTTAGAGATGGATGCTTGGACCATCAGCTTTAATGCCGAGTCCTCTCATCAGTGGCCATCGTCGAACGCAGCGAAGAAACATGCCAGTATAGAAAAAAGACAGAGCAGAACAATGCACATTCAGAAACAATTCTAATGATGATGAAAAATACCCCGATATGATTGGTCTATGTCTATGCATCTTCAGTTTGAACTAAATCACAATCTATTCCATATATGTGACTGAGAGGAATATTATCAAACAGTTGGTGGTCAAACAAATTGTGAAGTAAAATTACGCTATCTCAGACTCAAATTCACGGCCTGATTCGAAGCAGATCAACCAGCAACATTCGAAACGAAGACAACAATCCAATCGTCAAAGTCGCAATCTATTTCATGTCTGTGACTAAGAGGCACATATCATCAAACAGTTGGCCGTCAAACAAATCGTGAAGTAAAATTACGCTATCCGGGACTCAAATTCACGGCCTGATTCGAAGTAAATCAACCAGCAACATTCGGAACAAAGACAACAAATCCAATCATGTCTAACATGTGCTTTAATCCTAAAAGAATGAATGTCCGATCTCGATCGAGAAATCTATCTAAAGCAAAGCAAGGATCTTAGAGATATTACCTGGTCCGCGATGTTTGCATCGCGACGAACACTCAAATCGGCAACGGGATCTTTTGCGATTCACCAACGAGCGAAATCTCGGCTTCGTAAAGGATTTCCAAAACGCGGTCGTTTTCCTTCGAATCAGCTCGGCCAAGAACAGAGCCGAACCGCGACCAATGCGAATCCGGGCTCGAACACAACTGAGATCAGGAACGGCGAACACCGGCGAACGGCGGCGGATGACGGCGAAGGAACAGTAGCTTGATCGTTTTCGGAGAGATCTTCTTCTTTTTTGTGAAATTTTTTCTCTCTCTGCCCCTCTCAGGCCCTAGCCGATTCTGTTTATCTTCTGTCCCACCGACCTTCTCGCGGCGTTAGTTATGCCCACGGATAAAAGCCGAAAAACAGAATCCGTTAGGATTTGAGCCAGCTCAGCGTTTTGAAATTTTCATATATCCATCCTGTTGGAGCTGCCTCCAGATCAGCATGTTCTGGAAAGACTCGTGCGAGTCGCCAAGGGATGCCGTCGTTCTTCCTCCCCTCATCTCCCTGCCTATCTCTCTCGCACGTTCCTCTTCGCTCATCTGAACTCAGAGGCGCAGGTCGGAGAGAAGAAAAAATAAGGCTTTTTGCTGGGCTTTTTCTATATTTCGAGGACGAATTTTATTAATGGGCTCATGTGCCCTTTGTTAAAGGGCTCGTTTATTTCTCACTCTCTACGGGCTAGACCGATCCAAATTGATCCATTAACCCGTTTATGACTTATTTATGCGCAATGCAATTTTCTTGATCCGACTCATATTCGACCAAACTCGTATTACTGAAATACTTCCATATTTAACTAAATCTAGGAAAATTTATACCTAAACTGATATGAGAGTGCGGAGTGAGTGAGTGTGATATTGAGTGCGAGAGATATGAGTTGAGTTTAAATAAATTGTAAACTCATTTATGACCCATTTAACACACATTTTATACATATACCCATTTATAACCCATTTACTAAATATAATTAATCCATTTATGACCCATTTACTAATATATGGGTTAAGAAATGGGTTTATGATCCATTTTGATAGATCTACTACAAGCTCAAACAATGAGTTTGAGAGAAGGCCTTGCGAGTCAAGCTGGGCTGAAGATGAATTGGTCCAAGATGATGGGCGATTTAGGCTGGACCAAATCGATGGGGGCTGAATTAGGGGACCCTTATGGTCAAATGGATTGGAACATTTTCATTCATTTTTTTATTAGTTATTTTCTTTACTAGTTTTCCTTTTTTTTTTTTTGCAAAAATGGACACTTGGATGGTCGACAAAAATTTGGGTGTCAACACGGTGTCGTGACCCTTTTTCCGCAACGTGGTTGAGGAAATGACAGATTTAGAGGTAATGCCAAAGGCAGACCGTCCTTAATTAGCGCAAGTTCTCCAAAACCCTGAATACATGAAAATGTTCAATATTGTTCCTAAATATTGAACATTTTCGCAACGGTCCGTTCGATTCCCAGGTGGGTCCATGGAACTAGTCCCACCAAGCTTCACACAAATGGAAGCGACCGAAAGCAAGAGAGGGAGGCAATAAACGACTAGAGGTGAGGCCATGAGTTGATGGAAGTTAAGAGTTAAGACCGTAAGTCGATGGATCTTGAGCTTGAAAGTAGAGATTATGAGTAAGAGATAGAGAGACGATTCGGACAAGGTGAGAATGAGATAAGATGAGCACTCAATTGATTGGCGTTGAACTTCAGATTAAGGATTTTAAGGTTTTCATTTTTCTTACAATTTTTTCTTTTTTTTTGTTGGAATTTTTTCTTAAAAATTATATATATATGTTACCTGTCCAGTCTGAGTGGGCAGTTCTACGCTTAGAATCGGAAACCGGACCAGTACTTATCGGTTCTAATAAATTGGGTCCCCACAAGAATCGCTGGTCCGGTTCCGAACGGTTTTCGGTTCCTTTGCACACCTCTAATTGGAGCATCTCATGCTTCCTCTAGCCAAAATTGCATTCTATTCATTCATTCTACCCGCCGCCCGGTCGTTAATATTTACCTACTTTTGTAAGACTCAATTTCCATGTACTTCGTAACCTACACCACAAAGAACTCCGTTTCTTCTTCTTCAGTCTCTTTTAGTCAATAATCTATTGGCAATTGACATTCGAAATTTCCGAATTAAATTTCAAGACAATAGAAATTATATAAAGGAATTGAACATAGAAAAGTAGATAATAGCGCGTTAATTATAGTATAGAATAATATCGAGTACATAATATAATTTCACCAATGGGAGAGAGAAGTGGGATTACACGCAAGGCTCCACTTCGGAAAAAGACATCACCAGTTTAATCAAAGTATTTGGTCGTGCCAAGAAAAAAAAGAAATAATAATCATTTTTTTCCCTTATCGACTACAAATTTTCCTTACCATGTTGTTTTGAGGAATCTCGCATGCGGGGCAGAACTAGAGGTGAGCATGATCCGGGTGGACGGTTCCCACTAGCCAAGGACGGAGACGGAAAGACGATAACGGAGACAGAGATGGAGAGTCAAAGATGGTAAGGTGAGCATTGATCAAGAAGGGTGAGAGTGAGTGTGAAATGAAAGCAAAAGAAGGTATTTTTCGATTCAATGTTAGGTTGTGAGTACCAAGCAAGTTAGGTTTAGTTTAGGGATTTATGATTTTTTTTTAAAATTAAATAATTATATTATATTATATATTATATTTATTTTTATATTACAGGTCTGGTCCCGGTGGACGGGCTGACGATTCCACACCTAGAATCGAAAACCGGATCGATACTCACTGGTTCTCAAAAATTGAAACCGGGAACTCAACCGATTCCGGTCCGGCTCCTGACGGTCCTGGTCCGGTTTCCGACGGTCTCGGGTGATTTCCGATTTTTTTCACATCCATAGACAGAACAATTGGATAGACCACAGATCCACCCCACCGCACGCCCGCAACATCACAACCCCACACAACCTCAATTCCCCCCACCACCGGGCGGCGCGAATGCCACGTGTCAGCGGGCCATTGGAGCAGAGCAGCCTTCTCACGTGGAATCTCCAGCGATATTCTCTTACCCAAAATATAAGAAGAAGAAGAAGAGGGAAGAAACGACGAGAGGAGCTGACTGTGAAGTGCTGAGTGTTTCCGTGACTCGTGAGAGCGCTCTCTCTCTCTCTCTCTCCGTCATCGAGATTCTAGAGAGAGAGAGAGGAGAGAGAGAGAGAGAGAGGATGGAGCTTCTGCAATGGCGGATCATCCCCGCGCTGATGCTGCTGGCCTCCCTCGCCGTCTATCTCTACGTGAAGGAGCCGCCGGAGGTCAGGTCTCGCGCGCTTTCCTTTGTCTCTCTTCGGCCGATCGTCGTCGTCATCCTGAGTTTTACCGTTTCCGAGAGATAACCTTCGTCGTCTACGGAATGAGATTGCGCGACGGAGCGATCGGTTCGGTGTATGTAGATGTTTGTTTCTACTCGACCTTCGTTGGACAAAGCAGGGCGCGGTTCAACATTCCGATGCTCGATCGCGCGCTCGCTTCTGAACATGCAGCGCCGCGGATTAGCGAACGAGAATGGACTTTCTTGTTGCGATTGAGGCTTTTCTTAGGACTCGCGCGCCGGCCGCTTTGCCGGGAAATTGGCGAAGCGATATGCTGATGGACATTTTTGGTGATGCGCGTTGCAGGTTTCTCGCGACGATTGCAGCCTCTTGCCGCGCTATCGTTATTGGATAAAGAGCAAGCGCATAGTGACGCCGGGAGGGATCATTTCCGGTGCAGGTTCGTTGCTCCATGCGCGATTGCTTTATGGTCTTCCATTGCTGAATTAATCTGCAACTCGAAGTGAGCACTGAAAGTTTTGCTTTTTGCGAGGCGGAAGGAGATGTAACTGCCTCATCAGCTTTGTGCTTTCTAGGAAAAACCTTACTTGGCTGTGCCTGTAGATTTATGGCGAAGGTTTTGGTTTAAAGTCTAACTTGTTTTGTGTTTCTGATGCATGTTTATGAGCAGTTGAGGTGAAGGGGAAATTCATTACCTCTGTCGTAACGGAGAACGATTGGCGAGGGACTTCCAAAGGAGAGCAAGTTATTGATTATGGAGAGGCTGTTGTCATGCCGGGCTTGGTTGATGTGTAAGATGCACATCTCTGTTACAGATAGTGGTTATATCTCATCACTTTCAACTGGGAAAAAGGTTTTAGGAGATAGTATATAGAAACATTGGATGACAAACAGAGAGGGACCGATAAAGGCAACATGACCACGGTTACCTCCTTTACCACCACGGTTCGAGTCTTGCTGTCATCTGCAGAATATTGGAAGGGTGAATGGGAAATGGATGACTGAAATAGTGGTCAAATTTAAATTAAGTAGAGGGTGCTCATTTTTCGGTAATTTGGTCTTAAATAGAAACCTGCTGCCAAATTATGCATCAGATCCTTTTATAAACTTATGTAATTATGCTTGAGAGTTGAGTAATCATATCCTTTTTAAAAGAACTTACGCCCCATATACATTTTTTAAATTGTCCAAGGCAGGCATGCACATCTTGATGACCCTGGAAGAGCTGATTGGGAAGGATTTCCTTCAG
Source organism: Syzygium oleosum (assembly GCF_021117445.2). NCBI lineage: Eukaryota > Viridiplantae > Streptophyta > Magnoliopsida > Myrtales > Myrtaceae > Syzygium > Syzygium oleosum. The sequence goes on from NW_026607495.1 coordinate 9,006,693, forward strand.
GGACTAAAGCAGCTGCTGCTGGTAAATTAGACTCCCTTCAAGTTTCTTCCCTGCAGTGATACCTTAGTTGATGAATTTCCTCAAATGCTAGCTAAGAGCAGCTGATGCTCCATCGACTAGTTCTTTAGGAGAAAACTCGCTTGAATTTCATATAGAGTGCTTTCTCTTTCTAACCTGTGGTGGAGGAGATTAGCGTAACATTCTGAGCCTTATATAAACAGAAATTGAAGCATGAGTCTACTTTTTTGTATCATTTTATTCTGTCAGAGATTGCCCTGTAAAACATCTAATCTGAAAAGGTAAACTTTACTTGAGCAATTTCTTCTTCTTTTTTCCCTTGTGCAGGTGGAATAACAACGTTGATTGATATGCCCCTCAACAGTTTTCCCTCGACTACTTCCACAGAAAGCCTGGAACTGAAGGTACGAGAAGTAGGGAGGTTAATTAGCTCTTTTTATCTGGCGAGGAACCATGTGTTTCCGAAAGCTGCGCACTGCTTTTTTTAAATCCCTCCAGTCTGTATTTTTCTTCATAGCCTTATCCTGGCCACATAAATAGAAATATGAGCCTTGACTATCCAGTTTCTGTTCTCTTTATAATATGTAAGTTCACAGTTTCTATTCATGATTTTCTAACTTCCTTGGCAGATGAAGGCTGCAGAGAAGAACATTTATGTCGATGTCGGTATGAACTGAAAATGACACATGAGCAGGCTAGATTTCATTTGTGTGGTGCATGTGAATTCTCACCTTGGTTTCCACAGGTTTCTGGGGAGGTTTAGTTCCTGAAAATGCATTTAATTCAAGCGCGCTGGAAGCTCTCCTAGAGGCTGGTGTTCTTGGTCTGAAGGTAACTACCAGAATCTCGGTGTCATCAATTACTTCTTTATTGAATTTTTGCCACTGTCTCCTTATAGTAAGTTTTTGAAAGTCCCAAGTTACAAAGATTTGATGTGAAAATTCAACTGGACCTGGACTTATTTTGTCTGATGCACTACGTCATTATTTGCATGGTTTAAGATATGTGCATTGCAAGTACTATTAAACAGATAGTTTCTAATTTCTCAAGGACATAGTAACATGAGGCGATGAAGTAAAAAAAGTGAAAACCTTTTCTTTGTGCCGATTTGCTATCTGACAATCTCAATGTCCTTGTTTTGTAGTCCTTTATGTGTCCCTCAGGAATCAACGACTTTCCCATGACAAATGCCAATCATATCAAGGTTCGTCACATGACACTCATTTTTACTTTTGAGCCCCAATATTTTAGCAGTGGACTCAAACTGCTCCTTACAACTTTGATATTCGTATCAACTAAGAATTTGTGGTATGTGTCTATAGATCAATGCTTTATAGCTTTTTTTTTTCTAAGCTCCCTTAACCCGACCTGTGATCAAAACTATCACTTGAATTATATGTTGTTTGCTAAAATTGAGCAACTTCTCTGCTGTGCTTGCGCATTATTATCTTTTCACTATAGTGATGGGTCAATGATTAGTTATCGATTATTTATGCAGGAAGGATTGTCGGTGTTAGCGAAATATAGAAGACCATTGCTCGTTCATGCAGAAATTCAACTAGACTCCGAAAGCCACTTGGATCTAAATACAGAAGATGCCCGATCTTATTCCACCTATCTGAAGACAAGACCACCTGAATGGCAAGATTTCCCTACAAATTGATTAGAAATATCGCAACTAATTATTTATGACAATTGGAGTTAGCTTTTTAATGTTCTTATGGAGGCGATTGTAACCTTAGTGTAATGGAGTAGCTGATGTTCCATTAAGATCGTTAAGTTATCTGGACCTATGATCTAGCTAATTACTGTCCAAAATATCCCCTCAGATTTAAAGCTACTGGCTTCCAATCCTCATAATTCTAGATTTTGTTGCTTTAATCGATGTGTTTACTTATGAGAGATGCAATGGTCGTATGAAATATTTTTCAAATTCCAAAGAGTGGATTATCTTCCATAATAGAATTTCAAAAAAATGCTTTGTCACGTTTAGTGTTTGTGATTTTATCAAATTCAGCCATTTACAGGCACAAAATAAGGAGAAAAGCTTTGCTTGAAAAGATAGATGAGTTCCTTTGAAAATTACTGCTTGATATGATTGTAAAGTTTTCCCAGCCTAGTGTAAGAGGAGTATCATGTCAAAGTTTCACCCAATCAAGTTCAATTATGAGCTCATCTTCCTCTTATCTTTAGAAGATCTCTTGCGGCAGTGTTAGATGAAACATGTGACTTGGAAATTCATATCAGTTAATTTCTTTAAACAGGGAAGAGGCAGCCATTCGTGAGCTTTTAACTGTGACAAAGGACACAAGGATCGGTGGCTCTGCTGAAGGAGCTCATCTTCACATTGTTCATTTGTCTGATGCGAGTTCGTCCTTAGATCTGATAAAGGTAGATCATCTTTATCACCTCTTGTAAATAAGATCTCCTGGGAAGTTTCTCATCCAGCGGATATACAAAAATACCAGAAGTGTGGAAAATTTCTGGAAAATTTCTGGAAAATTTCTTTATGATTTGCTGGATATTGATGTGTGTCATGCATAAAAGGAGATTATATACCTCCCCATTATTGTACTCCGAGTTCGGTTGGAGTGTCCTAATACAAATTGTTGAATTCAGCTGGTTTACGAATTGTGACGTCCTACAATGAAAAGTCTGATGATTAGTTACAGGCACCTTTTTGACCAAAACTAGTTTCTTGAATTTTGTTTCATCTCTTATTCGTAGAAAAAATGTTCATAAATCAATTTTATAGAATGAATATGCAAGATTTTTCAATGAAAGATTAGTAGCAATTATTGCTGAGTCAGTTGTGATCAGTTTGCTATAATTGCTATTAGTTGTGGTAATGTTTTATGAGTGCAACGCAAGTTTTTCCTATCTTATGCAGAAGGACTAAACCTTATTTTATTTTCTGTTTTGCACAGGAAGCAAAAGTTAATGGTGACAGTGTAAGTGTCGAGACTTGTCCCCATTACCTAGCTTTTACATCAGAAGAAATTCAGGATGGAGATACACGCTTTAAATGTGCTCCACCCATCCGTGATGCATCAAATAGAGAAAAGTTGTGGGAGGCTTTAATGGTACTTTTAATTTTTTGGATTCTCTATTTGCCACCTACCATATACTCTTAATTTGGTTGCTTTATACATCAGGATGGCCACATTGACATGCTCAGTTCTGACCATTCTCCAACGGTTCCAGAGCTGAAACTACAAGGTGATGGCAATTTTTTGAGAGCTTGGGGTGGAATTTCGGGCTTGCAGGTTGGTCTATCTATATAGTGTACTTTGATAAATGTAAGCATGTATTCTCCATTATGTCATATACCTGCTAAAGCTTGCCTGACTCAGCTGTGATTATTTGATTAATAAGAATCTGTAATACCATTAGCTCAGATGGTGCCGAAAATCTGCAATACCATTGCCACATAAGAAACTACTGACAAATACTCATTTTTTGGTAAATGGAGGAGGTTATAGGTGTTATAACTGAGGGTTGAATTTGACTATTTTGATCAGATTCAGGGTTCGGACATTAATCCCTATAGCATTGCAAAAGCGTTTTGTTGCAGTGTCATGTGGCACTTTCAAACCATGACCGCTTTATTACTTATTGTTGTAGGCATTATCAGAGGGTTCTATGTCAGGACATTATGGTTTTATTTCCGACTCAAATTGTTTAAGCAGATGATATTTTAGCATTAGATAAATTAAGCATGCACATGCATGATTGGCTGTAGAGAGCTATATGGTTCAGGCTTTCTTTTGCACGATCTTTATTCATTAGGTTCAATCTTCCTCAGGTTAGTTTATTTGTAGAGCATTTACTTGGAGGCTATGGTAGTTGATCTACTCTCTAAGTTGTGTTCTGTCGATGCGTAGAAGTGCAGATGATCCATCATTAAGTTGGCTCCTCTAGTTGAACTGTTAATACTTTTCTTCAGTATTGAGAAATCATTTATCTCTTCTCTCTGAATGTCATCTACGAGTAATTTGTGAAAATCTGCAGTTTGTTCTTCCTGTCACCTGGTCATATGGCAAAAAATATGGGGTTACTTTGGAACAGCTAGCTTTGTGGTGGAGTGAGAGGCCTGCGAAAATCGCTGGACAAAAGTTGAAGGTGACTGCTTTTACCATCATCGGTTTCTCTTTAAATTTAAGATATGAAAATATCAAGTTACATTTTAGAAGAACTTTTCACAGAATAGACTTGTTGCAAAGTGATGTAGCTAGCAAGGATCACCTAGAGGGGGGTGAATAGGTGATCTTAAACAATTTTTGATAATTTATGCGGAAACAAAACAAATCACAGAAGAGTCTGAATAAAATTCAGATTCAAGACAGATTGTATAGACGGTGCTCTTGATGTGCAGAATGTAAAGTAAGAGATAAGGGATAGAGAATCTGCACACAAGTTTATAGTGGTTCGGCTTATAGCAAGCCTACGTCCACTCTCCCACGCTGACAGCCTACCGGCTGGATTTCACTATGTAATCAAAAGGAATTACAACTTCTAAGTGTTAGCACTCTTGTGTATGATAGAACTCTCTATCTCACACAATCACTCTTACAAAGTGTCCCTCAAGATCTTAATTTTTGGCTCAGAAAGACAATAGAAATGATCGGAGTATGCTCAGACTTTGGACTTGATGATTCTTGATTCTGTTCTTCCTTCTGCTGCTCGTTGATCTCCTTAAATACTCCTCCACTTCCAAACTAGCCGTTGGACAGCTTTCAGAGGATCATCTTCCAATCTTCACGTTGGACAGATTTGTATAGAAATGATTGAGTAGCCGTTGGATGACAGATTCTGAATCCCGCTGATTCTGGTCGCCCATACAATCAGAATCTTGGTTTCCATAAGTAGAGCTTTATCCGTTGTAATGCATGCTTGTCGTAATCTTTGATTGTCAATCAATTTGATTGAGATCAAAGCTTTCCTTCTGTGAAATCCATACCAGATCACTAGCTGTTGTTTTTCGTTCTGAGTTCTGCACCTGAAGAATTTCTGCGTCTGCGTCTGCTTCTGAAAAATTTCAGCTTCTGCATCTGCTTTTGAAAATTCCTCCGTCTACATCTGAATAATTTCAGCGTCTGAGTCTCAGAACTTAGATTATGTGGGTCTTCAATAATGTATTTACCAGCTTATAAAGTCTGAAAAATTTCCTTCCGAGCTTCCAGAATATACATACCTGGAATAAATTAGTTCAGAATAAGTATCAGATTTATAATAATATGGAAGGTTTTGTCAACTTCAAAATCAATAGGAGTTTTCCTCAACAATCTCCCCTTTTTTTATGGTGACAAAACTTTCCTGCAGATTGAATTAATTTGAAATTGATTAGAAAGTAAATAAACATATTAAGCTCATAAAACACAGATTGAAAGAGCAAACTCTGTTGATATCTGTGTCTTTTTCTTCCTTTGTATATAACCTGCAAATCTGCATATAATTTCTCCCCATTTTTGTCATCAGCAAAAATAATAATGATAGAGAGAATAAATCATTGATATTAAGTAATCAAACAGTCTAACAAGAATTGTTAGAAATATTACAGAGCAATTGAAAAATAGATGATTTGGAGAGAAATGTTAAAAAGCAGGCTATTTTTTGGAAATGGTACGAATCAGTTGAAAATTATCCAATATAGAGATAGCCTCTTCAATCTTCGAACTGCATTGACCTATAGCCTTATCTATGTTGGATGAGTACATAGCAATGGTTTCCCCAAGTTCTGCTTTATCTGCTGCTGCTTGAAGTTGTTGAGTCTTGTTGTTTTCCTCAACAATTCTCCGTAGATTCTTCATATCTTGTTCTAGTACAGCTTGCTTTTTTTTTATCTCGAGCAGAATAGAGAGGATGTTCTAATTGTCAGAAGGCTGTGCTTGGACATTTGCTTGCTCAGACTGATCATACCCTGTGGCTGATTCTGGTTGATTCTCTCCCTGAATAGGTGCTTGATCTTCAGAAACATGTTCTTCATGAATTGGTTCTGAAACTTTGGAAACTGGTTCAGGAACATGTTCTGGTTCTTCAGTGTGTCCTGTTTCAAAGTGCTCTGCTTCCGCTTCATCACTTTCATCATGCAGAAGAATTTTTTTTTTCTTTCTGTACACTTTGATTGGAGTAGGAGCGTCAGTTTGCTTGCTGGCTGGACTAGATCTTTTCCTTTGCTCTTTTTCTTTCTCAATTTTCTTTCCAACAGATTTTGCCTCCGACTGTTGAGCCTATTTTCCTCTTACTCTTTTCTTTACATCTTCAAATTGCTTCATTTTGGAGAGCATTCTTTCTCCAACATACATACAGGAAACAAGGTTCTTGTGCATATCATCAGGAATAGATATTTTTAAGAACATAAAGATGCAAGAGATTAGAGCACCATATGGCAATTGGCCATTGTCTTTCTGCAATGCTCTGTACATATGGAAGATAATGATATGAGGGAGAGAGAAGGATTGACCTTTCAAGATAGCCCAAATGAGCTTGATTTCTGATTTTGATAGGTCAGTTTTTTAGACTGCCTTGGGCTTCAAACAGTTGATTATGATCTTATGCAAGATCACAGACCGTCTGGACAAGTCAGAGTAGGAAAGATGGCGCTTGGATCCTTGAGCAAAGTTTGGATTTTCAGAGGCCACCTTGGAAGCATCTTCTATGCTCACATCCAGTGGAGAGAAATTGGAATGTTTTGCTCCAATAATCAATGCCAACTCCTTCGCTTTTAAATCAAACTTTTTGTCACCAACAGTAAATTGAATCCAGTTAGGTGACAAAATTGAAAGATTAGAGTAAAAGTATGCAGTGAGTTCAGCATAGACATTTGCAGATTGCAAACAAAATTCATGAATGCCCAATTTTGCAAATAAGTACTCTACTGAAATACCAGCCTTTTCTAGGTAGTCGAAATCCACAATCCTATTATTCATAACCCCTCGAGCAAGTAACAACTTATAACAGACATTATGCTCAGTACTTCTGAATAATCCTCTTGTACCTGGCACACCAGATGCTATTCTCACCTTCATTTCAAAAATATCAAAAAATCGAGCGTCATCATCAGGAACAACAAATTTTGAGGCACTTGTGGACTTAGGGCTTATAGGAACAGATTTCTTTTCAGAGGGAGTGGATGATACTCCGACTTTCTCTTTGCTCTTTCTGGAAGAATGCTCTTTTGGGGTAGAGCTGGCCGGAACTTGGTCAGATTTAGTACAAAAAAGAGAATAATTTTGCACAAGATGTGCTTCAGAGTGAAAACCGTTGTCTTTCAGACATTCATGAAGGATCGACGCAGAAGCATTATTCCTTTTCAACCTTTAATAAACTTTCCACACAAGTTTGATTTTGATGCTTCAGAAGCGAAAATCAGTTTTACCGGACGATTTGGGTGGCGACGATCGCTGGGGTGGTGTCGCCTATGAAGGGTCTTCATGATGGTCCGACTCTGTGTCTGAAACCTCCATATACTCCGCCGGTGATGTAGATTTGGAATTTTGGTTGAGAATACGTGAAGATCTTCGACGGGCCACCATCTTGAACGGCATTTTGATCACTTTTGGAGTGTAAAGATTAGATTTTTGGAGAAAGAAGAGAAGAAGGCGATTCTGTGTATCGAGAGGTTTTGGAGAGAGTTTGTACGATAGGGTTTTGAAAAGAAAAGGACGGGTTTATAAAGGAGGAGGACAGGTTTTGGAAGGAAAACTTATTTTTAGAAAATATAAATTGAGATTCCAAAATATAAGAAGGAAATATACTTGTTGAAGCACAAACACGCATGATAATATATTAAGCACAATTAATCAGATAAATTAAAATACGTACCTGATTTGCTTCCTAAAGTAACGATTATGAAATATCCTGCCAAAAATGCCAAAAATATACCCGTCAAAATTTGAATAAAGGACGTACCTTTCTTTGTGAGTCTAAAAAAATGTTTAGACTGAGAATATTTGAGTCTGAACAATTCCTGTCTATCAATCACTTCAAGAAAATGGATAAGTGATGCACAGTTTGTTTCTTATGAACTCAAATGAATATTTTTCAAGAGGTTTTGTGAATATATCGGTTAATTGATTCTTAGAATCAATGAATTGAATATTCACATCACCATTTTGAACATGATCTCGAATAAAAGATGCTTGATTTCAATATGCTTAGCACGTGAATGAAGAATAGGGTTCTTGGTCAAATTGATAGCACTTGTGTTGTCACATTTGATTGCAACACTTGAATCTTCAATAGCAAAGTCTCGCAACTGTTGCTTCATCCACAGAATCTGTGCACAGCAACTTCCCAAAGCTACATATTCTGCTTCTGCCGTAGAAAGTGCAACTGTATTTTGCTTCTTTGAGTATCAGGATACCAACATATTCCCAAGCAGTTGACATGTATATGTAGTACTTTTCCTGTCCACTTTACAACCAGCTAGATCAGCATCAGAATAACCAGTAAGAGTAAAATCTGAATCTTTGGAATACCAAAGACCTAACATTGGATAAGTTCCAATGTATTTGATTATCCTTTTTACTGCAGAAAAATGTGATTCCTTTGGGTCTGATTGAAATCTTGCACACATACATACACTGAACAATTATTAGGTCTAGATGCAGTAAGATATAATAATGATCCTATCATGCTTTTATATACCTTCTGATCAACCTTTTTACGATTTTGATCTTTGTCCAGTTTGGATGATTGAGACATGGGAATGTCTGTCTTCTTGCAATTTTGCAAACCAAATTTCTTGACAATCTCCTTTGCATACTTCTCTTGGCAAATGAATGTACCCCATTTGGTTTGTTTCATTTGTAGGTCAAGAAAGAATGTTAATTCTCCCATCATGCTCATCTCGAACTCATTCTGCATATTCTTAGAAAATTCTTTGCAAAGCAGTTCGTTAGAAGATCCAAAGATGATATCATCAACATAAATTTGAACAAGTAAAAAATCCTTACCTTTTCTCTTAATAAATAAAGTTGTATCAACCTTACCTTTGGTGAAATCATTTTGCAGAAGGAAGTTACCTAACCTCTCATACCAAGCACGAGGTGCTTGTTTCAGACCATAAAGGGCCCTTGTGAGTTTATAGACATGATCAGTCTTCCTTGGTTCTTCAAAGTCAGGTGGTTGTTCCACATATACTTCTTCTTTGATATGTCCATTCAGGAAGGCACTTTTCACGTCCATCTGAAACAATTTAAAATTATGAAAACAAGCATAAGCTAATAGTAGCCTAATGGCTTCTAACCTTGCAACTGGTGCATATGTTTCATCATAATCTATGCCTTCTTTTTGAGAATAGCCTTTTGCTACCAGTCTTGCTTTGTTTCTTGTGACTTTCTCTTTGTCATTCAGTTTGTTTCTGAATACCCATTTTGTTTCAATTACTGGATGATTTTTGGGTCTTGGCACAAGCTCCCATACTTTATTGATTCTGAACTGCTGAAAGTTCCTCCTTTATAGTTTCGATCCAGCTTTCATCTGATAATGCTTCACCAACTTCTTTTGGTTCTATTTCTGATATCAACTGCAATAGAAATGATCAACTACAATAGAAATGATCGGAGTATGCACAATTAATGATCGCCCTGGTAAGTTTGATGAGAAAGTAGATGAAGGACTTTTCCTTGGATATTCAACTACAAGCAAGGCATACGGAGTCTTCAACAAGAATTCTCAGACTGTGGAAGAAACAATGAATGTAAGGTTTGATGAAAATATTCAGACTCACAAAGATGAATCTGAACCATCTCCCAACATTCAAGGATTATCAGAAGCTCAACAAGAATCTCCAAAGATCGTCGAAGAAGGAAAAGAAGATATAACCCAGACTCAATCAGAATCTTTAGAGTCTGATGATAGTCAGAAGGAAAAATTTGACAGAAACTGGAAACATAAATCCAGTCATCCGAAGAACCTCATCATTGGAGAAATAGAAGATGGTATCAAGACTAGATCTAAACACAAGGAGAATATCAGTAACTTGGCGTTGATATCAGAAATAGAACCAAAAGAAGTTGGTGAAACATTATCAGATGAAAGGTAGATCGAAGCTATGCAGGAGGAACTTCAGCAGTTCAGAATCAATAAAGTATGGGAGCTTGTGCCAAGACCCAAAAATCATCCAGTAATTGGAACAAAATGGGTATTTAGAAACAAACTGGATGACAAAGGGAAAGTCACAAGAAACAAAGCAAGACTGGTAACAAAAAGCTATTCTCAAGAAGAAGGCATAGATTATGATGAAACATATGCACCGGTTGCAAGGTTAAAAGCCATTAGGCTACTATTAGCTTATGCTTGTTTTCATAATTTTAAATTGTTTCAGATGGACGTGAAAAGTGCCTTCCTGAATGGATATATCAAAGAAGAAGTATATGTGGAACAACCACCTGGCTTTGAAGAACCAAGGAAGACTGATCATGTCTATAAACTCGAAAGGGCCCTTTATGGTCCGAAACAAGCACCTCGTGCTTGGTATGAGAGGTTAGGTAACTTCCTTCTGCAAAATGATTTCACCAAAGGTAAGGTTGATACAACTTTATTTATTAAGAGAAAAGGTAAGGATTTTTTACTTGTTCAAATTTATGTTGATGATATCATCTTTGGATCTTCTAACGAACTGCTTTGCAAAGAATTTTCTAAAAATATGCAGAATAAGTTCGAGATGAGCATGATGGGAGAATTAACATTCTTTCTTGACCTACAAGTGAAACAAACCAAAGGGGTACATTCATTTGCCAAGAGAAGTATGCAAAGGAGATTGTCAAGAAGTTTGGTTTGCAAAATTGCAAGAAGACAGACATTCTCATGTCTCAATCATCCAAACTGGACAAAGATCAAAATGGTAAAAAGGTTGATCATAAGGTATATAGAAGCATGATAGGATCATTATTATATCTTACTGCATCCAGACTTGATATATTGTTCAGTGTATGTATGTGTGCAATATTTCAATTACTGAATACCCAATTACTGCATCCAAAAATCATCAAGTGTTGCAATCAAATGTGACAACACAAGTGCTATCAATTTGACCAAGAACCCTATTCTTCATTCACGTGCTAAGCATATTGAAATCAAGCATCATTTTATTCGAGATCATGTTCAAAATGGTGATGTGTTTGTGCTTCAACAAGTATATTTCCTTCCTATATTTTGGAATCTCTTTTTATATTTTCTAAAAATAAGTTTTCCTTTCAAAACTTGTCCTCCTCCTTTATAAACCCGTCCTTTTCTTTTCAAAACCCTATCGTACGAACTCTTTCTCTCCAAAATCTCTCGATACTCAGAATCGCCTACTTCTCTTCTTTCTCCAAAAATCTAATATTTACACTCCAAAAGTGATCAAAATGCCGTTCAAGATGGTGGCCCGTCGAAGATCTTCACGTATTCTCAACCAAAATTCCAAATCTACATCACCGGCGGAGTATATGGAGGTTTCAAACATAGAGTCGGACCATCATGAAGACCCTTCAGAGGCGACACCACCTCAGCGATCGTCGCCACCCAAATCGTCCGGTAAAACTGATTTTCGCTTCCGAAGCATCAAATTTGTGTGGGAAGTTTATCAAAGGTTGAAAAGGAATAATGCTTCTGCGTCGATCCTTCATGAATGTCTGAAAGACAACGGTTTTCACTCTGAAGCACATCTTGTGCAAAATTATTTTCTTTTTTGCACTAAATCTGACCAAGTTCCGGCCAGCTCTACCCTGAAAGAGCATTCTTCCAGAAAGAGCAAGGAGAAAGTCGGAGTATCATCCACTCCTTCTGAAAAGAAATCTGTTCCTATAAGCCCTAAGTCCACAAGTGCCTCAAAATTTGTTGTTCCTGATGATGACGCTCGATTTTTTGATATTTTTGAAATGAAGGTGGGAATAGCATCTGGTGTGCCAGGTACAGGAGAATTATTCAGAAGTACTGAGCATAATGTCTGTTATAAGTTGTTACTTGCTTGAGGGGTCATGAACCATGGGACTGTGGATTTCGACTACCTAGAAAAGGCTGGTATTTCAGTAGAGTACTTGTTTGCAAAATTGGGCATTCATGAATTTTGTTTGCAATCTGCAAATGTCTATGCTGAACTCACTGCATACTTTTACTCTAATCTTTCAATTTTGTCACCTAACTGGATTCAATTCACTGTTGGTGACAAAAAGTTTGATTTAAAAGCGAAGGAGTTGGCATTGATTATTGGAGCAAAACATTCCAATTTCTCTCCACTGGATGTGAGCATAGAAGATGCTTCCAAGGTGGCCTCTGAAAATCCAAACTTTGCTCAAGGATCCAAGCGTCATCTGTCCTACTCTGACTTGTCCAGACGGTCTGTGATCCTGCATAAGATCATAATCAACTGTTTGAAGCCCAAGGCAACCTAAAAAACTGACCTATCAAAATCAGAAATCAAGCTCATTTGGGCTATCTTGAAAGGTCAATCCTTCTCTCTCCCTCATATCATTATCTTCCATATGTACAGAGCATTGCAGAAAGACAAGGGCCAATTGCCATATGGTGCTCTAATCTCTCGCATCTTTATGTTCTTAAAAATATCTATTCCTGATGATATGCGCAAGAACCTTGTTCCCTGTATGTATGTTGGAGAAAGAATGCTCTCCAAAATGAAGCAATTTGAAGATGTAAAGAAAAGAGTAAGAAGGAAAGAGGCTCAACAGTCGGAGGCAAAATCTGTTGGAAAGAAAATTAAGAAAGAAAAAGAGCGAAGGAAAAGATCTAGTCCAGCCAGCAAGCAAACTGACTCTCCTACTCCAATCAAAGTGTACAGAAAGAAAAGAAAAATTCTTCTGCATGATGAAAGTGAAGAAGCAGAAGCAGAGCACTTTGAAACAGGACACACTGAAGAACCAGAACATGTTCCTGAACCAGTTCCCAAAGTTTCAGAATCAATTCATGAAGAACATATTTCTGAAGATCAAGCACCTGTTCAGGGGGAGAATCAGCCACAGGGTATGATCAGTCTGAGCAAGCATATATCCAAGCACAGCCTTCTGACAATCAGAACATCCTCTCTATTCTGCTCGAGATCAAAGAAAAGCAAGCTGTACTAGAACAACATATGAAGAATCTACAGAGAATTGTTGAGGAAAACAACAAGACTCAACGACTTCAAGCAGCAGCAGATAAAGCAGAATTTGGGGAAACCATTGCTATGTGCTCATCCAACATGGATAAGGCTCTAGGTCAATGCAGTTCGAAGATTAAAGAGGCTATCTTTATATTGGATAATTTTCAACTGATTCGTACCTCTTCTAAAAAATAGCCTGCTTTTTAACATTTATCTCCAAATCATCTATTTTTCAATTGATCTGTAATATTTCTAACAATTCTTGTTAGACTGTTTGATTGCTTACTATTAATGATTTATTCTCTCTATCATTATTATTTTTGCTGATGACAAAAAGGGGGAGAAACTATATGCAGGTTATATACAAAGGAAGAAAAAGACACAGATATCAATAGAGTTTGCATACTTGTCGTAATCTTTGATTGTCAATCAATTTGATTGAGATCAAAGCTTTCCTTCTGTGAAATCCATACCAGATCACTAACTGTTGTTTTTCGTTCTGAGTTCTGCATCTAAAGAATTTCTGAGTCTGCATCTGAATAATTTCAGCGTTTAAGTCTCAGAACTTAGATTATGTGGGTCTTCAATAATGTATTTATCAGCTTGTAAAGTCTGAAAAACTTCCTTCTGAGCTTCCAGAATATACATACCTGGAATAAATTAGTTCAGAATAAATATCAGATTTACAATAACATGGAAGGTTTTGTCAACTTCAAAATTAATAGGAGTTTTCCTCAACACAAAGATCTTACAAAATGACTGGAACTTTGGTTTATTTTTACATGGTGCCAATCAGAGAATAGGCAAAGAACATAATAGGCTCCTGCTTTCAGCTTACAGTCTTCATGATGAAAAGAGTGACGATTCTATTTGCAGGGAGCCATTGCAAGTGGAAACTTCGCAGATATTGTAGTATGGGATCCCAGTGCAGAGTTTGACCTCACTGATGAGTACCCTGTATATATTAAACACCCGGTATGTTGGTTGGTTTATCATTGAAAGTTTACCGATTCGATAATGTACAATTTGCACCTCATTTTCTTCAAAAGCGTCAGCTGAAGATAATATTCTGAGGTTTGAATGGATCAAGAAACTGGTGGTCAACAATCTTTCGAGATGACTTGCTGCAGCTTAGGTCTCCTCATCTCTGTAGAAGTCGCAAAACAAAGCATTTTTGGGGGCTCTTTTGGGAGTAGAGTTACACACGTAATGTATTACTTAGAACACCCAGATGACATTTATTTTGAATCTACTTATAGGGTGAACCTATTTCCTTCCCTTAACTACAAAGCAGGGATGGATTGTTATTGACATGTTTTAAGTGTCAAGACATATACTAATTCAAGCTCATTGTTATGTCCAATGCTTTCCAAGCTCTGTCTGGTTAGTAAATTGACATGTGAACTATCTTGTGATCAGTCTATCTCAGCCTACATGGGAAAAAGATTAGCTGGAAAAGTTTTTGCTACTTTTGTTGGAGGAAATCTTGTGTATAAAGAGGGAAAGCATGCTCCCGCTGCCTGTGGTGTTCAGATCCTAGCCAGAAGATGAACAAATTAACAGGTAACCCCATAGTTCTTCCCCCAATGATCTTCCTTCGACTTCTTTCCTTTCAGATACGTATTTTAATGCAACTTTCACTTTTCTTTACATCATTATACCTGTTTACTCTTCACTAGCTATAGTCATAATTGTGGGCCAAAGGCTCGATTAGCTGAAACACGATAATTTCTTCAGTAGGGAGGGTGTGTACGAAGATTGCATCTTTAAAATGATGAGATTTGCATCCTGATTTCACACTAAAGTGGACCTGCAGGTTTTAAGTACACAGCATTCCATAACTTGTACTGGTAGGTTGAAAACTGATCATACTAGTAGGACATCTAGATGATCAATCCTGCTGAACATTGATGCTTAGTCAGACCAATAGAGCGAATTTGCAACTAAACCATTGGTGTAGACATTAGCAGAAACTCCTCAATGGCAATGTTATGTCATTGTTTTCAGTGAACATGTGAATAAACAACTTTGCGCTGATATCGTTGGAGAGACGTGCCAAAGTTTTAGAACATTTGATTCTTCAAAAAGGACTGCCTGCCATATAAATGGGGGAAACGATCTTCTTTAAATTTGATGAATCACATCCTTATGTCGGTGGTGTATCTTGAACAGGTCTATTCATCCAACGACCTTTGCACATTTTGTGAAGCATTGACTGTCCATCTAAGGAAAAGGCAAAGTAAGGAAATTTCGCTCGGCTGGGAGAATTGTGGTTCGGAACTGAACAAGGACTTGGGACAAGAATAGAAGAGAGAATACAGTGTGAATCGACGCTGTGCAACTGGAATGAAAAGATAAGATGACCCTTGACAATCGACTGCTTTGGCATCTCTGTTTGTCGCCGATCTGTACAGTTCGTGATGTAGCTAGTGGTTTTTGATGTCTGAAATGTCCAATGCTCTTATAATTATGCTTGTTTTGATTGAACCCATATCATTTCCACATCAGTCCAAAACTCAATTAATACTCTCTTTTTCTCCCTGCCTTCTTCTGAGCGGGAATAAGGGCAATGCTGAATATGAGGCTTGTTGCAATTTAAGCTAAATCGAAGGGATATAGCCATATTAATTCTCCAACGTTCTGATATGAAGTTCAATTTCACATGTTGGCACGAACCTTTGGATTTGGTTAGGGATGAAAATAAGTTGCGGATAATAGGTTTGCCAGTCTGACTGAACCTTGACGGGAGCTTATCACTTCGTTTGGCATCAGCAGGTCATTGTTCATTGCCCTGCAACGGAGTCTGTAAAGGTAACAGAGTAGAGATCAAGAAATATGGAAATAGCCACCCTTCAGATGTGGAGAATTTTCAAGATTTTTCCTTCAATGCTGCGCAATAGGGTGAATATCAAGTCGATCGAGTTATCTATATAGGCTTCACTTGTTTATATCGTCCCCATGAGAAGTAGTATTTAGTGAACAAATTTCAGTAGATCTTCTAATGTTTTAAGGAAAAAACAATTACATGATTACTCGAGCTAGCTTAGGAAATGATCTTATCTCGTGCATTAGGGTGACGAGTCATCCCATCAATGCTCAGATGCGGTGATAATTGCTTGTCATCAAACTAAATTGAGACTGATGAACAGCTTAGTTTCGCATCGATGATGAAGCAATCGCTGGTTCCTGAAACTCTCCTAGAACAGAAGTACGAGGCTAAATGCTATGCATCTTGATGATCAAGTTCTCTTGTATGCTGTGTGTTCTCTCGCTAAGCGGGTGTATTGTAATCAGAATATCTATGTTCTGCTCCAATTCCTCTTGTTTTCCCGAGCTTACTCTCCTGTATCATCTTTTCCCGACGACTTCTCGGAATGATCTGCAGAGAAATCACTTAAAAAAGAAGATCACAGCAATTGGTTTTAGGTCACGGAGTAATTGCATCTGACCTCGGTGATGGAGTTCCACCATTGCGCTACAACCTGTGAGTGATTGAGCATGACTTAGGGCAAGAACATAGCATACAACAAACTCAATGTTGAGGGACTACAAACAGAAATGTCCACGCTGTGTGTGTGGTTTCAGTTCTTTCGGTCAAGGCATGAAAGGTTTGTGCCTATTTCGACTGGGACCGCTGTCGGGAAGCAAGAAAATAGTCGTACAAATTCGGTTTATGAGTGATGCTGGGGACAAAACCAATCACAATACATGAAACTAGTGCTTTTTGGTGGGACCTAGTATGAGCCCCACGGACTCTTGTAATGTGATTGGTTTGGTCTAGTAGGCTTAAATTTACATTAGGATTTTGTTAACCAAGTGTCTAGGGGCACTTGTTAAGTAACCAATTTAGAAAACTTTACAGTTATTAATGCTTTGAAATTGAATTATTCTAGACAAAGTATATATTGAACGAGTGTCCAAGGTGGCACAGGCACTCTTTAATAGCACACTTTATACAACACTTGCTCATCGGAAGCGCTCCCTCGCGATCTATGTCATCAACATGCCACCTCCTTATCAGTGTCGCGACTACCATCGCCTCTATATCGTCGCGGTCATCGTCGCGCTCCTCGTTGCCACTTTAATTATGACGACTGTTCATCTTGCGCCACAATTGTTAATAATCAATAGCAAGATTGATTTCTAATAAAGAAGGTTGTGTTATTTAATTTTGTTAACCAAATGGTCTATTTATAGGCACATTTTTGGGTCTGCTACTTATAGGCATTTTAAGTGATCTTGTTTAAACGAAATCAGATTTCTTTTTAATGTATATGCATCTTAATCCGGTGGAAACTCAAGGCCACCACAAACTGCTTTGCTTGTTATTATATCTGCACGTCGAAACCAAATTCACTTCTATCCACCGTGTTTGACATTAGATAAGATCCACCATGTATCAAGCCGATTGCAATAGTTATTATCGACCGGTTTCACGCGAAACTCACATCATCCAATAAACCGTGACGATACCACTTCATATGTAGTCTGTATAAAATGCTTCTCTCCAATGAGGCGTCATCCTTGTAGTTCAAGCTTGTGATAGGGAAGGTTGATGACTTGCATCAATTGAATTGAACAAGAAGCTGTACGATCATCATTTTCAGCTAGTGATTTCCTTGTTTTTGGAAGCTACTGACAGCTTTGAGGTTACCCAATTGAAGAAGTCCACCTTTCAACCGCCCATGAGAAGTTTTTCAGCTTCAATCATCATATGATGAATCACCCATCGTTTTCAACGGCCCAAAAGGCAAAAAGAACTCCTTCATCAACGACTTTTGGAGAGTCGAGCTGGCGGAAAGCGACGAGCTCCAATTAGAATCTGGCCTGGAAAAAACCTCCAATTGAAGTTAATATGCTTGGAAGCTACAAGGGCATGTTTGTTTTAAGTTTCGGCCAAAGCAAAAGCTAGTGCTTTTCCTGCTAAAATTTAAAATATTATTCGAATTTCAAAAAAAATTATATATGAATTAACGTTTCGAAGATTTGTGTATTATAAAAGTTTCGGATGTTGTGAGCTAAGAAAAAGCCGAAGTGCATCTGTCCCGACATTCTGGTCGAGCCAACCGCAAAAGGTAAAAGCCTATGCGATTTGACGGATTTCACAATGGCCGGCAATGTTCTTGCGACATTCTTTATGACATCGGAGGAGTTTATTCCAAACCCCTTTATTTATCGCCTTATAAATTAATTTACAATCGTAAAGTTTTAAGTCAAATTCAATTTCATGAGTTAAAAGGAGGGAGCTTCATAGCATTTAAATATTAAATCACGTTTTCATCCCACACCTTAAATTCTTAGAAGCGGTTCGAAATTTGTTTCACAAGTTATTCTAAATATAATGGTGTTATTAAAGCAACCAAGAATCTTAAATATGGCAACATTCCACTCACTTTGCTTTTCCTGGGCCGACCTTTCCATTCACTTCCTTTGAAAACTTCTTTCCTTTGCCTTTTGCGGTTAATTAATGAATTAATTAATCTACCCTTTATAAATAAAATAACTCTCTCTCTCTCTCTCTGATTTTTTTTTTGGTCGAATCTCTCCCTGATTAGGAACGAAGAGAAATGGGAGAGGGTAAAAAATTGAATGGAAAATGAGAAAAAAATTTGAAACTATTGTGAGAAAAAAGAATAAGATTTTAATCTTTTGTCCCCTATTTGCCATTCCTTCCCTATTTTCATAGCGTCCCGAACAAACGATAAGTTTACAAGATATTACTACTAATCGAGCTCAAGCATCGAGTTGTCATCGAGCCGAGCCCAAAGCTTCGAAGCGTATCGACTTGACTCGGTGCGATCATGTCCTTGGACAGTGACACTAGATGCGTGATTGAATCATTAAACTAACTAATTCAGGAAAGAACCGTCAAACTAACTAAAATGAGAGAAAAAAAATTAAAATGTCTATTTGTCATGTTGAAAATAATGAAAGTTTTGTCAAACATTGTTAGAAAAATTATCGGATATATTGTAAATATAAATAATAAGGTGGGAAGGGGCGATCATCGTTCAGCAACCTCCTTTGGGCATCAACATAGGAGTTTTACGCTCGCGATGAAATGGTCGATTTTAACCATAACTAATGCTCATTTTGAGCAAACCTCTCATCGCCGCCCTCTCGTGGTACCGGTGGGAACAGAGCCGGAGTTATTCTACGCCATGTCGTGGCCTACCTGAATTTAGGCTATTGATTTTCAGCCACTGATTTTTGTTTTTGAAGCTATTGACAACTTTGAGGTTACCCAATGAAGAAGTCTCCCTTTCAACCGCCCAAGAGAAGTTTTTCAAGCTTTAATCATATGGCGAATCATAAGTCGTTTTAGAAAAAACCTCCACTTGAAGTTAAAATACTTAGGAAGCTACAAGGGCATGTTTGTTTAAGTTTTCGGCGAAAGCAAAAGGTAGTGCTTTTTCTGCCAAAATTTTAGAATATTATTCGAATTTCAGAAAAGAATTATATATGATTTAACGTAGAAAGAATTTGTATATTATAAAAGTTTAAGGTATCGTGGGCTAAGAAAAAGCCAAAATGCATTTGTCGCGGCATTTGCATTAAGCAACAAGCAAAAAGTAAAAGCCTTATAAGTTTTGACAGATTTCGTAGCAATCGACAATATTCTCATGATATTTTTCATGATATCACAAGAGGAGGTCATCCGTCGAAATCTCTCCAAACCCGTTAACTAATAGCTATCGCCTTATAAATTATTTTACAAGCTTCGGGTTTAGGTCAAATTCAAGTTTACGGGTTTAAAAGGGGAGTTCCAGAGCATCTGAATATTGAGGTTCCGTTTGCTTCTCGGAAAATTGATAATTTGGAAAAGATTTTCCTAATTTTGATCACTTATATATTTTATGAAAAGTGGTAACGGATAATATTTTCATTATCAACAAAATTATTTAGGCGTGAATTGTGGTTAATAATGGGAATATTTTTCATTGACTCATTTTTGTAAGCAATAACAATGATTAGATTTAGGAAAATATTTTCCAAATTGTTGATTTTCCGTAAAATAAACGAACCTAAATTTCGTTTTCATCCAATACCTTAAATTATTAAGAGCGGTCGAAATTTGTTTCACAAGATATTCTCAATAAAACGGCGTTCTTAAAGCAACCATGAGTCTCTAGATGCCAACATTCTATATTACTTTACTTTTCTTTGGCCGACCTTCCATTCACTTTTCAAAATTTCTTTGCTTTGCCTTTTGCAGTTAATTAATGGATTTAAATAATCAACCCTTTTATTTAATGGATTAAATTAATCAACCCTTTATTCAAAATAAATAAATAAGCCCCGAGATTCGAGTGTGGAGGCAGGTAGGGTTTTGGAGAATCGCATTATTGCAGAAATTAAATGGAAAATGAGAAAAATTTTGAATTTTTGGTGAGAAAAGGAAGAAAATTTTAATCTTTTCTCCCCTACTTGCCATTGCTTCCCTATTTTGTAGTGTCCCGAGCAGAGGATAAGTTTACAAGACATTACTAATGATCGAGCTAGAGCATCGAATTGCAATCGAGCCAAGCCCAAAGCATTGAAGCGTATCGACTCGATTCGACACGATCATATGTCCTTGGACAGTGGCACTAGATGTGTGGTTGAATCATTTAAGTAACTAGTTCAGCAAAGAATCATCAAACTAACTAAAATGATAGAAAAAAAAATTAAAATGTCCATTTTTCACTTTGAAAATGAACTATTTATGAAATATTTCTAGAAAAATGATCGGATATATAGCAAATATAAAAATTAAGGTGGGAAGGAGTGATTGGCGTTCATCGACCTCCTCCGGGCATCATCATAGGAGTTCTATACTCGCGACGAAATGTTCGACTTGAATCATAACTAATACTTATTTTGATGAGCCTCCCATTGCCATCCTATCATGGTACTAGTGGGAATAGAGCCGGAATTATCCTATACCATAATGCAGCTTGAGACCATGGAACGTACCCAAACTTTTTTGAGGCCAAGGAGAGATCGGGGACTCTGAACCCGAGATCGGGGTCCTAAATCACTTGAGAGTGAGCCCTACCCCTAGGTTGTCTATTGCAAGGGTGCTTTAAAAGATCAGTTAACAGAAAAATTTTGCATTATTAGCAATAATATTAGTAGATGTTTTCTCTAATGATGAAAATAATTTTCGCTTATTATTTTTGTAAACGATAGAATGACCATTTTCATGAAAAAAATTATTGGGATAATGACACAAATGGTCTCTGAAATTTAGTTCAATGTGCAATGTGATTCATAAATTTTCAATTTGTTCAATGTGGTCCTTGAACTTTAACATAATGTGTAATGTGGTCCCTAAACTTTTAATTTGTTTAATGTGGTCCCCGAACTTTTTGTACATGTTCAAAACAGTTCCTGGACTGTATAAAAATGACAACATTTAATATTTTTCATGTAGTCTAGGGATTAGTTTCAACATGTACAAAAAGTTCATAAACTATATTTAACAAATGAAAAATTCATGAACCACTTTACACATTGGTTAAAGTTCAGGGACGGCATTACACAAATCAAAAGTTCAAGGACCACATTGTACATTGAGCCAAAGTCTATGGATCATCGGTGTCATTTTCTCGAAATTATCAAAAGAAAATAACCTATTGTTTATTATTTTTTGTAAACGAGAGGAGGATCATTTTCCAAAGGGAAATTTTCCAAATCGTCATGGAAAAAAAAAACAGAAGAAGAAGAGAAAACAAAATGAAAAGCTTGCAAGAGAAGATAAACGGCGTTTTTGGTGCGCGCACCAAAAGCAGCGTCACCCTCTCCCTCCTCGGTCAACGGATCGTTGACCATCGTCTCTCTCTCTCTATATATACGTGTCCGGTGCTAATCGTAATCCGGCTCTCGCGCATCGTAAAATCGCGCGATCGCCGATCTCTTCTGCTCCGTCGTCGTCTTCTTCTTCTCCATCGCCATTGCCTCCTCTCTCTCTGTCTCTCTCTCCCGCGTCGCGTGCTAGAGAGCCGAAACGCGGAGGCATTTCGGCCGAACAGCCGCCGTCCCCCGCCGCCGCGACCCGGACCCCGAACCCGTCCTAGCCTCCCCAGGTCCTCCTCTTCTCTCTCTCTCGCCGCGGCTTGCTCTGTGTGGTTGTATCGTGGCCAGCTGGTATCGGATTGAATCGGTGCTATTGCCGCGGGATTTCGCGGTTTTTGTTTGCGGTGTTCTCTCTCTGTTTCGTGCGGTTTACTGCTTGATTGGGACGGGGTTCTGCTGCCCGGCAGCTCTGCGGCATTGTGGGCGCAGCGTGATCGTCCATCGATGCGCTTAAATGTCTCAACTTTTTCGCCACATTGTGGGGGGATGTGGTGTTTTGCCGACAGTGGGTTCAGCTCCTCTCTTGTATCGTCAAAATCTCGGTGCTTGCAGCGTGTTTTTCCCCAGTGGAAGTTACTGGCTGTCAGGTGTCCTTTGTCATTGCCGGGTTGCTAAAAAAATAAAAAACTTTTTTTTTGAGTAATTGTTTGAATTGTTTTCCTTCTTGTTATTCTAGACTGGTTCTTTTCTTTGGTGTCGAGGCTTCTTTTTGCCAGAATCATCCCGCTTGTCACGCGGTGCTAACAATTCTTACGAGGTGTGATATCGACTTTACTCGATTCGATTAGTACAGTTCGTTTGGTGGTGTTCTCTTGCTGGAGAAGTATTTAGCGGCCTGTTTGTGTAAAACACTCTGACGGCCAGAATCTTGATTATGTATCAAATGGATGTTGTCTGCACTGCATGTATTAAGCCTTTCAGATTAATGCACCGTGTTTGTTGTACAACGGCAAAATTTCTGCCTTCAGAATAGATCTGCATTGACCTGTCCCGGGCAAGGTATGGCGCGGATGGATGATATTACAGTGCTCTTCTAGTATGGCACTAAAAGTTTGCTTCATGTTGGGAACTTTGTCTTGGTTATGTTAAAGAAGAGCTAAAGGAAAATTCATGATAAATGGTGAGGTGAGCGGGAATTCAGATGTATTATCAAGTTGTTGAATGGCAATTGAGATAATGCTCCATTCAGGATGTGAGAGTAAGATCAATGTTTTGAAGGTCTGATTGGGCCGGTCCGGTCAATCCAACTGTTGGACTGCGATGAGGTGTAAGGTTTCCAATTGAGATCTTTAATTCTTGTATGGTAAAAACACCAAACTATTGGATAGAGAACGGAAAAGGAAAGAACAGGTGACATTCCCGGTGTCTTAGACCATGGTTCTGCTCTTGGAAATGCAAATGTCACACTTCCTCGTAGTTATAATTATGAATTAAAACATTAAACAGAAACCAAGCAATAAAAGATGAAACTGGGGTTTCGGAAACACATTTTATGGCTGCAAGGGAGGAACTACTCATTTAAGCTTTCTCTTGTGTAGCAGCTTAGAGATATATCCAGTGTATATGAATTGGCAATGTTGCTTCGGAAACTCTTAAATTTAACATAAAGTCTGATACAATGGAGATTGACATGGCAATATAATTTCATGAGTAGCATTTTTAACTTAGCTTAAGGAGCATACTCAACATGTAGCATACAACAAAGAGAGCTAAGTAGTAATGATGATTAATAAGGGATACTCATATTGTGGTGACACACAACGTGGAGTTTATAGTATGCAGGGCAGAGGATGATCTCATCCCCTCTCTATGGCCTGCACGAGGCAACAAGCTAATTCCTGTCCCTACCCCAACTCTGTCATTGGTAGGGCAGCCCCACCCCACATGGAGAGGGTTTGATGGGTCGCCACTAGTGTCGGTTTTTTCCCCCATTCCTAAGTTCACTTAAGTGGTCCATCGTTGGTCTGGGCTAAAAACCATTGTCAGGTTGGGAAGGGTGGGTAAAGCATGGGGAAGGAAATTTTGGCGGGTTCGTTGATGTTAGAAATGTTTTCATTTATTCTATTAATTGCCAATCATGATGGAGGATCTTTTATATGACCATAGTAACAGCTACCATTAATGTATGCTTTATTTCCCCTTTTTTGCTTGTCATAATCATATGCTTTATCAAGTTGAAAATGACTATTGTCTCTTCTTAGTAGATTCGGGATGGATGCATCTGGTTTAATGGTACAGAAAAGTGATGATGACCAAAAAGGATTGAAGGTTCTACTTGATGCATTTGGTTCTGTCTTTTCTCTGGAAGAGATTGCTTCTGCTTACTGCAAGGCGCGCAGGAATGCAGATGACGCAGGTTATATATTGAGTGACATGAAGGGAAGCCCCGTTGCATCTACCACCGATAATACTCATTGTGTTGCAAAAAGCGAACTGTCTGAAGAATTTTCCTGTGGTAACATTTCTGAGAAGTTGGTTCAGGGTGATGGAAATCCCGGATCTTCAAAAGAAAAGTGGCGTCCTATTTCTGTTGGTACCGTTTCAAGTGTTATCGATAAAGATTATGTCAGGTCCACATCCTTGGCAAATGGATCTTGTATGGCAGCAAAACCTTTGAAACTGGACTCCAAGGTGTTGCCAGCATCTGAGCTTTCAGGCAAAGATTCCAAACTGGATGCTTGTAAGGATGATCAAATGCACCGGGACATGGAAGATTTTCTGTTTAAAATGCTGGGAGAGGGCTTTCAGCTCGATAGGGATGTCATTCGAGAAGTTCTTGGTAAGCATGATCTTGGGTAATGCCATACAAGTGATCTTCAGTTGTCTTCAAACTTTAAAAATCATTTCTTTTCTTGATATATCTAATAGCTCATGTGTAACTTACTTTGAGTTGAGGAAGAGAACTAGGAAACAAACACATAGGTTTATTTGATTAGGTGTCGACTGGAGAGATTGGTAGATTTTCACTTGTGCCACTATTGTCTTGGAATAAATTCCAGCTTGAGCTTTCAGTGGTCTGTTGGAAGAAGCCCTTGCGTGACTTCTACTGGAGCAAAACCTCTGTAACTAAGTGACATGATGCAGCTGCAGCTTAGTCTTTTAAGTGTCCGAAGTTTTCCAATGAATTAGCAAATAGAGATGCGTGAGGAATATAGTTCGACCTTTGCCATATAAGTTCAAAATGGAATTATGCTTCATCAATAGTGGCATTAGCCAACTACCTCCTGGCTCTCTTTTTATTGTAATTGAGCTCCCAGTTTTGTGAACTTTTGAATAATCATTAGCTTGAGCAAGAAAGTTTTAGTTTGCAAAGGAAGAGAGAGGAACTCCTTTATTTAGATATTAGTGTTTATGGCGACTTAGTTTGATTATGAGTTTACCTTTGCAAGCTCTTAGGTTGCGTACTGACAACCTTGCCTTGGATGCAGGTAAATGTGGATATAATATGGAAAAGGTATGCATGATTTGATTTTACTTCTAAAATAGTACGAATACTGTCCTTTCAAGAGAAAGTTCTCTTGTGCTATATAGCATCCTCTGTCCCTCGCATGATATTTATTTCTATGGAGAATAATAGGAAATTGATTACATCTATTTCTTTTTGGGTCATTTAGAGCATGGACAGACTATTTGATTTGTCAGCCGCAGTTTCAAAGAGAGGAAACAACTTTCTCGGCAAGTCTAAGAAGGTTGGTCTGATGGTTTGTGTGATAATAATGCTTCTCACACCGAGTGAATTTATAATATGTTTTGTCAATAAAATTCGATGTGTCCATGTTGATTATTTAGGTATTTGCCTTGTTTAAGGATTAATCAGTCTGCAACGAGAATCCTTTGTTTCCGATAGTAGAAGTAATGGATTCCACTGAGTATGAGTTCTCCAATCACACTTTGAGTAGTGTTTAAATTTCCATAACATTCTAGCAACTTGATGTAGATAAGGGGACTTTGCTTAGATTTTATTATACACTGGGTTGAATTTTCCCTATCTGATGCAATAGTATGTGTTCTCACAAATTACTTGATATAAAAATGTGCCTAACACATATTTTTCTCTATGGAATGCATATTTAGCTGGGCTCCTTCCCTTTTTGCTTGATGATAAACATGAGCCTCAAATTCTCTAACTCTTGGCAGCAGCTGTTACTAGTTCTGAGCAAAATAGTTGTTACACCCATATTAAAGCTGTTGGAAATATTAGCAACTATCATGATGCTTTGCCACATGTCAATTTCAAATCTTGCATCTTTTTGTATGCCTTCATCTGGCACAAGTCTAGAGTTGATGACGCTATATGAAACCATGTGTCTGGCATAGTCATTTTTCCCTGCCCTTCCAGCAAAGGAGACAAGGTATGCAGTAACTGCATTTTTCTGCAAGCTCGTTTAGAACAACAATAGCATGACCAAAAACTTGGTTATTGGCTTGGTGGAATTTACTCTATTTTCTTTTCCAATTGAGCCATGTATAAATTGGGCTTCTCTGCATTGCCTTCTGGGAATATAGATCACTTGGGATGATAATGGATATAGTCCTCAAGTTCTCTTGGTAGCTAGATGATATGCAACCGATAGGTTCTATAATTTTTTGTCAAATATATATTCCTTATTGGTTGGCCTACATATAGTCCTTCATGTCCTTCTCTGGCTTTGCAGGAAGTACTTCAAAGTCAAAAAGAGATGCGAAGTGCAGATAATTCAGAAAGGTATGTTTATTTTCTCTTCTCCTCCACTCCTCTTGTTTAATTCAATAAATAGAACAGTTTTATGGCAGAGAAGGGGAAAAATTCAACGCATATCACAGAACTTTTTTTCCATAGTGTTCCAGGTACATATGGAGGTAAATTGAACAGAGAGCGGAGACAGAGAAGCAATCTCGAAGAAGAAATTTTGGCTTCATTATTCAATAATTCTGGGAGACAAACAGAGTCATCTAGCCCCGTAAAAGCTGTCAAGAGGTCTAAAGCATATGGTCAAGTGGTGGCTACACCTCTTCCAGATTCTTTTCTACTTGACAAGAAGGATATAGTAGATTTTCAACAAGATAGTAATGCGGATGGTATGCACTTTTCTCTAGATAGCTGGAAAATTTCCTTATGCTATCATTAGTATATAAATTCCGAAATCTGCCTATTTGTTGAAACTTTGAAGCAAATGTGGAAGACTCTAAGATTCTTTTTTACATGGTAAATTTCCTTTTGCTCTCACACCCTGCCTTCTTGTGATGGGCTTGCGACTGGAAAGTTGTATCTCAGTTCAAAAGATTTCATAATGTCATCATTTTCTTGATTGTTTACCCAAAATATTGATAGGTAGATATTCGTTCAATATAAGTTATCTTCATTTTCTTGCCTTTTGATTTATATTTACTTTTTTTTTCCAATGGAAGATCTAGATGAAGAGGATAGCTACGAGGTTCTTCGTAGAGCTGTGGAGGAATATAGGGCTACTATGAGGGAGTATTATAAGGCTGTGAGTTCTTTATTCAGGATACCTTCACTTCATTATGTAACATTCGTATGTCCTGATATGGTCATGCTTGTCTGCTTAAAGTTTGGTACCTCCTCTTGTTAGGCCGTTGAAGCATTTGCTAAGGGTGATCATGCTCGGGCAGGCAAACTTTTAGAAAAGGTAAACAAAGTAGAAATTCCAGCTGAGACTTTTCGTTTTCTCATAATAATTTGGATGTGATGTTTTCACAAGTTCAGTGAAGTCACACGCTTGCAACATGTAAATTTAGAACCAATATCCATTTGTTAAGTCTGTAGAAATGGATGGCATTATTAGTATTATGAGCAAAGCCCATAATATCTTCTAATGTCTCTTACTGTTTTCAGTAATATCTTTGGTATGGTCCTATATTAATTGTTCCTATGAACAAGAGAAAGATGTGCTCTTCCTAATTTTTCTGAATTGAGATAATTTATTACTATCCCTTTTAGCTAGAAAGTTGCATCTTTGATAGAAAGTGCCATGTAGGATATTCAGCTACTAAAATGGATTTCTCCAATGATAGGGACGCTTCTTCTGCAAAAAGGCTCGTGAAGCTGATGAAGAGTCCTATCAGAAGATATTTGAAACAAGGTTAGTACTCCATCAGACATAATGAGTGTCTATATTTAAGTGGCGGTGTCGGTATCTTTTCTAATATTGAGTAGTTTTCTTTTTATATGAGAGGTGGAGTTGGCTCCCTCCCTCCTCTACATCCAGTTTGTGTAACGCCTTGTATTGCTCTGTACAATGATGTGCAGAAATAAAAATACAGCAGACTTTATGTTGCTTGACTTGCATGACCACGGTGCCAAAGAGGCAATACGTCTTCTTAAGCGCCACCTTTTGTCACTGGCTGGCATCCCAAGTATGTATTTGTTCTGCAGGTTAAACCTTGCCTTTGATTTTTTACATATTAAATGATCTTTTGTGTTCTGAAATCAGCATTCAACTATCTTAAAGTAATCATCGAAACAAATGAGGAAGATGTCTCAAAAGGGGCTCGTAAGCGGCTGGTAAGATATGCTGCTCTGTTTGTGTGACTCTAATTCTAGAGAGAATGACAATTATAACAAGGCTAGTCTTTTCAATAGCTACAAACTCCCTCGATCTACATGGAAAATATTTAAAATCCAAGTGGAACTATAATCTTTCAGATGAAAACAATGCTTTCTGACCACCTTTTCCATCTTGTACCCCAGTTTTTTAGATGTGAGACAGATTTAAACTTGCTGAGCCCAAGGATTTTCTTTTATGTTCAAACAGGTTATGAAATTTTTGGAGAAGGAATCGATTCAATGGACTGAAGAAGGAAATGCTGGAATAATTCTTATTCCCCTGACTAATATAAATCCAAAACTTTTGAGTTTTGCCAAATAGATTTTTGCTTGGACTTCAGTTGGTTGCCAAAACACGCGATGAAGGTAAACAAGGAAGTAAATTATGTAAGTGAAAGAGGATTGGGGGTCTCTCTATTTTGCCAAGGCCTCTCATTAAGAGGAATTAAAGGCGTCATTGGCGGATGGCGCGTAATTTTGGTCTTGTTTTCTAGGACACTGATTAGTTGTTTGTATTTGTAGCCAGAAACCGAGTTAAGAGGTCTGCCATTCACTTTTGTTTTCATCGAGTTGAGGGAATTAGAGTTCCAAATGAAGATATTGAGGATGGTGTTGAAGCTTATTCATGTCAAACCGTTTGATCAAGTAAAAGAAGGGCATTCTTCATTTGCTATCTTTTATGTAGATGATCTTCAGCTTTTGTGGAGCCCTATATGGATAACCTTTTATTTTCTGGTGAAAAATCTTTTGTGTAGATGACTCGTGCCATGCTCCGTATGGAGTTTTAAAGTTTTTGCTGTCGGTTAAATGAGAAATTTTAGATTTTTGACTTCCAATGCATGTTGCGCACAAGAATTGAGTTGAGAAAGGAAAAGGAGTGGAGTGAAATAATAGTCTGAACCAGGCAGAACCGGAGCTATACGGGATGCAGCGAGTTACCACGAGCTCATGAAATTGTTAAGGAATGGAAAACATAAATAAATGGGCTAGGAGCTAATCGCGAATTCGAAACTCAGTTATCTGTTGCTAGTAAATTTGCATTTCATCTTAATTTGAGTCCGAGATATGTGTTGAGAAGTAAAAAATGAGTCCATTATTTAGCCGCGACTGTGCGTCTTCAGTGTTGGACCAATGTTGGCCTGTTCCTCTGCATCTTCAATGTAAGAAAGAGACGGGTTGGACTCGCAATTCTACAGGTTCAAGGGTTGAACCTGCAATTAGTGTGTTTTCTCCTACATGCACGGGCGAGTCCACTGGCTCGTAAGCCATCAGGTTCGACTGGTTGTCTGCTCGAGCTCAAATCGAGATCGAGATCTTGCAAGACTAATTGGGTATATTCATTTTGGTTATATCTTCAGAGCAGCCCCCATGTATTTGGAGATTGTTGCTTCATCTATTAAAACATTGCTTCTTGTAGGTTTGCCCTTTTATTCTTGCTAAAACAACTGCGGGAAACAAACGTAACTTCTTTCAGACATCATGTTCTTTTCTTGTGCTTTTAGTTTCATCTCAGACGCTTGACGAAGGCCTTTCTCTTTGACGACTTCGTTTCCTTTCCTTTGTAGTTCCGTGCTCTCGTCGATCTCGAATAACCTTTAGTTGTGTCTCTTTCTCTTCTATCTTTTGTTCTGAAGCGGTAGGAGCCGTATGAAGATGCGGATTCACCTAAATATTTTACTTGGTCGATGATAACGTGATTGACCATAAGTGGATATTCAAACAAATCGGCCATATTCATCGCCAAATAAAAGTATATCACATCACTTGATATACGAATTGTAGAGATTGATCTTATTACAGCCAGCATCATTTGATTTTCCGTAGGCACTGCTCCATAGAAAAATCGAGCACGTTATTTTTTTCTCGCTAATTTGGAGGAAATCCACACCCGCATACTCTACAAGCCAATAAGATCTTTAAGGCGCATGTAAGTCGTCCAATGTCGACACATCTCCTCCGAGATCAGAAAACCGAACCTTGTGCGTGTTGATTAGCGGGATTAATTAGTTCCTTGCCGGTGCGCTACCACGCCTCGGGGAAGCGAGCATGTTAAACACTATTTTGGCTCGTGGGTAACACCCGATCACACCATGTTCCTTCAGCAATGGAACTCTTGGTGCTCCACATGATTGAAGAGAAGATGATTTGCATTAGAAAAGCACTTAACGGCTAGACCATGCATTGATAAAAGACCACTAGAAGAAAGCAACTAAAGCACTATAGGGGCAGAGAGACGCAGTACAATCACAAGACAAGCTGGCTCCAACAATCAAAAGCATATAAAGACATGATATGTAATTGACAACTTGACACAGACATAAGGGCCAAAGGGCATCAAAAGCGAGAAGCCGAATCAAGCACGTCCATCGCTAGTGCATCACTCGCTGATATTCCTTCGGATTGGAGGCGAGCAAAAGTGGTCAAAGGGCAAGCATTTCGAGGTTGCGTCTCTTGTGGAAAGATTGATGCAGAAAAGGACAATTT
The DNA here is from genome assembly GCF_021117445.2 of Syzygium oleosum. Taxonomy (NCBI): domain Eukaryota; kingdom Viridiplantae; phylum Streptophyta; class Magnoliopsida; order Myrtales; family Myrtaceae; genus Syzygium; species Syzygium oleosum. The sequence goes on from NW_026607495.1 coordinate 9,037,664, forward strand.
GGGTCGAAATGCTCGTTGAGTTGAGTTTGCCAAACCAAACAAGGTCACACGTAGACCGAGAGGTTTCAATTCCAAAACTCGCTTTACGGTTGGTGAAATACCATAAAAAATCCCGTGTTAAGATGTCGAAATCGTGGGGTGATTAGTCAATGCCACACCGGCCCTCAAGCCAAAAGCTCTTTTAGACTGACACGCAATGTTCCATCTACAATTTTTTTACTCGAATTAGCGCACTAGATAACACGTGAGAGATATAATATTGTAAGACGGTGATTTGTTTCGTTCACCACAAAGTATTGATCGGGTTTGAACATATCTTGCTCGAATATCATATAGTATTTGTCGTTTAACCGAAAACAAAAGCTTTTAAACTCGTCTTGATAATCTTCGTATTCCCACCATTACTCGACTAATACATGTCGTCCATCGATTGGCTTGAAGAGAGAGAGAGAGAGGGTGACTTGATTGGGATTTGGCATCTAACTTTAACGGAAGTTCATTTCCATGACGAGGGATCTGCAAATTCAAGTGGACCACTTGCGGCACTCCTTTAACACCCATTTTTTTCGTACTTGTTGGACAAACTGGAGCCAATCCAACTTCCACGGACAAGAATCGGGGCATCTGTTACATGGGACTACCACGGAGTACTAGTTTTTTGGTTGCTCATAAAGGGGCAAACTCAATGTCAGTGTTGAATGCAGTGAAAATGGTGGGTCCAGTACCGTTCTGTCTTAGATCTCTATAGTTTCAGTAGAGTTTGATTGATTTGACCTATATACTCATTCTTCTTTCTCCTATGGTACCCACCCGGGAGAGAACAAGATTAGGACTATAATTAATATCACGAAAAATTTCAAATTAATATATTTATGATAAATTTATCTTAAATTAATTTTTTTATCACCAAAAATCTTAAACTGGTACACCTGTGACAAATTTACCCTATATTAATTTTCGTTAAATTTTATCATCAAATTGCTGAATTGAATGGCACGTAGTAGTTGACGGGTATACCGATTTTGAGTTTTACGCCATGTTTGTCACAAGTATACCAATTTATAATTTTTCGTGGTATTATTCCAATTTAACGAAAACTAACGGAAGGTAAATTTGTCACAATTGTATTAGTTTGAGGTTTTTGGTGATCAAACAATTAGTTTTAAGTAAATTTGTCACAAATATACCAGTTTAGGATTTTTTATGGTAAAAAAATTAGTTTTAGGTAAATTTGTCACAAATATACTAGTTTGGAATTATTTATGTAAAAAAAATTAGTTTTGAGTGAATTTGTCACTGGCGTATTAGTTTATGGCTTTCACGGTATTAACCCTTAGAATTAACTAGAAAGAAATCGCAAATTCATTGTTTTGGTAAATTCGACATATGCCGATCATAATTTTTATAAGGGTTTTCATTAACAAGTGCCCGAGAGCATTAGATAAGAGCACTAAAATTTTAATAATGCATATCAACACATTTTAAAAATTGAGCAAGAACTCTTTCCAAAGAGGTCACTTACTTAAAATAGAAAATTTTACGTTTCCAAAGCACAATCGATGACCCTTAACAAGTGCTATGGGGGCCGCTCTTCAGAATTTCCTTTTCTATAATTTTTCTCTATGTGATGAAGACAAGGAACTGACAGAATGATAGATGAAACTAGGTAAGGTTACTTCTTTGTGATTTCTAGGAAGAATCGATCTGCATCCTGACAGTCGGCAATAGTACAAACTTTAGCTGATGAAATGAGGATAGATTTGTCTTACATGATCTAAAACAGTGTGAATCAAACTAGGAAGAAAATCCAATACGATTTCTCATACTGTTGTGATCTGCTTTACATGATGAGATATGTGGTCCTCTCACAATCAAAAATCAACTAATTTGGACAAGATTAGTTACAGGATACCGCATCGGGTTGCTTCACATATATATGGATGTTCAAAGGTACAACACTCTTTACAAGCAGGCTAAATAGCTTGGCCAAATTTGCGTAGCTCACTTAGAACACAATAAGACACAGTAGGAAGCAACAGAAAAGGAAAACTGAAACTCTGTTCAGTGATTTATCTGCCTGCATCTCCTGCCTTCTCAACCTGGGGCTATGCCCCCCAGCAAGGTGATAAGAGTGAGGGTAACCATACAAACTCAACGAGTTGCCAAACATCCTCGCAAAAACCATCTGGCCGAACATACCCACCATCGTATTATGAAAGCCCGTGCTTCCAAAGTTGAGCAAAGATGATGAAGCTTCATCCTCATAACTGCTCAAAGGACCGGTATAGAAATGTTGGTTTTGATAAGGGTTTCGATATGGAAGCTGCTGAGCAGTCGGAGCTGCCGTAGATGCCAGAGCTCGAGTTCCACAGGCGGCTGGTCTTGGGGGCATGACCACAGCACGATTGGAAGACTTCCCTTCGAGCTCAAGTTGACTGGAGCATTGGCCCCGGCCATAGAGGGGGACCATGGCTGTATGTGAAATCTCAGACTTGCAGACTGGGCATTGTGGGTGCTCATCTGAAGCAAGAGATGCACTTTGTACATGGAGCCATTTATAGATGCAGGGCCAGCAGTATAGGTGACCACAGAGGGTGACCACCGGTTCGTGGGCAGATTCCAGGCAGATATTGCAGTCGAAGCAGCCGATGCTACTTCCAGGATCAATCGTGTCACTGTTGGCTGAGGTGGATTTCCATTCCTTGGCAAAATACTGCTCCAAGACCATGGATCTTTTTCGAACAAAACTTGTTTAGGGACAAAAGGAGTCTGGGAATGACAAGGGAGAAAGAGGAGGTAAGAGACAGAAGTCCAATGTTGCAAGGAATGAAGCAAATGAACTGCCCTCAAAACAAATATTATACACCGACGCTTTCCAACCTTCATCGGATTTATCTACAACTATGCCAAGAAAGCAAACAAGAAGACCCCACAAATTCATTGGGGGACATGGAAAAGGGCCAAAATGAGGATGCACCTCAAGAAAGAAAGCGAAATGAAGGGCCCACAACATTGCTTTAAGTTCAAATTTCAAAGAAAGATACTCAAGTAGGCTATCTAGAATACTATTACCGTAAATGCAGCAACTGTACCTGTAGCCCCTGTGCAAGAACCTTTTCATATGTCGGCAGTTCTTTTTCAAAATTTGTTTTCATCTTCCAAGGAAATTGTTTTTAGATGTTCACTTCTCCCCAAAGACATGCTTATAGAGCTTTACTGCGGTGCTTTTATACCATGAAAGATGCTTTCGACTGTATAGTAAGCAATTTTAAGCTCACGAATTCCGCAAGTTAAATTATCCTAAATGTGCATCGCACTAGAACCCGGTCGTGAATAAGTTACATAGAAGACATATCCAAATAAAATGACAAGTCCAACTAGAGCAACATGCGTTTGATAGTTTGTTAAAAATTATTAAAGAAAAGGAGGAAAAAGTCAAAATTTACATATTTAAAAGCTCTTGGCTCAAGAAGACTAACAATGCCGTTCACGACTTGTAGTCCCATAATCCAAGTCCACATTTCTCCTCTTCCATGAAATCACAGTGATGGTGACAGATAGAGGACCGGGAAAACTCCAAAGGACTTACTTGGAATTAGCTAAGCACTACGCCTAAACATTCAACTATGGCCCTTCCACATTAATAAAACACTGTTTCAGAAACATACAATTTCCCAGGTAAAATGCAGGCCTGAAAAAAATGTTTCACCAGGTCTTTCCAGATCTCATATTGTGGGTATTACCGGAGTGAAAAGGTGAACACATCTAGGAGCTACCTGTCATTTACATGCTGAATTCCAAATCAGAACAGAAATTGATCACACTTGACTTCTTGTTTCCGTTTTCAAAACATGGTTAAGAATATGTAGCTGGACTCTGCACCGTCGTCATCAGAATGAAACATTTTGTTTCTAAACAAAACTTAGAAGGAACCAATTATTGTGCATAGGATTAGACCTTTCCAGGTGTAGCAGAGAATCACAAATGCATAAGCAAAAAAATGCGATGCAAATATTTGAGCAAGTTCAAAAATTGTTGCCGCAATCGGAATATAGAGTCTCTCCATCCATATCACTTTACAGGAGCTTGTATTTGCAGTTTGTTTTATTTCAATTCTTACATCGGAATAGGACTGCAAACAATGGCAGGACTCGCGTCTCTCTCCGAATCATACACATGAAATGGCGAAATTAAAGCCCGAAATAAACCAAAGATATACCGGCATATACCTCGACGAAACATCAAATAAATTTTTCAACCGACATTTCAGGACTCTTCCCCGTATAATAACAGTCGAAAACTGCTCAGCCGAACATCTTTCCCAGTTGAAGCCAACAAAGTTTAGTCCATCCATCCATGACCCACTAATGACTAGGCAAAACTATCCCCACAGCTACATATGGCACTATCATAAGACAAAGCTGAAGACATACAGTCATTTGGAGCAAAAGGGAAAATTACTATTGACCCAAACGAGAATCTAACACCTCCACCACCTTCTTCCTAATATAATGCTCGAATACAGATTCGAACCCGTTATAGGGAACTCAAAACAAGCAGCGCCAGGCAAAAGTTCTGGAGAAGAAACTCAAATTCACTCGAAATCCAACATAAAAAAAATTTCCCAATTCATTTCAAGCCCACCACCAAATTCCCCAAAGATCACCAAGACAACCCTTAAAAAAATTTCCCAGTCTTTCGGCCAGAGTCGCGAATGACGCGACAGGGACGATGACAGAACTCGAATCGATCCGAAGGCATGGAGAGAGAGAGAGAGAGATGAACCCACAAATGGAGGCTTTTAATTGTGGGTCGACAGCACGGTTAGACGCTTGCACAGGGAAAGAGACGCTCACCAGAAAACAGGGACGCCGCCCCCCCCCCCCCCCCGCGACACGAAGATCGTTGACGGAGCGTCGACAGAGAAGGAGAGAGGGAGATGTACGGCGTTCGTTTATTCTGAAGCGTGGTGAATCTCCTTCTGTTCTTCGGTGTCTATCTGCGGCCCCACGCAGATATATATATATATATGTTTATGTATATTATAGCTGTCGAAGTGGGTCACCAGCCCCGTCTTTTAACCTATATAAATTAAAATGGGGGCTACGCCGATCGGCTTAAATTTGTCGTGTGAAAAGAAAAAAGTTCAAAATAAATGAGTCTGAATGAATCGAAAAAATTGTCCCAAAAAATTTTTATATTTTATTATATTTTTGCCGATTCAGTTCAAAATTTTTAAATTTTTCGAATTGAGTCATAAATATTTTCTTTTCCGTTTTGTTAATCGTGTCCATTCGGCTAATTTTGAATCGGAAATCACTCATCTGTGGACGCTGCCGTCGTGGCACGGTCGGCGCTGATCTGAACAATTTTTAATAATATATTTTTTTATTTTTTAATTAATTTTCTTAATCTTTTTTCCCTTTATTTCTTTCTTTTCCTTTTTTTTTTATCAAGTCCCGCGAGGGTCACAAATGAGCGAAAGGTCACGGCCCTCGCCTAGACCTCACGAGGGCCAATCGACGACCCTTGCTGGACTTGATAAAAAAAATAGGAAAGAAAGAAAGAAATAAAAAAAATCATTATAATTTAAAAAAAAAAGATTATAAAAAATTGTCCACATCAACGCCGACCGTTCTAAGTATCATTACCGGTATCTACATCAGCAATTGCCAGTTAAAATTGACCAGATGAACTCAATTGATAAATTATAAAAAGATTTAGGACTAAATTGGTAAAGTTAAAAAGTTTATGATTAAATTAGCAAAAGTGTTATAGAATCAGAGATTTTTCGGCAATTTTCCCTAATGCATCTGTTGAGAAACGCACTTTCCATCCATATAACCAAAAGAGCAAAATTAAAAAGTAAACAGGTCTAGCCCATCTTCTTTCTTGCACATCTTTTCTCCTCATCGACAGAAATTCCGGAGAGCAACGTAAGCGCCTTCAACTTCCTACTGCTGCAACTTCCTCTCTTTGCACCACTCCTCCTCCTTCATGAATTAGAGAATCGAAATCAAGAAGAAAAGGAGTCAGCAAATCGAGATAATATTTAATCAGATACACAAAATCAAGCGAATCTTGGATCACTTCTCTCGAACCAAGAAAAAGATATTGAAGAAGATCCCGAAGAATCCTCGAGACACGGAGTCATACTCACTTCCGAACTTTTCTCTTAATCATACGTGAGCTCGTCGATTAGGAAATCTATTTCATTTGTATATTTCTGTTCGCTGCTCGTCACCGGTGGTAGTTCACCGAATGCTTTGAGAAATCATCTTGTTCTTGTTGGTGGAATAAACCTAGCTCCGCAATAATCGGTTTGGACAGCTTGGTTTATTATCAACGAATGATTTACCAATCGCTTGAAGAGACTCTGCATTCTACGACTGTTGCAATGGATAGTTTGGAATAATATGTTAAGACCCAACATGTTGCCGTGTTTTGTAATCAACAATCGAACTCTGTGAAAATAAGTTCTTAGGTAGGCCTTGCAGTATAATGACGTAGTCCGTCGTGCCGAGCTCACTTGAAATGCTCACTTTTTATTTTTTTGAGTTTTTATATAAGGAATGTATAAACACAATTAATAGTGTATTTTAATAATATGAGTCGGGTCGGTAGTGTCATTAAGTTTGTATTACATATAAATGGTTCAATTTCGATCTAACCATTTTCGACCCAACCCACCATTTGACAACCCTACTTGTCATCGAGCAAGGTCCACTATCCTTCGCCTCGTATAAATATCATTAGCAATTTCGCGATCAAAATTTATCGCCTCGTATAAATATCGCCAAAGACACTCGAGTAATGCTTTTTCGTTTGTTTTTCCTCATTAGCAATTCTGTGATCAAGCTATACACATGCGCTTTATTCAGTTTGCAACTTGGCAAACCAACCCAGCTGGCTGGTCAATCACAAAGATCTTATCGGCCGGCAAACTGGAGACCGACGACCACAGTCCCCGTGTGATCGCCCATGACCAAATTACCCAGAGACATTCACATAGCCCATTCACAATTCTAACGTTGAGGTGGAAAAACGTTCCTGCATATCGGTTCGGAATACGTTTTAAAAGCAGCGGTACTTCCGTAATCGCAACCTCTACTCTACATCATGATGGCCACATTGCAGTTTTGCTGTCGTCTGCTCATAAAAATCTTGAGGGACTAAAGTCTTGGAGCGTTACTCAGGTGCCGAAAGTTTGAGAAGCAGATCATACAACACAAATTATTCAGGCTTCAAGAAATAATGCATAGGCATGTACACAAGGGACTAGAACTCATAATAGTAATCGCGTTCTAACTAGCAATCCTTGGTTGGCCTCTAGGAAAAGACCCAGGCAGGCAAAAACATCTCGCACGCCAGCAGTTTTAGTGAAATCTTTTGAGGATCGTTTTGATGCAGGTGCTAGGTCTTAACTTATCTCTGGCTGAGATCATCTGAAACTGCAAATCTGACTGCAGGGATCTTTTGAGTTCCCAAATTGCATACGATTTGAGGGAGCAAAATGCAGGCGCCCGAAGAAATGGAGTCCAAAACGCATGGATGAAGTTTGTGCAGATGCAAACAATTTGCCTTCGTTTGCCTTCGTTCCACGTTGATGTTAACGTCTGCACAAGAAGCATACACAGATTGTTATATCAGTTCCGTACAAGAATGGAAGCCTACTAGGGTACGGGCAGCGCATAATAATAAGGCATAACTAAGTTCCAACTGGGGAAGTGAAATAATATAACAAACATGCACTTAGACCGGAAAAAGCGCTCAGAATATGATGCTACCTGCTGAAGTGTAGATTTGTGTGAGCTCATCAAGGAACTGTACTGGGAGGGGGAAGTCTCCCCTGTTGCACTGACCATGGAGACCTTTTGTTGTGCTCCTAGTGATACAGATTAATCCACGGTTTTAGACATTACCATAAACAAATCACGTTAAGCTTGATGGAAAAGGACTGCTGCTTGTAAACATCAACGAATATATCAAATCGGTCGCCCAGGTGCCAGTTCATGTCAATGAGACCATGCCAATGGAGAGAAAATAACTTTGTTGCCGCATCATTTTACATAGTTTCAAGCTTAAGGAAAATTAAGAAAATAATACAGACTGTCTTGGTGATCAATTTAAGACTAGCCAAGAGGGACCAGAAACCGGAATAACACCCTACCACTCAACAAATCTTCAGAATTACAGCTAACTCATACAAGTATCTAATTGAACTCAGGTGTCAAATGAGCATTGGCCCACAGTTAGAAAGGAAACATACAATTGTAATTCGGTTTCTCATATCCACAAAGTAAAAATTCATCGACGTGAAATACTTCCAGTCACAAAAGTGGTTATATATGTGTCCTAAAGGGACGCTTAGGAACTTGGGACCCAAAAATCTCTTCTGGCACTGATGTTTGCCATGGGAATCCACTCCATGGATGAAGGAACTTAAAAGATATATCTGCCAAGCATGGTCACACAGAAATTATTCAAGCAAACAGTTTGCATACCACAATTTCTGTCACAGAACGGCAGGCCGAACACTTGACTGCTGGAGCGCCATACGGGTACATAAGCAACATCGCACAAGTACTACATTTGACTTGTCCAACCTGATGCTCTGATAGAAGAAATGGGAACAAAGACAGTAATTCATTTTTCAGTAAGACAAAGACACATAGCAGAATAACAGAAAAAAGATTCCAGCCAGACTAGACTCAACTATACAGTGGTAGGAATATCATAATTTATTTTCGACTTCGAACAACTTCAGCTTCAACAACTGAATTGTTCTGTCTCTTCTTCAATTATGCTCTTCTTGCAACGGAAATATGATTTATTTAGTCTGAATGCAAAATAAAAGAGGAACTGCTCATTGATTTTATCCCTCCATCACATTATTATGCAATAAGATTTCATACTACTGCGGCAAAAGCTGCAGAGTTGGAGGCAAAACTTTAACCGACAAAGGTTATAACCATTTTCAGCCTTTAACTAATACAAAAATGATTTTCGAGCTTGATATGACATTGCTTGAATTTGAAATCTGCCAAGCATACAATGCGTACTAAATTGGGGGCGAAACTATCCTGTAAACTCAAGACATGCTAACAACCAGCTTCTTAAAACTTATAGTATGGTATATCACCCAGGCAACCTATTTACTTCTCCGGCAGACTCAAATTAAGTCACTTGACCTCCAATAACTACTTACTGTTGAACTCTTCCAGTTTAAGATAACCAAAGCACATGGTGAGGCACCAAATGAGCATCCATTTGGAAATTCACGTGAATTTTGACAAATTTCCTAACTATGTGACATTTTTTAGGTCTCTTCTTAAACGGCTTATTCTTCTCTCTTTTTTCCAGGATCAGACTCGAGCTGGATCAGACTGTAATAATTTCTTTGATGGTTGCCATACAGAGTATTTCCCATTTTATATACTTTTGCATCCAAGCATCTAGGAAGAAGCACTGACATAATTGCATCGAATGTTATCACAACGATATGTCTAGCACAGATACATCGTGCACACATAAAGCAAGTCAAAGAAATTTCACTCCTATAAAACAGTGACGATCCTCAACCTACATCTACCATGTTGCATATCTATCTTTGATATATCTCTGACAGCCTGACAGCAATCTCACCAATCCCGTCCCACTTCTAAAAGAAAAGGCAAAAGGTCAATATCCAAGATCACACGATAAAGAACGAAACAATCCTATGCCCCATATGTAAGACAACAATTCTGCATAAATCAACATGCCATTTGCATATTCTCAGAAGAATCTTCAGTGCCATGAAACATATAGCACTGACAGTCTGACAACATATTTTTACTGCAATAAAAAGTCAAACTTGAACTTGAAAGCCCAGAGCATAGTCACATACTAATGAGTTCTTTTGGATCTGTGCAATAGAAGTATAGGGAGTAGCTGGGTGTGGGTCCACATTTGTCATTTTACCATTGCAGAGCAGAGTTGCTGCTACGCAGCAGCAATCAATGCACTTGCTTATCTATCAATCAATACACAAACCATATGACTTCGAATTCCCGTTAATTTGTGTAGCTCTTGAAAGGAGAAAAGGAAAGATGACGATAAAAGTAATTCCGGTAAAGATTGAGAGATAAACCTTCCAACACGAAGTTAGTTGTCTTGCAGCATAAGCATTGGACATATTTGGCTCCCGGCTGATATGAAAGCAATCTTTGGCAGGAACCACAAACCATTTGAGCCATTTCTGCAGCATAATTGTCTCACTAAGACATCAAGCATCGAGATATTGTCACGATTGCATGAAAAACTAGCAGATGTGGGCATCCAAAACATTAACCGGACTCCATAAGAGGTCTGCGTGTTTAACTTGCCTAATCCTAAGTCTACCAAACAACAACCTGATAGCAGAGCACAACGGTACAGTAAAGAAGTACAAGCTAACAATCCACACACTTCCCCTCATGAACCATGGTCAGCTTGAATGAAATGCACTCTTCTCTTTGCTTAAACAACCGGTTCTTACCAAAGAAATGTTGAAAGAACAATCCATAAGCTGGCAGTTTCCCGATTTTCTATTACGAAGATGAGCATTCGGAGCATAAGGAACCATCATTACACGAATTTTACTCAGTAGGGCTGGCAGTTGCATATCAACCTCAGCAAATTGTGCCCAGATAATACGAAAGATAAAAAACTATAGACAAAACAGTAAAAGAAGAAACAAACACGAAGCCACTCTAAGCTCTTGAACGTGTGAATAAACAAGAATGCCCCCCAAAACCACCAATCAGATGTTCGTCTTGCAAATAGCCCACTAAGACTAGAGCTACGATCTCCACAAGAAACCTTTTCATCAGAAGGAAACAGGTATCACAGCTACTGAAGTGACAGTACCAATGAAATGAATCATTGATCTCCGGGTTCATCTCCACAAATAGCTAACTCAAACTTAGTAGTGGACTGATCATTAGATCAGGTCAACCGTCCAAGCAATGACAAAGTGAAAAAACACGAAGTTAAGAGAATGAAAAGGAATTGACCCCATAGAGCACAAACTAAAGTAACTACCGCTCATAAAAAAAGGAACTTAAGACAGGGTCGACCACACTGACCTAAGGTACGCCCACGAGGCCGCGGGGCCGACGGCACTAACGTGGACGGCGCCGGCTGTGGCGACTTGGAGGCAGGCGGCGGCGGCAGCGGCACCGGTTCCCAACCAGGAGGCGCGCCGTCGTCCTTCTCTCTCTCTTCTTCCACAGCCCGTTCGCCTTCGATTCCCTCGTTGCTCCTCGGTTCGATCGAGCGATGAGGAGCGTTCCCCCAACCGGGAGGCGGACCGTCCTCCTCCATTTCTCCTTCCTTCGCCTTCTCTCCTATCCCATCCTCTTCCGCGGCTTCTTCGCTCTCGATTCTCTCACTTTGCGGCTCCATCGAAGAACGAGGATCGATTCCCCAACCCGGAGGCGGACCGTCCTCCTCCACTTCTTCTCTCTTGGCCTCCTTCTCGCCGATCGCATCTTCTTGTGCGGCTTCTTCGCTCTCGATTCCGACACTCTGCGGCTCGACCGAACAATGAGGATCGATTCCCCCCCAACCAGGAGGCGGACCGTCCGCCTCCGCTCCCTCGATTTCCTCGCTCTTCACTGTTCTCCCACTTGGCGGCTCGATCGGACAATGAGGATCGATTCCCCAACCAGGAGGTGGACCTTCCACCTCCTCCTTCGCCTTCTCTTCCGTCGCCGCCCTTCCTCCTCCTTCCACGACTGCTTCGCTTTCGATCCCCTCGCTCCCCGGTTCGACCGAGGGACGAGCACTGGCTTCCCAACCAGGAGGCGGGCCGTCCTCTTCCTCCACCTCTACCTCCTCCACCTCCTCCTCCGTTTTCTCTCCCGCCGCCGCCGGCGCCCTCTCTTCTTCCACGAACCCGACCGGTTCGCTTTCCGTCCCCTCGCTTCGCGGTCCGGTCGAGGGACACGCAGCGGCTCCCCAACCAGGAGGTGGTGGACCGTCTGCTGCTTCTTGCTCTCTCCCTTCGGCTTCACTTGGTCGTTCCTTCTGCTCTTCTTCCACTGCTACTACTTCCATGGCCGCGCTGGTCTCGATTCTGGCGGAGTGAGGTGGTGATGTCGGCAATGGCGGAGGAGGTCCGGACTCCCATCCTCCAGGAGGAGGCGGTCCTTCTCCTTCCTCCTCCACCACCACCTCCACCTCCATCTCGTCTTTGGCCATTCCTTCTTCCATGAGCTCTTGGCTTTCCATGCGCTCTCTCTCTCTCTCTCTCTCGCTCTCCGAGACGGTGGTGAAATTGAAATACCTGCGCGGCGACGACGGTTCTCAGCGGACGCCGCCCAAACCCGACGGCCCGTTTCGCTCGTGGGTATTTCGGCAGTTGCTTGGTCCGGCCCAAATTCAATCGCGATTACATCCGGTTCACTTAGGTGAACCTAAGTGAACCGGAGTCAGTCTTTTCGACGAGTTGATCACACCTTCCCAAGGGATCGCATGGAGTACGTATTGACAAAGGGACTCGAAACTTTCCGAAATACTGAAGTTCCGATCTCTACCGATTTATTTTCGTGATTATTTTCACTTAAAACGTTTTAATTTCCTCATTGATTCCTACTCAATATAGAAATCTCCACTTGGATTTGTATATCTTGTTTTAAACGCGATCTCAGCTCCATCCTACTTAAATCCATGACCGGAGTTAAGAACATTGGACCGTATTGGAAATGCGATTTTGATCAACTTTTATTTAGTTTAACCTTTTATTAGATAGAAATGTGATCCTACCGTTGTAGCACGACTTCACAATGCGATTTTGATCAACTTTTATTTAGTTTAACCTTTTATTAGATAGAAATGTGATCCTACCGTTGTAGCACGACTTCACAAGGAAGATCACTAGTGTCACGGTCCAGAAGCTTTTCAACACACGACAGACCGAGAATGATCAAAGAGACCGAGTGAGCTCTTCTACAGACTTGGAATTTCTCTCTAGAATATTCCTAAGGGCACTATAGAAAATGTGTACTATTTTAGAGTACTTTTGTATTTAATAAAATTTATATTAAAAATCATATTTAGATAAACGATGTTCTAGCCATGTAGGATAGACAAAATAATAAAAAAGCCACTTTAAAGGACTCGATTGCACCAATTGTACAAATTATAAGAATTTGAAGTTTTAATATTCGAATGCACTTTCGTAAAATCTCTACCGTTAAATTAAAAAAAGATTTACGATTGAAATCAGATAAGTACTTTTATATATATATAGAATCCCTTCCCCTCATTTGTATTAGCTTCACAAGCGATACAAATCCAAACTTCTTTTTAAGAGTTTCTCTTACTAAAGATTCTTGCGAGTGTACCCGCAAATAACAAAATGTTAGATCAATCGACCAGTGTCACTAGCATAAATAAAAGACCGCACCAATTGGTGTTGAGATGACGAAAACTCTATTAAAGTTAGTGATGATGACAAATCTTAATTTGCAATTAGACCGCAATATAGAGTACAAATGTAGAAAAGGTACATGTACAAAAGAGTACAAGTACCCACTTTTTATAACCCCAAGGAGAATGCGTACGACATTCAACATACAACCACCGTTAAAACACGATCGTTTTTGCACCGAGATGAGTCTATGAAGTAGGTAAAATCTTATCTTCAGTAGATTGATTGGACTAATCATACAATTTCTTTTGCTAGGTAAAATTTCAGTCTTTTGGAGAAACAAACATATATTCGCTTCAAACTGAAAATTGATGCTTTATGTTGTAGGGACATCTCCTTTTCTTTGCGGGTATCTCCTTTTCCGAGAAGAACCAAATCGCTCGTTATGGACGATTATAGGTGGTTGACACTGATCTAAAGTACAAGTCCGTTAAAACATTAGCGCTCAACGAAGTAAATGGAATCCCTACCGCCCAAGTTTAGGCACCCTTTTTCTTCTGGTCCTTTGCTGGTTTGATTTCCTTCGTGAGCATCCTCGGTGCTATGGCCATGGCCATAAGCTCTTGGAAGAGCAATTTACAAGCATAAGGAATGTGAACCTGCTCACAAGGTCATGAGAAAAAATCATTCGCATTATCATGAAAATAAATATGAAAGCACTGGATAAATGTAATACACACCTGAACAATGTCGGTTTTATTTTTGCAACCTCTACACTCGAAAGAATTCTTCTTCAAGTTTGCTATGGCAATCAATCCACAGCGTTCACACACGTGGACTCTATATGCATCGCTTTGGTCGAACAACCTCTCTTTGAGAAAATGAGCAGCTCCATGAGCAATCATGCAATCTCTTTCCATCTCTCCGAATCGGAGACCACCATCTCGAGACCGTCCCTCAGCAGGCTGCCTTGTAAGAATTTGCACGGGACCCCGACCACGGGAATGGATCTTATCATCCACCATGTGCTTGAGTCTCTGATAATATGTTGGACCCAGGAAAATCATAGCAGTGAGCCGCCGGCCAGTGTGACCATTATACATTGTCTCGAATCCTCGCATCTGATACCCACATTTATGAAGAGCTTTGCTGATGTTATCCACCTAAGAATCAGAAAATAGTAATTAGGTGTCAAATCTTGCTGTCACAACCACAAACAAAGGCATGCATAACTATGCAATTATGACCAACTTCCAACATGAAAAATGCAGCCTGAAGGCAAATATTAAAGTTTATCTTCCAACCTAACGCCCCATATCAACAAGAAGTTAATCCCAAAATCACAGTATTTAACATAACAACTGAAAAATGTCTCTTCAGATCAGGTTGGGAAGCCAATTGTTCTTATACGAAGCACGTTTGTCTATGCGGCTTGAGAAAAGTAATCCTATCTCTGCCAAATAGAAAATATAAATGATATGCCTCCAACTCCTTATTCCCTACCTAGTTAGTCTATGTGGTTCTTAAAAGGTCATATCTAAACTGCATCGACTAACTCTCAAGATTCTAATGAGCATTTAATAAATCTAAGCCAAAACAAAAAGATCAAGAAACATCAGAACTCACAGTCACATCTGTGAAAGGAGTAGCATCTCCTTCCTTTCCCATGTGAGCAGCAACCTTGCCCATAATACACTCAATAAGCTGCCCAATTGTCATGCGAGAGGGAATAGCATGTGGGTTCACGATTATATCAGGTGTAATGCCTTCCACAGTCCAAGGCATGTCTTCTTGCGTGTATGTCATGCCTACTGTTCCTTTTTGCCCGTGCCTACTGCTAAATTTATCCCCAATTTGAGGTATTCGAACAGATCTCACTCTTACTTTGACAAATCTCAACCCATCAGCATTTGTTGTCAGCAGAACCTGCATTCGCCGAAAGTATAGTAGGGAGATCGAATCAAAACAGAAGGTTTGATTACTGCAAGAATCTATATTGAAATAGTCAACCAACAGGTCAGCAATTATTAATATAGAATTGAAAATACAGTACACTAAGCCTGTAGCAGTGAAGTCAACGCAGGCCTAACCTGATCAACTATCCCAGTCTCACTATGCCGTAAACTTATGCTGTGATCACGCCTCGAATAACGGGAGGCTTGTCCCTGAGCGTCATCCTGTGCGATTGGAGTGGTTTTTCCAATAATCACGTCTTCACCTGAAACCCTTGTTCCCTATCACAGAGAACTAAATTAAGTGAAACCTATCTTTAAAACCAAAACCAGGCTATCTAGTGGGTCTGCAAGTACTCACAGGAGGTGCAAGGCCATCATCATCCAATTTATCATAAGAACCATGCCTCATGCCCTGTGCAATGAAGACAATGTTAGATTTCACTACTTTCAAGATAGAAAAGGATGAAGAGCACTCAAATGGTTCTCACCATTGTATTAGCTCTGTCAGGACGACCAAAGTCCTCTTTAACCAGAGTCCCCATCTTTTTCTCTTCATCCCTAAGAGAATAGTTTTAATGCAATATTAAAACTAAATTGCAGATATTTTGAAGCATCCACAGGTTTATCACCATGCCAGGTAGCATCTTTACCTGTATGATCGGAAAAATAGAGATCTGAAAAATCCACGATCTATTGATGACTGGTTCATAATGACGGAATCTTCTTGATTGTACCCAGAATAGCAAGCAATGGCAACAATGGCATTCTAACCAAAACAAGGTAGGAAAGGTGTGACAAAGCATAAGAAGATCATCACAAAGGCAAAAGATGCACCCCACTCCCAAAACTAAATGCTTACAATGCCAGCAGGAAGCTGCCTGAAGTGAAGGTGCTCCATAGCTCGTGTGGTAACAAGAGGCTTTTGAGGATAGTACAGCACATATGCCAATGTATCCTGAGAGGATAACATTTTTTACTCAAGAAATGTATTATATTAAGGAAACAAATAATCATAAAAATCTGGAGTGGAAACCCACCATCCGAAATTGGTAGTTGGTGACGTAAATTCCCATGGCTTGCTTTCCCATGGCTGATTGATATGTATTACGCGGAGACTAGCACACCAATAGAAAAAGCCCCCTTAAGATGAATTCCTCCGATTAACTTTGATAAATGATGTTCATTGGCATGACTGGCCTACCTGGTTATGGTCAGGGAACGGTATGATCGAAGCACAAACACCTAGGATCAATGATGGATGGATTTCACAGTGGGTGTAAGTTTCAGAATATGCCTCCTCAGGGTTAAGCCGTGCTTGCACAAGGTCCTGAAACAGACGTTGGGCAATTTAAATTGGGTGTCACTGAGATGTTCCACAACATGCTTATTCTGAAAAATCAATCCACTCACATTAATGGTCATGGAAATCATAGTAGTTTCTTCTTCCTCGGTATCAATATACTCTATGAATCCCTTTGCCACTAAATCGTGCCACCCCACATCGTCCGGGCCCCCTTCCTGGAAAACAGATAATAGACTCAAAATTAGCACCAGCTGTGTTTCAGGCAAATAACAGGTTTACTTTCAAAGGCATACTCTCTGTTGCAATGCATGTATATCCTTCTTCTTTATTAGGAGTCTCTGTTTCTCTACTATAAACAATGGACGACTACACCGTCCATAATCAGTGTATATCCTCAGTTCCTTCAATCTGATATCTCTGACGACCCCAACTTCAGTATTGACATCAACCTGTGCATGTAAGAGAGCCCATCAGCACCAAGAGATAACTCTCAAAAATCTCTTCAGCAACTAATATCTCGATATCCTGATCATTACAAGACATTGGAAAACACACTGCTGATCATGTAAAAGCCCATCAGCACCAAGAAATAACTCTCAAAAATCTCTTCAACAACTAATATCTCAATATCCTGATCATTACAAGACATTGGAAAACACACTGCTGATCATGTAAAAGCCTGACAAGAAGTACTCTAACTACTAAACATAAAAGATCTTATGCACGCACCCGTCTCCTTAACCGTCGTAAAGTTTTCACCAACATATCAGGGTCGCGGTGGATGCCAACCCAGCAACCATTGACAAATATTTTCGTTGCTTGAGGAATAACCACAGGAGAAATTTCCTAACATAAAAAAATATAAAATTTGTTAAAACCTTAAAGAAAATGCAGAACCAGACTAATCAGCAAAAGCATTTTGACAACCTCAAAATTCTCCGTGCCCCATTCTTCCAAAAATTCCAATATGGGATATGCCGCTGACCCAACCGTAATATAGACCATCAAAGCAAGGTTCTTTACCAGTCCGCAAGCCTGATGAGCAAATCAATTGAATTTAAAGATGTCATAAAATAAGAGATTGTCTTCACAACCAACATAGGGATTTGCTAATAGGTAAACTACTCACTTGTCCCTCGGGAGTCTCAGCTGGACACATCATTCCCCATTGAGAATTGTGCAGCTGCCGTGGCTTTGCCAATTTACCTGTAGAGAAAAGCATTACTCATGGGAAAATATATGAGACAAACGAGCACATGCCATGATAATTGTTGATGAAACATTCTCCACACTAAGAACAATCCGTAGAGCTGCCAGAATAACTAGCTGTACCTTCACGCCCTATTGGTGAATTTAGTCTTCTCAGATGTGACAATGTTGAAGCATATGTTAACCGATTCAGCACCTGCAAACCAGTAGAATATCAATAAAAGTTTTCCATCAATGGCACCGAGGAAAAAATCCTCATAATCGTAATTCAAATAGAATGAAGCATTGGGTATATTAGCATAACCAACTTAAAAGGTAGCTTTTGAAGAAAGAAAATGCAATAAACCTGTGACACTCCAGCTCTCGTTCCAGCAGCATTGGCTTGTCCCCAGTTCCCTGTGGCAAGCGAGTACTTGAGACCACTAGTTATGGTTTTCGCTTTTATTGCGAATTGGAGGTTGACATCCTTTCCATTGTCAACACACTGTCATTCATGAACAACAGTAAGGACACAGAAATGCCATGGCCAACATGTGGTTCAGTAAAAGGGGATCCAGTAATTAACCTTCTGCACGTAACCTCTAACATCCCTTGTCAATTTTCTAAAAAGCTGCATATACCAAAAGGAGAATAATCTTAGAAAGCAGAAAGACAATGGACCAGCAAAAGAATTCCAGAACAGATACTTCCACAGGACAGACCATTCTGAACAAGCCTCCAAGTAAAGGTCCAGCAAGATCTAGCCTCTTGTTGCCATAGTGATCACGGTCATCTTCTGCCCTTCGACCAAGAGCACATAAAAGAAGCCGATGGATGATGTATCTGGTGCAAGCAGCACAGACTTACTAAGCACTTGCTGTGTCTCCATGAAAAATTATGTTTTGAGGAGAAATGAACATACCCAAAGTAATAAGCTTTTTTCGTCTCACAATACTCTTCAACACCAACATGTGGAAGCATTTCTTTTTGAAGGATCTCTTTAGCATACCTGTGCAAAGAGAGACATAAGTCACCACAAATACTATCAAAAGTTAGGCTGGCTGAAGTAAATGTTACAGTACTTGCCACATACTTTATACGTTTTTCTCGAGTCACACCAACTGTTGCTCCTCGCTTACCAATGTAGTCTAGAGCAACCTACAGTTAAAATAAGGCTAGATCATGTCAAGAAGGCCAGATAACTTATGCTGGAAGTAAAAGATTCGACATATTTCTTGATAGACACAAGAAAAATGAGGTTCTTATGCAAGGAAAACGATGTAAAGATATCACATATTCTGACATCAAGAAAAATCGTGGCATCATTCAAATTACAAAACTATTGGCTGGAAAATATAAACTGATAAAGCATCATAAAGTCTTGTATAGATAAAGTCGCAGACTGTAAATAGAAATCGTAAATCTATTACCAAGTTAAAAATAAAAAGTCGTGCCTCGAGGTAACAGACTCTCTCTCTCTCTCTCTCTCTCTCTCTCTGATTGCCTTTATCCTAGAAGAAGAGGTGACAGAAACAAAGATACCTGTTGATTTTGTATTACAAATGCTTCCTCAAGAGAAGGACGAAGCAACTCCATCATTTGAGTATCAGAGAAGTCGTAACATATATGCTCCAATATGTCCTTATCAGCAACAAAACCCAGAGCTCGAAACACAATTATTATAGGAATCTCTGTCCGAATATACGGAAGAGTTGCCCGGATATACTGCCCTGAAGATCCCTGCAGTTTTCCAATAACAACAGCCACGCATTCAAGCAGTTAGAAGTAAAAAAGAACCATCACACCCTTCCGGACCCAACAACCTTGTCATTGCAGACCCAAACCCCAATCAGAAAGATCAATGCCCAGAAAACGAAAGCGCACACAGAGAAGGAACAGAAAATTTGCATTACCCCTTTGGCACTTGTGCGAGAAAGCATGCGGACAAACATTGTGCTGGGTGGCCTATTTTGAGATTCCGCCATTGACCGAACTTCCCCCACATAGGCGTACTTATTTGGTTGCCTCTTCTTGAACACATACACATGGTTGGTGCTCATCTTCTCCTGAGCAATTAAAACCTTTTCACTTCCATTTATGATAAAATAACCACCTTGGTCATAAGGACACTCTCCAAGTTCAGTCAAATCCTTCTCTGAATTCTGGTATAATGTGCAATAGCTTGATCGAAGCATTATAGGGACCTAATATCAATGACACAAAACAGTTAGCGTCGGCTGCTTCCCAAGATACAATATCACCATACTAGTACTCAAATAACAGACCTTTCCAATAAAAACTTTTTGCAAGTCCTGAGGTTCAGTGAGTTCTTCACCATCATGTCCTTTCTTTATAACTCTCATAGAAACATCAACATACAAGGGAGCTGAGTATGTCAGATTTCTCAACCTTGCAGCTTTGGGAAATAAAGTTGCTGTTTCTCCATCTGACTCGGTCATCATCGGCTTACTCAAGTATATTTGACCAAAGTTGATTTTATATATGGTCTGCAGGCCAACAAATAGCAGTAAGAGCCAAGCAATATGCAATTGCAAAAGTGGTTAATGGTTAGCAAACTTGACTAACATGTAATCAAACAAGCAACTCCATGAAGCCAGGCTGTCAAGTCAATTTTTCAACCTATCATCAACTAGTCAAATATCACCACTCGGAAATTTCTCCTCCCTCATCAATTCTTTGACATTATTCCCACCAATGTCATTGCCATTTAAACTTTTACACGAATGTGTCCCGTTTATATTACAGAAGAAGAGGAAAGCATCCTTTTCCATCACACAAGGGATCAATATCTTTCGGCATTCCGTGTCTTAGAAGGATCCAATCAGACAAATGATATTTGAGTGGTCTATGACTACACCAATGATAATCGACAAGGGTCTCTTAATAGAATTTCATAGCATTGTTTCTTTGCTTGGTTCGCACATGAGATAGTAGACTTTATCCCTCAAACATTACTCGACAGACTATTCTCTCTGACATGACCCACTTTACGTGAATAATATTGCTTTGTGACTATGACCTGAATAATATGCAAGAACTTCACGATTTTAAATGCTACAGGTAAAATTTGCCAACAACTGGTAACATGTCGGGATTTACACCACAAAAATGAAAAGACATGAGAAATACTCATTATACATATGTAATTTTGAACAAATATCAAATTAACTCTATCCTTTCCCAAATCCAATTTGGACTTAAGAGAGAACAAATAAGCCTGAAATTAATCTTGCCTAAATTTGGTCTAAATAAACTTTAAAAACACCCCAAACGAAAAAGGAATTCAAAATTTTGCCCTTTCGTTCCTCTAAAGTTTTCACTTTTTGAATGCTGCCATGTACAACAGGACTTTCGCTAACAAAATTTTGCCCTTTCTTAACATAAGCTTAACTAAGGCTCATCGAATTCTCGACAGTCGAAGACCACTGTCAAACTACCGCGCTAAGAGAGAACCCCATGAACTGATGCTATGAAACTAAGTACGTTCAAGCTCAACAACGCAATGTTTCTGAAGCATTTCTAAAAGCAAGACTGAAGCTGCAATCAAGAGCAGCATATGCAATATGCATAGTTCTAACCGTATTCACCGAAGAATTGCGCAATTGCCTAGAGTTAGACCATCTCCGAAACCACAACTCCAACACTTCCGTCCCTAACCAACCGTCACTGGCCTAAAACCCTCCCACAGATGAATCGAAACAAGAAAAACGCCCAAAAAAAAGCTCCCCCTCAATCCGAACGGAACAAAACGAGCTTTCTCCGACGACCGGGAAAAAACTGGACCTCGGCGAAATCGGGCTGGTGGCCGGGGTTGTGCTGCGACTCGGGCCGAATCTCGATGTCGGCGGACTCGTCCACGATCTCCTGCATCGTGTTCTGGATGAACTCGTCGAAGGAGTCGAGCTGCTGCCGCACCAGGCCCTTGTCCTCGAAGTAGGCCGAGATGACGGCCCAGGCGTCCTCCTGCGTGATCTCGTCGTCGTCCTCGTCCTCCATGCCGTACGCCGGATCGTACTCCTGCTCGTCCTCCATGGTGCCGCGAGCTCGGAACCCTAAATCGCCTTCGGATTTTTTTGGAAGCGCTTCGGGTTGGAGCTTTCGCGTTAACGGTTCGAGTTCAAGAGTGAAGTTCGATTCTTGTGGGGTAAGAGTTTCTTCGCAGCTCAGCGCTCGCTGGGGATCGTGCTCAGCGAGAGATCTCTGAGCCTCCAAAAGTGACGAACGAAGGGGGTGAGGGGGTATTTATAGAGGGCGCGGCGCCTGGGGGAGAGACGGACAGGAGGAGGTCAACTATTCTAGGAAGGGCGGTCGTGAATTATCCAACATTTTTTTAAAAAGAAATTTCCAATTAAAATTATTTTTTCAAGAAAAAATTACTTGTATTTTTCGATATTTCGTTGAAATCTGAAAATAAAGTAAAAATTATTTTTAGTGGATTGGGAAGGAAAACTGATTTTTTTTCTAAAAAAATACATTATTATCAGATTTTAAATGAAGTTTTATCGCGAACTGTCGTAATATACTTACTTGTTGGCTCTTATGATGTTCCATCCGCATTTGTTTTTCCGTACAATTGAAACAAGCAACTTAATAAAACAAAAGAAAGTAGTTTACTTTTTATATGTTTTGTAACATAGGCTAGATTTTTTTTTTCTTTCTTCCCCTTATGATAGATGCTAACTATTTTACGTACATTTATTTATTTTTTTCGTTGTTACAAGACCATCTCATGGATCAACAATGCATGACATTTTTTTGAAATATCAACTCCCGGAAAAAAGTGATCCATAGATCCACTAGGGTCTTCGGCCCAGCCTCGAGAGACTTAAGCCAAGTCTCTGTGGACCTGAAGCCGGCAACTGAGGAATTAGGCATAGCTTGTACAGACTTAGACTGATTGCTAATGACTTGGGGATGAGAGCTCAGGTACCCGGGGCATGGTTGCTATGGACTTGGAGCACAACCTTTATGTACCCGAACGTAGACATCAAAAGTCTTGAGCCCTACCCAAATGAATTTGAGCCCTAAACTCTATCGAGCCTAAGCGCCGGTAACCTGTGTACAAGAGTCAAGTATCCAGACATAGCCGCTTTGGGGACCCGGGCCAACTAGGGCCCTAGGTTTGGGCTCTGTGAACTTGGACACAGACATTAGGGTCCCCGTGTATAAGCACTATGGTCTTTGGTTCAAATGTCGAGATTTAGTCATACTCTATAAAATGATTTTTTATTCTAACAGGGAAATTATTTTCCTAAATGTAAGTATACGTTTTCCATTGGCTGTGAAAAGATTTTCTTTAACTCATTTTTCTAAGTGATGCAAATTCCAGGATAATGAGAAAAATATTTCTGGCAAAAAGTTTTCTAGAGAAATAAACGGATCCAAAGAAGCCTAGCGATTTGGCTTGTTTTCTTCTTGGTAGATGAACTTGGCTTTCTTTGATTGACCGTTTTGAATTTCTTGAATAAACTCTCTACAAAGAGAGAGATAATTGAAGGAAATTTTCATATATTTCCGATATTGACCAAATTCTCAAGGTTCTCTCTTAATGAGGTTTCTCAAAGGGAAAAAGCCATAAAAAAAATTCTAAATTATACCCACTATGAAACATTTACCTTAAACTTTTTTTGTGACATCAAAAATATCAAAGTATTTTCACTATAACACATTTATCCTAAACTTTTTCTTATGACATAAAAACTTAAATTGTATTTATGTGATATATTTACCATTTGCCAATGTTTCGTAAGATGATTTTTTAGAAAAAAAAAACAACTTTGTTTTTATTTCATTCAAACCATATGGATGCCGTGTCAATACCTTTTTTTTTTTTCGACTTTCATATAGACAGATTTTAACGGTGTTTATTGACAGAACCTTGATAGGAAAAAATGTATCACACATGTACAAATTTGAAATTTTTTTATCACAGATAAAAGTTTAGGATAAATGTGTCACAATGGACATAGTTTGAAAATTTTTTTATGGCTTTTTCCCTTTCTCAAATTGCCTCCTATCCCGCATAAAACCGTCTCAAAGTACCCCTTCACTTCTCGTCGGACATTCGATACCCTCATCGCTGGAAGCATGCTTCTCCAAAGTGACTCTTTCCACCGCAAACTTTAAGTGCGTTTGCGAATGAATAAGTTGCACTTTCTCTCTGAATCGAAAGGCCGGTGACGTGGAAGGCCGGCCATGTCGGTGGTCCTTGGATAGCCATGCCTGACCGGCGACGCCCCACTTCCCCTCCCTCTTCTCTCTCTATTTCTACGAGGGTATTTTGATCATTGTCATCATCACGAGCACTACAAAAATCCATATTATTTCCAATTAGTCCAATAAGCTCTTATCATATGTCGATATGCCAGTTATATATTCAGTAACAAAGATTCAATTTAATCCCTACACTATATGAAAATACCCAATATTATCCTTCAATTGAGTCAAATTCATTGCCATCTACCATATAATTCACGAATTATATTAAATATTTTCATATAATTCAGGAATCATATTGGACATCTATCAAAAGTCCAGGGATAACATTGAACAAATTAAAAGTTCCGAGATAACATTGCATAATCAAAATTTTAAAGATGAAATTGCACATTAGGTCAAAGTTCATAAACTATTTATGTTATTTTCCATAAAAAAAATTGATATAAAGACTCAATTGGCGAAAAGAAAGTATCTAATGAGACAAATTCCAAAAGCTTAGGAATTGCTAACGACGAGTTTCTCATTAGCAACGGGACCACGCCCGTCTTGCTAGAGCACTGAGCAGGACGTCATAAAAATCTCACCAGCACGAGCATCTGGCGGAGCATATCCACGACACAAAGTCTCGGACTTGTGAGGATAACATTTGTTGTCCGGAACGCAGACGACCCACGTCGCTCAAGGCATCTCGGGGTTCTCCCGACTGCATCGAAAGTTGTCGATCGAAGAAGACGTTCGTCGCCGGAGAAGATGGTTTCGGGAGTCATCACCGCCCTTACGAGCCCTCCATTCGCGACCTCCTCGAGGTCGTCGAGGTTCGCGGTCAGCGTCGAGAGGCCACCGGAGCTCCACCGCCGCCGTAGGGCTGCGGCTGTTCCGGCGGTGCGATGCGACGCAAGCCCCGCGCTGCCTCTATCCGAGGGTGACGACTCTTCTTCTTCCTCTTCTTCTTCCACGTGTTTCTGAATGTGCCGAGTTGTTATGTGTAGAGAGTAGGGTAGACATGGAGTGACTGATTTGCGAAACCACATTCCTCTGATGTAAAACTAGTGCTAGACAAAGCACAAGCACCGTGAGATGCAAAGCAAGTGAGGTTTATATGCAAACTGGTTGGTGAAGTGTGATTTGTTGGGAGAGTTATGCGGGAAGAGCTTATAGAGCGCCATTGTACTGTAATTCCTGCAATACATTTGATGTCTGATCTTATGTTTCATTAAAGAAAAAAAGAGAGAGAAACTCTTGATGCTTAGTCGAAGTCGAAGTCATAGGTTTTTATCATCACTCTAATTTGGTAAAAGAAACCATGAAAGTATATGGCTTGGCGATGCATCGGCTTTGATTATAACTTTAGTGAGAAAGCACCTTTTATTGAGGAATGTCTTCAAGTGAATGGCGACCGAGAGAGATCTGCTTTAGCAATCTTGCTGAATACTTTTAGATGGCCATTTAAACTCAAGTTGGTTGTAACTTAACCGACACCTCCGCCACAGAGAGACTCGAAAATGGTGCTGCCGTGACTGGTGGTGCGTATGACTTTTCCAGAGCAACAACATCACTTACTGGAAAAATGCTGGATTCGTCAAAGAAGGTCACTCTTGTTAGGCATGGCCTCAGCTCTTGGAATGAAGAAAGCAGAGTCCAGGTTTGTCTGTTATCTGATTAAGTTAATTGACTTTTTACTAGGAAAAAAAGTTCACTTCCTATTGCTTGGATTGTTTGTGACCTGACAAATCTTGTCATTTTATTGTATATTTTCTTCACTTGTGATGATTTTAGAGTGAATCTTCAGCTACTAATCTTTTCATATGTGAAACATAGGGAAGCTCAAATCTTTCTGTGCTAACAGAAACTGGGGTAAAGCAAGCTGAGAGGTGCAGGCAAGCCTTGTCAGAAATGCACTTTGATCAGTGTTTCTCAAGTCCAATATCCCGTGCGAAGGTTTGAAAATGATAATCAAGAAGTTCAAACTAGTTACTTAGTCATCCTTTTATCAGCAATCAGTTTTGAGTGTTAATGCAGACTACTGCGGAAGTCCTATGGCAAGGAAGGGAAGAGCCATTGATTTTCCTGGATTCACTGAAGGAGGCCCATCTATTTTTCCTTGAAGGAATGAAAAATGGTCAGTTCTCGTCTTCTTCTGATTCAGGCGCCTCAAATCTCAATAATGCTTCCTAAGTTAGCTGCCATCGGAATGAATTTGTTATGCTTTTCACTGCTTTTTCTGTGCTTGAAGAGTACATCAAGAAAAGGTTAAGTTTGTTGTTCTTTTCACTGCTTTTTCTGTGCTAAGTTCTTGAAGCATTCAAATTTTAAGTTCATCAAGCCATATAGTTCCTTTCCACTTATAAATTTCACCTTTTCCTTTTATTATATATCTGCATGCTAAATAAAATTCAGAATTTGGAGGCAGTTGATGCTCGGGAGATGTATCCGAAGGAGTATATAACATGGAGGGAGGATCCGTCAAACTTTTGCGTGAATGGTGTTTACCCTGTAAGGAAATTGTGGGAGACAGCGAGAGAGGCTTGGAAGGAGATCTTGCTATCACCTGTTAGTTTTCTACTCATTATGAGATATTTTATTGTCGAGAAGTTGCAATGGCACTCATCTTCCTCCATTTCTGTTTTGCCAGGGGAAAGATTTTCTGGTTGTGACCCACAAATCAATGTTGAGGGCACTGATATGTGTAGCTCTTGGTCTAGCGCCAGAGAGGTATTTGCAGAATTATGATTATTAAGCAGTTCTTGGATTGTTCTTTAAAAAATGTTGTTAGATTTTATGTTCATCATGAAAAGTCCAAAAGGGATGCCCATGATTGAATTTTTCCCGAGAATTGTTACCTCGACCATTCTTGTATATCTGCTGAAGATCCAAGGATGGTTTTACATTTCTTTATGCAAATGGCAATAGCCTTGACTCACTCTTCATCAAAAGTCTATGAAACTCATGGATGTCATTCTACAACTGCCAGATTTTCTTTGCAATATCTATTTGACTTTCTTTTCCTGCCTTTTCAGGTTCCGAGCGACAGATATTAATAATGGTGGGATTTCTGTATTTAGCTTCAACAAAAGAGGAGAAGCGATGGTCCAGTCATTGAACATGACAACCCATATGTACGATGATCATGTCTATATGTACTAGAAGTTCTCGGCAACCGCTCTTCTGTATCCAAGCATCAGGAAAATGGCAATGGCTGGAGCAGCAAGCACTTTAATTTATGCATGACAAAGGGTTCACGACGTCCTGAATCGTATCAAGAAGAAGCGGGGCTTCATCTTCTTTCTTCGGATGTACACTTCGATTATGGTCGCTCTGAGAGTTGCATGAGAGATAGAAGCTTCCCTACTGCTGCAATGAAGAAGCAGGGGCACTCAGATCTCAAAGCTCGATTATCATGCTCGATTTGTATCATCTTTCCGTGTATATATATTTTAGTGTAAAATGTAGCTTTTATGAATCTTTCTCGTGGTCATACAGAGGAAATTAATAAGAGAAAGTTAGAGTATGATGGACCCCGTAACATACAGCAACTAGTACAGGATTGTGGAACTAAAAGAGTGTGTACTATCCCTAGTTTAATGAGTGAAAGGAATATGGTAATTGCTTTTCGCTTAGACTATCCAAGTTCTTCCTTGCATGCGAATTGTAATGCTACACAAATCCAAATTAACAGTTTTCCTGCCAAATAGCTGGACACCCATGTGTCGCCGGCTGAGACTTTCCTAAACTAAAGACAAGCTCGTGCGGCGCGTTGTGAGCCAGAATACAAGGCCAGCTTCCCCTTATTAGATGTCCCAAGAGCCGACAAAGGGTACTCTAGGGACACATTATCTGTCTCGTTTAGCTCGAGCATCTTGTCACTTGAGTAAATCAATCAAATTACTTCCATCCATTATTGATTCTCAACCACCCGTGACCATTATAAATAATCGAACAGGCCCAGTATCAATGCTTTATGAACCGTTTCGGGATCAAGTCAGATTAATGATTGTTATCCATTTAATTAATTCAATCCGTGGTCCTTTCCTTTTATTTTTTTTTGGCCAAAAACCCGTTGATCGACTAACCCGATTGTAGAAACATTGCCTAGTAGACAAGTTTTCCTCATGTCTGATTTGCTTTTGGAAATATTGTAAGCATTGTTCCATATTACCTTTCCTCTTCACATTCCTAATGATTAATCTTGAATATTCTACTCTCACCGCCAAGACGACATGCCGTTTTAGACTATTTTAAACACCTACTGGCCTTGTAGCTTTCCCTCCTCTGCCGTCTTCAATGGAAGCCAGAGAAGAAGTTCACCTCCTACTACCGCCGCCGCCGCCGCCGCCGCCGGCGCCGCCACCGCCCTCTACAGCTCACCAAGCCCTTCTCCGAGCAGGCCCTCGTCTCCACCTTCTCCGACAAGCTCACGCCCACGTCGTCGTCTCCGGATCACACCGCTCTCTATCCCTCCTCACCAAGCTCATCAACCTCGCTTGCGCCGCCGGCGCAATTGGTTATGCACGCCAGGTTTTCGTCACGGTGCCCGGGCCTGACTCGTTCCTCTTCAATTCCCTCATCAAGTCCTGCTCCAAGTTCGGCTTCCCCCGCGATGCGGTCGCGTTCTATCGCTGCTTGCTGCTCGCAGACATTCCTCCCAGTAATTACACTTTCACGTCCGTGATTAAGGCCTGCGCGGACTTGGCAGCTTTGAGGCTCGGTAGAGGCGTTCATGGCCATGCTTTGGCTTGTGGGTTTGGGTCGGATCCTTACGTTCAGTCGGCTTTAGTCACTTTTTATGCAAAGTCAGGCGATTTGAACGTTGCCCGCGAGGTGTTCGATAAAATGAGGGATCGAACGGTTGTTGCATGGAATTCGATGATTTCCGGGTATGAGCAGAATGGGTCTGCCAAGGAGGCTATTGAATTGTTTGATCTGATGAGGGAATGTGGTATTGAGCCGGATTCGGCTACGTTTGTGAGCGTTTTGGCTGCTTGTGCACAGTTGGGAGCATTGAGTTTGGGTAGTTGGGTGCATGAGTATGTTATGGACGGTGGGTTTGATTTGAATGTTGTGTTAGGCACTTCGTTGATCAATATGTATGCTAGGTGTGGAAATGTTAGCAAGTCGAGAGAAGTTTTTGATTTGATGAGGGAAAGAAATGTTATTGCTTGGACGGCTATGATATCTGCATATGCAACGAATGGATATGGAAACCAAGCAGTCGAGCTATTTGACCAAATGCAACTCCGAGGTCCATGGCCCAACAAAGTCACTTTCGTGGCGGTTCTCTCTGCATGTGCTCATGCTGGGCTTGTTGACGTGGGGCGTCATGTATTTGCAAGCATGAAACGAGAATATGATGTAGAGCCAGGACTAGAACACTATGTATGCATGGTTGATATGCTAGGGCGAGCGGGATTTCTTGACGAAGCTTACAGATTCGTTGAAGAAAAAATTCCTAGGGAGGCTCCACCGGCTGTGTGGACTGCTATGCTTGGGGCTTGCAAGATGCATAAGAATTTTGATTTGGGAGTGAAAGTTGCTGAGCATCTCTTAGATAGTGAACCGGATAATCCAGGCCACTATGTCATGCTTTCTAACATATATGCCTTGGCTGGTCGGAGTGATAGAGTGCAAAGAGTTAGAAACATGATGATACAGAGAGGGCTGAAAAAGCAAGTAGGTTATAGCAATATAGAAGTTGATGGAAAGACATATATGTTTAGCATGGGTGACAAGTCTCATCCTGAAACAAATATTATATATGAGTATTTGGATGAGTTGATGTTGAGATGTACACAGGCTGGTTATATGCCATTAGCCGATTCATTGATGCATGAGTTAGAGGGGGAGGAAAGGGAATATGCACTTAGATTTCATAGCGAGAAGCTTGCTGTAGCATTTGGACTATTGAAAAGTAGCAACGGCATGACCATTACGATTGTAAAAAATCTACGTATGTGTGAAGACTGTCACTTGGCATTTAAGTGTGTTTCAGTTGTCGCCAACAGGGAAATCGTTGTTAGAGACAAGCTCCGGTTTCACCATTTTAAGGATGGATCGTGCTCATGTTTAGACTTCTGGTGATGTGGTCCGCACCATTTTTTAAGGATAGACCATGCTCATTTAAAGGAGTCAAAACGTGTTCATTTGGTGGATAGGATTCAATTGATGGGTATGGGACTACAATGCGGTGACGATGTTTGTGGTAATGGATTCGAAAGTCTGAGGGCGAGATCGTCGAAGACTAGGCAAAAACGGGGACGAAGATGATGATGATGACCATCAAAACAAGATTGTGAAGGCCGACCATTTTTGCAGTGGCCTCAAATGGTTTTTGGTTTTCTCGTCTGACCAAAGTGAAGTCAAACCCATTTGGAAAGAAGTAAGGAGCCAAGCTTGGCGGGAACAGAGAGCAACGAATTGGTGATGGTTATGACAAGACAAGGGGTGCTCAAATGTTGTATGTAGCATTAGAAAAATACGATTTTTCCATGAAAATTATTCTAACATTTTATTATGTCCAGGGTCTGTATAAGAAAGGAAAATGGCACGAATGGTTCATGAGCTTTGGTATAATGTGCAATTTCGTCCGTTAATTTTTAATTTGTTCAATGTGGTTCATGAACTTTAGCCCGATTTGCAATGTTATTCTCAAACTTTTAATTTGTACAATGTAATCCCCGAACCTTTCATAAATGTTTAATCTAGTCCCTGAACTATACGAAAATGTTCAATATTATCCCTAAATATGAAATAATTGAAGGATAAAACTGGACATTATCATATAGTTTAGGGACTAGATTGAATATTTACCAAAAGTTCATGGATCACATTGAACAAATTAAAAAGTTCACGCGTCACATTGCACATTGGTATTAAGTTCAGGGATCACATTGCACATTTGGCTAAAATTCAGGGACCATTTGTGTAAGTATCCCGTATACGATACGAATGACTCACACACTCTCGGTTTGATGACGTCATGAATATAAAATTTTCGGCAATAAATGTAATATACTGTGTTTGATAACTTGAAAAGGAGCATTATTTAGATGAATGATTTTATGTAAGAAGAACCAGCAGATACATTTCTTGCGGCCTTCTTTCTATTTCTCTAGACGTGTTCAAGACTTCAAAGTGTCAATAATGTTGGAACTTTGAGGGAACAGAGTAATGTCATCATCACCACCCCCTTATCTCTCTCTCTTCTTCTCTTCGATCTGATCTCTCTTTACAGCCCCACAAATCACCAGCGCTATTGCTGCACTCTCAGTCTCTCACTCTCCTCCACTGTGAGAGCTCACTCTAGTAGTAATGGGGGCTTCCGCTCGATCCGAAGCGATGACCATCAAATCGAGAGAGATGAGAACCTACAAAACGCAAGTGTTGCCAAAGTTCTCGAGGCCGAAGCAGCATTCGTCCTCGGAGACGTTCCGCTCCTCGGAGGGCCACCGGAGATATGGTGGGGCGACAGCGATGCCGGTTAGTTGGGACCAAGAGGAGGGATAAGCTTGTGAGTCATATCCGTAGGATGGAAGACTCAGAGAGGTCTTGGAAATGGGATGTAACGTCTACCCATTCTAAACCCATTTCTTCTGGACTTTTTCAGTTATTGACCCATCATGGCTAGGTTTGTCAAAAATGAAGTGATATATATATATATGACCCATTTCAACAAATTTGAATTAATAAATGAATTTATAACTTATTTTGACGGGTTTAATCATAACCAACAATAATGAGAAATTTTTTTTGTGTTTACTCAAAGAAATTAAAAAGGATGTGGCTCTAATCAAAATGATTTCTCATTTCTTTTCTACGCGGAGATCTTTCCTCTCTTATGAATTTTCTACTCAGCTTGTAAAGATGCCTCAAGCCAATAAGAGCATAAAAATGCAAAGCAAATATTTGAGAGGTTAGAAATAGGGTGAGAGCCTTATTCTGTTTATTTTGCGAAAAACAAATGATCCGGAAAATATTTTCCTAAAACATAACTTACAAAAATGAACCAACACTATATATATTTCAGCCGTAGGCACGTTCATTTCGCGAAAAATAAGTAATTTAAAAAATATTTTCCGAAAAATAATTATTCTTATCGTTTAGAAAAATTAGTCAATGAAATATATTTTCATCATCGATAACAATTTATGCTTAATTAATTTCGTAGGCTATAAATTATTTATTTATTTATTTTTTTAAACGATATAAGCAATCATTTTTCAAAATATATTTTTCAAATCACTCATTTCTTGCGAAACAAACGAATTCGTAAATTGTGATGATTTTCAAGATAGTAATTACGTACAATTTTCTTTTGAAAAGGGAAAAAACCAAGGAAAGAGTACCGAAGCGGCGAAACAAAGTGAAAAATCTGAGGAGCGAAGTTCCTCCGACGGGCTCGCCTCCAATGGAGCTCTCCCCTCGCTGAATCTCGCAGCCGAACACCTCTCCCTTTCTCTGGGGGGACCTGAAAATGGCGTTTCTCTTGAGACCCATCTTCTCTCTCCTCCTCCTCCTCCTCTCCTCGCATGGCTTCCCCTCCGTCGCGTTCGCTTCTGGATCGGCGGCCACCCAAGAAGGAGGAGGAGGAGGAGGAGGAGAAGATTTCTCGGAGGAGCTGCTGCTGAAGCCGCTGCCCGATCGCAGGGTGCTGGCCCACTTCCACTTCGAGACCCGAGCTCCCGAAGCTCCCTCCTACGGCCGCCACCACCGCCTCTTCCCCAAAGCCATCGCTCAGCTCGTAATACGCCCCCCTCTCGATCCCCTCTCTCTCTCTCTGCGCCCCGTCCCCGCGCGTGTGGTTCTCTCGTTTTGGTGTTTGTTGATCTGCCGTTGCCCACTTGCGAATGCTGTCCGCGTTTGGTGGGTTTGGGACCTTTGCAGGTGCTGGAAGCTGACTCTTCTTCGTTTTTTTCTTCCTTTGCTGAGTTAACGAGGGGCCTCCGGGAGCTTGTTCCTTAAGCATTCTCGATAAGGAATGCTTTGATTTGCAAAGAAACCCTGATCTTGATTGCATTCATTGTGCTAAAAGTCCTTGTCTTGAAAACTATGATGTCCTTGTCTTGAAAACTATAATGTTTCCATTATTTTGTTACTTTTTAAGGCTCGTTGACGAAATCGAATTTTCTGGAGGGAGGAGCATTTGGAAATCCGTTGCTTTTGCTGTATTTTAGAAATTGCTATATGGGGGCATTGAATTGAATTTGTTGTTGTATGCGAGGAGAAATTACATACTCTTGTTAGAAACATGATTTTTCATTTTGGTGACGAGTTGTATTAGGGATGAGGGGTTCCAGGTGGATAGGCTATCTAGACTGTGGGATTTTGGGCTGGTTTTATAAAATTTTGAAAGCAGTAGCAGGTATTTACGAGCCTTACACACGAAAGAGTACAGATATGAAGAGAGATTTGGAATTGTCTCTCTATGTGCGATATCGGTTTGAGTGGGTACCCTAGATGTCCTCATTCCTGATAGTGCTGGTGGTGTAGATCATATTTTAGAACCTGAGCTTGTTTGAGCAAGTTCAGATATTATGAATTGGACCCTATCTTATTCTATTAGATCCTTGGGACCAACTCATGCAAGTCTTTCCGAGAGTCTCGGCTCCAAGGTTTCAGTGCTCACCCTTAGTTCTCATGCCAGAGGGACATGATCTATCGGTGCTGAGTTGATAGGCTAGCTCATGGCAGCGGGAAGGAATTAAATCTGATTGGGATATTCTTTTTACTTAATTTAGCTTTAATGTGATATTTATTCTATTGCATTTCTGATCTCAAATAGCGAGTGAAATCTCATTTTATGTCCTCAATAGATGTACTCTAGTAAACTATCATAGTGGTGAATCCGTTTGAGCTATTTACAGTGTTAATACGATTACATTCAACATCCCTATTCTGAAACACTCTCCAAAGAAACTGCTCTTTGGTCAACACTGCGAGAATAACTTATGGATTGGTACTGTTATGACAGGTCAAGAAATTCCACATTAAAGAAATGGAGTTGTCTTTTACACAAGGTCGGTGGAATTATGAAAGTTGGGGTGGATTTGAACCAATAGCAAGCAGCAATGCGAAGCCACCTGGGGTTGAATTATGGGCTGTCTTTGATGTCCCTCCAAATGATGTTGATGCTTCCTGGAAGAATTTAACCCATAGTCTTTCAGGACTTTTCTGTGCGTCCATCAACTTTCTTGAATCTTCAACAGCGTATGCCGCGCCTAAATGGAGCTTCAGGCCTGCTCCAGGAAGCCTGAGGTATGGCACACTTCCTCGTGAGGCTGTTTGTACTGAAAACTTAACTCCATGGTTAAAGCTCCTTCCTTGCCGTGATAAAGCTGGAATATCTTTGTTGATGGACAGACCATCTATCTATAGAGGATTTTATCATTCTCAAAGGTTGAGATTGAGGTCAGTTAAGACTAGTTCTGATGGAACTCACTCAAGCATCATACTTGAACAGACTCTTACAGTTGTTCTTCATCCTAACATTCAGAAAAAGAGTACAATGAACTCTAAGGAAACTAAATTACAACCGAGCTGGTCTATGAGTTCACTTTTTGGGAGGAAAATCAGTGGGACGTGTGTTCTTGCCAAGTCTTCTAATGTTTATCTCCAACTTGATTGGGGTCTGGTGAGAGAACTAAAACATCTGCAAGAAGGAAATCAGGAACTTGGGGTTGAAAGTATAATGGAAGAAAGGCTTCTCAGTAATCCTGCCTTTGCATTATCTGATGAGCCAGATAAGGTCATTAATGAAGTTGATTCACATAGTGAAGGGTCAGCAATTTTGTATGAATTTTCAGTCAGGAAGCACAGTGATTTAGGACCTTTTGATCTTGGCTTTACTTGGAAGACTCCATTAATCTGGTCATGCCCACAACTGCCTTTACGTGTCAGTCGATTCTTAATGGGAAGTGGGAATGAAAGAGGTGCTATTGCTATCTCCTTGAGATCAACGAGAGCGGGGGAGGGATTAACAAATGCCAAATCCATGGGAGAGAGTTGTAAAGTGGATGTAAATGTTTTCCAAGTTGTGCCTTGGTATATCAAGGTCTACTATCATACAATGAAAGTGTTTGTGGATGGAAAGCCTATAGCGGTTTCAGATATCATTGAGAAGATACATGTTTCACCCTCAGAAGACAAAGTATCTCCAGGGGTGTTGGAGATGATTCTGAAATTGCCCTGTGGTGTAGACTCTGCTGCTTTCACTTTGGAGTTTGACAAGGTTTGCTTTAACATCTTGGTCTTGTCAGTTTTCAAGTACCTTGTCACAGATGAAAGTTCCGTTAGATTATTTAGTGCTCACTTGAGCAGAACGCTAGCGATAGGTGTTGCATTAACAAATGGTGGTAATGATTCATAAATTTTCACGTAGTATTAGCACAGTGAGTTCATTCTTGGTTGGTGTTGTTAAAAATATATGCAGAATCTCAAAAGTTGTTCCAAATAATCAAGAACATGAAATCTATGTTGGATTATAGTCTTCCTTACACCATTTTACACCATTTTTATAAGATATAAGAACTAAAACGTCTAAGTTACAACCTGCAGTGATAGATGCAATAATAGCCATAAGTGAAAGCTTTAAAGCCACAATTAAGAGCGAAACACGATCTTATTTAATCTCTAGGGGTTCTCTTCAACATCTGGACATTTTTATCTCTCTAGCATCCATAAGAGATGCTCCATTAATTAATGGTATCACGTCACCTTCAAAAGAGGAGGTGATGATGATGTGAGTGACCATACTTGATCTATGCTGAGACTATATTCCCAAAAGAAACATAATAGCATGAATTTTTTTTCCATCAAATGCCTTTTAGGATGATAAGGAATGGAGCAACAGAATGACAAGCTTTCCAAGTTAAAGACATAGTAGAGAGATATCCACCACTATTTGCATTGTTGAACTGTAATATCTCTTATATCAGAAGGTGCAAGAGTTGGACCTGCACTGGAATTCTATATTGTATTATCCTAAGATGTTAGGCCACTGGCTTTTGCTTAGTTATTGGCTTCTTCTCTATTGTTATCTTTGGTTGTGGCATGAATGGACTGTGCTTTTGCAAAAATGGTTTTTTATCATATCAGGATTTTCAGTGGTTCCCAAAAAGATACAATACAGCATTCCAAGTTGGGCTGGTCATACGTTGCTGATTTTCACCGGCTTTAATTATGTTTCTCCAACGTCAGATTCTTATTGTTCTGCTTCTTGTATTGATCTAGGGATTTCTGCACATTGATGAATATCCTCCAGATGCTAATCAGGGATTTGACATCCCCCCAGCTGTAATAACATTTCCTAACTTTCACGTGAAAATGCATTTTGATGAAGATAACACATCAAACAGGTCGGCGGTATTGTCTAGGTTTCAGGTACTAAAAGGCTGTTTGTTGTTTTTATATTAGTACTGAGTGAAGGAAAGAACATACTCATTGCTTCTTGTGAATTGTTTGTTTACTTTTACAGGACAGCATTCCTGTTCGATCTTACACAGAAGTATTGCTAGTTCCTCTGACAACTCCTGATTTCAGCATGCCTTACAATGTGATCACTATTACATGCACCGTATTTGCATTATATTTTGGGTCTCTGCTTAACGTGCTTCGTAGACGTGTCGATGAGGAGGAAAGATTTCTCAAAAGCAAAGGTACTTTTTCTTGACATTGGTGTCATTGGTTTGACGACTTGATGGATGATATAGTCAATTATCGATAATAAACTTTTCTGGATTTGAGGTGGTCTTTGCTTTCATCACCACTCTTGAAGTTTGACATTTTTCCAGTACCATGATAGTATGAGGATAGACCATGTAATCACTATGAAAATTCTGGTTTGCATTTCCCATTTCAGTATTCATGTGTCTGTCTGTTCATCTTGTAAAGAATCTTAATATATACCTAGAGCAATGCCTGCTATTGAAGTTGTTTTAGCAGTCCAAAATGTAGTCTTTCCTTTCTCTTTTCAATGAGTGATGGACTGTTAGAAAACTTTTCATCTCCATCTTTGCA
Source organism: Syzygium oleosum (assembly GCF_021117445.2). Classification (NCBI taxonomy): domain Eukaryota; kingdom Viridiplantae; phylum Streptophyta; class Magnoliopsida; order Myrtales; family Myrtaceae; genus Syzygium; species Syzygium oleosum. Next base: position 9,074,754 of record NW_026607495.1, read on the forward strand.
GCTTTGTATATATGTGAAGCACCTTATTTGCCTCATTAGTCCATCATGGAGAAATATCAAGCACCTGAGATTGTATTGACAGCGACAAACCTGAGATTGTTTTCACTGCGATAAACCTACTTTTTTTTGTGTTGAAGACAAACTTTCATGAACGTACTACCTTATCGTTAGCTTTATAAGTTTTACCTGCAAAGGCAGCATTATATCCACCTTTGCCTACAATGGTCTTTCATTCATTTTATTCAGCATGCCATTTGATGGAAAGGCTCATGATCGGCAATTTTTTTATTTAGCCTATTCAGATTCTGATATCTTTCCAACCTTTTGTCATGAATGTTCAACTTGCAGACAAGAGGTCCAGTCCACTGTCTCGTCTGCTTTATAAGCTGTCTGCCAAGCTTGGAAGAAAACCAGTGGTAACGTCCCAGTCATCAGCGAGGTCATCATCTTTTATTAGTTTAAAACTCATACTAAAAATCATATTGGTGGCTGGGATTGCAATTGCTTGGCAATGCTTCTCCGAATGACATCGCATGGAGTAAGTTAGATAGGGTTTTTGTACACTATGTGCCAAAAGATACAATACCTGAGGTTAAAAGAATTTCTGAACTTTTGCATTTGTTAACATGTACTGTATAGATGAGATTTTGCACATTTTTGTTCTAATGAGAAATTGACACGGATTGACGGTTCAGGTACATTCTGCTTCTGTTGCTACTTCATAATTCACAATTTTTGCGCTAATTTAAAAGATTGCCATGAGTTATAATATTTCACAAGAAAAAGGGAGGTATTGATTTGTTCACCAGGGAATCTAAGAAGAGAAACTCCGGAGCAGAAATGGGATTACATGCCTTTGCTTCTGATGGCATGTAATGAAATGTGATGTGCCCCTTAAATCAAACATTACCAAATGCCAATTCTTGTCATTTGCAACGTTGGCATTAGTATACTGGCGCAAGTCATTCATTGGACGTTCTTCGTATCTGCCGGCAAAGTGTGTCTTTATGCTTGAATGCTCTACGTCTTTTCTTTCCTAACCTCGAAGACGACCCATACATGTGTTCCATGTGTTTGTAGGAAAAGAAATCCCACGCAATCATTTTGAAATGGACTTTATAAAATGCTAAATATGAAAGTCACATCATGTGGAAACGAATTTCTCTTGGTGTGATAAAGCTCCCATGAAAGCAAAATGGCCATCCAAATTAGTGATAATGGTGAGCCCAGAGGATGTTTCAACTCATTCACTACGTCATTCGTGCACATCATGCTTTGTGCTGTGATTTCACAATGATACTAATGAGTTCTTGTCAACTGGAGGTAAGCTATTCACAACAATGGTGTTATTGTTACTTGGTCTTTTAAGAAATAATTCAGTCATGAGATACATTATCATACATGAAATTCTAATTTCTTACCGCTTTGGTTGTTGGTAAAGATATTTTACGAGTTATTAACATTGTCGAAAGGGCCAATCACTTTGTATTTTGATTGTGGAACTGTCATCGCCATATGAAAACGAAAGAAGAAGGGACTAATAACGAAGGCTAACTGCACAAATTTCCTTTGCGGATAAATTGTTTAGCGCGACATAAGGCTTCACCCTATGAGATGACAAGACAGACATTAACCCTAGGGCAATGGATATGGCAATGCCACTAACATGAGAGCAGATTAAATCAAACAAGACAGGTTCAGATTTATCTCATTAGACTCGTAGGGATGAAGGAAAAAACAAGGAAAACTTCTTGTATCAGTGAAAACTGAAGTTCTATCAATGTAATGCTTCATGTCATAATTCAATAGTGCCTACTGTGGGCACTTTCTCATATACAGGAGTCCCTCTAAACCTCTTGGGAAGAATACACCGGCCTCCAAATCGCTGCTGTAGGTAGATGAAAACAGCAAACAGCAAACCACCGAAAGGAATGATAATGTCCCAGGCAGTTGAATAAAAATCCATTCTATGGTTTGCATATATATAAGACAGATCAAGGTTCCAGGCAGAACTGTGAGCCCTGTAAAGATCATAAGCATGGGGTACTAAACGGACTATGGTGGTCCCGACATAATAAGAACGAGATAATGCTTCTACAGAAGAGTCGAAGAATAAGTTGAATAGGAGCTGAGGGAGTAGAAAACCATCCAGGATCAAGCCCGCGTAAGATTTAAGGTCCCCCCAAAATGAAAGTTGCTGATACCTCGCAAGCTGATTCGGAGGCAGCATTAAACCAAGACGGCCTTGCCGTAGGAAAGGACTTCTGTGAGAATTCCTCCATTGGTGAACGAACCAAGCTATCAACCCACCACTGATATACATTGGTAGAGATACAAAGATGACCTTTTTCTCAGACACCCACAAGCCCTTTGGGCTGTCATCGCCATGTCTTGCGGACCAAGTCATGTGGAGAAGATAAAGCTCCAAAAGGAAAGCTACCATAGTAACCACCCTTACAATTACTTCATTGACTTCAACCCACCCACCACTCCCAAGAAAAAAGCTCTGCCTATTATGGTTTGTTACGAGAGCTTCGAAGTTTAACAGGAGAGGAATCATATGTCCCAGTGTAAGAACAAACAGCATTGTGATGGAAATGAAAGGAAGCACCTCTGGTTGCTTTTTCACGTGGAAAAGCTGTAAGCCCACAAAAACACACACAAGAGTATTAGAAACAAGAGCCATCACGATCTCCAAGTCCATCCTCAAAATGGACTCATCGGCTTGTTCAACATACATTGAACTTGAAGCCAGCTCCAGTGAATCAAAGTAAAGAGGATCTGATTTCACTCGAGTGCTTTCGATAGTCCCCTTGATTTTCTCAGTTGCTTTCCCAGTCAATGGATGGAGCTGGATGTTGATCTGAATCTCACAGTCCATAGAGCCATTTTTATACACTTCCGCCCCACTTTGAGCGACGTAGCGACAGCCCATCATGCACAAAAGACCCGTTTCTCTATTATATGTTCCTTCTGCAAAAATATCAACTGCTTTGGATGAAAGATTTTCACGACCTAGCTCAAAAGTAACTGAAGGGGTGAAGCGCATCGTGTAACTGATGTTCTGCAAGGGACTGTGGCTGCTGTCCAGCTGAACTGCATTCTCTGTTCGATTTGCTTTAAGCATGTAACTGTCATCATAAAGATGAAAGGGTAAATCGACACGTCTATCGCCCACAAATAGTGGAGAAGAATAACCAAGCGCTGTCTGCCCCATCTTATTCTTGATTGACATGTCAAATCTCATATCCGATGAGTACGAATTCGGATATCTCTTTCCCTTATGCTTCCCAGTCTTTATCTCACAAGGTTTCCTAACACTCCCCATCACTCCATACTCGTACTTGACACCTGGTAATGCATCACTGTGACCCCAAAATTTTATCTTATCAAAATAACCGAAATCCTTTACAGTTTCATTGCTCCACATCCGTCCTAGAACTGGATGCCTGTTTATAACGGAAAAAGTGGCAGGGAATCTCCAGCACAACTTTATCGAGCAATATCCCGCAAAAGCATCAGTCAAAGATGTTGAAAAGTTCAAGATTCGGCAAGCAACAGCACACCACCTATTGGCCTGCGAATCCCATTCTCCTTCACCGATTAGGGTAGTGCTAGGATCAAAAGTATAATAGCCATAATAGACATTGGTGACATTTTGAAACTTCAATAACAATTGCATCTTACCCTGCTCCGAACATTGAATCATCGTGAAGCGCATGGCCTTGGGTAGAAACCCGACATCTGTGCCAAGAGGGTTGCAGTTACCACCGTCACAAACACTCCTGTATTCCAAGTCAAAGGCAGAATTCCGCTTCAAGGCCGAGCACAAACCTTGCCCTAGTTTCTCACTGGACAAATTATCCCCACCACCATCATCAAATTCACCAAAAGACCCGTTCCCTCCCTCGTTCTCAATCAAACTATACTCATAATCAACACTTTTACTGCTCAAAGCCAGTACAGAAACAGTCCCAAAGTGATCTACACCACCAGCACCACCACCCAAGCTCTCCAAAACCCCACTAACGAAACTACTGTTAATACTCAATTTCAGCGGATAATTCAGCTTGAAAACGGCATCGAAACTACGGTTGGGAAAAATCACGCTAGATCCAACCATGCAAAGCTTACCTGAAGATCTAGACCAGTACCCATGAAGCCTGAACTTCGCCATACCCCGCCTGACGGGGATTTTCGGCCCGCGGACGTGAAATTCGCGCAATCTCCGGCTCCTCGGATTCCTAAAGATCGCATTCACATTGGGGTCCACGAAAAAAAGTGTCCCCTGCAGATTGATCACGTCCTCGGACTCGGTCTTGTACATCATCATGGGAGTGAACGTCACCGTCCTCCGCAAATCATGGCCGGACCCGGACCCCGCCCCCGGGCCGTCGGCCGAGAAGTACCCGCCGCGGAATTGGAGGAGCTTGGCGTAAGCGCTGGCCGATTCGGGGGCGATCGGGGGCTGCGGAGGGACCACGCCGCCGCAGTGGTCGACGTAGTAGGGATCGAAGTTCCCGGAGTGGATCCTCGCGGTGGACGCGGCGACGGCGAGGAAGCCGGCGACAGCGAAGAGGAGGAGGTCGCGGGGGAATGCGGGCTCCATGGCTTGTGCCGGAGGACGGGAGTTGACGAGATATGTGGGCAGTGGCTACTGGCTGGAGAGATGGCGACACCGAGGGGCGACGGCGCATCCGTGGGGGGTCAAGACGCCATTGTTGTAGGGAAGGTGTTTGAAGAAATGCCGGAGTAAAACCCAGGAAAGGAACGAAGCTTTCCGTCCTTGTAGGAACCTTTTGGCCACATTGGGTTTTACGTTTTGGAGAGCCGAAAAGGCAAAGAGTCTTTGGGCCGGCTAGGTGAGAGAGGAATGGGAAATTACAAAGGGAATACGACACGAACAGTCCTCGAACGTTGGTGCAATTTACGATATAATTCGTGAACTTTTAATTTGTTCAATGTTGTTCCTGAAGTTCAACCCAATGTGTAACGTGATCTCTGAACTTTTAATTTGTTCAATGTCGTCCTTGAATTTTTGGTACATATTTAATTTAATCCCTAAACTATATGAAAATGTTCAATATAATCCTTATTTAATTCAAGTTCATAGACTATATTGAACATTTTCATTATAGTTCAGGGACTACATTAAACATGTACAAAAAATTCAGGAACCACATTGAACAAATTAAAAGTTCAGGGACTATATTGAACATTAGGTTAAAGTGCAAGCACTACATCAAACAAATTAAAAGTTCAAGGATCATATTGCACATTGGGCCAAAGTTCAGGGACTATTTATGTCATTGTCCCAATTACAAATGCAAAAAAACCCTAGTCTAGTTTAATTTTTCTTTTATTTCTTTCCTATTTTCACTCCCTCATAAAGGGTATTTTTTTCTCCTATTTATTGTTTTTTTTTATGTCCTTATGCGTAAGTAAACATTTACTAATGACCAAAGGTAATTATAGATTTTGATCACGGATGTCCCGAAGGGCATTTATCAAATACCCATTTCAGAAAAGTCTATGATTGTTAATATGTTATCTTTTTCGGGTTACGTGTGACTAGTGCATTTTGAAATCGAAACATTTCCTGTATAAGTAATATGAACTAGTGGACACTCGTTGATAATATCTGTTTATGTTCCGACAATATTTAATGTGTCGAACGCACTCGGCAAAATGCTTGCTTTGTGCACAAAGCTAATCGACATGTAATTTGATCGCATCGCGAGATCTTTCCTGAAAAAAGGGATGTCTATTTTTCAAGAAAAGTAAGGGGACAAAAGTTTCTATTTTTCCCACAAGCTTTCCTGTCCCAAGCCGTAGAAACCCAAAAAAAAGGTACAAAGCTCATTCCAAAAGTGATCATAGCAAGAATCGAAATAGAGGACAATGTCAAGATTGGCGTTGTGATCATCGAAACAAGAACGTGACGATGAAATCCAAACCGTAATAAATGAATTTCCGGGTCAACGAGAGCACCTTCGACGGTACGTTCATGCAAATTGGAAATTTGGGCGACGAGGAAAATGAGGATGCTTCCTTGTTTTCTGCTCAGACGACAGGGTCGCGTTTGCATTCATGGGCGCGACCGCTGATCTGAGAGTTACTACATTACGTCCTCCCGAATACAACAGTACCCACATCATTTACACGTACCGTGCTTTGTTCGAATCGTATCGAAGGCTCTTTTGTATCGGGATCGATCTATAATTTACAATGCACGACACGATTTCAGTTTCCCATGAAGCCATGTAACTATGTATATGGATCGCCAGCCTATTCTTCGACATGACATGATCTATGATGAAATAGATTATCTGTCGACCAGGCGTTCTGTGAAGCGGTCTCATCATCACAAATATAAATACCCGTTAGAGCACATCCACTGTATCCTCTTCGGATATGATACATTAGTCTTTCTTTAAACTAGCAACAATCGCACACATCTATGTTAACAAATCTAATACAAGTTAGGGCAACAATCTCTTGCATTATTTTTACTCACTAAACTGTTTTGCAGCTTTCGACCAAAAGAAAAACTGTTTCGCAGCTTGGAACCCAGCAGCACCACGCATCTCTCTAAGGAGTTACTGATAAGGCAATGCCTCCTTTATGAACCCCAAATATCAAGCAGATTGAATCAAAACTATCCCCACTACATTGCAATACATAAAAATCAAAATAATAAGAAGCATTCGATCCATTAAATGAGGTACAGAAAAGCTCTACCCTGATGCCTTGCAGCAATCTAAACTCAAGATCTCTTGCCACATGTGATTCATCAGTCATATCCAGATAAGAAGCAAGATCAATGCTCTCATGATCCTAGAAAAATTACTTCAATCTGGAGGAATTCAGGATTAGACCAGGTCTTAAAAGGTGCTCGGAGACTCAAAGCATGTACTATTGGTGCTATGATGGTATTACCACATCTTAAAAGGTGCTCGGCACTTGGCAGGCAAATCCTTTCAGACAATACATTGAGCATGCAGCATGTCCAACTGGTGCTTATGATGCAGAAGTAGCATCGGAACCATTATTGGGAAATGACCATGGAAAAATATGATCCTATGCTGCAACAGCAACCTTCTCCGACTTCTTAACTGCTGATTTTACAGGTTTCTCATCGTCTGTCTTCTCAGGTTTCGCAATTCCCTGAATGTCAGTTATCCTCAACTTGGTGAGTTCCTAAGGAAAAAAAAGATGGGTCAGGAGAAAGTACCAGAAGGTGAATGAAGAGCGAAACATTAATTTTCTCATCTGCTCTGACCAAAAAAAAAAAAAAAGAAATTTCTCATCTGCTGATCTATGATGTACCTGTCGGTGTCCTTTGGTTCGCCGGTAGTTCTTCCTCCTCTTTTTCTTAAAAATAATTACTTTTGCATCTAATGCCTGAAGTATTAAATGAAAAGAAAGAGTTAGCCGTCATATGATGGGGAAAAAGATGATATCCTGACTTATAGAAGGGATTCAATTCTTACTGGACAGGGCAGTAAGTAGAAAAAGCAAGTAAAAATGTTGTCAGTGGAACAATGCCCCATATATGACTAAATAGCAAAAAATTCTGTATAAGAGGAAGTTTCTTTCATCCCACAATTAGATGGTCATGTTGTATGGGTCTGATAATTTCTCATTCCAATTAAGAACTTCTAGACAAAAGGCAAATCAGATAAGTCTTCACCTGTTACGGATCTGACAAAGTATCACAACCAAACAAAATTTCGCACATAACTCAGCTCAACAGATCATTTACAGAAGACATGCTAATTCTTGGAACTTAAGTTCACACTTCTCAAAATCATTTGAGTATTCAACGCCATTTCTTTGGAAGGCCAAATAAGCACAGGATGATCTCTTGGTTTTGTCTCCTTTTTTTTTTTTTTTTTGGATGTAGTATGAAAGTGGGTGATGATGATGCAAAACTCACATGCTCCTCGACGACTGCATGCACAGCTGCATCTGGAACTGTCGGTCTGCCAACAATTGTCTGAGTCTGTGAGCCGAGCAGTAGAACTTTGTTCAAAATCAACTGCATCACATAAAAAGTTCTAAGCATTAACTATGCAATTCAATTGGACAAAGGAGGAAGAAAAGAGAAAACTAGGCAACCTAGGTGTAGAATATTGCTAGTAGAATAATTTATGGGCAGGCACAAGTTTAAAAACGAAGCACAAGTCCAAAGTAAATTCCCCACTATCATCCATAAGGGACAGATAATAATTCGGCACATCCTAAATTTCAAGGAAGAGCAATGCAATCATGAATACAGGCTTCCATTAATGCGAAAAAGAAAGTGCAGGCAATTTGCCCCATTTACTTGAGTGAATAAGGCACTTCTAAAAGAATGGGTATGGAACCAGAAGGAACAAGCATATATATACACCCTGTTAATGGAAGATCGAAAGGGCTACTCTACATGGCAACTGTCCCACAGCATTTCCAGATTTAACGGAAGGTGAACTCCAATGAGACGTTTGATGGTTTTATGGACCAACCCAAAGCATAACACTTCACATTTTGTTGTAGTATAAGTAAATAATGAGCTACCGCCGAGTATTTTGAGGCCAAATGAGCAGAAGAGAATGAGCCAGAACCAAAAGAAACAACTACTCTACTACATCAAGAAAATCGAAGGCTAGGTACAAGCTGAATACTAATTGATACAGAAAGAAAAGAAAAGAACTGTCTTTTCCATATTCTCTCAGTGGTGGTTACTGAGTTCTGAAAAAGTCGAACCTTGTATATCCGTTCAAGAAAATTCTTCCGTAATACAATTTCATTCCCGCCGTAAACATCAACACCACTCAAAACAATTTCATTCCCGCTGTAAACATCAGCACCACTCAAAAGCTGACTATAGACTTGATACACGATCAATTGGAACTCCAACAGAGACTGGTAAAGACAATTCAATAGGAACTAGCGCTTCAAGCAACATTCTCAGTAGTAACCAACATCACGCGAGAACGGTAAATAGACGAAGAGACAGCAACCTAGCAGATTATTAGCAGCACAATGACTTATCAAAATACCCACATCAAGATTTGATTCGTGGGCAACATTCATCAGCCTGCAACGTACCTTGTCATTGATGTCGCAGAACTTGAGCCGCTCCGTGAAAATGCAGTCCCCATTGCTCACCTTGAACTGGTGCGAACCAATCTACACACCACGAGCCTAGCAGCTAAACACTTATAAATACAACCAAAACAAAAACGCAAACAAACAGGCACCAACACGCATCTCATTTCACTCTCTCGAACACCAGCACGGATCGCCGAACCTGAACGACGGCGAAAACCGGCTCGTAAGGCGTGAAAACCCGGTCCGACTTCTCCAGGGGGCCCATCACCGTGTACCCAATCGCGGCGGCCTCGGCCTCCATCTCCTCGGCCGTGTAATCCCACTTGGAACGCGACGAGGCCTTGCCGGTCTCGCAATCGCTCTCCTCCATCACCTCGCCTCCCTCGCCGTCCGACTCATCGCCCTCGTCCTCGTCCTCGTCCTCGTCGTCCTCGTCGTCGTCCTCGCTCGTCCTGTTGGAGCAGAAGAGACGCGCCCGCGGCGGCCATAGAGGGCACCGGCTCGGCTCGAGACCGGGCGACGCCGGCCGAGCTTCGAGGAGCGATCTGGGAGGAGGCGGAGCGGCGGCCGGCGGAGTCGTGAGGCGGCGGCGGAGCGACGAGGAGAGAGGCGTGGCGTGGCGGGTCAGCGCCTGGAGGCATCGCCGGTTCGCCATTGCTCTCCTTCTGGTTTTCTTCTTCTTCTTCCTCCCTCAGTTCATTTTTTTTTCTCAACAGAGGCGCGGCGGCGGCGACTAGGGTTTTAGCTCGATCCGGCCGGGGTTCTTCTTCTCGCTCATTTCTTCTTCTCCTTCTTCTTCTGTTTTTATTTTTATTTTTTCCTTTTATTTTCTTTTCGGTAAATAGAGGATTTCTCGTCCTTTTGTTTTGGGAAAATGAGGCAAATGATTTATGAGCTTTGGCTTGATGTTCAATATGATCTCTGGATTTTTAATTTGTTCAATATGATTTCTCGAATTTTGGTACATGATCAGCTTAGTTCCTGAACTATATGAAATGTTCGGTGTTGTCTCTGAACTTGAATTGATAAAGGGTCAACATTGAATAATTTCATGTAATTTAGGGTCTGAGTGGAACATGCATCAAAAGTCCATGAAAAGTTCACGGACCACATTGCACATTGTGCTAAAATTCAATGACCATATAGAATAAATTAAAAGTTTAAGAACTACATTGTAAATTGAGCCAAAATTCGGGGATTCATTTTGTCATTATCCCTTTTATTTTCTTCTATTCACAATGGAAATTGCACCGCAAGTCTTGTTTTGTGCATTCGAGTCCTAAATTTTTATATTAAAAAAGTACATTCGAGTCCTAAACATTTCAATTCATTCAATTAAGTCCTCGACTTTTGTTGAAAAATACAATTAAGTAAATTTAAGAACATCATATAAGCACTTTTTGAGTGACGCGCATTCAATTTTAGATATTGTTCGTCGAAAGGACTTGATTAAATCAATTGAAAGATTTGGGACTTGATTACATTTCATACACAAGATTTAGGACATCCCATGCAATTTTTCCTAGTTCAACATATGATCAAGAACAGCAATGTCCTAATGTCCTTCAGTATTCCATCGGCTTTAGCAACTCATTGCATTGATGCAACAGTGAATGTAAAGGTGCGTTTATTTTACCGAAAACATAACGTTTTTGAAAAATGTTTTCTAGAAATTCATTTTTCAGAAAAACGATTCGTTTTCCTTCGTTTAGTAATATGTAATCGATATCGTTTTCTGATAGTTGGATTTTATTGGAAAATGATTTTAATCTCATGATTTTATCTCAGGAAAAAAAAATTGAAATTTTTTAAATTATTTTTATTTAAAAAATAGATTTTTTAATCATTTTTAATTTCTTTTTTATTTTAAAAAAAATTCGAATTTTTATTCATTTTTTTCTTTTTTCTTCTCTTTCCTTTCCTTTTTTGTTTTCTTTCCTTTTCTTTCTCCTTCTTCCTCTGTCGCAACCGGCCGGCGACACCCTGGCGACGGCCTTGGGCGACCCGCGAGCCCGCCGACCTTGGCGGAGCCCGAGCTCGCCTGGATCTAGTGAGCCGAGCTTGGGCTCGCCTGGATCTGGCGAGCCACGAGCTCGTCAGCCTTGTTTGAGCCCTAGCTCACCGGGAGGTGGAGGCGAGGTGGAGGCTGCGAGGTCGGGCCTCATGCGACGCTGGCGAGCTCGAGGTCGCCAGATCCCGGCGAGACTCGACCTCGCTCAAGGTCGGTGAGACTCAAGCTCGTTGTGTTGAGGCTGGTGAGCTCGGCCTCACCTGAGGCGGGTCGTCGCCGGCCCGCGCTTGTGGCCAGTCGCCGACCGACGGAGGGAGGAAGACGGAAAAAGAAAAAAAAGAAAAAAAGAAAATGAAAAAAAAAGAAAACAGAAAAGAAAATTAAAATATTAATAAATTTAAGATAATCAATTCCGGAAAGTATTTTCACCTTCTTAAAGTAAGGAATTCACTTTTCTAAATTTATATATGAATGATTTATTTAACCGGAAAGTGTTTTCGGTTGACCAAATCATTTTCGGACAACCAAACGAATGAAAGTCCGGAATACACTTTCCCGGAAAACAATTTCACCAAAACAAATGCACCCTAAGTTTCTATTCATGCTCTTCTCATTATGCAAGGTAGTAACTATTCACTAAGAGAGTAGCATCTAATTCTATTTCAGGACGGTTCGCTCCTCGCTCCTACGTTAACCGGCAAATTCGAATCTCTTGCTTAAAGCCGAAGCTTCGACGATAACCGGCGACATCCTTCACACTGATTCAAAGAACCGAACCACCCGGCTTCTGCCGTCATCTCGTAATGTTCCTCCGGCTGCACTTGAAAACCCCACGACTGCTCCATCCGTGTTGAGTTCGTGCCGCCCCTCCGGTGGCATCCTCCAAGGTGTTGCATGAAAACTATTATGGTTCTGTCCATAACTAATTTTTTGTTCCCAGAATCAGTTTTGGACCAGAAACCCGTTTGGTAACGCAATTTCATTTTTCTATTTCCGGGACAAGTTTGCTTCCAAAACTGATTCTGAAACCAGAAATGAGAACAAAAAAAAAGTTGGTTTTTCATTTCTGGAACAAAAGTGAGAACCATTTCTGAGGAATTTATTTTCTTCAACACACATATTCATATGGAAATCACGATATTTGAGGTGAGAAAAAAAAGCAAAAAATCAAAAATTTCAAAACTTAACAGAATGGTTTAGAATATGTGGCTACCCACTTTCAGTGAAATTTAAATTTTTTTAGGTACCGAAAAAAATAAATAAAAACAAAAAATTTCAAAATTTCACAAAATGGCTTAGAAAACCTATGGCCACCCACTTTGAGCAAAATTTAATTTTTTTATTTGCCAAAAAATAATAAAAAATAATAAAAAATTCTAAAATTTAAAAGCTTCACAGAATATCTTAGAATACCTGTGGCCACCCAATTTGAGCGAAATTTTATTTTTTTAGATGCCGAAAAAATAAAAAAAGCAAAAAATCAAAAATTTCAAAACTTCACAGAATGGCTTAGAATACTTATGGCCATCCACTTTGAGTGAAATTTAAATTTTTTAAGGTGCCGAAAAAAATAAAAAATAAAAAAATTCAAAACTTCACAGAATAGCTTAAAATACCTGTGGCCACCCACTTTGAGTGAAATTTAAATTTTTTTATATGCCAAAAAAAATAAAAATAAGCAAAAAAGTAAAAATTTCAAAACTTTACAGAATTGCTTAAAATACCTGTGGCCACCCACTTTGAGCAAAATTTTATTTTTTTAGTTGCCGAAAAAAATAAAAAAAAATAAAAAAATAAAAAATTTCAAAACTTCACAAAATGGCTTAGAATACCTGTGGCCATCTACTTTAAGTGAAATTTAAAATTTTTTAGGTGCCGAAAAAAATAAAAAAATAAAAAATAAAAAAACTTCACATAATTGCTTAAAATACCTGTGGCCACCCACTTTGAGTGAAATTTAATTTTTTTTAGGTGTAGAAAAAAAAATAAAAATAAGCAAAAAAGAAAAATATTCAAAACTTCACAGAGTGGCTTAGAATACATGTGGCCATCCACTTTGAGTGAAATTTAATTTTCTTTAGGAACCAAAAAAAAAATACCATTTGGGCATCTAATAAAAATTAAATTTTACTCAAAGTGGGTGGCTAGAGGTATTGTAAGTCATTCTGTGAAGTTTTGAAATTTTTGATTTTTTATGTTTTTTTTCACTTAAAAAAATTTAAATTTCACTCAAAGTGGATGGCCACATGTATGCTAAGTCATTCTGTGAAGTTTTGAAATTTTTGATTTTTTGCTTTTTTTTCACCTCCAAAAATTAAAATTTCACTCAAAGTGGGTGGCCACAGGTATTCTAAGCCATTCTGTGAAGTTTTGAAAATTTTAATTTTTTTAAATTTTTTTTGGGTTTCTCAAAAAAATTAAAATTTACTCAAAAAGTGGGTGGCCACAGGTATTCTAAGCCATTTTGTGATATTTTGAAATTTTTTGTTATTTTTTTGGGCACCTCAAAAAATTTAAATTTTACTCAAAGTGGGTGGCTACAAGTATTCTAAGCAATTCTGTGAAGTTTTGAAATTTTTGATTTCTTGATTTTTTTTGAAAAAATTCAATAAATTTCCTATTTTCCCTAAATCTGAATTTTTTTTTATTTTCTTGACATTTTGATGATTTTTTATGGAATTTTTCAATTTTTTGGGATTTTCTGATTTTTTTTGAGATTTTTATGAATTTTTCGGATTTTTTAATTATTTTTATTCCATTTCTAAAAAAATGGATTTCTGTTCTTGGAAATAGAATTTTCTGTTGTTTATCAAACTGGTTTTTGTTTCAGGAAATAGAAATTTTGTGCTGTTATCAAACGGGTTTCTGTTCTAGAAATAGAAATTTTTGGTCGTTATCAAACGGGTTTTTTTTCTCAGAAACTCATCCAGGAACCAGAAATAGAAAAATCTATTTCTGGTTCAGGAACTCATTCCGGAACAGAATGGTTATCATGCGCACCCCAAGTAGTTTGGTTTCTCATCCTTCGTCTCCGAGATCCTCTTTTTTTTTTGCGCAAACAAAAAGAATGTATAAAAATACGAAGAACATATAAAAAAAACAATTAGCAATATATAGAAATCATCAAAGTTAAAGAAAAATATTTTCCCGCATAAAAATTAAATAAGATATGTTCCAAATTTTTGGAAACCATTGAGAATTTTTATGATTTACGCTAAATTATTTAGATCACTGCTAAAGTCACAAGTGTAAATTATTATCGTTTTATTAATCCCATTTTATAAATTATGTGTTCAAATTTCAAAGTAGCTCAGTGCATCGCTTCTAGACTAGTTTCTGGTTAGTCGAATCACAATTTATGTTGAGAGTTCTCCTCGAACATTTAGTGATCTCCCTAGCTAGGAGGGACAAGATGCCGAACCGACTTAACCTTCGTCGCGAACCGGCTTGCGCCCGGCAACGGGGCTTTGCTAGACCCGCCGTGGTTTGTGTGGTGCGTTGTGCATTAGGAGTGTCAGCAAGAGAACGGAGTGGAAAAAGGAAATGGACAACCATTGCCAAAGGCATATGCCTGAGTCACATTGATAGTAAAGCCCATTGAAAAGCTAGAGCAGACTAACAAGAAATCAAGAAGAGATAATAGAATCTCCAATGATGCAAGATATACAGTGAGTGTATCAAAGGGTGCACGAGTGCAGTATATCATTATTCTGTAACTCACTTATAAAGAGCAAATAGAGATATTGTGATGTTTCGCATCATAGAAAACTGGGACACAAACAACGAAATGCATCTTCATCTCGGCAAATCGTAAAAGAGCGACATATCGTCCTCCACCAAAGTTAGCTCCACATCTGCTTTCGACCGCGTCAATACGGAGACCGCACCCGAAGGACGGATAGATCCAGCTCTGATGCTGTCGATCTCTTCGTCATTTTGCCAGACAACCACGGGATTTCGGAGGGATCGTACTCGCTCCAATTCCATCGCCACTTCCTTCATTGTGGGCCTGTACCTTCCCTGCAGGTTTAAGCAATTTTTTGCCAAGTTAGACACCGCAATAATTTCTTCTTTCTCATCATGGTCTAATACCTCCTTATCAAGAACATCGAACAAGCGGTTCTCCTCCGTCGAAATGATGAAGTACATGGCTAGACTTCTGCCCTCTTCCGCCCTCAATTGAGAAACTGGCTTTTCTCCCGTTAGTAGCTCAACAAGGACAACCCCGAAGCTATAGACATCGCTCTTATCTGTAAATTGACTTGTTTGGAAGTATTCCGGGTCTAAGTATCCGACGGTTCCTTGCACTTTTGTGGTCAAGTGCGTTTGGTCGATGGTAATTGATCTGGAAGCTCCGAAATCAGCCACTTTGGCTCGATATTTTTCGTCCAAAAGTATGTTCGACGACTTGATATCACGATGATAAATTGGGATGGCCGCAGCAAAGTGCAAATATGAAAGAGCCCCAGCAACTTCATTGGCGATTCTTAATCGCATGTCCCATGACACGGGAAATCTTCCGCATGGATTATGAAGATAATGGTAAAGAGTTCCATTGGGGACAAATTCATATACGAGAAGAGGAACTTCACTCTCCAGACAAAATCCCAACAGCCTGACCACATTTCTGTGATTGATTTCGGAGAGAATAACGACTTCATTAATGAACTGTTCGACTCGTCCTGCATCGACAACTTTGGATTTCTTCACTGCGATGATCGTTCCATCTGTCAACATTCCCTTGTAAACTGTTCCTTGACCACCCTGACCCAGTATCCGGTTCTCGTTAAAATGGTCGGTAGCCGTGTCTAACTCCGCTGAGGTGAATAACTTGCCTTTTGCTGTGTGATTGTCTTCAACAGAAGATAGGCGCTGTTGCAACACAAATCCACCATTACGTTTGAAGAACTTTCGCTTGAGCTTTGCAGCGCGCCTTATTTTGATGAACTTGTACAACCAACAAGAAAGAAGAAGTAATACTATGGCTCCGACACTGGTGCCCGTACCTGTGTAAAAAAAAGTCAACTGCAATTGCTTTAGGAACCTAACAGACAGTATTCAGAGAGTTTCTCTTGACTCTGGGATTTACATAAGCAATTTCACCTTCATCGTCGACAAATTAGCTTCCACCAATTTTGACAAGTGTCTTCTTGCTTTAGAAAGAAAATAGAAAGGAGGATTCACTCAACAAAATAATTCGAAAGACTCTTGAATACTGTGCGTCTTTTATGGGTGAGAAACGATGGTACAATCAAATTGTTAAATGCATAGAATTGGAAAATATAATTGAGTTAAAAGCAGTGTTGAACGCACAGATTATGAAAGCACAGTTAAGTTGAGCAGAGATGGTAATATATGCATTCATGCATATGAAATTGGCGTATACAGAGTCACATTCTGTGAGCAGGAGAAAAAAGAGCAGGCAGTGACGTACCTATAATGGTGATGGTCTTATTGTCTTCGCAGTAGTATGACCCCGGTCGATTCACACACTTCCCTCGGCAGTTGATGTTTGGTTCTTCTTTGCACTCATCGATATCTGATCAATATTAAAATGGATGGGTTAAGGAAAGAAAGAAAAAGAACAGGCAGTTTCAAGATATATGACTGAACATTCAGCCGTCAAATTCTCTCTTGGATTCTCCTGTATTACTGGTTTGTGAGCATCCATCATCTGATTTGCACAATTTAATTATTGCAACTGTATTCATAGGCTTTTCATAGGTTTCGAGCATTGCATATCGTCCTACCTGGCTTTGGATAAAGAATAAGGCTAAGATACAAAGTAAAAGCGAACATTCTAAGCTCACCTTGGCATCCACGGGGAAGAAAATAATTCCCTCTGTAGCCTTGATTGCAAGAACATACTCGAAGATCCAACTTTTGCATCAAGTACTGCTGGCAGGAGCCGGAAATGTCATTGCCGCGCCTATTGCTTTGTTTGCTCAGCAGGTATTCCTCATATGGGCTAATCGCCCATTTGAGCATCACCGGAACGTCCGGTGGTAAACTGTTCAATTTAGCTCGATGCCACCATCCACTCTCAACCAAGAATGCGTACCTACATTCTGCATCTCCTTGTGCTATGGCTTCATCCTTGAGAGTCTTGAATGTCACGTTGTATTTCCTAATATCATTGTTGATTGAAATCGTACAACAACCGTTACCGGTATGGCAGTGGTCATACCCAAGAGTCCTGTTTCCGCCACAGGAAGACTTGCATTCTACGACCACCCCTTCGGTATGATAGATGGACATCAAGGCCTTGGTGTCACAACCTCCCGCAACAAAAAAGTTCTCATGCTGAGAGTACCAGAAAAAGCTTCTTGTTAAGTCCACTGGGTTTTGCTGGTTGGTCGTACAATTAAGATGGGAATACGATATCGGCTGGCTGACCCTAATGACCCCTGGGGAGTATGAACTTTGCGGTAGCCGGATATCTAACACCACCACGCTCAAATTCTTAAGTACCGGAATAGAGATGCCGCTGGTCTGCTGGCAATCGGTCTCGTACTGGGGATCCAAGAAGCAGCCGGGTCCGATTCCAAAAGGGTACGGAATGTTTGTTAGATTGCCGCATGTGTCCGGACAGCCTGGCCAGGCCAGACTTCGAGAAGGCGGTTCTACGGCATCAGCTGACCGGTTCGCCGTGAAAACAAGCACAAGAACAAAGAAGGCCGTCGCCAGGTTCATCTTCTCCCGATTCATCCTCCACAGTCTGCTCCTACAGCTAGCTATTAAATTGTCAAACACCTCTCGGGTGTTCTGTCTCTCTCTCTCTCTCTGTCTTTATTCACTCTGGCAGTTAGCACTCAACGGAACTGCTTGACTTTGACTCTGCTCTCTGCCGTTTGTCCATCGTTGCCATCGTTGGTGGACTATTTCCTGCTAAATATGTTTTGTTGCAAATGTATGTCATATTCTCCATCAAACAAAACGCCAGGCATGAAACTTCCTAAGTATCATCCTAAGAATGCCAAAACTCTTGTACTATTGCATTTGTATCCTTCGAAATAACATTAACATATTAACAGCGATTTGACATATGGGATGAATCGCAATATACCGGTCACCAAGTATATTTTGCTCTTCACGAAATCACTGAATTTCGGGTTGCCCCGACTCCGACTTTTATTATCCCTACGAACAATTTCCGCTAATTTATTTCTATTCTTAAAATATATTACGGATGTGATAAAGTTACCCCAGTACCTCTCGCATTAACATGTATTTAAAATTACCGCCGGACTCTTGCTTTAGCGCGATTAAGATATGATCTTCTAACATTAAGTCGGGCATACACCGTTTATTCAATTAGGCATGTTCGATACAATATTTAGCAAAACCAAGTTTTTTCATTGAATATATCAATTTTCTTATATGTCATATATGGCTTAAATATGAAGCTTTCTGTTGCAATATAACGAGGAAATGATGCGGGATCTTGCAAATTAAGTCAATGCGTAAATACTCGTAGGAAACAAACAAGAAACGAGAAACGACACTGTAGATTTACGTGATTCTATCCGAATATCGATACCTACATCCACGAGGGGAGCCAACAACAAATAATCCACTATAATCGGAGAATCAGAGTTACAATTCGCTCATACGCTCGAGTGTTTTTCACACCTAAATTTAAGTTCAAACCCAAAGTGTTTACGAATAAACAACTTAATTGGACGAAATAAACTCCCCGAACAAATTTGGATCTCTTCGTGCGGCCGAGCCTTGAGAACATTTGTGCATTCTGCTTTCTTTTGTTCTCACGGCTCTGTAGAGGACTTCTCTATACGGCGGCTCACTTTCATTGAACAAGACGCGTGCCCTTTTATTCCTCTCCAGAACAAACCCTTTTCGTCAGAACCAAAAAGACAAGAAAGTCCTTCTGATACAAATCAGCAAAACTTCGCATAACGTGAGCAGAACTTCCCTTTTGTTGTTTCTTTGCTCCATAAAATAAACCTTTAATATATTTATTAAAGGTACCCCTATTTCGTCCTTTAGTATGCCCTTTTTGCTGAAGACGTCTACGGTACGTACTTGGAGAGGATTTCCTTTCGTGAGCAATCTTCAATATTATCTCCAATAGAAAAGTTATCTTCACAGTCAACTATGGAAATTTATCCAAGCGAGTCGCGTTCCATAAACGGCTCAAACTCGAGTCATAATTTAATACTTTCCATAAGTTATAGAATAGGAGTCACCACATATAAGACCATGCAACAATAACTTCTATTATACACGAGTAAGTGCATGATATATTGCTGTTTCTTTTTCGTGATTGTTTATTTAGGGCGTATTGGGTAACCAGCAAAGTGCAAATACGAAAGAGCCCAGCAACTTCATTGGCCATTCTTAACTGTGTCTCCATGACATGGGAAATCCTCTGCATGCATTATGAAGATATTGGTGGAGAGTTCCATTGGAGACAAATTCATATTCCAAAAGAGGAACTTCACTCTCCAAACAGAATCCCAATAGCTTGACCATATTTCTGTGATTGATTTCGAAGAGAATAAGGATCTCATTGACAAACTGTTCGACTTGTTCCGCATCAATAACTTTGGATTTCTTAATTGCAATGATCATTCCGTCTGTCAATATTCCCTTGTAAAATGTTCCTTGGCCATCCTCACCCATTATTCGAATCTCGTTAAAATGATCCGTAGCCGTGTCGAACTTTGTTGAGGCGAATAACTTGCCTTTTGTGATGTGATTGTCTTCATGAGAACCCGCTTTAAGCCATAGATTTATCCTTTTAGCTTGCATACTTTTCGCTCCTGTCCATCAGAGCCGATAGGCGTTGTTGCAACACAAGTCCGCCATTACGTTAGAGGAACTTTTTCTTGAGCTTTGCCGCATGCCCTCTTTCGATGATCTTGTACAACCACCAAGAAAAGCGCAAGAGTAATACTACGGCTCCGACACCAGTGCCCATACCCGTGTTAAAAAAAAGATGACATTATGAGAGTTTTTCTTCATTCTAGGATTTCAATAACCAATTTCACCTTCATCGTCAACGAATTCGCTTCCACCAATTTGAACAAGTGCCTTCTTGGTTTGAAGAGAGAAAATGGAAAGGAGGATTCACTCAACAAAATAATTCGAAAGACCCTCGAGTGCGATGCATCATGTACGGGTGAGAAACGAAAATTTCGATCAAATTGTTAAATGAATAGAATTGGAAAATATAATTGAGTTAAAAGCACTGTTGAATGCACAAATTATGAAAGCACGGTCAAATTGAGCAGAGATGGTAATATCTTTCGCCTTCATGCAGACGAAATTGGTGTATATACGGACAGTCACGTTACGCACGTAGGAGAAAAAAGAGCAGGTAGTGACGTACCTATCACGGTGTTAATTTTTTTTGTCTACACAGTTATATGACCCCGGTCGATTCACACACTTCCATTGGCATTTGATGTTGCGGATCTTCTTTGCACTCATTGACATCTGACTAAAATTAAATGATGGATGGGTTAACGAAAGAAGCAAACAGAACAAGCAATTTCAAGATATATGACCAAACATTCAGCAGTCAAATTCTCTCATGGATTATATTATATTATCAATTTGTGAGCATCCATCATCTGATTTGAACAATTTAATTATTACAACTGTATTCGCAGGCTTTTCGTAGGTTTCGAGCTTGCGTATCGTCCTCCCTGGCTTTGGACAAAGAATATGGTTAAGATGCAAAGTAAAAGCGACGTTTTAAGCTCACCTTGGCATCCCTGGGGAAGAAAATAATTCCCTTTGTAGCCTCAATTGCAAGCACAAGATATACGAATAGAACCCCCGAGCGTTTGGCAGGAGACGCGCCTTGTTTACATAAACTTATAGAGCCACTGAGCTCTTGGCAGGAGCCGGAGTTATTATTACGGCGCCTATTGCTTTGTTTGCTCATCAGCTCTTCCTCATATCAGGGTGATCACCCATTCAAGCAACACCGGAACATCCGGCGGTAAACTATCTAGATCGGCTTGTAACCACCATGCAGCCTCGACCAAGAAGGCGTACCTGCATTCTGCATCCCTGGCGCTATGGCTTCACCCTCAAGAGTCTTGAATTCCATTATGTATTTGCCAATATCATTGGTGATCGAAATCAGTAAGTCACTGGTAAAATCCAAGAGTCCCGTTTCTGCCACAGGAAAACCTGCATCCTATGACCTGCTGTGGGGTATCACTGATGACCATCAAGGCTTGGATATCACTACATTCGGCAACAACATAGTTTTCAGCCTGGGAGTACCTGAAAACTTTGTTATGTCCTCATAAGTCCACTGGGGCGTCGTTTTGCTGGTTGGTCAAACAATTAAGATGTGAATACGTTATTGGCTGTCTGACCTTAATGAGGCCTAGGGAGTCTAAACTTTGCAGCAGCTGGATATCTAACATCACTACGCTGAAATTCTTAAGTACCAGAGCAGAGATGCCGTGGGTTTGCTGGCAATTGATCTCGTACAGGGGATCCAAGAAGCAGATAGGTCCAATTCCACCAGGATACGGAATGTTTGTAAAATTACCACACGTATCTAGACAGCCTGGACAGGCCAGACTATAGGGAGGTGGTTCCGCAGCATCAGCTGACCTGTTTGCTGCAAAAACAAGCACAAGAACAAAGGAGGACGTCGCCAGGATCATCTTCTCCCGGTTCATCCTCCACAGTCTGCTCCTGGAGCTAGCTATTGAATTGTCAAACACTTCTCCATTAAACGAATAATCCAATGCTGGAGGGCACGAACATCATACCACGACGCTGCCACTACTTGTCCACCCGCAACCGTCGTCTTCCTCTCTGTCGTTGGTTGATGATGCCTCTCAGTCTCGGGTGCGCTCTCTCTGTATATATATATATATATATATATATATATATATATATATATATATATATATATATATATATATATATATATATATATATATATATAGTTACCCTGGGCGTTAGCACCCGACAAAAACTACTTGACTTGACTCTGCTATGTGACTTTTGTCCGTCAATGCAATCATTAGTTGAGTTTGTATGCATGTGCTTTCTGAACATATTCCCAAATGTATGTCATATTCTCCATTAAACATAATGTCAGGCATTAAATCTTGGAAACTTTCCAATAACTTCATGAACCCCGCAATAATCGCCGCCCAGATGTTTCTTGTAAGTATCATCCTAAGAATGCCACAACTCTTGCATGGTCATATTTGTATTCATCGAAACACATTAACTTATCAAAAGTTAATTGACATATGGATAAATCACAATGTAGTGGTCACTAAGTTTTATTTGAGTTAAATATAAGAATTGCGGAAGAGAGAAATGTGAGAAATTGTATATATTTTGATATATTGAAAAGAGTACATAGAGAGCCTATTTATAGGCTTAGATAGAGAAAATCAAATGAAATCAAATTTGATATGCATAATCAAAAGAGATATAGAAAATGAAAGGAAATATTCCTAGTAGATTTCTAAATATCTTCAACATCCCCCTCAAACTCATAGTAAGTCACCTTGAGTTTGAATCATTGTCGAACAGTGCCACGAAAACTTATTTTTCCAACGACACTGCATGGCATCGGGCTTGGTGAATCTGGGACGGGGCGGTGAGTGAGGCCGCATCTGGCTTATCTGAAGTTGAGCGAGTCTGGTGGTGATTTTGGCTTCTCGAAATGATGCGTGAAAGGTCGAGAATCAGAGGGGAAACAACAAGTGGCCGAAACGGCTGGCTTGCGAAACAGTAACTAAGCGATGCGGCCTATATGGCTGGCGTCGTAACATCAAGCGAGCTATACGGCTACCTTGGAAAAGAGTTACTGGATGCGGCCTGTGCGGCTAGATCGAAAGAAAGCCACCTCCATGAAAAAGGCTCGACGGGTGACATAATCAGTGCGATTAGCATCGAAACACTATGCAGACTCGATTAAGTGCTTCCTCATATGAGACTTGTGGGCACCAAGTGAACACTATTGAACAGTAATGATGGGGATGGATTTATTCTGCGCTGAGAATGATAAAACGGAAAAAAAAGGATTAGGGAAATTTCTGGGGTGCGTGAGGTGCATCGGGTGCGAAGTGCACCCGGTGCACTAAGTTGCCTCAAGAAAAGAGGCTCTGATACCAAGTTAAATATAAGAATTGCGAAAGAGAGAAATGCGAGAAATTGTATATATTTCGATATATTAAAAAGAGTACATAAAAAGCCTATTTATAGGCTTAGATAGAGAAAATCAAATGAAATCTAATATGATATGCATAATCAAAAGAGATATAAAAAATCAGAGGAAATGTCCTAAATATTCCTAGAAGATTTTTGTTCTTCATTTTTGCCAAACAAAAATATCGGAGAAATCAAATTTGACTGGCATTTTTTTTCATTGTCTCGCGTATATGTGATATGTAAAAGTGTATATATTGGTCCTTAACATTTTCTTTTTGAAAAAATAGGAAATAGACAATATGTCACGCAATTCATTCAATCCCCTCGAAACCAACTTTGAGGAGAAAGCTCTGCTCAAGCACTATGATGACAGGTAGTCATTTTCCAAAACGGTTTCGAGCAATAAAAAATGTTAGTCTAAAGATAATTAAAACGACATCACCTACTTCATTAAATATGCATATTCTCCAAGTAGAACGGATACTTCAGTCTCAGACCTGAAGACTCGAGATAGATTTTTTAGTAACAATAGAAGTTTTGGCCAAGATAATTGGGAAGGATCAAACCAATTTGAAAACTATATAAATCTTTGAGAATGTATGCGTTGACAACTAAAATTGACAAAAACTTTTGGTTTTATAAATTTTTGTGTTCACATTTTAAAGTAACTCAGTGCATCGCGGAGGTTTCTAGCTAGTCGAGTTAAAATTTATGTTGACAGTTCTCCTCGAACATTTACTAATCTCCCTAGCTAGGACGGACAAGATGCCGAACTGACAGGCGACTTGCGCCCGGTAGCCGTCGACGCCGTGTCACCCGAGAACGCGATTGTAGTGCCACCCATTGCGGCGAAGCTGTTCTTGGTCTGAGAAAACACAAAGGGACTTCCTTCCAAGCTAACAGGTATTTCCCATGCTGCTGCAGTTCACGTATATGATCGGAGATGGGACGCGAACGATGCCTTGTCCTTCGCAATAAGCTCCCAGAGTGATCTCCAGGACATCCGAGCCCACACTCGCCTGGAACGGCCGCTCAAAGTCGCACTTGATCTAGAACCATTTGTTGAGATAACAGTTTTCTCCGATTCCGAACGGGAAAGGAATCGGAATTGCGACGTTTCTGCAATATCTATGGGTAACAACCGGGCTTTGCTAGAGACGCCGTGGCTTGTGTGGTGCGTTGTGCATTAGGAGTGTCAGCAAGAGAATGGAGTGGAAAAGGAAATGGACAACCATTGCCAAAGGCATATGCCTGAGTCACATAGATAGTAAACCCCAGTGAAAAGACAAGCAGACTAACAAAAAATCAAGAAGAGATAATATAATCTATAATGATGCAAGATATACAGTGAGTGCATCCAAGGGTGCACGAGTGTTGTATATCATTATTCCGTAACTCACTTATAAAGGGCAAATAGAGAGATTGGGATGTTTCACATCATAGAAAACTGGGACACAAACAACGAAATGCATCTTCATCTGGACAAATTGTAAAAGAGGGACTGATCCTCCTCCAACAAAGTCAGCTCCACATCTGCTTCCGATCGCGTCGATGTGGACACCGCACCCGAAGGACGGATGGATCCAGTTCTAATGCGGTCGATCTCTTCATCATCTTGCCAGACGGCCATGGGATTTCGGACGGATTGTACTCGCTCCAATTCCATCGCCACTTCCTTCATCGTGGGCCTGTACCTTCCATGAAGGATTAAGCATCTTTTCGCCAAGTTTGACACCGCAATAATTTCTTCTTTCTCACTATGGTCGAATACCTCCTTATCAAGAATATTGAACAAGCGGTTCTCCTCCATCGAAACGATGAAGTACATGGCCAGACTTCTGCCCTCTTCCGCCCTCAATTGAGAAATTGGCTTTTCTCCTGTTAGTAGCTCGACAAGGACAACCCCAAAGCTATAGACATCGCTCTTGTTCGTAAATTGACTTGTTTGGAAGTATTCTGGGTCTAAGTATCCAAAGGTTCCTTGCACCTTTGTGGTCAAGTGAGTTTGGTCGATGGTAATTGATCTGGAAGCTCCGAAATCTGCTACTTTGGCTCGATATTTTTTGTCCAAAAGTATATTCGACGACTTGATATCACGATGATAAATCGGGATGGACGCAGCAAAGTGCAAATACAAAAGAGCACCAGCAACTTCATTGGCGATTCTTAACCGCGTCTCCCACGTCACAGGAAATCCTCCACATGGATTATGAAGATAATGGTAAAGAGTTCCATTGGAGACAAATTCATATACCAAAAGAGGAACTTCACTCTCTAGACAGAATCCCAATAGCTTGACCACATTTCTGTGATTGATTTCGGAGAGAATAACGACCTCATTGACGAATTGTTCGACTTGTCCTGCATCGACAACTTTGGATTTTTCACCGCGACGATCGTTCCATCTGTCAACATTCCCTTGTAAACTGTTCCTTGACCACCCTGACCTAGTATCCGGTTCTCGTTAAAATGGTCCGTAGCCGTGTCTAACTCTATTGAGGAGAATAACTTGCCTTTTGCTGTGTGATTGTCTTCAACAGTAGATAGGCGTTGTTGCAATACAAGTCCGCCATTACGTTTGAAGAACTTTTGCTTGAGCTTTGCCGCACGCCTTCTTTTGATGAACTTGTATGACCACCAAGAAAGCAAAAGTAATACTACGGCTCCGACACCAGTGCCCATACCTGCACATAAAAAAAGATAACTACAGTTGCTTTAGATAACATTCTGTGAGTCTCTCTTCGCCCTAGAATTACATAACCAATTTCACCTTCATCGTCAACGAATTTGCTTCCACCAATTTGAACAAGTGCCTTCTTGCTTTGAAGAGAGAAAATAGAAAGGAAGATTCACTTAACAAAATAATTCGAGAGACCCTCGAGTACTATGCATTTTGTATGGGTGAGAAACGAAGATTTCAATCAAATCGTTAAATGCATAGAATTGGAAAATATAATTGAGTTAAAAGCATTGTTGAATGCACAGATTATGAAAGCATAGTTAAATTGAGTAGAGATGGTAATATCTTTCACCTTCGTGCAGACGAAATTGGTTTATATACAGATAGTCACATGACGTGAGCAAGGAGAAAAAGAGCATGCAATGACATACCTATTGTGATGATGGTCTTATGATCTACGCAGTGGTATGACCCCGGTCGATTCACACACTTCCCTTGGCATTTGATGTTCGGATCTTTGCACTCGTCGACATCTGATTGACATTAAATGATGGATGGGTTAAGGAAAGAAGCAAAAAGAACAAACAGTTTTAAAATATATGACCAAACATTCAGCAGTCAAATTGTCTCTTGGATTATCCTGTATTTCCAGTTTGTGAGCATCCATAATCTGATTTGAACAATTTAATTATTCCAACTTCATTCAGTCTTTTTTTAGGTTTCGAGCTTGCATATCGTCCTTCTTGGCTTTGGATAAAGAATAAGGTTAAGATACAAAGTAAAAGCAGACGTCCTAAGCTCACCTTGGCATCACTGGGGAAGAAAATAATTCCCTTCGTAGCCTGGATTGCAAGCACAAAATATACGAATAGAACCCTCGAGCGGCTGGCAGGAGATGGAGCTGTCATTGTCACGCCTATTGCTTTGTTCGCATCTACGAATGTAACCCCCGAGCGGCTGGCAAGAGCCAGAGTTGTTCTTATGGCGCCTATTGCTTTGTTTGCTCAGCAGCTCTTCCTCATATGGGGTGATTGCCCATTCAAGCAACACCGGAACATCGGGCGGTAAACTGCTCAGATGAGCTTGATACCACCATGCAGCCTCAACCAAGAAAGCATACCTGCATTTTGCATCCCCTTGCGCTATGGCTTCGCCCTCATAACTCTTGAATTCCACGCTGTATTTGCTAACATCTTTGGTGATCGAAGTCATACAACAACCGGTGCCGGAATGACAGTGGTAAAATCCAAGAGTTGGGTATTTGCTACCTTCACACGAAGACTTACATCCTAACACCGCCCCTGGGGTATCATCGAGGACCATCAAGGCTTGGTTGTCACAACCTCCGGCAATAAAATAGTTTTTACTTTGGGAGTACCTGAAAACTCTATTATTGCCCATTAAATTCACCGGGGTATTATTTTGCTGGTTGGTTGTACAATTATGATGTGAGTACAATATCGGCTGGTTGACCCTAATAAGGCCTGAGGAGTTTGAAGTTTTCAGTAGCCAGATATCTAACACCACCACGCTAAAATTCTTAAGTACCGGAGTAGAGATGCCGCGGTTCTGTTGGCAATCGATCTCATATAGGGGATCTAAGAAGCAGCCAGGTCCGATTTCAAAAGGGTACGGAATTTTTGTCAGTTTGCCACACGTATCCGGACAGCCTGGCCATGCCAGACTCTGAAGAGGCGGTTTTACAGCATCAGCCAATCGGGACGCCACAAAAACAAGCACGAGAACAAAGAAGGCCATTGCCAGGATCATCTTCTCCCGGTTCATCCTCCACAGTTTGCTCTTGCAGCTTGCTATTGAATTGTCAAACACCTCTCTCTATCTCTCTATTTAGTTACTCTAGCAGTTAGTACCCGACAGAACGACTAGACTTGACTCTGCTATTTGACTTTTGTCCGTCGATGCAATCATTAGTGCAGTTTGTATGCACATCCTTTAATTTATCCCATGACTATTTCTTGTTGAACATATTCGCAAATGAACGTCATATTCTCCATTAAACATAACGTCAGGCATGATTTCTTGGAAACTTCCCAATAACTTCCCAATAACTTCATGATTTCTTCATTTTTGCCAAACAATAATATTGGTGGATGTAATTATAAGGAGAAAAATCAAATTTGACGGGCATTTTTTTTCGTTGTCTCATGTATATGTTATTTGTAAAACTGTATATAATAGTCCTTAACATTTTCTTTTTGAAAAAATAGCCCTCAAGACCTATTTTGAGATGAAAGTTCTGCTCAAGCACTACCATAACAGGTAGTCATTTTCCAAAACGGTTTCGGGCAATCAAACAATGTTAGTCTAAAAATAATTAAAACGACACGACCTACTTCATTAGATATGCATATTCTCCGAGTAGAATGAATACTTTAACTTAAGACTTGAAGACTTGAGATAGATTTTTTAGTAACAACAGAAATTTTGGCCATTATAATTGGGAATGATCAAACCAATTTGAAAACAATATAAATCTTTGAGAATGTATGTGTTGACAACTTTTGGTTTTTAATGACAAGTATTAGATGGGAGTAGATTTTGGTCAATAATGAGCAAAAAAAATCGATGATTCAAAGGGAATCGACAACCCTTCAAGGAAGTCATCAGTAACAGACATCACCAGATGTTGATAAGAGTCTTCACCAGTTGACAAGGCCATCAACGGTTATTGATGAATTTACTAAATGTTGGAACTTGGAGGCAACGATGATAAATCGACACAAGAATATAATCGCTGGTAGCTACTTCTATAGAATGCTTGTAACTTCTAGTGGATAAGTGTTGCTAGATAATATGAGATTGTGCAACTGCTTGTAACCATCGATAGGACTAGGAAGTCATTTCTTTATTCAAATTTAGTAGCTGTTGTATGTAACCATCGGTAGAGGGTTATAAATACCTAGGTGTACTTTTTGTAAACCCCCAATCATCATAGTTTCAACGTTGTTATGTAAATTTGTCTTTATCTTTGCTTTTCTGCAATTTACATGGATGAACAAAAAAAAAAAAACAAACAAACACGATTGTCTTCAGTTTTTATACCTTCAAATTTCTTGTTATTTACTTTCTTGTTCGAAATCAACAAGGGACCATTCGCAATCTTTATTTGTGAGAATTTATGGGACCACTATCAACTGTCGGCAGTGCCCCATAAAATCTCACATGGTATCAAAGCGCAGGTTACTAACAAATCTGGACCCAACAGTCACACGGGAGATATGGGTTATTTTTGCTCTGACCCAAGGCCTAATGTATGAGGGGGAGATTGTTGGGGTTTATCTCAAATCGTTTGTAGAATGAGCTGGTGGTCGGTTTATAAGTGTGAGGGAAAGCCTCACCCTTTAAGCTAGCTTTTGGAGTGAGAGAAATCCAAAAGTGCAGGATGTCCTGAGTTCAAATCTTTCTAGGCCCCTATTTGCCTCTCTAATTAAATATTTCCATGCTTAGTAGTCGGCAAAAAGGCCAGACGAAGCGTGAGAGAAAGTGTTAAAATATTTAAATATTAAATCATGCTTTCATCTAACAGCCTAAGCTTTTAGAACAGTTGGTAGTGATCCCACAAAATCTCACATTGTCGATCACTTATTGATCCATCAATACTTCGAAAGATATTTCATCATTTTTTGTTGAAACGGAATGTACATACACACACATGGACAGGGTATTAAAAGATGATCTTGAAGACATCACCTCTAGTCCTCTACAAATAGAGAGGAAACCATGGGGAAAAGTGTTAGAAAAGTTCTAAATCTATTGCATTTGTGCCAATTTAGTCATGAACTTTTAATGGTGCCAATTTAGTTATAAACCTTTTGATCTAGTGCCAATTTAGTCCTTCCGGCTAATTTTAGCCAGATATTACTAACGTGGATGATGGTCGTGTCACGTAAACCGATTGGCACCGATGTGGACATTTTTAATAATATTTTAATAATTTTCTATTTTTTTCTTTTTTTCCCTTTCTTTTTTTTTCTCTCTTTTTTCCCTCATCTTTCCGATGGCCGGCACGGCCATGGCTGGTGAGGACTGGCCTTGCCTGAGCGAGGGCAAGGGCGAGCGCCGGTGAGGCCACCTTCGCTAAATCTGGCAAGGCCGGGACGGCCACCGGAAATATGAGGGAAAAAAAAGAGAGAAAAAAAGAAAGGAAAAAAATAAAAAAAATCGAAAATTATTACAATATTATTAAAAAAATATCCACGTTGGCCGGCCTACGTGGCACGACCGGTGTCCACGTCGTTAATATCCGTCCAAAATTAGCCGGAATGACTGAATTGGCACTAAATCAAAATGTTTAGGATTAAATTGGTATCATTAAAATGTTTAAGACTAAAGTGACACCAATGTAATAGATTTATGACTTTTCTTATACTTTTCCCGAAAAATCATGTAAGTATCTCATTCTCGACGAGCCTTGGATTTCTCGTATTAATCTTTGACTTGGTTGAGCTTGAGTGTCATCCTTCATGACAAAATGTCGAGTGGTGTCCAATTGCCCTCGGTTGAGTTTATCTTTCATGACACTGACGGATGCAGAGTTTTAATTTGAGGAGCAAGTAAAGAAATATGGAAAAATCTTACAAGTTCTAATCGATGCATCAACTTTAGTGCAAATGTGCAGTTGTTATCGCTTCCAAAATTTCTTGATTCTCATCAAAATAGCGAGATAAGTACGTATCATAACTTTCATACAATGCTCATTTGAAAATTATAACTTTTTTTTCAAACACTTGAGTGTCATAACTTCTAAAAAAAGTTAGTTTGAGTGCCATAATTTGAAATTGATCACTTAAGTGTCATAACTTTTCAAAAACATTCACTTGAGTGTTGAAAATTTGACAGGCATGGCACTGGTGGTGAATGTTTTTAAAAAGTTGTGGCATTCAAGTGATCAATTGAAAAATTATATGACACTCAAGTGATCTAAACAAAAATTATGACACTCAAGTAAGCGGTGTACATAAGTTATGACATTCAAATGATTAAAAAAAAAGTTACGGCTCTCAAATGAGCGTTGTACGAAAATCATGACACTTGTGATGTCCTTTCTCCCGAAATGGCTAGTGGAAAAATACACAAGTGTTATCTCATGTGAGACACATCTTGAGCGAACTTCTAATCAACTTATGTTTGGACATTTGTTATCTCATGTGGAGAGACTTCTTAACTTCTAACACTTCAATGGGGTTATAGTGACAAGCTCGTACGCCTATGTGTAGACTGACTAAGTATCCAAACACAATGCTCGGACCTGGTGAAACGTTTGAGTTCATTTTTAATAGTAAAAAAAGATAGTAAAAGCCCCTTACAAGTGTGATTTTTCCAAACAAAATTTAAACCATAGTTGCTTCCCAATGCAATTTTAAATTACACTTTACCAAAAACTATTTGTATTTAAAAAAATCCCTTTAACCTAAAGACTTTTGTATTTTCCCAAAAACTTTCCTCAAAAGCCCAATCAAACGTAGTCGTCGTTTCTGAATTTTTAATTTGTTTAATGTGATTTGTGAATTTTTGGTACATGTTCGATTTAGTTCCTAAACTATATAAAATGTTTCAACATTGTCCTTTATTTGAGTTAACGGAAATTGTTGATTTGGCTTCCTATCATGTACGTTTGAACAATGGAAAATAAAGAACGTTCTATGTGGATTATCCACGTAGAATGTTTCACTCAAATTAGAATATAACAATCCTTTTAAATTGTTTAATTTTTTTTTCAATTTTGAGAAATGATTATTCATGTCATTTGATAACATGGATTATTATATCCTAAATTTGAGTTGATAATCTTACGTGGATAATCCACTTGTAACTTTTTTTTTTGTCCACAGTTCAAACTTATCGGATTGCAAGCCAAATCAGCAAATCCCATTAATTTGAATTAATAAAAGGATAATATTAAACATTTTCATAAGTTCAAGGACAATATTACATATTGGTCCAAACTTCAAGACTCATTTATCTACTTATCCCCTCCTTAAAAGTTGGGAGACTTCTTTTTTCAGTTATTGAAAGAAAATTATGAGAATATTATTTTCTTTCTAAAGTTAAAAAATCTTAGTACTGCGATTTCTCAAGTTAAATTTCTCATTAGGATATCCCATGCATTTTTTTTCTAAACGAAAAATTAAACAGTGTCCACTTATAATTAGTTTTTCCAAACAAAAAGAGAGATTGGAATACTATAATAATGCCTTTATACTTTATGTTTTTTTTTCCATTTCGATGTACGTGCCAATATGGCGTGGGTTCACGAGTAGCTTATGTATATAGTTAGGACCCGTTTATTTCGAAAAAAATAAGTGATTTGGAAAACATTTTCCTAAACTTGATCTATTATATAACTTAAAAAAATAAACGAACGAAAAAATATTTTCATCGTCCATGAAAATGTTTAAACATAAATTGTTGTCGATAATACACTTTTCATTGACTAAATGATTTTAATCGATCGTTTTTAGAAAAGTATTTTTTAAATCATTTATTTTTT
Source organism: Syzygium oleosum (assembly GCF_021117445.2). Classification (NCBI taxonomy): domain Eukaryota; kingdom Viridiplantae; phylum Streptophyta; class Magnoliopsida; order Myrtales; family Myrtaceae; genus Syzygium; species Syzygium oleosum. The sequence goes on from NW_026607495.1 coordinate 9,107,214, forward strand.
GCGAAAAAAGCACAGCCTTAAATAAGAAAAGTCTTCTGTTTTTTATATATAGACCTTTTAATGCACTTCATTAATTTTTTTTGAAAAAATGAAATAATTTTTAACAATATTTACAAATTCCACTATAGTGCCCCGAAGAGCACGAAGGGAAACCCTAGCCCGATCGAAGTCCAGTATAAATACCACGCGAAAAACCCTACCTCCAGTCCTTCGGCCGTCTCTTCGCTCTCGCTCTCTCTTCTTCCTCTCGTTCGCTCGCTAGCTAGCGCAACGACGATGGTAAGCTGCTGTTGCTCGACTCGATCCGCTCGTTTCGATGGTAAGCATCTGTTGCTTCTTCGAGCGTGACTGATTTGGATATATTTGGTGGGGCAGTCTCTCGTGGCGAACGAGGAGTTCCAGCACATCCTGCGTGTGCTGAACACCAACGTCGATGGGAAGCAGAAGATCATGTTCGCCCTCACCTCCATCAAGGGTATCGGCCGCCGCTTCGCCAACATCGTCTGCAAGAAGGCCGACGTCGACATGAACAAGAGGTTCGGCTCGGCTCGGCTCTCCCCTTTTGTCCTTCCGCTCCCGAACGGTCGTTGGGTTCGTTGTTTTTCTTTTTAGCGAAATGGGTGCGGTGTACATGAGAATGCCATAGTTACAAAAATTTTGTGAAATTTTAGCTATTTGCCAATATGGGTCGAGCTACCTAGGTACTTTGGTGCTGTCGGATGCGAATTAGCTAGAATTTTTGTGGCATCTGCAATCTGCAAATTGTGTGGGTGATCTGAGGAACATGTGGGTTTCGGGTATTTTGTCTTGTAATCTGAGTAGGAATTGGGAATAGCGGTCTTGTTTTTTTTTTTTTTTTTTGGCTGAGCTGAATTATGGAATTGCTAGAGAGCATGAACGATTAGTTTAATCTTTTGTTTAGTCTGTGACAGATAAGACAACTGGTGTTTTGGTTGATCTGTTGTTGAGTCCGCGGCATTCAAAGGTTCGGCCTGGTTGTAGTTATGACATGGCGATTCCCATGGTTTTATGAGGAGCTTCATTTTCTAGGGAAACAATTGCCTCTGGCATTTTCATGGGTTTAATTAGTTAACAATGATAGGCACTTGGATTGGTGGAATCCTTCATTTCTTACTTCGTGCTTTTGCTTGGTTCGGATCAATGAATGACCTGGGGACTTAAATTCTCTACTTCGGGGTTGTGTAGGTGTTTCACGGGATGGGTTAGGAAAATTCCTGTTATCTATCTGTGGGCACCCCGTGTCCTTTCCGTCGAAGTTCCTTATTTCTTTTTTCATTTTGTTTGCAGCACGTCTGATTGTCTCTACGAATGTGAGATGTCTTTTGTATGATTGGCTTTTAAATTCGTTGCAAGATAATTGCAATGTTGTTGATGCTACGATGTTTTTCTCTACCAGGGCTGGTGAATTGACTGCTGCTGAGCTAGACAACCTCATGGTCATTGTTGCCAATCCACGCCAATTTAAGATTCCAGACTGGTTTTTGAACAGAAAGAAGGATTACAAGGATGGAAAGTACTCTCAGGTTGTCTCAAATGCATTGGACATGAAGTTGAGAGATGATTTGGAGAGGTTGAAGAAGATCAGGTGACCAGAATTTACTTATTTTGCTGCTGTAATATTGATTTAAATTTTCGTCTTATGTTTAACAAAAAATTATTATCCAATGGCCTTTTTCCTTCTGTATGAATATGTGGGATAGGAGATTCGCATTTGCATCACAAGTCTTTCTAGTATTACGTTCTTTTAAGTAGATTACCCCATTAATGCCAACTGTAAAAGCTAGTAATGAGCATTTCGCTTCAGTTTTTTCCAGTCACAGAACTTGCTTTTTTGTCTCCCCAGATGTCAACTTCATATTCTCTTGAATTTTCTGGAAGTTGATCATGATTTCAGTATCTGACATTAGCACTGCAATAATGCAGGAACCACCGTGGTTTGAGGCACTACTGGGGCCTGCGTGTTCGTGGCCAGCACACAAAGACTACTGGACGTAGAGGAAAAACTGTTGGTGTCTCCAAGAAGCGTTGAGTTCTTATTGCTTTTAATTATGGGCGTTACGCTCAAGGTCTTTGGGGTAGCGTTTTTTGTTTGATCTCCGAGTTTACAGTTCCTTGCATGGACTCTGATACAATTATAGCTCAATGTTTTTCCTTTGCCCTAGTTGTATGATGCGTCCTGCCCGGCCTGCTTGCTGAAATGTTAGTGAAGTAATGTGGATCAAATTTTTAAGAGGATATCGGTTTCATTAAGCAAACAACGAGAGGTCGGGATAGTTTTGTTTTGTTGTCGAGTGGTAAATGTTGGCCGACTTTCCATACTAGGTAGATATGGCTCGTGCTTCTATTTTCTGCTGGTTATATATCTTGGAACGGATGCGGTTGCATTGAACTTGATGGGGGCTTGGATGTGAACTGGACAAGTTGTCTGTCATCTGCATTTGTAATGTGGAAGTTCTGCAATCAAATTTCTCCATTAAAATTCATGACTTCCTTCAGGAGTGTGAGAGTTCTGGGATTACGGGATGATTGTAGGAACCATTCGATTGGCATGGTACGTTTACCATCTAAAGAAGACTTGGTTATTGTTTATTGGCTTTGATAGACTAGTTGTTTGATAGTGGGAGGGATAGCACAATGGTTGGAAGCTGAAACTTGCACCCTGTTACTTATGGCTTTCCTTTCAAAATTTGAAAACAAGATTTTAGTTTCGAAAAATTATGTATAGCATTTGACAAGTCAGTAGCGGTAGATTCGGAAATATATGGTGTCGAATGCTATACATAATTTTTCTGAACAGTCAGTAGCGGTACATTCGTTAATCTTGATTCACTGATGTTTGCAGTTCTAATCCGATTGGCTGGTGGATGAGAATGGCGTATGATAATTTGTTTTTACTTTAATGCGCAATTCATGATGACAATATATGGTGTAGATTCGTTATGTGACGGACAAAATCAATCATGATATCTTAATATTACGAAGACATGATAAGCTTATCTAGACTTGCTAAATAGGCCAAACTGCAAGCCTAAGGGATTCGTAGATCCGATTGGGTTAGCCCGGCAATATAATGATTGGGAACATTTGGGGACGGCAAAAGCCCATCCAATTAAATCTAAACATCATTCTAAATGCATGCAGCATGTTGCATTTACTTTTTGATCGACTTATATGTAAACGAATTTTCGGAAAAATTTAGGGTGGTGCTATATCTACCCTTAAACAACTAAATCCACCCCATTAACACTATAAAGACACAACTGCCCTCAATCATTTAATTACAATTTAAAGTGATGGCCACATTCATTCTTTTTCCTATTTTTTTTTTCTTTTTCTATTTAAGATCTAGTTATCACAATAAAGCATTTCTCATTTTCGGAGTTTTGCAACACAAGTGTATTCTGACCGATATGTGTATCGACACTTGTACCACATTTTGTTCTTGGACGTTGTTATCTCACCAAATAGTAAGGAAAAAAAAACATTCTTTGATATAGTAAAAAATTGAAAAGTCTCATTTTTATCATTGATCTTATAACAACTTATCTATTCTTTATCCCTCTTATCACAAAAACTCACTTACATGGTGAACTTCCCTTTTTTTTTTTATAATTTCATTAATGTAAAATATATATAAAGTCTCTTTATTTATTATATTGAGGAATTTATCTTTTTTTTTATTATGTTGGTGAGATATTTTTACACAGAACATGTAAGATGTTAAAGGAATATCTAAGAATACACTAGAAACATTATGCACAATGAGGTACTTGATACTCTTTTGTAAACAGTTCTTGGACAATATTAATTTTTGTCAATCTAAAATAATCATATTTAACTAGCATTTTTAAAAAAAATCTTAATTTATGCAATATTTTGATTTAGTTAAACTTCATGTTTTTAATTTTCACGTTGGAGAATGTAATTGTGATTTATTCTAAAAAATCTTCAAAGAGGGGTTTTTTTTTGGCTTCATTTGATCATCCCATTATATGTATATCTATATAAAAGAAGAAAATCGATAAGAAAGGGTTTGATGGTGATTTACACAATAAAAGTGAAGATAACAAGAACTGAACATGTGAAATTATTAATTATGGTAAATACATAGATATACAAAACTATAAAAAAGAGGAAAGTCAATAAATTTGAACCGCGACTCTCTCTCTCTGCTCTTGTTCCTTACCGCCAAAGCAAACCCTTGTGAAAGCATCGGTACTAATAGTTATCTCTTTTGGTGCGGGCAAGTCCAATACTCTAGCCTTTACTGCATTCGTTCCCTAATCACGATAGAATAAATTCAATTGTCACACAACATTTTCGTTGAGCTTTACATTGTACTGTTCAAATAAGATGAATGTAAAAACTGAGGTGTTGCATGATTCACATAGACAACTTTTAGTGTATCTTTAGATAGAACGTCTTGAACATCTTTCAAAAGTCATAATCTGCTGCATTTCCCGGAACATTCGTGATTAACAATCCTTACTCATCAACTAAACTAAATCCTGCATTTGCAAGGTCCCATACTCATTTTTTTTTTTATCAAGGACCTCTCGATGAGAATTTCTATTCTTATATTCAAGTTGAAATTTAAGCTGCCAAGAACTTCATTGATGTATTTTACACTTTTCCTCTTAAAGAAACAAGCAATATAAAGGAAAATCTCCCTCTCGTTGTTCTCCAATCCATCGAGCTTGTCTTGAGAACTTGATTGATAGTTTGGTAGGACTTTTTGAGAGTTTATGCAATGTACTTTCCTATGCAGATTCCTTCCTTTCACGTAAGAATGAGCCCAACACTTTGAGCGCTAACAGAAGGCCATTAGCTTTATCTATGATATCCCTTCTTATTTTAACTCTCTTGCTATTTGGAAAGGCATACCGACCAAAAAGGTCAAATGCTTGATTTTTTTTTTTTTTTTTAAGTTTTAGCTTCATACACTCAATTTATGCCAAGAGAAGTTATCAAATGTTTTTTTTTTTGGTAAAGGAAGTTATCAAATGTTTGTCTCTTGATGTGACAATGATTCTACTTCCTTTTCTAAACCAATTGCCTTCTTCGGCTAATTCATTTGGTTGATCCATTTGGTCAACATCGTAAAGAACCAAGAGAACCTTCTTGCAACATAGTCTTTCCCGTATCAAACTAATTCCTCTATCGACACTATAAACCGTTAAATTTTACCATATGGACTTGGGTGATGAGTTAGGCCCGTCCGGTTGAATCTAAAACATCACCTCTAAATCTCATAACATTTTTGCATTTATCTTGTGATTGACTTGAATGGAAACGAACACCGAAAAATCTCTTCTTAGAGTGTTGCGGTGTCTCTCCAAATGATTCCATTAACAAGTGCGTTGGATACACTTATTAAGGATTCTTAATTTGAAGGGTTAATATCACAAAAAATCTAAAATCGATACATTTGTGACAAATTTAATCTATAGTAATTTTTGGGTCACAAAAAATCCCAAATCGATTATCTGTGATAAATTTACTCTAAATTTATATGGATTTTCACATGAACTTGCCATGTCAATTGAGTTATTGCTAAGCGCCATCCAGCTCAATAATTTCACGGTAAAACTCAACAATGCAAGTATGTCACGGATGTAAACGAACTATTGAAAAATCTATTCTTCAAATGCTACTGTGTCCAACATTATTCTGAAATAATCTCTGTTAACAAGTGACTTACTTCTTAAGTATTCTTAATTTAGAGTAGGGAAGATTTTTAATGACAAATTGTATTAAGAATAATCAATGCGCCGTCAAATCGTAGAGTTTCCTTAATCGATACTGTCAAATGCCCCTTAACACCGCTCATGGGAAAATTATAAAGTCTCGGCGCAAGACCGCGTCTCTCTCCTCTCTTCTCTCTCGTTCCTTACGGCCAAAGCAAACCCGGACCCGAACCCGAACCCGGACCCGGACCCGGACCCATAAATACGACCGGGTCCTCCCCCCTTTCTGTTATTCTTCATCTCCGTCTCTCCTTTCGCTCGACGTCGCCGACGAACCTCCTCCGATCCAACAAGCCATGGCGGGCCGGTTCTTCCAGTCGCCGTCGCCGTCCACCATGATCGTCACCAACACCCCCGCCGCCGACCTCGCCCTCACCAACCTCGCCTACTGCTGCCCCTCCGATCTCCACCACTTCGCCGTCCCCGGCACCCGGCTCTCCCTCGCCTCCTTCGCCGCCGACTCCTTCGTCCTCTCCATCTCATATCCTTTTTCCTCTGCCCCTCGCCGGAGCTCTGCTTTCTCCGACCTCCCCCTCCCCCTCTCGTTTTTCTTCGATCCCTCGCCGGTGTCAATCTGAGTGCCGTTTGATCGTTCGCGTGCTCGATCTTCTCGTTTGAGGTGTTCATTTCGTCGGCATGGCTGAGTTTGCGATAGATATCGATGGTAATTAGGATTGATCGTTGATTTTTGTAGCTTTATGCTTTGCTTAGTTGTTTCTATTCGTGTGATTGTTTGCCTGGTGGTGCTGTGCGATCTTTGCTCGAACTGTCCAAAACGATTGCCTGTGGGCCCTTAACTGAGAGAAACTCCTCACGAGGGTCTCCGCCCTGGCCACATCGCGCTGAATGCCATCCAGCGGCGCCACGCGAGGGTCTCGACCGGGGACTCGATCTCCCTCGGCAGGTTAGTTCGCGGCGAACCGCGGTGCTTGCGTTCCGTGGCGAAAATGGTGATTGACTCGAGGCGTTGTCGCGATGTTGTAGGTTCGTGCCGCCGGAGAATTTCGATCTGGCCTTGCTCACGCTCGAGTTGGAGTTTGTCAAGAGAGGAGCCAAAAATGAACAGGTGTGCATGCTGTGAGCCTACTGTCCTGCATTTCTCCGTGGGAATAGCAGTATTTAAGAAACGTCCTCTTGTGTTATGTTGAATTTTGTAGATTGATGCTGTTCTACTGGCTAATCAACTACGGAAGAAGTTTGTCAACCAGGTACTACATACTCTTTTTTTTTAGAATAATTCCAGTTCGCATAATGCCGGCATCAGTCTTGGAGTGTGTAGATTATGTTCATTTAGTCAAATTTATTCGCCTCATTGCTTTTATTAGCTATCCCCCCTCCTGCCCTGGTTATTGGTTTTTACAAGTTATTATTCTGCCCCCTTTGCGGCGAAATTCATGAGCCAATTGCTATTTTATGAGGCAGGCGACAACTTATCTCTCGGGGTCACCTGTACCACAATGCCCAAATGTATGAATGAGCTCCTGCTTTTGGGATAAGTAGAAGAGATTTGCTGCCTCCTAAAAATGTCTAGCGAATGAGAACTGCATTTTCAAACTAATTATGATTAGCTGATTTGAATCTGAAACAAGAATATGAAAATGCATCAACATTCACCACAACTAAGTAAATTAGTACGGTTTCTTATGAATAGATTTGAGTATTGCATATGTGCCAGACAAAGATGAACATGCTCTAGACAAAAAAAAAAAAAAAGTTTTGTGAGACGATGTATCCGCACATGGAAACATTGTCTTCAAGTGACAATGATTGAGCTGCATAAGTAGCCAACTGGATGATGCCAATCCAGGAGTGAGTGTAGTTGATAAGTAGCATGAGTTTTATGAAGGAAGTTATTGTCGGGGTTTCCAGTTAAACTGCAAACATATCACTGACCAACACTCTAGCATCGGCAATTTCTAGATCGTCTAAGTTTCTCTTACTTTTTATCCCAACAATATTAAATCATTCGAATGAGAGATTTTGTTTTTTCAATGAGTAAGTAATTCATTGAACAATAAAACTTGAGCTGGTGAACAACTCCTACTACATGTTCAAGTACTGAGGAGAATCAACAGACTCATAACAGTTAGTACAATGAGAGAATTTTTGGGAACTGACTCCTGCATCTAAGTGTATTTGAAATCCATTTTCTTATTAGGTAGGAAAACATCCAAGCATAGGGGCACTTCTAGACATAGGATTGCTGAGGTAGGATTGCGTCTTGGATCTCTAATATCTCCTTGTCAAGGACTTAGTATAGTTTTGAAATGCATTCTTTAAATTCGCAGGGAAATATCTGAGTATAGGTGGTGCACTTGGAGGTAAAGGTGCATATTTAGCATAGGATTGCATCTTGCACCTCTACATCTTCTTGTCAAGGACTTAGTGAAGTATGACATTCCTAAAGTCTGTCATTTTATGTTAGCTAAAATAATTGAAATGGGACTCTGAAAGTTCATGTATTTATTTGCGTCCATGACCATATGAACTTGTCTTAGACATGCATATTATATAAATTTTTGATGTATATCGGCATGTAAATGTATTTTCAGGTTATGACAGTAGGGCAAAGGGTATCATTTGAGTATCATGGGAACAACTATATATTCACAGTCAATCAAGCTGCTGTGGAGGGACAAGAAAGGTCAAATGGTCCTGAAAGAGGAATGATCTCAAATGACACATACATTGTCTTTGAAGCATCGAATGCTAGTGGAATTAAGGTTCTCCTTTTAACTTTTTTTTCGTTTTCATTGCATACAGTTTTAATTTGTTGTGACATTTATTTTGTGATTCAGATTTGAAGTGAGATAGTGAAATTTTCCTTAGTATATCGTTCAAATTTGATTTTAGGCAGCTGGAAATATTGCATTTTGCAATAGAATTTGGGGGCAGTGAGGGTGTCTGTCATGCTCATGGAGCACAGCTGAAACTTCTGTGATCTTAATCTTGCTCTGCACTTAGTGCTTGGAGAAATAGTGAACATCCTTTTATTTTCTTGTGTGAATCTTTGATAGTGAACATTCTCCTGATACGGTTTTACTGGCCATTAATCTATAATGTGGTAATTTTGTTGATTCTGTCTCGACTGTTGTCTTGTTATTCAGGTCGTCAATCAACGTGAAGCTGCCAGCAGCAACATATTTAGGCAGAAGGAATTTAACCTTCAGTCCCTAGGCATTGGTGGCTTGAGTGCAGAGTTCGCGGATATATTTCGAAGGGCTTTTGCTTCTCGTGTTTTCCCTCCTCATGTGACTAGCAAGTAAAGAAACCAGAATTCTGGGCTTTGCAATTTGTATGATGTGTTATATTCTGGTGCAGTTTTTCTTACTCTAATACAAGGTCAATTCCAGGCTTGGTATTAAACACGTAAAAGGTATGCTGCTTTTTGGGCCTCCTGGCACTGGCAAAACCCTAATGGCTCGTCAAATAGGAAAGATGTTGAACGGCAAAGAACCAAAGGTATGGGATGCTATCTCGTGTGGTTATTCAATTACTATGGATGCTATTTTCGTGAAAGGCCTCTAAGCCAAGATGGGTATCGATGAAATTAATCAATAATATATAGTTTCCAAGAAGGTCGAGGGCTTAAAAGTTTATTGCTGCCTGGCCTCTACTTTCTCCTCTTTGCTTAGGACATGTCTCCCGTTTTTCTCAAAATCTTGAATCCTATTGGACATAGCTTCATTACTGTTCGTATGGTAGTTTACTTATTTTGCTGAAGATGTTTGAATCATCTCTAAGATGTATGCATGCGAACCGACCTTTGTACTTACATATGTAGACCTACCTATTTGCATTGTAAATTATATGTATGTATGTCTGTTTTTTCAATTTGACTTCATTTTCTCTGCCAGATAGTCAATGGTCCTGAAGTGTTGAGCAAATTTGTTGGTGAAACCGAGAAGAATGTTCGAGATTTATTTGCTGATGCTGAACAGGATCAGAGGACTCGCGGTAATTGAGTATATGAATTGGATTTATGATTCTTCTTAGTAAGTATTTGTAACTTACCTCATTAATTTTCAGGCGACGAGAGTGATTTGCATGTCATCATTTTTGATGAAATTGATGCTATATGCAAGGTATGAGATTATCTGGTCGATATATGCATTTCTGACCTCTATGATGCTGAATAGCTTAGCACTGTTGCTTAGAAGCAGTGTACATAGAATAGTGGACAGTGTGTCTACAGGGTTTGGTTCTCGTATAAGGTCAACTTTAGTGAGTCGTAAGAGTAGACCTTTTGTATTTTGTTGTCTTGGTAGTTGCTCTATCATGGCTTTTATAGTTTTCAAGGTTCCATTTTAGGATTTTCCCCTGATGGTCTGATAACTAACATTCACTATTCAGAAATCCAATTAAAAATATCCTTAACTAAATATATGTTATATTGAGGTGCTTAATTCGTTCCTGGAATTTTTATCAAGTCTAATAAAATTATGTACATCAGTACTTTTCTCAACAACCCCCTTACCACACACACAAAAAAAAGGAGCAATGGATGTGATATTGATGTGTCAATTGCATTAACTGCACTTTTTGCTAACAGTCGTGTCTTTATCATGAAGATCATCATGGTAATTTGTTGCTTATCGTTTTTTTTTTTTGGTACTTCTTAAATGGCTGTGTTCTTTCCTATTGTTTTATAGACTAGTGCTGATTGTCAACTTTTTATGATAAAGAAATGAAATGACCTGATTTTGCATCTGCAGTCAAGAGGATCGACCAGAGATGGTACTGGAGTTCATGACAGTATTGTAAACCAGCTACTTACAAAGGTTCGTAGTAGTATCTTAGTGTTCTAATTGTGCGAAGTAATTTAACTAGCGTCCATTTTTTCTGCGAATATTTTCTGTTGTGCTCATTTATACCAATCATTGCTGCTGAGATAGTTCCTGATTTTCAGATTGATGGTGTAGAGTCACTGAACAATGTTTTGCTTATTGGAATGACCAACAGAAAAGATCTTCTTGATGAGGCTCTTTTGAGGTGGTCCCTCATTTGCTCTTTTGGTTCTTCATATCTAAGTCTTTTGGTTGCTCTTTAATCTCCTGAGATGGTAAAAAGCATTCATGAGTTGTCATGCAACTTAATGGAAGATTGTTTCATTGTTACTTTTAAGAATTATTATGCCTAGCACTTATAAGGATAAAAAAGAATGTAATTTTGCTGTTGACATGTGGTGGCATCATAACTGTGGCAGGATCATATGTGCATTTACAATATTGGTTTTAGAGGTAAAAGTAGATACTTAAAGACACACTTGACATTTTGGACTTTTGATCTTTAGACCAGGACGCTTGGAGGTACAAGTTGAGATAAGCCTTCCCGATGAGAATGGTCGCTTGCAAATCTTTCAGATCCACACAAACAAGATGAAAGAGAATTCTTTTCTTGCTCCTGATGTCAGTCTTCAGGAACTTGGTTAGTCAGCTGGTCGCATTTACTAGAATGAATCTTCATCAAGCAAATCTTCATTTATTATTTTAAAAGTGGCTTACTGAAGTGAGCATTGCCATGTGGAAGCAGAAAAAAGTCGGCATATAATGTGGTAGTAATGTAGTTTCAAATAATTTTGTGTGTTTCTTTGATCAAATAGGCTAAGTCTTGTATTTCTGGACACATTATGTATATACTAAAAAGAACTACCAGGTGCCCGGCCTGGTGGCACTGTTCTCTCTGAGAAGTAGGTGTAAGAGACTTTCTTAATAACCAAAGAAAAAGAAGGTGTATATGCTAAAAAAGCTGTTGCTTAATTCATCTCTTGTGATGACCCTACCTTATTTGCAATCTGCGATTGTGCAGCTGCTCGTACAAAGAACTATAGTGGTGCAGAAATTGAAGGTGTTGTGAAAAGTGCTGTATCATATGCTCTGAATAGACAATTAAGTCTTGATGATCTTACGAAACCTGTGGATGAAGAGAGTATCAAAGTCACTATGGATGATTTTTTGAATGCACTCCATGAAATTGTTCCTGCATTTGGAGCTTCCACAGATGACTTGGAAAGATGCAGGTAGGAATAATTGAATGCTGATATACATGAAATATCTATCTTTTGTAGCAACGTTCTTATAATCCGTAGTTCCAATGAAGTAAGAATTGTATGACTGGATATTGCATGTAAAATTAAATGCCTTCAAAATTGCTTGGCCGGTAATCTAGTGGTACACCAACCACAAAATAATCATTATCCCACTAAGTGGAGTTAGTAATTGTTTTCGTCCCCAGTTGATGCTTCTATTGGGTCTCCAATGATATTTTTACTGTCCATCATATATAGCGAGTGTACAAAAGTACACTGGTTCAAAACGCTAACAACATAATGTGATGTCCTTTTACTACTGGCCTCTCAGGGACTGAGATTTAGATCATTAGGAAGGGTGAAGCAAAAAAAAGTTGATTCACAAAATCTTTCTTTCTATCCCCTTATGCAGTATATATGAGCATACATGTAGAACAACACAATGCCTTAGAGATGGTTTAGCTGTTGTAGCTGCAGGCCTTAGCATTATACAAGTGATTCTTATTAAAATGTAGGAGGATCTCTGATTTTTACTTAAGGATTGATAATTACAGGCGCGAATTTCTGGATAAAGAATGAATGAAGTTCAGATGAGAGTTGATATCTTTGAAATTGCTTCTTCATTTGGGGTTGGGTTTTTCGACTTGGTCTTTACCATTATAGAACGATATCATAAGTAGATTTCTCTGATGTGTTTTTAGGAATTGTGTTATTGTGTGGTTTTAGCCAATTATAGGTGGTCCATGGTGAATCATTTGTTAAATTTAGTTTTCTGAGATTTAGTTTTGGAAAGGATAAACAAGAGGAGGGGAGTAATTGAGAGGATTCTCTCTGAGCTGATCAATAAGATGTCTGGTCCATTGTTGTCTTAGAAAAAAACATTTTAATTTTCATTATGCAAATAGATTGGATAATGTGCATCTTATTGGGTTTCCGACATGCTTCTTTCACAGATGCTATCATATGATTCGTGACTAATCTTAATCTTAGAGCTCAAGGTTCTCCTAGTTGACAAACCGATATAATAACATTCCTTTTGTTCTGCTAAAAAATGATCATAAAACCTGAGCAATCTCACTAAGCATTTTGCAGATGTGGTTTTTTAATTCTGCTTGGGGAGCCCATAGTGTTGTTACTTTAGCACCTTCTTTGCCATCTCATGAAGATGCTAAAATGTCGTCAGTTTGAGTTCTTATTTACCTAGATATACCTGACATCTTTTTTAATTATACACATTTTTTGTGTGCTTGTATTAAAGTCTCATTAATTGATGACTTTTGTTCTAGAGTTCCAGTTAAAGATAAAGAGCAAACACTATTAAGCATGTGTCACTGCCTCAATTGTTTGTGCAAATATTTTTGTAGGCTTAATGGCATTGTAAGTTGTGGCGATCGACATAAGCACATATATGAACGAGCAATGCTACTGGTTGAGCAAGTTAAAGTGAGCAAAGGAAGTCCGCTTGTCACTTGCCTCCTGGAGGGTCCGAGTGGCAGGTATTTGGGGTTTTCTGACTCATTGCTTTCGTTTTTGCGAAACAATTTTTCCTATGTCCTAAAACAATTGGGATTATTCTAAAATCTTGTCTGTTGTACAGTGGTAAAACTGCTCTGGCAGCTACAGTTGGCATCGACAGTGATTTTCCATATGTTAAAATTGTAATCTTCTGCTCCATTCTTTGCTTTCCCCGAGTAATCAGACTTCCTTGTGCATCAAGTTTTAATTTCTAATTTTCTTTTGGATGCTTAGGTCTCGGCAGAAACTATGATTGGATTACATGAGAGCACCAAATGTGCACAAATCGTGAAGGTTTGTGACCTGTATTTCTGCTCGATTAGCGGTTTGAGGAATTGGAAATTAGTTGATTCCCCTCCATTTATAACTAACTCGAAGAGTGGTTATCTTACATTTTCCATGATGACCGGGGACGGTTTTGTAATGGATTCTAATCTTTGATAGGTTTTCGAGGATGCATACAAATCACCATTGAGCATTATCATCCTTGATGACCTTGAAAGGTAAATTCTGTTGATTTCTATTAGTTGACCTCTGTTGTCATCCTTGGCATTGAAAGATCATTTTGACTTGAGTGAATTGCTTTGCAGGCTACTGGAGTATGTCGCCATTGGGCCTCGATTTTCAAATTTGATATCTCAGACATTGTTAGTCCTTTTGAAGCGACTACCTCCAAAGGTGTTTTCTTCTCTTCACCTTGTTTCCACAAATTAATATTGGTGTGAAGAGTAATTATCATTTTCTCTGATCTCTTCTGGAAGTTAATGCTGGCAAAGTTACTAGTATTATTGGATTAAAAATGCTTCAATGTGGATGAGTGGGAATTAGTTCCTTTCTCCAGGAAATGAAAAATATGAGTGGGAATGTAGAGAGCAAAAATCCCTAGTCATGTTACTGAGGGAACACAGTAATGATGTCATTATGCAGGTGGTGATCAGGAATTTGAGTTTGAGAGATTAAGATTCAGTTCATTGGCATTTACTTCCCCCATGTTGACCTTAGAATGATTGGCTAGTTTGCTTATCCTGTTTGAGATGGAGCTGCAGTGAAGTTTGTTTTACTGTACCGAGTGCAACCTTGGTTCACGTGTTTCCTCAAGGCTGTCCTGGGGGAAGAAACTTTTGTAATATGTGGATGCTTTGAACTTGGCATTATCATATACAGGCACACTTTAGAATATGTTATAGGTAATTTTGCTTTTGCTAGTTAAGAATTAGGGTATGTACATGTTCCTCTGTGTATTGTGATTGTAATAATATTATGTTAGCTGTTTTTATCTCTATTGATTTAGTCGGTGGTTTCTGACTTACAATGTTTGATTCTGGTATTCTTTTCACATCACTGAATTTTTTAGCTTATTATACACATATATTTGGCTTTTCTCTTTTCCAGGGAAAGAAGCTTCTCGTGATTGGGACAACAAGTGAAGTGAGTTTCTTGGATTCAGTTGGTGTCTGCGATGCCTTTTCTGTCACTTACCATCTCCCCACGTTGAAGACAGTGGATGCGAAGAAGGTAAGCTGCTGTAGATGCTTTCTGGTGTTTGCATGTAGTATTCTTGTTTTTGCTATTCTTTCTTCATTTCTCCTCTGCTGGAAAACGTGAAATAGAGAGGTAGAAATGTACAGCATTGTCTTGTTTGAAGGAGAATTTATCTGCTTAAAAAACCAGTCATTTGTTGACTTCACGATGTTCTGATTCTCTTGCAAATATCTGAGGCCTAGAGGTGCCCATATCCAAAAGGTCCCTTTATTATATCTCAATTTAGATGAGGGATATGGGATTGAACTTTTGGATGCGCCTGGACATTGTGAATTTTAAGGAAATTAATAGTCCCGAGCACAGAAACATGATAGGTACTTTGGAGTCCTTCACTTATCTGTTTGCTCCCTTTTTTTTCTCCGTTTTTTAGAGCGGGAGAGTGGGTTAGGTAATGCGGTTGGGAGGGGATGGGTGGGTCTATAAAAAGTCATGTGTTGATGTTTGAGAATAGTTCAGATCTCATTTAGAAGTGCTAGTCCAATAATGTTTCTGATCGACGTCTTTAATCAACTGTGAATCTGGTTTTCTTGCAAGTTTCCCTAAGCAAATTCTGCAGGCTGGAGAGTTTTGTTAATAAAATTGCGTCAATTCAAAATGTGGACTTGAAGTGTTTGAGATCATCATGAACTATATATGTATACGTGACTCTTTTTGTTCCCCTTCAGGTGTTGGAACAGCTAAACGTTTTCTCTGAAGATGACGTTGATGCCGCTGCCGAGGCTCTGAATGATGTAAGCTTTAGATCTCTCAACTTGTGCCTTCTTATGTTTTTCTGTGTTAGAGCAATGATGTGCAACAGAAATTCGTTGAGTCGCGTGATTAAGGACTTAAGGAGATAACTTCATTCTCCACGCTAATTTCCTATCTATCTTAGTTTGCCTGCAAATGGAGTAGCGTGGTTTTTGGGGGAGAGATAGAGAAAGTTCTAACTCGTGCTTTTGTGCTCGTACTTTTCTTAGATGCCCATCAAGAAGCTTTACATGCTGGTAGAGATGGCAGCCCAGGGTGAGCATGGTGGGGCTGCCGAGGCCATCTACTCCGGCCGACAGAAGATCAAGATTGCTCATTTCTACGATTGCCTTCAGGACATCGTTCGTTACTAAAATGCGGCTAATCACTGTAGCATCCCATATCGTTTATTCTTTTTTCACATGAAGATCTGTATATTTCTTGTTGAAACTTTTCTTGCAGTCGGCATGAGCTGTTCATTTGTTGAGTAGCAAACACTCGCGATTTTGTGAAGGAGTTACCGAGGGTTACTTGACAAAGCACACTGGTCCTGTGAATTACAGACTCTTGTTTCGTGGTATTCTCATGATTGGGAACTTTAATATTATGGCCTTTTACTCGATGCTTTTGTGTGATAGTGGCGGCTTCCTCATCGCAGACAACTTAAAGGAATTAAGCTTCTAACTTCGACCTGGCTTTTGTCGGAAAATAACCACGGCAATTAGGCCGTGTCGATGTCAAAATGTCTCTGAGGCCATGGTTAACTTTCTACTATTTCCTGTATATTTCTTGGGTGCTTCATGGGGGAATATGCGAGTTGCATCTTCCGGGTGTCTACATCGACCTCATTGCCCGGAAGAATCACCGAACACCGATAGACATCTACGAAAGACTGAACTTTAAGTGAAGTTTCCTCGGAAATAAAGGTATCTGATTGGGGCCAAGCACCGTGTATTATATCTACAGTCTACAGATCGTATCCCAAGATTTTTTATACATTCCTTAAAAGAGCTCGAATGTTACAACCTTAACACTAGGGGTGATCGGTTCCCGGTCCGGTCTGGGAACCGCTAACCGGACCGGACCGCCGGTCCGATCCGGTCCAATGGAACCGGTCACTTAGAGTTTAGTTTTTATTTTTTGGTTAAACACTTAAGGTTTGGTTCACATTTTACTAATTTTTGTCGATGAATTTATGTCAATGAAGTTCACTTAGGGTTTAATTCACACTTTACTAATTTTTATTAATGAATTTATGATAATGAAGTTCACTTAGAGTTTAGTTCACATTTTATTAATTTTTGTAAATAAAAAAATAACAAAAATATATATTAAATAATCGGTCTGGTCCGGTCCGGTTCCCCCTTGAAACCGGGAATCGGACCACCCGGAAACTGGTCCGCTTTTAGGAACCGGGAACCGGACCAATAATCCCGAGAACCGGACCAAACCTGTTGGTCCGGTCCGGTCCCGATTTGGGCGGTCCAAGTTGCTCACCCCTACTTAACATGACCAGGCGCTATGGTCCATAGTCGTCCTTGAGGTATTGGGTCTGAGCGCTCGGGTCCTAGGTCTAGCCCTCAATGTGGAGATATAATCCAATTGAGTTGAGCCGATACACCGTCAAGTTTGACTCACGTGCTTGATGCTCAAAAGTTCACTTGAACTTGATCAAGTATTAAATTTCTTGCTCGGACTCAACTCCAAAAGAAAATCGGGATATTCAAATTTGACATGACTCAACTTGACTACATTAAAATATAGGGACTTATACACCGGAAGTCCTAAAACTTATCACGAAAGTGCAATTGAGTATTAAAACTTGTAAAAAGTGCAATCAAGTCATAAAACTTATCAAGTTGGATCAATTGAGTCCTAAAGTTAACACCGTTAAATTAGACTAACGGAAAATGCTGATGCATCTTATTTTATTACTTTCTCGAGACACGTGGCGATGATGTGGCAATAATGTGGCATTCAATAAGTGCCACGTCAGAAAAAAATAAATTAAATGAAAAAGCTAAAAGTTAAAAAAAAAACGAAAAACCCACAACCAGCTGTTGTGGCCAAGCCCTCATCTGTGGCTGCCGGGAAGGGCCGGCAGAGGTCACTTGGGCCTTCCCAAAGCCGGACGACCCTCGCCGGCCCTAGGCGAGGCCCTGATGAGGGCCTGTAGGCCTCGATCCGGGGGAGGGCATGACCCTCGCCCCAAATCTGAGCGAGGGTCGCCGGCACTTGGTAAAGTGCCGTGTCCGAACAGCTGCAAGCCGTAATACAAGAGTTAAAATAATGGAGGTCACCCTCGCTTGGATCTTCATGGAGCGCACTGGTTGGTTCTGATTTTCTTGCAAATATTGGGGGCCTAGAGGTGCTCGTATCCAAAAGGTCCTCTTATCATATCTCAATTCATGACTAGGAAATGGGATTGACCATTATATTAGCCTAGACAAAGTGAATTTTAAGGACTCTAGTTTTCTTGCAAGTTTCCCAAAGCAAATTCTGCAGGCGGGAGAATTTTGTTGATAAAGTTGCGTCAATCCAAATCGTGGATGCGAAGCGTTTGACATCACCAAAGAGCCACATATATATGTATACGTAACTTACTTTTTATTTCCCTTCTAGTGTTGGAACAGCTGAACGTTTTCTCTGAAGATGACGTTGATGCAGCTGCCGAGGCTCTAAATGAGTTGAGCTGTAGATCTCTCAACTTGTGCCTTCATGTTTTGCTGTGTTAGAGGTGATGATGTGCGATAGAAATTCGCCAAGTCTTGTAATTCAGGACTAGAGAGTTAAGATAAAGTTTGCCAGTAGATGGAGTAAGGCGCAGTTTGGAGAGAGTTTTAACTCAGAGCTTGTGTGCTCTGAATTTTCTTAGATGCCCCATCAAGAAGCTTTACATGCTGATTGAGATGGCAGCCCAGGGCGAGCATACCATTGAAAACCCCGGCAGAGAGAATATCAAGATTGCTCATTTCTACGATTGCCTTCATGACATTGTTCGTTGCAAAAGATGCGGCTAACCACTGTGAAGTCCCATAATGTATATTCTTTTTCATGGGATTAACTGTATATTTCTTCTCCGAATTTTTCTTCACTGAACGATTTGCAGCCTCCATGAGTCATTGTTTGTGGAGTACCAAACACTCGCGGTGTCGCGAAGGAGTTACCAACGGCTACTTGAAAAAGCGTACTGGTCCTATGAATTACACAGACACTTGTTTTGTAGTATTCTCGTGATTGGAAACTTCAATGTTTACTATATCCTTTCGTGGATAGTGCAGCCTTCCTCATCGCAGGCAACTTCAAAGTAATCAAGCTTCTGACTTCGACCCGGCTTTTGTAGGAAAATAACCATTGCCATTAGGCCGTGTAGCTGTCAGAATTCCTTGAGGCCAGTGTAAACTCTCTACTATTTCCTGCATATTTTCCCGGATGCTTCATGGAGAATACGCGAGTCGCATCTTCCGGGTGTCGGTCTTCTGGGCGTCGGTCTACATCGGTGTTGTTGCCCGGAAGCATCGCCGGTAGACATCTACAAAGAACTGGACCTTAAGTGAAAGTTTCCTCCGAAATTCACCTCAAGACCTAGAAATGCTTTAGAGAGTACGAAGTCGTGGTCGAGCGGAGTCTACATCTTCTTGGAAAACGATGGAGTCTACATCTTCCGATTTGTCTTGTGCTTGCCAAGAAACGGAACATGCTATTGCCCGATACTTTCCGCGAAAATATCTTCCTCCCGTGCTTCGTTATCCGCCGTCCTTTTTACGTTAGAATAATGGGGGTCGGTCCGTCTGTCCGACAAACGAGCATTGCAAGAGACCCATCGTAACCTAAATTTTTAATTCCTGATCTTATCCGAAACCAACGTGAACCCGCGATTGGGACCGATCGACCACAGACAACCCCTAATTCAGCTTGCACCACAACAGCCGAGCTTCACTCCCTCCACTTGTCACCCCCAAAAACAAGATATAATAATAGAACCCACTTGCCCAAGATCAGTCGGTACTCATTGGAATCGCAAAGGAAGGAAGCTGATTGGTGCCAAGGACCGTATATCTACAGTATATACAGAACGTATCCCAAAAACTTTATACATTCCTTAAAAAGCTCAGATGTTACAACACTAACACAACGTGAACCTGATTCAGCAGCTTCACAGGCACCCCCACTTACCCCAAAAGAAAAAGAAGATCCCAAAATTTGAAAAAAAGAGAAAGAAAGGGAAAGAAGATGAAAATCCCTTTCTTTTGCCTTCTTTTTTACACTACAACAACCTTATTTTGGCCAAAGTTTGAGAAGAAAATAGAGAAAAAACAGCGAGAGCCAGACGTGATTCCCATTCCGGGTCAGTCGTACTTCTCCCTCCAGGAGTAGACGAGGAGGAGGACCCACGACAGGGCCAGCAGGAAGTCCCCCACCGTCTGCCGGAGGCAGTCCCCGGCCAGGTCCTCCACCCGCCGCTCGAACGACACCCGCCACACCGCCACGCACACGTGCAGCGCCGTGCACCCCTTGGCGAAGAAGTCCTGGAACTCCCGGTCCTTGATGTTGGACACCATGAGGAGCAGGAGCCCGATGGCGAGGAGCAGCAGGCCGGCGAAGGAGTCGGAGGTCCGGATCAGGAGGCGGTCCTGCGGGGTGGACCCGAGGAGGCGCTCGGCGGCGTCCGTGCCGTGGCCGAGGGAGTAGATGGCGCGGGCGTGGAACATCATGAGGGACCCGCAGAAGAGCGCGATCAGGGCGTGGAGCACGCAGATCACCGTGAACGCCGACGACGGCGGAGGGGGCGGGGCGGAGGAGGGTCTGGGGGCGGCGGGGCGGTGGCCATGGTGGTGGTGGTGGTGCTGCTGCTGGCGGGTTTGGGAGGGTCTGATGTAGGCGTGGTGCATTTTTTCAGTGCTGCGACCAGTGAAGCTCTGAGCGAGCGAGCGAGAGAGAGAGAGAGACACGAGAGAGATGATGATGTTTGGCTTTTGTTGACAAAAAGTCGTTCACTTTGTTCTTCTTGGATGTTGATATTTTTTCACTTTTCAGCTTTGAGACTTTTGAGAGAAAGAGGGAGATAATGTTGGGGAGACTTTCGGGTTATCGAGGGATAATTACACAAACAAACGGTCATTTATTTTTAATTTAACGTGTAATATGATTCTTGAATTTTAAATTTATTCAATATGATCTCTGAATTTTAGCCTAATATTCAATTTGATCCCTAAACTTTTAATTTGTTCAATGTAGTTCGGAAGATTAAATTAAATATGTACCTAAAATTTTAGGGATGAAATTGAATAAATTAAAAGTCAAAGGATCACATTGAATATTGAGTTAAATTTTAAGGACTATATTGAACAAATTGAAAATTTAGGGATCACATTGCATATTTTGGCCAAAGTTCATAGACTATTTATGTTATTTTCCCGGTTATTAATAGTGCTTTGATAATATCAAGTTTTTTTTTCTAATTTAAAGCAAATTGCTCTTTTAAATTTTTTAATAGATGCAGATATTTATTTTTATTAAGTTTGATTTTTTTTTTATTTTAATAAGGAAAAATTGGAAACGGAGGGGAGAATGGAGATAAAGATGGTGGTGGAGATAAGCGTATGGTGGGGGAGCCAGGGCCAAAGGGACGGGGATATGCGGTGGGGGCCGGAGACAGAGATGGGTCGTTGGGTGGTGGTGGAGTGAAAGTACGAACTGACGGACTCAGTCACCGTGTGCCGACAGGCGACGGGCCGGGTATGATCAATGGTGGCGATTTGTTTGGGCGGAGGGATCGACCCAACACGCAACGTGATCTTTGAACTTCAAATTTATTCAATTTGATCTCCGAATTTTAGCCCAACGTGCAATGTCGTCCCCGAATTTTTAATTTATTCAATGTGGTCCCTAGACTTTTGGGACATATTCAATTTAGTCTATTAGCGGTATGAAAATGTTCAATGTAATCACCGAGCTTGAATGAATGGAATTGCAGTCCTTTCGAGCTTTGAGACTTTTAAGAGCGAGAGAGAGATAATGTCGGCGGGACTTTCGGTTATCAATAATGCTCTGATGATATAAAAATTTCTGATTTAAAGCAAATTGCTCTCTTGAAATATCTGCTGTTTTAAATATATACTGATGTTTATTTTTATTATGTTTAGTATTTTTTTAATTAGTGTTTTTTTTTGTGGCGCTTGTTAATGGAATTTTAATTTATACTCGATTTTTAAAAATAAAAAATAAAATTGGGGAGTGGAAAGGAGACAAAATTGATGGGGACGGAGATTAGATTCGCGAGATAAGCGTATAGTGGGGCCCGAGGCATGGGGGATATGCAGTGGGGCCCAGAGACAGAGATGGGTCGTCGGGTTACTGTGTGCCGACAGACGGGTCGGGTATGATCGACGGCGGTGATTTGTTTTGGGATGAGAGGAACTTTACCGTTTATTTTCAAGATAAGTGCGCTGGAAGTTTTGAAACTTGTTGGGAAAGTGTAATTGAATATTAAAACTTTCAAAGAATGTGATCAAAATCTTAAAATTTACCACGAAAGTGTAATCCAGTCCTAAAACTTTTAAAAATTGTAATCAAATTCTCAAACTTATCAAATTGATCCAATCAAGTCATTCCATCGATTGCATTTTTTGAAAATTTTAGGACATGATTTCACTTTCATGGCAAGTTTTAGGACTTGATCGCACTTTTTGAAAGTTTTAGGACTCAATTACACATTCGCGACGAGTTTCAAAACTTCCCGTGTGCTTTTCCCGAGAGATGCTAGAGAGGCCGACCGAAGAGGCCGAAACACTGAGTCGGCACTCGCGCAATTACACTTGTGCCCCTATTGAGCCAAGACACTCGGTATCAGAGAGGTGGAGGGGAGAGGAGTGCCCGGGTCCCACAATTATTTCTCAAGTTCCTTATTGACCTTCCGCCTTTCTTTGTACATGTGGACCGCGGAAGCTCTAATTTGAGCCACTAATTCGAAGATCATGGTGAGCGTTTCGACATGAGCTAACGGGGTTTAATTTTACTTACAAATTATTGAAAAAAGATCGAATAATCCGCAGTGCTATTTGGGTGTCGCGGGTTTTTGGCCGAACCCGAGCGCGAATTTACTTGGATCGATGCTCGGAGTGAAGATCGGTCCGGGAGATATAGTTCGCACGACATCTGGGTGACAAAGGGGACACTAAAGGGGTCGATAGCCACCGGCCAAGTTAGCCAGCTGATTTCGCCGGACACTTCGTGTTGCGGCGTCTGGGCTCCCATTGGGCCGCCTAGAGATGCCGTTTTGCCCTTATGTTCCGTTGTTACATACTTCCGCCTCTTGAGCGCGCCTTAGGGTTTCTGTTCCCGGGAACAGAGACGTTTACCAAATACACGCAAGTTTTCAAAATCCACGACGTCACCCTTACTCTCCAAAGAACCCTTCTTTTTTTCTTTTTATTATAAAGAAATCGAAACCAGATTATTTAGGGAAAATTTACGAATATCATCCTCACCTTTTGCGTTCATATCAACTTTTCACTCCAAGTTTTCAAAATCCAGGGCTTGCATTCTGAGTTTTAATACTAAACTTCAGGTTGCATCTGCTTTCCATATTCATCAAATCGGCCTTTTCTTTTCCAAATTACCAATGAAAAAAAAAAACACAAATTGAGAGGATTATTTATTAAAGACTAAAAAGCATGGGAGCTAATTGCAAAAATCAAAAGGTGAAAACACACGCAATTCCTTTCTTCTTCTTCTTCTTCTTCAATATTCCCTTCACTTCTTTGATCTTTCGGACCCCCTTGACGATATTTTATAGAACGACAAACATTGTCAGGAACTCGTGGTCTAGAACACAGCCCCGGTCCATCCTGACGTGATTGAGGATGCCTCGAAGTCGTCGATGTCGCCGTCACTGATGCAAGATCCGAGATCAAGACCCCTCTACTTTTGAAAATTTTTCTTCAATGAAAATTTACGAGCAGATAGAGATTAATTAAGGAAAAATACCACAAAAAATTTCAAATTATGTCATTTATAACAAATTTATTTTGAACTTTTTTTTGTGACACGAAAAATCCCAAACTATGTCACTT
Source organism: Syzygium oleosum (assembly GCF_021117445.2). Lineage (NCBI taxonomy): Eukaryota > Viridiplantae > Streptophyta > Magnoliopsida > Myrtales > Myrtaceae > Syzygium > Syzygium oleosum. The sequence continues at coordinate 9,130,871 of NW_026607495.1, forward strand.
GTCATAAATTTACCTTGAACTTTTTTTTGTGACACGAAAAACTCAAAATTATGCCACTTATGACATATTTACCCCACAATACTTTGAGTTTTTCGTGGGCCAAAATTAATGGGCCAAAGTATTGTTGGGTAAATGTGTCACAAGTGGCATAATTTTGAGTTTTTCGTGTCACAAAAAAAGTTCAAGGTAAATTTATCACAAGTGACATAGTTTGGGATTTTTCGTGTCACAAAAAAAAGTTCAGGGTAAATTTGTCACAAGTGGCATAATTTAGGATTTTTGGTGATATTTTTCCATTAATTAATCGATGAAGGATTTGTTTTTTGGCCAAGATATTTCCCAACAATTAATTTCAGAGAGGTTTTTCAGCAGTCGTCGGGTGTCATTTTTTTTTATATGTTTCCTCAAATAAAGTTTGGTATTGCTTCGAAAGTGTTATGAAAAAGGAAATTAATTTTTTTTATCGGCCCATCACTTCAGTCTTGGAGGCCCATTTAGTGGAGATGACCCGAGACCGTCTCAATTCGGGTCAGCCCAAGATTTTGCTCGAGAGGCTGCCCTACGTTGCTTCGTGCTTGTTGAATTTTGGGTTGCATTGTTTTTTTTTGGGCAAAGGTTTGAGTCATCCTTTTGATTTTGCTCTCGAACGTTGCTAATGCAGTATAAATCGCAAGAATTAGGAAAGGCTGATAACGCGGGATGATTCGATGTCTAGATAGAATCGACGTATCGCTTCCGGGAGTATTAATCGTTTCCTATAGGCGGTGTTTCTCCCTTTTATAATAAGATGTATAATTAAGTATACACCCTTAATGGGTTGACACTCCAAAAAGGGTCGCTAGTGTTGGTAGCTCTTCTCCATCTTTTATCTAGGAGGAGGAGGAGGAGGGGGTGACTCTATAATTTTGGAATTTGATCGGGTGTGGTAAATTTAATTTGAGGTGAATACGTGTTACGATCCAATAAATCAAATATTGAAAAAAGATATCGCTGGTGTACACGATTCCAAACTCTAATGATTGTTAGTAGTAGTTTAGTAACGAGCATTTGATATCTCGTAATCTCTCGTAATATGATTGGGTCACCTGTGTGGAGACTGTAATAATCTTATATTTAATTTAGGATGTTAGATTCAGAAAGTGATGGCAACAACATTTCTACTTTATTGAATTTTGCGTTTCAGATGGACGACTTCGGGCCAACTACACTTAAACGAAGAGTGACTAATGGGATGGAAAGTGAGATAGAATAAAGTTCGGCATAAGCCAATGAAGAATATAAAGGCAATACTAGTATGAACTTGACTTACCAATATGCTCAGAGGAAATTATTAAAATGCTATGAATGGGACTCAACTCTTCAAGAGGAGTAAAAGGAAAGAAATAATACATAGATATAGTATTTGGATTAACATCGCATAAAACCTTAAACTGATGCTCTTGAACAATTTACTCAAAATTATTTTTTGACCCACAAGAACCCCCCGAAGTGATACACTATTCCAAATTTACCTCCATTTCAATCCCGTCCATTTTGGCTGTTAAAAATTTGAGTGCTCGATCAACTTGACTTAAGCTGTTTTGGGCCTTCAAGGGCCCTTGAGCCATGTTTTGATATTTGGCAACACATTTTCAAAGATTTTGGTGCAAAATTTTGCTTTGAAAATGGTCGCGGCTTAAGGCTAGTCCCAGCTTCGGTTCAATGGAATTTTTTTCTTCCAATCTTGCCATCACTAAAATATTTGTGATAACCCCTCAACCTTGGATAGGAGAGAGAAAGCCGTAAGTTGATCTTGGCTGGGATGCTTCGTGGAGGAGGCCAAGGGACGCCGCCGTAGCTTTGCCGAGGGTTGAGGGACACCGGCAAAGCTTTGTTAAGGGTTGCGCGATGTCGAGAAGCTTTGCAAGGGTTGCTCGATGCCAGATCTAGTTCGCCGAGGATTGAGCATCGCATTGCCTAGTTGTGCGGCTTTGGCATTCTGCCACTTGGGGTCACGCGACACTGGTGTCGCATTGCCTGGGGTCAAGCAACACTAGTGTCGCATCTCTTGGGTTTGGTCGACCTTAGCGGCGGGTCGCTTGGGGTCGCGCGATGTCGGCACTGATCCTACTGTTGTGCCGGCCGCTTGTGCTTTTAACTGTAACTGCAGGTTCCTTCGTTCTCCCTTTTTAATTTTTTTTCTTATTCTAAAAATTGCTTTGCAATAAATATTTTACAAGGCCAAACACTATTTGCTTTTCACGAAAATCCCTAAAGTAAATCTCCTTTGCTTAAATGCGAAGTTTCTTAGGGTGCGAATGGTAACCATTCTGCTCCAGAAATCAAATTCTTGCCAGAAATTGATTTCTGGAATTCTTGCTAGAAATTGATTTATAGAGGAGAAATCTGTTTGGTAAAACATAACTAATTTGCGCTCCGAAATTGATTTGAAGCAAATCTGTTTTGATTTGTTGATTTTTTTTGCACCTAAAAAATTTAAATTTTACTCAAAGTGGGTGGCCACATGTATTATAAGCCATTCTCAGTAAAGTTTTGAAATTTTTGATTTTTTTAAATTTTTTTACACCTAAAAAATTTAAATTTCACTCAAAGTGAATGGCGCGGTATTCTAAGCCATTTTGTGAAGTGAATTTTGAATTTTTTTATTTTTTTATTTTTTGGGCACATCAAAAATTTAAATTTTACTCAAAGTGGGTGGTACAGATATTCTAAGTCATTACGTGAAGTTTTGAAATTTTTTTTTTTTTTTTTTTGAGCACTTCAAAAATTTAAATTTCACTCAAAATGGGTGGCACGGGTATTTTAAGTCATTTTGTGAAGTTTTGAAAATTTTTATTTTATTATTATTTTTCTTTTTTTTTTGGCACCTCAAAAATTTAAATTTCACTCAAAGTAGGTGACTACAGGTATTTTAAGCCATTTTGTGAAGTTTTGAAATTTTTGATTTTTTTTGCACCTCAAAAATTTAAATTTCACTCAAAGTGGGTGGCACGTGTGTTTTAAGCTATTCGTGAAGTTTTGAATTTTTGAATATTTTTTTATTTTTTAAAAAAATTCACCAAATTTCATATTTTCCCGAAATCTGACTTTTTTATTTTTTGAAATTTTTATGAATTTTTCTAGAATTTTTCAATTTTTATGCATTTTATGAAAAAAATTGTGAGAAAATAGGGAGAATGCATTCGAATCAAGAAGCTACAAAAGTAGCTTCTCTTTTCTGCCTAAAACTCATTCAGAATCAAAATGCATTCTGAATCAAGAATGCATTCTGGAATCAAGTATTTTTAACAAACGCATTTTTATTTCAAAATGCAAAATTGCTCCGAACGATTCGAAATTTTTTAACAACGCTTCGTTCGGAATGCATTCGAACAGAATTTTTATTCCGGAATGCATTCCACGCACCCCCACTGCAACCTGCTCAGCAACAACAGAGGAATCAACTAATCTTTCCTGTATTGACCTTTTGATCTTTGAGACAATTAGATCAACACTTTCTTGAAGATATAGATTATAGTAGATTGAGCGAAACTTACTATCTTAAAATTTTACGGTATGAAGAATTGGCATCATTAATTATATTACGAGAGGTCACCGAGGTCTAATATGATAAATTTCATAGGGCAACTTAGGAAGAACATGGCCATTCAACAAGCATCCACTTAATTTTGGGTCAATGCACTCTGCATCACAAATCATAAAGAAGCAGAGGCAAAAAAGAAGAAGGAGAGTTCCTCCACCATGTCAGCAGCATGACGTGAAACCTCTGTGTTACAGTGATTTTGAGTTCTAATCAAGGAGCAGACATTTCCAAAGTTCTAGTAAAGACCCAGAAAAGGGAAAAGCGAAAGGCATTTAAATCAAAATCACCCGGTTCGCTTCCCCCAAGAATCACTTCCTCGACAAGTCGGGAATCAAAATCACCTATAATCTTGCCATAGTTCAAGACCATCTTATCTTCTCTGTTAAAAGTGATGAGATTTCCTCTACATCTGTTTCACTTGGACTATCTTCTTCCTCAGGTGTCCATTGAATTGGCTTTCTCTGAGTCTCCTTCCTTGAAAACCCAATTTCTTTCCATCGGCTGATGGTGTTGGGGCACGACCCTCAGATCATCCTCCTGTTTCTCGCATATTAGACGGAATCCACACTTCGTTAAGCTTACTTTCGGTAATCTGTGGCGAACTTGGAAATGGTTCCAACCCTTTCGCAGATAATCACGTCCTCTAGTCAGTATACTGCGTGGCAAATATATAAGCCACACATGATTGGATTCCAATGGATAAAAGTTCATCGCGTACGAAGATGCTCTCAGGCTATCATTAACAAGTATGTAGACCTCATATGAAGCATGATCGATCACTTCTCCTTCCTCCGGGCCACAGACAAAACAGAGTGCTAGTCCTAGGAACTTGTCATGCAACTCCTGGGGAACCATGAAAGATATGGAACCCTCTTTACAGTGGAGAATCCATTCAGGCATCTCTCTTCCACTTAGGAGAATGTTGACTTCACTCCTCTTCGGGAGTTCCTGTCATATAGATAGTACACAGTATCACTATATTCCATGAGGTAACACACCGGCCAGAAGACTTTCTCTATCTACAGTGAGAAGAATGTTGGAACAGAAGAGCTACAGACAAGAAAGCATTCAAAATATGAGAGAGAGAGAGAGAGAGAGAGTCCGACCTCGAGTGATGACACATTGGCCACATTGCTCCCTTTGCATTCGCAGCATGAAGACATGTCAACTTCAAGACAATTAGAGGGCAGACTCGACAAATTTGGGAGTTTCTGCAGAGAATTACAACTATTTGCTTCTACGATGCACATATTTGATGGAAGCTGAGGAATCTCTTGTAATTGCTTGCGTTTATGAACAAACAAGTCTTTCCAATAATCATACTTGTTGATGCATGTCGGCAGATGAGTAAACTTGTTATTTGCAAGAAGTAGGCACCCAAATTTGGGAAAACTGGAAGAACTATTAAGGAACTCTACTTCTGATAGATTGCAGCCACTAAGTCTTAGCTCGTCTAGATTTTGGAATCCGAGGTCACCAAGAGGATCAGTTGAATCGTTCAAATTCTTTGGAAACATCATAAAATTCGAGCACCCTTCAAGACTCAAAGACTTGAGATTTTTCAACTTATAAATGCTCGGCGGAAGCTTTTCAAGGTGTTTGCAATATCCTAATCCTATCCTCTTCACCGAAACAAGATTTTCAATTGATGTAGGGAGTTCTTTAATGGCCGTTCCCTGTAACTCAAGATATTCTAGATGTTCCATTTTTCCTAGAATATCAGGGAACTTATCAAGTTTAGAACAACAAGAGAGACGAAGCTCTTGAAGAGATTTTGTCTTGAGCGTGCCAGGAACTATACTAAGATTTGAGCAGCCTACTAGACACAAAAGTTTTAAATTCTCAAGATATCCAATGGATTGGTGAACCTCCACCAAGCTTTCGCACCAATAAAGAAACAAGCTCTCCAAATTTGGAACCGACGAAAGGTCAGGAACACTAACAAGGGATTTGCATTCCCAGAAATTGATGGACTTCAACGTTCTAAAATTCTGCAAAAACATACCAGTGCAGTCATTAAGCTCTGCAAATATTTTATGGTGATAAAAAGCTAATCATCACAAGGGCTTACCTGAAAGTTGCCCCCTAATTGTCTAATATGACTTTTCTGGACATCTAGTCTCACGAGTTTCTTTGGACCGGAGCCAAATTCTAGATCCGGGGCATTGGGCCATTCAAGACATCTTAGCTCGTTAGGGAGACGTATAGGACCTTGTGAAGAGATATGCACTTTAAGCAAAATGAGCATTCTCAACATTTTCATGTTTGTAAAAGCATCATAACTAATGGTTATCTTTTCTGGTGCGAGCAAGTCCAATACTATGGCCTTTACTGCATTCTTTCCCTATTCATAATAGAGAAAATTCAGTTGTCAGACAAAATTTCCAGTTGAGATTTACATTGTACTGTCCAAATCAAAGTAATGTAAAAACTAAGATGTTGCAAAATTGACATAAATAACTTTCACCTTATCTTCACATAGAATGTCTAGAACGTCTTCAAAAAGCCATAATCTGCTGCGCTTCCTAGGATCATCGAGACATTCCTGATTAACAATATCCTTACCCATCAACTGAACCAAATCATGCATTTGCAGGGTTTCATTCTCATTTTTTATCAAGGACCTCTCAATGAGAATTTCTATTCCTATGGTTGTGTCAAAATTACAGCTGTCAAGAACTTTCTCGACGTATTCTATACTTTTCCCCTTAAAGAAACAAGCAATATCGAGGAAAATCTCCCTCTCGTTGTCCTCCAATCCAACGAAGCTTGTCTTGAGAACTCGATTGATAGTTTGGTCAGGACTTTTGGAGAGTTTATGCAATGTACTTTCCCTTGCAGATTCCGTCCTTCCACATAAGAATGAGCCCAATACTTTGAGGGCTAACGGAAGGCCGTTAGCATAATGCAGTGCTCTATCAATGAGATCCCTTCTTATTTCAACTGTCTTGCTATTTGGAAAGGCATACCGGCCAAAAAGGTCTAGTGCTTTATCGTCTTTTAAAATTTTAACTTCATACACATAGTTTATACCATGAGAAGTTAGCAAATGTTTATCTCTCGATGTAACAATAATTCTACTTCCTTTTCCAAACCAATTGCCTTCTCCAGCTAATGCATTCAATTGATCCATCTGGTCAACATCGTCAAGAACTAAGAAAACCTTCTTGCGATATAGTCTTTCCCTTATCAAACTAATTCCTTTGTCAACGCTATAGACCGTTAAATTTCTATGAGATAAGATCTCGGATAGAAGTTTTTCCTGCAAAGCAACTAGACCATTGCTTTCGAACGAAGTTTCTCTAACTTGCGCCAAAAAACTGAAACCCTGAAATTGTCTCTCAATAGAAGCATTATATAAGGCTTTAGCAATCGTTGTCTTGCCTATGCCTCCAGGTCCCCATATACCTATCATCAAAACTTCATCAGTAGTAGACTCTTCCTGTGACAACCATATCAATTCTTGAACTCGGGAATCTATTCCGACCGGATACTTAGCAACATGTAAGGGTGTTCGGTCAAGACGAATTGATAATTCCTTCACGATGCATTGTATGAGCTCCGCTTCATTTCTAATAAGCACTCAAAAGAAAGAGACACATTTTTTACCATTTCAAAGCCATGGAAGGAATTAATCCTCTAACACCGTAAGGAAAATTTCATATAAGATTAATAAATAATAAGATGAAAAGTGGGTCATAAACTACGTCATGTCCTAACCCCAGTCATGTCTAATCCAAGATATTGTTGTCATGATGTCTTGGATGAACTTAGACACGAGAGTCCGGCTGTGGAGTGGTATAACTTAATATGGAGTAGCGGCGTTAACAAACACAATTTTATTGGTTGGCTAGTATGTAGGGATAGGCTTCCGACGAGCAGAGATCATATCACGGTGGATGACTTGATCGATGTTCAATGTACCTTACGTAGGGCAAGTATAGAGAACACGACTCACCTTTTCTTCAATGCGAATGGACAGGTAGCATCGGCGCAATATTCTTGCGCAACATGGGATTAGGCGTAATGTATGGGGATGGAATGAGGAGCTTCAATGGATGGTTAGAGCAACAAGAGGCAAAGATTTGGCAGCGAAACTCCTCAAAGTATCTTTCCTAGCTAATGTATATTGCACTTGGATGGAGCGCAACCATAGGCGGTTTCAAAACAATCCAACCGACATTTAGATTATTTTGGCGAAGGTGCGGAAAAATGTAAGAGGTAGAGCTTCACTATACAAAAAAATCAAACCTTCGCAAGCTAACTTTGTTTTAGCTACTTTATGGAGACTTCCTACCTCCATATTCTCGAATTATTAGTACTAGTTGTAATGCCGGGGAATGCCCCTAAGCTGCTGTACATCTTCTGTTATATACTACTTACATTTTACACCAAAAAAAAAAAGATGAAAAGTGGGTGAACCTGCGCCAACATCTGCAGAAGGAAAATTACAAAAAATCTGTGCTTGAGGACAATAATGACTCGGATTCTAGGAACCACACTACTTATCTTAGACAAAAATTTCTCATTATCTACACAGCAAGAATCGAATTTAAAGAATCTGTTAGCTTGAAATTTTGGTTATTCGACTTTTGTGTCTACAACAAATTCAAAGAAGTTGATGTGGCAATTCGAACATATACATACGATTTGACATCTAACAAACAATCATGAGCTGACAATCGCAAAGCACTGCATCGCATTTGTGCATACCTATCATTCAAGTCCCACCCAGACAAGCTACCTGCGTCAAAGAGAGCCTTCTTCCATCTCTTCACTTTCTCCGAATCCTTCCCGAACTTGCACTCATGCTTAGCCATAGCTTTCCCATAACTCTCTCTTACCCCTCTCACTTCTCTCGGTTCCACTTTGTAAAACACCGGGAACACAATCAGGCCCTTTCCCTCCTTGCACTCCATGATTTTTGCTACCTCTTCCAAACACCACGGCGAGGAAGCATAGTCCTCGGAGAAAACGATGATCGCCACCCACGATTCCTCGATCGCCCTCGTGAGCGCTGGCGATATTTCCTCTCCTTTCCTGAGCTCCTCACTATCCACAAAAGTTTGTATTCCTTTCTGTTCCAAAGCTGCATAGAGATGACTGAGGAAGTTCTTACGGACGTCTGCGCCTCTGAAACTCAGGAACACATGGTAATTCCTATTCAGATTCGAAGGAGGAGCCATTATAAGAGCTGATGAATGATGTGCTTCAAGAATGTTAACTATCTGATGGGGGTTCCAAGCTCTAGCTCTTATCTATATATCACTTTGTTCGTGGGGCATGACTTTCGCAATGGAACGAAGACCAAAGAAAGTTGGACCACTACCAGGGGTCTCTCCTTTCTGGTTTAGGAGCCCCACACGCACTATCACAATCAAGTACAGTGCAGATTGTGCCCGAGTCCACATTTCACGGAAAGGCGTTGCGGTGCCCCCCTTATTGAGTCGGTGTCTCTACCGTGTCTGCACTCCCTTTTGCCGGCCTAAAAACGCTGGTTTGGAGATGGCACTTAAGTCCAGTTTTGCCCAATATTCCAATATTACATTGCCTCTTGAGGGTGCTTTAGGGTTTCTCTGAGTAAGTTTTGATAGTAAAAACACAGTGTGAGATCTATTTCTTCTTTAAAACTATAGTAATCTCTTGTTGCATGGTCCTGTTTGCGCAACCTCGTTTAAATATTTCATATTATGGAGTTGTCAGGCGGTACACTAATACAAATTGATGATTTCATTTATAGTTCCATAGTTCATAACTCAAGTCCAAGGCCGAGGTCCCGAGTCTAGGAGTGGGGTCTCGAGCTTGGCCCGCATGATAACCTGTTTGGCAAGTGTCTTTAGTCCCGGCTCTAAGGTCCGCAGTTGACCCTTGAGGTCTTGGGTGTGAGCACTAGGGTCCTAGGTTTAACCCTCAAGGTAGAGACACAATCGAATTGTGTCAGAGTTAACCCAATGTCAAACTTGACTCACATACTATGCTTGAAATATGACTTGAGCTCGATCGAATATTAAATTTCTCGCTCGAACCCAACTCGAAAAGAAAATCTATTCAAGCTTGCTTGACTCAACTTGACTATGCTAAATATACAAGATATCAAGCTCGAAATTTCATGTAGAATGGGATTTTAAGGATTTTCATATCTACTTTTTTAAGTATTAAATAATCTACAAAAGGTAACTTAAACTTGATTAGGCTTGTGAGGTTATCGAGCCGAGTTTGGCAAGTTCAAGTTCGATATTGCTTCGCACATCCATGCTTAATTTTCACCTAATTCTGTGTTATAATTGAAAAACTTATTGTTTTTTCATAAAAAAAAAAGTGTGAATGTCACTTTTTCTTTCTCCTTCAAAGACAGAGTTGTAAGTTAGGGGTACTTTTTACGATACTTTGGATATACTGTATAACCTTATGATGTTCAGTCATAATTAAGTTAAAAAAACGTCATAATACGTCGTAAAATCGGTTTCCATATTAATCGTTGTAATGTAAAATAGTCGTTGCAAAAGTAGTGACACGATGCAATTCCTTGGGCCCGACAGGCCGCCCCTCCTTCTTTGTTTTTTTTTTTTTTTCTTTTTCCTTTCTTTTTTCTGCTTTAATAATACATTAGATGTATACTTTTTCGCAAGCTAATGATTTACCCTTATTAGGTGAAACGATTCTCCCCATAACCGCTAAGTTTTCAAATGAAATGTTCAATTTGGCATACTTAATGAGAATTTTTTACGATAAATAAAATTACTTGTATAGTAAAAATTAATTAATTTTTATAAAAACGGATTCAAATCTTTAGTTGACTAAACCTTACGAATGCACATGAATGCTCTTACTCACGTGCGACAAGACTTCATCAATAGAACAATAGTAGACATGACCCCTTAAAGTTATTTTAAATGGTGACTTCGTAAATAAATAACGAATCTGTCTTATGAATCAAGCATTTAACTATTCAATCAACTCTTTGCAGATTAAGATTTGACTTTATTTCTATCTATTGCAAGTAAAGAAAAAAATTATCTTGATCATTATAGGTTTAAAAAGATGAACCACATCTTTATTTCTTAATTTGTGTTAATGAAGTACACATAATATTTCACACTTATATGATTCTAAGAGAACAAAACAAGTAAACCTTTTTATAAGGGGAATGAGACTTTAGTACTCCTAACTGTATATTGTATGAATATGGGCTGACTCCTAATGTTATATTATGGAAGTTATTTATTGACTCTTTCTGTGATATAATAATATTAAAATGATTATAACTACATTTAATAATGTTAAAGTGATTATAACTACATTTAATTTTGTTTGAAGTTAGGGGTTGAATTATAATGGAGTTTGATACTGACATGTGTCTCAAAAGAAAGTCAACTCAAACCAAGATCAAACTAGTAAATGCACATAGTCAGAATGTTAGGATGTACGTGAGAGGAGATTTAGACAAATCTTAAATCGAAGAATTGATATGATGTAGAATAGTTAATATATCCTAGTTGGCCCATAACTCACTAGTTTAAGTTTTTGAGTAAAGATGAGTCCAACTAATATGTTAACATACTTGGACTTAGGCTCCTTTTTAGAGATCTCCCTAGGCGAAAGGTATTGGGCTTCTGCCGTGCGCTCCTAACACGGACTCAAATGTCAGCTCGTGTAGTCTGGGGATTCATCTTTTTCCTTAATTTTTCAGAGACAACCCGACAGTTGAAATCGAGTGAGCTGTTTTCAAGCAACAATGACTGAGTAGAAAAGGGAAAGAGAATAGTCAATTGCTTGTGAAATTTGACCATCAGATTACTTAAGCACAAAAACAAAAAAGAATCTAGAAAATTAGGATAATCTTCTCACCACTTGATCTTGCTCTCTTCCTAGCTTTGGCCACTTCATCCTCACATACACTCATCCTCACTTTTCGTATCGATATCAATTTTCATCCTAAACTTCCAAAATCCCCGACTTGCATTGTGAGTTTTATCACTAAACTTCAAGTTATATATATATGATCTCTACTTACTCATTAAATTGGCCTTTTCTTTTCCAAATTACTCCCACAAAAAAAAAACCTAAAACCTAATCTCTCTCTCTCTCTCTGCACGCTTGTATCCCTGAATCAAAACAACAAACAGAAAAAACTTATACAATAAAAAAAACAGTTAGTTCGGGTTGCATGCATATCAAATGCTCCATCTTATGTACTACAAATTAAGCAGATTATTACCAATGGAAAAAAAAAACAAAGAGAACTATTTACTAAAAACCATAAAGTATTGGAGCTAATTGCAAAATTCACAAATGAAAATATACCCAATTCCTTTTTCCTTCTTCATCTTACTCATTAAATTGGCCTTTTCTTTTCCAAATTACTCCCACAAAAAAAAACCTAAAACCTAATCTCTCTCTCTCTCTCTGCGCGCTTGTATCCCTGAATCAAAACAACAAACAGAAAAAACTTATACAATAAAAAAAACAGTTAGTTCGGGTTGCATGCATATCAATTGCTCCATCTTATGTACTACAAATTAAGCAGATTATTACCAATGGAAAAAAAAAACAAAGAGAACTATTTACTAAAAACCATAAAGTATTGGAGCTAATTGCAAAATTCACAAATGAAAATATACCCAATTCCTTTTTCCTTCTTCATTTTTCCTCTCTTTCTTTGATTTTTTTGAACCGCACAAGTTTGTCAACTGGGTTACAGGTTTGCCAGTCGGTTGACAGACTTGTGCGAAGCACAAGCAGAACTGCAGGAAGTAGAGACTTCCCTTTTTGTTATTCCAGGCGTGAGAGGCTATTACACTTGCCTACCCGAAGATAGCCAATCGAAGTTGACGTAGTGTCTACTTTCACCATCCAAAAGGCCCCATGTTCTCTTCAAATCTTTTTCTTTCCTGAAGGGAGGGAATATGAAGAGAACATGAGAAGGAGCTCCCTCCATACCGGGGTGTCCCTTCGCCATATTTTCTCCTTGAGCCTTTTAAAGTCTTGCTCAGGACCAACTCTCGATGATATCTATAGAATGACAAACATTGTCAAACAGTCATCATCTAGAACAAGGCCTGGCCCGTCCTGACATAATTGAGGATGCTCGAAGTCATGGATGTGGCTTTCCCTGATGCAAGATTCAAAATCAAGACCGCTCTACTTTTGACATTTTTCTTCAATCAAAACGACGGGTAGATAGATATTAATTAATTGGTGGTTGATTTTTTTGGCCAAGATATCTCCTAACAATTAAGTTCAGATAGGTTTTTAGTTGAGTGTCATTTTCTTATATGGTTCCTCAAAGAAAGTTTAGTATTGCTTTAAAAGTGTTACGGAAAAGAAAATTGTCTGATTTTTTTTTGTTTGCCGTTTTTCATCAAAATGGTGAGCTCAACGGCTCTCAATCCGTCAAGTGATCTCCTTTGTCGATTCCACTTCTAAGTAACTATGGCATTATTATTTACTCTGAAAAGAGTTGGGAGTTGAATTTATGGAAATTACCCGATAGATTTTCATCTAATTTAAGAGCGAAACAGATTTTTAAGAGTTTTATTACAATTGACATAAATGTCTTGTTAACGTGTCTCTAAGACTACTAAAGGTAGTAAAAGCACGTTGAAAGCATTTTGATAATTTAAAAAAAGAATAATAAACTTGGGATGCGATAAAAGTTCACTTCAAGCTCAGCTGATGCCAAATCCTGCATTCAAGAGTTTGGCAAATGCTTTTATTAGAATTTTTATAACATTTTCGAAAGTAGAATCATCTGAATCAACACACCAATTAACTACAACACACAGGATTAATTTCTCTGGTCTAAAGTTCGTTTAAAAGTTAGAAATACTACAAAAAAAAAAACAGTTATGCCGGGAACAAAAGACTTCAAAAAAAGTAGTAAAAGAAAAGTTCACGAAATTGATAAAGAATCCAACTCCATATTTTCATTCATGTTCCAAACTTCCAATTAAGGTAGAGGATCAGCAAGAGAATCGGCCCATACTTGGAGGGTCCTTTCGTGGAGTTAACTTGAGATTGTTTCAATTCCGGTCGGTCCAAGATTTTGCTTGAGAAGTTGCCCGACATTGCTTCGCCCATTTTTCTCTTGAACGTTGCTAATTCAAAATAAATCACAGGAATTAGGAGAGGCCGATAAATGGGAACGTTTCCATGTCTAAATTGAGTCTATATATCGCTTCGGGCAGCGTTACTTATTTCCTGTGGGCAGTGTCGCTCTCATTGTAATAATATGTGAAATGAAGGATATATCGTTTATAGATAATGGTAGATTGAACAAAACTTACTATCTCAGAATTTTAGAGCATGGAGTATTGGCGCCGTCAATTGTATTAAGAGAGGTGACGGAGATCTATGCGATAAATTTCATAGAACATGGAAGGGCATGGCCATTCAATTTCAACAACCATCCACTCATTGTTGGATTAGTGCACTCTGCATCACAAATCATAGAAAACGAGAGGGGAAGAAACAGTTCCTCAACCATCTCAGTAGCATGACTTTAAATTAACATTGAAGGAAAAGCAAGAGGCATTGGAATCAAAATCACCTATAATCACTTCCTCAACAAAGTCGTGACCAATTCTTTTCTTTTTTTTTGGACAGATGTCGTGACCAATTCGACAGGCATGTTTTGCAAGCCATACTCTCGCCATGGTTTAAGACCAATCTCATCTTCTTTGTTAAGTTCTGTTTCACTGGACTATCTTCTTCCTCGGTGTCTATTAAAATGTCTTCCTCTGAGTCTCCTTGCTCGAAAACCCAATTTCTTTCTATCGGCTGATGGTGTTGGAGCACGACCCTCAGATCATCCTCCTGTTGCTTGCATATTAGACGGAATCCACACTTCTTTACGCTTCCTTTCGACGCTCTGAGTTCAACTTGGAAATGGTTCAAATCCTTTCGTAGATAATCTTGTCCTTCAATCAGTGTATTGCGTGGGAAATATAGAAGCCACACATGATCGGATTCCAATGGATAAAAGTACTTCCGGTATGAACACGAAGACACTCGCCGGTCATGATTAACAAGTATGTCGACCACATATGAAGCATGATGGACCACTTTTCCTTGCTCCGGGCCGAGAACAAAACAGAGTGTTAGTCCTAGGAACTTGTCGTACAAGTCTTGGGGAACCATGAACGATAAGGAATCCCCTTTACAGTGGAGAATCCATTCAGGCATCTCTCTTCCATTGAGGAGAATGTGGACTTCGGTCCTCTTCAGGAGTTTCTGTCATATAGATAGGACACATATCAAGCATTAAAAATGAGAGAGAGAGAGAGAGAGAGAGAGAGAGAGAGAGAGAGAGAGAGAGAGAGTGCTGACACATCAGCCACATTGACCCCCTTGCTTTGCTTGCATTTATCAACAAACAAGTCTTTCCAATAATCATACTTGTTGATGCATGTTGGTAGATGAGTAAACTTGTTATTTGCAAGAAGTAGGTACTCCAATAGGGGAAAATTGGAAGATCTCTCAAGGAACTCTACTTCTGATAGATTGCAGCCGGTAAGTCTTAGCTCGTATAGATTTTGGAATCCCATATCGCCATCAAGATCGGTTGAATCCTTCAAGTTCTTTGGAAACATGACAAAATTTGAGCACCATTCAAGACTTAGAAATTTGAGATTTTTCAACTTGTAGATGCTTGATGGAAGCCTTGCAAGGTTTTTGCAATCTCCTAAATCGATCCTCTTCACAGAAACAAGATTTTCAATTGATGCAGGAAGTTCTTTAATAGCTGTCTCTTGTAACTCAAGATATTCTAGATGTTCCATCTTTACTAGAATATCGGGGAACTTCTCAAGTTTAGAACAACAAGAGAGACAAAGTTTTTGAAGAGATTTTGTCTTGAGTGTACTAGGAAATATACTAAGATTAAAGCACAATTGAAGCGACAAATATTTTAACTTGTCATGATATCCGACGGATTGGTGAACCTCCACCAAGCTTTCGCACCCATCAAGATCCAACCTCTCCAGATTTGGAGCCGATGAAAGGTCAGGAACACTAGCCAGGAAATTGCATTCACTGAAATTGATGGACTTCAACGTTCTAAAATTCTGCAAAAACATACTAGTGCAGTAATTAAGCTATGTAAATATTTTTATAGCTATAAAAGTGGAAAGCTAGTCATCACAAGGGCTTACCCGAAAGTTGCCCCCTAATTGTCTAATATGACTTTTCTGGACATCGAGTCTTACGAGTTTCTTTGGACCAGAGCCAAATTCTAGATCCGGGGCATTGGGCCATTTGAGCCAACTTAGCTCATTAGGGAGACGTACGGGACCTTGTGAAGAGATATGCACATCATTCAAAATGAGCATTCTCATCCTTTTCATGTTTGCGAAAGCATTAGGACTAATAGTTACCTCTTCTGGGGTAGACAAATCCAATAGTATGGCCTTTATTGCTTTCGTTCCCTATCCATAACAGAGCAAATTCACACAAAATGTCTGTTGAGATTTGCAATATATTGTCCAAATCAAAGTAATTTAAAAACTGAGATGTAGAAAAATTGACATAAACAACTTTTACCATATCTTCACATAGAATGTCCCGAACATCTTCGAAAAGCCATAATCTACTGCGCTTCCCAGGATCATCGGGACATTCCTGATTAACAATATCCTTACCCATCAACTGAATCAAATCGTGCATTTGTAGGGTCCCATACTCATTTTTTATCAAGGACCTCTCGATGAGAATTTCTATTCCTATAGTTGTGTAAAAATCACGGCTGTCAAGAACTTCCTTGATATATTCTATACTTCTCCCCTTAAAGAAACAAGCAATATCAAGGAAAATCTCCCTCTCATTGTCCTCCAATGCATCGAAGCTTATCTTGAGAACTCGATTAATAGTTGGTTCAGGAATTTTGGAGAGTTTAAGCATTGTACTTTCCCATGCAGTTTCCTTTCTTCCACGTAAGAATGAGCCCAACACTTCCAGGGCTAACGGAAAGCCGTCAGCATAATGCAGTGCTCTATCTATGAGATCCCTTCGGATTTCCACTTTCTTGCTATTTGGGAAGGCATGCCGACCAAAAAGGTCTAGTGCTTCATTGTCTTCTAAAGCTTCAACTTCATAAACACAATTTATACCATGAGAAGTTAGCAAATGTTTATCTCTTGATGTAACAATGATTCTACTTCCTTTGCCAAACCAATTGCCTTCTCTAGCTAAAGCATTGAGTTGATCCAACTGGTCAACATCGTCAAGAACTAAGAGAACCTTCTTGGAACATAGTCTTTCCCGTATCAAACTAATTCCTCCGTCCACACTATAGATTATTAAATCTCTATGAGATAAGATCTCAGACAGAAGTTTTTTTTGCAAAGCAACTAGACCATCGGTTTGGTTCGAAGTTTCTCTAACTTGCGCCAAAAAACTACAACCTTGAAATTGTCTCTCAATAGCATTATATAGTGCCTTAGCAATTGTTGTTTTCCCTATGCCTCCGGGTCCCCATAGACCTATCATCATAACATCATCCTCAGCTGACTCTTTCTGTGACAAACATATAAGTTCTTGAACTCGGGAATCTATTCCAACTGGATACTTAGCAACATGTAAGGGTATATGGTTGAGATGACTTGATAATTTCTTTACGATGCACTGTATGAGCTCCGCTTCATCTCTGATAATCACTCAACATAAAGAGAAACATGTGGCATTTCAAAGCTATAACAGGAATTCAACCTCTAATTGTCATATAGAGACTTTGATAAAAAGATTAGCAAATAACAAGATGAAAAGAAATAACACATTTGGGTGAACCTGCGTCAACATCTGCGCAAGGAAAATTACAAAGACCTTGCTCCTGAAGACAATAGTGACGCGGGTACCATAAACACAATTTATCTAAGACGAATTTCTAATTACCAACACAACAAGAATCGAATTCAAAGAATTTGTTAGCTTTAAGTTTCGGTTTTTTGACTTTTGTGCTTACCTGCCATTTAGGTCCCACCCATACAAGCTACCGGCATCAAAGAGAGCCTTCTTCCATCTCTTCACTTTCTCCGAATCCTTTCCTAACTTGAACTCATGCTTAGCCATAGCTCTCCCATAACTCTCTCTGACCCCTCTCACTTCTCTCGGTTCCACTTTGTAAAACACCGGGAACACAATCAGGCCCTTTCCCTCCTTGCACTCCATGATTTTTGTTACCTCTTCCAAACACCAGGGCGAGGAAGCGTAGTCCTGGGAGAAAATGATGATCGCGACATGCGATTCCTCAATTGCCCTCATGAGTGCCGGCGATATTTCCTCTCCTTTCTGAAGCTCTTCGCGATCCACAAAAGTGTGTATTCCTTTCTGGTCAAGAGCCGCGTAGAGATGACTGAGGAAGTTGTTGCGGACGTCCGCGCCTTTGAAACTCAAGAACACATGGTAATTCCTATTCGGATTCGTAGAAGCAGCCATTGAAGGAGCTGATGAATGATGTGCTTCAGGAATGTTCACTATCTGATAAGGGTTCCAAAGAAAATTAGACGCAGATCAGATGTAGAATTTGTGCCCGAGTCCACATTTATTTCGGGTGAATTTCCTAAAAAACCCTAAACTTTAGGTCAAGTCCCAAATCCACCCCAAACTTTTTTTTGTCTAAGAAAAGACCCTAAACTTTAGGTCCAGTCCCAAATCTGCCCCAAACTTTTTTATGTCTAAGAAAAAACCCCAAACTTTACGTTTAGTCCCAAATCTGCCCCGAATTCTGTTATATGTAAAAAAAAAATCAGCAAATTTCAATTTATTTTAAAAAATGTACCTCCATGATCCAGTCCCAACTTGACGTGGTACTTCTACGTCATAACAAATCCACATCAACAAAGTAATGGGGCGATAGGTACAGATCGACGTCACATTTTAACTTCGATAACAAATCAAATCAAATAAAAATTGTTGAAATTCTCTAAAATAAAACCATTCTAGGATATGAAAGTTAGGGATGATAACAAATCCACCCAAAATTTTTTTTAATTTAAAAAAAAACCTAATTTTTAGGTTCAGTCCAAATTTGCTCCGAACTTTTCTTTGTCTAAAAAAAGCCCAATTATTTTGTTGATGTGGATTTATTATCGACATGAAAGTACCACGTCAAGTTGGGACTAGATTACCAGGGTATATTTTTGAAAATAATTGAATTTTGGTGATTTTTTTAAACAAAACAAAATTCGGAGATTTGGACTGAACTTAAAGTTTGGGGTTTTTCTAAGACAAAAAAAGTTCGGGGTAGATTTGGGACTGGACATAAAGTTTGGAGTTTTTTTAAGATAAAAAAATTCAGGACAGATTTGAAATTTAACCTAAAGTTTGAGATTTTTTAGGGAATTAAGCCCATTTATTTCTCGTGTTTCTTTCTGACTTTAGTCTTCTTCGTGCGGAAACCGCGTTTAAGAGCCCCACACTCAACATCACAATTCACAATCAGGAGCCCCACACGCACTATCAAAAGTTTGTGAATCATGCACGTCACGTCCGATTCATAAATATGTCCGTTACTCGATTAATAGGCAAATCGTCAAAAAAGAAATTATTAATTATGAGAAAAAAAATTGAGAGTACACTTTTGCATTTGGTGATGTGTGAAGTGTGATGCCCAATCGAAACGTTTAATTAGGCGTCATAAGGGCAAAATTAAAAGATATTTCCATGTCGAGAAACCTAAGTGTTAAAGTAATTGATGTTCTAATGTTGCCTCAATGATTATTTGGATGATCCGATGTAATTGAATTGTCTGGTTGGCAATAATCCTCTTATTTTTGTGATAGTTTTTACGCGTTTGCAATAACAGATGCAGAGAAAAGAAGATTCATTTAATTTACTATAAGCTAGTTTGATACAATCCAAGAATTAAAAGAAACCATTTAGATGAGAATTCGTATACATCATTATAGTATGTGATTTGATTTAATTATCCAATTTCACGCGGTCCCCAACAGCATTGCCGACTTTTGGCATGGGGTCCAATGCCAACCATTTCGTGACACATCGAAAATGATAAAAAAAAGAGAAGAAGGTGAAAAATTGAGTAAGAAAAATTGGATGGGCCCCCACCATCTATACTTCTTATTATACGATTACTTAGTTCAGAATTTGTGCGAATAGTTCCTTAAAGGCTAAATTCGTCCCCCCAACGAGATTCCAGGATCTGCCACGCACAGATATTACGATTTGAATTTAGACTTTTAACGAAGAAAATAATACCCATTGAGCAATTCTTTAGATTAGCCAACTTCGTCCGTTCTAAAGCTCTCCTATCACTGAATTATAATTTTTTTTTCTTAATTTGCTAAATCTTCTTGAATTTTTATTTAATTCTGAATCGAATTGAAATTCACATTGGGTTCCCTAAGCTTAATTATATGTTACACTTTTCACAAGAGATATAGTCGACGTTCTAGATACTTAAAACTTGTGAATTACAGACATTGTGCAGGTTAGTGATTACATGTGAATGCTGTTGGACAAAGTACAGCTTGCTTAGGATGCAATTACCCGATTAATAGAATCATCATTAGCTTAAATAGTTTATTATTATCTGGAAAAAAAAACTACTTTTTGTCCAAATACTTCCACATTTTCCCGAATCAAATTCACATATTTTAAATTTGTCTAATGAAGTCCTGTTTCACAAATTCTCTAATTAAGTTCCAACTTAAACTAAATCGGACCACATTTCATTGAAGTGACCATCGGACGATGCTAAAGTACGGTGCAAATAGAATATGCGGGTCTCCACGTGGATATGTATGGAAAAATTTAGCCAATGAAGACAACTTTGAAATATGTTGTGCGTAAAATTTAGCCAATGTGGAAGCCCAAGTGGACGTCTACATTAGAAAAACTTTATCCATATCATAATATGACGACATCTGACGGCCACGTCAACCAGATTTGGTGCAGAAGGGACTTGATTAGAAAATTTGTAAAAATAGAAAGATTTGATCAAACAAATTAAAAGTGCAAGGATTTGATCTCAAAATGCGTGAAAATATAGGAATAAAAATAATTTTTTTCTTTTATTATTTCCCATTGTCAAAGAACTGCAAATGGGTAATATATAAGTAATGTCAACACCGGGATGATGAGTTTTCATGATGATGATCGCGAGATGCCTAGCCTTTTTGGCCCTAATGTTGCAAAAACTTAGGGGAAGTTTCAAATGAGGGCATGGAAAAATCTTATATGGAAATGCATCATAGAGCTATAACGTCATTTTTCAACGCGGGCCATGTAAAATTGGGGAAATCCGAATCCATCCAACTTGTTACCACCGTTGTGAAATCAAAATTTGCGTATTTGTAAATTAGAACTTCATATAAGTGATTTATAGACCCATGAAAACTTGCTAAGCTCTCGGTCCGTAGAAAATCTTGCCCTTTGGTGATTATGCAGACATTGCATATGATTAAAGCTGAACTTGCTTCTCTCAGTGGCCGGAGAAGATGGTGAAAAAAAAAAAGGAAAAAGAAAGAAAAGGAGAAAAGAAAAAAGATAATTAAAAAAATTATTTAAAAAAATAGAAAAAAATTATTAAAAGTAGTGCATGAAGGAAAATCAAGTTAGATTTTCCATAACAAACGGCGGAAAATATTTTCCGTTTCTTTTTCATATTTTAGCCGATCACCGAAAATGTGTCATTTTTCAGGAAAATGGCTTTCTGAAAAATATTTTCCACAAACGTTACATTTTTCGCGAAACAAATAGAGCCTAAGTTTTTTATTTTTTTTTTGGAAATTGTTCCGGTTGGCTTTTCCTTCTTTGCCTCTCTTTCCCCTTAAGTGGATTCCTGGGTTTGTTGGCGATGAAGATAGTGCTGGATCCATGGACTAGCTTGTCAAGGCAATGATTCGGCTAAAAATAGTAAGGTTATTGACTTGCTTATCTGCCGGGGGTCTCCCTTTCGGTTTAGGAGCCCCACACGCACCATCACAATCAGAGAAATTTCTGGAGTTCAGAAAGTGATTGGCAATATCATTTCCACTTCCTCGAATTTTGCGTGTTGAATGGACGACGGCTTCGGGCCGGCAAGACTTAAACGAAGGGTGATTAATGGGATGGAAAGTGAGAAAGAGAATGAACTTTAGGGTGACCCAATGAAGAATACAAAGGCAATCCTAGTATGAACTTGACTTTACCAGTATTCTCCGAGGAAATCACTTGGCATTTTCGCTTGCCCAATGAAATGGGACTCGACTCTTCCAACGGAGTAGAAGAAAATAAACAATATATCTATGTTATTAGGATTAGCATAACAGACAATCACAAACTGATATTGATTGAACACATTTACCTAAATATATTTTGACCCATAAAAACCCTCAAAGTGATACCATTACCTCAAATTTACCGTCTGTTACAATTCCATCTAATTTCGCCATTACAATGTCATACGTGACAGTTGACGAAGGTAATGGTATTTGCAAGGCTCACTTATGTGGAAATTTTTATGCATGATGACCATATCGCCATTTTTCGATGGAGACCTATGTGAAATTGGGGAACCCCGAATTTACCCAACATGTCTCGACTGTTGTTAAGTCAAAATTGCATATTTGCAAATTAGAACTCCATATAAGTGATTGGTAGAACTATTAAAACTTGCTAGGCTCTCGGTCTATAGAAACTCTAGCCCTTCGGTGATTATGCCCAAATTGCCTAATCCTCTCCTTCCAAGTAGGAAAATAATTACTTCATGTGATTAAAGTGTCCTGCTAATCTCCAACAAAGCCAATCCCAATCACTATGATGAGCCCAGCCAGGGGAAAATTGACATCAACCCTGAGAAAAGCATCTTACCTAAAATGTGAAGGCCTAATCTCTAAGAAACTCCCAATTTTAGGTTTAGATCCAAATCTATCCCGAACTTTTTTTTATTCCATAAAAAATCATAAACTTCTAATGATTTCCCAAATTTGCCCCGCAGTTAGGTTTCCGTTCAATTTACACCGTTAAAGTCTATGTCTTTTTTTTTTTTTTATCGTTTGACATTTTCTCTCCCCTTACCCTCGCCCAAGTGCCACATCATTGACTGTTAGAACTCTCCCTCTTCTCTCTCTCTCTCCACTGAACCAAAGGAAAGGTTAGCAGAAAAACTTCATTTTCTTCTTCAGCATCTAGAGGACCGTGAACCCGCAAATCGGGCGGTGGTGTGCACCCTATACGAGGTCCTTCAATTCTGCGATGACATTCACTGCATCCTCACCCCCAACCTGGAGTGATGGTTTCATCCCCCAAGTTCTTGATGCGCCTCCTCACCGGCGTCTCGTCCACCACGTCAGATGACACCTTCCTCTTCGTCCCCGACTCTGTCACCTCCTTCAGCCCCACTGTGATCACCAAGGGCTTCGACCTGACCCGCTCCATCTTGTGGGTCAATGCCTGGACGGTCTCCGCCAATGGAATGGTCACCCAAGCGAGGGAGTACCTCAACACCTCGCTCATCGTTAGGCGATTCAGCGACTCCCCGCAATGGGAGAGCTGAGAAACCCTCGTTGCATTATGCTAGTCACTGTAGAGAGCAGCGTATTTAGCCGGATCGGATAGTCCATGCCTGGTTTGGTTCTCGCCAGACAGCAATCTCGTTGGTTGCGGCAGTAATGGCCTCGGAGATTTGGTCCTCGTCGATGGGGACAACTTTGTCACTGATCTCGAGGTAGATCTCTAGGCGATTAGCGTATGGGTCGTCTTGGAGTCGCATGATGACAGGGATTTGCGTGCGAATGCCCTGCCCCAGGACAAGTTGATGGATGATTTTTCTTATCCAAGAAAGGAAAAAAAGGAAAGTCAATTACACGTGAAACTTGACCATTAAATTACTTAGCGGAAAATAAAAAAAAGAATATAGAAATGGCTAGACATTTTTTAGGGTAAAAATGGATTTCTCTAGCATAAAATCGATTTCTCAACATCAATTTTCATCCCAGGTTTTCAAAATCCACGACTTGCATTCCGAGTTTTGTCACTAAAATTCAAGTTGTACCTGTTATCCCTGCTTATTCATTAAATTGGCCTTTTCTTTTCCAAATTACTCCCACATAGGAACCTTAAAATCTAATCCCTTTCTCTCTCTTCTTTCGTAGATCATAAAAAGAACCATCAAAAACTTCTCCAAAAAAATAAATAACCGAAAAAAAAACAGTTAGTTCGGCTAGCATACATATCGATGGCTCCATCTTATGTACTACAAAATTAATGAGATTATTACCAATGAAAAAGACAAACTAAGAGTTATTTACTAAAAATCATAAAGTATGGGAGCTAATTGCAAATATTCAAGTGAAAATACACGCAATTCCTTTTTCCTTCTTAATTTTCCCCCCATTTCTTTGATTTTTTTCCCCTCGATGATGCCTATAGAATGACAAACACGGTCCAGAACCAGGCCTGGTCCATCGTGACATAATTGAGGATGCTTGAACTCATCGATGTGGCTGTCACCGATTCAAGATTCGAAATCAATTCCACCCTACTTTTGATATTTTCTTCAATTAAATTGGCGTGTATATAGAGATTTTTAATTAATTGATGGATGAATTTTAGGCCGCATTATCCCCTAACAATTAATTTTTGGGAAAAGTGTCAGAAAAGGTATATACCAATTGCATTAGTGCCAATTTAGTCATAAACTTTTTGACTTAGAATCAATTCAGTCCTTCCAGCTAATTTTGGATATATATTACCGACGCGGACACCGATTGGCCTATGTGGCACCATCGGCGCTGATGTGGACAAATTTTAATAATATTTTAATATTTTATTGAATTATTTATTTATTTTTTCTTTTCTTTTTCTTTATTTTTTTCTCTTTTTTTTTTTCCTTCCCTTCCATTTTCTTATAGGCGACCGGCCAGAGGCAGGGGTCGACGAGTGGTGAGATCGACCTCGTTGGCCACTGGCGAGGCTCGAGGCCTCGCTAGAGATTGTGAGGGCAGCCTCACGCTAGGCTAGCAAGGCTTACCATTGCCAGATCTGGCATCAAGCCTCACCGGCCATGGGCGAAACCAGACCTCACCGGATCTAGCGAGGTCGTGCCTCCCTAGCCACTAGTAACCGTGAGGCCGCTCTCATGGCCTTTGGCGAGGTCGGGCCTCACCCATGGCCGGCAAGGCTTGACCCTCGTCAGTGGCCGGTTGCTCAGGTGAGGTCAGCCCTTGTCTGCCACCGGAGAAAAGAGGAGAAAAAAAAGAAAGAAAAAATAAAATAAACTTCGAAAAATATTAAAATATTATTTAAAAATGTCCATGTCACTGCCTGCTATGCCATGTAGGCCGGCCGGCCTTCACATTGGCAATATTCGGCCAAAATTAGCCATAAAGAATGAATTGGCTTTAGGTCAAAATGTTTATGACTAAATTGACACCATTAAAAGGTTTAGAACTAAATTGGAACCAATACAATAGGTCTATGCCTTTTCTGACATCTTTCTCATTAATTTTCACATAGGTTTTCAGCAATTTTTGTTATTTTCTTATACGGTTCCTCAAATAAAAGTTAAAGTATTGCTTTAAAAGTGTTATCAAGAAGGAAATTATCTGATTTTTTTGCCGTTTTTCATCCGAATGTTGAATTCAACGGCTCTCAATTCGTTGAGGGATCTCGTAACATCGATTCCACTTGTAATTTACTATCGCATTATTGAGAGAAGAGTTGGGGGTTGAATTAATGGTGATCTGATTTCTAATCTTGGTAAGGTCGATAACTCGATGGGGATTCATATTAGCTTTGAGGAATGGAGATGACCCGTTCTTCTCTAATAAAACACCTCCTAAGTCACCCCACAAAATAGAACCCTTAAAAATCCACCAGAAGGAAAAGGAAAGAGGGGAAAAATATTTGGAGCTACAATTGCAAAGGGATACTATTTGGTAATTCGGGAATTGTTTTACAATTGAGAACCCTAAGATAATCACAACGAACATACCTAGATCCGTTTTTTCTGTCCCTACTCCTTGTTAAATTAACTAATAAAATAACGAAAACATATTGTGTCATATGATTATATTAGAATTTGGATTGAAAAATCCGTACAAATTAGTGGATCTTCACAGATAATAACATCCCGACCATCCCTTGATTGTGTCATTTACGGTGTACGTTTAGATTAGATTTTCACTTAGTTTAAAACCGTAGTTTTCTGTGCTATAACACCGGCACTTTTCTGTGCAATATGGCATGCTTTGATCTTTGTGAGTGCCTGATGAAAGGCCTGCTTTATTTTCGATGTTTTGTGGTGGTAAACAAAATGAAGAATTTCACATAGTTCAAGAGCGAACTAGAGTGAAAAATACATTCCCTTGGCTTTTTATTTTTTGAGCTGTTTTGTAGTGGGGCTTAGGAATGCGGAAAGGGGTGTGGAATGAGACCGAAACGAGGTTTGGCAGCGTATGATCGACGGTGGTGATTTGTTGGGGAAGGGGCCGGGTCAAGAGGCCCAAATACGGAGTCGACTGAGTTGGCACTCGTGAAATTACACTTTCTGCCTCGCTGAGCCAAGACACTCAAGGGTGCTTTTGGAGAACATTTACCCGCATTTTGGGTTTCCAAAAGTTCTTGAGCCAAAGTTTTGGTATTTGGTATTTGACCAAAATAAAAAAAGTTTTGGTATTTGGTAACACAACTTCAAATATTTTGGTGCCAAATTTTGTATTGAAATTGCTTAAAGCGCAAAGCATGTGAGAGCTTTGGGTTTTAACATCTTCGCTACGCAAGTTTAGAGTTTTTATTTCCAATCTTGACGTCGCTAATATATTAATATTTTTGTTTTACCCTCAATCTTGGATAGTTACAGAGAGAAAGCCGTGGTCCACGTGGCTGGGAAGCTTTTTGGAGGAGGTCGAGGGATGCTGGTGCAGCTTGCCATGAGTTGGGGAACATCGGTAAGCTTTACCGAGGGTCGGTCGCTCGACGCTAGATTCTACTTGCTAATATTGGAGTTGGTGAATACTTCGGGGACTCTTGTTTTTTGTACCGGACAAGCCCACGTGAGCTTAGAGAAACCGAAGTATGAACTGACGACATGTGATCCCTGCGCATGGAATGTCGGGGGTCCCGCTGTCCGGACAGCGGGCGGGGGTTCCGCTCCCCGGTGAGCGGGCAAGGGCTCGGGGGCAGCGCCCCCAAAACAACATCGGGTTTTTTAAATTTGTGTTTAAGCTGACCCATTTGTTGTTGGATCAAAGGGATTCGGATAGGCTTGGGCTTTAGGCCCATTTTAAGTCTTGTATATATTGTACTCATATGAGAGATCATTGTAACGAGTGGTTGTGGTTGAAAACCTAAATATCATAATGGAATTCCTTTGCATGACGTAGTCCTATTCTGGAGTGAACCTGGATAAACTCGTGTGTCAATTTTTATTTATTTTTATTATCTGTATGATTGTTCTGATTCGATTTCGGAGATAACCTATCAGCTGAGGGTCACTTGATGCCAGATCTAGCTTGTCAAGGGTTGAGTGTCGCGTTAACTATTTGTGCGGCCACGGAGGTGCGCCACCTGGAGTCACATGACCTCGGCGACGCGTAGCATGGGGTTGCGCAAAGTCAGCACTGTCACACCCCGTACCCCATGAAGCATGAGCATCCCGCTTATAGGTCGAAATAGTAGCGCGACGCTCCCAGGTTACGGCACCGACCCGAAACCCAAATCAGAGAAAACACGCCTCATGCGGAAACGACGTATATATAATAAATATATATATACACCCAGACAATTTAAAAGCAACCACGAGTGACAAGAGAAAACAAATTACGATTGATTAAACCCCCAAATACATTATCCATCTATAAACAAAAAGGTACATCAAAAGGCCACGAACAAAAAGGGATCGGTGACCTAGGGGTGTCAAACTAACTACCGGAGGGGTACGGTCAAAAAGTGTCGACCCTCACTCCTATGCTGATATCTAACCTACGGTACCCAGTCAGGATAAGAACCCGACGACTCCGAAGAACTCTCGAGTCGCTCTCGATCCTCCTCAGAACTCATGGCTTCCAACTCTATCTCTGGCTCAGGGTCTTGTTCTTCGTACTCGTCTATGTCCATAGGCTCAGGGGCTTCTGCGTCCACCTGCTCTGGAGCTGGATCGACTATCTCCGGCTCGAAAGCTAATCCACCAAGCTCCTCGTGCTCTTCCTCTTCTTCCACAATCTCGTACTCAACCTCAGAATCAGGATTGCCCTCCATATCAACATCTACTACATCACCGTCTGGACATTGAATATCTAGCAGACCCTCTCCCACAAACGGGACGTCGGCGGACCTGATGGGACCGAATTCTACTCCAAAACGATCCCGGAAACACCAGGCTAGGTACTCGTGAGTCTCAAAGTGAGCTAAGCCTACGTCTACCCATACTAAAGCATAGTGTCTATAGTACTTCTCCCCGTTCCCCACGGGGTGCACGGTCAGCGTACGCTCTATATGGTGGGGAATCCCAAAGCGTAACGGTGCATCGTCGAAGTTCATGGCGGGAGATCTGAAAAGTCGGTTTTACCACAACCGTGAGAAAACTCAGCAAGTAAAAAAACCACTAATCCTAAACTAGGCTAATGTGCACCTCCAGAGGGTAAATAAAACACATAAATAGATAAATAAACCAGTATAACAATCAATATAAGCTCACCCGGGCCCACAGCCCAATTCACTACTCTACCCTGCAGGTTAGACTTTTAATATCAATATAAAACATATTCACTTAAATCGATCCGAAGGCCACGACCCGAAGGCCACAATTTCTCCCGACCCGAAGGCCCGACCCGAAGGCCACAATTTATCTCGACCCGAAGGCCCGACCCGAAGGCCACAATTTATCTCGACCCGAAGGCCCGACCCGAAGGTCACAATTTATCTCGACCCGAAGGCCCGACCCGAAGGCCACAATTTATCTCGACCCGAAGGCCCGACCCGAATGCCACAATTTGAATCACTTCAAACATGTACATCAATGCGTCCAATATTGATCAATCAACGTCACGAGGGATGAATACAAGCCAAGGCACTCAAGGTTAATCGCCCACACTAATATACCAAGCATACTCATTCTCGACTTAGACGCATTCAACTCATCCTCAAGACAATCAATATACTTCCGTTCTCACCCAATCCACTCGACATTGATTCGCACATTTATTACAATTCAATGTAATGCACCTAAGGCCCACCTTGGGCAAATCAAACTTAGTCCTCATGCTCATTGGTGCAGAGTCACAAGATAGGATTTATATAAGTCCTAAGTAACCTCTAAAAATGCCTAACTCCTTGCCATCAACCAATGACTCAACTAAGTATTCAACTTGGATAAATTGCACAAATTCGGTACTCAATGAACAGTACCAGGGGAGGACACATTTTGCCCACTAAACCACAATTAAACACCCTCATTAGGCTCTAATCTTAAACCCCAATCACCCAACAACCAAATCCACTTAATTAAGGTTCAAATAAGCCTAATTAATCCCCAAAATGTCAACTTCCAAGTCATTAGTACTTGAACTTAATTAGTGCCACACTTAGACAAATTATGCAATTTCGGTACTGATGAACAGTACCAGGGCAGCAGACTAATTAGGCCTTAATTCACCTCTAAATCATTTCATTAAGCACTAATTAGGTCCCCTAATCACCCCACACAACATTAGGCATACCTAGACCATGATTAGGCTTAATTAACCCCCTAATTACCCTCTAAAATGCACAAATAAACTAATTAAGGGTTTAGGGGTTTATACTCGCCTAAAATCGACTCGAGGCGACGGGAGCGGGCGTTCGATTACCGACACGCGGTGAGAATCGACGGCGGCGCTCCGGGGGCAAGCCGGCGGTCACGGCGGCGCCGGTGTGGTTCACGGCCACACACACAACCGGAACAGGGGAGTTGCTGGGCGTACGGGCTGAGGATGGTGGAGAGAGACGGTGAGGGTGAGGTGGTCGACGAGGGCGGCGCACGGCGGTGGGCGGCGGCGCGGTGCCAGCGAGGTGAAGACCGGCGGCGTTTCTCTCTCTCTCTCTCTCTCGCCTGGAACAGCTGCTGTGGGGCGGACAATGCAGAGGGTGGGGCTGGTCGACGGAGGCTGGGGCGGTGCCAGGGGGTGCTGTGCGGCGGCCAGAGGTCAGCAGCTCCGGCGGCGCGGCTGTTCCGGCGTGAACAGTGGCCGGCGGAGCAGAATGACAGAGGAGCGGCGTGAAAAGGACGATCGTGAGGCTGCTCGGGAGAGAGAGAACGTGAGCTGAGAGAGACTGAGGAGAGAGAAGAAGCAGGTCAAAAGTGGTCAAACTTGGGTGAGTGGAGTCCAAGTGTCAACAATTCAAGGGTTTGGACAATTTGCCCTTGAATCCAATGGCTTAGGTTCACTCCTCTCCAATAATTCAAGGGTATAATGGACAAATGCCCCTAACCAAGGCTGACCAGGTCTGGTTTGGTCTACTTAATCTTAGTTAGTCCCCAAATTTTATCCAAATTTCGGAATAAATTAAAATGGCTTAGGGGCATTTTCGTAATTTTCCGATCCAGAACCGAAATTTCAATTTTTGTCCATACCGGTCCTATATGTTCATGGGAGACATAATACGGTGTCGGATTCGCGAAATTCACTTTCTACGCCTTCGAAAATCGCCTGCGAAGTCCCGGGAATAAAATAATATTATTTTTCCAATTTTTGCCGAAATTCCCGTTTTTGTCCAAAACCACTCTAAATGTACGTGGCCACTCCAAAATGACCTTGGCCGTGAAAAATAACCTCAAACGGCCTCCGAATCCTGCCCCGGTGCCCACGGGGGCAAAACCGTAATTTTCCCAATTTTTGTCAAAATTCCTATTTTCAGCCGTTCTTGTCCCAAACTTACTTGGCCACTATAAAATGACGTCCGTCCTACAAAATAGTCATAATTACCCTTGAAATTTTGATATCGGAGTTCGGCTCAATATCGCGATCAAAATAGCTCGTTTTTTTTAAAATCTTAGGATCTCTCACTAACGGGTGGCTGTTTAGGTGTTACGCGTATCGACCTAAGACTGTCCGAGTCTCGATAGTCTCAAATCTCGAGAGAAGGTAAGAGATTATCACTAGTACCGGGGGTCGCGATCGTTCGGATAAAATTTGGAATTTGTTTGTCAGGCGTACTTTCGGTCGTGCGGAATCACCCGCGATCCAATCGTACGTTACTAACTATATCAAATCCATTATCTTCCTAAGATCGGCCCATATTGGCTCAAGATATTCCCTCGACGTTTCTCGAAATCAGTGTCCAATCGCGATCGGTTTCTCGGTCCACGTACCTGTTCCTATTTAGCCTTTCCCATTTGGTTAGTATCCCGTGATTGATCAAGTCCGGGCGAGGCTCACTAAAATCACACGAGAATTATTATACGCTTTACTGGTTCCGATAACGGGTCAAAATTCAGGATGTTACAAGCACCGATTCTAGTGTTGCGCCCCCTGCCTGAGCTTTCATCTGCAACTGCAGGTTCCTCCATTCTCTTTTTTTTTTCTTATTTAAAAAAAATGCTTTGCAAGAAGTATTTTTACAAGGTATTTACCAAACACTATTACTTTTTAAAAAAAATCCTCCGAGTCAAAATCCTTTGCTTAATGCAAAGCCTTGAAGCTGAAGCTCTCCCTTTGTACCTATCCAATGCAATCTGTCTAGTGACAATAGAGTAGTCAACTAATCTTCTCTGTATAGACCTTTTGATTTGTGAGACAATGAGATCAACAGTTTCCCAAAGATATAGATTATATTAGATTGAGTAAAACTTACTATCTCAGAATTTTAGAGTATGAAGTGCTGACATCATTAATTGGATTAAGAGAGGTGACAAACGTCCATATGATAAATTTCACAGAGCAACTTGGATGACCATGGCCATTCAACAAGAATCCCATTAATTTTGAATTAATGCACTCAGCATCACAAATCATAAAGAAACAGAGGGAAAAGAAGTCCTCAACCATGTCAGTAGCATGATGCGAAACCTCTATTTCATAGTGATTTTGAATTCTGATCGAAGGAGCAGACATTTTCAAATTTCTAGTAGAGACCCAAGAAAGAAAAAAGCAAGAGGCATTAGAATCAAAATCACCGCGAATCACTTCCTCAACAAAAGTCGTGACCAATTCGACAGGCATGTTCTGCAAGCCATACTCTCACCATAGTTAAGCTCTTCTCTGTAAAGTTATGTTTTACTGGACTATCTTCTTTCCTCGGTGTCTCTTGAAAATTGTCTTCTTCTGAGTCTCTTTCCTTGAAACTCCAATTTGTTTCTATCTGCTGATGGTGTTGGAGTACAGAATCATCCTCCTGTTGCTTGCATATTAGACGGAATCCACACTTTCTTATGTTACCTTCCCGCGTTGTGAAGCAAACTTGGAAATGGCTCCAATCGTTTTGCAGAAGCTTCTCTACTCCGCTCATTCTCTCGCGTGGGTAATATGCAAGCCATACACGACCGGATTCCGATGGACATAAAAGGGTCAAACTCGAAATCAATTCTTGTCCATTAACAAATATTTTGTGCTCACATTCAATAAGGTATTCTCCTCCTTCCTTCTTGTCAACAATAACACAGAGTGCTAGTCCTAAAAACTTGTCATAGAAGTCCTGAGGAACCATGAAAGATATGAAACCCTCTTTACAGTGGACAATCCATTCTGGCATCTCTCTTCCCTTTAGGGTAATGACGACCTTGCTCATCTTCAAGAGTTTCTGTCATGCATATTGTACACATATAAAGCATCCATAGTTTGAGAGAGAGAGAGAGAGAGAGAGAGAGAGTCTGACCTCAAGTGATGACCCATCAGCAAGACTGACCCCTTTGCTTTGCTTGCATTTATAAATAAACAAGTCTTTCCAATAATCATACTTGTTGATGCATGTCGGCAAATGAGTAAACTTGTTATTTGGAAGATATAGGTACGCCAATTTGGGAAAACTGGAAGAACTCTCAAGGAAGTCAACTTCTGATAGATTGCAACCATTAACTCTCAACTCCTCTAGATTTTGGAATCCCAGATTGCCATCAGGATCAGTTGAATCCTTGAGGTTCTTTGGAAACGTGACAATATTCAAGCAATGATCAAGTATAAGAGACTTGAGATTTTTCAATTTATAAATGCTTGATGGAAGTGTTGTGAGGTTTTTGCAATGTGATAATTCTATTGTCCTCGCTGAGACAAGATTTTCAATTGATGTAGGGAGTTCTTTAATAGCCATATGTTTTAGATCAAGGTCTCCTAGATGTTCCATCTTTTCCGGAATATCAGGGAACTTCTCAAGTTTAGGACAACCTTTGAGACTAAGGGTTTGAAGAGATTTTATCTTGAGTATTCTAGGAAATATACTAAGATTAAAGCATGATTGTACCCGCAAAGATTTTAACTTGTCAAGATATCCGACGGATTGGTGAACCTCCACCAAGCTTTTGCACAAATTAAGATCCAAGCTCTCCAGATTTGGAACCATTGAAAGGTCAGGAACACTAGCCAGGGACTTGCACTCCCAAAAATTGATGGACTTCAACTTTCTAAAATTCTGCAAAAACACACTAGTACAGTCATCGAGCTTTGCAAATATTTTCACAGCTATAAGAAGGGAAAGCTAATCATCACAAGGGCCTACCTCAAATTTGCCCCCTAATTGTTTGATATGACTTTTCTGTAAATCGAGTCTAACGAGTTTCTTCGGACCAGAGCCAAATTCTAGTTCCGAGGCATTGGCCCATTCAAGACATCTTAGCTCGTTAGGGAGACGAATAGGACCTTGTGAGAAGAAATGCACTTCATGCAAAATGAGCATTCTCAACATTTTCATGTTTGTGAAAGCTTGAGGACTAATGGTTATCTCTTCTGGTGCGGGCAAGTCCAATACTATGGCCTTTACTGCATTCGTTCCCTATCCATAACAAAGCAAATCGTCAGACAAAATTTCTGATTGAGATTTACATTTAACTGCATGAATAAGAGTAATGTAAAAATTGAGATTAAGCAAAATTGACATAAACAACTTTTACCGTATTTTCACGTAGAATGTCTTGGACACTTTCGAAAAGCCATAATCTACTGCGCTTCCCAGGATCATAGGGACATTCTTGATTAACAATATCCTTACCCATCAACTGGATCAAGTCATGCATTTGCAGGGTCCCATTCTCATTTTTTATCAAGGACCTCTCAATGAGAATTTCTATTCCTATGGTTGTGTGGACATCACAGCTGTTAAGAACTTCCTTAATGTATCCTATACTTTTCCCCTTAAAGAAACAAGCTATATCGAGGAAAATCTCCCTCTCATTGTCCTCCAATCCATCAAAGCTTATCTTGAGAACTCGATTGATAGTTGGTTCAGGAATTTTGAAGAGTTTATGCAACGTACTTTCCCATGCAGGTTCCTTTCTTCCACGTAAGAATGAGCCCAACACTTCTAGGGCTAATGGAAGGCCGTCAGCATAATGCAGTGCTCTATCTATGAGATCCCTTCGTATTTCCACCTTCTTTCTATTTGGGAAGGCATGCCGACCAAAAAGGTCTAGTGCTTCATCGTCTTCTAAAGCTTCAACTTCATACACACAATTTATACCATGAGAAGTTAGCAAATGTTTATCTCTTGATGTAACAATGATTTTACTTCCTTTGCCAAACCAATCGCCTTCTCCGGCTAACGCATTAAGTTGATCCAACCGATCAACATCATCAAGAACTAGGAGAACCTTCTTGCAACATAGTCTTTCCCGTATCAAACTAATTCCTCTGTCCACACTATAGACTGTTAAATCTGTAGGAGATAAGATCTCAGATAGAAGTTTTTCTTGCAAAGCAACTAGACCATTGCTTTGGTTCGAAGTTTCTCTAACTTGCGCCAAAAAACTAGAACCATGAAATTGTCTCTCAATAGCATTATATAGGGCCTTAGCAGTTGTTGTCTTCCCTATGCCTCCAGGTCCCCATAGACCTATCATCAAAACATCATTATCAGCCGACTCATGCTGTGACGACCATATCAGTTCTTGAACTCGGGAATCTATTCCAACTGGATACTTAGCGACATGTAAGGGTGTTTGGTCGAGATGAATTGATAATTCCTTGACGATGAGTTGTATGAGCTCCGCTTCATCTCTGATGGGCACTCAAAAGAAAGAGATACATGTTTTAGCATTTCAAACCATGGCGGGAATTCAACCTCTAATGTGATAAGGAAAACTTCATAAGAAGAATAGCAAATAATAATATAAAAAGAAAAAAACACATACCAGCGCCAACATCTGCGCAAGGAAAATTTCAAAGAACCTGCACCTGAAGACAATAATGACTCGGGTACTATGAATCACACTATTTACCTAAGACAAGAATTTCTCATTATCTCCATAGAAAGAATCGAATTCGAAGAATCTGCTAGCTTGAAATTTTGGTTATTCGACTTTTGTGCCTACTGCAAATTCAAAGCAGTTGATGCATCATTTGGGCAATTTAAACATACACATACGATTTGACATGTAACAAACAATCACGAGTTAACAATCGCAAAGCATTGCGTCACATTTGTGCATACCTATCATTCAGGTCCCACCCAGACAAGCTACCGGCATCAAAGAGGGCCTTCTTCCATCTCTTCACTTTCTCCGAATCCTTCCCGAGCTTGTACTCATGCTTAGCCATAGCTCTCCCATAACTCTCTCTCACCCCTCTCACTTCTCTTGGTTCCACTTTGTAAAACATCGGGAACACAATCAGGCCCTTTCCCTCCTTGCACTCCATGATTTTCACGAGCTCTTCCAAACACCACAGTGAGGAAGCATAGCCTTTAGAAAAAATGATGATTGCGACGTGCGATTCCTCGACCGCCCTCATGAGCGCCTGTGATATTTGATCTCCTTTCCTCAGCTCCTCACTATCCTGAAAAGTATGTATTCCTTTCTGGTTTAGAGCTGCATAGAGATGACTGAGGAAGTTCTTGCGAACGTCCATGCCTCTGAAACTTAGGAACACATGGTAATTACTATTCAGATTTGAAGAGGCAGCCATTGAAAGAACTGATGAATGCTGTGCTTCAAGAATGTTTCTATCTGATGGGAGTTCCAAGATGTAGTTCTCATCTATAATATATCACATGGTTCGTGGAGCAATGGAACGAAGACCAAAGAAAGTTAGACGCGGATCAGATTTTCCCCACTACCATTCATGTGTGTTGAATTGTTATGGGGGGGGGGGGGGGTGTGTGGTGGTGGTTGGGGGGTTGTCTACTTCATTGAATTTTGCGTGTTGAATAGACAGACGACTTCGGGCCGACAAGTTTTAAACGAGGCGTGATTAATGGGATGGAAAGTGAGAGAGAATGAACTCTAGCGTGACTCAATGAAGAATACGAAGGCAATCCTAGTATGAACTTTGCTTTACATTAATAGGATTAGCATAACAGAAAATCGCAAACTGATATTGCTTGAACACATTCACCTAAACAATTTTTCGACCCCTAAAAACCCTCAAAGTGGTACCCCTGTCTCAAATTTACTGTCGATAACAATTCCATCCAATTTCGGCATTAAAATGTCATAGGTGGTGGTTGACGAGTCTAACAATGTTTGCAGGGCATGCTTGTATGGAATTTTTATGCATGATGACCCGAATCTACCCAAATTTGGGGTGTCTACTTCATTGAATTTTGCTTGTTGAATAGACAGACAACTTCGGGCCGACAAGTTTTAAACGAGGCGTGATTAATGGGATGGAAAGTGAGAGAGAATGAACTCTAGCGTGACTCAATGAAGAATATGAAGGCAATCCTAGTATGAACTTTACTTTACATTATTAGGATTAGCATAACAGAAAATCGCAAACTGATATTGCTTGAACACATTCACCTAAACGATTTTTCGACCCCCAAAAACCCTCAAAGTGGTACCCTTGTATCAAATTTACCGTCGATAACAATTCCATCCAATTTCGGCATTAAAATGTCATAGGTGGTGGTTGACGAGTCTAACAGTGTTTGCAGGGCATGCTTGTATGGAATTTTTATGCATAATGACCATATCGACATTTTTCGATGGAGATCCATGTAAATTTGGGGAAACCTGAATCGACCCAACTTGTGTCTACTGTTATTAAGCTAAAATTGCATATTTGCAAATTAGAACTCCATATAAGTGATTGGTAGAACTATGAAAACTTGTTATGCTCTCGGTCTATAGAAAATCTAGCCCTTTGGTGATTATGCACAAATTGCCTAGTACTCTCCTTCCACGTAGGAAAATAATTATTTCATATGCTTACAGTGTCCTGCTAATGTCCAACAAAGCCAATCCCAATCACCATGATTATCTCCGCCAGGGGAAAATTGACATCAACCCTGAGAAAAGCATATCCCCTAAAATGTGAACAGACATGACTCCCACCTCTCTCCACATCCTCAAATTGAGCGTGCTTGCACTATATAAATGAGATAAGTAACTATACTGCACAACTTTTGATTCTCTTGGTACCGGCGATGGTGAAATTACCTCGAAAACAAAAAAACAATGAGATAAGAACTCCTCTTTTTTCTTACTTTTATGATAAAAGTGACTTTCAAATGATCGTATCAATAACGAGTTAGATCTAAATAAGACACGATGTGGGCTAAATTATCCACATATGAGATTGTTTATATTTGATGATATGAGGAATCGACTATTGTCTGTCTCATTCATCAATATATTTGTTCGTCAATCAGTAGACTAATTCAAACCATATCACAAGAATAAGGAAAGACTGATAAAATGGAACGATTCGATGTCTAAATAGAATCGGCCCATTGTAATAATATGTGAAACAAAGTAAATACCCCTTATGGGGTGACGCCCTCAAGAGGATCGCTAGCTAGCGTTGGTAGCTATTTACTGTCCTTTATGAAGTATAAAGGCAGGAAGGGAAGAGGAGGCTGGAGGGAGGTGATGCTACGATTTTGGAATTTGACCATCTGCGGTAAATTGTACGTGAGATAAACACATGTTAAATGGATTAGTCCTGGATAATAAATGGTGGTAGCGGTGAATATTCATCACCAAAACGTACTGTACTAATTCAGAGAGCTCTTTAGTTGTACATCAAATTTTCAAATGAAATTGCTAATGAGTAAAGAAACTAAGAGAAATCCGACGTCCACTCTTACTATAGGAAAACCATGGTTAAACTTATAAATACACACATTCGGACTCAAATGTCGGCTCATGGAGTCGGACGATTTGTTTTTTTTCCTTTCTATTTCGGAGACAACCTGACGCTGACAATTGAAGTCTAGCGGAGTGTTGTGTTATAGTAAACTGTATTCAACGGCTTCGGAGTAGTTAACTAATCGTGAAATTTGACCATCCAATTACTTAACGGTTAACACAAAAGCGTTATAAAAATGGAGAAGATATTTTTTAAGGTGAGAAAATGGATTTCTTTAGCACAGAAAATAAGCGTAGAAACTCATGTTCCGACAGCTTTTTAGCTAATACAAAAACCGCTTGATCTTGCTCTCTGCACTCATACCCTAGATCATTAAAAGAACTTGAAAAAACTTTACATATTGATGGCTCCATCCTATACGCTACAAATTAAGCAGATTACTATCAACAACAAAAAAAAAATTAAGAGGATTATTTACCAAAAAACTAAAAAGTATGGGAGCCAATCGCAAAAAGCGCAAGTGAAAATATACCCAATTCCGTTTTCCTTCCTCAAATTTTCCCCATTTCTCTTGATTTTTGGACCCCTTGATGAAATTTATAGAATGACAAACATTGTCAAGAACTCGTGGTCTAGAACAAGGCCTGGTCCATCCTGACATGATTGAGGATGCTTGAAGTCATCGATGTGGCTATCACTTATGCAAGATTCGAGATCAAGACGACTCTAATTTTTGGCCAAGTTATCTTCTAACAATTAATTTCAGATAGGTGTTTCTCAGCAGTAGCTAGGTGTCCTTTTCTTATATGATTTCTCAAATAAAGTTTAGTATTGCTTTGAAAGTATTATGAAAAAGGAAATTATCAGATTTTTTTTTCTCTACTTGCCGTTTATCATTCAAATATTGAATTCAACGGCTCTCGACTCCTCAAGAGATCTCCTAAGGTCGATTCCACTTGTAAGTGACTATCGTATTATTATTTATTGAGAGAAGAGTTGGGGTTGAATCTGTTAAAATATGTCTCGAGTTTGAGTCCGATAGAAGAAACCCAATCCGATATTAATTATTATTTGTAGAGGTTTGAATATTTCAAATTGGATATTTTACGGAAGTCCGAAATCAAGTAATACATAATACGGAAATTGCATCCGTGTTGAAGTCGTGATCAAGAACATAATTATTTCCTCTATTGGAGTCCACGTTAGAATACGAAAGTCAGGATTTAGACTTTGTTTGAGATATTTGGAAATTAACTTCTCTGTTGAAGTCGTGAAGAAAAACACAAAGAAAAGAGGAAAGTCCAAGATTTTGGACTTTGTTGACTAATCCCACTTTGATTTTGTTTCCTTCTTCTGTACGTGGCTATTTTTTACTTTCAAAAATTTTGAAGTCCAACGTGGACTTGAAGACCATATTTCGGTCAAACGGGGATGGCATATATATATATATATATATATATATATATATATATATATATATAGGGATTGAAGTCTTGAAGCGCCGTTGTTGATGTGAGATCAGTGAAGCGCCATGTTAAATCGAGTGCTTGGCATGGGCTTTCTTCATGGAATGACATCAATAATTTAGTGTTGAAGCCGATTAAATTTTGTAATTTGATTTGTGTGATTTCTTCGTAAGATTGAGAGATTATTTCGTAAAAAAATGTGGGGCTAAACATTGTGTGAATTATTGGGTGTAATTAGGGGCTATGAAACACTGAGAGTGGTTGAGCAATTTGAGTGTGGTTGTAATTTCTGTTGTATCGTTTGATCTATAATGGAATTCGTTTCTACTCTCCTCATGGATGTAGGTCACTACGATCAAACCATGTAAATATGTTGTTCGATTTATTTTCTTATTCCGTCTATTTTATTGTTCGATCGATTGCTTCCGCAACAATTGGTATCAGAGCTTTGCTTGGCTAAGTTGAAGCGAATCGATGGCGACAGAAAAAGGAAAAGTCAGAATCAATAGATTTGATGGGAAGGATTTTTTTGTTTCTAGAAGTTACAGATTAAGGATTATCTGTACAAAAGGAATCTGCACCTACCTCTATCTGGGGAGAAACCATAGATTATGAAGCAAGCTGAATGGGAATTGCAGGATCGACAAGCATTGGGTGTTATCCGGTTGACGTTGGTCCGTAACGTCGCGATTAATATCGTGAACGAGAAGATTACTATGGGACTGATGGAAGCCCTGTCATACATGTATGAGAAGCCCTTATTAATAAAATATATTTGATTTGACGTTTGTTTAACTTAAAGATGAGCGAAGTGCGTCAGTTGTAGATCATATCAATGAATTTAGTGTGATCGTTAGTTAATTGAGTTCAGTTGAGATTGATTTTGAAAATGAGATACGTGCTTTGATTCTGTTATCCTTATTGATTGACAATTGGAATACTACTATTACTGCTATTAGTAATTCACCTGGGTCAACAAGCTTGACGTTTGATGGGGTTCGTGATTTAATATTAAGTGAGGACATCCCTAGAAGAGAATTTAGTGAACATGTATCTACTGCTTTAGTATGTGAAAATAGAGGAAGAATTGAAACTCGTGTTAGTAGAAGTTATATAAACCCGAATAAATATAGTCAATTTAGGACTGGTAGGGCTGTCTGTTAGAGTTGTGGCAAGAGGAAGCATCTTAGAAGGAATTGCTTTAAGCCGAAAAACAACAAGAGTAATGGAATTAGAATTGAGTCTACTAATGATGTTGTAGCTGTAGCTAACAATAATTTGGATGGTGCTGATTTTGTCTTGTTTGTCGCTAAGGATTCATCGTTTAATGGATGTATTATGGATTTTGATTGTTCGTTTCATTCCATATCAAATAAAAATTGATTTACTACTTATCAGTGCACGGATAATAGTAAAGTGCAGCTAAGGAATAATGCAGATTGTGATGTTGTGGGTGTCGGTGATGTTAGAATTAAAATGCATGATGGTATTGTGAGGACATTAGCTAGAGTGAGGCATGTTATAGAGTTGAAAAAGAACCTAATTTCCTTGAGTGCCCTGAATTTAGCTGAGTGTTGGTATAACTCAGAATATGAAATTTTGAAGATTGTTCGAGGTGCATTGGTGATAATGAAAGGAATCAAGCACAATGGCCTGTATAAGCTTCAAGGTGAGACGTTGACGGATTTCGCTGCGGAGACGTCAGATACATATGTTCGAGAGTCTAAACCATGGCATATGCGTTTGGGGCACATTAGCAAGAGAATCATGAAGGTTTTAAGTGAACGGAATCTATCATGTGGTTATGTTGCTCACGAACTCAATGTATGTAAGTGTTGTAACTTAGATTAACGGCGGAAAGTGTAGTTCAGTACAATTGTTGGAGAAACCACGAAAATTGCCGAGTTTATTCATTTGAATGTTCACAGGTTGTCACGGTTTTCTTTGAAGAAGAGTACCGGATTTATGCTAATATTTAAGGATGACTACTCAAGGAAGACTTGAGTATTTGTGTTTAGACACGAGTATGATGCTGTTGTCAGGATCAAGTAGTTAAAAACTTTGATCGAAAAGAAGACTAGTAAAACGATCAAGCAGGTGCAAACTAATAGTAGAATGGAGTTTGCTCAAAGCTTATAAACAAATTATGCATGAAGGAAGACATAATGAGTCATCGTACTAGTGCCAATGAACCACAACAGGTTGCAGAGTTGATAAGCAGAACATTACTAAAGAATGGCCACAAAATGCTCTCTAGTGCTGGTATGACTAGGAGATTCCTGACGGATGCGCTTAGTACGGCGAGCTACCTAGTGAATAGATCCCTATCTATTGTGATTGGATGTCAGACTTCCGAAGAAATGTGGTCAGATAACATTGCTGATTATTTATCTATTAGAATATTTGATTGCCCATGTTATGTTCGAGTGAGTGATGGTAAGTTCGATGGAAGGGCAAGAAAGTGCATGTTCCTAAGTTATACACAAGGTAAGCAGGGCCATCAGTTGTGATGCCCGGAATTAAATTCACATGTTATCAACAGAAAAGTTACATTTAATGAGTCTCAAGTACTTCTGGCTAGGAGTGATTATAGCAGTGTTCATATGGATCTAAACGGTGTTCAGCTTAAGGTGGAGTTGCAACTAGAAACTCCTAAGGTCGAGTAATGAAATAATCGACATAAATGATACTTATTGCGAGATGGAGTTTGCAGAGCCAACAGTTGCTATAACTGCTGATATTGCCAAAGTATGTATTTGATCTTTTGATTGATAGGGATGTAATAATGGTTTTACTTTATCTGTTGTGAAGGATATTGTGTCACAAAATCTTTGTGGAGCAATTAAAGGTGTATGTAGAGTTGGTATTCTTATAAGGTCCACGGTTATAGCGAAGTTCAAGCGAGGCTCGGACTTGGAAGATATCTCTAGCAATTGAGCCCATGAGGAGTCGTAGGAGAGTAGCAGTGAAGTTTTGATTTTTAACGAAGTGATTGTGACTTGGCTTCAACGTCGAGTCAAGGTGGAGATGATTAAAATATGTCTCGAGTTTAAGCCCGATAGATGAAATCCGACCTGAGATTAACTGTTATTTGTGGAGATTTGAATATTCTGAATTGAATATTTTACGTACATCCGAAATCGAGCAATACATAATGCGGAAATTGCATCCGTGTTGAAGTCGCGATTAAGAACAGTATTATTTCCTCTATTGGAGTTCACTTTAGAATAGGAAAGTCAGGATTTAGACTTTGTTTGAGAAATTCGGAAATTAACTCCTCCGTTGAAGACGGTGAAGAAAAACACAAAGAAAAGAGGAAAGTCCAAGATTTTCGACTTTGTTGACTAATCCCACTTTCATTTTATTTCCTTCTTCCGTACGTGGCTATCTTTAACGTTCAAGAATTTTGAAGTCCAATGTGGACTTGAAGACCATATTTCGGTCAAACGTGGATTGCATAGGTATAGTTCACTTTTTTCCTGCGAGAGGGATTAAAGTCTTGAAGCGCCGTTGTTGATGTGAGATCAGTGAAGCGCCGTGTTCAATCGAGTGCTTGATGTGGATTTTTTTCGTGGAATTACATTAATAATTTAGTACTGAAGCTGATTAAATCTTGTGGTAAGATTTATATAATTCCTTCATGAGATCGAGATATTATTTCGTGAGGGATTGTAGGGTTAAATATTGTGTGAATTGTTGGGTGTAATTGGAGGCTAGGAAATACCGAGCGTTTGAGCGACTTGAATATAGTTATAATTTTCGTTCTATAGCTTGATCTATAATGAAATTCGTTGGTGTTCTCCCCTTGAACGTAAGTCACTATGATCGAAATACGTAAATCTAGTGTCCGATTTATTTTCTTATTCTGTTTATTTTATTATTCGATCGCTTGCTTCCGCAACATAATTTATTGAAAATTATCTAAATTTTCATGTTTTATAGTGACAAACAAAACCGAGATTGCCTTACCAAAAAATTTCCTTACCAAAAAAACAAAACTGAGATTTTCATATAATTTAAGAGCGAACTAATTTCTTATAGAGCAAAAATGAATTCCCTTGACAAGCAATTTGATAATTAAAAAACAATAATGAACCTGGAATGCGATATATCGAACTTCATATTTTCATTAACGTTCGAATTATGGTGGAGGATCAGCAAGAGAAGTGGCCCATCATTTCAGTCATCGAGGCCCATTTTAGTGGAGTTAACTTGAGATTGTTTCAATTCGGGTCGGGCCAAGATTTTGCTCGTGAAGTTACCCAACATTGCTTCGTGCCTTTTGGATTTTGCGTGGCATTTCTGCAAAGATTTGAGTCATACTTCCGATATTGTTCTTGAACGGTGTTAGTTCAAGATAAATCAAAAGTATGAGGAAAGGTTGATGGAACGGGATGATTCGATGTCCATATAGATTCGGTATATCGTTTCCGTGTTGCTCTCGTTACGATAAGATGTCAAATGAAGTACATGATCTAACATTTGCGACGCCCGGAATAGGGTCGCTAACATCGCTAGCTTTCTCCCATCCTTGATAAAGTTTAAATTTGGTCGTGTGCAGTAAATTGTATGTGAGATGAACACCGATCCGATAAATCATATATTTGAAAAAGACACCACTCCCGGATCCTTTGGTTGCGTTTGATCGTCTGGATTTCTAGACAGGATAGGATTGGATAGGATAGGATATGAAATACAAGAGATTTGCTATAGTCTATTTACTGTTTGGTGAATCGTAGTAATAAAGCCGGATATTTTTATATATTACCATATCTATTATTTGTTATGAATGTCATATCAGTGTAAATGAACCTAAAATTTGCACAAAATTGACACGATAAAAATTTCTCACCACACTCTTACCTACATCTTTTTTATTTGGTCATTTTTTTATTATTTTTCCCTCTCTTTTTTAATTCTTTTCTTTTTTATTTCTTTTTTCACATGCCATTATTCTCTAATAAAAATTAATTAAATAGTAAACTATACTAATATACCTAAAATATGTAGTAAATATAAATATTAAATTTATATATATATGAAATTTATATCGTAACATAGAAAGAAATTCGAATATATAAATAAAAATAAGAATAAATAAAAACGAAATTGTTGTTTTTTTTGTTATTTTGAATTTTTATATTAATATTCAAATATTATTGATATTCATATATTATTTTAATTTTATTAGTTTAACATGTTTGTTATACGATAAAAATAACTTTTATATGAATATTAGAAATCCTATCCATCTTTATTCCACCTTCCTTATGAGATAATTTTATCCGGGTTATGTCTTTCCTATATCCAACTTTATTTTGTCTTGGGTAGGTGCCAAACATGGGATAGAATAAAATTTATCTTATCCTGAATTTTATCTCGACTACCAAACGTAACCAATAGTTTATTAACAGTTGGGGGGGAGAGAAGAGGACGATGCTATGATTTTGGTTGTGTGGTAAATTTTATGTGTGATGAACACGTGTTACGAACTAATAAATCGTATATTCGAGAAAATACACGACTGGTGAGTATGATCATGATTAATGATTGTAACCGACA
The DNA here is from genome assembly GCF_021117445.2 of Syzygium oleosum. Lineage (NCBI taxonomy): Eukaryota > Viridiplantae > Streptophyta > Magnoliopsida > Myrtales > Myrtaceae > Syzygium > Syzygium oleosum. Next base: position 9,175,633 of record NW_026607495.1, read on the forward strand.
GTTTAGTAACGCCCTCGAAACCTTCGAGATCTCATGTTCTCTCGCAATGCGATTTGGTCACATGGGCAAGACTATAGTAATCCTTTGGTCTTGGCTGAGTCTCGAGTTCAAAAAGCGATTGGCATTGGCAAATATCATTTCTACTTTTATTGAATTTTGCATTTTAAAATGGACGACTTTGGGCCCGCCAATACTTGAAACGAAGCAAAGGTGTCTTGTCCAATTACGGCAGAATGTCTTTGTCAATAACTCTCTCCTCCATCGGAGCTTCTCCCTCTATCCCTCTGGTGATAGCTCTTGCTCCAAGCCCTAACTCTCCCCGTTTCCATTTTCAATCCACTATAATCCCTACCCCTCCAAAGTCTGATACCTATCTCTACTCTGACCCAACCCTCTCTCTTGCCATTTCGCACAGCCTTCTTGTGCCCTAAACCGAGCTTGCCCTTTCCTGTTAATGGCACAAGCAAGTCTTGGGTAGCACTTTGTTTGGTGAGGCCTGCTTCCAGGTGACCTCTCCGTCGTCTCCACTTCCACGTCAGAGTTAGGGGGCCCTCCATGGTGGGTCAGGTTGCACTTACTCTTACACCACGACAAATCCCCTCAATTCTTCTCCCGTAAACCCTTACAACTTCGCTTCTCATAACCCTGCCCCAGCTAACAAACCATCTCATCCTCACTTCCACCTCTCTCTCCCCTAAGTCTGGGATGTCAGATGCGACGTCATAATATGAAGGACCAGTCGTGTTTTCGCGAATTAGGAACCTCAGTGTTAGGCGCTTCAGCAGTTCTCGTCTCTGGCAGTGCTGCTACCCATAGACTCATAGGCAGGAAATGGTAGTCTCAAGCGCTATGCCAGGTGTGGTCCATTCAGAGGGTTAGTCCTCCTTGGCTCCCAGCAGTTGCGATGGAAAAAGAGGCAGTCTATGATGCTCGCTTGGCTGCCCTGTGTAAGGAACTGGGGGATCTATGGTCAGCTGATGACGTAGTAGTGCTAAAAGGCGACATCCCTGCAGAAAAACAGAGAGAATGTGAGCTGTCCCTGTATGGGAAGTTGTATTCGAAACCAAACGTGAATTTTCAAGCGTTCTTAAACACAATGAAGAGAGCATGGAAAATTGATATGTTAGAATGCGAGTTGATTGAGCCGGGGTTTTTCTCATTTTCGTTTTCCTCTTTAGAGGAAAAGCAAAGAGTGTGGGAATCTGGCCCGTGGTCATTCTCTAGCAACTTACTTGTTCTCCAACCAGGTGACCTGGATACTCCCGACCATTGTTACGAATTTACCCATTGCGCATTTTGGGTACACTTAGTAGGTATCCCCCGAGGGCGCTTATCAGAAGAAGTGATTCGGGAGGTGGCAGGAAAAATGGGCGAAGTTTTGGAGGTGAAGTTTGAATCGAAAGTGGGTGGCCCTCACAAAAGCTGCAAAGCTAGGGTCCGCTTGGACCTCTCTAACCCGTTGAAAACGGGGACCATTGTAGATCTAGAGTACAAGAAACTTTGGGTGGATTTTAGATACGAAAGGCTCCCACATTTCTGCTACTCTTGTGGGCGAATTGGGCATTACGCTACCTACTGCAAAGAAGTCCCTTTTGAGGAGTCGGGTCTCAATGTAAACAAAAGGGGCAAGTTCGGGCAGTGGCTGAGATCGGAAGTTCGCGAACCTAGCCCCTTTTGGAAGATATTCTACGGGACTAATACTCTTGTGTCAGAGGAGGATGAGTTTATTCCGGAAACACCAAGGGAGTTAATTACAAGGGAGAGGGAAATGCCTAGTACTAAGGGTAAGGAAGTTGCAGGGTTACTGGGAGATAAGCCACATGCTGCAAATCCAAAAGAACGGTTCTCACAAACTGTCGGAGATGGCGACAAACAGCAAGATAACACTCAACAAGACATCCAAATGTCCCGTATGGATGTGGCTATTAAGGGCAAATCCGTCAAGACCTTAAGAAAAGAGAAGATAGGTTTGAAATCCTTCAAGAAAGTTGCAGCAGTAAAGAAACAGAAAAAATTCAACCAGCATGGTCTGAGTGAGCTTCTCAACCAATCCTTTAACGAGGAGACGCTCCTTGATGCTCCGATCCATTTGGTGGATGAAAGAACAGAATGGGCTCTGGTGGCTAGCCCTAATAAGCCACCGGGGGTTATATGAAACTTTTGAGCTGGAATTGCCAGGGGCTGGGCAATCCCCTGACAGTCCAGCATCTTGGAGCTCTAGTGGCTCAAGAAAGGCCCGACTTAGTTTTCCTGATGGAAACTAAGAATAAAAGACCAGCAGTTGACAGAGTTAGAAGGCGTATTCAATTTCAATACTCAGAGATAGTGGACCCTATAGGGATAGCCGGCGGCTTGGCGGTGTTATGGAACGATGGAGTGACAGTGGTAGTGGATTACAGTGCTAGTGAGTTTATTGATATATCGTGCAGAGACCAAGACAGTGGAACCCTAATGCGCATAACTTTCCTTCACGCCTCCACAAATTTTCAAGAAAGGATCCAGCTATGGAATCATATTTATTCTATATATTCAGCTAATAGCCTTCCATGGATTTGTGTGGGAGACTTCAATGAAATCCTGTACCATTGGGAAAAAATGGGAGGTATTGGTGTGGAGCATTACTGGTTAGTCGCGTTCCAGGAATTCCTAAACAGGTGCTCTCTTATGGATATTGAAAGTAAGGGCTATGCATTTACTTGGGCGAATAACAGGGAAGGAGCAGCTCTAGTGCGGAAAAGGTTAGACAGAGTCCTTTGCAACATTAACTGGAGAGTGCGTTTCCCTAATGCGGAAGCTATCGCCTTACCGGCAATTGGCTCAGATCACAGCCCAATTATCTTGTCCCTCTCCCCTAGAATAATGAAGCGGAAAAAGGAATTCAAGTTTGAGGCATTTTGGCTCATGGAACCTGAGTGTAAGGAGTTGGTCAAGGTCAGTTGGGTCGAAAAGGAAGACAACTCAGTTGCTTTAGCGAGCAAACTAAAAAAGACCACTGAAGCTCTGGTACTGTGGAGTAAGAAGAAATTTTCCAATGCTTTCAACCAGATCGACCTTTTAAGGAGAAGACTTACAACCCTCACCAATTCGGGCATAGGTGAATATAGTAGAGAAGAAATGCAGTACATTAAAGGCCAAATTGAAATATTGTGGAGGCAGGAAGAGCTATATTGGGGCATGAGATCTCGTATAAACTAGATTAAGTGGGGCGATAAAAATACAAAATATTTCCACGCAGCTACAGTTCAGCGCAGACAAAGGAACAAAATATCAGTGTTGAAAATGGATGATCTCTGGTGTCGTGATCCTAATCGGCTGAAACAACACATAACTGAATTTTATGAGTCCTTGTATGAATCAGTAGGCACCAGGAACTTCGAACCGGTATTAGACCAATGCACCTTTCCAATCCTAGAGGGGATGAATGAGGCACTCATGGCACCGGTGTCATTAGAAGAGGTCAAACAAGCGACCTTTCAGCTAGGGGCAGCTAAGGCTCCGGGACCGGACGGGATGAATGGTCAATTTTATCATCATCATTGGGAGATCATCCAACATGACTTACTTCGGCTAGTTACCAACTTTTTCCAATCCGGTTTTTTTGATCCAGAGCTCAACAAAACACACATCGTTCTCATCCCTAAAGTGCCTAGCCCAGAAAGCATCACACAATTCCGACCCATTAGCCTGTGCAACTTCAGTTATAAGATCATATCGAAGGTAATGGCAAACCGCCTTAAGCCTTGGCTCCCGGACCTCATCGCAATAGAACAAAGCGCCTTTGTCTGTGGGAGGCAGATTCAAGACAACATCCTTATAGTCCAGGAGATCCTTCACCAACTGAGAATAAGGGAAAGAAAACAGAAGTTCCAGGCAATTCTCAAGCTAGACATGCAAAAAGCATATGATAGAGTAGAATGGGACTTCCTATGTGCCTGTATGCTGAAAATGGGGTTCTGTGAGGCATGGGTGTCTTTGGTGAAGCGGTGCATCTCTACCGTATCCTTTAGTGTCAAAGTAAAAGGGGAGCCTTCAGAGTTTTTCCAGCCTTCCCGGGGAATTAGACAAGGAGATCCACTTTCCCCTTACCTATTCATAATCATGGCCAATGTGCTCTCTTTCCTTCTAACAAAGGCATTGCAGGATGGGAGTTTAAAAGGGATCAGAATGAACAGGAATTGCCCTACGCTGTCACACCTACTCTTTGCTGATGACGCCATATTTTTCCTGGATGGTACCATTGGGGAGTGCCAAAATCTGGCCAACATCTTAAATCAATATTGTTTTGCCTCAGGACAAGAAATCAATCTGAACAAATCTGGGATCTTCTTTAGTGCAGGCTGTCCTCAAAATCTCAAGACGAATTTGGCAGCTGAACTAAGAGTACCAATTATAGAGAAAACCGGGAAATATCTTGGCATCCCATCAGACTGGGGTCAAACAAAAAAACAGATGTTTGCATGGATTCTAGCAAGGGTAAACATGAAGATGGAGGGCTGGAAGGAAAAATTACTATCCAAGGCGGGGAAGGAAATTTTGATCAAAACAGTGGTTCAAGCACTTCCCCAATATGCCATGTCGATCTTCAAAATCCCCATTTCAGTATGTAAGGCAATCGAGCAGAAAATAGCTTCCTTCTGGTGGAAACAAAACTCTTCAAAATCGGGCATTCATTGGAAAAAGTGGGAAACACTAAAACAGAGGAAGATAGACGGAGGCTTAGGCTTCAGGGACCTAATTACCTTCAACAAGGCTATGCTAGGAAAGAATGCATGGAGGCTTGATCAAAATCCTTCTGCCCTATGGAGCCAGCTTCTAAAAGGACTCTACTTCCCCAATGGAAGCCTTTGGAAAGCAAAAAAGGGCTCCCGGCCTTCGTGGGGGTGGCAAAGTCTGCTGATGGGAAGGGATGCCATAAGTTCAAAAGTCAAATGGCAGGTTGGGAATGGAGAAAGCATCAATATTAGAGAGGATAATTGGCTGGAATGGGGTGTGATAGGAGGCCCAGCTAATCGAGAAGACCCCCAGAGAGTCAGCGACCTGATTGTTCAAGGGACAAACATATGGAATGAAAGCAGGCTGCATGAGCTCTTCCAAGAGGAAATCGTGAAAGAAATTCTTGCAACCAGGATTATGCCAAACCCGGACAAGGATAAACAGATATGGACTGGGAACACGACAGGGGAGTACACGGTAGGCAAGGGGTACACCAGACTTAGAGCAGCTACACAAACTAAAACAGAACAGGCATCATCATCATATCAACCGCCCCGATCCCTATGGAAAAAAATCTGGAAACTACACACTGAACCAAAGATTCGCTTCTTCCTGTGGAGCGCATGCACAAATGCTCTACCCACATCAGATAATTTGTACAAAAGAAAGGCGCTACCTGAATCGTTTTGCCCAATATGCCGAAAATCCCCAGAAACTACGGAACACCTATTCATCCTGTGCGGCTGGACAAAGGAAATTTGGTCTGATCCGAGAGTAAAGGTCGACGTTTCTCCGTTAAAAATCACAAGAATGGACAAGTGGGTGGATGAAACACTCACCAGAGCCTCAGAACTGTCCTCTCGGGAGGGCCTCGCTAGTATACTGTGGCTGATTTGAAAAGCAAGGAACGCCCTGGTATTTCAACAGAAAATCCTCAATCCGGGAACAATAGTAGATGATGCCTTCCTGCAGAGCAGAAATTATCGCATGCATAGCTCAAGTCAGCCGAATTGCTGGTCGGACAAGATCTCACCTGTACGATGGACACCACCACCATCATGGACGTGGTTCTTCAACGTCGACGGCTCCTGGATTGACGGCAAAACAGAGGGATCGGTGGCCGGCGTGTGTCGAGATCACAAGGGGCTTCTCATGGCCGGGTTTGCAAAGAGTGCGGTAGCTCACTCTCCTCGGAAATCGAAGCCCTTTGCGGTGAAGGAGGCCTTGCTCTGGCTGCGGGAGAGAGCTGCGCGAGGATGGAAAACAGGATGGAAAAACAGCGTGTGAAGTGTGTATTCTGTCTGATAACACCTCCACCATTTCTTTCACTATGCAACCGACAGAAAGCCCGTGGGCTCTAAGAAGTTTGTTTGAAGAGTGTAATGCCCTTCTTGGGCCTTTACAAGGGGTCTCGTTGGCCCACTGTCCACGAGAAGCCAATCAAACCGCAGACTGGATCGCCAAATCCCACCGGAAAGGAACCCTTTCTCCCAGTTGGATGTCTAGACCTTCCCGATCTCTATGGGATTTACTATGTATGGACTCTAGTCAATTCTGTTTTTGTGGTCCGTTCTTTGAATGATATAAAATCAGTTTGTTTCAAAAAAAAAAAAAATACTTGAAACGAAGGGTGATTAATGGGATGGAAAGTGAGGAAGAAAAAAAGAAATTTAGCGTAAAGCCGTGCAGGACACAAAGGCAATACTAGTACGGACTCATCATTTTTCTCAGGCGATTATCAGAATGCTACTTGGCATTTCGCTTGTCAAAATGAGATGGGCCTCGACTCTTCGAAAGGAGAAAAAGAATAGAGAGAGTATATCTATGTTATTAGGGATAATATCGCAAAAAGTCTTAAACCGGTACTATTTCGATCGTATTTACGCTAGATTATTTTCCGATTAATAAAAACCCTTCAAGTAGTACTACTATTACAATTTTACCTTGCACTAGAATTCTGTCCAATTTCATTGTTAAAATGCCGTACGTGGTGGTCAACGAAGGTAACAGAGTTTGTGGGGCACGCTGACGTGGCACTTTTTGTGCATGATGACCATATCGCCAAGGCCCATGCAAAATTGGGGAAACCCAAATTTGACCGACTTGTTTCCACCGCTGTGAAGCCAAAATTGCGTATTCGTGAACAAGAAATTCATAGTGATTAGTAGACCGATGGAAACAAACTTACTAGGCTCTCAATCTGTAGAGAATCTTTAGGAGAATGATCTTTTCATATGATTGAAAGTTTCCTTCTAATCTCCAGCATGCCGATTCCAATCGCTATGATGAGGCCAGCAAAGGGCCAATCGACACCAATAGTGAGAAAAGCACATTACCCAACATGTGAAGAGGCATGACTCACATGTCTCTTTCCACAACCTCAAATTGAGTGTGCTCTCACCATACCAATGAGACAAGGACTATAGTGCACAACTTTTGACTCTAATGGCACTGGCGATGCTGAAATTACCTTGGACGGACAATCACAATGGGATAAGGACTCCTCCTCTCTTTTCTTACTTTCATAAGAAAAGATGCTTTCAATTGGCTAGTTTAAAGAACCCATTAGATCCGTATAACATGATTTGGGGTGAACCGTCCAAATACGAGGTTGTTTACATTTGATGATGTAAGGAATCGAACTCGTGCTTCATCGTCCGATTCACAAAGATGTCCATTCTTAAATAAGAAGGACAAGAATTTGTTGATAACGGAAAGAATTTGAGAGTACACTTTTGAATTTGATGTGTAAAGTGTGATGTCCAAACAGGCCAAAAGGGCGAAAGAAAATATATTCGCTGCCTTTCCCCGTGCAGAAATGATCTCCACATACTTTTTTGTCATGTAAAAAAACAGGAGCTAAAGCTGCTTTATGTATGTCTGTTTATCGTCCTTTCGAAAATTCGAAGGTTACTGTACAACAGTGTCAAATTTTAGAAAGAGGGTGATGTGTAGTTTTTCAAATTTTGAAGGCTATTTTATAAGTAATTATGCCAAAATTGAAGGGATATTGAGCAATTTTCTCTAAAATGATCAAGTATCCCGACATGCCTGCATATCTTATCTCTTCAAGCTTTCGAGAGTGAGCTCGTTAGGATTCACTTCTGACTTATCCTTACATATCCGACATTGAAAAGTCTGTTGTCATCTGACATCCATGACATGTGTGCTCCCTCGTGAATTTAATGAAATGTCTCTATATAATTAGGTTACTTCTTGTCACGCGATTACTTAGTTCAAAATTTCTAGGGATAATTTCTTAAAGCTAAGCTCGTTCCCAAAGTGGGAATCCTGGATTTGCCACTGAATAATTTAGATCTTTAGCCAAGAAAATAACACCTATTGAGCAATCATTTAGGTTATCCAACTTTGTCTGTTTTTTAAAGCATATGTTATCACTGAATATATACTTTTTTTTCTTGATTTACTCAATCTGCTTGAATAATTTTTTTCTAATTTTGCAACGAATTGAAATTGACATCGGATTCCCAAGACTTAATTATATCATAGAAAGTTTATAGGATATATAGTCAACAATCCAGAGACTTGAAACTTGTGAATCACGCATATTGTGAACGTCGACAACTACATGTGAATGCTATTGGACAAAGCAAGGCACGATAAAAAGTAACACCCGTTGAGCAATTCTTTAGGTTATCTAACTTTGTCTTTTCGAAAGCATCTTTAATCGTTGAAACATGTAAATCATGCATATTGTGAACGTCGACAACTACATGTGAATGCTATTGGACAAAGTAAGGCACGATAAAAAGTAACACCCGTTAAGCAATTCTTTAGGTTATCTAACTTTGTCTTTTCGAAAGCATCTTTAGTCATTGAATGTGTCATTTTTTTCCTAAATTAGCTACATCTACTTAAATTCTTATCTTATTCTGAAAAGTATTGAAATTGACGTTGGATTCCCAAAACTTCAATATATCCTTGAAATTTTACAAAAGTTATGGTAGATAGACATTCTATAGACTTGGAACTTGTGAATGACGTGAAACCTCTTGGACAAAGTAAGGTGCGAAGAAAATAACGCCTACCGAGCAATTCTTTAGGTTATTTCGCTTTGTCTGTCCTAAAGCATCTATTATCACCAAATATGTTATCTTTTTCATTAACTTACCAAATATACTTGAATTGTTATCCAACTCTGAAACGAGTTGAAATCGACATTGGATTCCCAAAATCTTTATCCTAGTTTACCGAAGATATAATCGCCATTCTGGAGACCGGAAACTTGTGAATCATGCACATTGTGCGTGTCCACTGTTCCATGTGAATGCTCTTGGATAATGTTAGGCGCTTGAGGCTTTTCTTCGTACGAGGAAGCAAAGTACAAACAAAGGACTCGTGATTGACCTTGCTTTTTAGGGTCCGCTCATGCGCTTTGTCGCAGAAAATGGTAAAAGGAGATCTTATGGGACGTCATCCATAATGCGTCACTAATTATTCGTCATCTAGAGACAGTTTGTTCAGGATGCAATTACCTGATCAATTGGCTCATCAATAGCTCAAATAATTTATTACTGTTACAGAAGCAAGCGATCGAATAAATAAATAAACAGAATAAGAAAATAAATCAGACATTAGATTTACGTAGTTTGATCGTAGTGACCTACGTTCACGGAAAAAGTAGCACGAAATTCCACTATAGATCAAACGATATAATAAGGATTATAATCACATTCGATTTACTCAAGTACCCTCAGTATTTCCTAAGCCCCCAATTACAATTAATAATTCACGCAGTGTTTAGTACCACAATACTTCACAAAATAATCTCTCAATCTCACGAAGAATTTATACATAAATCTTGTTACAAGATTTAATCGACTTCAACACTAAAACTTCTTGTGTAATTGCACAAAGGAAAACCAATGAAAATAAACCACCGCCGAGCACTCGCTTGAGAAATGGCGCTTCCAGATCTTTTTGCTCACATCAAACCCGACGTGCACACTTGTGGCAAAAGAACAGCTCACATTTATACGAGGGGTCCACGGTCAAACATTCCTCTTGAAGTAGAGTCCCAACCCGAAAAGAAAAGGTTGAGAATAAAAGTCCACTTTTCTTGTTGGCTTCTTCGTTTTCTCTGACCCAATCAGCAAACCTACGCTTTTCATTAAAGTCCATAATTTCCCTTTTTTTCTTTTATTCATTCAAAAGGCTTAAACTCGAGATATATTATAACAATCTTCATATTGGCTTGACGTTAATCCAAGTCACAATCGCTTCACTAAAAATTCGAAATTCGCTACTACTCTTTCACAGCCCCCAATGGGCTCAATCGCCACAAGCATCTTCCAAGTCTAAGCCGCGCTTGAACTTCGCTATAACTGTGGATCTCACCAGAACACCAACTCCACATACTCCTTTAATCACTCCACAAGGATTTTCCGACACAACCTCCTTAACCACAGATAAAGCCAAACTAACGTTGCATCCATATCTATCAGAAAATCGAACACGTACCTTGTCCATATCAGCAGTTACAACAATTATTGGCTCTCTGAGCTCAACCTCGCTATAAGCACCATTTATGTCGATTACTTCGCTAATATCCGCTATCTTATGAGTTTTTTGTTGCAACTCTACCTCAAGCTGAACACCTTTCAGATCCGTATAAATACTCCTATAATCACTCTTACCCAGAAGTACTAGAGACTCGTCGAATGTAACTTATCTGCTGAGAACATGTGAATTTAATTCCGCACATCATAACCACCAGCCCCGCTCACCTTGTGCATAACATAGACATGCACTTTTTTGCCCTCCCATCGAGCTTACTATCTCTAACTCAAATATAACATTGGCAACCAAATATTCTAAGAACATAATAATAAGCAATGTTACCTGACCACACTTTTTCGAGAGTCTGACATCTAATCGTAATTGATGGGGATCTATTCATCATGTAACTCGCCGTACTAAGGTAGCGAATGATAACCATTCTGTTTCAGAATGAGTTCCTGAACCAGAAATAGATTTTTCTATTTCTGGTTCCTGGATGAGTTTCTGAGAAAAAAAACCCGTTTGATAACGACAAAAAATTTCTAGTTCTGGAACAAAAACCCGTTTGATAACAGCACAAAATTTCTATTTCCTGAAACAAAAACCCGTTTGATAAACAACAGAAAATTCTATTTCCAGGAAGAGAAATCCATTTTTTTAGAAATAGAATAAAAATAATTAAAAATTCGGAAAAATTCATAAAAATCTCAAAAATATTCAAAAAATCCCAAAAAATTGAAAAATTCCAGAAAAAATCATCAAAATGTCGAGAAAATAAAAAAATTCAGATTTTGGGATAATAGGAAATTTGTTTAATTTTTTCAAAAAAAATCAAGAAATCAAAATTTTCAAAACTTCACAGAATTACTTAGAATACATATAGCCACCTACTTTGAGTAAAATTTATATTTTTTGAGGTGCCCAAAAAAATAAAAAATAAAAAAAATTTCAAAATTTCACAAAATGGCTTAGAATACCTATGGCCACCCACTTTTTGAGTAAATTTTAATTTTTTTGGGATGCCCAAAAAAAATTTTAAAAAATTAAAAATTTCAAAACTTCACAGAATGGCTTAGAATACCCGTGGCCAATCATTTCAAGAGAAATTTAATTTTTTTGAGATTTCCAAAAAAAATAAAAAAATTAGAAATTTCAAAATTTCATAGAATGGCTTATAGAATACCTGTGGCCACCCACTTTGAGCGAAATTTAAATTTTTTTAGGTGCAAAAAAAATCAAAAAATAAAAAAATGAAAAATTTCAAAACTTCATGAGAATGGCTTAGAATACCAGTTAGCACCTACTTTGAGCGAAATTTTAATTTTTTAGGTGCAAAAAAAATATAAAAAATCAAAAATTTCAAAACTTCACATAATAGCTTAGAATACTTCTAACCACTCACTTTGAGTGAAATATACAATTTTTGAGGTGCCCAAATGGTATTTTTGATTTTTTGCATTTTTAATTTTTATTTCGTCACCTATAAAAACATTAAATTTCACTCAAAGTGGGTGGCCAAGTATTTTAAGCAATTCGAGAAGTTTTGAAATTTTTTATTTTTTTTAATTTTTTTCGACAGCTAAAAAATTAAAATTTCGCTCAAAGTGGGTACCATGGTATTCAAAGCCATTCATGAAGTTTTGAAATTTTTGATTTTTTAATTTTTTGGGGAATCTCAAAAAAATTAAATTTCTCTCGAAATAGGTGGCCACAAGTATTCTAAGCCATTCCGTGAAGTTTTGAAATTTTTAATTTTTTTAATTATTTCGACACCTAAAAAAAATTAATTTTACGTTAAATTCGTAACGTTACGTATGCCCGCACACAAATTCCAGTCAAATTAATGCAAATGGCCAAGCACTGGAAAGGGTCTTCAACATTCAACCACCATCGTTCTCGATATTTGCTCTCAATATTTGTGAGTATGCATCGTTCCTCATAATATCCCAAATGCTTATGGAGAAAAGTAAACCAAGCACATCACATTACAAGAGCCAATATAGGAGATCCCAAAATACCACATCACATTACAAGAGCCAACATAAAAAATCCTCAAATACAAAATAAAGAAATTACATTAGAAAAGTCGGAAACACTTTTTCATGGAATCTCCGCCATATTATTATCAATTGCCAATTGATTGGCAATTCTTTTCTTAAGCATGTTGATCTCGATATCCTCCTCAGTCGATGTATCGTCAATAACCTCATCTTGTGCATTTCCAAACGGATACTCTGAATCACCATATTGAGAAAAGTTCTTATCCATCTTGTCTTGATCACGGATGTAATTATGAATAGCACAACATGCAATTACAATACATGACTGCTTTTGAATTGAAAATGAAGGCATGTGTCTCAAAATGAAAAAGCGATTCTTTAACACCGCAAATGATCTCTCAATAACATTCCTTAGTGAAGAATGCCTATGGTTGAATAATTCTCTTGCTGTTGTTGCCTGCCTCACTCTACCCCTAAAATCATTAATATGATACCGTTCCCCTTTGAAAGGAGTCAAAAATCCCGGAGCTGCAGCATAACCAGAATCTACCACGTAGTATTTGCCTAGCAAAAGGTATTCATATATTGATCATGATTCGCAAATGCAATACAATTATACAGAAAATTATCCCATGAAAAACAAGCAAATACCTGGTGGAGGTCGAGGAAATTGTAAGCGATGTGTCTCGAGTGCTGCCGAGAGCACCCGACAATCGTTGGCAGAGCCTTCCCAACCAGCATACACAAATGTAAATTTCATATCAAATGAACAAACACACATCACATTTTGAGTGGTAATTCCTTTCCTGCCTCTAAATGGGATCTGTTTCGACACTGGTACAGAAGCATGAATGTGAGTGCCATCAATAGCGCCTATGCAGCCCTGTCATTTCAGCAAAGACTAGCATTATACAAGATTATCAATAAAATGTAAATGACGGTGTAAGGGAATGTATGCAAATCCTACCTTGAAGTAAGGATTATATTTAGGATTGATAAGAATTTCTTCTGGGACAACATCAAATGAAGGTGGTACGATAATTTCTCTTGCCAAATTCAGAACTGCTTGCAACACTTTAGCAAAGTACTTGCTGATAGTTTGTCCCGAATGTTGGAATCTCTCACATAAATCTCTATTCGAGTTCTTGTGAGAAATCATAGATAAAAATATCCCAACTTGTTCGTCTAACCTAATATATCGACTATCTGCCAACCAACCCCTCGCCTTCATTAAATCACAAAGGTTGAGAAAAACATGCCTCTCCATTCGAAAAGTTTCATATATCCTATCTGAATGTCCAAAAAGAATCTCTCTTATCCATTCAGTCCCTGACAATTTACTGTCCCTAATAGGTTCTCTCGTATGCATAGACATGTTCACCGAAACAGTACACATCCATGCTTTCAGTATATTAAGTTCAAAATCATCGAAGACCTGTTCAATTGGTTCAACTGATGCTATTGGACCATTATTGCTGCTACTTTCAACCCCCTCCATATTACCTATGCCCTCGCACGAAGAACACAAACACAACAAATAAGTCAGGAATCAACAGTAGTCACAACGTCATCATAGTTCCATAATTAACAATAGCCACGTCATCATAGTTGCATAATTAAAAACAAACCAAAGACATCATAGTTCCATAAATAAAAACAAACCAAAGTATCTCAAGGACACAAGTCATTAAGTAAAAATAAAGCAAACATGAAAAAGTCATCGTAGTTCTCAACATCTATTCAAAGAGATTCAAGAAGACCGCGTCTCCTTTCAGGTAAAGATAGGACGAAACCCTCTCTCCAGTTGGCACTAAGGCATGCTTGGTTCATAGCTTTGTTGTAAAGATTTTGCTCTAAGTCAAGCATGTCATTTAAGATGGCAACCACGGCTCCCATGGAGTAGGGGTTCTCGGGTGGGGGGACATGTGAGGTGATGGAGCCACTTGTTGATTGACTCGCCTTGGACTTGATCATATCTTGAATGGCTTTGCAGGTGCCAGCAATATCATATGTGCTACTCTTTCTCCTCCTCTTGGAATTTGGAGTCCTATCCAACTTGTGATTCTCACGAACTTGCGTGGCACTCACGTCAGGTGTGAAGACTCCATCACTAAGTTCGTTTGGATCACCTACCAAAGCACCACCACCATTGTCACCACCACTACCATCGTCTTCCCCCTCCGACACCACCAAGTATTCTGCATTTCCTACTGCGTAATCCCCAGTAGCATATGTATCGCCAAACACGATACACAGATCGGGATATTGAGGAAACCCATCCTTTCGGAATTTAGCCCATTCGATGTTATCCTGCAATTTAAAAAATAGTGACATACGTCAGCAACATAATCGAAACACACATCCACAATAAGAACAAAATGACCCAAGTAAACTGATACCTTGATGTGATCATCCCATACACTTGGATCCTCCACAATAACCGTTTTGTTAACATGATCCCATCCAAATCCAGATTGTGAAAGAAGCTTCTTATAACTCCCATACTGTCTCCTCAATTTGTTTGTCCTGTTCTTCAACTGAACTACAGTAAACTGGAGTGTTGTTTGTTTATTGAACTCGGTAACTATGTTATTCCATCCTACTTTGTTGTAGGTAGTAGTGGTGCGATTTCCTCTTTTTACCTCTTCAACCATTAAGCTTACAAGCAAATTGGTTAAAGGCTCAGTCCACTTTGCCACAAATGTCTCTTTTTGAGATGCCATTTACCCTTAACTGGTTGAACATCAAATGAAGCACATCATATGGTGTACCAATTCAAATGCAGAAAAGTATAAGAGAGAAAATGGCATAGTACTAGTCATCAATCATATTTCAGCATTCTTGAAATTCAATAAGGTTCACATGCCATAAGAACAGCACCATATGCAAGTTACAGCGGCAAATAGAGTTCTGCAATGGCAGCTAGTAATAACTTTTGCACATAAAGCCAACTTTTTCTTCTTGTTTATATTTTCTATAAGATAAGTAAAACGGAATTCACCGGTAAAAGACTTGGATGTCCTTGTAAACAACGAAGCATAGACAGCAAGTTGCTACTAGTGCAGCAACTACAACAAAGGGGATAAACAGCAAAACCGACTGTTGAAAATCACACCAAATTTCAAATAGACTTCACTTGCAGCAGTGAGAGCGACCAGAACTCTAGTTCGCAACAGCAATTGCAAAAAATAAAATCCTGAAACTAAAACTACATGATCACCTAGGAGATAACACTACAGCCAATGATTTTTATCCAGGAAAACAAAAGGAGGATTACGTTTGTTGCTCTCTGTGGTTTTGAAGCTTAAGATCACATTGCTGTTCGAAAGTGCAAAAGGAGTTTTCACATTTTTACATTGTCTCAAACTCATCACACAAGCGAAACAAGTAAACTGAATATACAATCTGCATAATCAGCAATTTCATCAAGTTAAATTGGTTTACAGTTAAGTGGCAACAGCCAATCAAACTAACTAATACACCATCAAATCCCAACCAGTTGAAGACATGCTCAGGGCATCCAATGTGGACAAAGTTCCAAATATAGAGTGATTATAGCTCGTTCAGGTTTTTAGCAGTGGGTTTAAACATAGCATACTAATCGATCACCTGACTTTTTTGAAGGTGCAACTAAAGGAATCAACATAAGCATATAGCTCGGTCTAGGTGATTTTCCATCATCCCCTAAAAAAAAAATTGGTCTAGGTGATTTTCTTGCGTAGGAACACAAATAGTTCGGGCTTTTTGATCACCATCAGTAAGTTCTATTCAAGTGAAATTCGAACTTGATGCTTGTAGCATCAGCTTTATCTGATATCCACTGAAGTAAGAGAAGACCGATGTCACAAAGTTCGCTTCGATCGCCTTGACTTGCGAACGCCCAACAGATCATGTTACACTCTAAAATCCCACGACAGCAATTCAATCAACTGAAAAAACAGGGGACACATACAAAGCAATCACGACAAACATCGGCCCCGAATCAAACACTAAAAACAACCGAATTTTTCCCAAACCGACCGAGGAAAGCAACGGACGCCGAGACTCCCGGGAGGAGGGTGATCTCTTTCACGATCTTTCTTCCCCGGGAGATATGAAGGCCCATGCGCGCGAGCAAAACCCACCACGTAAAAAAACCGGCGACTTTTCGAGACATCAACCTCGTTCGCACGCACCCATTCCGAAATTAAACGAACAAAAAAAGGGAAAAAACCTCCATGGAAATGGTGAAATGCGGCGGTCGACCTCGCCGTCGCCCGGATCTGGGCGATGGCGAGGTCGACTCGGCCATATGCGAGGCCGCTCGGTGGGGAGGCGGCGGCTCTCGCCATGGCGGCGGTCGACCTCGCCGTCGCCCGGATGCGGGCCATGGCGAGGTCGACCGCCCTGCACTGGGCGGCCGGCGGCTCGCCATGGCCGGTGGTCCACCTCGCCGTCGCCCGGATGCGGGCCACGGCGAGGTCGACCCGCCGGCCATGGCGAGGCCGGAGCCGACCCTCCCGATCACGGCGACTTCCAAATCCAGAAAAGAGAGAGATGAGAGGAGATGCAGGGCAGGATCGGAGCTTACGTGGAGCAGGAGCGAGCGAGCGAGCGGCCCTGGCTTCCTCTCGGTCGGAGCGAGCGAACGAGTGGCCTGGCTTCCTCTCGACGGCGACGGAGAGAGTACAGAGAGAGACGGGCAGATCAGAGAGAGAGAGATGAGAGGAGACGAGAGACAGATGTTTTGAAGAGAATGAGTTCCTCAGAAATGGTTCTGAGTTTTGTTCAAGAAACAAAAAACCAACTTTTTTTAGGTTCTGATTTTTGGTTTCAGAACCGGTTCTGGGACAAAACTTGTCCCGGAAATAGAAAAATAAAATTACGTTACCAAACGGGTTTCTGGTCCAAAACTGATTCCGGGAACAAAAAACCGGTTCTGGACAGAACCAGAATGGTTACCATGCGCGCCCTAAGCACATCCGCTAGGAATCTCCTAACTATACCAGCATTAGAGAGAATTTTTTGGGTCGTCTCTAGTAATATTCTACTCATCAACTCTGCAACTTGTTGTGGTTCACTGGCACTAGTGCGGTGTTTCGCTGAGCATTCCTTCATGCAGAATTCGTTTAATAACCTCGAGCAAAACTCCATGCTATTGTTAGTCTGCACCTACTTGATCATCTTACTAATCTCCTTTTCCATCAAAGCTTTTAACTGTATGATCCTAACAACAACATCAAAATTGTGCCTTAGCACAAACACTCAAGTCTTCCTCAAGTAGTCGTCCACAACAGTTAGCATAAATTTAGCACTCTTCCTTGAAGAAAAACGTCACAACCTGCGTACATCCATGGTTTCTTTAACAGTCATACTGAACTGCACTTTCCGTCGTCGATCTAAGTTACAACTCCTCAATATATTCAGTTTGTTAGCAACATAACCACATAGCAAATTCCCTTCACTTAAAATCTTCAGGCTTCTCTAGCTAAAGTGCCCCAAACTCATATACCATAATTTAGACTCTCGAATGGATGCCTCCGACGTCTCCACGATGAATTCTGTCACTATTTCACCTTGAAACTCACACATGTCACTATGCTTAATTCCGCTCATTATCACTAAGGTACCTCGAACAACCTGCGAAATTCCACTTTCTGAAATATACCGATACCCAGCTGAAATCCAAGACACTCAAGGAAATCAGATTTCTCTTCAACTTTAGAACATGCCTCACTCTAGCCAATGTCCTCAGGATGCCATCATGCATTCCGATTTTGATATCACTAACACCCACAACATCACACTTAGCAATGTTTCTCAACTGTGCTTTACTACTATCCATGCATTGATACGTAGTAAGCCAGTTCCTATTAGGTGTAGCGTGAAAAGAACAACCAGAATTCATAATTCATTCGCCAAACGACGAATCATTAGTGACAAACAAAACAAAATCAGCACTATCCGAATTACTATCAGATACATCTATAACATCATCTGTAGACTTAACTCTAATTCCCTTACCCTTGTTGTTTTTTAGCTTAAAGTAATCCCTTCTAAGATGCCCCTTTTTGCCACAACTCTAATAGATAGCACTACCAGTCCTAGACTGATTTTATATTTTCATGTTTATACTATTTCTGCTAACACGAGTATCAGTTCTTCCTCTTCTTTCATCTACTAAAGCAGCATATACAAGTTCACCGGATTCTCTTATATGGATATCCTCACTCAGAATCGAATCTTGAACCCCATTAAACGTCAAACTTGTTGACCCAGAGGAATTACTAAAACAGTGACAACAATATTCCAACTATCAAGCAATTAGGATAATAGAATCAAAGCACGTATCTCATCTTCAAAATCAGTCTCAAGTGAACTCAATTGACTAACGATCCCATTGAATTCATTAATATGATCAGTAACTAATGCACCTTTGCCTAATTTTAAGTTAAACAAATGTCGCATCAAATAAACTTTGGAGAGGATTTCTTGTACATGTTCGACAAGGCTTTCATCAAACTCGCAATGGTCGTCTCTTTCACGATGTTAAATGCAACGTTACGAACAAACGTTATCCGAATAACACCCAAATCTCGTCTATCTAGCAATTCCCAATTAGCTTGCTTCATCATTTCTGTCTTCTCCTTAAATAGGGACAAGTACAATTTCATCTTATACAAATAATCCTCAATTTGCATATTCCAAAAATCAAAATTCTTCCCATTAAATCTATCGATTTCACTTTTTCTTCTTCAATTGCTATCGATTTTTTTCAACTCAATCAAGACTAGCTTTGATACCAATTGTTGGTAGAAGTAAGCAATCAAACAATAAAATATATAGAATAAGAAAATAAATCGGACACAAGATTTACTTGATTTGATCATAGTGACTTACGTCCACGGAAAGAGCAGTACGAAATTTCACTATAGATCAAGTGATATAATAGAAGTTACAACTACACTCAAGTCACTCAAACACTCTAAGTATTTTCCAAATCCTCAATTACACACAAAAAATCACGTAGTGTTTACCCCTACAAATCCTCACAAAATCTCTCAATCTCACGAAAGAATTAAACGTAAATCTTATCACAAAATTTAATCGACTTTGATACTGAAACTTCTTGGTGTAATTGCACGAACGAAAACCAACGAAAATAAACCCCTGCCAAGCACTCGCTTGAGAACGGTGCTTTAAGATTTTTTTCACTCACATCAACCATGGCATGCACACTTGAGGCAAAAGAACAGCTCACATTTATACGTGGGGTCCACGGTCAAACTTTCCTCTTGAAGTGGAGTCCAACTCCAACTCGGAAAGAAAAGGCTGAGAATAAAAGTCCACCTTCCTTGTTGGCTCCTTTGCTTTCTCTGACCCAATCAGCAAACCCACGCTTTTCATTAAAGTCCATAATTTCCTATTTTTTTTCTTTTATTCTTTGGCCAACTTTAACGTGAAAATAGAAGGAAATCCCTGTACAACTAATATTCGGTTTTCAAATTTTACGTACCGTATAATTTAATTTGGGTGAGGTTTGCTCAACGGGCTTAAACTCGAGATATATTATAACAATTACCATTTGGAAAGATTGTACTTTTATTCCCTATATTTTCATGTTTTTCCTAATCAAGTATGTACACTTTTGATTTACCTAATGAAGTCCTTTTAATTTCAAAAATTTTCTAATAAAATACCTTCAACAATAAATCTGCCCAAATTCAACTGACAAAATCGTTGGACGACACCAAAGCACGATGCAAGTAAAATGGGGTGAATCCCCACATACACGTGTATGGAAAATTTGAGCTAATGAAGACAACTTTGAAGCATGTCATCTGACGGCTACGTGAGCCGGATTTGTTGTCAAAGGAGACTCAATATTTGGAAAGTTGAATGATTTGATTAGGAAAATTAAAGAAACAATGACTCAATTAAAAAAAGCATGAAAGTAGAGGGACAGAAGATATATTTTTTCTTCTATTATTTTCCCGTTGTCAAAGAACTTCAAACGGTAATACAGAAGTAGTGTCAACACTGACAAGCTCGTTGGGATTCATTAATTACTTCATCCCTCTAATCTATCCAATGCTTAGTGTATAATCTTTTCCTTTCCCACTAGCTATTGATGCTTATCCTGTAATGTTGATCTAAATATAATGTGGGATATATATGGATAAGTGCAAAAACAAGATTCAATGTTTTGAGCGTTTGAAAATTGAGGACTTGTGGTCAATTGATGGCTTAAGATTTTAAAAGAGTCTCAATCAGGTCTTGAGCTTGCCATCAACTTAAATCGGGCATATGAAATTTTTTGTGGTCTTTTTATATCTCAGGTCCTCAATTGACCAAAATAAAATCTTAAATCCTTAATTGACCACAGCCAAAATGTTAAGTCCTATTTTTGCACTTATCTCAAGATATATATGCTTGATATTGAAGGGTCATTGCCCTCATATCAATTTAATATGTCTTTTTATTTGTTATATAAATCCTAGAAAAACAAAAGCAAGGTTCACATAAAATTAGTTGATTTGTGACATAAAATCATGAAATTCTAGATCTTAAGGATTGGCATAAGTTTCTAGATCCTCTACTTTGGATCTACAATTAAAGCCCCTGAGTACTATCCAAAATCAAAATATTTGATTATGCTCGCGTGCGACATAAAGTTGGGACAATCTATGTAAACCAAACATTATACATGTGCATATAGCAATTATTCTTTTGAAGAACCAGCTTATTTAGAATAGGCTATTTGGACCTAATATATTGGCTTTCGTTTAGTTTCAGTTGTGCAATTTATTTAAGAGCCAAATTCATCAATGCCCGGCAATTACACGCATATAAATATATTCGCGTATGAGGTCTTAGGTGAAAGTTTAGTTTCGCTACAATTGACAGAGAGTCTTCTCACTATATTTGCTACCCTACCTTGTGTAAGCAAGTTAAATATTGGCCACTATGTTATTTCAACTCATGCACAAGGAAAGGATTCTGAAAAAGGTAAAAACAAAAGTACAAGGTGAATGACAAATTTCATGAGTCTATACAAAGCTAATATTTGAAAGAGGAAAACACCTACGCTTAAAATTAGGAAAATGAATTTCTGATTTTGAACAAAGAAAGTCATTTTTCCAAACATAATAAGTGTCTTACCAAAAACGCTCCAGAGCTTCTTCGGTTTCGTTCTTCTACACTGACGCTCAACATCTTCATTGAAGGTTCAACTCTTCTTCTTTGAGGCTCAATGGCTTTTGTTCATGGTTCTCTCTCTCATAAAAAGTTTCTTACCACGAATGCTTAGTAGCTTCTTCAAGGTTCACTATTCTTCATCATTGCTCAACATCTTCGTTGATGGTTAAGCTCTTTGGCACTAAATGGCTTTGTTCGGTTCGAGTATCGGTACCTACATTTACAAAGAGAGCGAGCAGCAAAAATCCACTGTAATAAGATAAACGGAGTTACAACGCTCAACATGCTGGAGTGTTTCTCACATCTAGATTATACCCAAAGTCAAAGTGTTTACAAATAAAGAACTCACTTGAATATAAAACTCACAGCAAAAACCCTCGTTTGTTCTAGCTCTTGTCCATGGCCAACCAATGAGCTTTGCTTTCCTTTTCATTCTTTGTGCAGTAGCAAAAATCCACTATAATCGGAGAATTGGAGTTACAACGCTCAACACACTCGAGTGTTTCTCACACCTAGATTATACCCAAACCCAAAATGTCATACGTGGTAGCTGACGAGGCTATCGGTGTTTGCGGGTCAAGCTCATATGGAAATTTTTATGTATGAAAATCTTATCGCCATTTTTTGGTGGAGACCCATGTAAAATTGAGGAAACCCGATCTACCCGACTTGTCTCTACTATTGTTAAGTCAAAATTGCATATTGCAAATTAGAACTTTATATAAGTGATCGGTAGACCTATGAGAACTTGCTAGGTTCTCAGGCTATAGAAAATCTTGCCCTGTGGTGATTATGCCCAAATTGCTGTCATGACTAAGGATTCAGCTAATGGATTATTAAGTTTAAACTTAACTTGGGCTCTCCCAAGCCTTTACTTCGCGACTTGTGGCTCAAGTCCTTAACATCCAAATGATTTTCAATTAGGAGTCACCACTAATCAATTTGCGGTGGGTCGATTAGAAACCCAAATAAAGTATAGGGAGATATACTTTATTATTACTAACCAAATATTATGAATACGGGGACTTAGTTACTCTAGATTACTCTAACGCATTTCGGTACCTTTTCTTTTCATGAAAATGTTTGAGCAGGCAGCTTGGATTAATTTTATTACTATTTCTTAACATGTGAGGTTCGCATGCGGGTACGCAAACCACCAAATTAACACCCAATAATCAAAGCATTAAATAAATTGCAAGATAGGGACAATTATTTACCTCAATGCAATGTAAGTATCCGCAATGTTAGTCAATTCTAATATGATTTCTAATTAATACACAATTTCACTCAATGTATTTTTTTAGGTTTTCTCTTGATTTATATGGAAACTAACCTACATGCAATGACGTGCAAAGTATGACACACAATTAAATAAACCTAACGTGCAAACTATATGACATACGATTAAATGACCTAATTCTAATGACGGGCATATGATGTATTTTTGTATTTTTATTAAATTTGAAATTTAAAATACCTATTATCTAAACATGCAATCTTAAACTAAGGTAAGCTAATTAACCTATCCTAGAGCAATGTTTTTGGTACTTTATTTATAAAATTCGGAATTAAAAATTACCCTAACTAGACTATCAAGACGAGGATAATATATAAATTAAACTAGGAAATAATTTGTTGTAAATCCTAATTTAAATTGGAAAATTATCCCATCTTTCTAGCATATATTCAAAGAAAAATCTAAATTATTCTATCCTATTGAAAGCAAGTTATCTGGATATACTCTAAACATGGAACATTATCTTAAAAAAAAGCAAATCAAACTCTTACTAATCCGTTTTAGATTTTCTTTTAAAGAAACAAATCAAATAAGGGATAACACCAGCATCAATCAATCCTCACGTTCCGCAAGATTTACTTTATCATCTTTAAATCTGGAAATGATATAAACCGGTTATCATACCTATGTAGTTATGGATATTGATGGAAGGCTATTCGTTTAAATTTGGAATCGATATAAAATCAATTACTGTATCCAAATAGTTATAGATAGAATGAAAGACTCTCTGTGCCGCCAAGTATCGCATCTTATAATTAGAGATCGAATTGTCCACGTTTAAGTTAGGAAAGTTTCCTAACTTGGGTTAGTTTTTAAAATCTTGCGGATATGCTTAATTACTCAAATATATAAAAAAATTCCATGGAATATAACAACATCATCCACGTTAGGCATTTAAATATTTAAAACGATATAGGATAATATTCATACCTAATTTGCGAATAACTTCCAAACTCGAACTCGACTCTGGATCGGGATTGCGAATCACAGGATCATCGACGGTGGTGGATCGGCAGTGGCGTTCGCGGTTTGGTGCTCGCAGTGGTGGTAATAAGCCAAGCTAGCTGCGGTGGGGCTCGCGGCAAGGACGACTATGATGATGGTCCTCGGCTAGAAACCTGCAAAACAGAGCTACGACAATGGCAGCAGCTTGTTGGAGGGGCAGCAACACGGCAACAAAAGCTCGTCGGGCATGGCGGCAGGCGTCACGGGTCGACTCGGCCAAGCAGCAGCCCGTTGGCGCCGGGGCATAGATGGCAGGGACAGCGGCAGCAGATCATCGCGGCGATGGAGGGCAGCGAGAGCAGCTCTCGGGGATAGTGCAGGGCATGGGCAAAGCACATCGGGAAGTGGCGGCTTGCGTCGCTTAACGGCAGCAAATATGTCGGAGAAGCAATGGCAGCAAGGCATGACGGCAGGAGGAGCAACACACCCAGCGTTGGAAGCAACTTCGGAAGTCACGAGGCAGCAGCAGGGATCATGGTCGGCTCGGCAGCAGCAGCTACAAGCATCGAGATCTCATGGCCACAGGTCTAGCCATGAGGGAGGTGGCAGTAGCGGAGGCGAAGAGGGGCTCGGCCGTGAGAGGCTCTGCCGGTCTCTCTCTCTCTCTCTCACTTTTTTCTCAGTGTCTCACGTGTTTCACTCGTGTGTATTCTGAATTATGATCACTGACCTTTGGATCAAGAGGCATAATTATGTATTTATAATGTTAACCAAGGTTTATCTCACTATTACGGGCTTAAATTAAGCCCTTTTTCCAATGTGATGGGCTCTAATAACCTAAGGCTAACTTAGAATTAAACTCCAATGGGCTGAATTATAATTAAATTAATTAAGCTTAACTAGGCTCGTTATGCCTTGTAATTTTCGGCCACTATTCTCTAGCCTGGCCGAGTTTTGCTTGATGTGCAAGCCGAATCCGCGCAACTGATTTGAGTTTATTTGCCACTGCCGGTCAAATGCAATATGCAATTAAACAATATTCTTTTAAACTATATGCTATGCAATTTAACAATAATATTTTTGTTTAGGGGTTAAAGACTAATCCTTAATTTTTTATGCTGTTAATTACTAAATGGGACGCAAAAATTTAGGTATCAACAATTGCCTAATCCTCTCCTTCCACGTAGGAAAATAATTATTTCATATGCTTAAATCCTGCTAATCTCCAACATGGCCAATCCCAATCTCTATGATAAGCCAAAATGTGTAGAGACAGGACTCACATGTGTCTCCCCACAACCTCAAATTGAGTGTGCTTGCAGAATTATCATGAAAAGACAATAACAATGAGATAAGAACTTCCCCCTTTTTTCTTACTTTTATGAGAAACGGGACGACTTTCAATTTGTCGGTATCAATAACCCATTAGATCCGGATAAGACATGATGTGGGGTCAATTGTCCACATACGAGATTGTTTATATTTGATGATATGAGGAATTGATTGTTGTGTCTCGCACATAAATATATCATTTGTGATCAGTAAACTAATTCATACTAAATCTCAAGAATAACAAAATGCTGATAAAATGGAAATCATTCGATGTCTAAATAAAATCAGTATATCGCTTTAGGGATTATCAATTATTTTTACCTATGGGCGTAGTTGCTTCCATTATAATAATATTTGAAACGAAGTATATACCCTCGTAGGGTGGCGCCCTCAAGAGGGTCGCTAGCGTTGGTAGCTCTTTACCATCCTTCATGAAGTATAAAAGGAGGGAGGGAGTTGATGTTATGATTTTGGACTTTGACCATGTGTGGTAAATCGTACGTGAGATGAACACGTGTTAAATGGATTAAATCCTGGAAAAAATTGGTGGTAGTGGTGAATGTTCATCACCAAAAAATATTGTAGTAATTCAGAGAGCTCTTTAGACATCAAATTTCCTCTGACCAAAAAAAAAAAAAGACATCAAATTTCCAAATGAAAAAGCTAATGAGTAAAGAAACGAAGAGAAATCCGACGTCAACACTGACAAAGACAACCAAGGTTAAACCTGCAAATACACACAGTTGGACTCAAATGTTGGCTCGTGTAGGTAGGGGTGAGCGGTAACCTGAAATCTAGCCGTTGGAACATGTTCCTCATTTTCTGGAACCTGGAACCTACTCTACATACCATGGACCCTGAAACTTACCCTGTCACAGGTTCCAGGATCGGTTTCAGGATTTACTTAAGTTCCACCTATATTATTAATTAAACGATTGCAGTGAATCATCACTTTTTATGACCACCACTTGCTGTTACAATCCACTGACTATAACTTATATTTAGAAACACGAAGAATATGAAACATTAACAAAGTAAAAGTCTCAGTCATAAAATGAAAATTCAAACTAGTAGTTCCGGATTATACACTTATTATTGGATGCCATAGAATACCGCTGGATCACACGAAAACATAGGTCAAGAAAAATACAAAAACTTGTTTCAGGTTCTAAATCTTACCCGTCGAAACAGGTTTCCCAATTTTTGGAACCTGAAATCTACCCTGTATACCCATGAACTGGACAGAACCAAACACGTTCCCTCCGGTTTCAAGTTCTACCATGGAATCATGCTCACCCCTACATGTAGTCGGACGATTCATTTTTCCCTTTCTTTTTCGGAGACGACCTTCACAGACGAAATCAATTGGAGTGTTGTGTTATAGTTAACTGTATTCGGCGGCTTCGGAGGAGTCAACAACTTGTGAAATTCGACCATCCAATTAGTTAGCACAAAAATAAAAACGACATAAAAATGGCGAAGATTTTTTATAAGGAAAAAACTGAATTTCTTTAGCCCGAAATAAACGTACAAACTCATATTCAACTTTCCAAAAAAAAAATTCATGTTCCGACAACTTTTTAGTTAATACAAAAACCGATAACATTAGGATAATCGTATCACCGCTTGACCTTGCTCTCTGCGCACATACCGTAGATCAGAAAAAGAACTTAAGAAAACTTTACATATTGATGGCTCCATTCTGTAGGCTGCAAATTAAGCAGATTATTATCAACAAAATTTACAAATCAAGAGGATTATTTATTAAAAAACTAAAAAGTATGGGAGCTCATTGAAAAAAGCGCAAGTGAAAATATAGCCAAAATTCCATTTTCCTTCTTCAAATTTTCCCCATTTCCCTCGATATTTTTGACCCCTTGATGACATTTATAGAATGACAAACATTGTCAAGAAGGCATTGTCTAGAACATGGCCTGGCCCATCCTGACATAATTGAGGATGGTTGAAGTCATCGATGTGGTTCACAGAGGTGTTTCTCAGCAGTAGTTGTGTGTTATTTACTTATATGACTCCTCATATAAACTTTACTATTTCTTTGAAAGTATTATGAAAAAGGAAATTATTGGTTTTTTTTTTCTATTTGCCCTTTTACATCCAAAATAATGAATTCGACGGCTCTCGACTTGTCAAGGGATCTCCTAACATCGATTCCACTTGTAAGTGACTATCGCATTATTAATTATTGAGAGAAGAGTTGGGGGGGTTGGCGATGTCTCCTTAAATTACGATATGGTTTAATCTCGGTTATCCATAACTCAAGGTACTGTTGCAGAGAAATATATGATGAACTCAGACATGTGGGATCGGTTGTGGAGTGGTATGACCTAATTTGGACCAGCGGTATTAGCAAACACAATTTTATTGGCTGGCTCATTTGCAGAAACAGACTACCGACGGCAGAAATTGTCGTCCAATGGATGACCTCAATTGATATCCAATGTAACTTCTGTAGGGCCGGTATAGAAGACAGAACACATTTATTCTTCCAGTGTGAGTGGACAGGCAGCTTATGGCGCAGTATCCTTGCACAACAAGGGATTAGGCGTCCTTTGGGAGGATAGAATGAGGAACTTCAATGGATGATTAAGGCAATAAAGGGTAAAGATTTGGCTGCTAGACTCTTTAAGGTATCCTTTCTAGCAACCATTTATGGCATATGGATGGAGCCCAACCGAAAACGATTTCAAAACAAGTCAACTGATATCCATATTATTTTAGCCAACGTGCGTAAAAATGTAAGAGATAGAGTACATTAAACCTTCTCAGACAAATGTTGTATTGGCTACTATGTGGAGACTTCCTACCTCCATCTTCTTGAACTATTAGCACCATTTGTAATGCTAGGGGATACCCCTAAGTTGCGGTACTTCATTCGTTTTATAATACTGACATTTTACACCAAAAGAAGAGTTGGGGGGTTGAATCTATGGAAAATTATATGATTTCCATGTTCTGTAGTAACAAACAAAACTGAGATTTTCATATAATTTAAGAGCGAACTAATTTCTTATAGAGCAAAAATGAATTCCCTTGACAAGCAATTTGATAATTAAAAAACAATAATGAACCTGGAATGCGATATATCGAACTTCATATTTTCATTAACGTTCGAATTATGGTGGAGGATCAGCAAGAGAAGTGGCCCATCATTTCAGTCATCGAGGCCCATTTTAGTGGAGTTAACTTGAGATTGTTTCAATTCGGGTCGGGCCAAGATTTTGCTCGTGAAGTTGCCCAACATTGCTTCGTGCCTTTTGGATTTTGCGTGGCATTTCTGCAAAGATTTGAGTCATACTTCCGATATTGTTCTTGAACGGTGTTAGTTCAAGATAAATCAAAAGTATGAGGAAAGGTTGATGGAACGAGATGATTCGATGTCCATATAGATTCGGTATATCGTTTCCGTGTTGCTCTCGTTACGATAAGATGTCAAATGAAGTACATGATCTAACATTTGCGACGCCCGGAATAGGGTCACTAACATCGCTAGCTTTCTCCCATCCTTGATAAAGTTTAAATTTGGTCGTGTGCAGTAAATTGTATGTGAGATGAACACCGATCCGATAAATCATATATTTGAAAAAGACACCACTCCCGGACCCTTTGGTTGCGTTTGATCGTCTGGATTTCTAGGCAGGATAGGATTGGATAGGATAAGATATGAAATACAAGAGATTTGCTATAGTCTATTTACTGTTTGGTGAATCGTAGTAATAAAGCCGGATATTTTTATATATTACCATATCTATTATTTGTTATGAATGTCATATCAGTGTAAATGAACCTAAAATTTGCACAAAATTGACACGATAAAAATTTCTCACCACACTCTTACCTACATCTTTTTTATTTGGTCATTTTTTTATTATTTTTCCCTCTCTTTTTTAATTCTTTTCTTTTTTATTTCTTTTTTCACATGCCATTATTCTCTAATAAAAATTAATTAAATAGTAAACTATACTAATATACCTAAAATATGTAGTAAATATAAATATTAAATTTATATATATATATATATATATATATATGAAATTTATATCGTAACATAGAAATAAATTCGAATATATAAATAAAAATAAGAATAAATAAAAACGAAATTGTTGTTTTTTTTGTTATTTTGAATTTTTATATTAATATTCAAATATTATTGATATTCATATATTATTTTAATTTTATTAGTTTAACATATTTGTTATACGATAAAAATAACTTTTATATGAATATTAGAAATCCTATCCATCTTTATCCCACCTTCCTTATGAGATAATTTTATCCGGGTTATGTCTTTCCTATATCCAACTTTATTTTGTCTTGGGTAGGTGCCAAACACGGGATAGAATAAAATTTATCTTATCCTGAATTTTATCTCGACTACCAAACGTAACCAATAGTTTATTAACAGTTGGGGGGGAGAGAAGAGGACGATGCTATGATTTTGGTTGTGTGGTAAATTTTATGTGTGATGAACACGTGTTACGAACTAATAAATCGTATATTCGAGAAAATACACGACTGGTGAGTATGATCATGATTAATGATTGTAACCGACAGTTTAGTAACGCCCTCGAAACCTTCGAGATCTCATGTTCTCTCGCAATGCGATTTGGTCACATGGGCAAGACTATAGTAATCCTTTGGTCTTGGCTGAGTCTCGAGTTCAAAAAGCGATTGGCATTGGCAAATATCATTTCTACTTTTATTGAATTTTGCATTTTAAAATGGACGACTTTGGGCCCGCCAATACTTGAAACGAAGGGTGATTAATGGGATGGAAAGTGAGGAAGAAAAAAAGAAATTTAGCGTAAAGCCGTGCAGGACACAAAGGCAATACTAGTACGGACTCATCATTTTTCTCAGGCGATTATCAGAATGCTACTTGGCATTTCGCTTGTCAAAATGAGATGGGCCTCGACTCTTCGAAAGGAGAAAAAGAATAGAGAGAGTATATCTATGTTATTAGGGATAATATCGCAAAAAGTCTTAAACCGGTACTATTTCGATCGTATTTACGCTAGATTATTTTCCGATTAATAAAAACCCTTCAAGTAGTACTACTATCACAATTTTACCTTGCACTAGAATTCTGTCCAATTTCATTGTTAAAATGCCGTACGTGATGGTCAACGAAGGTAACAGAGTTTGTGGGGCACGCTGACGTGGCACTTTTTGTGCATGATGACCATATCGCCAAGGCCCATGCAAAATTGGGGAAACCCAAATTTGACCGACTTGTTTCCACCGCTGTGAAGCCAAAATTGCGTATTCGTGAACAAGAAATTCATAGTGATTAGTAGACCGATGGAAACAAACTTACTAGGCTCTCAATCTGTAGAGAATCTTTAGGAGAACAATCTTTTCATATGATTGAAAGTTTCCTTCTAATCTCCAACAAGCCGATTCCAATCGCTATGATGAGGCCGGCAAAGGGCCAATCCACACCAATAGTGAGAAAAGCACATTACCCAACATGTGAAGAGACATGACTCACATGTCTCTCTCCACAACCTCAAATTGAGTGTGCTCTCACTATACCAATGAGACAAGGACTATAGTTCACAACTTTTGACTCTAATGGCACTGGCGATGGTGACATTACCTTGGACGGACAATCACAATGGGATAAGAACTCCTCCTCTCTTTTCTTACTTTTATAAGAAAAGATGCTTTCAATTGGCTAGTATAAAGAACCCATTAGATCCGGATAAGACATGATTTGGGTTGAACCATCCAAATATGAGGTTGTTTACATTTGATGATATAAGGAATCGAACTCGTGCTTCATCATCCGATTCACAAACATGTCCATTCTTAAATGAGAAGGCTAGCCATCGACAAGAATTTGTTGATAACGGAAAGAATTTGAGAGTACACTTTTGAATTTGATGTGTAAAGTGTGATGTCCAAACAGGCCAAAAGGGCGAAAGAAAATATAGTCACTGCCTTTGCCCATGCGGAAATGATCTCCACACACTTTTTTGTCATGTAATCAAACAAGAGCTAAAGCTGCTTTATGGATGTCTGTTTATCGTCCTTTCGAAAATTCGAAGGTTACTGTACAACAGTGTCAAATTTTAGAAAGATGGTGATGTGTAGTTTTTCAAAATTTGAAGGCTATTTTATAAGTAATTATGCCAAAATTGAAGGGATCTTGAGCAATTATCTCTAAAATGATTTATCCCGACATGCCTGCATATCTTATCTCTTCAAGCTTTCGAGAGTGAGCTCGTTAGGATTCACTTCTGACTTATCCTTACATATCCCACGTTGAAGAGTCTGTTGTCATCTGACATCCATGACATGTGTGCTCCCTCATGAATTTAATGAAATGTCTCTATATAATTAGCTTACTTATTATCACGCGATTACTTAGTTCAAAATTTCTACGGATAATTTCTTAAATCTAAGCTCGTTCCCTAAGTGGGAATCCTGGATCCGTCACCGAATAATTTAGACCTTTAGCGAAGAAAATAACACCTGTTGAGCAATCATTTAGGTTATCCAACTTTGTCTGTTTTAAAGCATATATTATCACTGAATATATACTTTTTCTTCTTAATTTACTCAATCTGCTTGAATTTTTTTTTATCTAATTTTGCAACGAATTGAAATTGACGTCGGATTCCCAAGACTTAATTATATCATAGAAAGTTTATAGGATATATTGTCAACAATCCAGAGACTTGAAACTTGTGAATCACGAATATTATGAAGGTCGACAACTACATGTGAATGCTATTGGATAAAGTAAGGCACAATAAAAAGTAACACCCGTTGAGCAATTCTTTAGGTTATCTAAATTTGTCTTTTTGAAAGCATCTTTAATCATTGAAACTTGTAAATCATGTATATTGTAAACGTCAACAACTACATGTGAATGCTATTGGACAAAGTAAGGCACGATAAAAAGTAATACCTGTTGAGCAATTCTTTAGATTATCTAACTTTGTCTTTTCGAAAGCATCTTTAATCATTGAATGTATCAATATTTTCCTGAATTAACTACATCTACTTAAATTCTTATCTTATTCTGAAAAGTATTGAAATTGACGTTGGATTCCCAAAACTTAAATATATCCTTGAAATTTTACAAAAGTTACGGTGGATAGACGTTTCTAGAGACTTGGAACTTGTGAATCACATGAATGCTCTTCGACAATGTAAGGTGCGAAGAAAATAACGCCTACCGAGCAATTCTTTAGGTTATTTCGCTTTGTCTGTCCTAAAGCATCTATTATCAGCGAATATGTTATCTTTTTTCATTAATTTACCAAATATACTTGAATTGTTATCTGTCTTTGAAACGAGTCGAAATCGACATTGGATTCCCAAAATCTTTATCCTAGTTTACTGAAGATATAATCGACGTTCTAGAGACCGGAAACTTGTGAATCATGCACATTGTGCGTGTCCACTGTTCCATGTGAATGCTCTTGGATAATGTAAGGCGCTTGAGGCTTTTCTTCGTATGAGGAAGCAAAGTACAAACAAAGGACTCGTGATTGCCCTTGCTTTTTAGGGTCCGCTCATGCGCTTTGTCGCAGAAAATGGTAAAAGGAGATCTTATGGGACGTCATCCATAATGCGTCACCAATTATTCGTCATCAAGAGACAGTTTGTTCAGGATGCAATTACCTGATCAATTGGCTCATCAATAGCTCAAATAATTCATTACTGTTGTAGAAGTAAGCGATCGAATAAACAAATAAATAGAATAAGAAAATAAATTGAACATTAGATTTACATGATTTGATAATAGTGACTTACGTTCATGAGGAAAGTAGCACGAAATTCCACCATAGATTAAACGATATAACGGGGATTACAATCACACTTGGTTTACTCAAACACCGTCAGTGTTTCCTAAGCTCCTAATTACAATCAATAATTCACGCAGTATTTAGCACCACGATACCTCATAAAATAATCTTTTAATCTCACGAAAGAATTATGCATAAATTTTATTACAAGTTTTAATTGACTTCAACACTTAAACTTCTTGTGTAATTGCACAAACGAAAACCAATGAAAATAAACCACTGCCAAGCACTCGCTTGAGAAATGGCGTTTCCAGATTTTTCGCTCACATCAAACCCGACGTGCACATTTGTGGCAAAAGAACAGCTCACATTTATACGAGGCGTCCACGGTCAAACAATATTCCTCTTAAAGTAGAGTCCCAACTTGAAAAGAAAAGGTTGAGAATAAAAGTCCACTTTTCTTGTTGGCTTCTTTCCTTTCTCTGACCCAATCAGCAAACCTACGCTTTTCATTAAAGTCCATAATTTCTTTTTTATTCGTTCAACGAGCTTAAACTCGAGACATATTATAATAATCTCTACATTGGCTCGACGTTGAGCCAAGTCACAATCGCTTTGCTAAAAATTCAAACTTCGCTACTACTCTTCCACAGCCCCCAATGGGCTCAACCGCCACAGACATCTTCCAAGTCCAAGTCGCACTTGAACTTCGCTATAACTGTGGATCTCACAAGAACACCAACTCCATGTGGTCCTTTAACCACTTCACAAGGATTTTTCGACATAACCTTCTTAACCACAGATAAAGCAAAACTAATGTTGCGTCCATATCTATGAGAAAATCAAACACATACCTTGTCCATATCAGCAGTTACAATAATTATTGTCTCTATGAGCTCCACTTCGCTACAAGCACCATTTATGCCGATTACTTTGCTAATACTCGCTATCTCAAGAGTTTTTGGTTGCAACTCCACCTCAAGTTGAACAACATTTAGATCCGTATAAATACTCCTATAATCACTCTTACCCAGAAGTACTAGAGACTCGTCGAATGTAACTTATTTGCTGAGAACATGTGAATTTAATTCCGCGCATCACAACCACTAGTCCCGCTCACCTTATGCATAACATAGACATGCACTTTTTTTCCCTTCCATCGAGCTTACCATCTCTAACTCAAATATAACATTAGCAACCAAATATTCTAAGAACAAAATAAGAAGCAATGTTACTTGACCACACTTCTTCGAGAGTCTGACATCTAATCGCAGTTGATGGGGATCTATTCATCAGATAACTCGTCGTACTAAGCGCATCCGCTAGGAATCTCCTAACTATACCAGCATTAGAGAAAAAATTTTGGATCGTCTCCAGTATTGTTCTACTCATCAACTCTGCAACTTGTTGTGGTTCACTGGCACTAGTGCGGTGTTTCACTGAGCATTCCTTCATGCAGAATTCGTTTAACAATTTCGAGCAAAACTCCATGCTATCGTTAGTCTGCACCTGCTTGATCATCTTACCAGTCTCCTTTTCCATCAAAGCTTTTAACTGTCTGATCCTAACAACAACATTAAACTTGTGTCTTAGCACAAACACTCAGGTATTCCTCAAGTAGTCGTCCACAACAATTAACATGAATCTAGCACTCTTCCTTGAAGGAAAACGTCACAACGTGCGTGCATCCGTGGTTTCTTTAACAGTCGTATCAAACTGCACTTTCTGTCGTATATCTAAGTTACAACACCTGCATATATTCAGTTTGTTAGCAACATAACCACATAGCAAATTCCCTTCACTTAAAATCTTCGGGCTTCTCTCGCTAAAGTGCCCCAAACGCATATGCCATAATTTAGACTCTCGAATGGATGCCTCCGACGTCTCCACGGTAAATTCTGTCATTGTTTCATCTTGAAACTCATATATGTCAGTATGCTTAATTCCGCTCATTATCACTAAGGCACCTCGAACAACCTGCAGAATTCCACTTTCTAAAATATACTAATACCCAACTGAATCCAAGACACTCAAGGAAATAAGATTTCTCATCAACTCTGGAACATGCCTCACTTTAGCCAATGTCCTTAGGATGCCATCATGCATTCTGATTTTAATATCACCAACACCCACAACATAACACTTAGCATTGTTTCTCAACTGTACTTTACTACTATCCATGCATTGATACATAGTAAGCCAGTTCCTATTTGGTGTAGTGTGAAAAGAACAACTAGAATTCATAATTCATTTGCCAAACGACGAATCATCAGTGACAAACAAAACAAAATCAACACTATCCGAATTACTATCAGATACAACTATAACATCATCTGTAAACTCAACTCTAATTCCCTTACCCTTATCATTTTTTAGCTTAAAGCAATCCCTTTTAAGATGCCCTTTTTTGTTACAACTCTAACATATAGTACTACCGGTCCTAGACTGACTTTATATTTTCATGTTTATACTATTTCTGCTAACACGAGTATCAGTTCTTCCTCTTCTTTCATCTACTAAAGCAGCATATACAAGTTCACCAGATTCTCTTCTATGGATATCCTCATTTAGAAATGAATCTTGAACCCCATTAAACGTCAAACCTGTTGATCCGGAGGAATTACTAAAACGGTAACAGCAGTATTCCAACTATCAAGCAATGAGGATAATAGAATCAAAGCACGTATCTCATCTCCAAAATCAATCTCAACTGAATTCAATTGACTAATGATCTCATTGAATTCATTAATATGATCATCAACTAATGCAACTTTGCCTATCTTTAAGTTCAACAAATGTCGCATCAAATAAACTTTGTAGAGGACTTCTTGTACATGTTCGACAATGCTTTCATCAAACTCATAATGGTCGTCTCTTTCACAATGTTAAATGCTACGTTACGAGCCAACGTTAGCAGAATAACACCCAAAGTTCGTTTATCTAGCAATTTCCAATCAGCTTGCTTCATCATTTCTGGCTTCTCCTTAAACAGGGACAAGTGCAGTTTCATTTTATACAAATAATCCTCAATTTGCATCTTCCAGAAATCAAAATCCTTCCTATTAAATCTATTGATTTCACTTTTTCTTCTTCAATCGCTATCGATTTGCTTCAACTCAGTCAAGACTAGCTTTGATACCAATTGTTGGCAGAAGCAAGCGATCAAATAATAAAATAGACAGAATAAGAAAATAAATCATACACAAAATTTACGTGGTTCGGTCGTAGTGACTTACGTCCACGGGGAGAGTAGCACGAAATTTCACTTTAGATTAAGCGATACAACAGAGGTTACAATCACACTCAAGTCACTCAAACACTCTAAGTATTTCTCAAATCCTCAATTACACACAAAAAATCACGTAGTGTTTACCCCTACAAATCTTCACAAAATCTTTCAATCTCTCGAAAAAATTATACGTAAATCTTATCACAAAATTTAATCGACTTTAATACTGAAACTTCTTGGTGTAATTGCACGAGCGAAAACCAACGAAAATAAACCCCTGCCAAGTACTCGCTTGAGAAACGGTGCTTTGAGATCTTTTTCACTCGCATCAACCATGGCATGCACACTTGCGGCAAAAGAACAGCTCACATTTATACGTGGGCTCCACGGTCAAACTTTCCTCTTGAAGTAGAGTCCACCTCCAACTCAGAAAGAAAAGGTTCAGAATAAAAGTCCACTTTCCTTGTTGGCTCCTTTGCTTTCTCTGACCCAATCAGCAAACCCACGCTTTTCATTAAAGTCCATAATTTCCTTTTTTTTTTCTTTTATTTGATGGCCGACTTTAAAGTTAAAATGGAAGGAAATCCCTGTACAACTAATATTCGGTTTTCAAATTTTACGTACCGTATAATTTAATTCGGGTCAGGTTTGTTCAACGGATTTAAACTCGAGACATATTATAACAATTACCATTTGGAAAAAATGTATTTTTATTCCCTATACTTTCATGTTTTTCCTAATCAAGTATGTACACTTTTGATTTACCTAATGAAGTCCTTTTAATTTCACAAATTTTCTAATAAAATCCCTTCAACAATAAATCCGCCCAAATTCAACTGACATAATCGTTGGACGACACCAAAGCACGATGCAAGTAAAATGGGGCGAATCCCCACGTGCACATGTATGGAAAATTTGAGCTAATGAAGACAACTTTGAAGCATGTCATTGACGGCCACGTCAACCGGATTTGTTGTCAAAGGGGACTCAATATTTGGAAAGTTGAATGATTTGATTGGGAAAATTAAAGTAACAATGACTCAATTAAAAAAAACATGAAAGTAGAGGGACAGAAGATATATTTTTTCTTCTATTATTTTCCCGTTGTCAAAGAACTTCAAACGGTAATACACAAGCAGTGTCAACACTGAAAAGCTCGTTGGGATTCATTAATTACTTCATCCCTCTAATCTATCCAATGCTTAGTGCATAATCTTTTCCTTTCCCACTAGCTATTGATGCTTATTCTGTAATGTTGATCTAAATATAATGTGGGATATATATGGATAAGTGCAAAAACAAGATTCAATGTTTTGAGCGTTTGAAAATTGAGGACTTGTGGTCAATTGATGGCTTAAGATTTTAAAAGAGTATCAATCAGGTCTCCAGCTTGCCATCAACTTAAATCGGGCATATGAAATTTCTTGTCGTCTTTTTATATCTTAGGTCCTCGATTGACCAAAATAAAATCTTCAATCCTTAATTGACCACAGCCAAAATGTCAAGTCCTATTTTTGCACTTATCTCAAGATATATATGCTTGATATTAAAGGGTCATTGTCCTCATATCAATTTAATATATGTCTTTTTATTTTTTATATAAATCCTAGAAAAACAAAAGCAAGGTTCACATAAATTTAGATGATTTGTGACAAAAAATCATGAATTTCTAGATCTTAAGGTTTGGCATAAGTTTCTAGATCCTCTACTTAGGATCTACAATTAAAGCCCCTGAGTACTATCCAAAATCAAAATATTTGATTATGCTTGCGTGTGACATAAAGTCGGGACAATCTATGTAAACCAAACATTATACATGTGCATATAGCAATTATTCTTTTGAAGAACCGACTTATTTAGAATAGGCTATTTGGACCTAATATATTGGTTTTCGTTTAGTTTCAGTTGTGCAATTTATTTAAGAGACAAATTCATCGATGTCCGGCAATTACACGCATATAAATAGATTCGTGTATGTGGTCTTAGGTGCAAGTTTAGTTTCGCTACAATTGTCAGATAGTGTTCTCACTATGTTTGTTACACTACCTTGTGTAAGCAAGTTAAATATTGGCCACTATGTTATTTCAACTCATGCACAAGGAGAGGATTCTGAAAAAGGAAAAAACAACGGTACAAGGTGAATGACAAGTTTCATGAGTCTATACCAAGCTAATATTTGAAAGGGGAAAACACCTACGCTTAAAATTAGGAAAATGAATTTTTGGTTTTGAACAAAGAAAGTCATTTTTCCAAACATAACAAGTGTCTTACCAAAAACGCTCCAGAGCTTCTTCAGTTTCGTTCTTCTACACTGGCGCTCAATATCTTCATTGAAGGTTCAACTCTTCTTCTTTGAGGCTCAATGGCTTTGTTCATGGTTCTCTCTCTCATAAAAAGTTTCTTACCACGAAAGCTTAGTAGCATCTTCAAGGTTCACTATTCTTCATCATTGCTCAACATCTTCGTTGATGGTTAAGCTCTTTGGCACTCAACGGTTTTGTTCGGTCCGAGTGTCGATACCTACATTCACACAGAGAGCCAGCAATAAAAATCCATTGTAATCAGAGAACCGAAGCTATAATGTTCAACACGCTAGAGTGTTTTTCATACCTAGATTATATCCAAACCCAAAATGTTTACAAATAAAGAACTCACTTGAATATAAAACTCATTGCAAAAATCCATGTATGTTCTAGCTCCTGTGCATGGCCAAGCAAGGAGCTTTACTTTCCTTTTCATTCTTCATGCAGCAGCAAAAATCCACTGCAATCGAAGAACCGGAGTTACAACGCTCAATACACCCGAGTATTTTTCACACCTAGATTATATCCAAATCCAAAGTATTTATAAATAAAGAACTCACTTGAATATAAAACTCAAAGCAAAAGTCCACGTGTGTTCTAGCTCTTGTCCATGACCAAGCAAGTAGCTTTGCTTTCCGTTCCATTCTTCGTGTAGCAGCTCTATAGGCAATCACTGTGTGGCTGCATCTCTCATGGAACCCATGACTTTCTATACTGTGCAGCTATGTCTTCGAAGAAAAAGACGACCTAGGCTTGAGCAGAAGAGAGCCCTCTGGCAGCTATGTAAAAACTACATAGGCTAAAAAAAAGAAAAAACCCTGTATTTTGATTGGTTTTTCCTTTTTTTCCTTTTCTTTTGCCCTCTTGGCCCCACTTCCTTTCTTTTTGTATGCCCACAAAATAAAAGGCAATTGTAGCGACTATGGATCTATACACATCATAAACTAGGAGTGCCCCTTATTTTGTCTTGTAGCGCTAGAAATATATTAAATTTTCTTTTCTACATTTTAACAAAGCCAATCAATATCATCCAATAGAAAAATTACCAAAAAAGTCCTAAATTTTTTGCAATCGTGTCAATTCAGTCATAAATTTTTTTGTGGCCAATTCAATCCTAAACCTTTTGCAATTGTGCCAAT
Source organism: Syzygium oleosum (assembly GCF_021117445.2). NCBI lineage: Eukaryota > Viridiplantae > Streptophyta > Magnoliopsida > Myrtales > Myrtaceae > Syzygium > Syzygium oleosum. The sequence goes on from NW_026607495.1 coordinate 9,215,066, forward strand.
TCAGTCCATCCGGCCACTTTTGATCGGCCGGCTGACATGGCAATTTTTAAAAAAAAAATTTATTATTTTTCAAATTTTTTTCTCTTTCTTTTTTTTTCACCTATCTTCTTCCCCGGTCGCCGATCCGGCGACCAGCGAGCGGCTGAGGTCGGCGAGGTCAACCTCGCCGGCCATGGACGAGGCTGGCCCTCACAGGCACTGGCGAGGTCGACCTCGTCAGGCGACGGCGAGGCCTCGCCAGATCTGGGCGAGGCCTTGCCGTCGCTGGGTGAGCTCGACCTCGCTCGGCCATGGCGAGGTCGACCTCGCCCGGTGACGGCGAGGTCGATTTCGCCAGATTTGGGCGAGGCCTCCCCCGGCGACGGCGAGGCCGCCCATATCTGGCGAGACCTCGCCGTCGCCATGGCCTAGCAAGCTCGACCACGTCCGGACATGGTGATGGCAAGGTCTCGCCAGATCTGGGTGGCCTCGCCGTCGCCGGCGAGGCTAACCTCGCCATGATTGGGCGAGGCCTCGCCCGGCGACGGCGAGGCCACCCAGATCTGACGAGATCTCGCCGTCGCCAGGCCAGCCTCGCCGTTGCCGAACAAGGTCGACCTCACCATGGCCAGGGCGAGGTCGACCTCACCCAGCGACGGCGAGGCCTCGCCAAATCTGGGAGGCCTCACCGTCGCCGGGCAAGGTCGAGCCTCGCCATGGCCGGGCGAGGTCGAGGTCTCGCCCAAATCTGGTGAGGCCTCGCCCGGTGACGGCGAGGGCCAGCCTCACCCATGGCCGGCGAGGTGGACCTCGCCGGCCTCAACCTCTCGCCGATCCCCTGACCGGCGACCGAGGAAGAAGATAGGTGAAAAAAAAAAAAAAAAAAAGAAAGAGAAAAAAATAAATATTAAAAATTGCCACGTCAGCTGCCCGGCGTCCACGTTAGCGCCGGTTGGCCAAAAGTGGCCGGATGGACTGAATTGGCATAATTGCAAAAGGTTTAGGACTGAATTGGCCAAAAAAAAAGTTTAGGACTGAATTGGCACAATTGCAAGAGGTTTAGGACTTTTTTGGTAATTTTTCCTCATCCAATCGGGTTAGGTTTTGTAAATGGTTCAAACTTGAAACATAATTTAACAATTCTCCACATTGGCTCAATATTTGTAGCTTAGTTATAGTGCTCATCATCCATGTTGCTCTCCCAATGCCTCGATGGGCGCTCACTCTCTACAACACCAATTGTGCTCAAGTAAAGCTTGAGCTTCGCCAAAGGAACATGCGTAGTTATCATGTCTATTGAGTTCTCCGCTTGAGCGATCTTATTCACAACAACCTTATCCTTGACATCTCGAATGAAGTGGTACATAATGTCAATATGTTTCGTTAGCTCGTAATAAACCTTATTATTTTCTTGATATATTGCATCTTAGTTATCACAGTGTATATCAACATTTTTTGTTCCAACCCAAAGTCCAAGAGCAAACCTTGTAACCATGTCACCTCCGTCGTTATAAACGTCAGTACCATGTACTCTATCTCGATCGAAGACAAGGCAACATGGTTCTGTAACGATGCTTTTCTACTCACTGCACCACCTGTTAGTGTAATCACGTACCATGCTAATGACTTGCACTCATCCAAGTCACTATTGTGATCTGAATCTATATAACCAGTGATCTTACTAACATTGCCATCCCTTTGGTACATTATACCCGCGTATATTGTCTCTTTTAAATATTTGATGATCCACTTCACAGCTTCCCAATGAGTTTTACCATGACACTTCATCTAATGGCTAACTATGCTCATGGCTTGTGAGATATCGGACCTACAACATACCATAGCATACTAATACTATCCACTGCACTAGAATAGGGAACATGGGACAGGACCGTAACATAATCTTATAAAATTTATATATTCCTTTTGTGAGATTTAAGACATTGTGAAGGCTAAATACTGTGTATATTATTATGTGTAGTAAGGGGCCGTGAGACAATAAAAGTATTTGAATGACTCGAATGTGATTATAATCTCTATATTATTGCTTGATTTTATAATGAAATCTTATACAACTCTTCTTATGGAGTAAATGATGTCGATCAAATTTTGTAAATTCAATATTCGATTGTGTTGAATTGCTTGTTTTTCGTGACAAACATCATTAATTGGTGACTACCATAATGGTGATTTATTGTTCTCTCCACTTGCCATTAGCAGGGGTCCACCACGCGGTAATACTATCTCTCTCTCTCTCTCTCTCTCTCTCTCTCTCTCTCTCATTGGTCTCTAACAACGATCTGCCGTCAAGAGGGGCCCATCATGTGGTGATCATACTTCGGGAAAAAGACATCATAAATACTATAATTTTCGTGCGGCACTCATTTGAATATTATTACTTTACTTTCGATCACTCGAATGCCATATCTTTTATACAACGCTCATTTTAGTACCATAATTTTTTTTTCCAATCACTTAAGTGTCATATAACCTTTCAATCAATCACTCAAATGTCATAACTTTTTAAAAATGTTAACCACAAGTACCATATCACGTGAAATTCCTAAAACTTAGGTGAACATTTTTTTTTTTAAGTTATGACACCCGAGTGATCGATTGAAAGTTGTGGCACTCAAGTGAAAACTTTTTAGAATTCATGATACTCAAGTGATCGAAAAAAAGTTATGGCACTTAAGTGAACGCCGTACTAAAGTTATGACACATGTGATATTATTGTCCTTCCTATTTTTGAATGATTAAGCCATTTGGGCTTTGCCCTTTTTCTTAAACCTTATCTAGAATTCTGTTTAACATCATAGAATAGTATATATTATACATATAGTTTTATTCTCCAATCACACCATACAAGACTACGTACCTTCTCTTATCCTATTTAATCAAATAATCGCGAGGCCAATCAAAACATTATACTTCTAGCAGCTGTTTTTGTTCACAGACTGTTTAAGTTAATTAATTCCTTGGAATTGATGGTCAAGGAAGGTCCACGTTAGTCCCATAGAAAAAGTAAAATTTGCCAACTGAGGATTAGAACCCTTTACAGAGAATAGCATCTGCATAATCATATATTAACTTTAACTTTTCCCGCTTTGGGGTTTCAATACGGTGAAAGCACTTCCAACAAGTATGGAATCAAACAAATCATATGCACTCAGATTTCTCAGCAACATATGCTGCTCTGATCTTGGTCTTCAGTTCTACAAGGTGTGATTTGATGGAGAGCAAGCCCGGTTCATCCAGACCCGACCGCAAAACGACAGAGAGAAACAGGAGAAATCAAATGAAGGCCCTCTTCTCCGAGCTCCACTCCCTTGTCCCTCCACAGAGTCATGGGATCTCTCTCTCTCTCTCTCTCTCTCTCTCTCTCTCTCTCTCTCTCTCTCTCTACAGTGTATTATTTTCATGTCAGTTATATTACGTACAAAACACCATTATTGATTTCAAGATTCTGTTTTTCAGATGGTGCTTTTAGCCATTTTTGAAATAATCATGCGTTTTTTTCCGATTTTGTCTAAAATGAATAAAGAACAAAACTAAATCCCCTAAACACGAGGAACCCATCTAGGGTTTTTTCCTGTTTCTCCTTTGGTCAAACTTCTAGTAAAACGCTAAGGATGGTGATGTCCCCTCATTCGAGCTTGACGATAAATGTCTAGCATGGTGTGGATTGTAAAGTGGTAGTGAGAGTTGAGCACAATTTTAAGAAAATTAAGTACGAGATTCGGGTTATTTGCAAATGGAAGTTTTTAAGAGAGGGTCCAGTATGAGGTTCATCATATTGGTATGTGATAGATTTTGTCGATGAGGGTGAATTTAGGTGGTATCTTCTTGAGTTCAAAGTCTCTGAATTTTTGTTCCAAGTATATTTGTTAATGCATTTTGATCAAGTTTGTGTTGACATTGTCCTTCCTTACTTATGATTTGGTTGTAGAAATCAACCTTGTCACTGCCCAATCAATTAGGCAGAGCCGCCAATTACATAAAGAACTTAGAAGAGAAGGTGGAGAAATTGAGGGAGCAGAAGGAGAGGTTGTTGGAAATTGAAAAGATCAACATAGACATGAACAATGGACCAACAATCAGGTTCAAGCCGCCAGAGAATGCAATTTGGAACACCGGGTCAATCCTCGAGGTTGTTCTTGTCACTGGATTGGCTGGCCAGTTCATGTTCAATGAGATTGTTCGTGTGATTCACGAAGAAGGAGCTCATATTGTCAATGCCAATTTCTCTGATGTTGGTGATGCAATGCTTCACACCATTCATGCCAAGGCAGGAATTTGTTTATATTTTGATCCCAAAATGGTTAGAAATTATACATTTAGAACAAAAAGTGTACTAGAAAACCTAGAATTTTGGAACTCATACTTAGAGATGATATATAAAATTAGTTTATGGAGTGAGGTGGTAAAATTCTGTTAGGCATTCAACTATGATCCACTTATTTTTATGTGTCGAGGATGCCAAACTCACTCAAGTAGTAAAATCATGTTGATCATGAATGTTCTCATTATCTTGTTTCTTGTATTAGATGGTAGTCAAAACCTTGGTAGTTGACCCAAAGATGAACTTGTTTGATGGTGTGGGAATCGAACACGTGCTGCCGGTACCAGTAAACGGGTTTTTATACGCCTCGCTTCAAGATGACTCGTTTAGGAATTTCTAGAGCAGGCTTGAGAAGCACAAATTGGTCATAGGAGATTTCCCTTGTCCGTGCAAGGTATTTTCACCAGTTGTTGCGGTATTGACAGCAAGACATAAGGGCCAACCATGTTTAATTTACACACCACGTAGACAAAAGCTGAAGCCTCATTGACTTTTAACTTGTAACCTGGAGAGTTTGAAGGAAATTCCCGGCCAAGGTTTGCAGGAGATGTTTTCATTTCCTTCTTTCAGTCTTTACAATTAGCTGGTTGTTCAGTATTCTTTCTAAGTTGAGTGTATTGTAGGTTGGAGATGGCGAATCTTCAGATGAGAGAATCTCTGAAAGGCTGCGGAAGATTGTCAATGATACGCGAATGGAGTTTCCTCATTAATCCAGTGCTGGTTGAATATTGCAGAGTCATCGCACCTTCAGAGGATTGTCTACTCGTTTCTTATAAATATGTAACTACATATTTAATTCCGAGGAGTTTCAAGAATGATTTTATAAAAGCTCTGGACAAGCTAGCTCTAACTTTTTCAATGCTTTTCATTTGTTTTCTGACATAGTACCATGTTGTCACTACGATTGTCTTGTACTCTCGCACTCTCTCTAAGCAATTTCCTCACTGATTATATGTGTGAACATCAACACACTTCTCATTTCTGAAATCTTTCATAACAAATCATTTCTAAGTATTTCTATATAATTAAGAGATTCTTAATATTCTACTTAATCTACTGCATGAGCAACGTATATGAAATTGGCCCTGTTATGTTAGTGATGTCGGATACTTAAACCCCCTCCCACGTGCAAGCCGGCATTAAGAACAACATGTGGGCGGAACTTTGCTTTGATATCATGTTAGAAGATACAACCAAAAAGTTTTAACCTTATAGGTGAAGAGAGACCTTATGTATATAGATATAAAGAGCATAATAACCCCGTAAACAAGCGATGTGGAATACTTTCAACACCATAGACCTTCTAATTTGGTGAAAGTACAAGTTGCATTGTCTATGTAGTTTATGTGCTGAATGCAAGCAACAACCTTCTTTGAATATTTCCTTCTGCTCTTTTATTTTTTTTCCTTTTGGAGAACGACGGTCTCAGACTTTAATCCTCTTGTTGGATCACCTTCTACGGGCACTTTTAAAATACCTCTGGTGTATCGCATAACATTACAACGTGTAGGTATAATTAAGTATAAAAGCATTGTAAAAGTTGTTGACGATGTTACGGCGATTCGGCATAATCAAATGCATAATAATAGTAAAAATGAGATGGTATATTACATTCACATATCTTAGAAATTTCCCACCTTCTACTAGCTAGGTGGAGTTTCCCTAGGATCTTGGTGTTTTGATCTTATCTAAAATTATGAAATGAGAAACCTTTTGATGTAGAACGGATATTGCTCTTATTGTGCTAACAAGCAATCAAATACAAATAAACTAGAAAAGAGGAAATAAATCGGACACGATTTACATGGTTCAGTCCATGTGACCCATTCCATGGGAAGCGAAGAGCAATCTAAGAGTCTACCGTTGATGAAGTGATATAAAGAAGATTAGTTACTTAAATACTCTCAGTGTTCCCAACCTCTCAATTACACCAATAATCACTTAGTGTTTAGCTCTCAGAATTTTTCACGAAACAATCTAAGTCAATCTCGCAGGGAGATACACAAGAACCATACCAAAGACGACTTCATTGAATTTTGCGTTTGAAATAAGACGACTGTGGGCCGCCATGACTTAAACGAAGCATATGGCTAATGGGATGGAAAGTGAGCAAGAGAATGAACTATAAATTAAGCCAACGCAGAATATAGAGGCAATCCTAGTATGAACTTGGCATTTAAAAATGCCAAATGAAATGGGACTCAACTCTTCAAAAGGAGAAAAAGAACATAAAGACTATATCCATATCATCAGAATTTATCATAGAAAATATGGTTCTACTTGAACATATTTTTCAACTCATAAAAACTCCCAAAATGGTGCCATTATCCAATTTTACCCTCCTCTACAATTCCATCCAATTTCGCGGTTAAATGTCCTGCATGATAGCTGACGAGCATTTGAATCTCACACTTATGTGGCATTTGTTATTATTAAATATTTCTTTTAAAAATCAACAGATTCAAATCTAAAATGATGTTGGCAAAAAATTAAAAAGTAAACGTGGGTTTTAACAAATAAGAAAACTAACAAAGTGAAAATACAGAAATTAAAACAGACTGAGAAAGGAAATTATCAACCTGGGGTCATCGCCCCCATTCAAAAGACATCCATATGCCATGGCCATTGAAGAGACGTACGCGTGCGTCATCGTTTCTGTTGAAATAGTTTGTTATATATAAACAATTAAGAGAATAGATTAAATTGGACATGAAAAAGTGTGATTATCGGGTATGAAAAAAAGCGATTAATGACATGAAAAGAAGTAATGCTTGATAAAAAAAGGTTAATTATAGGGATACACCATAAAAATAAAAATAAAACATTTTCCTCTGTAGTTCCTACTCGTGACCTAAAGCCTTGGAGAACTGCGGATCACTATTGTGTGCAAAAGGTTAGATAGGCTCGAGTCTGCCAAACTTTAGAATCCCCTCTTTCTCAATGAGCCCAATCCATTGCCATTATTGTCGTGGTCAAGTCACAACCGCCCAACAATCCTTGCCCCCCAACCATGACACTCTTCTCTCCCGTCCTCCCTTGATCTTCGTACATCCCTATAGCCCACTCTTTATCTCTTTGTCCCTCTCTCTTTCCAGATAAATTGGGACCCTCGATGCCGGAGTTGGAAAATCCTTGTCGATGGAGGATCATCATTTTTTAATGGAGGCCCATGTAAAACTAAGGAAACCCGAATCCCACCCAACTTGCTTTCACAGTTGGGAAGTCAAAATTACGTGCTAGTAGACGATTTCTTTTTGGTGATTGGTAGACCGTCGAAAATCCTGCCCAATCACATGATGAGCCCAGCCAGGGGAAAGTAGACATCAGCCCTGGCTATGGGCAGCGACATGACTCGTATGTCTCTCTGCACAACCTCAGATGGAGAGGGATTGCACCACAACAAATGAGGTAAGAACTATACTGCACTACTTTTGACTCTCTTTTTATGGTACTTTTATGAGGAAAGTCAGTATCAATTGGTCGGTATCAAAAACCCGTTGAATCCGAATAAGAAGCGATTTGGGATGAATCGTCCCAATACAAGATTGTATACATTTGACGATATGGGGAATGGAACTCATGTTGCGCGTTCGATTCGTAAATATGTCTGTACGTTGATCTTTAGGTTAATTATCAACAAGAATTTATTGATTATGGAAAAATTTTGAAAGTTCACTTTTGCATTTGGTGATGTGTAAAGTTGTGATATCCAAACTGGCTATGGCCATCCGACCAACCAAAAAAAAACTGGCTATGGCCATGTTAGTATTAAATTTTGCGTTTGCTTTTTAAGTAGTCAATAACTTGGGGCCGCCAAGACTTAAACAAAGGGGGCCTAATGGGATGGAAAGTGAGAAAGAGAATGAACTTTAGCGTAAGCCAATGAAGAATATAAGGCAATCCTAGTGTGAACTTGACTTACCAATATTCCCAATGGAATGCTACTTGGCAAATGAAATGGGACTTAACTCTTCAAAAAGAGAAAAAGAAAAGAAAGAATATATGGATATTTTTCAGGTTAATATCACAAAAAAATCTTAAACCATTACTATTTGAACATATTTATCCCAAATTATTTTTCAGTCCATAAAAACTCCAAAGTCGTACCATTGTCCCATTTACACCCTCCATGACAATTCCGTCCAAATATGTTGTTAAATGTCCTATGTGACAACTGACGAGCCTGACAGTGTTTGCAAGGCACGTTTACATGACATTTTTTATGCATGATGACTATATTGCCATTTTCGATGGAGGCCCATGTAAAATTGGGGAGACGGGAATTTACCCAACTTGTTTCCACTGTTGTGACTCCAAAGTTACGATTTGTAAATTAGAACTTCATATGATTGGTACACTTATGAAAACTCGCTAGGCTCTAGAATATCTTGCCCTTCGGTGATTTCGCACACATTGCATAATCCAATCCACCCAAGTATGTAAATAATATTTTCTCATGTGGTTAAATCCTATCAATCTTCAACAACGCCAATTCCAATCACTATGAAGGAGCCCAGCCAGGGGACAATTGAAATCAACACTGAGAAAAGCATATTACCAAAAATGTGAAGAGACATTACTCATACGTCTCTCTCCACAGCCCCAAATTGAGTGCGCTTGCACTATATCGATCAGATAAGAACTACACTGCACAGCTTTTGACTCTCTTGGTACCGGCGATGATGAACTTACTTGAAAAGGCAATCACAGCGACACGAGAACCTCTCTTTTTTCTTACTTTTATGAGAGAAGTCTCCTTCAATTGATCAGTATCAATAATGGATCCGGATAAGACACGATTTGAAATGATTTCTCATAATACGAGATTATTTACATTTGATGATATGGGGAATCGAACTCGTGTTGCTCATCTAATTTATAAACATGTCTCTTCGTTTGATTAATAGGCTAATCGTCGATAAGAGTGTATCAATCACGGGAAAAAATTTGAGAGTACACTTCTGAATTCGGTAATATGCGAAGTGTGATATCCAAATGGGCCATGGCCGTATAACTCATCTTTTTACCTTCCTTTTTTTTTATTTGAGTGATTTATTATGAATAAATTCCAATTAAAAAGCATTTAGATAAAATCAAACATGAAACAGGTTTTTGATTATTTAATCTTATTTATCGTATTAACATATTAAACATGTAAATGTGGAATTTCTCATGATGGATTATGGATAATCTAGTCGAATCATCTCCCTCTGGGTTAAGTATGCCGTAGTTTGAGTTTGTTTTGCTTTAATGCAATCAAATTAAATGAGAATGAATTGATTTCTCAAATAAATTGCATATTGGGATGTTAAATACGAATCTCATAATGGAGAGGAAAACATTAACTATTCCTTTCTTGTGCTTATGCCTTCTGAAATAAAAGAATCCAAAATTACTGGAATATTATCAATGTGTAACCTACCACGAGATGTAATCAGAGAGAAAAGGCATCCAAAGGTTATGCATTAGCATTATTCCAATAGCAAAATAGTGCACACATTGATTTCTCAAAGTAGAATGTGCACAATTGAGTGCCTAAAGCTGAGAAAAATCGGATAGCCCCACAAATTAAATCGACTATTTTCGTGTTTGTAGCCAATAGTTTAATCATCATATGTTGCTTGTTTGTGATTTATATGCTAATCCAAGAGTATGCCTTTGCATAATTTGAGTTTATTTCTAATCGCAGGATTAGTTAAGTCAAAATTTCTACGGATAATTTCTTGAAGCTAAGTTCGTCTCCTAGCTGGAAAGTTGGGTCCACCACTGAAAGCACAAATACTACAATTTGAATTCACACCTTTAGCGAAGAAAATAATACCTATTGAGCAATCCTTCAGGTTATCCAACTTTGTCTGTCCTAAAGCATCTACTATCGCTGAATATATCAATTTTTTTTCTTAGTTCACTAAATCTGCTTGAATTTGTTTGATTTTGAACGAAATGAAATTGACACTGAATTTCCAAAAATTAATTATCTCCTAGAAATCTTACAGAAGATATAGTAGACGTTCTAGAGATTAGTGAATCACGCACATTGTACATGTCAACAATTACATGTAAATGTTCCTGAACAAAGTAAGGCGCGAAGAAAAGAACACCTGTTGGGCAATTTTTCAGGTTATCAAACTTTGTTGGTCCTAAAGCATCTATTATTGGGAAAATTACCAAAACAGCCCTAAACCTATTGCAATGTGCCAATTTAGTCCTAAACTTTTTTTTGTGCCAATTCAGTCCTAAAACTTTTGGATTTGTTCCAATTCAATCCATCCGGTCAATTTTGGACGACAGGCAATGACGTGGATGGCGGCCAGGTGATCGGCCAACGCTAATGTGGTAATTTTTAATATTATTTTTTATTTTTTTAGATTTTCTTTTTTCTTTTTCCTTTCCTTTTCTTTTTTTTTTTCCCTTCATCTTCATCTTCAACCTTTGGCCGGTCGCCGGACCGGCGATCGCCTAGAGGTGGAAGCCGGCGAGGTCGGCCTAGCTGGCCGTTGGTGAGGCTCGACCTCACTAGCGTTGTACGAGGCCGAGCCTCGCCAACGACGGTGAGGAAGACCCCTCGCCAGATCGCCTCGCCAGTTGCCGGCGAGTTCAAGCCTTGTCAGATCTGGCGAGGGGTCTTCCTCGCCATCGCTGCAAGGCTCGGCCCCGCCGACAACTAGCGAGGCTCAACCCCGCCGTTGCTAGGCGAGGCCAACCTCGCCAATGCCGGTGAGTTCGAGCCCTTGCTAGAGTGATGCCGAAGACGACCCCTCGCTAGATCTGGCGAGGCTTGAACTCGTCGGCAACTGGCAAGGTCGGCCTCGCCCAGCAACGGCGAGGTCGAGCCTCGGCCGACCTTGCCAGTTACCGGCGGGGCCAAGCCTAGTCAGCAACGGCGAGGACGACCCCTTGCCAGATCTAGCGAGGGCTCGTCCTCTCCCAGCAACAACGAGGTCAGCCTCACCCAACGCCGGCGAGGTCGAGCCTCGCCAGCGGCCTGTAGGGCCAACCTCACCGACCAAAGGTTAAAGATGAAGACAAAGGGGAAAAAAAAAAAGGAAAGGAAAAAGAAAAGAAAAGAAAAAATAAATAAATAAATCGAAAAAATAAAAAATAATAGTAAAATTTGCCACATTAGCGTCAATCGGCCGGCCAGCGTCCACGTCATCACCGGCCGGCCAAAATTAGCCCGATGGACTGAATTGGCACAAATGCAAAAGGTTTAGGACTAAATTGGCACAAAAAAAATGTTTATGACTGAATTGGCACAATTACAATAGGTTTAGGATTATTTTGGTAATTTTTCCTCTACTATCACGGTGTATATCTTTACTTTTTCTTAATTAACTAAATCTATTTGAACTTTAATAAGATTCTTAAACGAATAGAAATTGACGTCAGATTTTTTAATCTTAATTATATCCTAAAAATTTTACAAAGGAGATAGTTGACGTTCTAGAGACTTGAAACTTGTGAATCATGCACATTGTACATGTCGATATTACATGTGAATGCACTTGCACGAAGGAAGGCACTTTAGGCTTTCTATTTTTAAGGGAAGAAGCAAACAAAGGAGTAGTGATCAATTTTCATGCTTTTTACGGTCCACTCATGCACTTTAACGCTGCAAATGGTAAAAGGAGATCTCATGGGACGTCATCCATAATACCTCACCAATTATTCGTCATCTAGAGACCGTTTGCTTAGGATGCAATTACCTTATTAATAGGCTCATCAATAGCTCAAATAATTGATTACTTTTTGGCAAAATTATCTTTTTCATCCCTATACTTTCACGTTTTTCCTAATCAAGTCCGTATACTTTTGATTTGTCTAATGAAATCGCTTTACTTTCACAAATTTTCTAATCAAACCCGCTTTGATTAGAAAAGGCGTGAAAATCTGGTACTACCTGAACATATTTACTCTAAATTATTTTTCAACTCATAAAAACTTTCAAAATGGTGCCATTATCCCAATTTTACCCAACTTTACAATTCCCTCCAATTTCGCGTTTAAATGTCACGCATGATAGCTGACAAGTGTTTGCGTCTCATGCTTATGACGCTTTTATATCATTAAATATTTCTTTAAAAAATCAACAGATTTAAATCTAAAATGATGTTGGCAAAAAAAATTAAAAAGGGAACATGGGTTTTGACAAATAAGAAAACTAACAAAGTGCAAATAAAGAAAATTAAAAAAAAGACTGAAAAAGGAAATTATCATCCTCATATCATTGCCTCCAATGAAGAGATTGAAGATCTCGTGGCCATTGAAGAGACGAACACGTGCACTTTCGTTACTATTGAAATAGTTTGTTATATATAAATAATTAAGAGAAGAGAATAAATTGGACATGGAAAGAAGTGATTAATGACATAAAGAAAAGTGATTATTGATAGAATCAAATTTAATTATACTGTTAAACCATAAAAAAAACATTTTCCTCTATAGTTCCTACTTGTAACCCTAAGCCTTGGAGAATCGCGGATCACTATTGTGTGCAAAAAGTTAAATAGGCTTGAGTCTACCAAACTTTATAATCCCCCCTTTCGTCCTAAGCCCAATTCATCGCCATTACTGTCGTAGTCTAGTCACAACCACCCAACAAACGCCGCTGCCCAACTACAACACTCTTCTCTCCCGTCCTTTCTCAATCTTCATACATCCTTGCAGCCCAATCTTTTTGTCTTCGTCCCTCTCTTTCCAGATAAGTTGGGAGCATCGATGCTGTAGTTGGAAAATCCTTGTCGATGGAGGATCGCCATTTTTCAATGGAGGTCCATGTAAAATGGAGGAAACCCGAATTTACCCAACTTGTTTTTACGGTTGCGAAGTCAAAATTACGTGCTAGTAAATGATTTCTTTTAAGTGATTGGTAGACCGTCGGAAAATTCTGTCCAATCACATGATGATCCCTAGACATCAACCCTGACGAAAGCATATTACCCAAGATGGGAAGCGACATGACTCATACGTCTCTATCCACAACCTCAGATTGAGAGTGATTGCACCGTATAAAAGTGGTAAGAACTATACTGCACAACTTTTGACTATCTTGGTACTGGCGATAATGGAATTTCCTCGAAAAGAAAAAACATGAGATAAGAACTTCTCCTCTTTTCATCGTACTTTTATCAGGAAAGTCTGTTTCAATCGGTCGGTATCAATAACCCATCAGCTCCAGATAAAGATGAGATTTGAGATGAATTGTCCCAATACAAGATTGCTTACATATGATGATACGGGGAATCAAACTTGTGTTGCGTATTTGATTTGTAAATATGTCCATTCATCGATCAATAGGCTAATTATCGATGAGAATTTATTAATTATGGCAAAATTTGGAAAGTACACTTTTGCATTGGGCGATGCGTGAAGTGTGATGTTCAAACTGTAAGAAATTTCTTAATGTGAACTTTATTAATTGAGATTAACTGTATTAGTCTGATCTAATAAAGGTAAGATATATGAGTTCTTAATAAGTCTAATAAGGAGCTAGTTAGTGTGGGCCAAGTACGGCCCGGCCCGTGATGAGAGGGCCCATGGCCGAAAACTCTATAAATAGCGCTCAAGTCCCTTGTCTAACTTGATGATGCACAATTTGATTCACAAAACGGATATAGAGAGGAATTTCTTCTCATTAGGCCAGTGTTCCTACAAAGGAAATAAGAGAGAAGCACTTGAGTTCGTGTTTAGAAACCGTCGTCAGTTTCGCATCAAGTTCGATGGATTCCAAATCAGGTGCGCGAATCAATAACTTCTCCATTTACGTGTTTCAATTTCTGATTATGGTGTTCCTGGGCATGCCATTTTCGTTGTCGACACAAATTGGCTATGACCATGTTAGTATTAAATTTTGCGTTGAATTTTGCTTTTTAAGTAGACAACGACTTGGGGCTGCCAAGACTTAAACGAAGGGGGCCTAATGGGATGGAAAGTGAGAAAGACAATGAACTTTAGCGTAAGCCAATGAAGAATATAAAGGCAATCTTAGTATGAACGTGACTTACCAATATTCCCAGTGGAAATTATCCAAATGCTACTCGGCAAATGAAGTGGGACTCAACTCTTCGAAAGGAGAAAAATAAAAGAAAGAATATATGTATATATAGTTGGGGTTAATATCATAGAAAATTTTAAACCGGCACTATGAACATATTTATCCCAAATTAGTTTTCAATCCAAAAAAACCCAAAGTCGTACCATTGTTCCACTTACACCCTTTGTTACGATTCCATCCAAATATGTCGTTAAATGCCCTATGTGACAGCTGATGAGGCTGACAGTGTTTTGCATGGCACGCTTATGTGGCATTTTTTATGGGTGATGACCATATAGCCATTTTTCATTGGAGGCCCATGTAAAATTGTGGTTATGGGAATCTACGCAACTTGTTTCCACTGTTGTGACGTCAAAATTGCGATTTGTAAATTAGAACTTCATATAAGTGATTGGTAGACCTATTAGAAAATCTTGCCCTTTGGTGACTGCACACATTGCATAATCCAATCCACCCACGTACGTAAATAATCTTTTCTCATGTGGTTAATCCTATCAATCTTTAACAAAGCCCATTCCAATCACTACGAAGGAGCCCAACCAGGGGACAATTGACATCAACCCTGTGAAAAGCATATTACCAAAAATGTGAAGAGACATGACTCATGTGTCTCTCTCCACAGCCCCAAATTGAGTGCGCTTGCACTATATCGATCAGATAAGAACTACACTGCACAACTTTGACTCTCTTGGTACCGGCGATGATGAACTTACCTTGAAAAGACAATCACGATGACATAAGACCCTATCTTTTTTCTCGCCTTTATGAGAGAAGTCTCCTTCAATTGACCAATATCAATAATGGATACAGATAAGACACCATTCGAAATGATTTCTCATAATACGAGATTGTTTACATTTGATGACATGAGGAATCAAGCTCGGGTTACGCATCTAATTCATAAACATGTCTTTTCATTCGATCAATAGGCTAATCGTCGATAAGAATGTATTAATTATGGAAAAATAATTTGAGAGTACACTTCTGAATTCGGTGATATGCAAATTGTGATGTCCAAATGGGCCATGGCAGTATAAGGCAGTCTTTTTACCTTCCTTTTTTTTTATATGAGTGATTTATTATGAATAAATTCCAATTAAAAAGCATTTAGATAAAATCAATCATGAAACAGGTTTTTGATTATTTAATCTTATTTGTCATCTTAACATATTAAACATGTAAATGCGGAATTTCTCATGATGGATTAGGGATAATCTAGTCGAATCATCTCCCTTTGGGTTAAGTATGTCGTAGTCTGAGTTTGTTTTGCTTTAATGCAATCAAATTAAATAAGAATGAATTGAATTCTTAAATAAATTGCATATTTGGGTTTTAAATACGAATCTTATAATGGAGAGGAAAACATTAACTATTTTTGTCTTGTGCTTATGTCTATTGAAAATAAAAGAATCCAAAATTCCTGGAATATAATATCTATGTGTAACATACCACGATCAGAGAGAAATTAGCATTATTCCAATTGAGTGCCTAAAGTTAAGAAAAATTGGAGAGGCCCCACGATTTTTGTTCTCTTACGTAAATCGATCCTTATCGTTTTTGTAGCCCACATTTTAATCTTCATATGTTCCTTGTTTGTGATTTATTTGCTAATACAAGTTTACTATTTGAGTTTATTTATTATCATGGGATTACTTAATTCAAAATTTCTCAAGATAATTTCTTAAAGCTAAGCTCATCCCCAGCGGGAACATTGGGTCCGCCACTAAATGCGTAAATATTACAGTTCAAATTTAGACCTTTAACGAAGAAAATAACACTTGTTGAGCAATCCTTCAGGTTATCCTACTTTGTCTATTCTAAAGCATTTACTATCACTGAATATATCTTTTTTTTTCTTAGTTCACCAAATTTGCTTGAACTTTTGTTTGATTTTGAACGAAATGAAATTGACACCAAATTTCCAAACTTGATTATATCCTAGGAAATTTACAAAAGCTATAGTCCACGTGCTAGAGACTCTGTGAATCTCACACGTTGTGCATGTCAACAATTACATGTGAATGCTCTCGGACAAAGTAAGGCGTGAAGAAAAGAACATCTTATGAGCAATTTTAAAGGGCAAAAGAATACTACGAGTGCCATAACTTGTGTACGGCGCTCACTTTGGTGCCATAAGTTCTTTTTGGAACACTTTAGTGCTAAAATTTTTGAAAAACGATCACTTAAGTGCCAACTCCGGTGCCGTACACAATTTTTCGCCGGAAATCCGACGTGGCATTTTTTTTATTAATTTCTGAAGCTGACGTGGCTCGCCGGAGATTAGCACTTAAGTGATCGTTTTTCAAAAATTTTAGCACTTAAATGATCGTTTTTAAAAAATTTTAGCACTTAAGTGATCCAAAAAAAACTTATAACACTTAAGTGATCGTTTTTCCTCCGACTTGGTACCAAAGTGATCCGAAAAAAAGTTATGGCACCAAAGTGATCTCCGTACACAAGTTATAGCACTTATAGTGTCCTTTTGCCAATTTTAAAGGTTATCCACCTTTATCGGTCCTAACGCTTTTTCCCTCTCCCCTTTAGAGTT
Organism: Syzygium oleosum; assembly: GCF_021117445.2. Taxonomy (NCBI): domain Eukaryota; kingdom Viridiplantae; phylum Streptophyta; class Magnoliopsida; order Myrtales; family Myrtaceae; genus Syzygium; species Syzygium oleosum. The sequence goes on from NW_026607495.1 coordinate 9,231,989, forward strand.
CTCTCATCTTCTTCCTATATTCACATAGCTTTCTTCTTCAACCTCCATGGAAGGGGTGTTTGAGCTAGACCTCTCCCACCCATCCCCTTTTCCTTTTTCTTTGGCTGATTTGATTCTATATTCTCTCTTTTTTGCTTTCCTCCCATTTTGAGGGGTTTTTCTCTTCTGATCTAGTTTAGATCTAGAAGTTCTTCTCTCCCGTTTCGGGGAGGTTTCAATCTCAATTTAGTCTAGATTTTGGGTTTTTTTGCATATATGATTTTGGGGTTTCGCTTTCCTCAGTTTCATTTGTGTATAAGTCCAGTTTCAAAAAAGATCAAAAGAGCTTCGTGAAAGTTTCACTCTTACAAGTGTCAGATCTGTGCACGTTTAACCTTCCTAACCTAGGCGAGCACCGCCGAAAGGAAAAAATGTAGCAACATATGGAAATCTCGGTGTATGCTTATTACTGAAAATGAATTTGGTGATCGGCCGCCGATTTTGGTTTGAAGAAGTATCAAATATGCTCTTTGAGTTTATGACCCATAATCTTGTTCTGATTATTTATCTTCTTATCTAAAACTTGTTTTGTTGTTTTGGTTTGCAGTTGGACTGCATATCTCTATTGTATATCCGTGAAAATGAAGAAAATATTTCCAAAAAAAAAAAAGCTTTGTCGGTCCTAAAGCATCTATTATCATTATGTGTATCATTACTTTCTCTTAATTGACTAAATATGCTTGAATTTTAATTCGATTATGAAACGAATTGAAATTGACATCAGATTCCGAAACTTAATTATATCCTAGAAATTTTACAAAGGAGATAGTGGACGTTCTAGAGACTTTCAACTTGTGAGTCACGAACTTGTGAGGCGGTTGAGGCTTTTTTTGTTGTTTTAGTTTATTTTATTTTTTAGTGTCCACTCGTGTACTTCATCGCAGAAAATGTTAAAAGGATATCTTATGGGACGTCATCCATAATACGTGACCAATTATTCGCCATCAGTTTGCTTGGGATGTAATTACCTGATCAATTGGCTCACCAATAGCTTAAACAATTTATTATTCATCGAAGAAAATTATACTTTCCATCCCTATATTTTCAAACTTCTAATCAAATCTTTATGATTTTAGTTTATTTAATTAAGTCCTTCAACTTTCATACATTTTCTAATCAAATCTCTTTGATACTAAATCCGCTCATATTTAACCGACATAATTGTCTAACGACGCCAAAGCACGATAGAGCGAATCCCCATGTGAAAGTGTGTGGAAAGTTGAAGGGATCTTGAACAATTATCTCCAAAAATATCGAGGATCCCGACATGCCTACGTATCTTCTGTCTTCAAGCTTTCGAGAGTGAGCTCGTTAGGATTCATTTCTGACTTATCCTTACATATCCCACATTGAAAAGTCTGCGGTTATCATACATCCAAGACACGAATGCTCCCTCGTGAATTTAATGAAATGTCTCTGTGTAATTAAGTTACTTCTTATCACGCAATTACTTAGCTCAGAATTTCTACGGATAATTTCTTAAAGTTAAGCTCGTTCCCTATGCGGGAATCCCAAATCCACCACTGAATGCACAAATATTACGATTTGAATTTAGACCTTTAATGAAGAAAATAACACCTGTCGAGCAATTCTTTAGGTTATCCAACTTTGTCTGTCCTGAAGCATCTGTTACCACTGAATATATACCTTTTTTTCTTAATTTACTCAACCTGCTTGGATTTTTTTTATCTAATTTTGCAACGAATTGAAATTTACATCGGATTCCCAAAGCTCATTTATATCATAGAAAGTTTATAGGATATATAGTCAACAATCCAGAGACTTGAAACTTGTGAATCACGCATATTGTGAAGGTCGACAACTACATGTGAATGCTCTTGGACAAAGTAAGGCACGAGAAAAAGTAACACCCGTTGAGCAATTCTTTAGGTTATCTAACTTTGTCTTTCCGAAAGCATCTTTAGTCATTGAATGTGTCATTTTTTTTTCCTTAATTTACTACATCTACTTAAATTATTATCTTATTCTGAAAAGTATTGAAATTGACATCAGATTCCCAAAACTTAATTATATCCTCGAAATTTTACAAAAGATACAGTAGATAGATGTTCTAGAGACTTGGAACTCGTGAATCACTCACATTGTGCACATCGACAACTCCACGTGAGTACTCTTGGACAAAGTAAGGCGCGAAGAAAATTATGCCTACTGAGCAATTCTTTAGGTTATCCAACTTTGTCTAACCTAAAGCATCTATTATCGCCGAACACATTATTATTTTTATTAATTTACTAAACCTACTTGAATTGTTACCTGATTCTGAAATGAATTGGGATCGACGTCGGATTCCCAAAACTCAATCGTAGAAATTTTACCAAAGATATAATTGAAGTTCTAGAGACCGGAAACTTGGGAATGATGCACATTGTGCATGTCGACTGTTATATGTAAATGCTCTTGGATAATGTAAGGCGCTTGAGGCTTTTCTTCGTAGGAGGGAGCAAAGTCCAAACAAAGGACTCGTGATTGCCCTTGCTTTTTTGGGTCCGCTCCATCACTTTATCGCAGAAAATGGTAAGGAGATCTTATGGGACGTCATCCATAATACGTCACCAATTATTCGTCATCTAGGGACAGTTTGCTTAGGATGCAATTTCCTTATTAATAGGCTCATCAATAGCTCAGATAATTCATTACTTTTTGAAAAAATTATCCTTTTTGTCCCTATACTTTCATGTTTTGCCTAATCAAGTCCTTGTTCTTTTGATTTGTCTAATGAAATCCTTTTACTTTCACAAATTTTCAAATCAAGTCTCTCCCCACCCAGAGATGTGTGGAAAAAATTATCAAATGGTGATAACTTTGAAATAAGATGTGCATAAAATTTAACCAATGCGGAATCCCAACTGGACATCCACATTGGAAAAACTTTATCCACAAGTGCTATGGTGACATCCGACAGCCACGTCAGCTTGATTTGGTGTCGAAGGGACTTGATTAGAAAATTTATGTACGTAAAAAGACTTAATTAGACCAATTAAAAGTATAGGGACTTGATTAGAAAAGGCGTGAAAATATAGGGACAAAAATAAATTTTCCTTTATTATTTTCTGATTGTCAAAGAACTTCAAATGGTAATACATAAGCAATGCCAACACCGGCATGATGAGTCTTCATGATGATAATTGCAAGAACTTAAAATTTTGACATTGGTCAATTGAAGACTTAAACTTTAATCTTGATGAATTGAGAACTTAAGATTTTATAAAAGTCTCAATCAGGTTTTGAGCTCGTCAATAGCATCATTCAGACATTCGAAATCCAATGTGGCTCTCTTGTGGAATATTTCATCATTTGCCATGTGTCATTCTGACGTTTGAATTCAACCAATGGTGAGCTTGGGACTTGATTGTGGGTTTTTTTATATCTTAAGTCCTCAACTAATCAAAATAATATCTTAAATTCTCAATTTTACCATGGCGAAAATGTTAAGTTCTGTTTCCGCACTTATCCGGGGATATCTATGCTTGATTTCAAAGGCTCGTTCTCTTCATTTCAATTCAATATATTATTTTAAATCCTAGAAGAACAAAAGCAAGGTTTATAAGGGTAAAGCTATTAATTAACTTAATTTTTACCATAGAGTGAATTATAGGGGCCACCCTTGCAGGATAATCAATGTCAAGTGGACTAAATTGTGATTAGTGCTTAGTCGCGATGATATTGTTTTTTGCTTGTGTTAACTACGAATCGTGTGTTCTTAGATTGAGGATTTTTATTAGGTCCATTGTCTAAGTAAAAAGTCAGTTACATGTTCACAATTATTAAATTGATTTGTAAAAAAATTTGATTACAAAATAAACTCTAAAAATACATGTCCTTCATCCAACAATAAATCCTTTCAACATCTCGATTTTTGGCCGTGTCTAGTTGTAACACTATTATTGATAAATCTGCCAAATGATTGATTTGTGACATGGAAGCATAAGTTTCCAGATCCTTAGGATTGACACAAGTTTCTAGATCCTTTACGTTAGATCTACAATTGATTCCCAAGTCAGCAATTCTCGGCGGTAATTGATCGAAAATAATACGTTGGAATTTTGCGTAAAGGTCTAGAATTACATTGACAAAATTAAAAAAATTTATTACTAAATTGATATCCGTACAATAGTTTTAGGATTGATTTAGTAATTATCACAGGGATTAGTAGACCTATGAAAACTTGCTAGACTCTCAGTCTCTAGAAAATCCTGTCCTCCGGTGATTATACACACATCGCGTAATCCGCTCTTCCCACGTAGGAAAATAGTTATTTCATATGATCAAGGTTTCCTACTAATCTCCAACAAGCCAATTCCAATCAGTATGATCAGCCCAGCCAGGGGAAAATTGACATCAACCGTGAGAAAAGCATATTACCCAACATGTGAAGAGACATGACTCATATGTCTCTCTCCACAACCTCAAATTGAGCGACTACACCGCACAACTTTTGACTCTCTTGGAGCTGGGGATAATGAAATTACCTTGTAAAGACAACAACAAAAGAAATAAGAACTTCTCTTTTTTCTTGCTTTAATGAGATAAGTCACTTTCAATTGGTCGCTATCAATAACCTCTTCAATCCGGATAAAGCACGATGTGAGGTGAATTGTCTACGTATGAGATTATTTATATTTGATGACTTAAGTATCATAACTTTAAAAAAAAAAAAAAGAATTGTTCACCACAAGTGTTGTAAATTTTAATATTTTGTTGAATTTACAATACTCAAGTGATAGATTGAAAAGATATGACTCCAAAGTAAACATTTTTTAAAAGTTATGATACTCAGGTGATCAATTATAAAGTTATTACATTAAAGTAAGCGGCGTAGAAAGTTATAACACTTGTGGTGCCCTTATTCAATTTACTATAGACTAGTTTGATACAGAGTGCCTAAAGTTAAGAAAAAATTGATAGGTGCCCCCACCAATTCTTCGTTTTTTTCTAGATGGACATAATTGAATTGATCCTTGTCGTTTGTAGCCGGCATTTTAATCTTCATATGTTGCTTGTTTTTATATATATGCTAATTCACGTATTGTATGTCTCTGTAGAATTTAAGTTTACTTTTTATCACTCGATTACTTAGTTCAGAATTTCTAAAGATCATTGCTTAAACCTAAGCTCCTCCCTTCAGCGGGAAACCTGGGTCCACTACTGAATGCGCAAATATTACTATTTGAATTTAGACCTTTAGCAAAAAAAAAAAAAAGTAACACCTTTTGAGCGATCCTTGAAGTTATCCAAACTTTGTCTATCCTAAAGCATCTAATATCACTGAATAAATCGTTTTTTTTCCTCTTAATTTACTGAATTTGATAGAATTTTTATCTAATTACGAAACGAATCGAAATTGACATTGGATACCAACAACATAATCATATCCTAGATATATTTCAAAGATATAGTCCATGTTCTAGAGATTTGAAACTTGTGATTTCAAAGATATAGTCCATGTTCTAGAGATTTGAAACTTGTGATTTCAAAGATATAGTCCATGTTCTAGAGATTTGAAACTTGTGAATCACGCACATAGTGCACGTCGATAATTGCATGTGAATGCTCCCGGACAAAGTGGGATGCTTGAGGCTTTCTCTGTAGGAGGAAGCAAACAAAGGACTAGCTATCACTTTGCATGCGCTTTTAACGCAGAAATTTGTAAAAGCAGACGTCATCCATAATACGTCACCAATTATTCGTCATCCGGAGACAGCTTGCTTAGGATGCACTTAAATAATATATTATTATTTGAAGAAAGGTGGTTCCGTGCCTTGAATTTTTGCCAAGCCCAATTTCAAAAGAGAATTGGGCACCTAAACAGAGACCATGCTTCTACTTTCTTATTAAGTTAAGAGTAGTAATTATTTTGATGACATTTTCCTATGTGTCTAAAATAAATGATGGAGATTAGCCCTAGCTAGCCTGTCACTAGCTTGGGCAATTCCTTTTAGCGTAGCTAAGATGGATTTTCAGGCGACAGATGCCTCGGATGCGGATTCAACTTCTAAAGGACTAATAGACCGGAAATATTTGGCCTTTATGACGTGAGACCACAAAGAGTCCGGGCATGCCATAAGATGTTGAAAATAGGTATAACTGGATCTATCGGTTAGACAATTCTTGCTTGTACATCCCCGGACCCAGACTCCCCCTATAAAGGAACCCGCACTCAAAAGAAAACTCAAGCCTAGAAGTCTAGAAAGGATACCCTATTGCCCAAGAAGAGGGGGTTTAACAAATGGTGGGCCACAAAGGTTTCTTCGTCCTTCTTGAATCCCTCAACAAAGCTGCAAAGCGGATAAAGTGGAAAACTAGTTTTGATATTAAGACTTGGAGCCGGTCTTCCTTCATCCATGATGCCGAAAGTGCCTAAGTACGGCATACGGACGGCTTTGGTTGGATATCCAAGAACTCTATCCCTAAGACAATCTTGAAATTGTCTCGGGGCACTCCAATCAAATTAGTCTTATTTTTCCATTCTCCTATGTGTGGCTCCATCTAAAAAAAAATGGAGCTTCTATGGGTGCTTCAAATAAAGTAAATCGACTAAAGCTCCAACCGACTGAATAAGAAATCACAATAAAGCATTTATTTATTTTTTGTACTCGCTAAGTGAGCTCCACTACTCAGATTTAGTCTTATACGTAATTTATTCTTGTATATAAAGCATGAGAAGACGGTTTAGGCGACTTCGAAAAGACTTTGTCCCTATACTTTTACGTTTTTCCTATCAAGTCCCTATACTTTTCACAAATTTTATAATCGAATTCCTCTTGCTCTAAATCCGACTGGATTTAGCTAATATAGCCATTTGACAACACCAAAATACGATGCGGATATAATATACGGATCCCCACATGGTCATGTGTCAAAAAATTTAGCTAATGGGTACAACTTTGAAATATGTAGTGCATAAAATTTAGCCAATGTGGACAAAATTTTTACTTACGTCATACTCATCCAATAGCTATGTCAGTCGGATTTAGCAGGATTTTTGTCAAAAGGACTTGATTAGAGAATTTGTGAAAGTAGATTGACTTGATTAGATAAACGAAAAGTATAAGGACTTGATTAGAAAAAGTATGAAAGTACAGGAACAAAAAGTAAATTTTTTTCTTTATTATTTTGCTATATAACTATATATCTCAAAATAGGAGACCCCTCTATGCCGACTCAAAGTAAGAATCCAATTCCAATAGATAAAATATTGCAATAATTTGTTACTTGTTCAGACATCAAATCACAAGTCCTATATGTGTGTGTATATGTGTGATATTTGTTGGTTTTTTTGTTCATTAGTGATCAAAGGAGGTTTCGGCCGTGACAATCAATTGTACCGCATGCTTATGAATGACACCTAGTGAAAAAAGCAAGAATATTTTGGAGTCACAACAAAATTTTGTGATAAGATTTGTGTTTTCTTTGTGAGATTGAGAGATTAATGAGAAATTGTGAAGGCTAAAGACTTATTATTGGGTGTAATCGGGATTATGAGACATTAAAAGTGTTTGAATGACTCAAGTGTAATTGTAATTAATATTGTATCCTTTAATTGCTAATGAAATTCTATGCTATTCTCCCCGTAGACTAGGTTATGTCGACTGAATAACATAAATCCGATATCCTTTTTTTTTTTACCTCCATTTTTTTATTGTGTTTTCTTTGTCTATTTTTTATTATTGTGTTGGATTGCTTGTTTTTCCCTACTGACGTAACAATTCAAATGGTGACTTATTGCTCTCTCCACCTGTCATCAATAGGGGTCTCCACCGTGTGGTGATCATACTTTTGACAGATTAAGCCACTTGGGCTTCGCCCTTTTTCTTGAAACTTATCTAGTATTCTTTCTTTTAACTCAGACCTGTCCATTCTCACCAAAACCATCATAGAATAGTACGTTTCATCTACATAGTCTTATTCAGATTAAATTTTCCAATCACAACAAATGAGATTACATAACTCATCATTATCCCGTCTAGTCAACTAATAGCGAGGCCAAGCAAACATCATGCTTCTGTAGAAGAAGCGGCTGTCTTTTTCACATGCTGTTTAACTTAACTAATGATTTGGAATCGATGGTCAAAGAACGTCCACGTTGGTCCCATAGAAAAGGTGAAATTTGCCAACTTAGAATTAGAACCTTTTACAGAGAGCAGCATCTGAATAATCATATTTAACTTTACCTTTTCTTCGCTTTGTGGTCTCAGTGCGGTGAAAGCACTTCCCAACAAGGGATGGAATCAAACACATTATAGGCACTCAAATTTCTCAGTAACATAGGCTGCTCTGATCTTGGTGTTCAGTACTTCGTGGTCCGGGGGTTTGATGGAGAGCAAGCCCGGCTCATCCAGACCCGACCGCAAAACGACAGAGAGAAACAGGAGAAATCAAATGAAGGCACTCCTCTCCAAGCTCCACTCCCTTGTTCCTCCACAGAGTCCTAGGGTCTCTCTCTCTCTCTCTCTCTCTCTCTCTCTCTCTCTCTCTCTCTCTCTCTCTCTCTCTCTCTCTCTCTCTCTCTCCGACACTGTATTTTTTCCATGGTTTTTGGTTATATTACGTACAAAACACCAGGTATTTACTTTTCATTGTTAAGAATGGGGTTACTTTATATTTTTATTTTCTTCAAGGTGCTTGTTCTTATGTTAATTGGTGCTGACTATTTGGAAACCCTCATTTTCTGCTCCTCATCTTAGCTAGAAGCATGGAAAAATATCATTTCTTCAAGATTTTCAGTTTCCCAGATGGTATTTGTGGCCATTTTTAATCCAATCATGCCTTTTTTTTTCCTTTTTTTGTCGAAAATGAAGTAGAAGAAAATCAAATTTTCCTAAACACAAGGAACCTATCTAGGGTTTTTTTCTTGTTACTATTTAAACACAAGAAGTTGGAATGTCTCCTCATTTGAGTTTTCTGAAAAAAGTCTAGCGTGATGTAGATTCTGAAATGGTAGGTAGTGTTGACCACAATTTCAAGAAAATAAGTGCGAGATTCCGTGGCAAGGGAAGTTTCTAAGAAGTATGAGGTTCATCTTTGGAATGTGATTGACTTTGTCCATGAGGGTGAGTTTAAATAGTATCTTCTGGAGTTCAAAGTCTATAAATGTTTGTTTCAACTATAGTTGTCAATGCATTTTGATCAAGTTTAAGTTAACAATTGTCCTTGCTTACTTATGGTTTGGTTGTAGGAATCAACGTTATCACAGCCCGATCAGTTAGGCCAAGCGGCCAATTACATAAAGAACTTACAAGTGAAGGTAGAGAAAATGAGGGAGCAGAAAGAGAGGTTGTTAGAAATAGAAAAGATCAACAAGAGCATGAAGAATGGACAGATGATCGGATTCAAGTCGTCGGAGATCAGAATTCAAAAAACCGAGTCAATCCTGGAGGTTGTTCTTGTTACTGGATTGGATGGCCAGTTCATGTTTAATGAGACTGTTCGAGTGATTCATGAAGAAGGAGCTGATATCGTCAGTGCCAGTTTCTCTAATGTTGGTGATGCAATGCTTCACACCATTCATGCCAAGGTAAGAATTTGATTATATTTTGAGCCCAAAAATGATTATGTACTTATATATTTAGAACAAAAGATTACTAGAAAATGTAGAATTTTGCAACTCATACTTAGAGATGATATGTAAAATTAGTTTATAGAGCGAGGTGAGGCATTCGATTATGATCCACTTATTTTTATATGAGGAGGATGCCCAACTCACTCAAGTAGTAAAATCGTTAATGATGAATTATCTCATTAATTTTATGCATTATACAAGACGAGAGTCAAAACCTAAGTTTTCACTTGATGGGGTAGGAATGGAACCTATGCTGCCTGTATGAGTACAACTAATTCGATTGTTTAAATACCAGCATGCAATTTGGAAACCAATTCGGGAAACGGGTTTTAGTATGCATAGCATTAATAAGACTCGTTTACGAATTTCTTGAACAGGCTTGAGAAGCACAAACTGATTATAGTAGACAAAATCAGTGCAAAGTAGCTTTATCAGTTGTGACAGTATTCACAGTAAGACATAAGAGCCATCCATGTTAATTCACGCACCAAGTGTATACTGACAAAAGTAAAACCTTCAATGACTTTTTACCTTTTACCTGGAGAGGTTGACGGAAATTCCAGGCCAAGATTTGCAGGAAATATTTTCATTTCCTTCTTTATGTTGTTGTTTCAGCCTTTTCAATTGGCTGGTTTTTCAGTATTATTTCCAAGCTGAGTATGCTGTAGGTTGAAGATGGCGATTCTTCAGATGAGAGAGTGTCTCAAAGGCTACAGAAGATTGTCAATGATGTTGATGGAGTTTCATCCTGACATGGTACCATGTTATTGCAATCGTTTTGTCCTCTCACACTCTCTCTGAGCAATTTCCTCACTTGCTGACTGTTTGTGTGGTCATTGACACACTTATTAGTATCTGGAACAACACACTGAAATCTTTCATTTGTTTATGTAGTTCATGTCTGAATGCAAGCAGCAACCTTCTTTGAATACTTCCTTCTGCTCTTTTTGTTATTTCTTTGGAAATGGGTCGATCTTGGACTTGAATCCTCTTGTTGGATCACCTTCCATGGGCAATTTCACGATATCCCAGGCGTACGCATGACGTTATGACATATTGTCGTAATTATCTATGAAAACATTGTAAGAAGTCATGGGATTATTTTACGGCGTTAAGGCGATTCGCTGTAATCAAGTGCAAAAGAGTAGTAAGAAATGAGATGGTATGATTCACTTGTGTGTCTTAGAAATTTCCCACCTACTCGGATTTGGAGTTTCCCTAGGATCTTGGTCTTGCGGGTCATATCTAAAAGTATGAAATGAGAAACCTCACAATGCGGAACAAGTATTGCTCTTATTGCGCAAATAAGAGATCAAATAAAAATAAACTAAAAAATATATAATAAATTGGACCTAATTTACATAGTTTGGGCCGTGTAACCTACTACACGAGAAGAGCGGTACAAGATTCTACCGTTGATGGAGAGACACAAAGATGATTAGTCACTTAAACACTCTCAGTGTTTCATGACCTTCTAATTACACCATTAATCACACTGTGTTGAGCTCTCCCGATTTCTCGAGAAACAATCAACTCAATCTTGCGGAGAAATACACAAGAACCATACCAAAGATGACTTCATTGAATTTTGAAATGACTTTGGGCCGCCAAGACTTAAACGAAGCATGACTAACGGGATGGAAAGCAAGAAAGAGAATGAACTACAAAGTAAGCTAACGGAGACTATAAATCAATCCACTAGTATGAACTTGGCATTTCAAAATGCCAAATGAAATGGGACTCAACTCTTCAAAAAAGAGAAAAAAAAAAAAAAGAAAGACTTTATCAATATTATCAGGATTATAACAAAAAATCTTGTACTGATTGAACATATTTATTTCAAATTATTTTTTGACTCATAAAACCATCAAAATAGTACCATTATCCCAATTTTACCATCCCTTACAGGCTTACAGTTCAGTCCAATTTCACCGTTAAATGTCCCACATGGCAGGTGACGAGGCTGACAGTGTTTGCGTCTCGCTCCTAAGCGGCATTCTTTATTAGTAATGATTGTCGCAACCTCTCCGCTAAAATAAGTGTCAACAATGACGTGGCAAAAAAGAATTAAAAAGTAAACATGAGTTTTAACAAATAAGGAAAACGAAGACAGTACAAATAAAAAATTTAAAAAAATATTGAAAAAGGAAATTCTCATCCTCAGGTCATCGCCCCAATTGAAGACACCTCTATATACCATGGCCATTGAAGAGTCGTCCGTGTGTGCCGTCGTTGCGACCATCCCCACTTCAAATTTCAAGCCGGCTACGGTGGCCGCCTCTGATCTGTTTCAGATCGAGGTCGGGCAACCTCGGGTCTGCACCAGATCGGGTCCTATGGCTGCAACAGGGGAAATCCATGATCTCTCTGTTTAGAGCACGCATGGCCTCGAGCTCTGTTCGGGAGGGCTGGCGTAGTCGCTGCAAACACCCTGCGCAGAGCTCGCATGGGTGCGAGCTCTGCCCACAGCCATCGTGAGCTCGAGATCTAGCTCTCATGGCCGATCGCCGATTTCCATGGCAACGAGTACAAGCTCGATTGAGAGGAGGGAAACGACAATGGCAAAGGGGTGGAAGGTCTGGTCGTTTATGGTGAGGAAGAAGATGCGTCGGGGCAGATAGGTCATTTTCTGGGAAGGCTTCATGTGTTAACATCCTCGTGCAATCTATCATGCATGGGTCTGCCACACAAGACAGACATGTAGGACATGATACCTAAAGTAGCGGAGTTGTACTGGGAGATAAAATTGATACAAGGATACCACTTTGGGGGATTAACAGCATTACAAGTGCCATAACTTTTGTATGACGTTCACTTGAGTGTCATAACTTTTTTTTCAATCATCTAAGTATCATAACTAATGTACAACGCTCATTTAAGTGCCATAATTATTTATCAAATCACTTGAGTGCCCTTTAACTTATAACTTTTGTAAAAACATTCACCACAAGTGCCATACCACGTCGGATTTCTGGCACTTGGGTGAACATTTTTAAAAAAAAATTGATACTTAAGTGATTGATTGAAAGTTGTGACACTCAAGTGAACATGTTTTTAGAAGTTATGACACTTAAGTGATCGAAAAAAGTTATGGCACTCAAGTGAGTATCGTACGAAAGTTATGACACTTGTAGTGTCCTTATCCCCTTTGGAGGGGTTTTGTGGGTCGAAAAATAGCTTGGGGGTGAATGCTTCTAAATAGCACAATTTTAAAAAAATTTGTGATATTAATCCATATTGCTAAGTCTGTATTATTGTAACTATTTAACACAGTTTCCAATCTCGGTTTCATATATGACTACGACTAAGGCACGCTCTAAGAGCGTGCATGAGATGGTTATGCATAAAAGGATCGTGTGTGGTAACTTAAAGTGGGTGGCTATGGGTGTAATTGGAGAGTAATTTGCAAACATTTTCCCTCTACAGCGCTTTCTCGCCGCTCTTAGATTTGGAGAACTGTGTATCACTATTATGGGCAAAAAGTTAGATAGGCCCAAGTCTACGTAACTTTAGATAGCTCCTTCACCAAAAATATGTAGTCGCGTGGCGATGCACTTAGTAATGGAATGAAGTGAGCAAAAATGAACACCTCCGCTTAGCTCAGTCAATTGCCATTATAGTCATAATCACGCCCCCATATGTTGAGACGCACGCGTGATTTATATTAAAAAAGTCCCAGATCAGATTATTAATGTAGTATGAATCGGTTATTATATTTTAGTTGGTACATAACTCATTAGTTTAAGTTTTTGAGTGAAGATAGGTTCAACTAGATATATTGATGAGCTTAGATTTGGGTTCCCTCTTCATGATCTCTTCAAGAGAAGGTACCGAGCGTCCACTGCACCTTCCTACCACCATCCCCAACTCCACTACGATTTCTCTCTCTCTCTCTCCTTGCACGAAAAATGCTTAGACCAGATATGATGGGGATCGACAAAAATGCCTCAAAGTCTCAGAGGGACGAAGGTAGGGGCCAGTGGTGGGGTCACTGAAAGCGAGTGTGTGAGAGAGAGAGAGAGAGGGAGAACCTATTAAGGACCAAACGAAAACGACGACGGTGCCTTGGTGGCTTAATATTAACGCGCGATGGCTCTGGTGGCTGCACATGGTGAGAGAGGGAATGAGAGAGGTTGGCGACAACTAGGGTTTTGAAATGGTTGGTGAAAAATCTTATATAAAAATTTTATGGATGATGGTAATATCGCCATTTTTTAATGGAGGCCCATTTAAAATTAGGGAAACACAAAATTACCCAACTTGCTTCCACCGTTGTGAAGTCAACATGACCTCCGTCGATGGAGTACTTACTAAAAACTATCTTCTTTAGAGAAACTCCTTATTTCCTTCCTTCAAAGCCTAGAACATCGTGCACTGTCAAGCCGGATACTCTGTATCAATCGGCATAACTTCAAGCAAGAAATCGTTCACTCTTTCTTGTTACTATCCGAAAGAAACTATACGTCGCATTTACTCTAAGTTAAGCTACAAAGAAGTTGGAACGGAGATCAAATGGATTCCGCTCCTGGTTTATCGGAAAATCAAAGATAACTCGTTCCACCATAGAAAATTATTTACTTCTTCCATTTCAAAAAGTTTCGTGATTCACAAGAACAAATCATTTAGGGGAATGATTAAAGTTTCCCACTATTCCTCAGCAAGCCAATTCCAATCATTATATGAGCCCAGCCTAAGGAAAATTGACATCACCCGTGAGAAAGCACATTACCCAAAAAACGAAGAAACGTGGCTCGTATGTCTCTCTCCACAGCCTCAAATTGAGTGTGCTTTCGCTACATCAGACGAGAACTATACTGCACAACTTTTTGACTCTCTTGGTCCTTCTGGCGATGGTGACAATGAGATAACAACTTCTCCTTTCTTTTCTTACTTTTTTATGAGAAAAGTCACTTTCGACGAAATTACCTCCAAAAGAAGATAGCTCTCTTTTTTAGATGGGCATCGTTAAATTGATCCTTGTCGTGCTTGTAGCCGACATTGCAATCTTCATATGTTGCTTGTTTGTGATTTATATGCTAATCCACGTCTAGTTTGTTTCTATATAATTTGAGTTTACTTCCGCCACTCAATACATAATATATTACAAATTGAATTTAGACCTTTAATGTAGAATATAACACACGTTTGAGCAATCCTTTAGATTGTCCAACTTTGTCTATCCTAAACCATATATTATTAGAGTACACCATGTTTTTCTTAATTTACTAAATTTGCTTGAAAATTTCATCTAATTGTGAAATGAATTGAAATAGACACGGATTCCCCCAAAACCTAATTATATCTTAGAAATTTTACAAAAGATACAGTCCATGTTCTAGAGACTTGAAACTTGTGAATCACGCCCATTGTGCACGTCCATGATTATATGTGAAAGCTCTTGGACAAAGTAAGGCGCTTGACGCTTTTCTTTGAAGGACTGGTGATTACTTTGCATGCTTATTATTCCAACCTAGGGTTTTATGTTGCTTTTTAGCGTCCACTCGTGCACTTTAACGCTGAAAATGGTAATAGGAGACGTCATCCATAACACGTCACCAATAATTCGTCATTAGGAGACAGATTGCTAAGGATGCGACTCCCTGATAATAGTCTCGTCAATAGCTTAATAATTTATTATTATTTGCTGAAAGGGTTTCCGTACCTTGACTGCAAGCCTAGCCTAATTTCGAAAAAGAGTCGAGCATATGAACGGACATCATGCTTCTCCTTTCTTATGAGGCCAAGAGTAATCATTATTTTCATGACATTCTCCTTTATGGCTAAAGCAAAGGATGGAAAATAGCCCTAGTTAGCCCATTTCTACTAACTTGGGTTGCTCCTTTTAGCATGGCTAAGATGGATTTCCCGGGTGACAAATGGTTCGGATGTGGGTTTAGCTTCTAAAGGGTCATTGGACGTGCCATTTTTGGCCCTTATGACCTGACAGTATAAAGAGTTTGGCCCTGTCATAAAATGTTGAGAGTAGTTATACCAAATCTATTGGTTAGACAATTCTTGCCTTTACACCCCCAACTTGGATCCTCGGTAAAGGAAACCGCTGCCCTGGAAATGACCGAAAAGGAAACTCAAACCTTGGAGTCTAAAGAGCAACCCCTATCACCCGATAAGAGGGGCGGGGTTTAACAAATGGTGGGCCACAAAGGTTTCTTCATCTTTTTTACTCCCTTGATAAGCTACAAGGTGAATAAAGCAGATAAAGTGAGAACACTAGTCTCCGGATTAAGAATTGAAATCATGCCCAGTCATCCTTCATCTATGATGCCTAAGGTGCCTACATATGGTGTAGGGAAGGCTCTTGTTTGGTATCCAAAAACTATCCTTAAGACGACCGTGATATCGTCTAGGGGTGCCACAGTGAAGTTAGTCGTGTCTTTCCATCCTTTTATGTGGGCTCCATCAGGAAAACTTGAGCTTCTATGGGTGCTTTAGCTAAACCAAATAAATTGAAACTCCAACCAGTTGAAAAAGAAATCACAATAAAGCAACAACTCATTTTTTTTATATATAGCTACATAAGCACCAGTACTCGGATTTGGTCTCATATATACCTCTATTGAGGAACGGCCTCCAAGGCCATTAATTAGCTTGAGAAGGTGGTTTGAACAACGTTGAAAAGATTTCGTCCCGATACTTTCACAATTTTCCTAATCATATACTTTTAATTTGTATAATCAAATCCTTCTACTTTTACAAATTTCCTAATTAAGACCATCCGACTCCAACCAAATGCAGCTAACAAAATCATCGGACGACATCAAAGTATGATGTAAATAAAATACACAAAACCACACGTGGACATGTGTGGAAAAATTTAGCTGATGAAAATAACTTTGGAGTGTGATGTGCATAAAATTTAACCAATGTGGACAAAATTTTATCCATCTCATACAATGACGTCAACCGACGGGCATGGTAGTTAGATTTGGTAGGAAAGAGACTTGATTAAAAAATATGCAAAAGTAGAAAGACTCGATTTGACAAGATAAAAGTGGAGGAATTTAATTAGAAAAAACGTGAAAGCACAACAACAAAACATAAAATTTTTCTTTAATTATATTTTCACTGTTTAAGAGCTTTAAATGGTAACACATAAGCAGTGTCAGCGCAGGGATGATGGGTCTTCGTGATTATAATTGCGAGATGCCTAGCATATTTCGAGCCCTAATGTAGCAAAAACTTAGGGGAAGTTTCAAATGATGTCATTGAAATCGCAAGGGAAAGATAGCGTATAGCATTATCAGCACATGCCTGAAATTTTCAAAGTTCTTCATTAAAAGAAAGATATAGATAAGCACCTATCAACACTAATTGATCGTGTATACCGATACTTTATACTTACTCTTGGAAATTTATTTATGACAAGCTCATTTGGATTCATTAATCACTTGTGTAATGTTGATCTATATACAATGTGGTATATATAGGATGAGTGCATAAACATGATTTAATGTCTTGACCGATGGTCAATTGAGGACTTAACTAGTAATGCTAACACAGAGACCAAAGGGTGAGCGGGTGATGAATTGGTCTGTTAAAACTTTTTCGCAGCTAGACGAATTTGCAAATAGATGTACAGCGGTTTAGCCTTTCCCCTTTGGTCTATGTTCACTTTTCAAGACTACTCCACCTCTGCGGGCATCTTGAGGGCTCACTCCCCCGTATTGCTTTGGTGCATTTGGGGTTTTACTCCTGAAATTTTTTCAACAAGACTTGAACCCATAATCACAAAAAGAGGAGCAAGCTCCCTTGCATATGAGCCAACGCCTTGTTGATAAAACACTAAACTTTCAATCGCATATCTTATGCCCTATTGAATTTTACAAGGCTTGATTGTTCGCACTCAATATTTGAGTGCTGTAAAGGTTTCAGGATTTTCTAATTTAAAAAAATGAAAATTATATGAGCTAGAAGAATTAGATAAACCATAAGTAAAAAGTCAATTCAGGCCGTTATATACAAGGGTTAATACCACGAAAAATTTGAAACTAGTAAACCTGCAACACATTTACCCTAAAGTAATTTTTTTAATAACCAAAAACCTTAAACTGTTACACATATGATAAATTTATTTCAAAATAATTTTTTATTACTAAAAACCCCAAACTAGTATATTTTTAACAAATTTACTCGACATTAGTTTCCATTAAATTAAATTAATATCATAAAAAACACAAACCGGTACACATATGACAAATATAGAGTAAAACCCTAAACTAGTATATCCGTCAACTGTCACGTGTCATCCAACTTAGCAATTTAACGGTAAAATTTAACAAAAATTAACGGATACTAAATTTATTATAGGTATACTAATTTGAGATAAATTTATTATAAATATATCGATTTTGAGTTTTTCGTGATACTTAGCTTATATACAAATAGAGAGAGAGAGAGAGAGAGAGAGAGAGAGAGAGAGAGAGGTACACGCGACATTTTAAAATAACGTAACTTAGGGTCATTCAGGGAAAGAGAGATTCAAGAAGTCTTCACCATGACCCTGTATAAAGTAGAAAAAGACAATCCACTTCCTATTCACGACAGTTCATTCCTCTTTCTGTCATTATGATCCTACTTGTGGTCTCCCACGCAAAGAAAAACCCTTTAACTAGGTTTTGCGTTTGTCGTCTACCTCAAGCCATTCGGGCTCTTGCCCTTTTCTTAAAACTTACTGACTTTTTTGTTATTTTTAACTCATACCTATCCATTCTCACTAAAAACATCATAGAGGAGTAAATATTGCACACGGGCTAATTCCCTAAAAATCCCTTAATTAACTTAAAAACCCCCCAACTTTCATTTTAGTTTCAAATCTATCCACATATACAAAAATTGCCATTAATTTCTTTAAAATTATCAACATCAGGGCAGTTAGGAGTTCATTTATTAGAATTCGCATTTTCATCAACACTTTCACCTTCATATAAAACAAGAGGTTCATTATTAGGACTCGAGTCATCATCAATATTTTCACCTTCATATGAAAACTAGGAGCATCCTAATTTTGATAATTTTGAAGAAATTAGTGGCGATTTTTGGATGCATGGGTAGATGTGAGACTAAAGTAAAAATTAGGGATTTTTTTTAGACAAAAATGAGTTCACATTAGAATTAGGATTTGACCTAAAGTTTGGCGTTTTTTAAGGAATTATGCCTATTACATACATAGTCTTATTCAGACTACATTTTTTAATCACAACATATGAGATTACGCATCTTATCTTTTATCCCATCTACTTAAATAATCTCGGGGCCAAGCAAAACAGTTTACTTCTGTACAAGAAGCGGCTGTTTTTGTTCACGCACTGTTTGAGTTGATTGATTTTTGGAATTGATGGTCAAAGAAGGTGCACGCTGGTCCCATGGAAAAGGCTAGATTTGCATCTGAATAATCATATTTACCTTTACCTTTCTCGCGCTTTGTGGTTTCAGTACGGGCGAAAGCACTCACCGACGAGGGAAGGAATCGGACATGTTATATGCACTCGAATTTCCCAGCAACATATGCTGCTCTGATCTTGTCATTCAGTAAATTCTAGGTCAGTCAGGGGTTTGATGGAGAGAAAGCCTGGTTCATCCAGAGCTGACCGCAAAACGACAGAGAGAAACAGGAGAAACCGTATGAAGGCACTCCTCTCCAAGCTCCACTCCCTTGTTCCTCCACAGAGTCCTAGGGTCTCTCTCTCTCTCTCTCTCTCTCTCTCTCTCTCTCTCCACTGTATTCTTTTCATGGTTCTCATCTGTCAAGGTAGAGTTGGGTCCTGTAGCCAGATTTTATCATCATTGATCTTCTTAACGTACAAAACACCATGTATTTACTTTTCTTTCTTATGCTAAATTGGTGCTAATTATTTGGAGCCCTCTCATCTTTCTGCTCCTTATTTTATCTAGAAGCATGGAAAAGGTCATTCCTTCATTTCGAGGCTTTCAGTTCCCCAGATGGTATTTTTAGTCATGTATAGATGCCTTTTTTTTTTGCCCTTTTCAGACGAACATGAATAAGAAGAAACTAAATTCCGCTAAACACTAGGAACTCTTCTAGGGTTTGGTCTGTCTCTCCTTTGATCAACTACTACTTAAACACAAGAATTTGGTGATGTCCCCTCATTCGATCTTGCCTGAAAATGTCTAGCAGGGTGTAGATTTTAAAGTGGTAGACATAATTAATCACAGTTTCAAGAAAATTAAGTACAAGATTCGAGTTCTGTGTTGACAGAAGTTTGTAAGAGAGGGTCCGGTATGAGGTTCACCATTGGAATGCAATTGATTTTGTTGATGAGGGCGAGCTTAGATGGTATCTTCTTGAGTTCAAAGTCTTTGAATTTTTGTTTCGACTATATTTGTCAATGCATTCTTATCACATTTAAGTTAACAATTATCCTTGCTTACTAATGTTTCGGTTGTAGGAATCGACATTGACGCTGCCCGATCAATTAGGCGAAGCGGCCAATTACATAAAGGACTTACAAGTAAAGGTGGAGAAAATGAGGGAGCAGAAAGAGAGGTTATTAGAAATAGAAAAGATCAACACAACCATGAACAACGGACTGATGATCGGATTCAAGTCGCCGGAGATCGGAATACGGAAAAGCGGGTCAATCCTGGAGGCTGTTCTTGTTACTGGATTGGATGGCCAATTCTTGTTCAATGAGACTATTCGAGTGATTCATGAAGAAGGAGCTGATATTGTCAATGCCAATTTCTCTTATGTTGGTGATGCAATGCTTCACACAATTCATGCCAAGGTAAGAATTGGTTTATATTTTGAGCCCAAAATAGTTAGAACTTATACATCTAGAACAAAAAACTTTACTAGAAATCATAGAATTGTGAAACTCAAACGCTAGAGATGATTTCTCCAATTAGAAAGGAATGAAGTTTTGTTAAGCGTTCGATTATGATCCCCTTGTTTTTACATGACGAGGAAGCCCCACTCTCAAGTAGTAAAATCCCATTGATCATGAAACATCTCACTAATCTTGTGATCTATAGGACGAGATTCAAAGCCTACATAGTTGAACCAAACGTGAACTTGTAAGCACTTGATGGTGTGGGGATTGAACATGTGTTGCCTATACGAGTACAACTAATTCGCTTGCTTAGATACTCGCATGCAATTTGTAAACCAATTAGGTAAAAGGGTTTTGGTACGCCAAGCATTAACATGACTTTGTTTAGGATTTTCAGAATAGGCATGAGAAGCACGGATTAAGTTATAGTAGGTAACTCTTGTCAGTGCAAAGTCATTTGATCAGATGTGACAGCATTGACAGCAAGACATTAGAGTCAACCAAGTCAATTCACGCACCAAATATATACTGACAAAAGTCAATGCTTCAGCGACTTTAACATTTAATGTGAAGAGGTTGGCAGAAAGTCGATGCCAATGTTTGCAGGAAATATTTTCATGTCCTTCTTTATGCTCTTTATTGGGCCTTTTCAATTGGCTGGTTTTTTCAGTTTTGTTTCCGAGTTTGAGTATGTTGCAGGTTGGAGATGGCGATTCTTCAGACGAGAGAATATCTCAAAGGCTACAGGAGATTGTCAACGATATGCTAATGGAGCCTCATCCTTGATCTAGTGCTTTGGATTTTGCAGAATTATTTGAATCTTTTAGAGGATTGTAGAAATGCACGTGTTTCCCTTAGTTGATGCATAGAAAATTGTTTCTTTCATGGGCAGATTTGTCACCAAATCATGTATGTCTATATGATTAAGAGATCTTATAGTGATATAGAGTACAAATAGCACGAAGAATGGATGTGAAATTGGCCTGCTGTTAGATCTTCTGATATGGTGAAAGTACATGCTGCATTGTTTCTGCAGTTTATGTGCGGACTGCAAGCAGCAAACTTTTTTGAATACTTCCTTCTGCTCTTTCTTTTTCCTTTGGAAAAGGGAGATGGTGTGCTTTGCTTGTGTATCTTAGAAATTTCCGACCTTCTACTTGGATTTGGAGTTTCCCTAGGATCTTGGTGTTTGAGTCCTATCTACAAATATGAAATGAGAAGCCTCGTGATGTAGAATGAGTATTGCTCTTATTGCACATCGATTGCATACAAATAAACCAGAGAATAGGAAATAAATCAGATCCTGGATTTACTCGGTTTGGTTCATGTGACCTTCTCTACAGGCAAAGCAACACAAGATTCCACTATAGATAAAGCGGCGTAAAGGAGATTGCAACCCAAATATAGTGTTTAGCCCTTACAATTTCTCAAGAAACAATCAACTCGATCTCGTAAAGAGATAAGTAGGAACCATACCAAAAGATTTCTCAATTTAGACGCTCATCTCTTTGGATGTAATTCACGAGCAATGTACCCCCAATGGAAGGAAATTTGTAATATGATGAAAAATTTCATCCAATTGAACGAGAACCAACCCTGCACAATGATCTTAACCTACTGTACAAGAGAGTCTAATAGAGTGGTAGACTGGATCAGTAAGTCCATAGATTAAAAACTTTACCTTCTGATTGGATAGTCCTCCAATCCTTTTGAGATTTATTTTGTTTTGATGCTTGGGGTATGAGCTTTGATGTTTGATACTTTCATATTCAATAAATTTTCTTTCCCAAAAAAAAAAATTCTGCACAATGACAGCACCTTCCACTCGCACGGCACACGATAACAAAACCCACTTCCCGACTTTATATATAGTGGACCTATGAAGTTCGTTAGCGGACTTCAACTTGGAATTCCATGTCCAGCATGTTCGGCCTTTAATAAAAGCGGGTCAACATGCCCTCAACTTTGGCTCGGGTCAAGTTTCATTCATGGGCTTAAAACTGGAAACATACTTGAACAGTTCCAATACCGATTGAAAAAGGACAGAACAAGCTCTGGTACCATTTGACACACTATGCAAGTAACAAGATGAATTTAGAGTTATTGAAAAGGGTTAATACCACCAAAAACTCCAAAATAGTCCATTCATGCCATACTTAACTCAAACTAATTTTTGTATCACAAAAACACTTAAACCGATACATACATGCCATATATATCCCAAATTAATTTTTGTGTCACAAAAAATCCCAAACCGATATACCCATGTCACATTTACTTCAAGCCGATATATCCATATCACGTTTACCTTCAAATTGTGATCAATCATGGATTTTTTTGGAGTACATGTGGCACAAGTGCATCCATTTGGGGTAGATATGGCATGTGTATACCAATTCGAGAGTTTTTGTGACACAAAAATGAGTTTGGGATAAAAAGGTGGCACGTGTGTACTAATTTAGGGTTTTTGATGGTATTAGCCCAAAAGAAAATGAGATAGTAAAAAGATAAAGAGAAATGTCAATCTTGGCGCGAGAAAAGAAATGCCTAGTAGACAATGGGTGCATTTGGAAATTACTTTGCTAAGGGGTTGTGGCCTCTAAAGTCCCTTGAACAAATGCAAATACGTTAGTCAAATCTTCTGGAAAGTTGTGGGAAGATGTAATTGCATTTACAAAAGCCTTTAAAGGCCTTTGGCTCAAGGCAGATCTAGAGGTGTGTTTGGGCATTGAGCATTTCCGAAATGCAAATAAACTTTTTTTTCTTTCAATTTTGCCCTTGCTATGCTTTCATAATTACGAAAATGTTATCAAAAACCCTAACATTGCCAATGAAGGTCTCAGCCACCAGTGTGCCGTCACCAGCCTTGCTTGGGTCGCATGAAGTCATGAACCCTGGCCACTTCATCTGGGCATGCGACACAAGCGGCCGCCACCTAGGTTCGCGTGACCCGGGCCACAATGCCTCAGGTCACCCAATCTCATGCAAGGCTGCCGGCAACCAGATATGGCCTCGCCGGTCGCCGGCCAACCTCTAAGTCCTTCACCGGTTTTGAGTTTTTAAGGAAAAAACAAACAAAAGTACTTTAGAATGTGTGATTCTTCCCAACACCATTCAAATTAAAATTGTTTTCCAATGCATTTTAAAATTACAATTTATCAAATATTACTTGCATTTCGGAAAATCCATTTAAGCTAAAAAGTCTTTGCATTTTCCCAAATACTTTTCCTTAAAACTGAACCAAACGCACCCAATATTCAATAATCAAATCATCATCTAAACTTATTTAGCTTATATTTATAGGCAACCTAGAAGAAAGTAAATCTATGTAAGAGGACTATCCTAAATCTTAGATGACATTAAAAACTAATGTAAACTAGGAAACTGAATTAGTGAGGTAGTTGAGTGACTCCTGTCCCACACCAGTCTCCCTGTCCAAAAAAAACTATGCTTCAACAGGTATGTCTGACGGACTTTCCAAAGAATTGGATAATACATCAGTTTCATCTACAAGGGAGCTCGACAAATCTCCATAGACACAAATATCAAAATCGTCTAGATCAGACGAGGTCTTACCAATGAATATTGCAGTAATATTTGTAAAATTTGGAAAATCATATAAATTAATGTCTTTTTCAAACTCAACATTTTTCGGAAGTCCGATTACAAATAGAACTTGAGCATAATATACATGAAATTTAATGGACCCCTCAACCTGTGAAATTTTCAAGCCAGGAGATTAGATAAACATCTTGGAAGCTCTGAAGGCACACCAATCATTTTAGAAGAAAATTAAACCTCACATCCTTTCTCCTCCTTTAAAGATTCAATAGATTGACTAAATTGAGAAACGCCCAATAGAATCTTCAATCAAAGATAGTGTCAACAAATGTATATAAATTAGGAAAATCTTTTACTTTTAAGACAAATGTAAATAAATTAGGAAAATCTGTTACTTTTAGATTTAAGTTTTCTCAAATCCTCTTTGAAGCCTTTTAGATTAGATTTAATTTCCGATTTTGATTTTTTATATTCTTAAATCTTATAAATCAGATTGGATAATGTGACCCCAATTGCGAGCTTGAATAAAGTTCACTTGCCTGTTTGACCAATAAAAAAAAGGGTTAAGATCACGAAAAATCTCAAACCGGTATACCTGTCATAAATTAACCCCAAACTCATTTTTTTTAACCATGAAAAACCCTAAATTGGTAAACCTGTGACAAATTTATCCTATGTTAGTTTCTATTAAATTTTACCACCAAATTACTAAGTTGAATAACACATGACAGTTAACGAGTGTACCAATTTAGGGTTTTACCCTTCGTTTATCATAGATGTACCAGTTTGTGATTTTTCATGGTATTAATTCAATTTAACATAAACTAACAGATGGTAAATTTGGCACAGGTGTACCAATGAGATTTTTGGTAGTCAAAAAATTAGTTTGGAGTAAATTTATCACAAGTGTACCAGTTTAAAATTTTTTGTGGTAAAAAAATTAGGCAACAGGACACAAGAAGTACCACAACTTGTGTACGGAGATCACTTTGGTGCCATAACTTTTTTTCGGATCATTTTGGTGCCAACTTTTTTGAAAAACGATCATTTTAGTGCCAATGCGACGTGGCTCGCCGGAAATCCGATGTGGCGCCGACACGGCTCGCCGGAGAGGTCTAGCCGGCATTAAAAATAAAAAACGACGCCGTTTAGCTCGCGACGTGTACTTTTAAAAAAAATTAAATTATATTTATTATAAAAAAAAAAAAGTTGCAGCGGCGGCGAGGAGCCCTCGTCGGCTGCGCCAACCCACCACCGCCGGCCCTTCCCCGGCGATGGTGGGTTGGCGAGCTAGCCGCGCAACTTTTTTTTTTTAAATTATTATTATTTTTCTAAAAATTAAAAAATTCGAAAAAAGCCACATAATTTTCACGTGTACAAGTCGACCATTTTTTTTTAATATAAATGGGTCGCTTTTTGGCCGGAGTCACTAAAGTGATCTATTTTCCTCCGACTTGACACCAAAGTGATCCGAAAAAAAGTTATGACACCAAAGTGATCTCCGTACACAAGTTGTGGCATTTCTGGTGTCCTTTTGCCCAAAAAATTAGTTTTGGATAAATTTGTTACAGGTGTACCAATTTTACATTTTTCGCGAAATTAACCCCAAAAAAAAGTTTAGTTGCCTATCACCAATCAAGAGTTTCAATCAGATTAAAATAATTTATATTTTATCCGTATGTTTATTTGACAATCAAAATTACTGTAGTTGTCTATTTGATTACTACAAACATAAGAGCCACGATAAATTTGGAAATCAAAATTATTGGAATAATAATCTTGATAACCTTGAAAATCTAATAATTGTGATTGTAGTCACTATTAGAATAGCTTTCTCTACTATCCAATTTGCAATTTGATGTTAAAATAGCGGTTTTTGTAAAATTCAAAATAATATTTAGCTTTTAATCAAACATATTTGGACAATTGATAGACGATTCCACTGAGATTTCAAAGGTCCTGGAGCTTGAATCTTCAAAGTTGGTTCGCCTGATAAAAGTTGCAGCAATCAAAATACATACCCACCTTTGGCTCTTGATCCAAAATCCCCGAATTGCGGTGGGACGCACGTGAAACAGGGCCTTGATATCAATCTGATGTAAAAGCGGTACCACTCTGATATAAATTGATGAAGGACGAAACTAGCTCCGATATCAATCGACAAAGGACGGATGCGCGTAGCAA
This sequence comes from Syzygium oleosum, assembly GCF_021117445.2. Taxonomy (NCBI): domain Eukaryota; kingdom Viridiplantae; phylum Streptophyta; class Magnoliopsida; order Myrtales; family Myrtaceae; genus Syzygium; species Syzygium oleosum. The sequence continues at coordinate 9,258,161 of NW_026607495.1, forward strand.
GATAGGTTTAGAATCGTAAAAAGGAAAGAAAATCAAATACCAAGAATGGGAAAGAAAATAGAGAGAGCTAGAGAAAAAAGATAGAAACACCAATAAGGCGACAAAGAAGAAATGCACAATAAGTAATAATCTATATTCAAATCCTCATCCAAACTTATGACACAATTGATTAGCTTATATATATAGGCAACCTATACTAGGGAAATAAATATAAATACGAGTTCTCTCAAATCAAGAAAAAGATATGGAAGAAATAAATCAAGGTAAATACCCTAGATCCTATATAATATCCAATAACAAAGAACAACTAGCAAACTGAATCAGCGAGCGGGTTGAGAGACAAAAGAATTGCCCAAAAAGTTTTAAACTTATTGCATTTTTGCCAATTCAGTCTCAAACCTTTTAATTTTGCCAATTAAGTCCTAAACCTATTCACGTTTTGTCAATTGAGTATATCCGGCCAATTTTGGCCGGAAATCGCTAACGTGAACACTAGGCGTCTTACATAGTACAGCCAGCACTGACGTGGATAATTTTTAATAATATTTTAATATTTTTCGAATATTTTTCCTTTTTTTCTTTTCTTCTCTTTTCATTCCTTTTTTTTTTTCCTTTTCTCTTCTTTTCTTTGTCTTCTTCTTTTTTTTTCCTTTTTTCTCTTTTCCGACTGCCGTTGGGCCTTGTCAATGGCCGGCGGAGGTCGCCGACCTAAAGCAAGGGCGAACCTTGCCAACCTCGGGCAAGGGACGCCCAAGCTAGGGCTGGCAAGGGCAACCGTGAGACCGGTGACCTCCATTAGCCATCAACGAGGCCCTTCTCTCTTTTTCCATTTTTCCCTCTGTCGGCTATCGACGTAGCTTGTCGGTGGCCGGCAGAGGGAAAAATGGAAAAAGAGAGAAGAAAAGGAAAACAAAAAGAAAAGAAAAGTAGGAAAAACGAAGAAAAGAAAAAAGGAAAAAATTAATAAAATATTCAATTAATATTAAATTTTCAGGTTGGGTCAGATCAACCTAATTTGACCCGCGATATCAATAATCTTTTTTCTCTTTTTGCTATAATCATAGTTGTTCAAAATAGCAAAAATCTCACACTATGGACTCTTGTTACCAAAGATATTTGTAATATAATGAGTAATTTCTATTGTTTCCCATTTTAAATTGGTAAAAATTATTTCAATTTCATCTACATGCATCGCTTAAAGGGCCGAACCTTAAGGTCTCTTGAATTTTTAAAATAATATAATATTTCATTCAATTACCCATGAGTAATTGATGCGATGATTGAAATTTATATATTACATATTCTTATTGTTGTCATGGGTATATTGAAGTTCATTAATCATAAGAACTTAGGGATTCACCCAAAGGCTTTTCGATTTCTTATAATTCATGAACACGATGGTTGGTAATTAATATCCCTTGTTAGATTTGTTTGTATATCCAAAGATAGCAAACAAATTTTAATGAGGTATATTTATAATTACCGAATAAAAGTTATTAGCATCATTATAGTTTAATGTATATCGTAGAATCACCTAAAGGAGAACTACAGTGTACATGTATTGTTTAATTTGAATATGATTATATGATATTCTCAAAGCACTAATAAACGAGTATTGTCTTGCATATTTGTAGTATCTGTATTTGTTTCTCTTCATTCTCATGCTTCGTCAGTTCCTTTGAATTTTTCTGATTGGTGTGAACAAGTACAATTTCACTTAGGTGTCCTGGATCTTGATTTAACACTTCAACTTGAAGAACTAGCTCTATTATTGATGAGAGTAGCAATAATGAAAGGCATTTACATAAATCTTGAGAAAGATCAAACATATTAAGCTTAATGTTTATGCAAATAATAGTTGCAAACAACTTAAAGACTACTCTTCCCATCATGAAATATGATGGTTCACGTAGAATGCATGGGCATATACTTGAGATGACGAACTTAGCAGCAAAATTAAGGATTTTGGGAATAGACGTGGATGAGTACTTTTTTGTACAATTCATACTTAATTCCTTGCCTCATGAACAATATGAGTCATTTTAGATGAATTATAACACTATAAAGGATAAGTGGAACGTAAATGAATTGGCCAATATGCTTGTTCAAGAGGAAACAATGATAAAGAATCAAAAGGCTCATTTTATTCATCTCTTAAGTCATCAAGAAGTTGAATCCTAGGGACTAGAGCTCAAGCATCGAGAACCTAGGCATGGTCTTTGTGGACCCAAGCCCAAGTGTTGGGGATTTGAGCTCGACCTTTGTGGACTTAGGCCTCGGCGTTGGGACATTGGACACGGGCATCGAGGCTTCAAGCCCAGCCTTGATGGACCTGGGTGTGGGAGTCGGGGGCCTGGGCACAGGGACTGGGGTCTCGGGCTTGACCTTGATGGACCTGAGCGCGAGCACTAGGGGCCTAGGCGCGGGCACTAGGGTCACGAGCCCCACCTCGATGGACCCAGCCCAGGTGCCGAAGACCTGGTTTTGGACGTCGAGGACCCGAGAATTAGCGTTGAGGTTTCTATACCTAAGCGTAGAGCTTCGGGTCCAAGCGTTGATTTCTAGTTGTATTTTGAAAAATGATTTCCGATTTTTTATAGTGTAAAACATTTTCCTGAATTTAAGCATAGTTTTTTCATGACTAGGAAATTATCTTCTATTAACTCATTTTTGTAAGTGAACCAAACACCGAAAAATGTTTTCCCGAAAAATGTTATTTGTGAAACAAATGAAGCATAGCTTTATAATGAATTATTGGTATAACATTTTCTGGAAAACGATCGCTCGTATCACTTGGAATAATTAATTGATGATCGATAATAATTTATGTCTAAATACTTTCATGAACGATAATATTATTTTTTATTCATTCATTTCTGTAAGTGATATAAGCAACTATTTTTAGAAAATTATTTTTCAATTCGTTTAATTTTTGCCAACTAATGCACCCGTGATGAAAGAGGAGCCACAAAAGTGCGTGCTAAAGAAAGACAACACACGCTGCAACTCGAATTTAAGGGTGCGCATGGAATGCATTCCGGAATAAAAATTCTGTTCCGGAACAGAATGGCGTTTGTCAAAAAATTTCCGGAATGCATTCCGGAGCGATTTTTGCATTCTGGAATAAAAATGCGTTTGTTAAAAATACTTGATTCGAATGCATTCTTGATTCCAGAATGCATTTTTGATTCGGAATGAGTTTTTGGCAAGAAAAGAGAAGCTACTTTTTGTAGCTTCTTGATTCCGAATGCATTCTCCCTATTTTCTCATAAATTTTTTTTTCAGAAAATGCATAAAAATTGAAAAATTCTAGAAAAATTCATAAAAATTTCCAGAAAATAAAAAAAAAAGTCAGATTTCGGGAAAATATGAAATTTGGTGAATTTTTTTTTAAAAAAAAAAAAAATCAAAAATTTCAAAACTTCACAGAATAGCTTAAAACACATGTGGCCACCCACTTTTAGTGAAATTTAAATTTTTGAGGTGCCCAAAAAAATCAAAAATTTCAAAACTTCACAAAATGGCTTAAAATACACTGTGCCACCTACTTTGAGTGAAATTTAAATTTTTGAGGTGCCCAAAAAAAAGAAAAATAATAATAAAATAAAAATTTTCAAAACTTCACAAAATAGCTTAAAATACCTGTGGCCACCCACTTTGAGTGAAATTTAAATTTTTTGAGGTGCCCAAAAAAATAAAAAAAATAAAAAATTTCAAAACTTCACAGAATGGCTTAAAATATCTGTAGCCACCCACTTGGAGTAAAATTTAAATTTTTTGAGGTGCCCAAAAAAATAAAAAAATAAAACAATTCAAAACTTCACAAAATGGCTTAGAATACATGTGGCCACCCATTTTGAGTGAAATTTAAATTTTTTTAGGTGCCCAAAAAAAAATAAAAAAAATAAAAAATTTCAAAACTTTACAGAATGGCTTATAATACATGTGGCCACCCACTTTGAGTAAAATTTAAATTTTTTAGGTGCAAAAAAATCAATAAATCAAAACAGATTTACTTCAAATCAATTTACGGAAGCGAGAATTAGTCATGTTTTACCAAACAGATTTCTCCTCCGGAAATCAATTTTCAAGAATTCGGAAATCAATTTACAGCAGATTTGAATTTAGACATTACCATTCGCACCCAAGCGTCTCTCCCATCCCAAGAAAATTAATTTAACGAAGATTAATCACAAGACAGCAGCACAGAAAATCGGGCACGCCAGCCTGTCCAATCACGAATCAAGGCTTTTGTCTTTGGATCGCTAGCGGGAGTCTTGTCGAAAACTTTTCTAGCAATTTCATGCCTCTTTTTTTCTTATATTTTTGTGTTTGATGCATTTTGGAGTCAAAATTGGATAACTCTAGATTTTAATTTTGACTCTATATAGTAACATTTTAAATAAAAATAAAAATTTAGGTATGCAGCCCTCTCATCATTATCGATAAGAATAGTTGATCAATTTTCCGGACTATGACTAATCGATCAATAGTTATGAATCGTAGATCTGTGTTAAAAAAAAAAGATACAATGTACAATATAAAGACCCTTTAAGTAATCGGTACGATACCCGTGTTATACTCTTGATATATAATAACTACATATTATTTGTTATTGAAGCCATATCAAGAAACAGATTACGCTATCTCCACTAACCTTCAGTGCCCTAGTAAAAAAGGATAACAATAAAAAAATGCTCAAACTTAAATTTAAAATTATGCATTACATGAAGAGATCAATTGCTGATTAAACTAGTACTACATGCAAGAAAATCCGGTACCTGCTGTTTTTTTATTCGTGTAATTAAAAGCATAGTCTTGAAGAAACAAAAAGAGCATTAATTGAGAAATCATTGAAGAGAAAGAGAATCAATTTGATATTGAGATTTGCTAGAGTTTCTTGGATCTCGTGAATGGGATGCTTCGTCCAACTGAAGGATATCAATGAGGTCAAACGCTCGAAATTGCAGTGCAAACCGAGACTCGAGGAGAAATTTGGGATCACTCTACTGGCAACAATATCAAGTTTTATTTTATTTTTCCCTTTTACAAGAAATAAATGCTTTGACTTTATTTATCAGATTATTTTGATTCTGACCTTCACATGGTGATGGCTTTGGACTCACCCTAGCATGTGGATGACATTGACTATGCCTATCTACAAAATTTCATTAAAATGAGGTGAATTTTCGTGGAAATTTGGATGCATGTCTTTCAAATGAAAGTTCCTAAAACAAGGGTTAATGTCATGGATAATCCTTGAACTCTTTTTCGACGTGGTCACTATACTTTTTTTTATTTGATCAAGTCCCTAAATTTTTAAGAAGCCACTCGTTTCTATCGACTCATCACGTGCATTTTTTTACATTGATTGAGGCAGGCCAAAGTGATATGTAGACTGCCACGTCCTTTTTCCAAGTCAACAAAGTTTTTTTTCCCTTTCGTCCCTTTCCTTTTGGGCCAAAATGATCAGGTAATGAGAGAGATATGATGTGGAAATCATACATAATGCCAAATCTAATGTTTAGTTAATGGAAATTATGACCTCGTCAGCTAACGGTGGTAGAATTTTTAACGGAAAAACTGCATCGAGTGAAATTTTTAAAAGTTAAGAACTAGATTGAACGAAAAGAAACGGTTCAAAGATCACAACAAACATTGAAGGAAAATTTAGAAACCACTCATGTCATTATCCCCTAAAACAGCCAATTGACTAGTTCTAATCACATGTAGATCTTTAACTATTCTACGAAAAACAAGTTCTGTAATAACTGGCCTAACAATTGGATGGTATATCAAGTCAGCTTTCATGCATCAGATGAAGTCCACATCCTTGATTCTGTCAAAAGCAACTCCATCTACGCTGAAACTAGGGGATCCATAAGAAATAAAACTTTCTTGTGGTTTAACCCCAAGTGATTGTGGCTACTAGGAATCGAACTTAAAGATCTGACATTGAAATGTCAAATGCCAATCGTTCTAATACGAAGAAAAATCCAGTTCTTGGATTCATGGAGTCTAGGGCACACTTGAAGGTTACCTGCTCCATCGCTATCATGGGGTCAATTTTCTTGGTCTAAGTAACGCTTCGCCAGTCATATAATATACAGTGTGTAAGGAAAATCTATCACGTTATTAGGCGTCCCGATGATGAAACATGTGCCTATCGTTTGACCGTCGCTATAAGCCCAAGTTCTATGAAATTTCGTAACATGGTTTGCGGGACAAGCTTCACCAGCTAAGATCAAAATCCATTCTTTCTCACTTAGCTGTAAAATTCATCCTAATTAGCATCGGGAAATATCCTTTGGAGCCATATCGCAGAGCTCTTCGTTTTACAAAAGCCCTAGATTGACCACCCAACTCGAGTTGATAACATGTGCTGGGCAACCCCGAACAGATCGGAAACTCGAAGTTTAGGAGCGGGTGATGAACGAAAGGAAGTCCAAATGAAGATGGCTCTTGGCCGCGGAAAGCCTAGATTCAACGATGCGACTGGTGCAGGCAAGAACAAGGGACTCTGAGCCAGAAACACCATGGCTTTTCTCCCAAGTTAAAGCAAAATTTATTTTGTGCACCAGACCCGCAGATCCGTAACCTCATCATCTGGAGTAAACCTGTATGATATGTTTACATTTTAATAAAGAGTAGTAGTGTCCACGTTAATGCAGAGTCTGAAACACTGCATCGTGTAGACCGGAAGGATGCCAGATTAGATACTCACAAAATCTCAAAACTTACTATGCATGTAAATTAGCTATGTCCCGACCAAAAAAAAAACACTATGTTAGGCAACAAATACGATGTTCTACTTCCATTGTTTTTGGCTCGTCAAAACCGACCATAGCTTTTTCTTAATAAGCGACGAACTAAGAAGAAGTCTTGGAGAATCAGCGAGACTAGCTCACGGGCTTGAGGGACAGAGGTGAAGTGCATATAAAAATCCATGATACGCCAAAAAGGTAAAGCACATCAAGCTGTACAATAAGAGTGTTGAAAGATGAAGAGGAGAATACACCCTCTGATTATCGTACTTATCCCATAATTAAATTAAGTCGCTCATCTTACATTTTGATTTTTCTGGGGTCCATTTTCGTTAAGGAGTCAAGATTTGTTCGTGTGATAACTATGAATAAGACCATTCACGATACATGGTTACCATATAAAGTGCCCCCTTTCGACATACTATAATACCTCCAGAATCAGCTCATTCTCAAATATATTGGAGCACACCCTCATTCAACAAGTATAATTGCCTCGTCCGTCTTATCACTGGATTTTCTCTTCATTTATGTTCAATAATTGTGTGAATTCATCCATATTAAGCACTTACTCTCGGAGAAATGCCAACTTTTACTCCTTTTAGCACTACACCTCTAAAAGAAGAAATTTGTTTCACCTGCTCAAATCGATCTCAATCTACTAAGCGCTATAAATTATATCGTTTATCTGAGATGTATTAATCAGTTAAGATGAATAGAAAGATCAAGCTTCAAGAGCACCTAAAAATGTTCAAATAAATAATGATGGTAATATACTTACCTACCATGTGGAACGGTCACCGAAAGGGCACACATAAGTTTAACCTTAATTAATTCCACCTTACCCTAGCTGGCTAACATTATAATGATGTGGTTTTATCAGGAGAAAGAACCATTCAGAATCACTCCATAAACCCTCTATAAATTCTTCCTCGAGAAGACCCAAATCACCCACTTCTCTTCACACTCATCTTCTATCCAAAAACCCTCAAGAAACACAGAAAAGCAGAAGCCATGGATTCTGTTCCAGGCAAGGCTTTTCTGCTTGTTCAGCTCTTGCTCCTACTCAGCTGCTTCCAAGAAGCCTACTGTTTTTTCCCCCAACCGCCGGTTTACCCTCCGACCCAGCACTACCACCACCACCACCACCATGCTCCTGGCCACCCTCCATTCTACCCACCGTTTCACCACCACGGTCACCCCCTGATCCCCGCACCTTCTGTCAGTCCCATGTATCCTCCGGCTCACCCCCCAGTTAAACCGCCGTTCCACCACCCTCCTTATTCAAGGGGCTTCATAGCCGTTCAAGGCCTCGTTTATTGCAAGTCCTGCAAAAACACCCTCTACGGCGCTACACCCATTTTTGGTGAATTCTCTCCCTAATGATTGAGAAAGTAGTGCATATATATATGCTCATTCTACTTCTTATTACACCTTGCAGTCGAAAATGGTTGTTCATAAGAAGTTGGTCGAAAGCACACAAGATAGTGAATTCGTTCACATGTCTAACACGAACTCACCGCATTATTTATTTGACAAAATATTGTGGACCATCTAAGGATGGCTTCATTATTATTTCCAGCATTATTCTTTCTAAGAGAATCGTAGCCAATGACCTCTATGTTGTATTTCATAGAGTTCAAGGACGAGTATTCCTCTATGTTGTCCTTCATTTCCTAAGTTCAATTACTTTAACATCTTTAACTTCCAATAAACGGTTGTGCGATTATTGTTTTGAAGAAAAGTTTCGTCGCTAGCGGCCTTAATCACCATTCTAATGTTCTTTGACAGTATTTATATATCATAATAAATCTGAAATGGCCATTGTAGATGAGAAGAGTGAAAATTATTTCAAAACGGCCATCTTTTTTCCTTTAGCTTCCACCAGTTTTCTCCTCGACAGGCATAATACTTGTAATTTCTGTTTTTGATTCTTTATAAAGTCAGAGGTTGAAAATTAACTTGAAACAACTAATGTTCTTCATTAGCTTCTACAAGTTTCTCCTTTCCCCTAAGAACTATATGTACTAACTGGCCGATATGTTCATGGTTCAGGTGCCCAAGTAAAGCTCCTGTGCAAGAACACCAGGCACACGGTGGTGGTGACTGAAAAGACCAACAAGAATGGCTACTTCTTCCTCCAAGCACCAAGGACGGTCACGAGCTTCGCCTCCCACAAGTGCAAGGTCTATTTGGTCTCATCTCCAATCTCCTCGTGCAGTCAGCCATCTAATCTCAACGGTGGATTGACCGGTGCCTACTTGAAGTGGGAGAAGCCGCCGTTGATCAAGCTCCCGTTCATCCTCTACTCGGTCGGACCTCTTGCATTCGAGCACAAGTGCAGAGCCCCATGATTCAAGTGAACTCCCTGTTGTGTGTCTCCCTAACTTCTATTGTTGTTGAGTGTTATCGTGATTCGAGTTTCATGAGAGAAAAGGTTGTACTTGTGCTTAAAGTATTTGTTAGTCGGTTTATTTGAGTGACAATAAACGAAATAAAAGAGTGGGTTCACACCTCTTACTATAGATATTATCTTTTACATACAAAAAGGTTTTTACTAAGCCGACAAAAGTTTTTGTCGGCTTAGGGTCAACCAAAGATGACGGATTGTTAAGTTTTTTGCTTTAGGGTCAGCCAAAACAACAAATTCTTAAAGTTTATTGCCTTAGGTCAAAGCCTAAGGCGAGAAAATTAGACTTTCGTTCCCTTAAGTTGGACTTAAGCGACGAATCGTGATTTCAGCCCTCTTTGACTCTCCTTTTCCTTTTTCACTCTCTTGCCCGTCGGTGGATCTATTTTCTTTTGCGCCGTCGTGCCGAGAGTTGACGAGCGTGCCCATGGCCCCGTAGCATCTTCCGTATTTACATACTTAGCTGCACGGGTATAGAATTCTTCCGAAGTGGTGGGTCGCTTCTTGCTGACAGGAAACAAGAAGAGAGACATCTGGAGTCCCGCTATGGCAGCCAATAAGGCAGCATCAAAAGGGGGATTTGGGATTTCGATGGCCGCTTCAACGAAGATAATCTTTAATTACGCTCCCCCGGTTGTTGCTTAATTGCTGGTAGTGAATTCTCTGTTCTTTTGAAGCGTTGTCTGCTGGAGAAATGGGCAATAAACGTATTTGCCAATTGACTAAAGAAGCCGACAGATCGCAGTTTCAATCTATTAAACCATACATTGGCCGCCTAGGGGGTCGCCAAGAATGCCCAGCACATAAGCGCATCCGGTGCTGCGTGCAGCACTACAACAGCCCAAAATGGTTCAACATAATCCAACCGGTCATCTGAACTGTCATGCTGGTGTAAATTGGGCATTTTGATCCCTTTTGGAAGGGGAGCAGCCATTATCTCGTTAGTGAACTTAGGGTCATGATGATAGGAATATGCTCTGATGCCTTAGGACAATTGTTCTCTGGATATTTTTCTCCCAGCATGTGCTCCATTTCCATAATTCGTCGATATACACCACTATCATCCACTCGGCTCGTGGAGCTGGATGTTTCTCGCCGGACTCCATGTCCACTTCCTAAGCTCGTTGGTTGAACTACCGACTCTCCTCCCTGGGCAATGCCAGCTGCGACTTGACCCTGCAGACCCTGCCAGAATGTATGTAAGAGCATATCAACCGCCGGTATGTTTTCCAAAGTGAAAAAATGGTCTCTCATAATGTACCCTGCATCTGATGTCGAAACAGGCTCCCATGGCACATAGGGTTTGTGAGCAAAGGCGGCTGGCGCATGCTCACGGCCAAAATGACCGTGGGAGATAGTGTTGAGGGTGATAATAGAGCATGTCGCATGGAGGCATGTAAGGGTATGGTGGAGGAACTGCTCGGCTTCCCTATTGAAGTCCGGACCATGGGAGATATTGGGAGAAAAGGTGGAAGAAGCCATACTTGAGCCTCAGCTTACTTTTATATGTTATTGTGGAGGGATCATTGGATTGTACTGGACATATGGTGGTATATGGATGACAAGTGTTGAAAAGCCGTAATAAATGGCATCCGTACCATTTTCGAGACCAATGCATATCCAACTTTTTAGATAGCGCTAGAATTATTATGAGTCGTCAATGAAATAACAATAAAGCGATGTCTTGTTAAAATTAACCTGTTGAATAATTCGGAATATTTATGAAGTCGTATACTCGAGACTCGTTTGTCGATGTTATATGCAGTCATCGACGTAACAATGACACATGTTGAGGATTGATTAGTCGGTCAAAATCACCTCATCAAATGCTATAGTCAAATTTGGGTCCAGGTTCAAGCTCAACGAGCATCGAAGCTCTCTCAAGAGCCCACTCGGAACTGAGTCCTCACCCCGGAAGCTCGAGCCCCTCTCTACAACCATCTTTAATCAGCTCCATCACAACGCTTATGCTCGACACGCTTAACCCATCCAACCGATCACCGTCTAGGGCAACGGTGGCGAGTGCGATCCTGGACCCTGTGGCGAAGGAGAGGGCGATAAGGCAGAAGGGGTTCTTCGTTCACCAGTTGCCACCGGAGGTGGAACTGTGGCTGCTGCCGCTTTTTCTGGTGATTTCAACCCGAGCTTCGGGTTCTTCTTCATCTGATAATTAAAAGGAAAAAGAGAGAGAGAATTTACCCATAAAAAAGGAGAGAATTTGAATCTTTTTGCCTCTGATCCGTCGTGTTAGTTGAGACGATTGTGGGATATAATTTTGGAAAATGTTCTCAGGGAAATTGAGAGTATATTTACTTAAAGTGTGCTTGTGCAGTGTTAATTTTGAATTTGATCTTCCTTTTCCGTTTTACTTATAAATGTGAAAAAAATGAAAACTATTAAATTGTCAGAGCTGCTTTGATTTTCCCAAAACTCAAAAAACAAAAAAATAAAAACAGTAGATGACATGACAGAGAGGAAATGTAATTTAATACATTATTGTTGGGCATTTGCTTCTTCTTTCCGATGACGGTGGTGTAAATCATAGCTTATATCGCATACAAAAAAATAAATAATAAAAAATATTCATATCGTTCAAGAAAATATTTATATTTATTGATAATGAAAATATTTTTATTACTTAATTATTTCAAACCGCACAAGCTATCATTTTTAGAAAAATATTTTTCAAATAATAAGGGGCTATGTTCAGAACAAGAAATTAGCAAATGTAGCTATTCAATTCCCTCGTGGTGCCTTTCATAGGCCTTACCCTGTCGAGACCGACTTTTAACATCCAACAAAATCCTCATCCCGACTATAAGGTTTTCTGGCCTTAGTTTCTAGTAGAGCCCTAAATCATTATTGAGAATCCCTATATAGTGTACGAGCACGGCTTTCAAACTTTAGCCACATAATTATATAAGCATTTGTCACATTTAAAAAGGTTTATGAGCAAAAAAAAACATACATGAGATTACCAAAAATGATAATGTTAGCAATGAATGGAACGCAAAGAAGAAAATAAAAAATAAAAAGGGTTAATATCACAAAAAATCATAAACTGATACATCTGTGATAAATTTACTCCACACTGATACACCTGTGATAATTTTACCTTCCGTTAATTTTCGTTAAATTTTATCGTTAAATTTTTGAGTTGGATGCTACGTGGCAATCTGATGGGTGTACCAGTTTGAGGTTTTACCCTCCGTTTGTCACAAATGTATCAATTTGTGATTTTTTGTGGTATTAATCTAATTTAACGGATGGTAAATTTGTAACAAATGTACCAGTTTAGGGTTTTTGGTGGGCAAAAAATTAATTTGGGGTAAATTTATCACGGGTGTACCGGTTTGAGATTTTTGGTAGTCAAAAAATTAGTTTGGGGTAAATTTGTCGTGCGTATATCAGTTTGGGGTTTTTCGTGGTATAAACCCAAATAAAAAAGAGTTGGTCACCGCAATTAGAGACAATCATTTGGCAGGCTTGGGTCAGGCTAGGGCTTCCTCATTATATGCCCTTACCCAAATGCCTTCAAGTCCTTCTAGCCCGAGCGAGGCCTGGGTGAGTGCCTAGATCTCCAGATCCATGACTAGGACTATCGCCATTAGATTCAATTATTTCCATGGTTGGTGCTGATATATGCTTATTTATGGAAAATGTTTGTGAATCTATTTTTCACTGGGAATGAGTTGAATAAATATTAACAATAAAACTGTAGAACGTCCCCATTGTATTAAAAAGTTGGAAAATGTTAAAATTGTTTTCTATGGCTTTCGTTAAGTCTTCTTAGATATGTTTTGAAAATGTAAACATTATCGTGTGAAGTTGACTGTTTAAAAATGTGTAATTCTTTAATTTACAAAGTCTCTTGAAAAGTGCGAATCAGATAATTAACTTAAATTATACTTTAGGGGCATTTATTAATAGGGTTAGTACCACAAAAAATCCCCAACTGGTACACTTGTTACAAATTTACCCCAAACTAATTTGTTGACCACCAAAAATCCCAAACTGGTACACCTGTGACAATTTTATCCTCCGTTAGTGTCTGTTAATTTTTACCGTCAAATTTATAAGTTTGATGACACGTGGTAGTTAACGGGCACACCAATTTGAGGTTTTATCCTCCGTTTGTTACAGGTGTACCAATTTATGATTTTACGTGATATTAATTCAATTTAACGGAGGGTAAATTTGTCACAAATGTATCAGTTTTGGATTTTTTATGGTCAAAAAATTAATTTGGGTAAATTTGTCACAGGTGTACTAATTTGGGGTTTTTTGTGGTCAAAAAATTAGTTTAAGGTAAATTTGTCACAGATGTACTAGTTTGGGGTTTTTCGTGATATTAACCCTTATTAATAAGACCCAAAAAAATTTCGCAACTCATGTGTGTAGCTAGGCGCTCCTCTAACTTGGATTTCTTTTAAATTCACCGATCACTGTATTACTGCAGAATTAATGCAAGGATATTGATGACTTAGGTTCTATTCAGCTCCTTAATCTGAAGCGATGTTTCTAAGAATTTTTGGGAACGACATGACAGTCAAATAAGATTAAAAAAAAGGGAAGATTATCCAAAAAAATCGTAAACCTATTGTTTTTTTATCAATCAAGTCCTAAATCTTTCAATTTTGCCAATTTAGTCCTAAACCTTTTACATTTGTGCCAAATCAATCTATCGAGCCAATTTTGGCCGACCGATACTGACGTGAACACCAACCGTCCAGCCAACACTTATATGGCATTCTTTTTAATATTTTTTTTTTTCAATTTTTATTTATTTTTTCTCTTTTTTTCCTTCTTTCTTTTTTTTTTTCTTCCCTACTTCTCTTCGGCCGGTCCGGCAACTGGCTAGAGGCGAGTGCCCGTGAGGTTGACCTCGCCGACCTTCGACAAAGGTCACCCCCGCTAGCCACCAGCAAGGTCAAGCCAAGGTGAGGCTGACCTCACCATTGCTTGGCGAGGGAGAACCCAGCGACGATGAGGTCAGCATTGCCTTGGCTGGGTGAGGCTCTCCCTCATTGGTGCTTTGGCAGAGGCCGGCGAGAGAAGAGATGAAAAAAAAAGATAAATTAATAAATTAATAAAAAATTCAAAAAAAATATTAAAAATTAAAAAATTGCCTCATCAGTGTTGGCCGAACGGTCGGTCCCGACCGCCGTCCACGTCAGCATCGGCCTGTCAAAATTGGCCTGATGGACTGATTTGGCACAAATGTAAAAGGTTTATGATTGAAATGACAAAAATGCAATAGGTTTAGGACTTTTTGGACATTTTTCTCGAAAAAAAAAAAAGAGCAAGTCTCATCGGTCTATCTAAGAGTTTTTAAAAAAATTTGTGTGTTACAACATTTTGTATAGGAGTTACGAAAAAAAATGCTGGCCAATTACTACCCGAGGAAGTATCCCTCGATGGACCTTAGAACTGCCCCCTTCATAGGTTTATGTAAAGAGATAGTTGTAAGAACCTCTCTATTGATAACGTACAGGATAAAGAGTATCCGATTCAAGATATAGACGAGTATAAATTGTTATTTTTTTTCAAAAGTACGTAAAAAAATTCAACATTACCATAAAAAAAATCGTATATTGATGTCATTATTATTATAAACTAATTTTATCATTAATCAAAAAGGTTACCTATTATTACGGGATTATTTAAATTACTAATTATCATAAAGATTTCGTATTCATTCAACTAAATATCATTACTCATTTGTGTTATCTCATTAGAATCCGTGTTATCCCACCGGCATTGGCCGAGGGTGTCGCAACCCTTGCCGCCTCTGGGCGAGGGCCGCACGTCCTTGTCAGATCTCGGCGTCGCGGCCTCACCCAAATCGAGTGAGGGACCGGGCACAAGGGCATCGCAACCTTCGACCAAGCCCTCACCGGTCAAAGCAAGGGCTGCAACGCCCTCGCCCAGTGCTGGCGACGGTTGTCGGCCCTCAGTCTAAACAAAAAAAAAAGAGTAAAGAAAAGAAAAAAAAGAAAAAAATCGAAAATTTAGAAAAAAAAAATGTCCACGTCATGCCAGCGGTGCCACGTAAAACCGGCGACGTTCACGTCAGTGATTTCTGGCCTAAATTGGCCGGATGAACTCAATTGGTGAAATGTGAAAATATTTAAGACTAAATTGATATAATTAAAATGTTTAGGACTGAAATAACACAAATTCACTAAGTTTAGGGTTTTTTTAGTAATTTTCCCTAATCTTACCTATTGTCACAAAATAGATTTTCGTGCCGATAGGTCTCACCTCCGGCCACGAGATGTATAAACTTACATTATGCGCGTGATAGAAATGCTAGACGTACCAAAAAAATCTTACCAAAAACCCTTTTTATCAAATGATATGACAAATTTCACATCATTAGCTTCTTTCAAAATCCAACAAAAGGAATTCCACATCGCTTTATAAAATAATTTTGAAAGATTTCTCAGTACATATAGCTTTTTTTAATTCTAGGGTTAATACCACGAAAAACCCCAAACTGGTATACCTGTGACAAATTTACCCCAAACTAATTTTTTGCCCACCGAAAACCCCAAATTGATACACCTATGAGAAATTTGCCCCGAACTAATTTTTTTACCACCAAAAACTCCAAATCGGTACAGTTGTGATAAATTTACCCTTCGTTAAATTGGATTAAAATCACGAAAAATCACAAATTGGTAAACATGTGACAAACAGAGGGGTAAAATCCCAAACTGGTACACCCATCAACTGTCACGTGTCATCAAACTTAGCAATTTGACTGTAAAATTTAACGAAACTGTCGGAGGGTAAATTTATCACGGGTGTACCAATTTGGAGTTTTTGATGATCAAAAAATTAGTTTAAGGATAAAATTATTATAAATGTACTAATTTAGAGTTTTTCATGGTATTAACCAATTCTAATTATACACAAGTCTAATGGGGTACATTTAAAAGCCTGTGTGTTCTATTTCTAGAAACTATTTCACGTACGAAAAGTGTATGCGCATGGCACAACAAAAACTCTTATTGCAGAGAGAGATCGGACGTCGGGTGCAGAGAGGTCAAAGTGGTTTCGCAGGCCATGCAAATTTAGATATTAGCCGTTCGAAAAACAGTTGAAAAATTTACATTTTTCCCCTTCGCCCTCCTCCGATTCAGAAAAACATGGAGAAATGGAAGGCCAGCCCTAAATCACGTTGAGTTCACGGGATAAACACCCGTGGTTTTTCCCCTCCAAGCTCACCGCCATCTCTCTGTCTCTCTCTCTCTTGCGCATTCAAGAAGCGAGGCCACCCCTTCGTACCTTGCTTTCTCTCTCCTCTTTCTCCCTCTTCCCTCCTCTGGAAAGGAGAAGGAAAAGAGACCCTGCATTCTTCCAACCCTTCTCTTCACTATCTGATATCTCCTGCGTTTGTGATCTTCTTGTTCTGTGCGCCCAAGAAGATGGAGTTTAGGCTCTGGCTGGTCTGCCTCCTCCTGGCCATGGCCGCCGTTGCCGAGTCCCTCCCCCTTGACTACTCGACCATCGGCCTTGGGTGCCGCCCCGCGCTCGGGGAGTGCAATGGGTTCTATGGTGGCCCGGAGATGGACTCCGAGATCAACCGGCGGCTGCTGGCGGCGAACCGGCGGTACATCAGCTACGGGGCGATGAAGAGGAACACGATCCCGTGCAGTCGCCGCGGCCATTCGTACTACGACTGCACCAGGTCGAAGAAGGCCAACCCTTACAAGCGCGGGTGCAGCGCCATCACGCGGTGCAAAAGGTCCACTAACTAAAGAGAGAAAAACGTATCAAGCAAAAAACAGGAGGACATATATATCGAGTGCGTTGATAAATTAATATTTGGCTAAATGAATTTGGATACATTATGTCGCGTTTTGCTGGCTTTTTCTCTCCATGTTCCTTCTGAGTTATAAATGATGGGTCGTCTCTCTCTCTCTCTCTCTCTTTTTATAAATTTTAATTTTTCGGGGTTATGAATAAACCCTAATTTATTATCTATGAGGTGGGGGGTTGGCGGATGTTGTTGTTCATGGTCCTTTGGGCATCTTGTCCAATTGATCTTATGTTGTCTCAATGCTGTGTACGTACTTATGTGGAGGAAATAATATGGCCAGAAGCCTAGAAATATTGGGTGTAAGTTGCTGAAAGTGTAGAATGTTAGATGATTGGTTAGGTCTAATTTGATTTTCTACCTTTCTTTCTCTGTTTTTGTTTTGGAATTTCTCTTGTAGTTTTTGTTTTGGAGTATTAAAATCATTGCCTAGTTCCTAACTTTCGTGCATGCATGTCTCCTCTTCCATGCAAACCTACGTACATACATATGTGAATGATTTTTCCGATATATGTTAGTTCTGTGCATTATAGCAATTAGATTATGTGGATTTCACGTGAGATCTCTAAATAATTAAGGACCGTGATGCACATGAATCCTATGCATCTTAAATTTCTCGTGGTTTAAGACGGATCTATAGTCATGTAACAAAGGCGTACCCTTTTGCGTTCTGCATTTTTGGTGGTTTGTTCATGAAGATGATACGAGCATTAGGGCATAGTATGACATCTGCTAAGGAAGCATGGAAGATCCCTTTGGACTGATCTTCTGAACATTATGCGAAGTTCTTGAAGACCATTCGAGTAGATGTTAGTACGTACCTTTTTCCTTTGCTTTGCTCTCTCTCCTCTCCCTACTCTCCCTCTTCGTTCCTGCTCAAAGAAGCTCGCTCAGCAACTGCTTCGTCGCCCGACCTCGTGGCCATCGCAACACACAATCTCGCAGCTGCCGCCGTGACCCCTCCTCGCCACTGCACAATCACCGAGCCTCGAACACAGTTGCCTCTCTCTCTCTCTCTCTCTGCCCCAGCAAGCAAGCGCTTGGTCGACATTCACATGCTACCGGTAGTCAACGCAAAGTCTGGCTTGATCTTGACGAGGCTCTAGAGAGAGAGAGACCCACCGTCGCAGTGGCGGCGCCGGCGGCAGCGGCGGCAACGTAATGGTGAGCAACATGGATTGGTGAATGGCACTGATTATGGGGAAAGTAGCAGATGAAAACGAAGATCGACGGATGAGGAGGAAATAAGAGGCGCAAAAGAGTTATTATAACCTCCACCGCAATGCTTTGATTTGTGATGGTATGGTTACCAAAAAAAACTAAGTTCACTCATAAAATTTGTTTAAGCAATGACTCAAATTACTAATATGATGAATACTGCATGAAAATAGAATGATCACAACTTGCCACTCTAGTTATAACATATCAATAAATTCCATTAATAAATTATATCAGAGTAAATAATTTCATCCGACTATATACTTTCGCACTATGACAATGACAGATCTTTATCAATAAAACAAAATATTTCTAATGACACTTACAAATGGCATTCTAATGCATATAGGCAACTTGACTGGTATGGTTTACGGTATCAACAATTCTAGACATAATTTATCTAATAATTTTGTTGGTCATGAAGATATACTTAGACCTGGTGCTCGGGAAAATTGTCCAAAAAGTCTTAAATTTATTACACTTTTGCCAATCTAGTCCTAAAATTTTTAATTTTGCCAATTCAGTCCTAAACATTTTTGTCTTTTTCCAATCGAATCAATCTGACCAATTTTGATCGAAATTTACTGACCTAGACAAATTTTATTAATTTTTTAATATTTTTTCGATTTTTTTTTAATTTTTTTAATTTATTTTTTTCTTTTCTTTTCTGTTCTTTTCTTTGTTTTCCCTCTTCTTTCTCTGCCGGTCGGCCCACCTCCGGCAATCAGCTAGAGGCTACAACCAGTTAGGGTCAGCCTTGCCAGGATTTGGCGAGGGACGACCTTGCCGACCTCGGGCAAGCCTTGCTCGTGACTGGCAAGGTCGCCCCTCGCCAGATTCCGACAAGGTTGAGCCTCACCCTCCCTTGCCTTTAGTGAGGGTCACCCTCACCCGAAGCCGGCAAGGTCATCCCTCGCCAGATCACGGTGAGGCCGACCCTCGTCGGTCATAGCCTCTAGCCAATTGCCGGAGGTTGGGCAACCGGCAGAGGAAGAAGAGGGAAAAAGAAAAGGAAAAGAAAAGAAATTGAAAAGAATTTAAAAATATTAAAAATTCGAAAAAATATTAGAAATTAATAAAATTTATCTATGTCAGCAAATTCCAATCAAAATTGGCCGGATGGATTCAATTAGCAAAACGTGAAAAGGTTTAGGACTGAATTGACAAAATTGAAAGGTTTATGACTGAATTGATAAAAATACAATAGATTTAAGATTTTTTGAATTAATTTTCCCCCATGTTGCTTTGACTTGAGAAACGATAAAGTCTGCATTATAGATTGACAGTATGCGTCGTTTACATTTGGGAAAATATCACCAAAAATTTCAAACTATGTCACTTGTGATAAATTTACCGTGACCTTTTTTTGTGACACGAAAATCTCCAAACTATGCCACTTATGACAAATTTACCCTGAACTTTTTTTGTGACACGAAAAACCTCAAACTATACCACTTGTGGCACATTTACCCCACAATACTTTAGCCCATGGGCATTTTCGTCTTTTTCCTTTTTCTGTTTTTTTTCCTTTTTTTTTTCTTTTCTTCTCTCTTCCCTCCGTCGGCCAAGGCGAAGCGAAGCCGGCGAGGGCGGCCCTCGCCGGCGCTGGGGTTGGGCAAGGGTTGCCTTTGCCGGATCCGGCGAGAGTCACCCGACGCCGGCGAGGGTCGCCCTCGCCCAATACGGCGAGGGCAGCTCTCGCCTGAGTCAGGCGAGGGCGATTCTTGCCTGAGTCGGGCGAGGGCGACTCTCGCCCGACGCCGGCAAGGGTCGCCTGAGTCAGGCGAGGGCGATTCTTGCCTGAGTCGGGCGAGGGCGACTCTCGCCCGACGCCGGCAATGGTCGCCCTCGCCTGGGCGGGCGAGGGCAGCCTCGTTTGACACCTGCAAGGGCTGCCCTCACCGGCTTCCCTCCACCATGGCCAGTAGAGGGAAGAGAGAAGAAAAGAAAAAAAAAGAAAAAGGAAAAAGACGAAAATGCCCATGAGCCAAAGTATTGTGAGGTAAATGTGTCACTAGTGGCATAATTTGAGATTTTTCGTGTCACAAAAAAAAGTTCAGAGTAAATTTGTCACAAGTGGCATAGTTTAGGGTTTTTCGTGTCACAAAAAAAAGTTTATGGTAAATTTATCATAAATGGCATAGTTTGAAGTTTTTAGTGGTATTTTCCCTTTACATTTTACAAAAGTTGCCTTATCTATGTAAGCAATGTCTCGTAAAAAAATTGAGAACTTCCCTAAGCTTGACGGAGTGATTGTAATACACATATCGGTACGATCGAGATCAAAAAGTTGATGAAATATAATGAACCCGACCCATAAAAATTAGTAAATTTGACAATATTTGTTCAAATAGGATCTCTAAAACAAAAAGAAAAATCTCTGATTTGCAAATAGATATTCTATTCTATGTACGTAGGGCCACATATGTTTTGTCTCAATTTTTTGTAATTATATCAATACAAACCGAAGTATCATATATAGTGTCCCGATTAGTGAAATTTGGATTCCATAATGTAATAACTCATTATTTAAAGCTTTTATATATATCAATACAAAGAGGTCGACCTTTTTTATTCCCATCATTTAATTTAAGGCATATCCTTTTCAAATTTTCCATGAAGGCTATCTTTTCTTTTATATATATATTGTAGATATTAACTTTTGCATTTATTTCCAAAATGCCCTTTACAACTTTTTACCCTTATTAAATGGAATATGACTTAAAACTTTCACAGAGGTCAACATCTTTCTAGAAATGAGATAATTAAAAAATTAAAAAAAAAAAAGTTCATTTTGTCCAAGGGTGGTGTCCCGCGTGGTGGCGTGGTGGACAAACTGCTTCGCCCGGTCCCATGCCGGACGGGGACAAGGGGCAGAGGGATGGGAACGCGATTCTCTTCCACTTTGCCGGCATCGGACCATTCCTCTGCCGACAGCGGTAGGTAAAGGTGGTAATTCTCGACCCGACACGACAATTTGGGTCGAACGCGACGCGAAATTAATTAGGTTAGGATTGATGCTAACCGTGCTCAAATCAATTGCATGTCGACCTGCGGTGCAAAACTGATGATCCTATCATGCTCGTGCCAAACCCCGTCAAACGGGATTGATTTCGTGTCGGCGAATGGATTTGAGTTCTTGTCATGGTTGGGTCATGCGATCGTGTCGATCTGTCAACCTGTTATTTAGTCGTCTTACACGGGACATGTCGTGTCGGCCCCGTTAATATTCTCTCGAAGATCGACATTATTGATCGATCGTGTTGTGTTCGAATTAATCTGTTTTGCTGTAAACCCATATGTTGCTAGGACATGAATATGAACACGACCCACGAACACGAATTGCCACCCCCAGTGAATAGTCCCTCCATCCATCAACCCGATATTTAATCGTGTTACACGGATCGTGTCGTGTCGTGTCGTGTCAATCCATTAATATTTGGGTCATGCTCATATTGCAAAGATCGACATGACTGATAGATCGTGTCGTGTTCGAACTCATTCGTTCTATAGTAAACCTGTACAGTGCCATGACATGAACACGCACACGACGAATCGCCACGCCCTCCCTCCCCGTGAATAGTTCCTCCATCCCTTGCACAACAAATGATTATCGAAGCACATAAGTTTTGCAACGAAAATGTACGAACGCGGCGGTTCGAACACAAATTTCGCAAGAAAAAGATTTTCGCTAACATAGTTTTGACATTTTCAATCCGGCGTAAGAACTTCCGACTTTAAGAGGGTTAAATTTTAGCTTTTTTTTTTTAATTTTTAGATCTTTGTAATTGCATTTTCCGATGTTTTATAGTCTTATATTCTCAAATGAATTGTATATTTCCATGCCATAAAATAATGTATGGTTCCAAAACGGTGTCGAGTCCTAATTCGTTCGGTTCACAAAATGTCAAGTTTGAGTGCGGAGCGAAAACGTATTGTATTTATATATTTTGTTACAAGATAAGGTATGATCTTGACATTTTCACGTTTATTATATGCGGACGATGTTCACACATAACATCAAACAATGACCTTTTGCTTTGACGTGCAATTATTGCTCAACATTTCTTTAATCTCGCCTCCAGATTTCTTTAATCTCGCCAAAACCCTAACTCTTTCTTGGCACAAAAGATTGCTCGTGAATATTTTTTTATTTTTATTTTTTATTTTTCAGTGTTTCTAATGAAAAGGAAGCTAATAGATCTTAATCCTATAGCAAATTGTTACGGTTCATCAATTATTTTCTAATGAATTTCACATATTTAATAGCTCGGATCATTGCGTCTGCTCTAATATTACATAGATGCGAATTTTGTCTTTGACCTATATTTGGGATAAAACAAATGGAGAAACAAAAAAAATAACAGGTTGATCAATTTTTGGATTAATACCTTTATAAATCTCAAATTGGTGCCTAGCGTCGCTAGGTACATTTATCCCAAACGAATTTTTCATCTTATAAAAAGTCTCAAATTGGTACTCAAGATATATATACTCCAAATTAACTTTCATCTCACGAAAAAACTTAAACTTGTACCTATGATTCAAATCCACGCCCTCTGCTAGCATTCCGTCCAATATCTTGTTAAGTGCATACGTAACAACACACGTGAAAAACGACTCTACAACAAATCTAATGTAGAAAATAACGAATCTAACGTGGAAATTCACATGTGTTGGCACGTATACATTTTAAAGGACGGTACAGATGGGTCGGAGTACTAATTTGAGATTTTTTTAATGAGAAGTTAGTCGGGGATTAATGTGTCATCAGGCACTAGTGTGGAGTTTTATGCAAAACGAAAAATATAATTCGAGCTGAATGCATCGTAGAAGTGTCGGTTTGGAATTTTTTTAGGAGACGAAAATTAATTCGAGATAGACGTGTCGTGGGTATCCGTATAGGATATTTTTTTCATGATATTATATTTAACCTAATAATTTACACCTGGGAAGTCCATTCTATGGGACCCTAGAAGCTTATCCTCTATCACGCGCAATCGTCCACGACTCGCGTTCAAAGTTTCCGCCTATTTCTTTTTTATTTTTCTCCTTTTCCACCCCACGTTTTATTATTCTTTTCAATTTCACCCCTGCGAAGCATCCCGATTGGGTTCTCCTTTTCAAAAGATTCTCAGATGCAAATGGCAAATTCCGCAAATATTAATGTATGATTTTCCGGTCAAAGAGATTACATATTCCACTAAGATATCAATCGGTCGTTGTCGGATGCTCAATTGATGCACCAAATCATATATAGTTTTTTTTTAATTAACTCCTTGTCAAATAATGTAACTTGAGTTCACACATGAATATGGTTCATGGTACATTCTTTAATTTGTGAGATCTTGCCTTTTGTCTTGAGTAAATCATTTCAACGCGGACAAACATTAATTCCCCGACAATGATCTGATTATAAGCGATCCTTCGGGTGATTATCCGATTAGAGGCTTACCCGTTCGGCTGTCTGTAAAAGATTAATTGCTCGAAATGATCTCCTTATTACATGGCAACGGCACATGAAGGAGAAAAATAAGGAAAAATAAAACGTCGTCCTTAAACTTTCGATCCTTTCAATGTGATCATTGAATTATTCCTAAATGTTCACTATAGTCATTTTGTTTGATCAAACAAGGGAGACAGTCACCACAAGCCCTTGAATCATTGCTAAACATGCAATACGATCCCTAGACCTTCAATTTGTTCGATCTGATCCCTCGATTTTCCCTAACAAAGTCAAATCGGTCCTTCGGCACGGTTCACAAATCATCACACATAAAAAACAAGTTCAAAAATTCATATCTTCCGGATGACGTGATTGACTCGTCACGCCACGTCCCACGGGTCTATCGGGGCAGACATAAATGGACCGGACCTACTCGGACCATATCATTGCACATCGCATGGCAATAATTCTCGAGCGGTCCCTTTTTTTCACATGCCGAAAGTCAAATATCTTTCTGCAACGTGTCCTTCTCTGCAAAAGAGCCACCTGTATTCCCTCGCATTAAATGGGGGCAGATTTCGTAATTAACCACATCTAGGAGTCCTGACAAGGCAAGAAGGGGCCTCCTCTGCAAAAAAAAAAAATATCACACCTCCCCACAACCACCCTCCACCATCCGTAATGCAATGGACCTTGCCCGTGGATCGAGCCCACCGTAGAGCTCCCGTCCCCTGCTCCGCGGCCCCACCGTATGGGGTCTGCTCCCGCCCGGATCGGACGGCCGTGGTTGGCCCATCACCGTGGCTTGCGGCACGTACCCTTGGGGGAGGGAGAGGTGTACAGCTTGTACAGGCAGTGCTTCGAATTTCCAAAAGGACAAAGATGGGGGTCTTGGCTTGGATTGCAAGTGATTCTCTCTCTTTCTCTCTCTCTATCTGAGCATTTTGGTCAGAGAAACGGATGATGATTGATGATGAGTCACTTTAGTTTTATTCCCCCCACTTTTGCAATTTTATAATGGTATAAGTTCTTGAATTGAAAAGTCAAGAAATGAGCAGAGAAAGACCAGGAAACCAAGAAGACAAAGTGATAACAGGGCAAGATTGTCTTTGGGGTTGAGTTCTCTCCTTCTCTCTTTCTGTCTCACTCTCTCTCTCTCTCTCTCTCATTCATCATCATCAGCCACCTTTTGCTTTGTCTGTTCGGCTACCGAAGCGCTCACAGGTGGCCAAGTTCTTCCATTTTCTTGTTCCTTTTTGGGTTTTCTCTCTGCAGTTTGTAGATTCTTTCAGCAACCCTCTCTCTCTCTCTCTCTCTCTCTCGTACTCACAAGTGTAAGCTCTTGCTGATTTGCTGGTTTGGTTCTGCTTCCCGCAGCCTGAATTGGGTGGGGTTAGTTACCTAGTTTCAAAGGGATCTTTGTGGTTGATTTTGTTTGGTTGATCCATGTTGTCTAGGAGCACTTTCTTGAAAAGTTCATGCTTTACCTTTTCTTGGTTTGAGATCTTTAAGGAGGCATGAGAATTCTCTTTGGTGGGTGGCTGTCTCTTGCAATTAAGGTTCTGTGCTCCAATTCTTCGTGGGTTCTTGGAGACTCTTGTTGTTTTGTGTGATGCTCATGTCTACTTGCTTCAATGTCCATGGGAAAGAAAATTCTTGTCATGTGTTGAGCTTGCCAATTAGTTGTAGCCAACCAGTTAAAGCCTGATTGCTTTTCAAGGCTTTTGTTTGTGTGATCATCTGAAAGAGTATGCTTTCTGTACTTTTTTTTTTTGGGTCTGGGTGGTCAGAAGAATTGTGAATTCTCTTGCCTTTGTTTAGCAAGTGCTTCGGCATAAGACCTAGATGGTAAATCTTTTTATTTTCTCGGCGAACCCTTCCATTTGCTCCAACACGTTTTGATTGTTCTTAGTGTCCTGAGATCCAGCGGTGAAGAGCTGGGGTCAATGTTGAAGGCTTGAATTTCCCCAGTTTACTTGTGCATTTGGGTGATCATTTTTTTTCTCTCTCTGGTCTTGATGGGGACGTGTCACTGACCTTAACCACCATTCGATTGTCATGTAGGTCATCAGAATACTGCTACATCCTGGAGAAGAGAAAGTTCCTTTGAAGACATCTTTTGACCCTAACTATGGATGCTAGGCCAAGTGACCATCAGAAAGATCAGAAACAGACAGAAAATTCGCTTGCCGAGGTGAGTCTTGAGAAACCGTGCACTTGTTATGCTCTTTTGATTGCATCTTTGTGGTTAATTACAATAATTCAATGCTTCCAGGTATCTAGCACTGAAAAACTGTTATGGGCATCGGTCAATTTGAAAGGTCTATTGCATCCCGATGTCAAACATTTGTATCACCAAGTCTGTTCAGTTTATGAAAAGAGCATCTTGAAAGACTCCGAGCAGGCGGATTTGCAAGATATCGAGTATTCTTTGTGGAAGCTCCACTACAAGCATATCGATGAATTTCGTAAACAAATAAAGAAAGTTTCTAGTTGTATGAATTCTGAGGTGCCACAGAATGTTGCCAATGCACAAAGAAGCACTGATGATTACACTGAAGGAATCAAGTTATTCTTGTCAGAAGCAACTAATTTCTACAACAGTCTCATTGTCAAGGTACAAAGATGTCATGGAATTCCTGAAGATACCTTGTTCCACAGAAACAGCGGCATAGTAAATAATGTTGATCAGAAGAGGATAAAGAAATGGCAATTTTTATGCCATCGCTTCCTAATTTGTCTCGGGGATCTCGCAAGATACAGAGAGCTTTACGAAAGACCCGACAATCAAAACCGTAACTGGTCTATTGCAGCAGCTCATTACTTGGAAGCATCGACAATTTGGCCAGATAGTGGAAACCCGCATAATCAGGTATATCGTCTTACTTTCGTCTATACCTTGTATTTATCCGTGGATTCGATTTGAATTGCATATATTGAGACAGTTATATATTGTATCGTAACCAATTAGTATTGTTTATAGTTGGCATTACTGTCGACTTACGTTGGTGACGAGTTCCTTGCTTTGTACCACTGTATAAGAAGTTTGGCCATTAAAGAACCTTTCCCGGATGCATGGAACAACCTTATATTACTGTTAGAGAAGGTAAAATGTTTTTCTGTTTGATCATGCACCTTTTGCCATGATCCTCATTCTCCAGTGTTCCTTGCAGTTCTAAATTGCTTGTTACGACTATGCAGAGCAGGTCGTCTCTTTTGCATTCCCATTCTGCTGAGGCCTCAGTCGATTTTTCGATACTTTCTGAAAGAACGAAAGTTCTGACTAAGTTGCAATCCGGCGATCTTGTGATGAACTGCTATTTATCTACAGACGAACGTGGTTGCTTAGGAAGAAACTTATGGCATCTTTTCGTCATAATGATAAGTTTCTTCTATGTAAGATCCAGGTACTAGTTCTACTGAAGTGTATTGTTACCATGTGTGTCGCTCCATGCTGCGTTTGTCCTGACAAAGATAAATTTTATGATATCTTCGCCTTGTATTTTGTCAGACTCAGAACGCTTATGTACACTAATCTTTCTTTTACTCTGTCGTTTGAGCAGTTTGGATGACTTTTTGAGAGCCTTTTCTTCTACAAAAGGAGAATTGGAAGCTTTGTTAGATCTGGACGACATTAATCTCGAATATGCTTTGAAGTCATATCAGTTTATGGATCCAACAAGAACAGGCCCGTTTCGAGCCGTCCAAGCCATTTGTGTCTTCATCTTTGTCATCCAAAACCTTCCCAAGAACCCAGTAATGACTAACTTTGAAGACAAGAAGGAAACGCCACCGCTCCTCTCTAGAGACCATGTAGTGATGGCTCTATTTACATATGTGAATCAGCTCGTTGATCGAGTTGTGAAGGCCAGTCCCTGGGATTCCTGCCCTCTTTTACCAGCTATTCTTGTGTTTGTGGAATGGTTGGCAAATCTTCCTGCAGAAGAGCATCTTTGCGGGGCTGATGAAAAGAGCGAAGCGGCTCTGTCTTCTTTCTGTAAGAGCTTTATTCGCCTAGTAAACCTCATGCACTCTCATGTGGGCGAAGTTAAGCCTCAAGATTTTGCTCTTTGGGAAGATTACGAGTTGAGAGGCTTTGCACCTGCTGCACGCACGCATGTCATGCTGGATTTCTCATCTCATTGGGAAAATAGCACCGACTATCGAAGTGGTAAAGTGTGCCGAGCCCATCGAATTATTGTTGCTGCTGTTAGGATTGCTGAAAGCTCTGGTCGTCATCACAGGTGGATCCAGTATGATAAGCTGAGAAGACAATTCTATGAGCTGGAGTCAAATGGATCTACAGAGATGAAATGCTCGGAAAAAGATAAATCCACAATGGGTACCAATCCAGAACTGAAAATTTCTCCACCACAGACAAGTGAAGTCACTGAAGAACGAGGAAAGGAAGTCCTCAGAGAAAGTCCGAGAAGATCTTTCACCTTGGAGGAGGAGGAAGTCATTCTGTTCAAGCCTCTGACAAGACACAACTCGGCTCCGCTTCATAGTTACATCACCAAAAAAGGAGACTCCCATGAAGAACTAATGGATCAATCAGCACCGCCTGATGAATGCTTGCGTCGTGCCACATCTTTGCTCATAGCCCAGAACCCTGTGCACAGTGAACCATCTAATTTCCAGCCCAACAACAATAGTTTCAGGCACAATGAGCCATTCAAGCAGCAGCACCTGCCGCCGCCAATTTTTGGTGACATGGCAAACTTGTTTCCTGGAACCCCAATCTCTTCCGGTGCCGGGCCTCCCTCACTAAATGCGTGGGTCCTCAACGGAGGAAGCTTGAACATGGATAAAGAGAAAGGGATCGATTTGGGTAAACGTCACCTACCTCCTATAGAGGAAATAGCTTCTGAATCACTGGCCGATCTCTCCATTAACAAAACCACCGAGCCGCAGAATCCAGTTGTCGGTTCTTGCTATGAATCCGTAATAACCCATTACCCTTCTCCTCCTTATTCCACTCCCGTGCCTTCTGCGCCTCTTTTACCAGATAATGCTGTGTGGTTTAGCGGAGTGAATACATCTAGTTTCTCTGATCACAAGACAAACGAGACAATTGGGGTAACTGAGAATTTTCTCAACGCATCACCTGGGAAGAGCTATCCAGATTATGCTGTTCCTCTTGCACCTAATGCTTCTAGTATTGGTGCCGCCGGCTTTAACTATGTATACCCTATACAATGTGGAATGAGTTCTTCGGAATGGCTTCGCCAGTTCAGAGAAATCAACAATCTCCATCAGGGCAATAACGGTCAATTGTTGAGTCCTAGTTTCCATGGTCCTGGAAACACCGGAAACGTTTATCATCTCGGCGTCCCTCAAATCAATCCGATCAACTCATGGGTAACTCCCTCGTTCTCTAACCAAACAGTATACTCAAACCACCAGGCTGCGACTCCCGGATTTCCTGCCTTTTACGGAGTGGACGAGCCAAAGGACAGAGTCTATCATGCGTATTATCGAGCAAGTCCTTATGGTTGCGGTGCTGTGACAGCGGAACCGAGAGACGATCAGCAGGTGCTTCTGCAATACCTTAAAGAGAGAGAATGGAGGCTCCAGCAGGATCCTAACCTGCGAGGTCCCACGTTCTAGGAGATGAAGTGGATATATCAACTCTTGAGTGGCTTGCCGTGGCAATTACTTAGCTGGAGTGTGTGCTTTCGTGTGATTAATCACGCTAAAGACTCACTGGTCGCAACCCATTTTCCTGGTGTGCAACTGTATGTAAAACTCATTGTACAGCGGATCTGATACAGGTAGACAAGGAAGAGTCATCTAGGAAGAAAGAAACATGATACTCTCTCGTAGTGAGATTTAAGGATCTGATATTTGCTTATGCCCCTTTTGGACAATGTAATTGCTGAGAAAATGCCTAGAGAACCTTTTCGTCTTCTGACAAAACAACACTTTCTTTTAGTTGATGATGAAATGATAACCAAAGCATGGCTAGAGGCTGTTTATGTTTCTTTCCCTAGAGGGCATGTTCATTGAATTGATTTCTTGCTGCAGTCAAAGATTAGGGCTTGGTGATGGTTGGCCTAGTATTTGCATTGATATGCAGGTTCCAAGTTGATGATTCTTTTGCCGTTGCAATCATAACATAGCTGGATAATCTTGTTTTTAGAAGTAGAACCAGTGATGATTCTTTTTCGCCTCGAGTAGGAAATAAGATGACCCAAGGACTGCAGCACCTTCTGCATCATTAGGTTAGTCATGCATGGATTTAGACCATAGTATCCTTCCTGCATAGGAAAGGCAAGACATAGAACACCATGCGCTATTTGCACATTAAGAAGCATGAGTCCTCTGCTATATTTCTAGTCTTTATTTTAAACTCACAGGGGCACGAACGTGCCGGAACACCCTCCGAATATCATAGTTCGGTTAAGTCCGGACCCTCAGATTGTGCAGGTGATCTTGACCAAAGCTGTAGAAATGCTAAGGAAGCGCATGATAACCATTCTGATCCGGAATGAGTTCCTGAACCAGAAATAGATTTTTCTATTTCTGGTTCCTGGATGAGTTTCTGGGAAAAAAAACCCGCTTTGATAACGACAAAAATTTCTCGTTTTTGTAACGAAACCCGTTTGATAACAAGCACGAAATTTCTATTTCCCGAAACAAAAACCCGTTTGATAAACAACATAAAATTCTATTTCCAGGAACAGAAATCCATTTTTTTAGAAATGAAATAAAAATAAAAAAAAATTTGAAAAATTCATAAAAATCTTTAAAAAAATTCCGAAAATCCCAAAAATTTGAAAAATTCTAGAAAAAATCATCAGAATGTTGAGAAAATAAAAAAAAATTCAGATTTCGGGAAAATAGGGAATTTGTTGAAATTTTTCAAAAAAAATAAAGAAATAAAAATTTCAAAACTTCATGAGAATTCTTAGAATACCTGTGGCCATCCACTTTTAGTGAAATTTAAAATTTTTAGGTTCCCAAAAAAATCAAAAATTTCAAAACTTCACAGAATAGTTTAGAATACATGTGACCACCCACTTTGAGTGAAATTTAAATTTTTGAGATCCAATAAAATTAAAAATAAAAATAAAAAATTTCAAAAATTCACAAAATCGCTTAGAATATTTGTGCGCCACCACTTTTGAGTAAATTTTAATTTTTTTAGATGCCCTAAAAAATTTATAAAAATTAAAAATTTCAAAATTTCACAGAATGACTTAGAATACATGTGGCCAACCATTTCAAGAGAAATTTAATTTTTTTTGAGATTTCCAAAAAAAATTAAAAATTTTAGAAATTTCAAAACTTCATAGAATGGGCATAGAATACCTTAGGCCATCCACTTTGAAAGCGAAATTTAAATTTTTTAGGCAAAAAAAAATCAAAAAGTGAAAAAATCAAAAATTTCAAAACTTCACAAAATGACTTAGAATACCTGTAGCCACCCACTTTGAGCGAAATTTAAATTTTTTTAGGTACAAAAAAATATTAAAAATCAATAATTTAAAAACTTCACATAATGGCTTAGAATACTTCTAGCCACTCACTTTGAGTAAAATATAAAATTTTTGAGGTGCCCAAATGATATTTTTTATTTTTTGCTTTTTTATTTCATCACCTAAAAAAATATTAAATTTCACTCCAAAGTTGGTAGCCACGAGATATTATAAGCTCATTCGAGAAATTTTCAATTTTTTTTTTTTTTATTTTTTTCGAAATGGTGTATGACGATATTCTAAGTCATTCTATGAAGTTTTGATGTTTTTAATTTTTTAATTTTTTTCGACACCTAAAAAAAATAAAATTTTGCTCAAAACGGGTGGCCACAAATTGTGAAGTTTTGAAATTAAATTTTACGTTGGATTCGTAACGTTACGTACGCTCGCACACAAATTCCAGTCAAATTAATGCAAATGGCCAAGCACTGGAACGGGTCTTCAGCATTCAACCACCATCGTTCTCGATATTTGCTCTCAATATTTGTGAGTATGCATCGTTCCGCATAATATCGCAAAAGCTTATGGAGAAAAGTAAACCAAGCACATCACATTACAAGAGCCAATATAGGAGATCCCAAAATGCCACGTCACATTACAAGAGCCAACATAAAAAATCCTCAAATACAAAATAATGGAAATACATTAGAAAAGTCGGAAACACATTTTCATGGAATCTCCGCCATATTATTATCAATTGCCAATTGATTGGCAATTCTTTTCCTAAGCATGTTGATCTCGATATCCTCCTCTGTTGATGTATCGTCAATAACCTCATCTTGTGCACTTCCAAACGAGTACTCCGAAAAGGAAAGTAAAAAACCAGACTTCATTTGCTAAGAACACTTGAGCAGCTAGAGTGTGGAGAGAAGTCCAGGTGGCCCTCCCGAGTTCTCCTTTACTTGCAGGTGCAGCAGCTTGTACCTGAAAAAAATATTTAGTTAAAGTTTCAGACAGGCAACTAATCTCGACGAACTCAAACATCATCCTCACAGCCTTTGGGCACAAAATTTCTTCCCGTGTAACTTTGTCAACTGCTTAAGACATTTAGGCGGGTATTTACTTTAAAATGCAATAGAAGGAACATGCCCTAAGGAAATGCGTACCAGAAGTGAGAACATTGAACAGAATAGCATGATTTATGTGCTTCCAGAAATGCCATTATAAAGAATTAAACAGCATTGGTAGCATCATCCTAAGACATAGTGCTAAAACATCTTTGGTATCTACGGGTCTATTATGGTGGCTCAAATCCCAGGACAGCAATTCAATCAATTGACAAAACAGGGGACGCATACAAAGCAATCACGACAGCATCAGCCCCCGAATCAAACACTAAAAACAACCAAAATTTTCCCAAACTGACCGAGGGAAAGCAACGAACGCCAAACTCCCACGAATGGTCATGCGCAAAAGGCAAAGTCACAGGGATGGAAAACTGAAGTTAAATTTACTACAATATTATTGCATTTTTTGCTAGCTATCATTCCAAAAGGGGAATGATGCTTATGAAGTCTGTTAGCAATTCTTGTTCCCCATCCAGTTGGGGAAACCTACGTTAATGTTGAACGAGGTTTCAAAAAATTGCACCGAAATCATTCTATAGAAATCTTCCTCCATTCACAGAATTCATAATATTCGGACAACTCCCAAGCAGTGGAAGACTTCGGAGATGCACATCAATTTTTAAAAAACACAAATCATCAGAGTTAAATCAACAAGATTCGCAAATTTCAGAACAGTTGAAGAACTCCCAGTCGAAGATTTCAAAGAAGAAATTGCATACCTGAGTTGAACCTCCAAGAATTTTGACACGAACACTTCGAAGAAGTGGAAATCGAACCCGACTGCAAAATTCCCCAGATCAAATCAGTGAAAAAATCGGGCGAAACACTGGCTTTCAAAAATAGAAACCCATTTACTTCACCAATTTGGAGTTCGCTACCAATTATGGAGCAACTGTTCAGTGGTCAGAATGTTCCCAAGCATCGCGACTTCTACATCTTTCAGCTTATTAAGAGGTCCCCATTCAATATCCCGAGCACGTTAATGCGAACCGACTAATCTCATCCAACCCAAACCCTAGCAATCTTCGAGTCCACACACCACAAATTCTTGAGAAACAAACACCCCAAAAACTGAAGGAATCCTAAGCGACGGAACCGACTTACCATAAATCCTAAACAACCAAAATTTTCCCAGGATGACGGGCGACGGCGAGCTCGACCGCCGCCCACCTGCGAGGCCGCTCGGCCTCGCCCGGATCTGGGCGACGGCGAGCTCGACCGCCGCCCATGGCGAGAGCCGCTCGGCCTCGCCCGGATCCGGGCGACGGCAAGCTCGACCGCCGGCCCGGGCGAGGCCGCTCGATCAGGGGAGGCCGAGCGGCCTCGCCCAGGGGGCCGGCGGTCGAGCTCGCGGTCGCCCGTGATCTGGGCGACGGCGAGCTCGACCGTCGCCCACGGCGAGGCCGAAGCTGACCCCCTCGATCACGGCGACTTCCAAATCCAGAAAAGAGAGAGATGAGAGGAGATTTGCGCACGATCGGAGCTTACGTGGAGCAGGAGCGAGCGGCCCTGGCTTCCTCTCGGTCGGAGCAAGCGAACGAGTGGCTTGGCTTCCTCTGTCGACGGCAATAGAAGAGAGTAGAGAGAGAGTCGGGCAGAAGAGAGAGCTCGAAGGAGACGAGAGAGAGATGTGTCGAAGAAAATCGATTTCTTCGGGAATGAGTTCTCACTTTTGGTCCAGAAACGAAAAACCTAGTTTTTTCTGTTTCTCATTTTTGGTCCAAAACGAGTTCCGGGACAAAAACTTGTCCCGGAAATAGAAAAATTAAATTGCGTTAACAAACGGGTTTCTGGTCCAAAACTGATTTCGGGAGCAAAAAACCAGTTCTGGACAGAACCAGAATGATTATCATGCGGTACCTAAAAGTCTCGTTTACCTAAGTCATGAGTAAGCCATTTATGGCCGACTACTTTGGTCTCTAGATAGTTCGGCAGGCCATTGTCCGGAGCAGAAAAACCACGATACAAATAAGGCATACATGAACTCATCAAGCACTCAATTGATGATATCTTACCATAGACTTTACCCGGTCTACTCTTCTGGACATGATGTTGAAGCTGATAGGCATGTACACAGCGGGCTTGTTTGGCTTTGCAGGAAAAAATCGGAACAAACTTCAGATCCTAATTTCGCGTATTCATCTGAGAGGTCTCGAGGCCGAAATAATCTTTATTCGAAGTACCATTCGCTTTGCTTCGAGCCGCCGCGACGTGCTCCAAACCATATGCTTCGTATCAGGGTCGGCCCATCCTTTTCCATGGAAAGAATCGGGAGTCGCATGTCACGAGAAAGGCGCCGGAATCCGTCAAATGGTTCGGGCCGAAAATACGATAAATTTTTTGTTAGATAGGCTGAAAATGAAAATTTTATTTTGGACTAGTGCCAATTTTGTAAATTTATGAAGCTTTTCCTCGTCCTCTTTGAAATTTTGGCCAATTGCTTTTTGATCAAACCCTTGAAAGCCCGAAGAACTGGATCAA
This sequence comes from Syzygium oleosum, assembly GCF_021117445.2. Lineage (NCBI taxonomy): Eukaryota > Viridiplantae > Streptophyta > Magnoliopsida > Myrtales > Myrtaceae > Syzygium > Syzygium oleosum. The sequence goes on from NW_026607495.1 coordinate 9,292,850, forward strand.
GAAAAGCCCATCGCTCGTCTTTGTTCAGTTCAAGCCGTGCAAAGTGACATTACGGTTTAACGCTCAGATCGATCGGGCAAATGGAGGGCGAGCCTCCGGCGAAGGAGGACGTGTCGCCGGCGACGGCAGTTTTGCTCGGCGCTCTCGCTCCGGGAGTCAACGTACGGCTTTCGATTCCTCCAAGCGCGAGAGAGAGAGGGTCGTTGGCTTCGGAATCCCCTGTCCCCGGTAGTTGCTCGAGGAAAGTGATGTTTTTTCTTCGTTTCTTGTCTCTGTCGATTTCAGGGTCCGACATGGAACGCGCTGAAGATGGCGTTCGTGATGCTGGGTGGGTCCCTCGCCGTCATGATGGGGTTGGCCTTCTCTTCGAGCGATTCTTGGCTGACCCTCCATGTCTCGTTCCTCGTGATGATCACGCTCGCGCTGTTCTTGCTTCTTAGCTGGTAATCTTCAGCTGCTTGTGCTCTTGGAAATGTTGCTTTCCTGTCTTTTGATCGAGCCTCGCTTTGGATAATTGGAGTTATAGAAGGGTTAGTCAATTTGCCCATTGCCGTAAAAGTTTTTGGTGACGGGATAGTGCTAGGTATACGCTAAGTGATGTGACAAAGTGCAGTTAAACAAGTAGGTATAGCAATAAGTTTGGACTTTGTGCTTCCTCTTGTGATTACTACCCCGTATGAGGTTTCGGTTCGGCTTCCTAACGTTTATTTATTTGCTTATGTTTTGGTAATATAGGACTTGGTAGTTGAAATCCGCTTGCAGGATTTGGTTTTGCCATCGATTGATTGATGCTGTTTTGAAGAATTTGGTTTCCATTGACTAGAGGAAGTCTTGCTTTGGTCTTAGGTTCTTGGCTGGAGAAAGTAGATGAAAACTCTAGAATTCCTATAGTTGGAAATTTCATGGAATGGAGATGGTAATTGTTAGATCTAGACCCCTTTTAGAGGAAGAGTAATTGATTGTAGCTTCAACTTCAGTGTCTCATTGACTTTCGAACACACTTCGCATTTGCTGATAGGCATTGATTCATCTCTTGTTAATCTGTAGCAGACGCATGGTCTTCTACTTTTCTAGGGATACCTGCTCTCAATTAATAATTGTTGAAGGGAGATGAGTCTGCCTGATTTAGCATTCCTTTTCAGAATGTAAGGATACACAGTAAAAAGGTTTGATGTCTAAATCAACCATGGTAAATCAAGTTCCTGGGCTACCTTAAAGCTCTGTAAATGTGGGTGGCATTCCTTATCTTCTTTTTTTTTGGTAAAGGTAAGAGTTTGTATTACTTTTCTGAATCACCAAATACAAGGAAATGACAAGAGAAAACCCCGAATCCCGAATCTACATGAAGTCCGAAAGAGGGGGGGCACTCAACAAGGCAAAAACGAAAAACTAACAACCAACAATGCTAGGTACAAGATAGAGAAACTACACAACCAAATTATGAAAAAATGGAAGGTGAGAGTTCCCAGTTCCTTTGGAGTCGCCTATTTGTAGGTGTGTCGGAAATTTCCACGAGGATAGAGCTTTATCCTTCACCGGCTTGAGCAAGTGTTTGCGGATTCCGGAATAAAGATACTCTTGTTTCGAAAAGAGAGTTATTCCGCTCAATCCATATGATGTGACAAAGAGCAGAAGGAGAATCTAGCGATTCGGTGCGGAAGGAAGTGCCTCCACAAACTTTGAAGGCCCACGAAAGAAGCTCCGCCACGGATGATTGCGCCATGGCGGTGCATTTGGTTGCCCAAAATGAGGCCGGCCTTTGGTAACGTAGAACATTCGAAGAAGAGATGGTTGATGGAATGCGGGATAGTACGACGAAAGCACATAAACCTTGATTCAATCCGACGATTCCGCATAAGAAAGACCTGGGTAGGTAGCCGTTTTAATGACACAATCCATAATAAAAAGGAGTGGCGGGGGGTCAAGTGAGAGTCCCATATAAAGGAGTGCCAAGGTCTTTGGATTGCCTTTCTTCCTTATGTGGTTCCAGGCCGGGCCACCGAGAAAGATTCGGTCGGGTTTGGACTCCAGGTAAAGGCTGTCCGGAGTGTCATCATCTAATCTTGGAAGATGATCCATCCATTCCAGGATAGAGTGGAGGGTTGCTGATGGTTGCCATGTAGAGTGGAAAAAATCCCGAACCGAAAAGTCCCGCGGGATCCGAAGAGTCCCATATAAAGGAGTGCCAAGGTGCTGGATTGCCTTTCTTCCTTATGTGGTTCCAGGCCCGGGCCACCGAGAAAGATTCGATCGGGTTTGGACTCCGGTAAAGCTGTCCAGGAGTGTCATCATCTAATCTTGGAAGATGATCCATCCATTCCAGGATAGAGTGGAGGGTTGCGATGGTTGCCATGTAGAGTGGAAAAAATCCCGAACCGAAAAGTCCGCGGGATCGAGATTGGTATATTTCCGTATTGTTGAAAAGTAGGTAGAGGGGGCCTCTTGTGTGCCAAGCAATCATACCAAAAGGATATCGACCGGCCATTGCCAATTTTCCACCCGAAAAGTGGTGAATTTGAGACTCGCAAGTCGAGAATCTTCTTCCAAGTCCATGAGCAAAAGGTGGGCTTGGGTACAACCCAAAAGTTCTTCTTTAAAAAGTTAGAATGTATCCATTTACACCACATGGATTCCTTATCGGTGAAAAGGATCCATATGTGCTTTAGAGTCATGGCTCTATTATATTGATAAGCCTTCGTATCCGAGGCCGCCTTCATCTTTTGGGAGACGAGACAACATTCCAAGATACCTTTGCACCTCCCGTTCCTAAGCCAGGACCTTTCCAAAGGAAGCGTCGAAGGATAGCCTCAATGCTATTCAAGACCGATTTGGGGAGGAGAAAATTAGATAAACTTGGATGGAGAGTAAAACCGATTGTATGAGCTGTACGCGACCAGCGAAACGATAGGAATCTTTGGGTCCAAGAACGGGCTCGTGCCGTTATGGATTCAATGAGGAATTTGCAATCCTCTTTACGCAGCCTAGAAGAGATAATAGGCACACCCAAGTATCGAAAGGGCAGAGACCCTTGTTGAAAACCGATGCATTGAAGAAGAGCACTACGGAGATCGGGATTACCGCCCGAGAGGTACATATTGCTCTTATTAAGATTTGGTCTTAAGCCAGAACAATTTGAGAACAAATCGAGGGATTCCTTTATGAGCTCTAACAATCTCATGTGTCCTTGCGAAAATAAAAGAACATCATCAGCAAAGAACAAATGGGATATACGAGGTTTCTTGCATCGCCAAAACCACTTGGAAGTCCGGGTGTCGGTTTTGGACTTGAGGATAGGCGAGAAGATTTCCATAGCTAGGATGAATAGGTACGGCGATAGCGGATCGCCCGACGTATCCCTCATTTGCTATGAAAATGGCCATGTAGTTCTCCATTAATGGAGACCGAGAACTTTGCGGTTGAGATGCATGTCATAACTTGCCTAATGAAAAAATTTGGAAATTTGAAGGTGTAAGTACCCCTTTCTATGAAGTTCCAATCAAGTGTGTCAAAGGCTTTATGAAAATCAACCTTAATGGCACATTTTGGTAGATAAGCTTCATGGTGAAAGTCCGAAAAGCTCTTGTGCAACCATGATGTTGTCACCGATTCGGCGGCCTTTAACAAATGCTGTTTGGGAGGATCCAATCAACGTCGGTATAACCTTTGCAATGCGCCCGGCCAAGGATTTTTGAGATGCATTTATAAAGGGTGTTGCGGCATGCAATTGGTCGAAGTCGCTCGTGGCCGATGCATTTGGGGATTTTGGTACCAACGTTAAGATGGTGTTATTAATCTCTTTAAGCAAACGACCTGTCTCAAAGAAGTCCTTTATAGCCGTCAGAATAGATGGGCCAATGATCCCCCATGCGTGTTTGAAGAACTCAACATTGTAACCGTCGGGGCCGGGAGCTTTGCTCTTAGCAAGTGAGAAGAGATTTGATTGAATTTCTTCCTCGATGTCATGAGAAAGGATAGCCCTCGATTTCCATCTAAGACTTGGTCAATAAGAATCTCCAACTCGGAACAGAAAGTTGGGCTCTTCTTGAATCGCCATTTAATAGACTACGAAAGTGGCGTACAATATGGTTCTTGACTTCACGAGGTTCGATAGTAGCACACCATCCTCTGTTGAAACAGTGAGGATTCTATTGTGGAGTCTCCTCTTGTTAACAAAGTGATGAAAGTATTTAGTGTTCATGTCGCCTTCCTTGAGCCAACGGATTCTAGATTTCTGGCTGAAGAAAGATTCTTCTTGAGATCTCAAATCAGAGAAAGTTCGCAAGAGTGTGGCTTCGCTTGCATTTAGGTCTCGATCAAAAGGATTCGACTCCAAGGCTGTTTGAACGTCGGAGAGATTCAATCTAGCCTCTTTCCGTCCCGTTGGAAATATCGAGAAGGAAGCCCCTATTCATAAGTTTCAACTTTGCTTTGAGGGCCTTGAGTTTACAGCAAACTATAAACATAGGGGTGCCAATGTAGTGAGTATCCCAAACTTGGGTAACTATGTCCATGAAGTCTGGATGAGAAGTCCAGAAGTTAAAGAACTTGAACGGCTTGTTGGAAGAACTAGGTGGAACAATCTTAATCACCATGGGGCTGTGATCAGATATTCCAGGCGGGAGAAAATTGGCTTCAGAGAAAGAGAATTGTTGGAGCCAACAGTCATTTATAAGTACCCGATCGATCTTACGCATTTTCCGATTTGCCCCTGAGGAATGTGTCCAAGTGTAACGACATCCTACATATCGAAGGTCCTCCAAACCGGCTTGGTTGAGGCCTTCTCTACATTCATCAAAAGATGGAATCCAAGGTGTTGAGCTGCCCACCCTATCCTCCGGATCTCTGATTGCATTGAAGTCCCCGGCAACAATCCAAGGTAAGTCGCCATTGGAGAGTCGGTATAGGTCAGCCCATAGTTGTCTGCGCTTTACAAAAGTGTGTTCACCGTATACAATTGTAAACAAGCAAGAATCCTGGAGGTGCAAAAACCGGAGCTGAAGATGCATTATTTGGCAAGAAGTATAAATGAGACTAATATCCAGCTCATTTGGGTCCCAGCCGAACCAAATCCTACCAAGAGGGGAGAAGCTGTAGTTGGAGAGCCAACGCCAGTTGGTGGATAAGCCTCTTGAAATCACAGCAAAAGAAGAGGCTTTAACTTTGGTTTCAATAATCCCAATACAGCGAAGGTGATTTTTAGTAATGAAGGCACGAATTTCAGCTTGCCTCAGGGGTGCTACTAGTCCCCGTATATTCCATACGCCAAAAAACATAAGTAGATGCGATAACTAACGCCGAGTTCTCCTTGGCTTCCTCCTTTTGGATTTCTTTTTAGAGGAAGACGGACTAGGACATTCCGGGGTGCATTGCGTTATGTCCAGATCTGGGAAGAGGGTCAGCGGTTCGTCCGAAGCTCCGCAGAGAGAAGTGCGAGACCTTGTGTTGGGGGGGAGGAAGGTGCTGCCCCCCTTTCCAGTATTCCTTCCGGAGTCACTAGAGTTGTCGGAATTGCACGGGACTCGGGGAGATCCTTCGGTGGAAGCCTCTTTGAGGGTAGAGAATGCTCCTCAGTCAACTGATCAGTAGGATCTGCAGGACTTGAAGCAGAGGGCAGGCTTGGGCCTAGATCGGTGACCATAGGAGATCTCAGGTCAGTGTCCCCTCTCTCAGGTTGCAGAGGTGAATGCAAAATAGCCGGAGGGGATTCAGTCGTGTTCAGATTCAAGCCTGAAGCAGGGCCTGGGATGAACTGCGCAGGAGCTGTAATTGGTGCTGAAAGGGACTGTCCAGCAGGTGCTTTGCCTTTCCTAGAGGGCACTTGGGTCCATCCTTCATCTCTTTGGACAGGTGCAGGTTGGACTACTCTGTTGACATGGCCATTTGCACGAGCTGTGCCTCGCTGGACAGGTTCAGATTGAGCTGCACATTTGTAACCAGCAGAACCTTTTTTGTGTCCAAAAATGGCACAGGAAGGACAAGCCAGCGGTTTCCATTCGTATTCAACTTGGATTTCATTTACTTCATCTTCCCATCGGAACTTCACTTGTTCAGCTCTAGGAACTGAAGCCTTTATCTCCACACAGACTCGAGCATAGGAGATCCTTGACATTTGTTCTGTTTGAACATCAACATAGAGAGGTTTCCCTAAGGCACTAGCGATTCGCCCAATGCCAGAAGGTGACCATAAGGAAAAGGGAATGTCTCTCAATCTTACCCAAACCGGCATGGTCTCAATAACTCCTCTTTTGAGCTTTAGTTTGGAATGCCATTGCTGCAGTACCATAGTGCAGCTAAATATTGACACCGAACCAGAATCAACGAGCTTCCTGCGGAACTCAGAATCTGGGACTCTAAAGAAGTAGAATCCGTTTTCATGGAGTTTAATATCAGCCACTTTGTCACCCCATGCTTTCCTAATAGCCTCTTCAGTCAGCTTAAAGGGAGCTTTCTTCCCAATGTAGTGTCCCACGACACATTCCAACCAAAGGGGGTTTTCATCAGCCATAATATCAGGTGGAATGTCCACTATCAATTCACCATTTTCCTCTCTCGGGGGAACATAAGAAAGGTTGTAGCCTTTAGTTAAGACCCTAGCAACATTAGCCCAAGATCTGGGTTTGGAGCCCGAAGTAGGGAGACCATGAGGTTGGCTACCATTCTGTCCAGGCACAGTTTCAGTCTCCTTAGTACTAGGTTGCCGACTTGAGGATGCAACAAACTGGCCGCGTCTGAGAGAGCGGCTTCTAATCTTCGACCTACCCCTACTCCGATTACGGTTAGGTCCAGCAGGGGGAACAGCCAAAGTCGAATTCCTTAATTGTTCTATTACAGAAGAACCAGCAGCAGGACGATCAGCAACAACAGCCGTGGATGGGTTCAGGGATTTCCTAGCCGGCTCAGAGTCAGGCAATGGGTTCCTAGTAACCTCCTCCATTTGACCAATACAGAAATGCTATCACCAGCACTATCGATCAATCAGCCAGACTCAACAACAAACATCTCAGTTACAGCCCAAAATCGAAGCTCAAGAAACCCCAAATGAGTGTGTCCAGGCCAAACCAGTAACACCAGGGAGAGGGACTGATAGGGGGAGTTACCTTCACTGCGAGAGGGCTTCCCCTTCAGTATAAGCCCAGGAGAACCCGTCGAGAGCAAGAACCAGAGACGAACGGCGAAACAGAACAGGCCGACTCAGATCTGGATTTACGTCCTCTTCACTACGAGAGAGAAGGAATCAAGGGGATAGGACGTTGGGGAGAGTCCAGCGGCCTATGGCTCCTGATCACGTCTTCAACCGTCGCCGGAAGCCGCCGGAATCAACGAATTTCCGTCGGGTGAACAGTGTCTCCGAGAGCCCTAGCAGAGCACATGATCTGTTCGCATGAACAGTAACCGAGAAGGTGAAAAATGAGAAAAATAAATAAAAATGTTGGCATTCCTTATCTTCTTCTCCTATATCGGCCAATTTTCTAGGAACTTCACCTGATAAAACCAGGATAGTTATCAAAGACCTTTTGGAGCTATATTCACTGTAATTGTTGTCTTGGTATCTGAGAGAATGCTATCCTGATATCCCGTCTGTGGATATGGGGTGTCTTGGTATCTGAGAGAATGCTGTCCCGATATCCCGTCTGTGGATATGGGGAGCCAAGGATGGTAAAGAAGAACCAAGTATGGGTTTGTCTGATTGGGTGGCCTACTAGTCCTGCTAATACATAGGAAAATGATAGCTGGTGTGTACTTTGAAATGACAACTTTGAGATTCAATCATGTAACATTCGTTTCAGCTGGTTGAAATTTTCCTTTAGAGAAGTTCATTGGAATGGAAGTGGATGGAAATGAAAGTCTCACACATAATTTGCAGTGAAAGGAAAGAAATGCCCTCTGCTGAAAACTCATTGATATCATTTGAATATGATTAACCATATTTGTCTGTATATATAATATTTGTTGCTTAGTGGCACTGGGTGAACACTTCATTTAAATTAAGGGAAATTCGGTGCTCTACAAATGATTGATTGAAGTAATTGGTGTGGTGATAGGTGCTGTCTCCAGTCTTCTTGCTGTTTCAGTAAAATACTATCTTAACCTTGAAGTTGGGATATTTGCAACAATAAATTTGGTGGTTGTGGAACCGAATATAGTATGTTTGGTTAAACTTGAAGCCATTGTGACGGTTGAACTTGTAGCAGCAAACAGAATTGCTCAAACGCGAGACTTCTTTCTGGTTAAGAATTTAAGATGGAACATGTATAGGCTGCTGAAGGTTCTTGGAGCTTGGATTGGTGGCTCTTTTACTGTCTCTTCTTCCGTTGGTTGCCTCATCTTGTGCCCAATTGCTCCTGTTTACTCTATACCATACATGCATCTCTAATTTGTCTTTGTCCAATAAAACAGGCTTCCACTGCACATGTGGCAAGTCTGACAGTCCTAGAGTACCTAATTCCGGAAAAGAAAGCACCTGCTAAAAAAAAAACAAAATAGTAAAGAAAAAGAAATAAATATATAAAACAGAAACACCTGGTCTGATGAGAATTAGGATCCTTCAGTTTTGTTCATGTTCAGTCTCATGTCTTGCTTGGTTATTGCTTGGTATGTGAGTAACTCTACTGAAAACTTCAGCTACATCTGGAGTGGGAATGATTAGTGCAATGTCAGTCTTCCGCCTTTTTTGTATTGCCCTGTGCAGTTTGATTCATTGCTTCTCTCTGCCTCATAGAATGCTTGCCTCCAGTTCTGGGGAAATGCAAGATTTGAGGTTTTAGGGCAATATGATGAGGTTATATAAGTTCTTCCTAATGTATCATGACTTCATAAGAACAAAACAAAAAATAGTCTTTTACGTGGAAATTCCCAAGTATATGATGGCCTGGGAATGGTGGATCCCTTTTACTTCTAACCCTGTCTCTCCTTTCCTTCATGGTTCTAAACATTAGGAATGGATACTGAAGTTGGATAGTCAGTTCCAACCTTTTATTTAGATGTCAGTTTGCTTTAGTGCTTCCAAGATGCAATGACGGGGCACTAACTGATCACTGTTTTCGACTGCCTGCTGTTATTTCCACAGCTTCAACAGTCATGGGAGCAACTATTGAGCATTTTAAAACCAATATACCAAAATAACGTCCACTTTCTGAAACTGGGCTTTGGGCCATTTCATTTTCACTTGTCTTTGTATCTGGTTCACTTGCAGCGACTCACCTTCTAGTCCAATCCATCTGCTCTATTTTCTGCAACCTTATCCTAGCAGAAGGTGAACTCTATTTACTTAAGTAGGAACATAAGCTATATGTGTCCCTTGCCATATTAACCTCATCAAACTAACGCTTCACCAATGTTCCTCCTGTTTCCTTGTTGCACTCCATCTGTCAACACCTCATCAGTCTTCATATCCAAGTCTCTTCTTTTCATTTGCATTTTGCTACCTATCAACTTATTCCTAGATACCACTGACTCAACAATGCTTTGATTATTCCTATTGAGGTTTCATCTGCCATCTCCGTACAATACCCTGCGCTGGTACTATCAGTTCATGAGCTGCAAATTGTTATCAGAAACAAATTGAAAGTTTGAAGTGGCCGACTTCTCAGCAAAGTTTGGACGTGCTTCAGGAATTAGAGTTTTGATACATGGCCATGATGTCCTAAATAAGCTGCCAAAGTCAACCCAGACTTGCTCTAGGTGTCATAAAAAACAATCCATCATGGCCTAAAGCTAACATGCAGATTATTGTAACCCTCACAAGCCTATCAAACTGGTGACCCGGGAAAGGACATTTTCTTTTCCAGGGATAATCTGTTTTGCCCCGTTTTCATTATCGTCCAATAAATGCACATCCTCTCCCTTTTCTTTTTTCTTTTTATTTTTTTTTATTACTATCATTTTGTATCACTTATCTTCTGGAGTTGTCCAAACAACTGACACGGATGAATCTGTTTTTGTTATCTAGTCTCGAACTTTATCATTGGCTGGGAGATAAGCTTTGCTTATTTTATCTTTGAAGTGTTGTTCTCAGGACACAGGCATGTTTTCTGTAGGTTTCTCGCGCAAACCGGATTGGTTTCAGTTGAAACTCAAATGCAGGATCTCAATTTAGTGCCGAACAATCAGACTGAGAAAGAAAAAGTTCGCTGATGTAGTCCATGGTCTCGTCAAGTGTAAATGCCAGGCCTGACAATTTTCGAGGTTACTCATGCATGACTTAGGAGAAGCGAGACAAGAAAATTGTTTGAAGAACTGCAACGCCAACAATAGGACACCCCAGGTTGTTTGTTTATCGGTCTCATCTCAGACTATTTTTCTCTCATAGGCTTTACACAGGATTAAAATACTTAACGCATTTATTTTTAATCGTTCAATTGTTTCAGATGTACTAACATGTACTTTCGGAAAACTGAATACGGACGCACTTTTTCACCCTGATATTAGTTCTCTCTTTGATTTTCATGCTCTTCCTACCGTTTATTCTGACATTAAATCATGCGCTATTCTGTCTCTTTTACCGTTGTCTAAGGCCAAGGGCAATTTACTCTCTGTTATGGTGGTTTATTTTTGCTTTGAGATATTTTTCCGCGGCAGAGATCCTGAAGTAGGACAAAATCTGTGGTAGAAGCATCATGAAATTCACGACGGGGCATCACGGATGGCTTGTTATCATCTCAAGCCATTAGCAGATGAATTTCCACCTGAATATTGCAGTCAGTCTTTTTATCTATACTTTTCAAGTGTTCTCAGGCTTCAAAAGTGACGATATCACAAACACCTGGGAGATGGTGTTATAATGGAGTTGTAATATCACTATTGCTAGGCATTACTATTCATACTTTGCCTTTCTATCCTCCCATTTTCATCCTCAAAATTAATAACTGAAGTTAAACGGTTAAATACTTGATAAGCAGGCAAAGTTACTAGACTAAATTGAATGAGAAGTGAAACTGAATTGTGGCTGCAGATTTCAATCAGGATTAAAAGAGAATCAAAATCCAGAGCTGACTTGAACAACTGTAAAAACTAAATTTGATGAAAGAAAATTCCGGGTACCATTTGGTACTGGATTTCCTTGTAATCGAAGAATTATGGAGTCCACTTGATTTATCATTTCTATGTTGCACCGCTTTTGCCTATCCAACACGGATCCAAGAGGGAGTAAGTGCGTGGATCCATGGTAGTAAGAGTTTCAAGACCTCTGCAGTAGCCATCGAAGTCGATCTCGTGGCCGTCTCCCGTCGAAGCATCCGGTTGTCCATAGGTCCCCTCGCTAGCGGCATTTAAGTAATCTCTGTACGGTACAGAAGAGCCTGCAGAGAAATTAGCCGCCAAGGCTTCGGTATCTTCTTCGCCGTGTTTGAATTGTCCCATTAGCAGTGCCAGAATGTCTTCTTCTTCTTCGCCTTCGACAGCACTCAGTTCATTCGAGTATGGTGCCATTGAGGTGTTGAGGTCAAGGTCTGCAGTGGCTTGGTATTGTTGGTTCCAGGGATCTGCTACTGTTCTGGCCACCCTTTCAATGGAAAAGTACTGTGTCACACACAAGCACCAAAACTTTCTGAGGTTAGGGTACACAAAATGATTCTGGCGGCAATGAGAAATTAAAAAGATCATATCAACTCGCTTTTTTGAATGAGGCGATAAATAAAACCAATCGTTTCCTACGAGAAAGGTAAAGAAAAGGTGCTTTCGTATGGATCGACCGGCGTCACCCCATGCTTCTTGAGACCTCCACACCCCTTTTTTTTTTTCTAAAAACACGAGGTAACTTTATAAAATCTTAATCTTCTTTTCGGATATCCTCTTAATCGAAGTTAGAAGTCTAATTTGCTCAATAAACTATTAAAGAGTATGTTTTAAGCCAATAAAAGCAAGGGCATACGTACAATTAAACAATCGAGGGCATTGTAAGAGGAAATACTCGTCGCAAGAGGACAAGAAGATCGAGATCCCTTAAAAATGAAACGCTTTATTTTTCTTTTTATAATCGATATATTTTATCGCCCTCTCTACAAAATGTGAATTCTTATCGCTATTTCAACTTATGTCATCAGCTCGAGTCATTTTGTTTATTACTAGAACAAGTTAGGTTCTGATTCATCCCTAATGAAACAAAATCATGTTCTACAGAGGTCGTCTAAAACATATCAACATGTCAATTTCGAGTTAACTTTATTTAAATCACCATTTTAAGCTCTTGATGAACACCTCAGTCTACATTGAGCTCTTCAATATAGTAATGCCAAGAGATAAAAGAGACCTTATAATAAGGTGGTTGGCTTATCAAAACTGCACGACAAATTATAAAGAAAAAAATACCTTAATTAAAGATTTCCTTCATTCCGAATTTTGGGAAAAATGATATTTCTATTTTTTTTCTTGGAAATTTTGTATCTTGACAAACATTTAGACTACTCGTGTTAGACACACACGCCTTGTCCTAACTTTTCTTTAGAAATACGATGTAATGACCTTTTTCATTTTTTATTTTAGCTTTTTTAAATGGAAGATTTCCTACAAATTGTCATTAACGTTGTAATCCTACGTCCTCATTATGACCTCCACTTTTGTAGTCAATGCTGTTCACCTCCATTAAATTTTGTGGCAATGTCCAAGACTTTAATTTCGTTGCCTAGCTAAGCAAACTCGCCTCCTTTTTAAAGTTTTAAACTTGAAATATCATGCTTTCAACGTGATTAATGAAGCATATTATATGAAACCCAATAAGGAAATAAATAATTAATTGACTCACGATCTTCTTGCGTTCATCTTCGTAGAATGTAATGGAATCTCCAATGTCCAGTCCATTTTGCCTCACTAATTCTCCTGTAAGGAATTAGATACAAAGACATAGATAGGAATTAGGGTTTTCATATTGTAATGAGAACATTTCGAGATGATAAGGATGCACATATTTTCTGCACACCCTCTTATTATCGGAGAATCACATGCTAGATGAATCCAACGAATGCGATCGTCCCAAATAGGACATCGGAAAAAAATAAAATCGGAAGAGAATGGAAAAGATACCTGTATTTTCGAATATATACATCCTGCTATTGTTGTTTGTCCAATACCTATGTTTTTCAAGGGGTTTGCACTATTAGTCCAAGAGGAAAAATAAATTCATAGACAATTTAAATTATTATTTGGAGCTGTAATGAACTAAGAACAAATAAAGGGCAACAAAGATCAATGAATATTGTTGCTAACCTGTATCTCAGGATCCACTCATGGTGAGAGTACACATCTCTTATCACTAATTGAATTCCTTCTTTGTCGGAAATGATTGGAAGATTTTCTTCTGCCTCCCTCTAATTTGAAATCAACAAGGGGCAAACACCCAACTTACAAAAAAAGTTAAACTCTAGAGGTTGACCATGAAATTATCAAATAAATTTGTGGCTTATATTAGTCTTTTGAGTCTCACCTTTGGAAGTACGATCCTTCCTAGATACCCGACGTCACTGTTCTTCAACTCCTTTTTGAGAAGCATTCTCAATCTCTATTCCAACCAACACAACATTCGATTAAAAGACAATCACAATCACAAAAGAGCCACAAAAAACTTCCAATAACATTCAGAATTTGAGATATAGTTTAGATTTCCCCACCTTACCATCTGGCATTAAAAAAGTATGTTGATCCTCCCCAACATTGTTTTCCAAAGTTTGATCATCCATGGGATGTTTGCTTGAAATTAACCCATTGCTCGACGGGCTTGCGTTCGTAGGAGACAAAGCCGAAGAGCCCCTTCGGTGCAAATCAAGGCTCCTCTGGCGAGCCATCTTTCTTCTGTTTCTGGCAGCCTTCGTCGCCTGAGCGTCGAGAACCTTTTGTTCATGCCCTGCCAGATCGAACGTGGTTGGTCGCGACGATGGCAATTCAAATTGAACCGGTCGAGGACCGTTGTGATTTTGCCAGAAACAGAAAGGCTGGGGCGAGTAATGAGGTGGGTATGGATATGGAAATGGCAGCCCTTGAAATAAAGGTGGGGATTGTGTTGGGGCATGAATGATCTGAGTTGGGGGTTGTTCCAATGAAGAAAAATGAAGGTTTTGAGGATGAGCCATGATTGGTTGCCTGCTTATATTGTCAGTGCTTGTGGGCTTGGTGGAGCCAGATGGTGCAAGAAACCTGTACATTTTCCTCTGAAAATGAAACTCAAAACAATAAATGGTGAAGAAGATTTTGCTAATTTTTTTCAAATCTCTAGCTAGTTGGAGTTTGTGAAAGTGAAGAGGCTTTTTATGGGGCGGTGTCTCAAGCTAGGGTTAAGGCCATATTAGTGTAGGTCACTTGAGTAGGAAAGAAACAAAATCTGGTTTTAACTCAATGGGTTAATTTCTCAGTTGTCAATTGCATAATGGGAAGCAATTAAAGTCTATACCGAATGCTAATGAGGAAAACAGATAAGAATTCCGCGTACTATTTGTGTTACATCGTCCGTAAATATCATCGTTCCTAAGTTGAGTCCTTCCTATAAGTTCTTACCTAGGTCTAATTAACGGTCGGCTTAGAATATGTGTCAACTTGTAATTACTATAGTGAGATAATATGCTTTTTGAAGATAATTAACGGGCATTATAAATGAATCGTCTAATGCCTAGATAATCAAACATGAAACACACACAACATGTGATGTTCTTTTGCCGAGGTTATATCCTCCAGCAGAAGTTTTGTTTCTCTATAAGCATTATTTAATGAAGGACCAACGTCCATGTTTTGGACTTCAGTTTTGTACTCTCATTATTTGATAAGTGAAACCGTTACGATTTTCCTATACCTTCGAGTGTGAAAAGGATGAGCGGAATGAGAAAGTTGTCAAGACTAACAAATTCAGAGGAAACGATGGTTTCAAGGGGAAAAGGCGAGAGAGAGAGAGAGAGAGGAAAAATATAGCGTGCACTCGTTATATAGACAATCTGATGGCAAAATCAACATCATTTTGAAATTATATGAGAATTCAAGTTCGAAGGGATAATTGTCCAAAAAACTCTAAATCTATTGTATGACAAGACTTTTCAATATAGCCAATTTTATGACCAAAATATATATATATATATAGCTAATTTAGTTCTAAATCCTTTGATAATTTGACAATGTAGGCCTTCTAGCCAAAATTGATCGGAAACCGTTAATGTGGTCCCCGTCCATCCTACATGGTACGGCCGAGATTGACGTTGACAATTTTTATAATATTTCTAAATTTTTTACAAGACTTTTCATTATAGACAATTTTCTGACCAATATATATATATATATATATATATATATATATATATATATATATATATATATATATATATATATATAGCTAATTTAGTTCTAAATCCTTTGACAATTTGACAATGTAGGCCTTCTAGCCAAAATTGATCGGAAACCGTTAATGTGGTCCCCGTCCATCCTACATGGTACGGCCGAGATTGACGTTGACAATTTTTATAATATTTCTAAATTTTTTACAATTTTGTTTTTTCTTTTGTTTTCTTTTTTTTTTTTTCATTGTTCATCTTCCCAAAATGGTCAATGGGGTCGCCGGAGCCTTGACAATGGTCATAAACCCTTGTCGGCTGCGAGCGAGGGCCACAAAGCCATCATCAGTCGCAGGCGAGGGCATGCAGGCCCTCACCCCAACTGGTCAGGATGCCCTTGCCTCTCGCCAACCATCGCTGAAGCCTCGCCAACCCCCGCCAACCCTTACAAGAAGATGAACAGCGAAAAAAGAATGAAAAGAAAAGAAAAGAAAATTATAAATATATATAAAATTATAAATTATAAATTTGTAAAAAAATGTCTATGTCAGTACTAGATGTACAACATAGGAAAGCCAACAATCATATCAGCGATTTTTAGCAAATTTTGATTAGAAGGACTACGGGTGTGTTTGGTTTAGCTTTCCCAGGGAACTTTCAACCTCTTAAGTCCCTAGGAGAAAAGTTATGATGTTTAGTAAATTTTTTTGAACCAATTTGAGAAAATGCCAACATTGGCAAAGCTGAAAGCTAAAGGTAGGTGTGACTTGCCTTAAGCTTTCAACATTTTCGAAAGGCAACTTTCGAGGTTAATGAACTATTTTTTCATTCAAAATGTCCCCCCACTATTTTTTTTAAAATTCCGGTCTTGCCCTCGCTCCGCCACTGTTCTCCGATTGTTAAAGGGTCTCCACCTATGTCGTTGCGCTTGGGTCTCCGCCTAGTTCATGCTGCCCTCGCTCGCGACTAGTAGGCGAGATCTAGAGGGTCGTGACTTAGGAGGAGTAGAGCGGTTGATCTCGAGTATGCAATTTGAGTAGGGGAGGTCCGGCTGGAGTTTTGGGACAACACGAGCTGTGGAGCGCTCGGAGAGGTCGCTATCAAAGCGAACGAAGAAGAGGTGGGCGTCGCTACGGTTCTCGGTGACACAGGGGCTTCCAAGGAGGGAAGCAAGGAAGAGCAATTCGGCTTCGGATTTGAACTCGAAAGTCCTGCTGGCATCGTAGACGAAGATTATGAAGTTTCGAAGCATGTCGTCGTAGCCGGCAGCGAAAATGACATGTGATAGATACGGTGGGGGAGCAAAAGGAGTAGTGTACAAAAATTGGAGTGAAGAGAGAGAGTGGAAGGAGGAGGAGAGAGAGGTCGGCGATGAGCATTTTTCGCGAGAGGTGGAGAGACGAGCAATTTATGTTGTGATTTAAGATCAAAGCAGGATTTTGGGTGTTTTCTTTTTTTTTTTTATAGTGACTTGTCCGAACGATATCATTAGTTTTGCAGCCCAGCAGCATCATAACTTTTCCCTTCACTAATCTTTTTAAGGAACAAAACCTGGCAAGACTCATCCTATCGTGGTTTTATCAAACCTAATCAAGTAATAGAAGATATTCATGCCCTCAATTACAAATGTATGAAAAGTTACTAGAAGATTGATAAAATGAATATTTTAAATTTATTGGTTTACCAATTATGTATATGCTCTTTGGTATTTGTGATGAAATTAATGAATATATTTGGATTAATCTTAATTGAGCAATTTTGTAAAAGACTTTATATTCCTCAAAATAAACTTCTTCTAACTAAAGATGAGCATCGGTCTCGGTTCAACCCGGGAATTGGACTAAACCGGCCCATTCTAGGTGATTCCTGTGAGAAGCAATAGGTTCCCGATTTTGGGTGCTAAACCCATCCACCCACCCTAGAACTGATATTGTTCACATCATAACTTCTTTTTATTATGTAATTCTAGATCATATCTAGGGCTTTTGTATCGAATGAGTCGTTTTCTTCTTGTGTTGTGGAAGTTTTGGTGGCATTTATCGATGAGATTGACTCGAATCAAATCGATTTGTTTGGATTTCTTTTCCCCTTTTCTATAGATGGATTGGATAAAGGGAAATGGCAACGTTTGAGCTGCATCAGAGGTGGACGATCGGGATGTGCCTGATAGAGACCTTGGATGAGATGGTCTCTGTTAAGGGAATCAATCAATCACCGAAATTCAAGAAATCTACAACAATCAAGCAATCAACAACATTCTGGTTCCACCAACGATGGTAACACCAAAGAAGGAAGATTGGAAGAATCAAGCAAAGAAGGAAATCCACAACACTATCTCCACCAAAGAAAGAAACAAATTGACAATCAAATCCCCACAAATCAAGCATTAACAAATCACTACATCAATTCCCAATCAGTGAATTACGTTTCCTTTCAAAACCCCCTTAAGTGTAGACATTGGTCTTCTTGTGAAAGTCTATAAATAGAACCTCTGTAATTGTACAAAGACACGACAGAAAAATACAAAACACAGAAAGATTATTTACACATTCCTTTCTCAATCGTCTTCTTGTGAAAGTCTATAAATAGAACCTTTGTAATTATACAAAGACACGATAGAAAAATACAAAACACAGAAAGATTATTTACACATTCCTTTCTCAGTTGTCTTCTTGTGAAAGTCTATAAATAGAACCTTTGTAATTATATAAATAGAACCGCCGCGTCGACTCGCGGTTCGAGATCATCCTCTTCCTCTTCCTCTGGTCCATGACAACCTGCAATTCCTCCTCGGGGCCGATTTCTGAACCAGGGACGACCCTGAAGATGTCCCACAAGGAGATGCCATTGATGCAGATACAAACTACAGTGTTTTGTGCGCCAGTAGAGGGTTGAATCATGAGACATGGTAGAGCCAGTAGAGGAAGACAACCGAGAAGGATTGAACAAGGTGGGTCCTACGCTTGAATGAAGAGGAGATTATCTACCAACAGAGAAGGATCTCACTGAGAATTGGAGACATGGGTCTCAAACATCAAGATGTGGGTGATGAGCATGAAAATAGATTTCTTGATAAAAAAAACACCTGATTTGTTGGGGGAGGTGAACGGTTTGGCATGCGAACCAGGAGGCTCCCCAAAGCCACATTCAGGACAGAGAGGACTTTGCAAGAGAAATAGAGCAGAGGAGGAATTAAAGCCGACCCGGCCCGGCCCGACCCGACCCGACCCGGCACATCTCTTTGGGGTGTATGCTGTATAGGGTCTCGGGGCGGGTCAAGCACAACCCTCAAGGTTTCGGGTCGAGTAGGGTATCATGAAAGGCTGACCCGACCTGACCCGACCCATTGACACCATTGGTGGGTCATGATTTGCAGGAGCAAAACCATCGGCTAGTTCCTGGATTGGAAACGGACTAGCAGGATCAGTCCCCAGTCCCAAAAATTGAGAACAAGCAATGTGCGGGTAGGCACCATAGTCAGGGTATTGAACCGGTTCATACTGAAACTGATCACCGTTATTTCTCATCACCCTTGCAATTAATGAGCCACAAATTGTGGACATCAATCACATGCAAAATTAACTAAATATAAATGATGTCTATGATTGTAATACACCAACTAGAAGGGTGGTTAGAAAAAGTTTCCTTAAGAGGAAACGTTGTTGGAGGAAAACATGGTCCTCTCATAAATCACACCGACCGATAAACTAATAACATTTTCACATTACTTCCGAAGAACTTACTTCTTGATATGGATCTAAAAACAATAGCAAAATTTTTTAGATGCACTTTAAAGCCACCAATTTGACGGAATGCAAATGATAAATTCAAGTAAATCTAGCGAACGAGAACAAAGACAATCTTAATATTATGCATTTATGAAAGGGATAAGTGCATCGGAAGTCTTAAAACTTGTCATGAAAGTACAATTGAGTCCTAAAAATTTCAAAAAGTGTAATTAAGTCCTAAAACTTATCAAATGATGCAATAAAGTCCTTTCATTAACTCCGTTCAATTTGTCTAACGGGAAATTTTAACATGGTTTTTTTTATTATTTTCCCAATCTTACGTGGCATTGATGTGGTTAAAACGACATCTCTTTGGTCAAAATCTGATTTGTTAATACAAATTTCATTAAATTATATTTAAAAATAAGCTAACTTTACAAAAAAGGGAAAAAAAAGTGTTAAACCAGGCAAGGGCTACAAGCATTCATCTACTCTCTCTCTCTCTCTCTCTCTCTCTCTCTCTCTCTCTCTCTCTCTCTCTCTCTCTCTCTCTCTCTACGTTAGCTTATTTTTCATTTAATTCAAATAAAATTTGAATTAAAAAAGTCACATTTGAACCAAAACGACATCGTTTTTAGCCTTATACTTCATGTTTTAATTATGTCATCGCCATGTAGGGGAGACAGGAAAAAAAAAGTTGCATTAGAATTTTTCATTAGTTAAGTTGGAAAGAGTCAAGAAAGGACTTTATTGCACAAATTAAATAAGTTTTATGACTTAATTGCACTTTTTGAAAGTTTTAGGACCCAAAGTGTCAGAAAAAAGTCCTAAACCTTTTGCATTAATGCTAATTTAGTCCTAAACCTTTTTTTTGTGTCAATTTAGTCATAAACCTTTTGAACTAGTGTTAATTTAGTCCTTCCGGCTAATTTTGGCTGGATTTTACTGACATGGACGTCGATTGGCCTACGTGGCACTGCCTGCGCTAACGTAGATAATTTTTTAATAATATTTTAATATTTTTTCGATTTTTTAATTAATTTTTCTGATTTTTTTGTTAAGGTAAGTGGTATAACTTTTCAACGCACAAAGTACAAGAGTGAAGCCGAACACAAAAACCTCGTACCATGGAGACAAAAAGATATCCGACGGTGCAAAGGTGTTACGACTAAAAGAGGAGCAATAAGTGCGCACTAAAAGGCAAGGTTAAGACAACCAGCCAGCATAAGAAGGAAAGGAAAATACACAGCTATACAAGGATCATAAAAAATGGGCCCGAGATACCCCATTTAGCTTATAATCTTCTATTCCGGGGATTGTCTTCCACAGGTTCGAGGAAAGCCCTTTGTCCCTTACGGCCTTAGAAAGGTGAGTACGCATAGCAGGCAAAAAAAGAGACCGATTCCTAAAAAGGATGTGGTTCCTTTCTGTCCATATAAGATGGCATAGGGCCGCAAAGGAAAACCGAGCTATACGATGGTGGAAGGAGTGGCCGGTAGTGAACGACTGCCCATCGAAAATTATCTTGACAAAGTGCCATTGCGCCAAGAGAGGTTGCAATTAGGCCCATGAAAATTTTTTTGATTTTTGTTTTTTTTTTTTTCTTTTTTTTTTCTTCCCTTTGCTGGTGACCGGCCACAGGCAATGGCCAGGCGACGGCGACCCTCGCTCAGCCAAGCCAGGCCAGGCTAGTCCCAGCGTGGCTTGGGCAAGCCCTGGCCAGGCTGGGCGAGCCCCGTCGAGGCAAGCCCCCGCCTACGTGAGGGCGAGCCCTGGCGAGGGCTCGAGCCTCGTGCTAGCCTGGGTGAGGCTCGACCCTCACCAGTGGCCTGCAGGGCTTGCCAAAGGCCCCCTGTCCTCTAGCGAGCCTCGCGCTGGCCGGCAAGGCTCAACCTTCGCTAGATTCGGCGAGGCCGAGCCTCGCCCAACCTCCAGTGAGCCTCGCATTGGCCGGCGGGACTCGCCAGAGACCCCCTGGCCTCTAGCTGGTCGCTAGACCGGTGATTGGTTAGAGGAAGAAGAAAGGGAAAAAAAAAATTAAAAAAGAAAATAAATAAATAAAAAATCGAAAAATATTAAAATATTATTAAAAGTTGTCTACGTCATTGCCGACGATGTCACGTAGTCCAGCCGGCATCCACGCCAGCAAAATCGAGTTAAAATTAGCTGGAAAGACTAAATTGGCACAAAGACAAAAAGTTTAGGACTGAATTGGCACCAAAAAAAGGATTAGGACTAAATTGGCACCAATGCAAAAGGTTTCGGACTTTTCTAACACTTTTCCGTGTAATTTTGTGATAAGTTTTAGGACTTCTAGTACACTTATCCCTTTATAAAAAGAGGTAGCCGTATGTTTTTCCTGAACAAAATAAATAAGGGATAATCTCAAACCGGTACACCATGCCATGTTTACCCAAAACAAATTTTTGTCTCACAAAATCTTCCAAATTAGTATACCCGTGTCACATTTACTCTAAACTGGTGCAACCGTGTTATGTTTATCCTGCGCTAAATTTCATGTCATAAAAAATTTCAAACGTGTACACTCATGTCACATTCAACTCAAAAAATCCCAAATTTATCACAATTTAGGGTAAATGTGGTATGGATATATCAGTTTAAAATAAATGTAATATAGGTATACCAATTTGAGATTTTTTTTAAGAAAAATTAGTTTAGGATAATTATGGCACAAGTGTGCCAGTTTGGAGTTTTTAGTGTGATTAGCCCAAAATAAATACCGCTGCTAGCTTTATTACAACCCTAACTCTATAAAATCCTAAATAAAGTTGAAATCAAACATAAATAAAATAACAGAAAAGGAAAGGAAATAAGATCGAAATATCAAAAAGGCCTAACATAACGCTCAGAGTCGCCCAAAAATAGAATACATTCTCCAAAACACACTTAAATGATGGACTTTGACATCCGAAACTTCCCTAATTAATCATAGTATAGCAATCTAATGAACTTTTCAAATCCGCACTATAAGCCTCGTTACTCTTCTTGGACAAAATATTTAACATGTTTACTGCGCATTTATCAACTCTTGTTTTGAGCCTATATATTGGATTTTTACATATCCTAATGCTCCCAAAAGATTTTAGCAGCCGACGTCACATTCCCAAAATGTACAACCAAATCAAATATTGTTCCGCACTCTTCCAATAAAATCTGTGTTGAAACTAGTCTTGTATTGGAAGACCATGCTTGCTTGCGCGATCGCGGGCACACACAAACTCTCTTTTTCTCTCTCTCGATCTCGAAACTAAACATACCAGGGAGGGTAGGTTTCAAATCAAGAACCTGGAACCACCCTGTCAAAGTTGGTTCTAATTTATGAAACCTAGAACTGACCTAGAATCGAATCGACCGGTTCCAAGATCGACCCAGGAACCAAGCCTATCTATCTTGGTTTAGGCATCAATGGATTTCCTGGGCTACCCAATTTGAAACCCATCTCCAATATATATTTCTTTTCAAAAAAAAAAAGAAAGAGCTAAAAACAAGTCCAAAATCGGTTCTCAAGTAGAATCGACAATTCACGGTATAAAATCAAACACCTAATCAGTTATGGCCGGTTCTCCAATTTGTTACTTAGGAACCTACCCAAACCCTTGTGAATCGACCTACAATTGATCGGATAAGGCCAGTCTAGTTCGTTCCCGGTTAAACCGACCCGGTTGCTCACCTCTAACCACACGTTATATCAATTTTATTGTTTTTCATTCGAATTTGAAGTAACTTATATTTTATACATGAAGTAGTAGCTTAAATTTTCATTTGTACGAATAGGTGATTTGCTATGTAGTTCCCCTTTTGTCTTAATGAAACTACGACTCTTACCAATCCTGTGTGGAGTTGTGAGTTAATCAAAACTAGCGAGAAAAATATAAAGAAGCAAATGGTTTTGGTTCGATTCAGGATCAAATATAATTGCAGAAAACAATTCGGTTCAACTTTTTGTTTCAAATAATAAGATTTTCGTTCGGCTGGATTTCACTTTTCTTCGAGGAACGAGACATGGGCTTCGACGTTTGGATGTGAGCTCTGAAACAAGAGACCTTTTGCCCCAAAATTAACACAATATCTTCATGGGCCACAACGCCTCACTGCTCATCCACAACATATTTTTCTGCCATTATCTTCGGACATGCTATCAA
This sequence comes from Syzygium oleosum, assembly GCF_021117445.2. Lineage (NCBI taxonomy): Eukaryota > Viridiplantae > Streptophyta > Magnoliopsida > Myrtales > Myrtaceae > Syzygium > Syzygium oleosum. The sequence goes on from NW_026607495.1 coordinate 9,315,983, forward strand.
ACCACCCATATCGATAATTTTCAACTTTAGTCTTGAGGTAATTTTTCATTTTCGCGCCTATACTACGTACATTTTCGTAGAGGGGTAAGTGCAAAGTCAATGTCTTAACGGTTTTGGGTATTGACCAATTGAGTCATCAACGTATTCTTCTGGTCAAACTAAGTACTTATTGTTCTGGAAAAACTTCATCAGATCATATTAATTTTATGGGTATGATTTGACCAGAATGGTGAAAATGAGGGCCAGCCCTGTTGATTACCCAAGCTCGAGGTTCAAACCGCATCGTGGGTATGATTAGGCAATTAAGAGCCCTATTGATTACCATGTCTTCATTAATACCGGTGAAATTAAATGAGAAGGAATTGGTATGGCTCAGCAAAAATTGTTTGCTTTTTTGGAAAAAAAATATATGGTCCTTTCATAAATGGATGGATATTTATGGCGTGATAACAAGCAGATCGATTTTTTTATTTTTATTTTCTGGCTAGGGAACAGGTAGATAAAGTTAATTCTCTATCTCTCTCTCTCTTTCTTTTTTGTTTTTCCATTTTCTTTGGCGTTCTTTTAGTTTTTTTTGTTGTTGTGGTAAGAATCTATCATATTCATTACAAAAAGACAACTCTATTTTGATTTCATTGGGATACAATATTTAGCAATTTGCATATTATTTACCATTTCGATTATTTATAATTTATTCTCAATCTTTTCACTTCATTTCAATAACATATCGGTTCGATTAACGCAGCGATCACACGCCGGTGCATATAGTTATGGAGACTGCAAAAAGTGATGGAAATTGTGAAAGATGGCTTCAAGTGCCGGCAACGCTCGACACAAAATGAATGCAACGAGATAAACACATGATTCATAGAAAGAAAAATTCGAATGCGACGCGACACAACACGAGATAACGTGACGCGTCTAAATTTTCAATATTGACTCGAATGAAGACGGAACGGCGTGTGTTTCCACCGCAGCTGGATTATCTGGCAAATCAAGATGTTTGAGACCGACGCGGATGAGTACGAATCGCGAACGCGAATATCGAAGCAGGTCGATGAAGAATTAGAAATCTAAAAGTCTAAGAGAATCTTCCCTCCCTGTGTCCTCTCCCATGTGAACTGAAACCATTTACTTTGTTGCATCTTGGAAAACTCGAAAGTTGCCGTTCATACTCCGTGGGACCTTCAGAATGTTGGGCACCATGAAATTAAATATTTTAAGGATGTTACAGAGAGGGAGAGAGAGAGAGAGAGACAGAGACAGAACATGTGCAAATCTAATCTTTTTGGGACAGAGGGAAGGGACATAAATTCGTGGTTGGCTTCGCTCCAAACTTGTGCGTGTTCCTTGATGCTACTTAAATTAATTAAGGAATTTAATTGGGTCCTAGTTATAAAAAAAGTGTGTGAGCCGAACCTAATGCCTATGCTGCATTCGCACGTAAAAAAGTAATTGAACAAACATCGAATAAGACAGGACCCGAAGGTTCACAAGCGGCTAAATGTCCATTCCACGAGGGCTCCACGGTATTTACGTGAAATTCCTCTTTCTTATTCTTAAGCAAGCCTCCAAGAAAGTTCGGTCAAACCACGGCTTCTATTTCATCCTTTGTTTCATTTTTTGTTGGTTTCGAGAAACTGTTTTTCCTTTCTTCAGAAATCAGAAGATTGGACTGGCGATAAAAAAAAAATGGTTGGTTGATGAATAACTCAATTCTTGGTCATCGTTTCTCTTAATCACTACGAACACTGCATTTACCGTTGGATAGTTGACATACAAAAGAATCCGGTTAGAAAACTAGCTCTAAAAGCACGTGTCACTAATCCAATAATGGACGTGTAGCTTTTTAGTTACATTGAGATGGACCTTATAATAATTCAATGAATAATGAGACAATAATTCTTAGCCCTGCTTGCACGCCCCCAGTAATAATAAAAGGGCATCCCTAGAATCACGGATCCACGCTAAAAGTAGGATCAATTTCTTCTTATGACATGGAGCTCCATCTTAAGTTGATAAATTTATGAGTCATGAAACAATTCACTGATCTATAATAAGCCTCAGGTGGATTAAAATTGAATTTGGTGATTAAATTCCGAGTTTTTCATAGGGTTTATCAGCGAAATTTCGGATGAAGAGAGAAAGAAAACATGAAATTCAAATTTTGTTACCTTATCCATAAATAAAACATTATCCTAAAATTGATTGACTCATACATCAAAATTGAAAGTTAAGTATGCTGCTTACAGTATGACATGATGGCTTGATTAAATTATTTTGTTTACAGTAAATTTCCAGAAAATCCGATCCATGGGGCAATCCCATTAAACTGATTCTCCACTAAAGAGGTGTATCTCAACCACCACATATTACTAAACTAAGGTGGATATTGTTTATGGTCAACATGTTATTATAGTCCATTTCATTTCCAAAAAGCCACTAATCAAGCCGCATCGCCTCATTCACGAGACCATGTTATTATAGTTTTATAGTTACTGTAAATGCCATATATTGAACACTTTGGTCCCCATTATTTTTTTCAGATAACTCAAAGTGTTTACTTATTTCCACAACGATTTTGCACAAAGCTGACGAATGAATTTAGCACTAAGTGGTGATGGTTAATTTCCCAACAATTGATGTTTGCCGGAATAGGTTGTTCATGTTATAGCCATATTCAGTGGAAAATGTTTTCATATTCTGGAACGTGGATTGGCTTTGACAAAACGAATGAAAATTTATTTTTGGGAAAATACCACCAAAAACCCCAAACTATGTCACTTGTGACAAATTTACCCTGAACTTTTTTTTGTGACACGAAAAACCCCAAACTATGCCACTTGTGACAAATTTACCCTGAACTTTTTTTTGTGACACGAAAAACCCCAACTATGCCACTTGTGACACATTTACCCCACAATACTTTGGCCCATGGGCATTTTCGTATTTTTCTTTTTTTGTTTCTTTTCTTTTCCGGCGAGGAGCCCAGCCTCGCCTCGACGCCGCGAGGAGCTGCCCCTTGCCGGGAGAAAAGGAAAAAAGAAAAAAAGGAAAAAAAAAAAAAAAAAGGAAACGAAAATGCCCATGGCCAAAGTATTGTGGGGTAAATGTGTCACAAGTGGCATAGTTTAGAGTTTTTCGTGTCACAAAAAAAGTTCAAGGTAAATTTGTCACAAGTGACATAGTTTGGAGTTTTTCATGTCACAGAAAAAAGTTCTGGGTAAATTTATCACGAGTGGCATAGTTTGGGATTTTTGGTGGTATTTTCCCTTTATTTGTTGATGTTTACTACGTAAAAGATAGTTCGCTACTTGAGATTCAAAGGTCTCTCGCCGGAGTCCGGAGTTTGGTAGTGTAGGACCCAAATACAACGTTGTGGCTTCTCCGACTGGCCATGAGAGACCTCGGACGAGGTGCTCGAGATGGCCTACGATGGTGGTGGAGGTTAAAGTGAATTTCAAAAATAACTGTTAATTTTAAGAATGTAAATTTTTTCTCACATTAAAAGAGTGTAACTTTGCATAAATTGTCAAAATGTTCTCCATCACCTCATTTTCTTAAGTGCGCGTTACCAAACATAGAAAAATGAAGAAATTGCCTGAAGGCTCAAAAGCTAAAGCACATAGGTGATCATTGAGCGGGATCGGATTCAGCCGAGCCCGAAGGTAGGGACTAATGTACTGCCAAGCCATCCCTAATATGAAATGTTCATTGAAATAATATTTGGGCCTAGCCCGCTAATATATGGTCGTTGCCTAAGTTTTTCCATTTACCTTTCATGTCTAAGTAGCCTAGATGGAAGACGTCTACCCATTGATCAGGTCTAGAAGTATGAAGGGCTTGTCATTTAAATAAGACGGTGCATACCATAGTATGTAAGGATTTGACTTTCGCAAGTCCACTCCCAAAAATAAAGAATAGGATTTTGATCCTCTAATTAAATTTCGGGGTGTGAATTTAATTTACACTGGACAGCTAGGGAAACAGATAACGAGAGATTTAAGAAATTAATTACCCTCATAAATGTAAAGAATCTAAATGGAGAAATAATAGAATTGATCTTTGAAGATATGTGCTTCTAGTCAAATGTCACACATCTCACAACCCTTCTCCTACTCCGTGTAATGCTTAAGGTGTTAAATACCCCACCGTGCAGCCATCATCTTGATCAAAGTAAAGTCAATACAACAATATATGTTCCATTGGACATGCTTGAGGCCATTGACCCACCATACTTGTTGGTTTCAATCGTACCAAGCCGCTTGGCTTCCTTAGACTCTACCATTTGCAAGTAAGGCAGAAAGGTCGACCAAGTTTTCGAAAAAAAACAAGTGCTAAAAAATAATTATCCTAAAAAAATGAAGCTCTAAACACGACATCACCGCCCCTCTCTTTCTCGTGCGTGCGCAAAATGGGGATTAATAAGGGTAATTACACCAAGATGCATCCGAAAACTTATATCTCGACAGTAACACAGATTACTTAAATGATTAGTAGAAGGGCAGCTTTCTCATCTTACAGATTACTTGAATGATTAATAATGGTCGGTGGCGGATGGTCTCTCGACATGGACTACTATCGAGCTCGAGCCTTCTGCTTCATCTGCACCTTCGAAAGGCCAATAGGAAAAGATTATTGGAACGAAATATCGCACAGAAAGATATCATAAATAACAAAGCGCAAAAGCACGTTGCGAAGATCTACAAAGGTAACTAGATGCCCCGGACTCAAGACAAGGTGCGACTGGCGTTCCGATTAATTCTAGAGTGCCACCCAAGCGGACCCAATGTTCAAATGCCCCAAAGAATCAAAATTTCTTTTCCTAACAATACTATATACATGGATACAACCATCTTTCTCCCATGTTAATTTACTGAAATTTGTCAGATATTCACCATTCTGGACATTCAAGAAAACCAAAAGTAACTCCGAATCCGAGGGGCTTGTGAAGCGCAAGATCTTTGTCTGCTCCTCGTTTGGGATGAAGAAGAAATATATGTGGTCAACCCTTAATGGCCGACTTGGTTTTGGATGTGATGCGCTCTCTCTCTCTCTCTCTCTCTCTCTCTCTCTCTGAAAACTCCCACGTAACGTGCGCGATGGGTTTCTATCAATGCTTTGCCAAATTGGAATCTCTTTGTCTGCTGCTCTCTTCCTTAGTGGGTGGTGGGGTGCCGGGGCTGAGCAAGTACTGGTGTGTAGTACTGTCTTTATTTTCTTTTGCTTTGCTGGTTGCTCTCAACCGTCCGCGTTATTCACCACCCCCTTCCACGCACCATCCTCAATCACCCAGATTTGGTGCCCACTACACGTCTCCTCCCAAAAATCAAGATTCATACATTACGTTCTCACCAATTTACTATACATAATGTGAGAGTTTTGGTGTCGCAAGAGAAAAGTTTTATGATAAACGTGTCGCAATGAGCATAATTTGGGGACTTTTCGTGATTTTTTTTCCTGATAAAAATAAAAAGTTGAATCCGCTCCTTCACAAAAGGATTATCAACGGAAAAATAGAAGAAAATCCTCACACGTGCATTCAATCACGATCAATGCGGATAAGTGAAAAGGCGAGTAAATTGCGATTGCTTGTAAAATTTACGCACTCATGTGGCTATGATTGGCTCGGAAAATTTTGCGGGACCACTATAAATGACACATATAAGGGGTCTGAAATTTGAATTTCGGAATTGTTACTCTGATACCATGTAAAATTTTTTAAGGCTACTGCCAATTACTTTTCTAAAAGTTTAAATCGTTTAATGAATGCGCGGTTTCATATTTAAATATTCCGACACCGTGACCAAACCAAAAGACCGGTTAATTGCTACGTGTTCCAAGCTTGTTCAATTTTTATTATTTATTTTTTTATGATGCGTACAAAGTGAGAACGAGTGCCGTTTATTCAGGATAAGGAATTATTGGTGGGGTTGACCCACGCACAACTGCATGGAAATGATAAGATTCGTATGTGCCGTGTAGACTTGTGAGAGTGGCAATTTTGGGTTGCTTGGACGACATTATTGTCTACTTGGCTTGGCTGGCTCTATTGCTTTTCCTCATCTTCTCTGGTCTTAAACTCATGGGACCTTCCTTAATTAACATTAGGATTTATATCATGCCTTTGTATGCCAGCTCCCTTTTATGATGCTCACGTATAACTCGATTAATCAACCCAATTAAGTACGATTCGAAAAGGGCATAGCAATGCAAAAACAATTTCACAACTGAAGATAATAGTAGGTATACCGAGATTTGATTTACAAAATTGATATATTGGCTACGTTGGTTTTAAAAACTAACTTTGCAGGAAAATATTTTCAAATGAACTTATGTTCAAGGAAAATGATTACCTCTTTCTATGTCTGACTGTATTTGCAAATAATATGGAATTCATTTTCCAACATTTGTTACAGAAAAATTATGAAACACGCATTTGAAATTACAAAAAAAAAAATCCAACCAAAAAAATTACAAAAAAGAAGAAGAGAGTATCGAGTACAATCTAGGTCCAGGGTTTGCGCACTAAGGTCTATGAAATGATTTTTGAAAGAGGGATATGAAAAGAATTTTAAAGAAAGAAGTCGTTTTTTTGAATCTAAACTTACGGATTTAGTTAACTATGAAAAGAATTTTTGTGTACTCATTTTCATCAGCGATCCAAATGCCAAAACAAGAGGAAAATGTTTCCCGATAGTAAAATTTTTCGTGAAATAAAACGGATCCTAATTGATGCAGCAAGATCATGTCATGTGGATATCATCAAACTTATTTGAATACTCACCTACGATCTGTCGCATCATTTAAAATATTCATTTTCAAACCGATCTTACAAGGTTTCCCACTATTCTTATTGGTACTTGGAGTACACATTTTGAGGATTTCCAAATCTAAACTTGAGGATCACGGCCAACAAGAAAAACTCATTAGGATCGAAAAGATCCAAAACAATGTAATTTCCTGTGATATTGGTGCTGTAATCTAAAGTGAATAAATACGTAACTGTACCATTTGAATAATGGCTGATCAAAGGATAAGCGAACTAAGAATTTGCTCAACAATCGTGTAATAATCAAACTAAGAATTTTCCTCAGATTCGAGTGGCACTTCCGTATGTAGGGTGGCGACACGGACACTGCCGTGAAGTAATGGAAAGGAGAAAATTCAAATGAGTTCCGCTATCAATTTTGATTATCTCAATGATTAAAACCAACCTAGTTTGATATTTGTCATTCTTCTTCTTTTCTAACCCAAGCCTACAAAACCCTCCAAACACGTCAAACGACTGACATAGGATGATTAAAAAATATTGAAAATAATCTGACAAGCATAAGATGAAAGCAAGCTTCAGCTAGATTAGATTAAATGATTAAGTAATAGCTGGTTATAATAAGCAAAGTTAAAGTTTAACAACAGTGAATAAAAAGGAAAGGAGAATAATGATGGGGGTATAGGGAGATGTGAAGAGAGAAGGAGAAGATCCCTTGGGGGACTACAAAATCCATTTGTTCCCCTAACCATGCCTTCCCTTCCTCCTTTACCTCCCTTTTTCCTTCTCATCTGAGCTGCCCAGCACATGGCTGGCTCTCTCTCTTTCTCTGTCTCTTCGCATGTATGTGCAATTTCATTAGGTACACGATACATGTTCGACACTCTCTCTCTCTTCGCCTGTTGTGCGATTTTATAAAATACAGCGATATATATTCGATTTTCTGCATCGATGAATATCGATCTCAATCTGGATCTTACACGCTAAGTTTTCTTTTTTTTCTATTTAGGTCCCGATTAACTTATGAAGTGAATGAGAGTGTTTAGTGAACTGGGCTCGATCATTATCGAGCTATCAAGATTTTGTTGAACATTAGGTTGTGCGGCTTTCGACTTTTTGCTTTCATGGATAAATTCATTTAAAGCATTAAGCTCACCGAGTTCTGGTTATATGCAAGTTGGGAATTATATTTAAGAAACCTTTAGTTATGCCACATAACATAACGGAATCAATCTTGCAAGGTACACTAACATTTACCCTAATCTAATGCCGCTAAGAAGTTATAAGATTGAAAGTTGGTTCGCAAACCACCCGATCCGCCATATAAAAAAAATTAAAGAACAAAAAACAAAAAGAAGAGGGGGGAATTCTGCCTAGTCCCCATGTTCATAGATCTAACATGGGGGTCCTCTTTGAAAAAATTCAATTAATGTTATATATTAGATGGGTCAATTGATGCATAAAGGTAAAGAGCCTCCCTGGCTAGGATATACAATAAGGGAAAATTAGTGAACAAAGGCGTGCCCCAATATACTACATCCTATATATACATATATCTATATAAATATATGTATTATAAAATATATAATATGAGGGTGTACAACTTCCCACATGATGCTCTCTTGTCCCTTCTCTTTGGAGTCTTCTCCAAACGTACAATTTAGCCATAAAAAAAAAATCACTTGACGATGACCATACAATGGCACAGCACAACCAAGCATGGTTCGCCATCGACGACTTCCAAAAAGCTCTTCGACCTCAGTATGCCAATTGTCCAACTTGGTTTAGGTATTTCGGAAAGTAAGTAGTACCATTGTCCCCATTAAATGCTTGCTTTCTTTGCTTTGACTATAGCACAACCCTTTCCTTTCCTTCCCAAAAATAGGGTGATTTTCTTGCGAAAGATCGTGAGCTGCAATCTTTCATCGACTATACTTCTTCTGGTATGTACGTGGAGGAGATATCTCAGGATGCTGCTCAGTTGATTTGGATGGGTAATTAGGACCAAACATGTGGCAGGCTATCCATTAAATGATTCGGTAAGAGAAAAAAATATCTCGAGATATTGGTGTTTCGATTAATGTGAATTAATTCACACAAGATAGAGATCCTCGAACCATGCACGACGTCATCATTGGTGTCTCTACAAATTTGCAATCATAACCATGATATGCATTAATAGTTGAGATTGAGTGAGACATCCATGAAAGTACAATATACATATAGAAGATTCGTGTCTGGCAAGTGAGACCTGCTGCTCTTCTCATCTCATATTTTCTCATACAGCGTTAACCACACATTAATATCTTTTGTTGTCCAACAAATTACAATTATGAGCGTCAGAAACCCTATAACGAAATGGGTTTGTGATAATAAGCAAGCATCAGTCACACATAACATGAGATCAGTTAGTACGTCGAAAACGGCACAATTTCTCATAATTGGTTATTACACGACAGATTTCATCCCCCAACTGAATCGATACTATTGTTTTCTATTCCATATCATATACGACAGACGATGACACGTACGATAAAATTTTATACGCTTCGAATTACATGTGATATAGATTGAGACACGGTAGGAGCCATAAAAATCCCTCCACACAACTGATCACTTTATTCCTAATCAGCTGATTTGGGCTAATAAGAACACAAACGTATGGCAGAATTTAAATCTCACAGCGGTGTAGACGAATCTCTGTCTTTCTTACTTTGTAATGTCTTCATCAAATAAAATAGTTCAATAAGCATATAATATAATATCAAAGGGGGGGGGGAAATATAATAAAAAGAAAAATAGGAGGAGGAGGAGGAAGTGGGATTTGCTGTCTTAGCCGCATCGAGTGCTGCGCTGCCTCTCTATCTTTCTCTCACTGGTCTCCAGCTCTAGGGATTCCCTCTATTCCTCCCCCCATCTATCACCAGAGAATGTTACGTAGCGATCCTCAGTGTTTGCTTCTGTCATGACTCTCTCTCTCTCTCTCTCTCTCTCGAAGTTTGCTGAGATTCATCTGAAATTGGTCCGCTTTACCTCTCTGTCCTCTTCTTGGATTTCGAATGTCCTCCTATATTCCCTTCTCATTATAATATAATAACATCTGTCACTGGTTTTCCATCTTTCGATTGGAGAATGTTAGGAACATATCGTCTGTACTTAATTAGAAAACAATTTTTTTCTTTTGAAAAAAGGAACTTGTGAGGAAGCGCATCGAACGAGGACACGTCTTAATTTTGACCAAGTGTCTTGATAATGCTAAAGAAATTTCGTCGCTTTTGATTCTCTCGTATCATGTATGATCGATATCTTAAAAATTTTAACCGTTTCATTATGAGTATGTCTAATCCGTGTTCTGTAAATACTCAGTAATATAACCCTTCGTGATATACCAATATCTTTTTATGATGTGTGTGTTTAATGTTTTCCCAACAAAGTTCTCTTTTATTTTTAATTTTTTAATTTTGTTCGTTATGCTTAATATCTTCGAGCACTCTTAATATTCCTTTTGAAAGATACTGATTATAGAATGGATGAATATTATCCCATGCCTCACACCACTGATTTGGGGAGACTAATTACTCATATCAATGGCGATGGATACGAGAGGCGTAGAAAAAAAGCCTACAATGTGGATTTAATATCATTCCCATATTGAAAATTACGAAGGAATTTAACGTACCAAAGATTGTGGACGTAACAAGTGGTGCAAGGCATTCATTAAATATAATATTGAACAAAAATTCTCGTGCCATCCCAAAATTCTCCCCGACCTAATAAATTCCATTTCTTGACCCGATCCATCACGCGAAATGACAAACATTAGTCTATGTGCTAATTGATAGAATGATTAATCTCACTCTCACTCTCTCTCTCTCTCTCTCTCTCTCTCACACACACATATATAAATATAAATATTCTTGGAGCATAATATATATATCAACCCCATCAAGAAAAGACTCACGTCGCCACCTGCTATTTGTCCGCACCTTCTTTGTTTGAAGCGATTCCTTCTTTTTCGAGCTTAGAGAGAGAGAAAGAGAGAGGGAGAGAGGGAGAGAGAGAGAGAGAGAGAGAGAGAGAGGGAGGGAGAGACCAGGCAATGCTGAGTAACTGTGAGGAGACCATGCTTGTCATCCCTTCAACTGCTAACGAATGGACACAGGTAGCCCCCGTTTCACTCTCAAAATTTTAAATTTTCTTTCTTTGTATGTCTTCTCTCTTTTCTTTTCTTTTGTTTTCTTTTTGGGTCTTGGCCGAGACACAGCGCTTCACTAAGTTCACGCTCAATTATTAGACAAGTGAAAACATGGCCCTCCATGTTTTGTTCCGTAGCTCTTGTCACCGAATCTCTCTTCCTGTGTTGTTGTTTTTCACCCCCAAAACACCCCTTTCTTTGTAATTTCTTGCCTCTCTGTTTTTTCTTTCTATTCTTTTGTTTTGACTCTCATTCCCTTCATTTGTGTGTCTACTACCGGGATCAGATGATAGATGAGAAGCGCTTGAACAGCAATATGGCTTCAACAGGTAGTCCTCTCATGGAAAAAAACGCACCACCCCAACAACAGCAACAGCATCAGCCTCTGAAATGCCCTAGGTGTGATTCCTCCAACACCAAGTTCTGCTACTACAACAACTACAGCTTGTCGCAGCCCAGGCACTTCTGCAAGTCCTGCAAGCGATACTGGACCCGCGGCGGAACCCTGAGGAATGTCCCTGTCGGCGGTGGATGCCGCAAGAACAAGCGCGTCAAGCGCCCTGCCTCGGCCTCGGCCACCGACACGGGTCCTTCTTCTTCCGCTAGTGCTACATCAGATCATCATCCCCCTCCTCATCAGACCCACATGGAGAATCTCTCTTCGAGTGGTTCAAACCACAACAGCAACCCCATGAATTTGGGCCCTTTGTTTTATGGTAACCCAGCGGATCAAATGAGCAATAATCTTGCATTTCCTAGGCTCACTCCTTCTTCTTCTCTGTATGATCTGCATCCTCAGTTGAGTGCCCTTGGGCTAGGGTTTTCGTCATCTGCGATCATCCCTGCAAATTCTTGCGCAGACACTAGCAGTTTCCAAGATGGGTTTAATGCTAATAATGCCTCAGGCCTCAATGTTCAAGATTTGGCTCAAATCACGAACCCACTTCTTCTTCCAATCTACAGTTCCATGTTTGGCACTTCTTCATCACCATCATCTGCCTCTTCTAGTTCCACCACCACCACCACCACTGTTCCAACCATGGCTTCTTTGCTTGCATCTAGCATTCACCATCAGCAACAGAAATTCATCAATGCCTCAGGCCCGAGAGAATCTAGAGGACTAGTCCATAGTAATTTCAAGCCATTATCTTCATTGGAAGAGCTTCAAGGGCTGCGCAGCAACAGTGAAGTCAAGATTGAAGAAGGCCAAAGCAGGAATATTGGGTGGAGCGGGAGTATTCCGTGCCAGAACCCGGTGGATCAAATCGGGCTGTTGGCCGATCCGGGATCTGTTTGTTGGAGCTCATTAAATGGGGGAAATTCTTGGCATGATCCCACTAGTATTGGTCTTCATCAGCCCCTTCTTTGACCTAGCCCAAAGCAAAAAGAAAATAAAAAATATTCATTCTTCAGCTACAAATCTCCCTCTCTTTCTTAGTGATCTTGGGCTTCTTTCAGCTTATTAAACTACCCTAACTAGGCGTGCGAGTTCCTTTTGGGTTTTTTCTTTCTTTCTTGGTTTCATGGTTTGGAGGGGTGTTTTTTTCAGAAAATGGGTAAAGAAAAAAATGAAAATACGAAGAATGTGAAGTGGTTTATGATGAGAGAAGCTTGGATCGGAGCGATCATGTCAGCTGCAAAAGGAAAAAATAAAGAAGAAAGGAGGAAAATTTCAGCCTGTTCGGTTTTATCAGTCGCAGGCTGAGAGAGAAATGTCATACTTAATTGCGCTGAGAGGAACCTCGGATCCTCTTCATGTCTCATCATCGTCAACATCATCATCATCGTCCCTGTGGAGTTGCTGGGGAATTTCTTGAAGAAAGGACCTTGGCTTTTGCATCTTTTTATCTACTGCTGTAAGTTGGTCGTCGGTGTTTCCTTTTTTTTCTTTTGATGTTTTACTACGTGTATATACATTTGCACGATTTAGTTTGCACGACTTAGTTTGCACTTTATTCCTAGTCTTTGGGAAACTTAAATTGGAGGTATACAATGTCTTCAATGGGGTCATTGAGCTAATCTATTTATCTTCTTTATTTTGCTTTTGGGGAATTTTCCTATTGGAGTGAGAAGAGTTGGGTATAGTAGTATAGACAAGAGGGAGATTGTTTCTTGTTTGCAATGTGAACCGTTCCCTTTATGTGATCGATCTTGCCGCTATATATATACTTTTGCCGCACAATGTTCTTACAATGTATGCTTATTCTCAGTAGGTTTCTGAGCATTTGCTATTGCAGAAATTGGCGATTTTGAGTGGTTTTTTAGTGACTTGTTGGTGTTGAAAAAGAGTGAGGCTGACTAAAGTAACATAATGCACCATGCAGCATGAAAAATGGATATTTATATGTGGTGCATGGAGGATAGTGAGTCTGTGTTTTGAATTAGAAGAGGATGATCTTGTATGTAGTGCCATTTCAAGTTGGGTTTTCAGAGACGAAATCTGTAACATGATTGGCCTTTCTTTTTTTTTCGAATTTTGCTAATAACTTGGATACTAGTGCTCTGTCTTGACTTCCAAGTCCAAATATTCTCTGGTACATCCTCACATTCCTATCTACCTCCTGGCCGGTTAGGTTAAGCTAGTGGAAATGGTTCATATTCAATATCTAATAATAATCTATCACATCATTTAGTATATTAAATCCGCACATCAATTTAGTGTGTGTATAGAATTATTCAATGAAAAATATAAGGTCCCTTCCATATTGAATTTTCAGTAAATTTTAGGATGAATGACGAGCTTATTAAGTTCATATTTTGTGCGAGTATCGCTACTTTCTTTAGCTCTTGAAAAATATACTCTTGAAGTATCCAGCATTTACTTGATACATAAGCGTGGACCACCTAGACAAAAGGAGACCTCAGATGCATTAGACAGGAGAATAATGTTCTATATACTAGTTCATGTAGTTCGTTTGTTCATTGATGTGGTGTACTTTTATCGAGTATGAAACATGATACACTTTTTTGAATATCTATTTATAATTTGATACATCACTTAACAAATCAATTTAGTATATCCGATATTATTCGGGACGGCGTTGAGTGGTCAAAAAGATTTGGGGAAGTTAATCTATTTGACTGCTCCACCAATCGGTCCATGGGGAAAACTTAGTGGCAATTGGGGGAAGTTTATGAGATCGCAGGCAGACTGGAATTTTGAGAGTTCAATCAGCCTTTTTCCATGTGATGGTTTATAATGATGTTGCTACAAAGTCTTGCTGGTTTTGACTGGGTTAAGACTAAATAGTGCATGGATAATTTCCCTTTGAATATGTCAAAGAAGAAGGATGCAGAAGTGATAAAGTTCATGTCAAGAATATTACTGCCTTCTCTCTCTCTCTCTCTCTCTCAACTTCACCCACTGCCCTCGGCTATCGCCGGCCGCCACTATCGCCACACTCATCTCTCCTCTTGTTAGTCCTAGAGCATTCCCATGCATGTGTGCAAAAATGCACACGCGTGCACTCACCCCGCTCATTCGCTCTCGTCCATCTCTCTTTCTCTCTCTCCTCACTCCATCTCTGTGCTTGGTTTCGTCCATCATTTGAGCCCCTCGGAACAGCTCGATCCGAGGTGGTGAGACTTCGACCCGAGGTTTCCGAAATCCTAATATCAATCCGGCGCTTCAATGAGCTCGAGTTGAGGCAATATGAGGTGGACTTTCGTGACAAGCACAGGAGAGCAGGAAAAACCACGTTATCAACGACACCTGAACTTGTAAATTTTAGTTATGAAATTGTGAGAGTACTTAATACACATCTATTTACAGTTATATCCCATTGACATTACATTGAAAAGCCGCGATTTTAACTAATAGAATTTCTTTTCCGCATTAATTAGTCTCATGTAAATCAATGCGCATATAGTTTGGCTCTAGCTACACCTTTTACAAGAAAATTTACATGCTCTATTAGTAATAAAAGGGATGTAATTGTACGGTGTGGGATATGGATAAGTGTAGATCGTCATTTCCCTAGAAAATACATGAAAGAATCTAGAGATGATGTTATCGTAAGTATGCCCTAAAAGAGCCAGTTGCCGCCCCCGAGCCATCGAGTGCCGCTCCGAGCCCCCAATAGCGCCTCGCCTTCCCACCCTGCGATTGCACCTATCTTCGGAAAAAGATCAAACTAAATAAATCACAACAAAGGCAACTTCGAAATCCATCCTGTAAGTCCATGCCCTAGAATCTTTCCTTTCTTGGATCGGGGTGAGCTACAAGTGATCAAATCCTTAAGCCATTCTAGGCGTCGCCACCAATCATTTTAAGGTCGACCAGGAATCTAAAACCCTAGGTGTTAAGGGGATGTCAACCAATTATCTAGAGATCAATTGGCCTGCACAAATCGGAAATTTATGCGTGAGCGGAGGGTTGGCGACCCCCACGTGCCCCGTTCAATACCTGATCTATTGGCTAATATCTTTCACGCAATATCACAGGATTCCTAATTGGATATACAAGTAAATTCAAAGACAGCGTGCATTTCCTATGATAACATGAAGTTCCAAAAATTCAATCCATGTCGATCGATCAGCGTTCTTAATTGCTCAATGTGTTACTTCAATCAGCGTGATAATTCATAGTAACATGTAAATTCATAACAGCGTGCGATTCATTGTCGACATGTGATTCAATGTAAACACTTAATTTCAAACAAGTTGCCGATTTGATTGGGATAATGCCATCGGTGGTTCCTCTACTTTTGTTTGAAATTCCAAATTGTCCATCTATTTTTTTTTTGTTCTAAATGGTCCCTATACTTTTAAAAATGCCACCGTTCGACCCTTCTTCATTTCAATTGCAAAAGTTTGCCGACATGGACTTGACGCAGTTGAAAATTGATAAATTTTATTTTTAACAAAATGCTGATGCGAAGTGTATATGTGGAACTTCTTTTCAGTTTTCAAAACTCTCTCTGTTTCTCCATATTTTCACCATATACAGAAACTCCAAGTTTTTCTGGCCATGTTCGGTGGAGTTCTTCTTCCTCTTCATTTCTCAAAGACATCTTCAACTTCAAAACCCCGAGCCGACCTCACACAAGCTCAGTCTCTTCTTGTCCGCCGCCCTGGCTGCTCAAGCTTCAAGCTCATGGCCATAGCTGCTAGATCCGGAGTCTTGTGGCCATGGACACTCAATCTGGAGTCTCAAGATCACCATGGAGCTCGAGCTCGCGATAGCCATGTCTGCCAAAGATGGAGTCGTGTGGCCATAAGCTGGATCCCGAGTCTCATGGCGCCGTATCTCGAGTTTCAAGCTTGCTTCCTAATTTCATCTTTTGTGGTATGTCAAATATAGAAAAAAGTGGACAAGGGATGCAACCGTGAAGTAGCGGCGAGACACGACGGGGAAAGCGGCAGTGATCGTTTGGAAGCAAAACACAAGGTGTGTATGATATAAGTCAACAATAGGAAACCTCTCTTTTTATTCACAAGGATTTAAATTCTGATGATGTAAAAGCTTAAAAAATCCCCAAGTTTGCTTTTAATAAATCGAATTTTCCAACTTGGCGCTCCTATCTTTATAATTTTCGGCCACTATATGATTAATGGGCTTTGGCCAAATTTTTAATTCGCACAGGCTTAGACCAACTAATTCAATTAAGCTCAGAACCCACTTGCCTGAGTTGGTATAATTAAAATGCAACTTATGTGGGCTTGTACTATTAAATGCTCTCATTATGCCAATGCAAATTATAATATTTTTTGCTAGAGTCGAGGTTGATCCCTAAGTTTTTATGCAATGTATGACTATATAGATCGCTAAAATTCAAGTGTCGACAGCTGCAAGACAAATACTAGAGACAAGAGGAATTCCAAACGAGAGAGATTTTCAATTCAACAGCTGAATTCACATGTTTGAGAGCTTAAAGAGAACTTACCATGACTCAAATGAGTGAAATTGAGCCGCTGTTCATTGTGTAATTTGAAAAGCAAAAGGAAAATGGATCCCCAAGGGCCCCCAAAATGCTGGAAATGGGCCAAAACAATCTGCGAAAGGGTTAAAGATTGGACCGGAACGGGGCGGTGTTGGCCCAATTCCAGCGAAAACCGGGCCGGCCTCGCCCAAGCACTTAATCAAATTGTGATTAACTAGATCTCGAAATTTTGATTTCACTTGAACAAAATGCAAACACGTTGTGCCTATGTGATGATAATAGAAATCAGCATGCTGATTTCATCCGTTTAGCTTTGTTCTTCTTGTCAAAGGGCCTTGAACTGGGCTTGTGAACGAGGAGGCCCGGCCCATTAAAGTTATTCGGACCGTCGTCGGACTATTCAATTTATGTAATTCGGGCTTGGGTTTGCTTCAATAATGGGCCTTTTACCTCTCTTCGGTGCACATTAGATGACCTTAAGATCAGCCGGTAAAACATCCAAAAGAAAATTTTTGAGAGACGGGAGTAGAGATATTATGGAGTTTTTAATAAGGTTTTTCTTTAAGTGCGCGACGTTAATTGCACGTATACGAAATTTAAAAAATAAAACGGATCGATCGAAAGCTCAAGCGCATCGGTGAATTTCCTCCTCTAGTAAGAGATGGAGAAAAACAGAGCGAAAGAAACCCTCCGCGACACTCGACCTTGACTCGTCAATTCAAGCGACGAATCCTCGATGAGCGAGCTATCGATTTTGGTGTACGAAAATGGTGCCAAGCCTTCTAAATTCACCGTGACATTGACCTCGATCGCGAAAGTTAGGTTTAGTCATGGCCCTTTACTCATCACCACAACGCCACTTCGACTCGGCCGACCAATCGAAGGCGGACACGCGTCTTCTTAACTCTACACCCGACGACACTCGATAACACCAACCCTAATTCTTTAAACTCTCCCATCTCACCTTGTCGTTTTCTCCACACATATGCTCAAGGCGGCGCCATTACCACTTTCACTAAATGAATATGTAATTGATTTTATTAAGCAAATACTTTATAACTTTCGAATTATTTTATGAGATTATTCCCATCATCATATATTAAAGAAAAATAAACATAAAAACTCAAGTTCTCGAGCTAAAAAATTGGTACATAAACTAATTTAATGAGATTAGACCCCGCTATCATATATCAAAGAATAGTGAAATTCTTGTTGGAATCATCACACAAATACAAATTCGGAGAAATGACACCACAAGTTCCGTTAACTCTCATACGGCGCTCACTTTGCTGCCATAACCTTTTAATTGATCACTTGACCCTAGGATAGCCTAGCTGTGCCAAGGAAAAGAAAAGAATAGAAGGACTTTCAAAGAACGCCCACCACATGCGCCACGAATTTTAATGACGTGTATTATTTTCCGGCACTCGGTCAATTGATCGAAAGTTACAATACCAAAGTGAACGTCGTTTATTTAGAAATTCGCGACATTCAGGTGGTCAATTCGAAGAGTCACGACACCATAATGAGTGTATATAACTAGGGGCCCTCCCCAGGACTTGAGCCTTGCGAAAGATACGTCACTAGTGACGTCCCCTTTCTCTATAAATTCTTACTAAGTTCTGCTCGTCACGTCATAATATTATTCATTATATATATATATTGTTTTCCCACCACCCAAGTAGGACAACAAAGTTAGCAACTCGCTCGATAAAATGAAACCAAACATATAGTTTTGTTTTGTGGTGCCATATTTGATCTGGATTCGTAGATACAATTTCTTTTTCCGTTCCCAAGGCAGGGGGCGTCGAGTCCGACATTGTTCCACCTCGATATCGTGTGAAGTTTTGGCCGGAGCCAGTCGATAGATATTGTTGTTTTATCGCAACGTCGCACCATGTGCTGTTCTCTTCCTTGTCCTAATTTTCTCTCTTTTTATATGTGCAAATGCGTGCACATCTTGAAATTTATTAAGAGTAGGTAGGTAGGGATCCTACAAAGATGGAATGAGTTTCTAATACCATTCTACGTATTCGGTGGCCAAGAAGTACGACGGCCGCCGGCCCTTCCGAGAAGTGAACGGTGAAGGAAAAGAATGAAAAGAAAAAGAAGTAATAAAATTCATACAAAATTCGGAAAATTTCTATAAAAGAAGTTGCAAATGTTGTCCAATTGGGTGCCGGCTATGCCACGTAGGATGGATAGCCTCCATGTCAGCGATTTCCGATCAAGATTGGCCGAAAGGACTATATTGACAAATTGTCAAGAAGTTTATGACTAAATTGGCATAATTAAAAGGTTTAGGAGTGAATTGGTTGCCGCACAATAGGTTTAAGACTTTTTGAACAATTATCCCTAATTCTAGGGGTAATCGGTTCCCGCTCCGGTCCGGTTTCACCCAGGAACCGAGAACCAGACTAGGAGGACCAATTCTCGATTTCTGGAACCGGGGACCGAATTGGACCACCCTGGGATTTGGGAATCGGTCACTAATTGTATATAACTTACAATAGCTGTTGTAATTTGTGTTCACATCAAGTCTCTTCCTACTTATAGGGGCCTGGTATGTACATTTTCCCTCTTTGAAATCAGTCCAAAAGTTTTGTAATTTTTCAGTAATTGTTCTAGTGGAGAATAGCTCACAGACAAGTTAAATTTGTTTGTGTTACTACTGAAAACGATGTAACTTTTGGAAAGTTTCGAGGGAGGATGACTGAAGTTCACTTAGGGTTTCACTTTACTTTACTTAATTTTTTTAAAGAAATTTAAAAAATTTAAAATATATATAGTATGTTAGTTCGGTCCAGTTTCCCCTTGGAACAGAGAATCGGACCGCCTGGACCCCGGTTTCATTTTTAGGAATTGGGAACCAAACCAGTACTCTCAGGAACCGGACCGAACTGGCCGGTTCGGTCTGATTCGGGCGATTCCTAATTCGGTTGGTCCGTCTTGCTCACTCTTATCTAATGCTATGCTTGGCCCATCTATTTGAGTTTTGGCTCATGTACTGTGCCTAATTTATAAGGTTTATAATAGGATACTTTATGGATTCGGGGTTTACTTACTTGTAACTTTCTCTTTGTAATAATTTTTTTGAGGATTGTTTTCGAGTACTTAATGCTCTAAGGGATAAGGGTTTTAAGGGCAAGCAAATTGCGAAGAATAGGGGCAGCAATCAGGACAAAGCAAGGGACACGCTTGAAAGTGTTTGTTTGGGACCAATTAACCAATTAATTATCACAACTTTCACATGCACACCCTATGGTTTGGGTGTTGAGACAAAAAAGTTAAGTATGCCGGGAAAAGTCCTCTATTCCACATGGGTTACTTCACTTGGTATCGTGGAAAATTTCAACCGTCATGAAAGCTTCATTTTTACAAATTAACGATTGAGATTTATCGAGACACCAAAGAGAGCACCGTACCATATAGAGGATCCATGCCACCATAGCCACTGATAGCCACCACCTAACAACAGCCACTATAACGAATGGCCACCAACACCCAACTGCTCGCCACCAAATCATTCAATGTAAAGACGGTTTTCGGTGCTAATTATGCAATTACAGAAGAGACCCCACAGGCTTTCACTTTCGCATCTCTCTAAAATTGCAATCATGGTTAAATCCTGCCTATGATAGTTAGCACTGATCTTGCCCTAACTCCAATTTTAACTTCTCCTATGTGTTTTGCCACATCCGAGTTGACGGCGACGAGATTTGGCTCATCGCCGTTGATGCGACTGCTAGTGGAATCGGCCCCACTGTTTATAGAGAGAGACAAAGACAGAGCAGTTGTGTCGGGCTGTGGTGTTTGGGTAGCCATTAGCGGCGATGATGAAAATATGACGTGGCATGACACTTATGATGATTGTTTTTAAAAATTTATGACGTTCAAGTTATCAATCGAAAAATTATATGAAACTCAAGTGATCGGAAAAGGAGCTATTGCACATAAGTGAGCTCTGTACATACTTTATGGCACTCAAATAAGTGCCTTACGATAGTCATGGTACTTGTGATATCATTTTCCTTATCTATGTTATTTTGTTTTAGTAGACTTAGGATAGGCAATTAAAATCTCTTGATTCATCTGTCCTTGTCTGCGAGGATGAGTGAATTGGACCAATCAGTGGAGCTTTAGAGCTTATATAGAGGTTCGTGCAGTTCATGTCCTTGGTGAAAGCAACTGCATGTAACACAACAGGATCATAGGAAGGACAATATGGATGAACGTATAATGAATTGTAGCTGGGGTCTACCTATAGAAAACCTACTTCATAACTCATTTAGGAAAATTAGAAAATATATTGCAAATTAGTATACTACAGTAGCTACTACCATGAGCTGACTGTATTTCCTCCATTAATTCCTTTTTCTTATCTTGCTACTTATTAATGTTGTTATTCTTCTTCTTCTTTCACTTCCTTCATCGTTTGATTCATTGGCTATCAACAAATAGGTTCCAACCAAGGTCGATCATCTCTTAGTTTGCAGACTGAGGCTCCATTTGTTTCATGAAAAATATTTTTCGAGAAAATATTTTGCTCATTTTCTGACAATTGGATATCTTAGGAAAATGAGTCAAAGGAAAATGTTTTCCTAATCGACGGAAAATTAATATTTAAATTCAGGAAAATGATTTCCTTTTAAAAAAAACGAAAATTATTTCTCAAAATATAATTAGATATCGGTGATTGGACCAAAAACTCTGCGCTTCAACAAAGGAACCCCAACGCTCGAACTTTGGCCCTTGGAAGGGGGGCCAGGACTAGAGGTCAAGGCTAGGTCTACCAAGGTCCACTGAAGGCAAGCCTGGGTTCATTGAGGCGGGGCCTAGGACCCTAGTGCCCCTGCTTGGAACTTATGCACCTAGATCCAGGTCTATCAAGGCTGAGCCCGCCCCAACTCTCCAACCCAAGTCCATTTAGGCCATGCTCGAGACCCCAACCGCCGCGCTTGGGTCCATCAAGGTCGGGGCGTCAGGGAGCCAGGCATGAGCACCGAGTTCTTGGGTTCGACTTGGCTGGACCCAAGACCAGAACTTGTGCTCGTGCCCGGGAGTTGGGGATCTGGGTTTTGAGGCCTCGTTGCCTGTGCATATTTCTCTAGTTACTTATGTGCAAGTCACTAGTGTCCAAATGGTGTATGTCTATTTTTACCAAATTATGGAAAATATTTTTCAATTTATTTTCAGGTTTAGCCAAACACCGGAAAATATTGTTGTTTTCCTGGAAAATGACTTCGCGAAAAATATTTTTCAAAAATGTCACATTTTCTGTAAAACAAATAAAACCTAAAAAAAGAAGATTGGAGTCCGGGTATTATAGCCCAGGGACAAGATTCCATTGTGGCCAAATGCGTTGAATTACGTATCTATTCGAAGAAATCACTATTTTAAATAAGGCCTTCCCCTGTTTTTCCTTTTTCTCCTTCTCTATTTTTGACCACTTATCTTCAAATTCCCCAGCAAAATTCATAACTTAAGAGCCTATAGCATTTGATCAGTTAGCTCCACACAGATTCATTAGCGCTGGTCGGCTCTCCCTGCCCTTTTTTTCATCACTAAGAAAAGTTGCTCCATGTTTACTCTCCTAATTGACCATGTTCAGAAACACCCATGTACAGCAACCCACACACAGTCACACACAACTTCACAAACTACAAATGCCTCAGGGTCCTACACAAACATTATTGAACCATCCTCATCACTTTGGATGCCAAAGAGAAATGATCTTTTTCTCAATTGATATATAACATGTGTCCTACACAAAAACATAATGAGTTCCCTCGTACCACGGGGACCAACCTAAGACGACAATGTTGAGACATTGTGGTCCAATTCATGGGTTGATGGGTGTACTGGTAAAACACTCCCAAGGAATAGCTGGCCAGGCACTTTGCTGCATTTTAGTTGGCTCGTCTGAATTTTTATTTTTTATTTTTGGATGAACAATAGAGGGAATGTGGGATAAATCGTTTGGGCAGCGACATAAAATATACTTTGTGTTAGTACATTGGCCTGTCAATTTATTATTGGTCAAGTTTTCTACATCATTGGACCCCCCAAAAAATACTGAGTTGTCACCTCACTTTCTCAATCATACACTTTGATGCAAAAAATAAAAATAAAAATAAATTATCCCCGACTAAGAATGTCAAAATATATTTATGGATATTAATCCATAGTTAATAGGTAGTCATAAATAACGAAATTAATGTTTTGTTAGTCTCTCTTTTACTCTGGTAATGGAGCTATCAGTGTACTTTTTCATCAAGTTATTGAATAAACATGTAGTTTTTGACTATTTTCTCTCTCCCTTTATCTTGAAAATCATAAGTATTTACATGGTGTCAGAGCCATAAAAGAAAGAGACCCAAATAAATACCCTTGCTTGATCTTTCTTCTTGCCGTCAATATTAAAAAAAAGAAGAACCCTTGTCTTTTCCATTATCGTGTCTTCCCTGACACTAAGATTACCACCATTCGTCGTTCCGAGTCCATATTGTTTTCTTCCACCGATCTTCATCAACGAAAGCAATCACAACCAATCATCTTTAAGAGTGGCATTATTATTCTCTGCTTGTGACGGTCTCAAATCTACTCCAATTGTTTATGAGAGCAGCTCCATCTTGTGAATTGCTAGTCTCTCCGCGATTGTCAAGAAAATCTGTCATTTCCTACGGCCTCATTAGTCTTTGTTGCCGGCATCCTTGGACTGGTGAAGTCTGCCACAAGTCAAGCTTCTCTGTTCTCTAACCTCGTTCTGCTACCCATCCTTTTCGATCATGGTCATTGGTTCTGCTTCTCCATCAAAATCAAAGCTATTGTCCCCATTAGATTGCTGATTGTAGTCTTACTTTCCTCTCTCTCTTTTCCATTCTTTTCAATTCCTAGAGAAGGAACAAAAAGAGGCTTTCTAGGGTGTTATTAGTGTTCCAATCTACAGCACCTCCTCTATAGAAACTTCCCCATTTTTTGCCAATATTTAACAATGCCAACCATCGATGTTTTTCGTTGCCAGACTCTTTCAATTTTGAGCGTCATTAATGAGCAAAGTCACCATCTAGTATCCAGGCAGCTATGAGTGCTAGTGAGTACACCTTCATCGGGCAGCCAAAGTTGACTATGGTTGGGATACATTTATGTTTGCCGCACTTTAAATTGGTTTGCACACGCAACGTGTCAACTTTCTAATCATGTGTTTATTCAGCACTTGTCCTAAATCAACTTCAATGTATCAACATCCTTTATCTAATGTAAGGAGATTTACATGACGCTTTGGTCAGAGTCTTTGAAAGAAAGTTGCACTTGTCATATGCAAGCTGAATGGTCCAACTTGAGGAGGAATGTTCGAGTATATTTACAGATATTAGTCAATAGTTAGTAGGTGGTTATAAATAAGGAAATTAGGGTACTGTTAGCATCTCTCATGCTCTATAAATAGAGCCATTAATATATTTATTTATCAAGTTACTAAGTAAAGATGTAGTCGTCGACTATTTTCTCTTTTCTTCTCTCTTGAAGATCACAGGATACTAACAAAATGGGCTGTTAGGAAACATTTGACTGTAACAAAATGCTTCATGCACCACATATTTGCTTAAAATTAGTATATTAGATGACATTATACTATATATTGCATTTTTCCGTTTATTGTTTTACTTATTTAAAACTCGAAATATCGGATAATGATTAAGTGACGGTCCTCAATATACTATAAGATTAACATCATGTTTTGGACCCAAAAATAAAAACAAAAATAACAAATAATTATAAATTGTTGTTGGGTCCATCACGCCTTCAAGAATTTGTAGCTCACAATAGCCCAAAAACCGTTATGCTAGTCAAGTCTAAATATGTACTGTATACTATTACCAGAGAGATCTTAAAAAATGTTGGGAAAAATTCAAAAAGGGACCTGAAATGGAGTCATTTTCTCAAATAAGGGCCTAAAGTGGACATTGTCTTAAACAATGACCTGAAGTGGCCAAATCGCCTCAAATAAGAGCCTTTGGTCGGTCGGTGACTATTCCGTCGTCGAAGAAGAGGTATTTTAGTCAAAAAATTTATAAGTATATTTTTTTTAATTTCTTTTTCTTTTCCTTTTCTTTTCTTTTTTCTTTTTCCTTTTGTCTTCTTCCCTCCCTAGCCGTCATTGCGCCTGGTCGACGACCTTTGCCAGCCTCAAGCAAGGGCTACCCTAGCCGGCGTCGGGCGAGGGCCACCGTTGTCAGCATCGGGCAAGGGTTGCCTTGCCTGGGCTGGACGGAAGAAGACGAGCCTCACCAGATCCGGCGAGGGCAACCAAGGCAACCCAAGCCCTCGCCGGCATCGGGCAAGGGTCGCCCTCACCTAGGCTAGTGAGGGCAAGGGTTTCCCTCGTCAGATCCAATGCTAGTGAGGGCGAGGGCGACTAGCCTTGGCGAGGGTGGCCCTCGCCCAACGCTAGCAAGGGCAACCCTCGCCCACCCAGGCGAGGGTAGCCTCCGCCGGCCTTGGCGATGGCCAGCGAAGGGAAGAGAGGAAGAAAAAAAAAAGAAAAAAAAAGGAAAAAAGAAATAAAAAGCAAAATACGAAAATACCCTTTGGCTGATGAGGTCAGGTTCTTATTTGAGACTTATATGGCCACTTCAGTCCCTTATTTGAGACAAGATTCACTTCAAACCCATATTTGAAAAAATGAGGACACTTCAGGTCTTTATTTGATATAAAGTCCACTTCAAGCTCTTATTTAAGAAAATAAAGGTAATTCATACTCTTATTTAAAATTTTTCCAAAAATGTTTGAAGTGAATTCTGTTGCAAGAGAAGTCTTAGTCAAAAACTTGACCCTCTCAAAGAGGCTTGACTTAGATTTTGACATAATGAAACTCTGGTCGTCAGTCGTTTACCATTACATAGCAATAAAGAAGGGGCCCCGCCGCCGCATAATCCGTAGCTACAAAATTACCGCGCACTGCCTCGGAATTAGGGTTTCACATATATACATAGAGAGAGAGAAATTCAGTGTTACTCAGGATAAATCCTACCAAAACTTTAAATATACAATTGTAAAAACGTTAATTTGTTGATGTACATAACTGAACATGATAGACGATGTTAGATAAATTTCTCCAAAGAATGTAAGTCATGTACAACAAAAATCATTGGGTGGCTTGAAAACAATAAGATCGTGATATTTCCGATAGATGAAACTCATTTGTGTTTTTGAAACCATTTGGTGAGTTCTGAGGTCAATTCCAATTTGTGTGTGTATGAGAGAGAGAGAGAGAGAGAGGGCGCCGGAGGTTGGGTATAGAACTCAGAACCAGAGAAGTTAGGATTTTGAATAAAGGGTTTTTGGTGGGTGGGTGAAGTGGTACTTTCGAATGAAAATTGGTACCTTTATATATAAAGTGCCGACATTAACTAACGACTGAGTATAATTTTTAATAACACTAAACTCATGATGCAAAGTGATGGTTTTAGAAGTTGAGGATGTAGAGTGATGCTGGGGTAAAAGTTGGGTAGTATTTCTTGAATTCATCCTGATGGGTGATGAATATATGCTTGATATAGATATTGGACCCCTTCTAGATAGTTAAAGTTCTTTTTGAGGAAAATCATTTGTCCAACATAATATTAGAAGAGCTGAGGTCAAAGGTTCAAGTAACGACAATCTTTCTTGTTGGTTTGTTAGTTTTCTTGACATTGTCTACTATTGCTTGTTTAACATAATTTCATTCATATCATAATGGAAAAGGGCACTACAAGTGTCATAACTTTCGTACAGTGCTAACTTGAGTGTCATAATTTTTTTTTGATCACTTGTCATAACTCATGTGCGGAGCTCATTTTAATGTCATAACTTTTTTTTTTTCCAATCATTTGAGTGTCATATAGCTTTTCAATCAACCACTTTGAGTACTATAACTTTTTAGTAACGTTCGCTACAAGTGATATGCCATGTCTAATTTCATGCACTTGGGTGAATGTTTTTAAAAAAATTTGGCGTTTAAATGATCGATTGAAAGTCATGGCACTTAAGTAAACTTTTTTTAGAAGTTAGAGTACTTAAGTGGTCAAACAAAAAAGTTTTGACACTCGAGTAAGTGTCGTACGAAAGTTATGACACTTGTGGTGTCATTATCCCTCGTATATGGGGTCATGTTTACACAAGAGGAGGAGGGTTAATGGATATGTTACATTTATAAATCCATGATAGGTTAAACTTCTAAAAAAAGGAAGTTTCCCAGGACAATCACTATTACATGCTCTTCTAGCCCCACTTCCTAAAATAAAAATAGAATAACAAAACTTCCTAAATCCTACCCCAGCAGTCACGTAAAGAGTCTGAAAAAAGTGGTGAGGCTCACGGTTCACTCACTTGGTTAGGTACATCTGCTATAGCTAACTTGAGAATAACTTAGGTGTTTCCTCATTGGTAGACTGAGTCAAACTTCATGTGGAAAAACTTTCACCTTCATAAGCAGCCTCAAAAACCTTAAAAAATAGAGAGAGAGAGAGAGAGAGAGAGAGAGAGAGAGAGAGAGAGAGAGAGAGAGAGAGAGAGAGAGAGAGAGAGAGAATCGTATGTACAGAGTACCCAGTAGCTGTATATATCAACTCTCTCCTCTTTTATATATGTAGGCTTCATGCGTGACCTCTTTGTCTCTCTCCCTCTCTCTCGCTCTCTCTCTCTCTCTCTCTCTCTCTCAGTATATGACTGAGCTTAGCTCTCTTGAGTAAAAGCCCAAATGGCTCTTGTGGTCCGCATACTCACTAACTGTCCTTTTCATCGCCTCTATATCTGAATCTTGCCCTTCTCTTGTTCTCTTGCCACACCAATCTTTTCTTTCTTCTCCAAGAAAATGGAATCGCCCAAATTTGGCGAGGACAAGAGGAGCTTGAAGGACCAGAAGATGGAGGACGAAGATTTGGAAGAGGAGGAGGAAGACGAAGACGAGAGCAGCGAAGCCGATAGGAAGAGATCGAGGTCGGCCACTAGGTCTAGCAAGAAAGGCGGATCATGCAGCGGATATGCGCCACCGCAGTTGTGCCAGGCGGAGAATTGCTCCGCCGACATGGCCGACGCCAAGCGGTACCACCGCCGGCACAAAGTGTGCGAGGTCCATGCCAAGGCCCCAGTCGTCGTGGTCGCGGGTCTCCGGCAGCGGTTTTGCCAACAATGTAGCAGGTTAGAAACCCTAAAAACTCATGTTTGCATCAAAGATCCTCCGACTCATTTCATTGATGAATTCTTGGTTTAGAACCAAAGTTTATTATTGAATTGGGTAGATCTCCCTAAATCGGAAATTTAGAAGTAGATAAACGGTTAGATTTTTTCAACTTTCGCGCAATTTCTTGTGCGTGAAATCTTACTAATTCATGAAATGAAATGAAAAGTTATTGCTTTACATCTTTGAGTGCTCATCGAGTCTCTGATAATTTCCACATCTATGATCTTGTGTGCTCTTATTTATACTGAATACCACACACTTGACACCTTAAATAGTAAACTTGAAAAGGCCAGAGTTCTACAATTTTTGAGTCGTTAGATTAGCCGAAAAGCATTCATTTTTTAACAATGATTTGAACTGTAAGAGACTCATGCTTTTCGAATGGGTCAAAGAGTGAAAGAAAGTCCTCCTAAAAGCCAAAAATACAACTAATGCTGCAAGAGAGGGAGAGGGAGGGAGAGAGAGAGAGTCGCTTGGAGTGAAACCTCAAATTCCAGCTTCACCACTTCAAAGGAAAGCCTGTTTTTTCTCCAAGAAAACCCCATCCTAAAATCGTCCCAAGACTCAAAGCTTAGTGGCTCTTCACATGATTGAACAGGAAAGCTAAGAGATAGGGTACGTTCATCTCACTGTCACGCCTAGTCAAGGTTTGTATTCTAGGAAAAAGGAAAACACTCACAAAGGTCGCTCTTTTGTCATGCATTTTGCGTCTCTTTTTGACACTTTCTCTAAAGCAGAAGGTCTTTTCTTGGTGTTGGTTTTGGTTGGTCTTTCAAGAGTTTTCACACGGATCATGTTGGAGACCAGAAAATTTACGAGAGAAATTAATCAGAGAGCTAAGTCAAGAAGGGGGTTTATTTGAATCATGTGCAATTTAAGAATGTGTACGTGTGAGACTGACGACAGTTCCATGGACATAACATGATGCCTCCGACAGAAGGACTAAGGTTGTCCTTTGAGAGGGTACACACCTTATTGGCAACGGAGAGTGACAATCCCAGAAGCTCTTGAAAGTTCACGCGAAGGCGAATAGCCAAAAGAACGAAACTTTGAGATGTAGTAATTCCATACGTATATGATTGAGAGGAAAATCAAAGATCGAGACATGACTCTTTGTGAGAAATAGAAAAAATAGATTTCCTGACATAATATTGTCTTGATATTAGGATATGTCACCCTTACTTTAAAAGTGTGAAGTATCAGAACAATGACCGATATATATTAAAATAGAATCTACTCGAACCCCTAAATTTTGAAATAGTGCATTCTACATCCGAAAATTCAAAAGGTGGATATTTTGCTCCCTCATAACTATATAGGAACATGACATTTTCGTTTTTCGAAAAGGAACACTTTTCTATCCTTGAGTTTCATTTTTATCCGGCGAGCCATTTCCCGAAAATGAAACTTGAGGGAAGTAAAAGTGCTACTTCTCGAAATGGGTCTGAAAGTGGAAAATAATGAACATTTGAGAGGATAAATTGTGGACCTTTTGAAGTTTAAGGTGTCAAGTATAGCATCTCCAAGATTCAGGAGACCGCAAATTGAGCTTCCCTATATTTCCTGCGATTCCTTGTCATATTTCATATGGTTATTATGTCTGCGATCATTCAAATACATTCATATAAGAAATCCTGAGTTTGACACCATGGACAATTGTCTTATGGAAAACTTCAAAGCCCTCAATGTGTTTATTAATGCAAGATGTTTCCATGCTTTCGAATTTAGCATCCAATTGATAGGTCGTGGCTAAAGTCGTACCTTCAAAATGTTTATTGAAACAGACAGTCAGAGAAAACCACAGAACTCAATTCCATAGTGGACATATACATTTGTTCCTAATCAAATCTCTTTAGAAAGAAGATCTTTTATCTCATGGTATCCTGCTCCTATCCTGTGCGGAACTTTCATTCATAGGTTAGCCTAAGCAGATAAAGGTGAAGAAAGAACCACGCAACCCTTCAAAGGAGAAGCCGCATCAAACTACTTTCTGTACCCGATTGAGACTAGAAATGTACCGTCTGTCTTGAGGAAGTGGAGTGAGTTTGTTTGGGATTGCATTAATCTTTACATGTTATTAATTAGTTCTCAAGCAAGTCGAAGCTCCGGCCAGAAAATATGTCCATTTCCTTGGCCTAATGTATATTCCTCTTGCTAGTTGTTAACGTTTGTATGGGTTTTTCCTTCTTAAAAAAGGCTTCTGCTCCATGTCCTAGGTTCCACGAGCTGTCAGAGTTCGACGAAGCCAAAAGGAGTTGCCGGAGGAGGCTGGCTGGGCACAACGAGCGGCGGCGCAAAAGCTCTTATGATTATCAAGGAGAAGGCTCAAACTGAAAAATAAGAAGCAAGACTTTTATGAAGCCAGAGTTAGAGCAAGAGGGGAAGAATCTCTTCCCCTCCTCATCAAATGCTTCCTTTTACAATCGAATTGGGATCGAATCAAGATCCAAATTTCAGTTATGTGATTTCTAAGCATGCTCTCTCTCTTCTGTCAATTCTTGACCTTTCGAATGCTACGATGTTTAAGCAATATTCTTAAGCTAAGAGTATGCTTCAAGTATCATTTTGGCCATCTGTTTTCACCTATTTTTTCGCAAGTGGTTTAAAATGAACGTATGATTTCTCACGACCCCAAAGTAATAACGTCTTTTTGTAGGGTTTCATCTTATTCATGAACTCATTATGTTTAACTACACTTGCCATCGTAAAATTTCAATAGGCATCGTAGTTGGCAGATACGAAAATATTTAGCATGGACGATCCCTTTTTCTCTGAATACATCTACATCACACTGATTTAATGGTGGTCGGAGATATATCTATTAATGGACCTAATAACAAAACTTATTATTTGTTATGTAACTATGGTTCGAAGATACAATAAACAGTTTTTCCTTCAAATTGACGTCGATTATAACCCCTAGCCTTTCAAGCTAACGATGTAGGTTCACTTCTTGCCACCCGCCCTATTCCCCATTCCAAGTTAGGCTATAGTTTTTTCCAAATTTTTAATGTTTGTGCGCATGTAAACATTCGATTTCTCTCTCGACGCTTTCCTAAAAATTATTTAATTTTATTGGAAAACTTGCATAATTGTGGATTGGTTTGATTGATGTGATTCCACCTCCTTCATCTTCACACAGTCTTTTATATTTCCCGCCCCTAGTTTCGCACTTGTTCCTAAGCTAGACCTTAAAAGGTTTCATCTCGAATCTCGTTTGAATATCGGGATCACCGGAATGTGAAACTTTCAAAGGATATTCCCTCTCCCCGGGGAAGAAAAAGACTCGAGGGGAATTGGGGATGCAAGGCGCGTGGGTACCAGCATATTAAAATAAGAAACGCATCCGAGAAAACCACCCCACGGGATGAGAACAGTCCGTGGAACCCTCATAGGAGTGAAATCTCTCTTTTTTTGATGAGGTTAACTATTAACCTAATACCAAAAATTCAAGAAAAAGTTACACTATAGTTTTCCAAATTTATAATGCTTGCGCGCATGCGATATTTGATTCCTATCTCAACACTTTCCTAAAGGTTAACATTTTTTTGGGTAAATTCATTGGACAACTCGCATAATTTTGGATTGGTTTGATTGATGTGATTCCACCTCCTTCATCTTCACATAGTCCTTTATTTTTCCCGCCCCTAGTTTCGCACTTAAATGACAAAAAGCTACAGAAATGTACGGATGAAGCACTTGACATGACAACTTGAGAATGAGAGAGAAAACTGAAGGATATGCACGAAAAAACGACTGTCTTCTGTTACTTGCTTTTTCAGCTTCAACAGCAAAGTTGGACAGCTTACAGAACTAGGTATCTGTCCTCTGGTACTTGATGTGATAATGCTTAATTAGCGTATCTTATTCCATTTGAGTAAAACATAAATCTTTATACTATAAGTGGTTCTTGTGGAAGCCCTAGAGCATGTACCTGTATACTTTATCCCGCGCAGGACATACAATAATCTACACAAGGATCTTGAATTTTGGTTGGTCTTTCCTTGTAACACCATGTTGTCAATCTAGCAGTTAAGGAATTAACATGGATGTGCAATTTAAGCGCACGACACAGGCTCGGATCTCCACATCACCAAGCAGAAACAATTTCATATCGAGGCCGCCACCCTTTAGTTGAGTAAGTTAGCTGCATTTTCACAGTTACAAACTGTTTTATTGAATTATTACTACATTTGTTTGATTGATTCACCAACATCACATTTGATTAAGTTATTAGCAATGTTTATTTCAGTGAACCCGTTAACTTCACATATGATTAAGTTAACCATTCCTGTGAAGTCACCAACTCTTATTTGAATAGCTTGCCAACTTTTATGTGATTTCTTTGACATTTATGAACCTTTTTATAATAACCTTTAAGCTTTATTTTGTGTATCTTATAAATCTTTATTTGCGAAACTTATCCACATTTTGAAAATTTACTAACTTATGGAAAAGTTGATAGCTTAAAACTAGTGATATCTTAATTAGGAAAAAAAAGTTAGTCATTCAAGTTAAAGTTGATACTTTGATATAAGGGTTAGAAATATTCAAAATGCTGGTGAATTATGCGAACAAAAAAGTACATTATTAGAAAAGTAGGTAACTTACAGACAATCAAATAAGCATTGGTGTTCCCTCTCTCCTTAGGTTGTGTTTGGTCGTCTGTAATTCTAGTCAGGATAGAACTGGATAGGATAAAATATGAAATCTAGGGATTTTGTAATATCCTATCTACTATTTGGTGAATCGTGGTAATAAAACCAGATATTTTCATATCATATTATGGCCATTGTTTGGTATAAACGGCATATCAGTGCAAATGAACCTAAAAATTGTACAAATGGAGATGGTAAGAATCTCTCATGACACCCTTGCCTACTTCATTTTTATTTGCTTCTTTTTTTTATTTTTCCCTCTTTTTTATTTATTTTTTCCTCTTCCATCATTCTCAAATAAAAATTTATTAAATAGTAAACTATACTAATATACCTGAAATACTAAAATATAAATAGTACGTATGTATATTTATATACATTGAATTTATATTATAAGATAGAAAGAAATTCAAATATATAAATAAAATAGAAATTAAAAAAATGAAATTGTTTTCATTTTTTGTTTAATTTTTAATATTATAATTCAAATATTATTTATATTTAAATGTTATTTTAATTTTATTAATTTAAGAGATTATTATTCGAGAAAAATAAATTTTATATTATGGATATTAGAAATCATATCTACCTTTATCTCACCTCCCCCATGGAATAATTTTATTTGGATTATATCTCTTTTATATCAGACTTTATCCTATCGTAGGCAATAACCACACACAGGATAAGATAAGTTTATCATATCCTGAATTTCTCCTGATTACCAAACGTAAGTGTTGCTTGTAACCTATCGCAGTAGTCAAAATCTGCGTTGGGTGCTTTAATCTTGGTGTAGGTTATTTGGTAAAGAAAGCCAACATTTGTAATAACTCATATAGAGTTTGGTGATGCACTAGTTAGTAGCTTAATCAAAAAACGTTTGTGAGTCACTTAAATAAAGTTTGGTGATTCAATATAAGAGTTGGTAAATTTAAATAGTTGGTAAGTTATGCAATTAAAAATTATTAAATTATTATAAAAGTAGGTAATCAACCAACCAAAGAAATGTTTGAAAATAACTCAAATAAGAGAGAGTAACATAAAATTCATTGGTAAATCTACAAAGTTGGTAAATTATGCAAATAAAAGTTAGTAAGTTATTTGAAAAACTAGCAATTTGCAAACAACCACATAGATATTGGTAAATAACTCAAACAAATTTAGTTGGTAATGTAATTAGTTAGCAACTTTATTGGAGAAAAATTGGTAAGTTACCTAAATTAAATTTGGTAATTTCATATAACAGTTGATATAATGTTCGTAAGCTACACAATTAGAAGTTACTAAGTTGTTTGAAAAGTTGGTGATATACAAAAAAAGATAAGTAACTAGAATAACAGTTAGTAATCACAAAATTTAAGGTTGGTAATTTGCTATAAGATTAGTAAGTACTTTTTAAATTTCCCGCCAAATTTATGATATTATTCAAATTTTTAAAAAATTAGGAAAAATTTATATGTGAATCTACTACTGCATGTCATAAATTATATGTTGTAAAACTTTTGAGTGTTTTGGGTTAAAAAAGTTCAAAGTGCATCTGTCACAAACTTTAGATCGACAAAAAAGCAAAAAATAAAAATCTATTCAGACACGCTCTAGAAAAGTAGGTAATTTAAAAAAAAAATGCTATAGGTGGTAACTTAATCAGAGAAGAGTTTGTAAGTCACTCAATTAACGGTTGGTAATTTAATAAAAGAGCTTATAAATTTAAAAGTTTGTCAGTTATATAATTAAAAGTGAGTAAATTATCAAAAAAGTGGTTAGTTACAAACAATTAAATAAAAATTTGTAAGCAACTCAAATGAAAATTGCTAACTTAATCGAAGAAAGTTGGTAAATCACATAAATTAAAGTTTGTAATTGACATAAATAAATTGGTCAATTTAAAACATGGATATATGATGCAAATAAAAATTATTAAGTTATTTGAAAAGTTCGAATTTATAAATGGCGAGCAAATATATGCTAATAAGCACTATGATAAGAGTTGGTAATCCAATGTTCATTGCTGATTTAACTGGAAAAAAATATGAAAAGTCATTGAAATTAAGGTTGGTAATTTGATATAAGAGTTGGTAAATTCAAAAGGTTGGTAGGCCCGAAAATAAAAATTGGTGAATTACCAAAAAGGTTTTCAATTTACGGATAACCGAAAATAAACGTCGATAATCTTTACCAAAAAAAAAATAAACGTCGATAACTAATTCAAATATAAGTAAGTAACATAAAATTTATACTTAATAGGGATAAAGCCATAAAAACCCTCAAATTTTGCCCACTATAACACATTTACACTAAACTATTTTTTGTGACACCAAAAATCATAAATTTGTACATGTGCGACATATTTATCCCAAACTTTTTTCTATAACACCAAAAGCCTCAAACTTATATCTGTGTGATACATTTATCCCAAAAAAAATTTGTGAGACCCAAAAAATTTTCTGTGATACCAAATTTTCGAGGTAGATGTGTTATACAAATATAAGTTTGGAGTTTTTTGTATCACAAGAAGAAATTTGGGGTAAATATGTTACACTGTACAAGTTTGGGGTAAATGTACCACATAGGTACAAGTTTAGGGTTTTTTGTGTCACAAAAAAAATTCGGGTAAATATGTTACAATGGGTATAGTTTAGGGTTTTTGGTGGCTTTTACCCTACTTAATATTCAAAAACTCAATAAATCATGCAAATTAATGTTGGTAATATCATTTAAGAGTTGGTAAATTTAAAATGTCGATAAATTACACAAACAAAAGTTAACAAGTTATTAAAAAAGTTGGTAATGTACAAACAACCTAAATAAACTTCGGTATTGTAAACTAACAAGTTAGCGTGTGGCCCCAAAAAAACAACTAAGTGGAGGAGAAATAGTTGGCCAGTGACATTGTTTTACCGACAATATTCGATACCTATCGACGTTTTAACGACTACGGAAAATTTTTGTCTCATTTCTTCAGCAAGGAATGATAGGATTTTGCTCGTCATTAACGTAAATACGAGGATTTTTACAAAAAGCAAACCGTTGTCGGACCTACGGACGATCCCATCTTGGTCAAGTGAAAAGAGACATTGATCAAAGTTGGGCTTGATTGATTAGACTCGTGAAGAGATATTTGCCAGAATCGATCTCTTTTGGACGGGATAAGGTGATGTTACTCACCGTGTACTTGCCGGTGAAATATACGAACATGCTTCGCATAGTTTGGCTACTCTTCTTCCTTGTTAGTTTCATTGGCCAAATGGCAACAGGAACAAAATCCTCTGGCGTCGTATCGCATATCAAAGATAAGAAGACAACGAGAATCCATCCTCCGCGCATCTATCCGTGCATCTATGCCCCGGTCACGCAGCATTCGCTTAGAACTAACACACTTCAATCTACCGGCATACTCTATCAATAGATAAAGCAAGAACAACCCTTTTAAATTTGACGTCGCCAAATCTTCGAAACTGTCTTCATTATAGAGGTTCGACGATTGCGAGTATAAGTTTGGCGAATGCCTTCAATTATAACCGCATCGAATCCTTAATCTTACACTATCCCACGGCAAAGGAATCTCCATCTCCAAGTCGAGGGTCAAGACTGCAATGCATCGTCGCTGATGGAGGGCGTCGTAAAGCGAATCCATCAATAAATAAATAAAAATGAGCCTTATATTACTTTTCCTGATCATCTCTGATCTTTTGAAGTAATATACAGATTGACTGAACTTAAAAGTTTACAATCCCAGAATCAAGATACCGGTAAAACACACATCCACCTAACCAAATAGTTAGTTTAAAAAGGTTGAAAACCGTAGTAATCAGTCATAGAATCAAATGAAAAAGGGAAAGGCCATTCTCCCTCCAAATAAATTCACTATTGTCAAAGAACCTCCCATGCTTTTGCAATCAGTAGCAGCAACATAAGTATCTGAAAATTTCCACCCAATGAATGGATACCCCTCAGTCACGCCGAATACCTAAAATTTTCATGGCCAGTTCCCAGGAGACAATGGCAGCTGCATTAGCAGGAAATGCCCGAACTATCGTCGGACCAAATCCTGCATAACACCCTCTAAGTCCTGCTCTCCCATAAATCTACAGCCAGAAAAAGATTAAACAATAGAAGTCCTAACTTAAATGAAGGAGGAATGCCGGATTGTATAGTGACATGACATTGACAGGCAGCTAGATGAATACGATTATGATCACTTACTGAGCTTAAGACTCTGAAAGGATTTCTTGGATCATTTCGATCAGGGGCAGTCTGAATTATCGTTTTTGCCACGTCCAAGGGCAAAACAGCACACCAAAACTGTGGAAAGTACAGAGACTGTGAGTAGTGGCACCACTAATACATGCCTATATAGATGCCCATAAAAGAATGCTCAAGAAAATCACTCATTTTTCCGAAAGGTAACTTACAGCTATACCACCAAGCCCACCAGTCACGACCCCAATACCAATATCAACGACATGTCTGCGCTGAGATGAATCAGAGTTCTGATGCAATTGCAAGTGCATGTAATGGCGAACATACTCATAAGTGCTAAAGAAGACGGCATTTCCTATGGATTCCCTCAACAATGTGGCAAAGCCTCCACGAAAAATTCCTGTAACCTGAAAACTTTCCCATTACTTGATGAATACAATTCCAATTCATATATCAATTAAACGACACATGCTCTCACCCCATCAGCTTTTACGGTTTTGATGGCACAATCTAGAGGACCACTGTATCTACTGGATTTTGGAACAACTGAATCAGTACCTTGGACTTGCATCCTACACTGAAGATGCAATGTCAAAGTAGGGAAAAGAAAATCAGAGACAACTGAAAAAATCTATGTCCTGCCTAAATCATCCAAGTCAAGTTACCTTCACCAGCTCAGATGGACATAATACAAAACTGATCATTGCTCCACCATAAGCTGCGGCAGGAATGATAACTCGGGGTTGAGGCAAATCAGTTTGCAAGCCCCTCTTTATCAAAAAAAAAAGCAGATGAAAAGTAAATACAAGCTATAAACACATCCAAAAGCCATTCAATGTGAACAATTTCTCAGAAAATGAATGGCTATGCCATAGAAGCTGCTCACTTATGTTCTTACATGCCTGCAAGGACTGTTTTGTTTGTGAATAAATTCCAAAAAGAAGTGAACTCTCAAAGGCCATTCCAACAAAGGATGAAGTAGCTCCTCTATACAAACCTTTAACCTGCAAAAGATTGTTCCAAAATTCTCTTAGAAAAACAACTTATTTCACAGTTCTCTTAGAAAAAAGAAAGATTTGAAGTACAGATAGAAGTAGTACTGCAGTCATCATCAACCTACATTAGTATAAAACAGAGATGACCCAAATACAAGGTCATACCTTATCTTTATTAAATGCATTATACATTATTCCACAAAATAGTTTCATTTAGAACCACAATGCAATGGTGAGCATATACCATCATATATCAACCCATGACAATCCAACAGCCACAATTTACGAGATAGAACACTTAAATGGACTTAAGGCCAAGTTTAAGAAACATACTCCTTCAGTTTTGAGGACTCGTGCAGCACAGTGTAAACCATTTCTATACTTGATTTCACCAACTTCAGTGTTGTGTTTTTGAAGCTTCACCTGAAATAAGAGATGAAGAAGAAGCTTGCATGTAAGCAAGAGATTAATAGAACAAATTATCCTAACTATTTTCATTGACATTGCATCTAAGCCATTAATTATGCTCTTGATACAGCTTTGTGTTCACAAACTGTTAGATAACAGTTGTGTATTTGAATATACACCCTTTGACTTATAGTGAAGCATGATATTAGCTGCGTTACGACTTGCCCACGTTACCCGGGTGGAAACATGACTATATGATAAATCCTTCAAGACATATACAGGACAAGATAGAAGAAAAATATAATAGAATACGATGGATAACACAGTGTAGATGTCTTGCTAATTCTTTCTTATGCCAAAAAGCAGATGGATTGACAAGCT
Organism: Syzygium oleosum; assembly: GCF_021117445.2. Taxonomy (NCBI): domain Eukaryota; kingdom Viridiplantae; phylum Streptophyta; class Magnoliopsida; order Myrtales; family Myrtaceae; genus Syzygium; species Syzygium oleosum. Next base: position 9,354,692 of record NW_026607495.1, read on the forward strand.
ATACTGAAAAGATTGTGTATTCAAGAGAAATTGCCAAATCAGTACACGTACTACTCCTATATCATGCAGTCAATGGTGAACGTTGAGTAGACATCGAGCGTCTGTACCAATGAATAAGGCAACAATGACAAAGCAATGAACGCTATGTCCTTAACTCAAGCTTCAAAATGCTGTGCATCACTATACGAGAAACACGACGGCATCATCATAAAAGCACTTGAATAAATTTCCTATTTTTAGAACAGAAACAGGGTCTAAACCTGCAGGCAAACTGATTTATGATTTTGATAACTATCACTTTGAAATAAGACTTCCTGTAGTTAAAAAAAACTAAAGATTCTCAGTTGTTTTTATTTTTTGTTTCTCCAACAATTGAAAATAATCGAATGCAATTAGACAATTACCCTGATTCTTAATATAAACAACTAGATAAGGACAGTTTCCATTGTCTTTTTCTTTTCTTTATGATAACTATAACAGCGTTTAAATCTCCCAAACATACTTTTGGTTCTTAAACAGCCAAACTTGTTCCTTTTCCCTTTCTACACTTGAAAATGCCTCTCTTCTAAACAAATCACTTAAACATTCTGGAACAAGCACCAGGACCCTACAAAGCCATACACCAACGGGGCACCAAGCAATTTTTCGTATAAGGGAATGAAGCTATGCATTTGAGCACAATGTCATCATTTAAAAACCCTTCAAGTAATTAATTTGAGAAGTTTCAATCCATCCATCCCTAAAACAAATTACAAGGACAAGCAGACCGACCAAAAATATGGAATTGTATGAAACTAAGACTTACTACAATTTCACTCCCACAACTTTTAGCCACCAACCAATCCAAGCAACTAATGCCTTGAGAATCAAGGAATGCCCAACTTGCGCACTCAAAAAATGCAGAGATAATGCACTTTCGTAGCCTTTTTCTTTTGGTTGGTCTCGCCAACTCGTGATGCCAACTCCGCCATCAAGAATGCATCAAAACTCCAAAATATTGCCTCAACCGGAACGATAAGCGACTCCAACGAGCGACCCTTCAACTCTCAAGCAAGTTCAGATCAAGCTACTAAGTTCCAAGAGCATTTTTGCAGCATTTTAATTAGCCAGTCAAGTACGTAACTTGCCACATCATCGCAACAAGACGTCTACAATCGAAAGATTTCCAATCAAGAAAGCTCGAAACTTTGACAACAGAAGGGCCGAATTGGATTCGCTTTCCCACCATTCGGGGTGAAGCCACTGATCGAGCGAACGACGAGATTGACTGCATCTGATTCACCGGGATCTTGATTCAGGGCAACACCCACATGGAAGCAAAAGGCGAAAGCGCGGTGCAAGCGGGGGAGCGGAGTTACCTTGACGGTGTCGAAGGGGTGGCCGGTGACCACGGTGGCGACTCCGGCGACGAACCCGGCAGCATACTCCTTGTAGCCTGAGCTCGCCGCCATATCTCTCTCCCTCTCACTCTCACAAGACTACAGCTTTCAAGCTACCCCTCTCTCTCTCTCTCACAAGATTACAGCTTTGGAGCTACCCCCTCTCTCTCACTCACACAAGATTACAGCGAGCTACCCTCTCTCTCTCTCTCTCTCTCTCTCAATTCATGGTGGGATCGTCAAGCGCGGGGGAGAGAGAGAGAGAGAGAGCTTCTTGGTCGGATCGTCAATGGCGGAGAGAGAGAGAGAGGACGAAAGTTGCAGAGCAGGAGAGAGAATCTTGTTCTTCTTGCACAGCACCCTTGTTATTGTCACTTCAATTTTCGGTCCGCAAACTTTTTCTTTCTTTTCAATTGAGTCCTCAAACTTTGGTTCTTGCTCCGTTCATGTTATCTTTGCCCATTTTAGAGTGCATTTGTAATATTTTTCTAAAAGTAATCGTTTTCAAAAAATGAATAAATAAATAATATTTAGGTATAAATTATTATTGATGATGAAAATATTTTTTATCGATTAATTATCTCGAGCGACACAAGCGATCATTTTATAAGAAAATATTTTTCGAATCATTCTTTTTCTGTGAAACAAATGGAGCCTTATTCCACCTCACCATTCGAGTCCAAATAGCACAAACACAATATTCCACGTCAACATTCTAGACATACTTCTATAACAAGGACCAAGATGAACCCAAACAAAAAAATCATAGTTCAAGGACTCAATTGATCAAAAAATATTTAGCCATGGATTGAACATTGCCGCGAAAATTCGACGAGTAATAGTGCCGCGGTCCCTTCCATATATATCGGACAAATTCATTCCGTTTTTACATTATACTAGATTAATTAGACTAATACTTGCGCAGTATAATATGAATCAATATAGATATGCTTGAATGAAAATTGAGTCAACAGACTGAGAAGAATGATGTGATTGTACCTTTGGTACTCCAATTTTTTTGTTTCATTATGCAAATTTAATCGCATCCTTAGAATTGTGGGCCGTGTATATTTATATGGTTAACATAAGATTGCTTAAGGGTCCATTTGTTTGAAAGAAAATCGTATTCGAAAAATTATTTTCCAACTTTTTTATGTTTGGATAATGAAAAACTAAAAAATATTTTTCATGGATTCAAAACAATAAGCTTGGTTTCGAGAAAAATGACTACCCCTTCTAGTGAGAAAGGAATCACACTACCATTTTCTTTAAAAATGATTTTTATAAAAAATATTTCTTTTATCATAAAGTTGTCAATAAAAACTAGCATACCCTTGTACAAAAGATAGGGATACCTTCATCTTTTTGGACAGGTTGGTCCGGAACCATTTCATGCTTGTTCTAGGTAAGGAGACGATCTCCGTAAAACATAGAAAGCTACACAAGCAGTTGATCTGCAAAGTGTATGTATACCTTTGATTGGCAGTTCTACATTCAATTGTTCGCCATGAAACAAAACTTCAAAGAGCGAAATGAGAAGCATATCGATCCAAAGATTCTAAAATGAGTAAAGAGCATGCCCCCAATTGCAAGACCAACCTACGTAAGCCGAAGGAATGGAGCGAAGACTACACGTACCGTTCGGATGAAGATGGTTCAATGCCATCGCCACAAAAAAAGATATGCAACGATCTCTGATTTTTGCTCTTGGAAAAAAGGCAGGAACGAAACTCAATAGTCTATACTGCAAAATTCAGGTGACTCTGATTATGCCAACCGGTATGACAGCCGTTTTCGCAACGATGCAAGGGGAAAAAAAAGAGGAATTGGGCGATACAGATGGGAACAAGACTAAATTGCAGAAACAGTCACTGAGGAAAACATTTTTTGAGTACACTGGAACATCTACTGTACCGAGACCGAGATCGAGAGCTAAGATAGTCCAGCTCTCAATAAGAGGACCGTCTTCCGTGGACCATCGAATCTCTTGCTGAAGATGCTGCCACAACTTAGCCCCGAAAGTTTTTGGTAATGTCACATCTATGGTGATTGGTGACCCCGAGATGTAGCTGGACATCACAACTTACTTCGTATATTCTGAAGAGGAAGTTTTCCTGGTTTGCTATCTCCAGTCGAGCTTTTGAATATGTCGGTGTCTGATATAAATTTGGCAAACCGAGAGCCCTTCCCTTCTTTCATGTTATCTTGCGGTACTGAATGAGGCAAACCAGGGTGCGGTTTGGGAGCTAGTGACGGCATCAAAGCCCAAATGGAAGAAATCTCTGCATTTGGCCGATCAAGATCTTGCAAGACCATGGGATCCCGCATGTCTGTTCGGTTAAGAAAGTGAAATTTGACAAGCATTTTCCTTCCGTCAGCATATGCAACAGATTCTTCGGAAAATAATAAAAACTCGACTCCCACCAAACAGAAGAGGCCTTAGCACAGGTCCAAATCACAAATTTTTATGCAAGCCTACTTATTATACCAGCTTTAGCCTTTTTCTTTACAAATTATCATGATAACGTGAATCATACTTCAAGATTTATCCGTCCTGCTACTGTATTAAAGCTATACTGCAAAGAGCGCCAGTAAGAGGCATGTTATAGCAACAATATCAAGAAAAGTTACCTTGTGAAAACTTGAAGATTGGAGCCAAAGCCGCACAAGGAATGCTGAAGTTCAAGTGTGGTATGACCGTGCCTCCACCATGTCTCGCATTGCTACATGAACATTTGTCTCGTTAAGTATTATTACTCAACATTCAAAGATCTAGTAGCCTAACTAGCAGAGCTAGCTGAACTCACATCTGAAAATGATGTAAAAACATACGACAAAAAAAAATAGAGATGATCACACACAAGTTTGATAATGATTTGCACCTTGGATCCTAACATCCCTTTCTCTGCCAGGGGTAACATCACAACCAACTAAACATATGTCAGAATTGAGTCATGCAATATCTGCCTAGATGTGACCATGAAAACTAATGTCCCAAACCAAGTCCTTTCCTAAGCCAAGTCCACACGTGCTCAGACTAGCAATTTTTGTAAAATAGCACCCTAATGCACACATGCTCTTAGATATTGCCAGACCCAAACTTCTATGAAGAATTTGAAAGGGGGAAACATCAATGAACTGCAATGCTAACAACTAAGACCAGCAGGATGTACAACTATTGTTTCAAAGTTCAGAGTAATCCATCAAATGATCATTATTTCTTTGTTGCTATACCTTGTAATAAGTCCGATCATACAACCATCAAAATTGACAACCAAACCGCCACTAGCACCTGGATGAACAGCAGCAGTTGTTTCGAGCATTGCTGGGATGTCTCCTGCATCTTCCCTTATCACTGAGAGAGAGGAGCACGACCGCTTTGCTTTGACTACTTTTGCCACCACACCAACAGATACAGATGGGAACAAGCCTGATATAGACATTTGAAACAAGCAAAACAATCCAGTGTCAAAATGAAAAGGTAGAAAACTATATATTTCAAAAAGAGATACACAACCAATGATGAACAATCACATTTAAGGCAATCTCATTCTGTGTTTCTTTATCTACTGTCTTTTGGAGACAGGCACCCTGGAACTGTGCATGATGTAACAATTATTTAATCAAAGCACGCTACATCTGAAACTCCAGACTGTAAGGGCCCGTTAGGCAACGTGCCAAACAGTGAAAATTTCTGTTCTTTTGTTCTCAGAAATAGTTTGGGAACAGAAATGCGTTTGGTAAACTTTTTGTTCCCTGGCACATTTTTGCAAAAATTTGTGCCGAGAAAGGGTTTTGGACGAGAAACAAGAAGTAAAAAAAAGTTGCTTCTTGTTTCTCGGCACAATTTTGAGAATCAGTTTTTTTTTTTTTTTCTTTTTTTTCTTTTCTTATTTTTGTGTTGTTCTTCCCAATTGGGCCGGGCCGGTCAGCTGGCCGGCCTGACCCACAGCCCAGGCCGGCGAGGCGTCACGACCCTCGCCGAGGTGCCGGCGGAGGCGAGGGTAGCCTCGCTCGCCGAGGGCGAGGTGGACCCTCGCCGCGGACAGGCGGCGGCGGCCTCACGCCCGGCCGGGCGAGGCTCGAGCCTCGCCCCGGTCGGTCGCGGCGAGGTCGGCCTCGCCCGGCTGGCAAGACTCGGCCTCGCCCGGATCGGCGAGGCCGAGCCTCGCCGTCGCGACGGCCAGGCGGCCGCCTCGCCGTGGGTCGCGACGGCGAGGCTCGGCCTCGCTAGATCTAGGCGAGGCCGAGCCTCGCCGTCTGGGCGAGGCCGACCTCGCCGTCGCGGCCGGCGGCGAGGCTCGGCCTCGCCCAGGCGGCGAGGGTCCAGTGACGCCCTCGCCGCCGGTGAGGCGACCCCGCCCTCCCGCCGGCGGCCGGCGAGGGCCGTGACGCCCGCCGCCCGGGCCGTGGCCGGCGTCGGCCGCCGGTCACGGCCGCACGACCGGCCATGGCCAAAGAAGAAAATGGGTAGAAAGAAAAAAAAAATTAAACAATTCAAAATATTATTAAAATATTATTTGGGAACAGAAATTTTGTGTAGTTACCAAACGCATTTCTGTTCTTTTCTACTCTAGGAATAGAAATTTTGGACAGTTTATCAAACGCCTTAAAATACTCAGAAATTGTTTCCGGGCACAGAATAAAAAAAAATCATTTCTGTTCAGAAATAGTTCCCGGGCACAGAATGGTATTCATGCGCACCCTAACTAGATCAAGAAAACTTTGTAGGATGAGGAACTTTTACACAGAAAGAAAATTAATATCTACAGCCCAGAGGAATTTGAGTTGCTAATAATTAGAAGTCGACAATGGTAATTCTCACCATTTTTCAGGAGGGCGGGTAGCGGAGCCAATTTTTGTTGTAAAGCCATAGCAAAGAAATCATTCACAGATTCATATAATACTAATGACAGGCCAATAACAATCCAGAAGGGTCATTTAATGAGAGCATGGAGAGCAAGAAGAGATACCATGCGCAAGATGACTTCCAAGTTCCGACATGCCCAAAAAACCGAGCAAGTTACTAATTAAAAATTTAAAGTGCAGAAACAGAAGAGATAACTGAGAAAATGTACGTACCACATCTTGGTCCGAATAAACCATGTCCGATGACATATGCCTTTGATCCTAAAGGCGGGGATGCAGAATCCATAATAACAGGGGACAGCTGATCTGGAGCATGGACAAGCTGTAATAGGGCAACATCTAGAGGCCCTTTACTAATATACACTACTTTAGCATCACACCAAATCCAAGGTCTAGTATGATCCAGGCGAACGCGTATATTCTTATGACCACTGTAAGGTGAACTTGAGCTGTACTTTGCAAATTTATCTTCTGTGAAACACTCTCCAAATCCTGATATACTAGGCCCCATATCCTCGCTCTCCTGCTTTTCAATGCCACCACTTGGCCTAGGACGACCTGATTTTATTCCGTTCTCTTTACTACTAACAGTTGCCTTCCCAAACCTCCACGGTTCCAACAAGTGAGCATTGGTCATTATGAGGCCTTCACTATTCAGTAAAACGCCAGAAGCCCATGCAGCATCATTAACCGTAACAAGACAAACAGAAGCCATTGCTTTCTCAAGTGTTGCTGAGGAATGGCAAGAAGGATCCTCAGCAATGGAATTCACGGGCCCATTCAGGTCGCTGTTATAGATAAATGCCTTCCCCTGATTGTTTGGATTTCCCAGGTTATGATGGTTCCCCAATCCAGCCTTCTTAGGCTCCTCTGGAAGCACATCTGCGCAAGCAGTTGCAATGGCTTCCCATGGAACCAAAAGCTGTTAACAAGGCTAGTATTTTGCATGATGCATCAACTGCAAGACTGTTCAGGAATTGGAAAAGAGGAACGAATATATATTTTATCAATTTACCTGAACTTCTGCACCACTAGCTTTTTGCCTTAATGGTCTTATGAGAATACCAATTAGATCCGCGTTCTTGTCAAGAACAGGACCACCTTCCATGCCTGATAAATTGTAATCATAGTGGTGTCTGAGTCTAATGAGAATGAATAATAATGTTTAATTCGAACTAAAGAAATGCTCGCACCAGGAAGACACCGAATGTCAGCCATCAGCAATGATCTGTTGGGTGAACCAGGTGGATAGATGTTGGCAATAGTTCCCACTGAGATACTGCACAAAAACCTAAAGATAAGATCTACAAATAACGCAACTTCAAAGAATTATAGGAGTCAAATTAAGCAGTAGAGATTTCAAAAGTTCAAATTATTTCTTTTGATATGCAGAGATCCATGCGGTCTGGATTGCCATACATAGAATAGACTAAATGAAGGAAAGAATTCCAACATCTGCTATTATTAAGCCTATATAAATCTTGAAGATAGAATAAGCTCTCTTTGCCAAGGTAGAAGGATTAAACTATCAATTATATGTATCGTTGAATTATAACAATATCATGCTGAATTGCCTTTAAACTATCAATTATATGTATTGCCGAATTATCAATTATAAAGATAGCCACGTATCTTTATTAAAAAAACAAAAGAACGACAGAATAAGCCAGGTGTTTTCTGGTGATGCCAAGCCAATAAAACAATGACAGCGAATTGATACAGTCTTCATGATGAAAAGTATATGACTCACCTTTTTTAACAGAAAACACCCTATTTATTAAATATCGCATTATTTTTGGCTTGTTACAATGATAGAAGCATATAAAACACCCTTTTTTTTGACAAGGTAGATAACGAATATCAAAGTTGAAAAGTATGTGATGTTAGAAGAGAAATTGCCCTCTCAGAGATTTCAAGGCCTTGATTCACTACAAATAAAACAATGACAGCGAATTGATACAGTAATCATGTGGCGGCTAACATCATCACAAGTCGCAGTAAAGATCCAAACAAAGATTCTCCAGGAAAATAGACAAACATTATGTGAGATTTAAGGAAATCATTCCGAAATATCACCTGTTGATGAAGTGAACGGGTGAAAGGATACCAAATGGAGAACCTGCTGCTAAAAGAAACTCCCCTCTCTTAATTGAAGGCGATACAGCTATGTTTGGCAAATTCTAGTAACATGAAAACATATATCATTGTCACTTTTATAGAGCTGGTAATAGCAAGGTCAGAAGAACAATGGGTCGGAACTCATACCATCCCTTGAAAGATCTGGCGATAGCATGGTAATAAAAACTAACCTCGGGAAATAGGGGAACCCCAAGTACAGCAAATTTAGTGAGTGACTTGCCCATAAGACTTGGATTTGCTGACTCCTCAAGTGCCATAGGCCTTTGGCTCTATATTAAATGTGTTTTAAATCTCAATCAGATAGGTATAGCTAAATGTCAAATTTGCAGAATTTATAGAACTTCAACATGTAATTTAGGTTATACTCTGGATATGAAACGGATGGTCTATTGATACATGATCTCACTTAATTTCTCTCTAATTCCCAATATACAACTATCACAAACCACATGTCTGCTCAAATACACAACCACCTCAAACGACAGAACCATCAGAAAAGAGAAGTCTTGTTCTCCTTCTATTTCTGCCTAAGGGACAGGAAAAAGCAAAGTAACTGGCTTTCAAATTCTTTCCATAGTTTTTAAGCATCCAATTGTGCTGCTTCTACAATGAATTGATTTTACAAATCAGCACGACTGCTATCACAACCTGAGAACTCTTAGAGAATGCAACAATTTAGTATAGGTTCCAAAAGAAGACCTCACAAAAATCTCTTGAAAGTAGACAGTCAGCGATAGTCACATCCCTTTGAGAAGAAGTTGGCAAACGTTCACATTTCATGGCTTCCAAATGTCAATGACTTCATCAAAGCACATCTTAGACAATGCCAAACAAGTTCAAAACCAATTGACACATTTGCCAGAGAAAATTGTCAGCTTTAAGTGTACATTGAAGGCATCAAGGGGACTCTCCTGCCTTGTGGCACACGCCAGTTGAACAAAGTCGTAGATGAGTTGTCTACTACTTAACCTTGTGGTGGATGCCATATAGACACCTCATGTGCACAACGAGGTGAAAGCATTGACAGCTGTGCCAGCATCACGTCTTGTAGAAGAGGCCAGGTGGGCTAAGTCATGGTTAACCATCATGCTGTTGGCTATGGATGTCCTAATGCACAAGTAATAAGATCTTGCCTCCACAAACAGGCATCAGCTAAGCTTTTTGATCATGGTAAGTACTTAATCCGAGCATATACTATTTTCGATATAATAAGTATCTAACCCTGTAATTCCACTAGTAAGAAACCGACGACAAGATGCTTCAGGAAGAAAGCACCTGAATCCCCGTAAAGTTTTGTGCACTGCTGTCGATAGATGCCAGAGACCAACCAATTTCCCAACCATGACCCACCAAGCCAGAGGAAGCTTCAACTAGCGACTGCAATGCAAGGGAGGAGCCAGGTACATCAACCTGCACAATAGCAGATTATGCCCTTATCATGCCTGTTGGTATGCGATAACAAATAGTAAACCAATCAAGGCAGGCGATAACAGAAATGATAGATAAGTCACACAGATCGCCCATTGAAAGTGACCAAAAGCATCAACGTGACCAAACGAGTAGCCTTGATGAAGTGAAAGGCAAAGTCCTCCAGTTGTCTAGAATTTTCTTTAATAATCAAAATATGTTTCCTCAACAGTCCATATAAATTCAAAGTGAGGAACTTTCGATTCAGTACAAGTAACCTAATTTGTCAAAAAAGAGCTCTCATTTCAAGCTTTCATTAGATTCTTGACAACACAGAAAATTACTTCCCAGCAAGTTTCTTCAGTTTCCAATTAAGAACATTAGTAGATTAGGTACCTACCAACGTTAAAAGCTGGGCACTTCGCCAACTAGGGACTTCTCTATCCAGTCCTTCAGTGTCTTCTGCCCTCATGGTGTTCTTCAATAAGTTAGACATCATCAAATTCAGGACTAAGCATCGATTTCAAAGAAACATAATGAAATCTACAGAAGAAACATGAAAAATAGTCCAGCACTACCTCCACCAAAATGTCGATCTGAGCACCAGAAATCAACTCAGGCTGGCCCTGCAGTAGAGAACAAAAGTTTAGGTTTGGAAGTCATCCAATCTGAAATTAAGCAACCGTTAGAACAGAAATGGGTGTGTTTGGTTGCAGAGAATATTTCTGTTTTCAGACAACTGCTCAGAAAACATGTTCTGCGACCAGTGGCCTTAATCAAATTCTCTGAAGGCTCAAAATAGAATTATCATAAAAATGAAAACCAAAAAAGCAATTTTCAAAATGTTTCAATTGAAGGGAGAGAAAACAGGATAATCCCCGAGGATTCTCATGTTAATACAAATGCAATAACAACAAAAGCGACTTTATGCCAAATACACAGTCCATCGAATGTAAAACAATGTAAAACGGAAAATGGAGAATTTAACACAGTAAGTTAATAACTAAAACATTTCTCAAGAACCAAACGCACCCCACATGATATTCTCAACCTTCGAATTGTTCTCCCTGTGCCACAATGATAGAAAAGGCTCGACCACTGACGCGACGGTGACAACCAATGCTCCGCTCCAATTATCGTTGCCAAGAACTCGACTCGCCAATCCAGAGCCGTAAAGAACCTTGGGCACCAACATACCCGAAGCCGACAGCGTTGTTATCCCAGACCTATGCACATAAAGACCCATATCAAACTCTCTCATGCCATGATTACATCAACTGAACTACAAATTGAGAGACTCAAGAACAGAAAAAAAACGGAGAAAGTTCACAAATTCACTCACTGGTATTGATGGAAAGCATGGTTCCGCATCTTCAGGCCCTTTGGGTCCTGAAATCGAACGAGCAGATTGAACCATGTAAGAGCAGCTCCAACTTACATTAAACCAATCGTGGGTACCGAAGAAATGAAACGAAACAGGCATTGACTGAGAGAGATTTGCAGCCAAGAACAGAGAGAGAGACTCACAGGGCCTTGAACTCGGACCATGACGGAAATTTCCCGGGCAACTTGGACGATTTCCGGCAAACCCATTTCAAGAAACCGGGATCCGACGTTGCCTTCGCAAGAACTCGGTCCGAGGTTTCCTTGTTCTCCTCTCGCACGAGCGCGAGGTCGCCGTCAACTTCTTCTTGCTCCGCCCATTGCTTCGACAGCGAGTACGGATGGATTGCTTCTGTTGCGTAGAAGCTCGCTTGTCGAGAAGACTGATAAACAATTTCGATAGATATTGTTCTGACTATTTTATATTTGAGCCCTTTGGATTTGATTTTAAAACTGTTGTTTTCTTCTAAAAATTTCAAAAAGATAACTTTTTTAAGATTTAAAAAAAGTCGACCAAAAAAAAAGATTTAAAATTTTTTTTGAATTAGATGCTAATTTATTCTTGGGAAAATTCCAATTGGGCAGCGCAGGTCAGCACTTTCAAAGAGGGCAGAAGTGAATATAGTGTCGAATAAGAGCGCAGAAGTGCCCAATTAGTCTCAAATAGGGGCCCGAAGTGCTCAATTCACCTCACGTAAGGGCCTGGGTTCGCCGGCCGGCGAGCACAGTTACTTTCCGGTAATCGGAACAGTAAATTTCGTCTCCGTTTTTTTTTTTTTCCTTTCTCTGTTTTTTTTTTCTTCTCTTCCCTCCGCCGGCCATAGCTGGGGCCGGTGGAGGCCGCCCTCGCCCGCCCAGTCGAGGACCGCCCACACCGGCGTCGGGCGGGCGAGGGCGACCCTCGCCGCCCGGCCCGGTCGAGGCGCCTCACCGGCTCGGCGTCGGGCAAGGGCGAGGGTTGCCCTCACCGGATTTGGCGAGGGTCGCCCTAGCCCGCCCGACGCCGGCGTGGGCATGGGCGGCCCTCGACTTGGAGGGCGAGGGCGGCCTCCGCCTGAGGCCAACGACCTCCGCCGGCCCCGGCTATGGCCGACGGAGGGAAGAGAAGAAAGAAGAAAAAAAAATAGAGAAAGGAAAAAAAAAAAATGAAGACGAAATTTACTGTTCCGATTGCCGGAACAGTAACTGTGCTCGTCGGCCGGCGAGATTTGACCAGCCGGCGAACCCAGGCCCTTACCTAAGACGAATTGAGCACTTCGGACCCCTATTTAAGACTAATTGGGCACTTCATGCGCTTATTTGACACCATGTTCACTTTGGATCCTCTTTTGAGAAAAGAACCCCACTTGGGGTCCTTAATTGAAATTTTCCCTTTATTCTTTTATATTGATATATCGAAATGGTTTTAAATATTCTAAATCGGATAAAATATAAATTATGCAACCCGTAAGATTTGAAATAAAAAAAACGGACCAGAAAAGTTTTATCAATAAAGAAAATATTTAGTGATTTGTTACCAATAAAATATTATCAATTGCATTGTCTCTACAACAATGCGACAAATGTAAAGTGAAGTAGGGGAGAGCGGATAGATTCCTTACAGGTTCCATCTTGAACTATTTTTAGTTAAACAAAATGAAAATGAACGCAACAATACTAAATAAGCTTGTCATTCATCAAAGAAAATACAAAAGACTAGTTTTCCTAGCATTACGGTTCAAATAAATATAATTAAAATGAGAAGTTATCGCATTCCGTAAATCAATACTAGGGGTGAGCGGTTCCATATTCCGTACAAGTTCCGTCTGGAACCTACCCATGATAGTAGGTTCTTCATTTTTTGGAACCTAAAACCTACCATATCATAAGTTCAAGGGTCGATTCCAAGATTCTACCTATATTATTAATTGAATAAATATAGTGAATTATCACATTTAATAACCACCACTTACTGCTCTGATTCACTGACCATAACGTATATTTAGACACACGAAAAATATGAAATATTAATAAGTCATAAAATGAAAGCTTTAACTAATTATTCCAGATTATGCACTTATCATCTAACGCCATGAAATACCGTAGAATCACGAAAAAATATAGACCAAGATAAAACACAAAAAACTTATTTAGGTTTCATGTTCCAAGTTCTGGGTTCCACCTACCTAGAACCTGAAACCTACCCATCGAAACAAATTCCCCAATTTTTGAAACCTGGAACCTACCTCGCACATCTTAAAACTTGGAACCTATAAGTTTCCGCCGATCAAGTTCTTAAGTTCCATGTTCTACCATAAACTATGCTCTCCCCTAAAGTGAAGTGAGTTTATACGTCTTCTACTAGATGAATTAACTCCATTATTCGGCCAAAAAAAGAGAATTTACTCCATCATATTGTCAGTTAAAAGTGAACTTAAGCACGTCTTACTTGCTTTGTTTGTAGGTGTAATAACATAAGTAGTCCATAAACTTTCACCCGATATGCAATGTAACTTTTAATATGTTTAATATGGCCCCTGAACTTTAACTCAATATGTAATGTGGTCCCTAAAATTTTAATTTCTTCAATATGACCCCTAAACTTTTGGTATATGTTCAATGTAGTCCCATAAGATTTGAAATAAAAAAACGGAAATTTCTCAAGTTTGCATCTATTGAAGGTACATATTTTATACTTTTAACCGAACGATTTGAAGGTAGATCATCACAAAAATCAGATTGTCTTTTTTAATACAAACAGTCTTATACATTCACAACAATATGTAATTGTGGATTTTTCAATAACAATCTCTTTCAACCTCTCCTAAATAATTTTGATCCATTACTTCTCTTGAGGTTATATATACAGATAGTATACATACTTTATGTAATGCCCTTTTTCTCATTTCGTCAATTTAATCCTGAAATAAAATATCCTTTTGCCTTCATATGATACTGATATTTATATATAAATGCCCTTTTTTTCTCGTTTCATCAATTTAAATCTCAAATGAAATATCTTTTTTGCCTTCATATGATACTGATACTTTTTTTTCTGGCTAATGTCTAGGACAATCCAATGAAACAAAAATCATATTCTAATTTTCAAAATTCTCTCAAGTGACCTTTTCAACTTAGTACTCGCACTCATTTTTCACTTTACTATGTACTTATGAATCATGTCAACTTAATGACATTATTTATTTCCAGCAATGCTAATTTTATTTAATTGTCAATCATTTTCAGACGTGGCACCACATGAATAGAAAAGTTAGGAAAAGAAAAACTAGTCACATGGACTTTTTGTCTATGGAAAACTAACGTGGTCGATGGAGAGCTGTGCATCGGATACAAGTTTTTAGGCTTGATGTAACAATACCATCTTTCGACACGTGTCATGCGGTATAGCTTCTCTCTCGAGTTTTATACTTGTTTTTTTTTTCAATGTTGATACCGTTAAAAATCTCAAAATAGTACCATGCGGCACGTTTACTCCTAATTAATTTTTGTCTCACAAAAAAATTTATATCAGTATCATGACACATTTACCCCAAATATATTTTAATCCTAAAAATAAAATAAAAAACGTAAATCGATACCTCTGTCCAAATTTTACCTTCCGTAACATTCCTTCCAACATCCTGCTAAAATGAATATGTGCTAACACACGCGGTAGGCAGCTGCAAGATGAATCTGACCTGGAAAATGACGAATGCAATGTGTACGGGACAGAGGTATATGTTTTGGATTTTGGAAGAAAAGTTCGGGGTAAATATTATGGGTACACATTTGAAATTTTTTACGAGATGAAAATTAATTTTGAATAAATATGTTTTGGGTATGGGTTTGAGATCTTAGAGTTAATACCATGAAAACCTCAAATCGGTATATTTATAACAAATTTATCCCAAACTAATTTTCTAGACTACTAAAAACCCCAATCTGATACATTATGATAAATTTACCCAAAAATAATATTTTAAAATTTCAAATTGGTATATTTGTGATAAATTTACCATTTGTTAGTCTCCGTTAAATTGGATTAATACAACAAAAAATTACAAATTGATATGCATGTGACAAACGGAGGGTAAAACATAAAACCGATATATTACAGTAAAATTTAACGAAAATAAATAGAAAAAAAATTGAGACTTTTAGTGATCAAAAAATTAATTTAAGATAAATTTATCATAAGTGTATCAATTTAAATTTTGCGAGGTCTTGACCCGAGATTTTATTACGCCATGTACGAAGTTGGTAGCGATGGTCAAGGCTCTGCTTCGTCTTCTGTGAGCTTTTCGGCTTTGATCTCTGCGGGGGTGGGAGAGAGAGAGAGAGAGAGAGAGAGCGAGAGAGAGCGTCTCTCGTTCTCTTCTCCGTCAGCTCCTCCATCCGACTACGAACAATGCGAACTCGAAAACGCCCTCGCAAACCTTCGGACGGCGACGTCGCGCGCCGCGACGGCACGACCCACCATGGGGAACCGCCTCAGGATGATCATGGTAACTTCCTCGGAGTCCTGTCGACCCGCAAACCCCGACAATAGGCGCCATTTCTTTCTCATGCAGTTGCTTCGTTTCGCCAGATTTTTTTGCTTTCATATTGATGGGGTTTGATGAATGTTTCCTTCTTTGTTTGTTTCTTTCCCCCCTCTGCTTTTCCTCGCGGTCTCTAGAATTTCATCGGAGCTCTTCGTCCCGTGACTTGGACAAGGACGGGTATGAGTATATTATCTGTCTCTCTTTTTTAGGCCTTGTCTGCATGTGTTGGTGAGCTTTGTGTGTTAACTTTGTTTGGTGTTGGGTTTGTCATAGGATCAGAATCTTTCGCTCAGGCTACGAAACTTGTGAATATCTCAGGCAAAACTCTTGATTCCGAGTTGAGTTGTTCAGACTACATTCATGGAACTAGGAACTCTGCATTGTAATGTCAGGTTTCTGAAATTTGTGTCCGTGTGTGCTTTGTGGTTTAGTTAGAACTGGATAAATTTGAGCATTTTATTTATATGTGCTAGAATGCGGGTTGGACTGCATAATTCCTGTTTACTCCACAGAAGTGACGGAATCACGTTGGAACTTCTGTTTGGTCAACGGGCCGCATCATTCACGATACATTCTGGAATGGTTGCTTAGCAATAGGCAGAGTCATTTTTAATAAGATGGATTTTCCATGAACCAGACTCTATGAATTGAGACAGCAACCCTTGATAGACGAGTAAAATTTTTTGCCTTCAATTATTTCCTATTACATCAGTTTGGAGGACAGGGATCTAAGCAGTGTTGAGCTGGTGGTTACACAATATGCTTTCCTTCATCATCTACAACTACCCATCTGTTTTGAACATCTGTTTGGATTATAACTCGAGTGTGTGAAACTGCTTCGTGGTTTTTTTTTTCCTTTCGGTACTGCTTCGTTATTTACTTTCCAATTAATCTCGTGTGCAATTTTGGCAATGCCAGTGATCCAAAATCTTTAGCTAGAAAGATCAAAACATTTAGGTCAGGTGCTGGATTTTGCGCCCCAGGTCATGTCATTTTGCGATGCAGGGATAATAAACGCAACATGGCTACATAAGCTTTCATCTACATTCCTTGCAAACATTTTTGTATCCCTAGCGTTACACAGTTTCTTGTAACTGTAGTGCAAGTGCTATTTGAAGCCAAAGCTAGGGGCTTAGTTTATATGTTACTTTTAATGTATACTTCCCAATCGTAATCTCGTTTGGTACAGCTTCCGCACAGCAATTACAACTGGGAAAAGCGGTGTTGTAGTTTCTGTAAGGTGCTTGGCAAAATCACTACAACTGCAGCACCCTCAAAGTGCAACGACTTGTAGCAGCTCTCAGGAAACTGCCTCACCTAGTTTTGAAGTGCTGCGACAATATATTGCCAAGCACACAAGTTACACCACTTCATAGCACAACCGTAACATTGCTACAACTATAACAACCAGACTCTAAATGGCATGATATTGTTCTGTTCAGATAATTGTAGGAGGAGCATCTCCCCCTCGACTAAGTATGTAATAGGAGCTGCAGCTGCAGCAATAATGACAACCACCGAGCCTTTTTCTTTATGTTGGGTCGGCCATTAGTTTGATTCCAGAAACAAAATTATGCAATAGCATCTTCAAAATATGGAAAAAAAAATTGCTGCATTTGAAAATATTTCTTAGAATAGAAAAACAGCCATTACTTTCTTTTAAGGCATCCTTTACCGGATCCATTCACCAAGAAAATTATTCTTTATGAGCATCTTGTATGGGGAAATCTGTTTGTTGATGATTTATTGGTACAATAGCCATGTTATATAATAGCACTGGGCAATATGGGTTTCGGAAACTCTTAACTTTCAACTAAATTATTGATGGCACACTGTGATTTCTGATAGCTGGTCATCTGACAATATGCTGACTGATTGAGTTCTCTTCAGTTATGTTCAGGTGGAATTGGCTGAAATAAGGGAAAAACTGCAATGCCCGATATGTCTAGGTGAGAATGTGGGGCATAAATGCATTAGATGCTTAAAATCCATTTTTTTGATCTAATTTGGCAATTCCATTTCAAATTGATGAATCTATTGAGTAGACAGTTGTGATTAGCCATCACAAACTGCCTGTCTACATGAATACGTTCAAGTCCCAAAATCTCTTCGAAGGTTCTATTGTCAAGTAGTTGGATATGACTGACAAAGAACTACCATTTCTGGCATGAATTATGTAAACACTTGCTTTATTCTCGAGAAACTCTGGTACTATAGATACTTGTGGCAAAAGTTAGAAACGAAAGAACTTTGATTAGATGATAAGGTCCTATTCAAATAGGCAGTAGGTTTAAATTTAGTTTTTACTTCATGTGCGACCTCTATGTAGGTTTATTATTCTTTAGAGGGACAAGTGCTTGGACATTTGGCTAGATGAACAGTCAAACATGGTATCATGGGAACTTTTATTTTCAAAATGGAAATCAATAAGTGATCAGATGGCCATACTTGTGAGTTCTAGATACTGCAGTGGCAGTCTCTTGTCTTCGTGAGTTTAACTGTGAATGAAGGATAAAAACTTATAAACCTTTTTTATACCACTTTTTTTGCTCATTAAGTTTATGCATGAGCCTCAATTTATAGGAGAATATCATGATTTCTTTTTCTGCTCTAGGAATCATACGGAATACAAGGGCAGTAAAGGAATGCTTGCACCGTTTCTGCCAAGAATGCATTGCCAAATATATGCTGCTGGGGTGTGCTGTACACAATCCGCTTACTTTCGACTCCTTATAAACATCATAATTTTCTCTTCAGTTGGAGATCATCGTGAACTCCTTGTTTGAACAATCTTTTAATTTATTCAAATTAATTAGTGACATTCCTCATTCAGGGGTAATGAATGCCCCGCTTGCCACGAGCATTGTGGCAGTGATGCTCTCCGTGCTGATCCAAGATATGATGCTCTGATAGAAGCATTTTATCCTGATGTTGTCAAGTCTAAGGTATATTTTGTTTAATATGTTGCACCAGTGCTGTGATATATTCGACAACTCCTACTGCTGGCGTTGACTGTTGAAGCTAATCATGAAACATCTTGTTCAGGAATTTGCTTTTCATGTTATTGTTGCTGAAGACTTGACTCGCAATTCTTCTGAGAAGGCTACCAACACTGATGCCGATCATGTTGCCTCGCTTCACAACACGTTTGTTCCTGCCCCAATTCCTTTGGCAGAGCATAGTAATAATTCATCGATACTGACTTGTATTTGTGCACTTCGTCATTGTACTTACTGATATTTCTTTCGTTTTGACGGATCTAAATGTCAGTCTTCCATCAATTGGAGTCAATGTCAGCATGTCTGAACTCAGGCTTGAAGATGAAGCTATGGTTATCAGTACAACCATTGAACGTGCAATTGTTGCTGAACAGAATCAATCTGAAGAAGCTGTCGACATGGCTACTGGAGGTTTACCATCCCAGCACTCACTTGTTCTTTCATTACCCATAGTGCCAGAACAAGGTATTAAACCTGTCCTTTAATAACTTGTGACTTCCATGTTACTTACCAGCGTTCTTATCGGCATATGCTACGTCTTTTCCTTATTAGACTTGAGAGTTTCCCTCTCTGCTTCACCTTCTCCGCCGACTCAAGTGACTGGTCCAGTGTTAACTCCAGAAGGTGGGAACAGAGTAATGAATGAAGATGATCCTGCAACTATCGGTATTCAAAAATCTACTCCTGTCGATGAATCTGAAACTGTTGATGCTTCTACTCTTGGATCTAATCCTGTTGAGATGATTGATCCTGCCCCTAATCCTCTAGTTGATCTGATACCGACATTGCCTCTTGATCAACCACCAGCAACCTTCTGGATGCCACAATCAACACATCAGATCGATGTTGAAGCTGTGTTAGATCCGCCAATGATCCACACAGAGGATATCAGCATCTTCAGGACTAAGCTTGAGAGGGTTAAAACAATTTTACACTCCGAAGATGCAAGCTCTGTTAGTACTTCATCGGAGTCTGGATCGACGTCTATTATCACTGACGAGATAGTAAAGGCCAAGTGGTACGAATTTCTCGAACTCTCGAGGGGTGGCCATCTATCAATTGTCACTGACCCGTCAGTTGATGAGAAGGTTAAAACTCTGTTGAGCGAGCTGTGTGGCAGTAATATTTGCTTCACTGGGTCTCCTAGGTTTAGAAAACGCTGTGAAGAATTCTTGGCTCAATTTCTCAGTGGGGTTGATACTTATAAGCAGAATTGCGAGAAAATAGCCACATTGGCATTATGGGAGAAGAGACGTAGGCTTTCGCATGAGTCTGTTGAGAGTGTTGAGAAAACAGTAGAAAACCAAACTGCACAAGAATCTGTTAAAGCTGCTGAATCACTGGTAAAGGAAACAGATGATAGTAATGCTCCTGCTCAGACACAGGAAAGCAGATCTCCACCAGCAGCAAATACGGTTGATGACAGAGAGGAATTTGAGGAAATTCCAGAAACAGCTACTATGGATGCTGATATTCAGGGGGAGCTTCAGAAAGATAAAGGAGTCCAAATTGAACGGCCAAACTTTGAACAATTCCAAGGTCAGACCTCCCATGACGAAACCATTCTTTCTGTGTTGCTTGAAATTAAAGAACAACAATCTGCATTGAGAGAAGACATGCAGAACTCGAAGACAATTGTTGAAGAAATGATTCAGAATGTCAAGCTTCAAGTAGAACAGAATATGGCAACAATTGAGAAAGCAATTGGTCAATGCATGTCTAAGTTTGAGGATGCTGTTCAGAATTTGGAGTACTTTCAACTTGTTCGGGTCCCTTTTAAGCCATAGTTTTTCAGAATCTTTTTCTTGTTTTGTGTGTTAATTTTTTGAACTAAATGTTTATTTTGAACTTTTAGTTTGACTTGACTTGTTATGGCTGACTTTTTGGATATTATAATATTATGATAAAAATTTATTTGTGCTGTTGACAAAAAGGGAGAGAAAGTATGCGGATTTGTGATGCAGATTACTATGATCAGTTTCGAAATGCAGGTTAATGGAGCAAAGAAAGGTCACCGATTATATTATATGCTTAAAATATTTGACAAAATCTTTTTATTTGCGTGGAAAGTTTTGTCACCATAAAAAATGAAGAGATTGTTAAGAAAACTTCCTAATAGATTTTGATGTCGACAAAATTATCCATGAGTAAGTCTGACATATGTTTTTGAAGTATTCTAAGTCCAGGAAGTTTTATTCTGGAAGATCATGTTGAGGAAAACTCCTAATGAATTTTGAAGTTGACAAAACTTTCTATGATAATCTTGTGATTTTGACATGCATTCCATTCCAGGTGAATATATTCTGGAAGTTCAAAATAAAATATCAGACATTACAAGTACTCAGAACGAGAAGTTCAGACTCAGAAGTAGAAGTTCAGACTCTAAATGAAAAGTCAAATTTAGAATGAGAACTTCAGACCCTATGAGAAATAGGTTTATATCTTATTAAAAGAACCCCACTAATCTAAGTTCTGAAACAGACGCAGACACAGAAGTCTTTCAGACGCAGAAGCAAAACTCATTTAGAACGAAACATAAGAGCTAGTGATCAGGCATGGATTTCACAAAAGGAAAATTTTGATTTTTTCAATCTAAGGCTAAAATTGATTGACAATCAAATACTATGACAAGTATGCATTATAACGGATAAAGCTCTACTTATGGAAATCAAGATTCTAATTATATGGGCGACCAGAATCAACAGGATTCAGATTTCATCAACCAACGGCTACTCAATTCATTTTATACAAATCTGTCCAAGATGAATATTGGAAGATGATCCTCTGAATACTGTCCAACGGCTAGTTTGGAAGTGGAGGAGTATAAAAGGAGATCAACAGGGAGCAGAAGGTAGAGAACGAAATCAAGAATCAACAAGTCCAAAGTCTGAGTCTACTCCGATCCTTTCTTTTGTCTTTCTTTGAGCTAAACACTAAGATCTTGAGGGATACTTTATAATAGTGAGTGTGTTAGATAGAGAGTCATATCATACACAAGAGTACTGTCACTCAGAATTTGTAATTTCTCTTGATTACATAGTGAAATCCAGCTGGTAGGCTGTCAGCGTGGGAGAGTGGACGTAGGCTTGATCTAAGCCGAACCACTATAATCGTTTGTGTGCAGTTTTTCTTTCCCTAATCTCCTACTTTACATACTGCATACCAAGAGCACTGTCTGTATAAACTGTTTTTAATCTGAATTTTATTCAAACTCTACTGTGATTAATCATTTCCGCTATAAATTGATCAAAATTATTTAGATCACTTATTCATCCCCTCCTCTAGGACCAGACTTTACATGTATCAGAAGGAGAAGTTCAGGTTCTACACCGCAAAAGACAAAGATGAGATTTTGTACGTGGCAGTTGAAGAACTTCAGTTTATATACTAGAATCAAAAGATTCAAGATTTTTCAGAACAAATCATTCTGACTCAAGTTCTGAGCGCAAGGACTTTATCCAGACATTATCGCAAACTCAAAATAACGGCTAGTAATCTGGCTTGAATTTCACAAATGGAAAGTATTGATTGATTCGATCTTAAAAGATTATTTTGCAAGGAATATTTATGTCGTGAAATATCCTTGATTGATTGACAATCAACCCCATGACAAGTTTATTTCTAAATGGAGAAGCTCTATTTATGAAAACCAAAGTTCTAGTTGTATGGGCGACCAGATTCAGGGGGATTTTGACTTTGTCACTCAACGGCTACTCAATAATTTTTATACTGTCCAAAGTGAAAATTGGAAGATGATCCTCCAAAGACTGTCCAACGGCTAGTTTGGAAGTAAAGGAATATAAAAGGAGACAAATTGTCAGGGAGCAAAAGTAGAGAGATGATATCAAGAATCATCTATTCCAAAGTCAGAGCAAATTCCGACCAATGTAACTTGTCCTTCTTGAGCAAAACACTATAATATTGAGAGATCTATCGTAAGAGTGATTGAGTGAAATAGAGTGACCTATCTTTCACAAGAAAGTTATCACTCAGAATTTGTAATCTCTTGATTGATCATCTAGTGGAATTCAGTTAGTAGGCTGTCAGCGTGGGAGAGTGGACGTAGGCTTGATCTAAGTCGAACCACTATACGTCTTGTGTGCAGATTTTCTCATCCTTTAAAACTCTTTCTACTTATCACATTACATTGCACACTTGCTTTTAAAGTTTGTTTAAAATCTGAACGTTATTCAGACTTTGTTCTTGATTAATTATTTCCGTTTTAAATTGATCAAAAAGTACTCAAATCACCTATTTATCCCACTCCAGGTGATCCATGCTAGCCACCTCAGAGAGGTAAAAAGATAGAGTGAAGACCGCAAATGATAGTTTGCGAACTTTGTTTGACGAAGAAGCCAACCTCACTGCCCAAGAAAGGGATCTTGAGAAGCAACTCGCTGAAATCCAACATCGGAAGAAACTCGACGGGATGGACATAGCTCAATTGAATGAGCTTCTGAAGAAAGATCTTAATGATTATGAAGTATCGGTAAAGGAACAGGATCAATATAACAAAGAGGCAGTTAGGCAAATACATACCATGGGCCACCTGGTGCGCCAAAGTAGCTATCTGGAGCGTGATTTGTCTATTTTTGAGAGGGATGTGAAAAATTTGTTGAATGGTCTGTAACATACGGCACTTCTTACTGATGAAGTATTCTCTCTATCCCCACCTACCTTTTTTGCTCCTTCTATCTGACAGGCGATTTCTGAACACGTAGCCAATCGTGTCCTGTCACGAAATATCAAGTTGGTCTCTCGAGGGCAATCTCTATTTAAACCGTTTCTCCTTTTTGAAACACTTCACATTTCCATCTTCCCGCCTCCTAAGATTATCTCTTTAACCCGCTTCTTGAGCCATCTCCTTTGCTTTTAGCCTTTTCTCCTTCAGATTCCACATATGGCGGGAAGAACTCGATCTTCCATGAACTCCGTCACTTGTCCAAGCGTGTATTTCAGAATTATGAACATTACGGCCATCGTTGACTTTCATGAATGATGTCTTTAAAGGTGGTCAGTTGATTTTCGGTCCATGTCTCAAGTCAGTTGCTCCTCCGTTCGAGTTTGTCGAATGTTTCCCTCAACACGATGCCGAAGTTTCTCCCATCAATCGCAGCTTTATTTGTGACCATGTTTGGTCTAACCCAAGCTATCGATTCGGCTCCTTTTCAACCTTCTACGAATGATTCTTTCAACGGTATCTAAGGTTGAAATCTCAAATGTGGCCTAAATGGCAGCAAGCTAGAATTGACTCGGCTTTGGAATTTTGTTGCTTGCCTCTCAACTCTTTTGAGTTCAACCTTATCGATACTCTGCTATTTTCGGTCCCCCTTCAGCACATTGCTTCTTTCTTGTGCCGGAGCCAGTACCTATCACTCTGTTGGACGTGTGGACTCTCGCCGGACTGTGTCCTTTTGGTGAGCATTCTGAGACTAATGTTGTGAGATCCGGAATTATCGTAATTATATTTGTATGACATTCGGAAATTTCCATAACCGATAATAATACTTAGATTATGAAGCTCAGTATTAATTAGTTTAGAAATAGGGTGGACACGTAGAAATCTTAGTTAAATCGTAAATTTTGTGAGTTATGGGGAACGCCGAGGATGACTATCGCAAATGTAATCGTTCCGAGTTGGACGTGTTGAAAATACATAATCCTTTTGTCAAGAAGAAAATCACTAGTCAAACAATCAAGAGGGAATCCCCTCGGCTGTCATGAATATGTCACGGCCCTGAGAAATGGATCGTTCTCGAGGTTTTATGAATGAAGGACCATGACCAATCCATGACTGAGCGGGCGGACCTCGAGAATACTAAGTCCTAGGCTGCGTTTGGTCGTCTGGATTTTTACTAAGGATAGGATATGAAATCTAAGAGATTTGTTATATCCTATCTATTGGGGGTAAGTACAGCGCAAGTGCCATAACTTTTGTACGGAGGACACTTAAGTGGCATAACTTTTTTTTAGCTCACTTGAGTGCCATAACTTCCAAAAAAAAGATCACTTAAGTGCCACTTACGAGCTGGTCGTGAGGGCCCAAAACTGCGGCTTTTCTGGCCGAACAGTGACCTTCCCGACGAGACGAGCACCACCAGCTTGAAGAGAGGGTGTCGGTGAATCATTCCGTGGCCTCCGTTCGTCTCGAAATTTCCGTTTTAGCCTCCGTTGACGAAAGTAAAAATGCTTCGTAGTCGCACGATTTATCGAGCCGATTTGTGTGACTACGAAGCATTTTTTACCTTCGTTAACAGAGGCTAAAACGGAAATTTCGAGACGAACGGAGGCCATGGAATGATTCACCGACACCCCCTCTTCAAGCTGGTGGTGCTCGCCTCGCCGGGAAGGTCACCGTTCGATCGGAAAAGCCGCGGTTTCAGGCCCTCACGACTAGCTTGTCAGAGGGGTTGGTCGTGAGGGCCCGAAACCGCGGCTTTTCCAGCCAAACGGTGACCTTCCCGGCGAGGCGAGCACCACCAGCTTGAAGAGGGGGTGTCGGTGAATCATTCCATGGCCTCCGTTCATCTCAAAATTTCCGTTTTAGCCTCCGTTGACGAAGGTAAAAATGCTTTATAGTCACACAATTTATCGAACCGATTTGTGTGATTACGAAATATTTTTACCTTCGTAAACGGAGGCTAAAACGGAAATTTCGAGACGAACGGAGGCCATGGAATGATTCACCGACACCCCCTCTTCAAGCTGGTGGTACTCGCCTCGCCGGGAAGGTCACCGTTCGATTGGAAAAGCCGCGGTTTCACGACTAGCTTGTCAGAGGGGTTGGTCGTGAGGGCCCGAAACCGCGGCTTTTCCATCCAAACGGTGACCTTCCCGGTGAGGCGAGCACCACCAGCTTGAAGAGGGGGTGTCGGTGAATCATTCCATGGCCTCCGTTCGTCTCGAAATTTCCGTTTTAGCCTCCGTTGACGAAGGTAAAAATGCTTCGTAGTCACACAAATCGGCTCGATAAATGTGTGACTACGAAGCATTTTTACCTTCGTCAACGGAGGCTAAAACGGAAATTTCGAGACGAACGAAGGCCATGGAATGATTCACCGACACCCCCTCTTCAAGCTGGTGGTGCTCGCCTCACCGGGAAGGTCATGGTTCAACCGGAAAAGCCGCGGTTTCGGGCCCTCACGACCAGCTCGTAAGTGGCACTTAAGTGATCTTTTTTTTTAAGTTATGACACTCAAGTGAGCCAAAAAAAAGTTACGGCACTTAAGTGTCCTCCGTATAAAAGTTATGGTACTTGCACTGTACTTACCCCCTATCTATTGTTTGGTGAATCGTAGTAATAAAATCGGAGATTTTTACATTTTACCATGTCTATTATTTGCTATGAATATTATATTAATGTAAATGAACCTAAAAATTGCACAAACGGATATGATAAAAATCTCTCACGACACTTTTACCTACTTCATTTTTATTTGCTTATTTTTTTATTATATTTCCCTCTCTTTTTTAATTAATTCATTTTTTATTTCTTTTTCCCCTTCCATCATTCTCTAATAAAAATTTATTAAATAGTAAACTATACTAATATAGCTAAAATATTTAATTAATATAAATAATAAATGTATTTATTTATATATATGAAATTTATATCATAAGATAGGAAGTAATTTGAATATATAAATAAAAATAAGAATAAATAAAAACGAAATAATTCTTATGTTTTTTTTTATTTTGAATTTTTTATTAAAATTCAAATATTATTTATATTCATATTTTAGTTTAATTTTATTAATTTAACAAGTTTGTTATTCGAGAAAAATAACTTTTATATTATGGACATTAAAAATCATATCCACCCTTATCCCACCTCCTTCATAGGACAATTTTATCCGAGCTATATCCCTCATATATCCAACTTTATTCTATTTTGGGCAGGCACCAAACACGGGATAGGATAAAATATATCATATCCTGAATTTTATCCCGACTACCAAACGTAGCCCTAGAGTTTTCTTGATGTGTTCTAGAATATTCCTGGGGGCGGGCGATATTGTAATTGTATAACCCTGTAATAAATACTGCCAGTTGGTAGATAGAGAGATGCAATCTCCACCATTAGATTGATGAGGGATCTACGGATATGGTCGAGCCTATACTTGTATATAAAGGGGTCTTCTCCCCTCATTTGTACAACTCATTCTCAAGTAAAATACAATGCAAAGTTTGTCTCTCTAAGATTCTTGTATGTGAGTGAGGGTGGGAAAGCTGACTTGGGAAGAAATAACCTGTTTACCTTCCATACATCTTATACCATCTTTTGCAATGACTTCAGAATCAACCAAAGTCACTCCTCCAAGGATTAGGAAGAAGGGATCTGCATATCTTCATATTTCTAAGGAAGAAGAAATAGATGAAAACCTTGCCCCAATAATCAGGAAGAAAAGAAAAGTATTACATGTTTTGCCAAACGTTGATTGGGGTGTAAATATCGATGCCAAAGTCAACATCGTTAGTGAAGATTCAACTCAGGTCACTCCTGAGGAGATTGTCAAAGCCGATGACTTTGTCAATTCTACATATCCTGAAGTCATCGGAGACCTTGCTGATATTAATTATGCTCATCCTGTTATTGTTGCTGAAGACTTGACTCGTGATTCTTCTAAGAAGGCCACCAACCCTGCTTCGCATCACATGTTTGTTCCTGCCCCGATTCCTTTGGCAAAGCATGGTAATGATTCATCGATACTAACTTGTATCTTTGAACTTCGTCATTATACTGACCGATATTACTTCCGTGTTGACAGATCTAAATGCCAGTCTTACATCAATTGGAGTCAATGTCAGCATGTCAAAACTCAAACTTGAAGAGAAAGCTGTGGTTATCAATACAACCAATGAACATGCAGTTATTGAGACTCAAGAAGAGTCTGAAATGGTGAAGTTGATGAAGGAAGTCGAGGCAAAACTGGAAGAATTGAAGGGGAAGGTTAAAGCTGTAAATGAAGATTTGAAGGAGGAGGTTAAAGCTCTAGAAGAAGGATTGAATGAGGAAGTTAAAGCTCTAAAGGATGGCATGGCAACCCTCAAGAAAGGTTTTGAGAACTATCTGATAAGACTTAAAGCCAACCTGAATCCATCATTTTTTACCAACACACCTTCCTCATCAAAGTGAAGCTGAATTCTACTTTTGTATGTTTGCAGTTTGTTGTATTGGAACGTGTTTGGAGTCTGTTTGGACTTGAATGTTTTGGGTTGAAATACTATGTGTTGCTGTTTTCATGGCTCAAATCGAAAACTAACATAAGGTTCCGTAAATACTACAATAATGAATGCTTCGAAATGCAGACCATTTCATTCTTGAATATTTATTCAAAGCATGTTCGGTAATAATGATGACTAATAATGAATTGCGTATTTCCAATGCAACAACGAATTTAAGAGATGTCTTTCACATTAAGAAATGATTAAGTGGCAATCCCTAATCTATTGTGAAATTAACAGAATGTTCTGGACCACAAAAAAATAAATGATAAATAATTATAAATTGTTGCGGGGTCCACTCCTTTAAGAATGTGTGGCTCGCAACATGTTACTATTACAGTGACCCAAAAACTATTATGCTAGTGTCACGGACCGTGATTCTCTCATACCGCGTACCCTTGTGAGTGGAGCTTGAGATTATTGGATGAAGAGTGAGTGATGCAGAAGGAATAAATACAATTAGTTCGTGGGAGTAGCATCAGGACGATTGGTGCTAAGAATTCTAGGATTGAATAAATAAACCCTTAGAAGCTCTGAAGGTGGGATTGGTCCCCCATGCACAAACTGATTGGAAGTTGATGCCGCTATCCTTATGAGGCCATAGCAAGTTAAAACCAATTGTTATGCTTAAAGTATTCTGCGTGTATTACTTGATAGACTAGATGCCTAAGCTATATTGTGTGTGATACGATCCGATGTGGATAAGCTATTCGCCATACAGTTCTTTGAAACAACTATAAAACGAAAGCTAGCCTGGTGTGAACGACCCACCAAGCGCCAAACGGGCTATTCCCCGACCAAGAAACTGCCTGCCCATAACACTAGCAAAGCCCTTTCACATTCAATAACTGATGTTCTACCAAGCGTAGCATTTTATACAGACTCCTTCATGGGTCACATTATAAAAGCCCTAGAGTACAGACTCGAGAATTCATCCTTGACACACTTTGACGTCTAAGCTGTTATCATTTTTGTTTTCTTTTACTCTCCACGAGTATCACCAAGCCTTCTTGCTTTCTAGTCCATTCACTTCCCCTTCGTTGCAATAACCCCGTGACTACTTTTCTTATGAGTCATTGGCTGAGTGGAAAAAGAGTTTATCATCTCCTTTCCTTGGGTTATCGCTTCATTGCAACTAACCCGATGTTGAAGTGGAACTTAGGATCCTACTCCCTGACCTAGATACGGCCCATATTGATGGTTCTAACTTTCATCGGATGTAGGAAGAATTATCCACTCTCTTTGCTCCTAGCTTGGAGGCTTTCAAGTCGAACGTTCATAGGATCGACAAAGCCAGGTCTATCGAGGATAACTGCATCGACAAAAGAGACCGGGCTAATCGTGCGGCCAAAGTTTGGATCAGCCAACAAAAAATCCTTGCTGTGGTGGCAAAGCAAAACTCCAAGTTGCTGAAAGATGGGGCAAGGTTGAATAACAAGGTTGCTCAAATTACTGAGCAAAACAATATGAAGGATCTCTTGGAGCAGCAAGAATCGAAGATGAATGATCTAGAAGATGACCACAACCGTCTTTTTTCTTGGTCCCAGAGACACAACTTACTCAGCTCTCACTGCAAGCAAGAGAATTCGCTTCGGAGATTCGCTTCGGAGATTGATTTAGGGCAATCAAGGGACAATTTAACTTTCCAAATGTACTCATTGATATATATATATATATATATATATATATATATATATATATATATATATGAGAAGTACTTTCAATGGCAAGTTGGGTTTCTTTGATTCTTGTTC
This sequence comes from Syzygium oleosum, assembly GCF_021117445.2. Lineage (NCBI taxonomy): Eukaryota > Viridiplantae > Streptophyta > Magnoliopsida > Myrtales > Myrtaceae > Syzygium > Syzygium oleosum. The sequence goes on from NW_026607495.1 coordinate 9,384,370, forward strand.
TTGCTCATCTTGCGATTCTTGTTCTTGCTCATCTTGCAATTCTCTCATTTCCCACATAGTTGGGTAAAAAGTCTTTTTAAGTATTTCCTATTAATCGACCAAGGCAACTCTTCCCCATCGATACTCATCAATCGATAGGCATTGCCATTCGGGACATCAGTCACTCGATACGGACCTTCCTACGTTGGCGACCATTTACTGAATCTTTCATTTTTTGTATGAATCGGTAAAATAGTCTTCCAAACTAAATCGCCAATGACAAACTACTTTGTCTTCACATGTTTGTTACATACCTTAGCCACTCGTCTCTATTGAGCAATGACATGATCCAACGCCGATGATTTTAATTCATCAAGCTCATCTATATTTATGTACATTGACTCTTGATATTCCTCTGGTAGAATGTCACTCTAAAAGCATACCCTTAGAGATTGAACAGTCATCTTTAAAGGAATGACAATCTCTTGGTCGTATGTCAACATGCGAGGGCTTACATTTGTCCTTGACCTTTTTTAAGTCCTATAAGCCCACAATACCATCGACAATGTCGAATCTCATTTTCTATGATTCTCCTGAAAATGCTTTTTATTAAGATTTTCTATAATCTTATTCGAGGCTTCAACCTCACTAAGATTCTCCTCACTATTGGCTTGTGCATAACAAGGCCTTGAGTTCATCTTGATTCCTCTAGACCTCACAAAGTCCAACACTTCCTTACCAGTAAAGACAGTCTCTTGGTCAGCTATTATAGTTTCCAGTATATACCAAATCGGTGAATAATATGTTCTTCTACGAACTACTTCACTGTTTTTCAAGTTATATTCTTGCCACTTTGTAAAATAATCGATGGCAACTAAAATGAAGCTATGCTTCTTGGTAAAATAATTGTTACCGATGATATCCATCGTCCAACCTCTAACTGGCCACGGCTTGACGATGGGCTTTAACATGGAAGTTGGAACATGTTGAATCGACGCATGTATCTAGCACGACTTACGCCCTATGGCATAATTGATGCAATCTTGAGTTATCGTTGGTCAGAAGTAACCATGACGGCGCAACAACCACTTCATCTTTATTCCTACTTGATGCGTGCCGCAAGTGCCTTCATGGACTTCAACCATGGCTAACATTGATTCTTCTTTACTTGGGCATTCTTCAACTATTTGTCTATATAGCTCATCTCCTAACATGATATATTTGAATGCTTGTCTTTTGAATTTCTTATCTTGAGAACTAGGATTCCTTAGATAATTGACAAAAGGTTTTCTCCGGTCTTTCTCACCATCGACCACACTAATGTCAACCATCATAATTCGTTTTTCAATCGATTGCAACATCTTGTCTCGATAACTATAACTTGAGCCAATTCCCTTGTTATTCTATATCTGGATGCCATCCGTGTTGACTCATTGGTCTATGTATTTTAATATCTTTACTAATTCTTTTGCCAAACATAGTATCCAATAATATTTTCATTCAAACATTGGTGGGGAAAATTATCCAAAAAGTCATAAACCTATTGCACTTTTGCCTATTCAGTCCTAAACATTTTAAGTTTGCCAATTCAGTCCTAAACCTTTTCACTCATTGCTAATTAAGTCCATCCGGCCAATTTTGGCCGGCCAACACTGACGTGGTCACCGGTCGTCCGGCCAACGCGGACGTGGCAATTTATTAAATATTTTTTCGAAATTATTTTTTTTCTGCCTTCTTCTCTCAGGCCGGTCCGGCGATCGGCCAGAGGCACGGGCCGGCGAGGTCGACCTCGCCGGCCTCTGGCGAAGCTCGCCCCCGCTGGCCCTTGCCACCTCGCCAGCCTCTGGCAAAGCTCGCCCCCGCCGGCCACTGGCAAAGGCGAGCCTCGCCCTTCGCCGCCAAGCCGACCTCACCCAGATCTGGCGAGGTCAAGCCTCGCCAGGCCACGGCGAGGCCGGCCAGCACCGTCACAGGTCGACCTCGCCGACCCGCGCCTCTGGCTAGTCGCCGGATCGGCCAGAGGGAAGAAGGCAGAAAAAAATTATTAAAAAATATTTAAAAAATTCAAAAAAAAATATTTAAAAATTGCCACGTCAACGTTGGCCAGACGGCAAGCGACCACGTCAGTGCCGGCCAGCTAAAATTGACCATATTGACTCAATTGGCAATAAGTGAAAAGGTTTAGGACTGAATTGACAAACGTTCAATAGGTTTATGACTTTTTGGACAATTTTCCCAACATTGGTGTTCCCCTTTTAATTGTTTGACAACCAATTGTGAATTGCCCATCACTTTGATAGACTTGATGTGACGTCCTTAATCCGACGCCGCTTAATTACGCATCATTGGATTTATTTGACCTCGATTAGCCGCTAATCAAGAGGGTAAAGCCTATCTTATCACATTTGACCTTGGTTGATTTTTGAAAGGTTGCACATTAATGTGATTTGTGCATGATTAGTGTTCTATGTATATTAACCTATAGTTTAGCTTCTAATGCAACTTCTAGAAGCTTTGTTTGGGGAAAGACCAAATCGGGCTTTGTTTTGAATGGTTTGGGCGCCACTTTGGGGAAGAGGGGGAAGAAATCAACTTGGTTGGTTTGTAGTTTGGTTCTCCTAGTTAGTCCTTAACTAAGTACTTGAACCTACTTTGTTAGCCATGATTGCCTAAGGAGAGACTTGTTGAAGAAGACTTCCAAGATGACTTCTTGTCCATGAAATTGCTAGGCTGGGAGCAAATTAAGAAGCTAGGCTGGGCTTGGTAGTTGAGCCATTAATGCACTTGCATTATTGAGGTCTTCTTGCAAGAGCACTTAAGGGGAAACCCTTCTCACTTCTCTCATTCCACTCTCTCTCTCTCTCTCTCTCTCTCTCTCTCTCTCTCTCTCTCTCTCTCTCTCTCTCTCTCTCTCTCTCTCTCTCTCTCTCTCTCTCTTGCCGCCGTGCCGCGCCGCTCGCTGCCGTCCACTGCGCCGTGCCGTCCTTGCCACCACATCGTTACCATTTGCCACCGCCGTGCCGCGCCGTTCACCACTGTCCGCGCTGCGCCGTTCATCTGTCACCACGCCACACCATCCGCTTGTCGCCACCCATTGCCGAGCCACCTCACCGACGCCGCGCCGTACGTTCATTGCTGCCACCATGTCATCCACTCAACACCGTCGCCGTTCATTCGTCTTCGTCCATATTCCAGCCGGTTTCGTAAGTAGTTCTTCTAATTCGTAGATAGGACGTTATTCTACGCAGGTTAGACTTAGGTTTAGTCTTGTTTGAGATTGTTCCATCATGTGTGTGGCTATCATTGGCTAGAAATCATTATGGATGGATTAGGTAGGTATGGAAGGTTAATTAGAACCATCATTGGGTGATGCTAATGCTTGTCTTGCTTTGTTTTGCTTGTTCTAGGAAGAGAAAGCCCATATATTAATTTTGTATGGTTTGCTCATGAAATACTTCCGATTTTCGTGCATTTTATGTGTGCGGGATTTTAGATATTCTAACCGTGTAAGCATTAAACACTCGCATTGGCTTAAGTGAAAGATAATAAGTGGCTTGAGTGCTTTACATGTTTGCGTGATCACATAAAAGGTTCCGTATTCGTATGATTGCGGATGACAATGCCCGATGGATTTCGGATGCCATATGGATTTCGGTTGCCGTTCGCGGATAGATTTTGGAATGATGCTCTTAAGTGAATGCCCTATTCGAGTGAGGTCGAGATGTTGCCATGCCTGATGGAGCGAGACGATACCCGATTACGCCGGATGATCACCGACGCGAGTGTCGGTCGTGGCCCTGAGCGGTCGTAATAATCGAAGCACGTGTGATTGCATTGTGCATAAATATGTGATGTGAAGTATTCTTGATTACTATGTGCAATTGTCGCATGCTAATTGGAAGCAAGGCTTCGCGTGTGATTATTTGTGTGAATTATATGTGCCGACGGAAGGTAACTATTCATGTGTGATTATTTGATTGCGTTTTGGTATGCCAAGAGGTTGATATTACCGTTCGTATTTCCGAGACGAGGTATCCTCCTATACGGGGCTTAGAGGATTTACTTATTGAGTTATACTCATGTGTTGTTGCTTAACCATTTTCAGGCCTCTAGTATGAATACTCGAATTGTACGTTTTGGTGTCCTATAGATCAAGACGTAGAAGTTGTCGAGTACGTAGCATCGAGGATGGATACGACGTACGAGGAGTATACGACGACCGTTTGGGTCGACGAGGGGCTTTCCAACTTGGTTCCTCATTGTTTAAGGCATGATATGTTTGGTTCGGGGGAGAGTTATTTGGACCTCTCCGGGGCTTTGACGGACCCCCGGGTGCGCCGAGCGCAATCCCGTGGGTGCCTGTGGTGTCAAACGTCCCCGATGGTGTCGTCAGTGATCCGGAGTCGGATCCAGACTACGACCCCGAACCCAAGCCATAGCATGCTCGAACGTGGAGGAAGTCATATTCTTTTTGAGGTAGCCCTCGTAGATAGAAGAGCTAAGTAGACCCCAACCCCCTCTCATTTTTGTGATGTAATCAAAAAAGGGCCCGTGTAGTGGGCGTGTAATTATCCTTACTTCCAATGTGGGTTGTTAATGCATATATACTAAGCATGCTTTTATGAATGTGTTTCCCATGCTATCCCTTCTGTGTTGTTGGCTAGGTGATTTGAATTTTGCTTCCGCATGTGCTTATTTGTTAGATAATAGGATGGGTCGGTGACGCCTCCTAGGACGTCGCAATTAAATGACCTAAGAAGGGAAGTCACGCGCTTAAGCCTTGGTGGATAGGACCAGGGCGTGACACTTGACATTCATATCGACCAAGATTTACAGGCCAACAATTAATTAATGCCTCGTATTATGCTTCGTTGTTGGAACATTCAAAATCTAGTTTAAACATAAATTATGTCCCTTTGGGGAAACTATCAAAATTTCAATGCCCAAGATCGACTTGTATTAGACTCATTAAATTACAAAGTCCATGGGACCATCTGCACATTATTTTCATTCCCATACTCTTCATTCGCAGGCATGGAGAGTTAGCAATAAAATCGGCAACTACTTGCCCTTTGATTGTTTTAACCAATATATATATCAAGTCAATTTCGGACAAGGCAAATGCCCATTTGACGACCATACCTTTAACGATAGGCTTAGTCAGCATATATTTGATAACGTCTATGAACAGTGGTCGGCAACAAATAGTGCCATAACTTAGTACATGCGAAATAGAAAGACAGACCAATCTTCTCAATGGCAGTGTATCGCCTCTCGACACCGTTTGGCATCCTTATAATAATACATCACATGTTCCTTGCCTTCGGCATTCTCTTGTGCCACCATGCTTCCAATTGTTATATCGGTCGTTGACAAGTAGAGTTGCAATGGCCTACCCGATTTAGGTGGCATTAAAACATGAGGATTAAATAAGTTATCCTTTATCCTATTAAATGCAAGATGCTACTCTTCTCCCCCAAATAAACTCTTCCTGATTTTTAGCTTCAATAATGAAGAAAAGGCTTCTATTTTACTAGATAATTTTGCAATGAATCTATGCAGAAAATTTATCTTTCCTATCACCATTAGTAACTATTTTTTGGTTGTAGGGGCTAACAATTATAGGATTGCTGTAGCCTTATTTCTATCAATTTCTATTCCTTTTTTATTAACAAGAAATCTTAGAAAATTACCGGCCTTCACAAAGAACACTTAAAATGGTTCATTTTTAATTGATATTTCTTCATCCTAATAAACTATTGTTCAACATAGTCAAGATGACTTACCTCTTTCAACTTGACGATGATGTCATCGTTGTAAACCTCCATGAAGTTACCAATCATATCATGGAAGATAAAATTCATGACTCGTTAATATGTTGCTCCAGAATTTTTCAACCCAAACGGCATCACAATCCATTCAAAAGTACCGATTGCCCCTGCGCACCTAAAAGCCATCTTCACACATCCTCTTCGGCTATGAAGATTTGGTTATACCCCGTGTGAGATTTTGTGGAACCACTGCCAACTGTTCTAAAAGCTTAAGCTGTTAGATGAATGCGTGGTTTAATATTTAATTACTCTAACACTCTCCATCACGCTTAGTATTATTCTAAAAGCTTAGTCTGGTCTTTTTGCCTAGTACTAAATATGGACATATTTAATTAGGGAGGCAAATAGAGCCTAGAAATATTTGAACTCGGGACCTCCTGGCTCTAATACCATATGAGATTTTGTGAAACCACTGCCAATTGTTCCAACTGTTCTAAAAGTTTAAGCTGTTAGATGAAGGCGTGGCTTAATATTTAATTACTCTAACACCCCGAATGACTATCCATCAACAACATCATCTCATTACCCGATGCCAAATCTACTAACATGTTGGCTATCGGCATCTAGTACTCATCCTTAGGCATCACTGCATTCAAATTTCTAGAGTCAATGCAAACTCTCAACTTCCCATTCTTTTTCTTCACAAGGACAATGTTTGAGAGCCAGTCAACATATGGGGCGGTCTTTATGATATCGGCCTTTCAATAGTCATCCTATCTCCTCTTTCATTCTAGAATTTAACAATGGAGCGAATCGCCCGTGGAGGTTGCAAACTCTTTGCTATTGTTGTTAAACATTAATAATAGAAACCAGAGCTGGTCATTAACATATATAAGCTGCCCAATGAGCTGAACCAAAGTACCTCTAAAGACCGGAAAGCCCGCCAATGAACTGGAAAAAGCATAACATGATAAACAGAAGAGGCTTGCACATATTCTTTTTATCTTTATGCCAGCTTTTTTCTAGGCAGAATTTTCATGGAAAAGGAAATTAAAAGAGATTAATTAGCCTTGATTCAATCAGTCAAAGTACCGGGTCGACCAATTTATCCGACAGGACTTGCTCACCTCCTTTATCTCTGAAGTGGACCATACTCAGGTGATACTTAGCTGGGTGATCTCATAACCAGAAGGCATGCAATTTGATCATCGAACTTCCATCTCGGTAGCTTTCTTCTTCAGCTATACGATCGATGATAAAATCCAATCCCAGACAAGACGGCCATGAAGCACATATCAGAGGGAGGAACAAGGTTTTGAAAGCAACTAACTTGATTGAGCAAGCAATAAAATGCAACACCAATTACTGACCTTCCCAAGAGACTACACACTGATTAAGAAAAGACCCTGAACTCGAAGGCATGACTATCATGAGATCCGGTGGGAATAACGGTATAGAGATATGTCCTAAAGAAACCTATTATCATACATTGGTGCTGCTTCTCAAGTTCGGGCATGGACAGACGTTACGTATCGTCAGACTTAAGATACCATCTTTACTATATTTTACAGGAATCTTCGCGTCCCTAGAATGCACTCATTGGTTGAAGCTACTTCTTGCAGTCTCTCCAGGACTCGTTGGATTGTTAAAGGGCAAAGCTACAGTCAAGCAATGCGTGTTGTCCACTTTATACGATCCGTACTACAAAACAGCAGCTACAAGATCATAAAGCATATAATCCCAGCATCTGCCAAGGCAAGACTAGCACAAGAAATTATCACAGGGAAATCCCCCAGAAACAAGGACAATGAAAATAGTCAGGACAAGTTAAAGCTGCAAGCCATGAGAAAGCATAAGCTATGCAATAAGACGAATACAAAAGTGACGGAGCCGCCGCATACTCCTTTTCCTTCTTGGAAGAAGCATGCGACCAAACTGGATTTTGGGGAACAAATTATTTCTTATATGCGAAAAGCTATTCTTTTCTTTTTCTTCGTGACTCTCCAACCAACAAATGAAGAAAGGGTGGGTATACACAGGGAAATTACGTTTTTTTCCAAACCAAGTGGCGAAAAAATCGATAGTTAATATCATTAAAAATCTCAAATTGATACCTTGTAAGACAATTATTTCAAACTAACTTTTTATCTTACAAAAAAAATTCAAACCGGTACCTCCAAACACTTTTACCCCACACTAATCTTTGTCTTGCAAAAAATATCTAGCCGGTACTCCTTACCCAAATATACCATCTGTTAAATTGCATACATGTCTAACAAATGTAGATTTTTCACGTTAGATTTGTCATTCTCCACATTAGATTCATCTGTCACATGCGTTGAGAAGTATGCATTTTACCGGATATTGGACGGAATGGCGATGGAAAGCTAGCGAAGGGTGAACGTGTAATGGATACCAAATTAATTTGGGGTAAATGTAACACGGGGTAGCTATTTGGGATATTTAATGATATTCACCAAAAACCGATATATCCTTTGCGAACCTTAAACTGGTTTTTTTTTTTTGGTCGTCATAAATTATTCGTCTAGGATGCTGCTACAAAAGTTTTGTGTCTGATTCTGATGTGAGGGGAGGTGCTACCGAAAGTCGTTGGCAAGTAACACCTTCCTTGGAAGTCAATTCTTGATTGGGAGTTTCTTCTTCTTCTGCAAGAATATCTTGATTGGGAGTTGAGCCGGGCGGTATTCGAGTCTTCCGGAGTCAGACGTATCTTCCTACTCGAGCTGAGCTAAACGATATGGTTACGACTTGTTTTATGCCGACGTTGGTGCAAAATTACACTAGGGCGAACTAACTCTCAAACGATTGGGAGAACAAATACAAAATATTTCTTCTGATTTTAGCTCGATCGAACTTACACAAAATAAGTTATTCGAAGATTGTTTGAAGTGATGCGCATGCACGAGGCATGCCGGTTTCAAAAACCGAAGGAAAGTAGAGTGGCCGATTCAAGTAGAGCGCAAGAATAGGAAACTAGAGTGCAGGACTGGAAACTACATGAAATTCGAAAGAGATTGGAAATTGAAGGAGGTGTAATTGCGATGCTCAAAAGTACAGGGAAATGATAATGCATTGGAGGAAACTCGAGTACATAGAACGGAAATAAAATTGTTGGAATCCAAACACATGTCTAGAACAAAAATTGGAACTAAAATTTCTACACGAGTGATGCTCAAGAAAAGAATAATATCGAAAGGAGAAATGTGAAGTTTCTATATATTTCTCTATGAAGAGTACGTGAACTTATTTATAAATTTTATTATATGACTATCTACGATAACATATCAATAAAGAATATATATAATCAAAGAAAGCTATGATGAATCTCTTAGATACATCCAACGTCCCGAGAGATATGAAATATCAAAAGAAATATCCTAAATATGCGTGTAGGCGATTTTTGAATGAACAGGACATTTCCAAGGTTTTGCTTTTGGTCAAAAATTTTCAAGGAGTTTGCGCAGCCAGAGTTTGTCGCGACGAACAGTGATCCTGACAGCCGAAGGCTGTTGCTTGAAGGGAACACACGCAAATTTTTAATGAGTCTACTAACCAAAGGCTGTCACGACAGATGGTAATATTCAAGATGCTCCAGTATTTCTCGTGGCACAGTAGATATCCATTCCTGAAATCCATATTGAACAACTTATTGATAGCCCTCTGCGTTTCCTCACTCCCACAAACAGTTCCATGCTCTCTTCACTTCCTAAGTCTACATATATTGTCCTCGTTAGTGCAGAAGGTTAAGATGACAAATTGACCCTGTTAAGTATTCTAGTTTCAGTTACATCTTGGGAGCTTCCCCAGGAAAAGTCACCCAGGAATCACCATTCTCAATAGCTAAAAGAGCGAAAAAGAAAGAGAAAATAAACATAGAAAACAATCAACATAGAACACAAGCATGTGGGTTTTCTTCCTTATCGCGTGGCCAAATGCAGTGAGACAGGCTTTTATGGTGGAGAATCATTTTTTAGAAACACAAACGGATTATTTTTGCCTGTGGAAGTGCTAACATCATTGGCCTAATAAAAGAGCAACATGATATGACTGTCACATAATAAGCCTTCAAATAAGAGAGCTCATGCACTGCAGATGATGAAGCACGGTAATTTTTTATGGAAAAATGCAGTGTTTGATGGAATTTACATAACACGGAATCAGGATTAGTGAATTGGTTAGAACAAAAATAAGACGATGAAGATTAGTGTATTGGTTAGAACAAAAATAAGACGATGATTACCCATTTGACACTAATTGCAACACTGACACGGGTAGGGGAAATGCTTTGTTCTTGCTACTTTTGAGTTATTAACATCAACTAAGATCAAGAGTTAAACTCTGCAACACTGAAACTGTAACTCCTCTGTCAATCTTTTAAGACTCAGCCCAAAAAGGAAGGAACAGTATGTGACTCCACGCATCCGCACTCAAGTCCCATCGGCTTATCTTCTCAACGTGCATCCACTGGCCCTCAAGGCTACAAATCTCCCATTCAAACAAAAACAGCCAGCCATATCTCCTCCATCAAGTAGTCTTGCCCCATCATCACTCTGATATTGAGTATCCACCTAGCCCAGCCAGTAATGACAAAAACAAGTAAACAATAAAGAAATCAAAATGCCATTAAAGTTTCATGAATGCAAGCAGAAAGTACCAGCAAATTAAGCACCGCGTATGAGGAACATTCGAGGACAAGGTCATAACAGTCAGAGAAGGCACTAAAAAGGGCTGCCTAGTGCACAAGGCTCCATGCACTGTGAGGGGCTGGGGAGGAACGTGGATCAGCTGTCCCAATCCATGATCCAATCCTCTGTCAACACGGAAGGAGGTGCTGACATGTGGGAGTGAAAATTTTAACATAGAAAGCTGGCTATGGGCTGTGAAAATGCTAGCTCTGCATGTGGGCTTTAATGAATTTTTCAGGCCTAATGTTTTAACCTTTCTCTAGTCAGGCCCGATATCCTATCAACAAGGAAACAAGTAATACAAAGTGGAAGGGTTTTGGTCATCAGCTTCTTCTCCAAGCCGATCAGTCTTCTTATTAGCCCTTAATTGCTGATACCTTCTTTTTCCAATCATATGAAGCAGCACCCAATTTTAGCTCCCTTGTGCCTGGGATAAGTAGACCCAATTCTTTTAGGATGTTAGTGTGTGTTCAGGTCTATATGTGTACCCACACACACTTATCTTTGTTTTTTTCATTATTCATGTTGCAGGCACAATATCACAGAAGAAATTACGAGGTTGTGCATTGAAGAGGACATTTCCAAGGAAAGAGGATAATGTGCCTAGACATTTTCCCCCCTGTGAGTTGATGATAGTTTTGTGAATATGCAAGCGTAAGGTTTTTGTCCTTTTGGATATCAACCACCTCCACATCATGGATGAGCATATAATGGTCTATTCCTTCTTTGTTAACACCCGTAGTGGTCCCAGCAAGATTTATTCATATACTTGTCCTTAAACTAAGTTTTGATACATAGAATGATTATCTGGTGCACCTATAAATTTGGTATTGATATTATGTAATATCAAATTTTTTTGTTTGTTTGGTGTTCCGGTCACTATTATGTGTTTTCACTAAAAGAACAAAGGAATAAAGAGAATAAAGAAATTAGAATCAAAATTAGTAAAAGAGTTCAGAGCACAATTAATGTAGCCATTGAAACAGCCAAAAGAAAAAAAGACAGACTGGTGCATCATGGAGTTGTACAGACGTTCAAGTCAAGGAAAGCAAAAAGTAGCAATACTTACCTTTAAAAGTCGGCTCCAACTTTTCTTGAAGATGATGGAATGTTCGTTGTGCAGCAAGATCTTCACTCATAAATCAGAATCATTCTTGAAGCAACTTCCACAATATTCTGACCATAGATGAAAGTAACATATCTGCCAATCATTGTTCTCCTTGTGATTGCACATATCAACTTTGAAATTACACTTTGTTCGATCTGGTAATTCAGTCAGTGAAGGGCACTTGAATAATGTGAGCTTTCTAAGATGGGGCAAATTTTCCAGCCATCAAGTGTTTGCACACTGCAGTGGGTTATTTTCAGAAGATGCAATAGCTTTAAATCTTCAAATCTCCGCCAAGTGACAGCATTTGAGTTCTAATTCAAACAAACCTCACTGGAAAATATTGTGGGACTTGAATCTTGCAGTGCCAAAGACAATGTCGATAAGCTAGAGAGTAGCTCTTGGAGGTCAAGCAAGCTTTCCTAGTGTAAAACAAGTTACGAAGTTGAGGTGCACTAAAATTTTCAGGTGGCGTCATAATCTTTGAGAGGCAGATTCCAGGGTTTCGAGATTCGCTGGACTTTTTACCCGTCCAATTTGTGGTGGCTTATTGGAAGATTTCCGCATTGGATCAGTAATATCACCCAAGTTATCACCCACGTGCAACTCTTTCAAGTTTCTCGGGTAAGAAAGATTTAACACTGCAATCATTTTTTTGGATCGAAGCGAAGACTGCTCAAACTGGATGGAACTCTTCGCAGAGCCAGAAGTTGGTAACATTCACTTGAGTTTAGTTGTTGGAGATGAGAGAGTAATGAAAGGGTTTGGCACCCAGAAAACCTGTCCTCACTCTAGGGCAGGCCAAAAGTCTAGGTAGATAGTAGTCCCAAGGTTTTCAAAGAGGCTAGTCCATTGATATCACAGCAAATTAGCCAGCCCTTCAGAGATCTATCTCTTCCAGTTTTTCTAGATTTTTTAAATCTTTGGGGAATTCTCATGAGTGAGTATCCTCCGTCTTCCACACTTCCAAATTTTTCAAATCCTTGACGGACCTAGGTAATCTAGCAATCGTGGTGCTTGACATATGCATGACTTCCAGCAACTCAAGTGAATGACCAAGTTCTCCAAATGCAAATAAGTAGTTCAGAGACCTCGCTGCACCCTTGCCAATCAAGCCACCTTAACTTTGAAAGAACATTTTGAGAACTCCCTCCAATAATAGCCCGATCCAATCTCAAGATCCTCAACCTCCATAGATGGCCAAATCCTTCACATCTAAAACAATTTACTTTGTCCCTCATCAAACGTGAGACCAAGGGCTTCCACATTTATAGCACTCTGCAAATCGAGGGAACTGAATAAATAGAAAGGGAAACATAATATGGCCTTTCACACTTCTTTTGGGGAAGAAAAATTAAGGAAAGGAAGTATCTTCAAAGATTGTTGACTGTGCTTACATTAAAAGATTTTGTGCTTGGAAAGTATACCTCCTCTCCACTAAGAGTGGAAAGTGCATCAGTGCGATTCCACAAACAACTGCTCTTTCGAGGCTTTTTGAGATCTTTCATCTTCACAATTTCCCTGCCAAACTCTCTTAATTGATTATGCATCCATAGTTCTTTGTTTTCTCCTGTCTTGCCCAAACACCCGTCACGGAGGAACTAAATTCCTCTTGAAGGACAATAACCGTAGGCACTCATACACATGTATAAGGGTTTTTTTATTTACCCATCCAATGAAAAACATGCTATATCGAGAAATTTCTGTCTCGTCTCTTCATCTAAAGAGCCATATCTTACCTTGAACGCTTTTTCGACATCATTTTCGAGCTTCCTTCTTAATTTATCCGATGCCTCTCGCCATATTTGTATTCATCCCTTATAGCCATATAGGTATGAAGCTATTACCTCAATAGCCAAAGGAAGGCCTCCAATAATGTCGATAATGTCTTTTGGACAGAGAATCATCCTCTCCTCTTTGGGAGATATCCACAAAAGTATGCTTGCAGAAAAGTTGATGAGCTTGTTAAGGCCTCATTGGTTCATCCTCATACTTATCAACCATTCCATCCCCATAATTAATAAGAACATCTTTTCTTCCAACTTTCATGTGAATGCTACTTCCTGGGGCCAAGCCAACTGAGATTCCCAAATGAAGGCTTGATTAGTTCAAAATCATGCACACCATCAACTAAATGAATTTGCAATGACATTAATACCTTGGTCAGGAGTCCTTAGACTTCTATATTCTTGCTTTCGGAGGTGTGAGAGTACCTGTTCTTGCAAGCCCATGAATATTCATTTTAACATTTTCCCAAATATCTGAAAGAAAACTACAACCTTGAAAGAGATGATGGATTTACTTTGTACACAACCTTTGCAACGGTAGTCTTGCCAATCCCTGGCATTCCGCATATACCAAATACTAGGGCATCTTTGTCACATACTTCCGTTGATTACTCATTAAAATAGATGACACCAAGCTCTTTCATAACCTCCCGTATGGGGTTCAATGCCCACTAAACTGCTAGTTACAACTAAATCATTCTTCTTCAACAACAGTACAATATCTGAAACAACTCTCCTTTTGAGTTCACCTTGATGCCTGCCAAATGTGAACAATAAAAACGAGGAATCGCGATGAGACTATAAAACAATTAACATCAGCCTAAGAAAATTACAAAGGAAATAATCCAGTTAAACCGTACTAAATTGACCAACAAGGACAATGCAGTGGGCAATAACAAGGGCACAGGAAGTACATTTTACCTCATAATCAACTCTAGTCCTATCCAATAAATGATTTCAAAAGCATTTTGCTTGGCAAAATTCTCATAAAGTTAAAGCTCATAACATTAAAAGGACAGTGAAAAGCTGATTACCCTTTGTTTGTATTCAGCAGCTCATACCTACATCTCAGCAATCTCTTGGAGAACCTGCTTCCATTTAGCAATGTCCTTGCAGTCAATTCCATGGTTCTTGTGCTCACATGACTCCCCAACACATCCACGTTGGTGTTATAAACCAGTGGGGTTAACATCATAGAAAATGGGCACGATGCTTTTGAAATCATTTATTGGATGGGGTATCCCGAAGAGGAGTATAAGTATGATTCTTTGTCCATAGACATTGTTGACATTATTGGAGGGCTTCCTTTGGCTATTGAGGTAACAGCTTCATACTTATATGAGAATAAGGGGAAAATACAAATATGGAGAGAGACATTGGATAGATAAAGAAGGAAGCTAGAAAATGGTATCGAAGAAGTGTTCAAGGTAAGCTATGGCTCTCTAGATGAAGAGACATGACAGATATTCCTCGACATAGCATGTTTTTCATTGGATTGGATAAGAAAATTCTCTCATTCGTGTGGAGTGCTTGTTGCTATTATCCTTGAAGGAATCTAGTTTCTCGGTGACAAGTGTTTGGTCAAAATAGGAGAAAACAAAGATTTATGGATGCATAATCAACTAAAAGAGTTCGGCAGGGAAATTGTCAGGATGGAAGATCCCAAAAAGACTCGAAAGTGCAGTTAGTTATGGAATCACAGTGATGCACTTTCCACGCTTAATGGAGAGGAGGTATACTTTTCAAGCACAGATTTTGAGTGTAAATATAGTCAACAATCTTTGAAGATTCTTCCTTTCCTTGATTTTTCTTTCCCAAAATGAAGTGCAAATGGCCATATTTGATCTGTTTGTGATGAAATAATCCCGAGATCCAACTACGGGAGGTGATTGACACTGAGCAACAAATCTCTTCCCTAACATCTACAGTGACCAAAAGAGGGAAATTTCACATCAGTGATGCAACTATTTTCATAATAAGATGAAGAGAGATTATGTGGTGCAAATTATTTTAAGGGAAAAATGAGAGAGAATGAACTTACAAAAGTTGGAGGAATTCTCACATCAAAGAGCCGCAACTATTTCTCATCAGTTTCAAGAACCGCGTTTTCCACTGTGCTCATATTGGATACAGTAATCTTCTCAATTTCACTAAATAGAGTTGTGTGTATTCAAAAAGGAACCACGCCATAAGTGCAAGAGCAAGTGTGCCTCATAGAAGACAGCTTTGTATCTACCATGTTCCATATAAAGGACACAGAGTTAAAATACATAAACCATTGTTCTAACAGTTTGTATGTATTCAAAGTTACAAAAATATAGGCAGAAAGGGGTATAAAAGAGGCTTACTCGATAGATAGAAGAAGGAAAGGTGGATCAAAACCAAGAAATAAGGAAGTCAACCGAGATAAGAGGGCATCTTCTGCATAAAGAAAGAATCATAGAACCTACAATAGAGATAACAAAAATGGAAAATAAATAAATAAGTATATGACAGTAAAGATAATGAAAATGGAAGGAGTATTAATCTTTAATATTAGCTGCACAATGGAGCTAAAAGTTCCAGTGAATGGCAAGAAGAGGCCAAAGCATACCAGCCATGTAACAGTTTAGGAGCTGGTGAAGTATGTGTAGTTCTTTGGTTCTGCATTTACTGTGAGATGTTGAGAGTGATACCATCATTGAGGACAACCCCACCAAAAGTACCTATCAGATGGTAAGAAAATCCGTCCAGTAAAAAACTGATACAAATTCCAAAGAGAAGGTAGACCTAACTACGTGCACCTGCAAGAGGATGAGCATGGACAACTTTTGATTTTTTCATGTCACGACTACAGATAATTGATCAATACTTACTGCCTTCAGCATGCTTGTCTAGCCACCTTGCAGCTACTCCTATAACAGTGATCAACACTCCGCTCGATATCCTACACAAAATAGTCACAACGCCCAACATAGGAGCAAACTCAGCTGATGTCAATGCAAAAGAGAGTTAAGGTAAACTGAGGATGACAAATATATACAGGTGGAGGCATCTTTTTAACTCTTTCCATGGATAACTTTAAGTTCTTCATGTCAATGCCTTGTACAACTTAATATCAGTGGTTAGTCATCAGCATATCCTAGAACAACTACACCAAAGATGACAAGCCTTCCATTTTCCTAATTGACAGTGACATGGGTAATACTTTTTCATGGTAGTTTCAGCATGCAAAAGCAATCTGCAGATGCTCCAAACAGAATATGTGGCCTAGAGAAAGAGTGTTTATATTAATATATGCGGTTCTAGATAATGGTAAATAACCCAAAGCAGGGCCTTCAAATTGCGGACATTGAAGAAAAACAGTAGATAGAGAGATTACAAACCCCACCCCCCTCCAAAAAAGAGATATCAAAAAACAAACTTAGAAGCATGTGAAAGAACAAGTGCAGACTTGCTACTATAACGCTCTGAAAAAATAGTCATGGTTTGGTAAAGTGACATACACCAATGGATTATCATCAGGAATTTCAGCTAGCATCGGTGCGAATCCAGACATGAACCAACAGTCCAAGCAAACAAAAGCTGGTATCTGAGATCTCCACGGGATCAAGTAGAATAGATAAGAAAACGCAGCAAACCCCGCAAAAAGGAAGCACCAAGTACAGAGCTTCCTCTCGGTGAAGCTGTTAACCTGATGAATAATCAAATACAAAGATGCAAACTTGAGGTTCAATTTTCAACAAGGTTCAATTTTCAACAAGCAAAACACCGAACAGGTGGCGGGCGCGTCACCATACCGACGAGAAGACCGAGGCGCCTGGCGGGTGCCCCGAAGCGAGGAGCGACGGGATCCAGGGCCGTGGACAAACGGGATTCTTGAAGTAGATCTCGCATATGCTCAACCATGTACACGGCGTGAAGACCCACGCGCCCAGAACCACGACCCACCTCCCTCGTCTCTTCAGCCGCCTCCTCCGCCGGCCGACGCCTTCTCAGGCTCGCGCGCATCGCCGATCCCCAAGATCCCATCTCGGACACCCACTTCTCTTCTTCTTCTTCTTCTTCTTCTTCTCATCTTCTTCATCTTCTTCTTCTTGGGTGCTCTGCTGCCGGTTCTCCCGGCTTCAGATTGCTGCCATAACTCGTTCTGGTGACTCAGTTGGAAAGCAGAGAGCTCAAAGGGAAGACAGAAGACATAGGCGAGCGGCGAGAGGTCACTGGGAAAGGAAGGACGGGGATGGTTAAAAAGAAGAAAGTTGCAACCTTGGAAAGAAACCTTGTCGAGCTGTCGAGGAATGTTAGTTTCACCTAACAATAATGTCTGGTTTGGCTTCAAACCTACGCAAAAATCTCTTCTTCTTCTTCTTCTTTTTTTTTGAATTTGCTGTCAAAAGATAAAAAGTGTTGGAAATAATGAAAAGATACGTAATCATTTGGAATCTTTTCTTTTTTGAAAACTTTGGTGCCAAAAAAAAAAAAAAATATATTAAGGAAAAAAGATTCGAAAGCTTTTTGCAATTTATATTTAGTCATGGACATTTTGTCTCGGGCGTCGGGCGGGCACCTCAGTCGGGCGGGCGCTCGCCGGCGGAGGCCGCGCGCGGCGGGCCGCAGGCGGCCCCCGCGGATCGCGGCCCCTCGCAGGCCTCGGATCACCGGATGGAGGCCAAAAAAAAAAAAGAAAAGAAAACAGGCGAAAAGGCAATACCGTCAAAAAAAAGTTGGTTTTGGTAAAAATTCGAGAAATGTTGAGATGAGTTTAGTTTTGATTTTTCCTTATTTAAATAATCGGTTCGAATTTGACTCGACAAACCTCCATTGTTAATTTCAAGATGAGCTCCCGTGATTGTCACGTAATTAGTCGATTTGATAGAGTAAAATAGACATGACACGAATATTATTTCTAGATCCTCACTTTCCTCCTCTTCTAGTTACATAGTAAATATGTTCCTATCACGAAAGTCGTCATCAGTATATATCATATTTATAAGGAGGATGTTAAAATTTTTAAATAACATATACTCATGCGCTAGTAAAAACCTATTTTTAATCCAAAATGAAAAGGATCTTAAACGAATATTCTTTAAAAAAATGAAAGCAAACAAATTAAGACAAAATTGTAATTTTCAATGCACTGATCACGACCATCGCTGAAGAAATTACATCTTCGGTTGCATGTATGCATGTACATGACACATAGGTATTTCTACAGCTTTCTACAAGTTTCACCCAAGGTTGAATACCACTTTTGGCCAAAAACCTAAAAAGAACAAAATCGAACGTAGCATTTCTAGTGCTTCTCACACTGTAACAACACATGGGTACTAGGAATCAGACTTGGAATGGGCAATTCCATTCCACCTAATTTTAAAAAACCAGACACGCCAAACACACCATAAGTGTCTGGTTTTGTGTCTGGTTTTTGAGTTGAGTTCTCTGATTGAGTTGATTTTTAGGTTGAGATCTCTGATGTATTGAGAGTGTTTTTCGGCTCGAGAACTTTTCATTCATGGTCCTGGAAGTGATGGGATTCTAGAAACACTTGAGAGAAGCTATGAGATAGAATTTATATGTTCGGCGATAGATATTCTAAACAAGGGTCCTCTAAAGAGATCAAAATTGTCTGTGCTTCTTGCCAAAATATGCTTAGTTTGCTGCTCGAATTGCAGAAAGACAGTTTTACCTGAAACTTTGTATGCTGCTGTCGTTCATACTTTGCTGCATCAACTAACATCATCTACTCCCTCTCCAGCTGGTCTGTTGCTCTCTCAACTTGCTTTTTCTGGTTCATTGGGTTGGCGTCTTTTTCAACTTTAGTTTAAGCAGAAGATTTGAGTTAGTTGTAATGCCTAGTGGCGACGCACTTCTTGCCGCGACCCAGTATAAATCGTCGGAGCTTGCTTCACAGAGTGCTTTGTGAATTGCGATGCGCTCCTTCATGACAAAGTGAACCTATTTATTATGTTATTATGTATCTACAAAGTGAACCTAATTAAGTTCTTCGATGTTTAATCTTCTGGACAGCTCCAATCTTTCATCACCAAGACACTTCAGCCGCAGCCCAGGGCCCAGGGAAGGCAGACAACAAGAGCTAAAGCCTCCACAGCTGTATTTGTCGGAAGATCATGGCACGATTCTGTAGACAGTCGTCCTCGAGGGAGAAGAAGTCATTTATCTGGTTAGCTTCACAGGTCTGACAACCGAGGTATGGATTTAGATGGTCATGCTGGAGGTAGCAGCGCACGAGAAGAACCGATTCTTTCACACGTTTGAAGTCGAAAACCCAACTTTTGTGAGCCATATCTTTCCTCTTCTCATCGTGTCACACTTCTCGGTAAGGATGCTACTCTTGCAGGCAGGTACCAACTCGTGCCGCCTACTCGCCATTACACATATCGACTGCCGAAGTAGGGATGCCTGCTGCAGAGCACGCTTTCGAGGCTGAAGCTTCATATGAAATCGAGCTCAATGGCAGCGCAAGTCCTTGTTTTCTAGTCGAGTTTTCCAGTTCAGTTGGATTTTAAGTCGAGTTCTCTAACATATGTCCAGCGGTGCTTTCGTTTCAGGATATTCCACTTCGGATTTTTGGAAAGACGGGATTCGACGAGTATTTGCGCATAGCCATGACAGATAAGTCGAATTTTATTCATTAGTCAACTCAGATTCACCATTAGATCAACAGCTGAGTGCTGTAAACTACGAAATCACAGCGACTCCTGGCATATTACATCCAAAACGAGAGCTTAAACAAGGAGCCAGGAGAGACCCACGCGACAAAAGCATTGAAACGACGAGAAATGAAAGCGAAATCGACGATATATTTACAATCCCACGAGAGAGTTGAGTTGGTCACTAGAGCGTCCTCAGCGATGCTTGCTCCTCGTGTCGTCGCTGTAGAGCCTGCCATTTGGCAAAGGATGGGAGGACTTGATTAGCTTTAATATAATCAGAAACCAAACAAGCGATTAAGACGTCTGATAAGAAGATCAACTCGAAGTCACCCTCAAGGTCGACATCACAGAGATCAATATCAACTAAATTATTGATCGGCGGATCCCACATGACCAAAGATCAAGATGAGCGCGATCCACAGTGGTCTGTGGAGTGACGTGCACGCGCCGCGCATCGGCATGCACAGTGCATGCCGAAGGGAAGGGGAGGAGGGGATGGTGGTGTGCGACCACGTTACGTACCAGTCGTAGACGGTGGGGGAGTTGGGGACGGGCTTGTCGAAGAGCTGGCCTCCCATGGTCTTGGTCGCCAGGTTGCTCCCCGGGTGGAACACGCTCCTCCACACGTTCTCCTTCTTCGCCGTCGCAGGCGTCGTCGGCGTCGTCGGCGTCGCCGGCGTCCCGGGGGTCGTCGGCATCGACGTCGACCGCTGGTACTTGCTGCTCTCCCCTTCCCCTTCTACGCACACGCGTACACGCACACCCACATGGAAAAAACCAGCAAATATCAGCGGAAACTGCGTTTCACAGAGCAGACATCGACGTAGAAATTCGCGATCCAAAGCAAACAAAACCGCAACGCAGCACAACACAACACACAGACGCTCACTCCACTACATCAAGTACGTGCATCTGCCATTTTTATATAGCGAGATCTCATTTCATGGGTCGATCAAGAAGATGGTGATCGAGTCAAAATGATCTTTAGCCAAAGCCCAGAAAGGAGAAGGGACCTTTGATGATGACGGTAGGCTTGGTGGCGAGCTTTCTCAGCTTCCCGAGGCCCCGGTCCGGCTGAGGCCCGGCCACCACGTCGTCCCACAGCTTCTCCAGCAGCACCATCTCTCTCTCTCTCAGCCTCTCTCTGAATCTCTCTCCCTAGAAGCAGTAGGTCCCGAGCTCAGTGCAAATATCTGCGTTGCTATCTTGACTATAAATAATAGAAACGCACTGATCAAGACGATGAGATCGGATGGTTTCCCCCTTTTGCTATTTCCACGCCGGGTTTGTTTCCAAGCTGAAATAATCACACAAATAATTCCTGAACTCTTACCTAATATGTAAATATCATCTTTGAATTTTTATTTTTTCAATCTAATCCCTAAATTTATTAAATTTAATCCCTATACTTTGTAAAAATGTTCGATAATATCCTTATATTAAATATTTTTATACTATTTAAAAATTAAATTAAACGTGTATAAAAAATTTGAGAATCACATTATATATTAAGTTAAAATTTATGTACCATTCGTGTGATTTATCTTTCCTAGGGCGCGAAGGCTTCAGGACGTGAGTTGAAGTAAGAGGAGTGCCAAATAGCAAGATCATGGGGAGTGGAAGTGTCGAAAAGAGATTAGAAAATCTTCGGTGGATATGGATAAGAATGGAGGATGACGAGTCAGCAGAAGCGTGGGGCCCGCACGATGTAATTGTCTCTTGGCGTTTTACTTGAGATTGGTTGAGATATTTAGGTCGATTGTCGCTTCCTCCATGTGGGGCCTCTCTGTCCATATCTACAATAAAAAAAAAACCATTACTTTCTATTAGCATTTTTATGGAATTTTTTTTCGATCGCAAATTCGTCAATTTCGGTTAATCATATAGAATACTGTTAAGGATATTTTATATTATGATATTTATATAAAAGTTAATGAAGGACGAAATTTGGGGACGATGGAATACGACGCGATCGAGCTTGGTTTCGAGAGGCCATTCCGAGCCATGTCCTCTAGTCCATGGACACGCAATTCGTAAAAAGTGGTAACGTGGGTCATGGATTGTGATGGCTCGAGATCGAGCTGGAAAGGCTAGGGCCGCCCATAGGAATGAAATTGAAACAATGGTCCGGATTACTATAGTGTAATATAAAATATAGGCGCATCGCTAACTATTTACGGGATCGAAATTACGATGGCCGGACCAAGGATGGCGACCCCGAGTCGGGTTCGGAAGCCGATCCAAGAGAAATTAGGAGCGAACCGAACTAGGGATGGTTTCAAACTAAACCGGATAGGTTGGTTCGGCTCGATTTAGTTCCGAAATTAAAACACCCGAATTCCCGATTTAATGCATGATTAGTGTTTAATTGCTAGTTAATTAAGCTAATTAGTTTTTATGTAATTCAACAGACACGATGGAAAAGGAAACGGGAAACAATATCGGGTTCATCAGACCAAGTTGGGTCATCGGGTTGACCAAGCCCAGTCGACTTATGGGCTGGCCCGTATGCTGAATCTTCTATTGGGCCGCTACGGTTTTTCGGTCTCGCGATTTCTGGTTGAAGGCCCGAACGAACAGACGAAGGATTTTATTAACGGGTGATCTCAAAAGAACGCTCTTTGCACTCGTCGAGCAATCTGAAGCTGAAGTCAGTAATTTCATAATCGAGACTTTCCCTGCCGGACATGCTCGACGAGTGCCCGGGCACGCTCGGTTTAATATGAACCCCCTTATTCGAGTCGCGAATAAGAGCTGGTCGAATTCCAAGCCCGTCCTCACGACACCCGGCCGGCTGCTCCCAATGAAGTCCCCGTCCGTCCCTGCATCAGTTATTGTATTCTAAGTTCCAACACCGAACGAAAATCTAGGACTTGATTAGATTCTATGCCAGATGCGAACGAGATCAACAAATGTAATATGCAATGCATTAAAAGAAATATTCTACGGACCCCGCTATGCTCACATTACTTTATCAAGTGGTTGGCATGGACTCAACCATTCCAAAATCAACTACCCATCGAGCACCCGGCATTAGATTAGGAACATTAGTATTAAAATCGGCTTACCCGATAATTTCATACAACCTTCATGATTAATGTAAGCCGGACGTCTCGTAAAATGATAAAATCATGAATGTATCACAGGGAGGCCTTGCCGAGAACGCACTAAAGAAAAGGCTTATCTTACTTCATCCATGATTATAGACAGAGTATATATGCACGGACGGCAGTTCCAGCAAAAAGGTCCAAGACATCAGCAAATAGCAACCAAAGTAGCTCAACAGCTTAAGCCTCATCAATAGATGCCCTAAGGTAAGGTCCACTGAATATATAATAGACACAAACATTTGCAGAAGAGCCGATTTTATCTCACCTGCTTCAACAAAATGACAATGCAGACCTGGACCGACGGTATCTTCAGGGTGAGGAAACAGTTATAGCAGTCCCTTGAAAATGACTGACAAAACGCGATACATTTTAATACGATATTGACCTTCGTAATATCCACCCCTGCAAGTCCCAGCAATGTCATTTTGCATGGAGGTTTGCTATTAAATGAGAACGCGCCGACTCGTTTTGCTACAACAGCCAGCAATCCTCGTACATATCAGATAATATAAAAACGTCCAAACACATGGAAGGGCAATGGCTGGAGTACTACAAGCTTCATGACAAAACTATGACAAATATCAAGGCCTGCTCAGGCATGAGGGCGATAAGTGGATGTTTCGGATATTTTATAATTGGAGAACAACCCTTTGAAATGTCCACCATGCGAACAGACAATTCTCTAGCACTTGCATATGATGAAAAGGACTTCAACCAAAAGATGGAGGCCTATCCTTACACATACCATCCTACCTGGACTGCGAGAAGATTTCTCCTTGCTCTGACTTCCAATCAGCCACTTCAGCTTGCTCGTGCCGATCTTGAAGCACAAACAGTGTGTTAGAGTATTTTCACAAATGTCTCGCACTAATTCATATATTTACTAAAAGCTAACATTTTTCACGACTGAATTAACTGCATCCCACGGTTCACCAAAAGCAACTCCAAGAAATTTATCTTCTGTTAATACCATGCGGAATAATAGATTATGGATCTCATTAGATTTAGTTTGGACACACAGAGAAAATTAACCTTTTTTTCTACAATCACACGTGTTCGATCAAAGCATATCAGAATAGGGCAGAAAAAAATTTAGGTTTTTCATATTAGATAATTGTTCAGGGCAAAAGGCAAAGAAGAAACAAACAGTGGAAACAAGCATGTGCATCCAAATACTGTCGAATTTCTCCATATATAAAGAGCAAACTTCAAAGCCAACTTATCCAGGAACAATGGGCACTCGCCTGCAAAACAAGATTTCCGTGGATGTTGCAGCTGACAACAGTTCACTCGATTCACTCTCCTTTGCAGGCCTTGCGTGCATTCAAGATCAGCAAACAAAGCTTCCCCCCAACAATGCCAAACACGATCGAGAATTCAAATTCAGTCCCCCTACACCAGACAAAACTGCCCTTGATCAATTAAGTCACACCCCAGCCGACATCTTGATCTCCAATGGCCAGCTTCGTCCGCACACACTTCTCTTTCAGGCACAGCAATCTCAGATAGCCAGCCACACCTACTCCAGAGGGTCACCACAAGAAACTCAGAAAAACAGCAAGAACTTCAATAAGAAGAATGAGGGCTGCACAGAGGATATACGTAAAGCAAATCGAGGAACAAACGAGCAAGCAACTAAGGAGTACACCTCTTCAAGCTCATGGATTGGCCGCAAAATGCATTGTGTCATCTTCCCCTGCAGAGAATGTCATGCCACCAACCCAATCGCTAAGGCTAAATCCAAGCAAGGAGAGAGAAAGTAGATGGTGTGAAGTTTTTTCCGGTTCACATTGTTGTGTTTATCAGCTATTCATTTCTGCAAAATTGAAATTGAGAGTTAGTAACGATTGGTCATAAGGTAAAATTAGTTGTAGTCATGGTCAATGCAATGACTTCAATAAGATATCAAAGGAACCTTTATCAGAAGTACCAGAGGAGGGAAAAAATGGTTCAGACAAGTATAGTTTGATTCAAGAGGATTTTTTCTCAGAAACATTTCACAAGCCAACCAAACGATTCCACTGTTAGTTTTAGACTCAACAATTTGAAACTAGACCGATCCACGAAATTAAACAATGTTGCATGTTGTTCTAAATTTTTTTATTATCTTTGTCATTCAGCTTCCAGGTAGTTGATTTTTATATTTGAAGTAGCTCCAATTTTCATTTTGAGTAAATGAGTGATTTACACACTAGTCTCGCTAAGCTATTCTGATTTAGTCCTGATTTACAAGTTCAAAAAATTAGCAAGAGCAAACAATGGGAAAAAAATGGTTTGGTATGGAATTGAACAGGACCAAACCTCAAAAAACTGGTTGGTCCAGTCAGTTTGGTCCCAAAACTTGTCTTTTCTTCAAGCAGTATTAATGTGGATCAGTTTAATTAATTAAAACAAGTATCCCATGTAATTCATACCAATGTGACTTCCACCAAGCCACTGTAGATTGAAATTTTGAAGAAAGAAGTTGTGGCTCAAGTTAAAGAGTAGCATTGATAGAATATGAACAAGCAGACTCATTATAACAGAGACGTCATGTATCTTGATAAGATGGAGTGGGAAGGGGAACCGCATATCCCATGTAATTCATACCAATGTGACTTCCACCAAGCCACTGTAGATTGAAATTTTGAAGAAAGAAGTTGTGGCTCAAGTTAAAGAGTAGCATTGATAGAATATGAACAAGCAGACTCATTATAACAGAGAGGTCATGTATCTTGACAAGATGGAGTGGGAAGGGGAACCGCATACTGTCTTCTTTGGTTATAACATGGTTCAAGAAGCTGACAAATATATGAATATATACAGTTCTACAGTCTAGTGAAAAAGATACACAAATCTTACTCTTGCAAAGAAAAAACTCTAGCATGTCTCCAATCATCTTTTGTATGTGTGAGAGCTTACTATATTACACGTCATCTTAATCTCCATGACAACTTCTTGCAGAACCTTTCCCGCACATTTTTCTAAGACTGAGTACAAATCAGACATGCAAAGGAGACTCCTTTGGGGTGACTTAGTTCCTAAATATTTTTGTGGATCCACCAAACCTTTAATTTAGAATCATACTGCCAATTAGGAGGATGGATACCGCCCAAACCTCTCTTGAGAAATGTCTATTTCTAAGACGTGAAAAAGGTCATTGAGACTGTAAGTAGAAGGAGGAATGGAAGATTCCTCATGGGGAGAAAAACACAGACCAAAATATGCAGGTTTCAGGCATGTGAGAAGACTCCTACAGTGTGATCTCACAAATGGATCGACAGGGGTATTAAATTGTTATATGGGAGAGCAAAAGACAACATTTTTTGCACAACAAAGTGGCCAGAAACTTTGCTCACAAAAAAATAGTCCTTGGACTTCCAGTTTCTGAGAGATGAGGATTCATTCTGTGAGTCTACATCTTCAAAAGCATATTGCAGTTTCCCTTCATGCAGGATGGTATTTGTAACCAGAGACTTTCTCAAAAATGCATTTGACCTCCTTAGGAATGCAACAACATACAGGAAAAAATTCAGCCGATGGCTAGATTCAATACTAGATAGGCTTGAGAAATCCTTTCTGCCACCACCATACAGACAGTATGAACCAAGTGAGGTTAATAAGCAGACAGTACCCTCTGTTAGGTATTCCTAGGCATTGTTTGTCCTCTTTCTACAAGGGAAGAGTCCATGCGTTCATAGGTTCCCTTATAATAAGCGCAGCTGACCGTGTTTATAACATGCTTCACCCAAGTGCATGACACGTTTTATTCATCAGTTAAATTCACTTTTTGCCAGCATGTTTAAAGTTGTTCCAACTAGGTCAGTCAACTTCACATTTCATTAATGGTAGACGACAAATTAAGACAATCATCCGCTAGTTTAAGAGAACAACTGCCATCATCTTCTGGTAATCAATGAAGGGAAACACCTAATTGAAGCAAAATACGAAATTGACGACATAATCAGAATGGATTAATATACAGAAACCAGAGTGAAATAAAGTCGATGGATGAATAACCAAAGGTCTGTTTTACCAGCTTTTCATTAGAGAGAACCACGGATCTCACGTTCACTAAGAATACTAACCATACACGACAAGGTTCAACACGACCATTTAAACATCACCCGAGAGATTAGAGACGGTTTTTTGCATTTATTATCCAGATCGCTACGCTTCCAGAAAGAGCACATCAATCACAGTTGTAAGCATGAAAATATGAATCTAAATATCTTACAACTATATGATCTAACATTTAAGAAGTGATTCGATCTTAAAAATAGATTTTTTTTACGAGGATTTTTCAGTGTATGCATCGTAACTGATGAAACCGTAAGATCGATACGATCCAACCGAATTGATTATTCATTTTCCAAATGAGTCTGATATATTTAGACTTTTTTTTTTTGGTAAAAAAAAAGGCATGAGTTCCGGTACAGGAGATGATACTGGCTTACTACTTCTTTGACGTTTCAGTCTTACCAAAACCATTTTTTTTATTGAGTGTTGGCATGTTATATATTTCTTTTTGGAAAGTCTAGGATTTCACAATCCTATCATTAGACGCCATCATCAATCCAAATTAGGATCTCAATCTTAACAACATTGATATCTAATGAAATAAGTAAATACAATTTTCTCCTGTCCCATAATATAAATACCCAGCTCAAGGCAAACATTAATATCCAAATTACCCCGAAATATGCATACAGTCACAGGAACTATTCAGCCCAAAGAAAATCTCACTTTTACTCACACTAGAAGAATGTACAACCATCTACTATGGCTTCCAGCAGGTAAAACACGGCAAAACTTGAATAAGATGCGTTGGACTGGGCCTTTCAATCTTTCCCATGCTTGTCAACATATCCCTGCAAGTTACAGAAGTAAATGTTAAACTTCAGTGTTAAGCATGTGTGCCCTTTCATTCTTTTTTGCAGTAAATACATCTCCAAAATCAAGTTATTCACCTCAACCAGCTTTGTGAGTTTAAGCTGTGAAAAAGAAAGAAAATGCTTTATTGACTCCGGGTTAGGTGGAATTTGCTGTGGCTGTAAGGTGGTAAGAACCTTGTCGACTGCTTTTTTAACAATCAAATTATGGGCATCCTTGCTGAGACGACCCCCTTGCCAAGTTGGTTTCAATAGTTCCTTTACATAATCTATAAGAGCAACTCGAAAATGTCTCAATGCCTTCGACTCCTGGTTCACATCTGCAGCCTTCTTCTGCGTGACATCCATTTCAATATCTTGTCTAACTTTGTCTGATAGCAAGTCCTTTTTGTGGCCTGCTACATCACTTCCAAGCGCAGAACCAAGATCCATACTACTTCCACCAATGTGGGAACTATCCTTGGCATGATCTGACTGCTGGTCATTCTCTTTGGACATGTCATTTTCAGTTTGGCTGTCAACAACTGAATTCTCTGCTGTCTCAACCGCAGATCCATTTACATCTTTTCCATGTAAGTAGCTGCCCTCATCTAACCCATGCTCATTGAATCTATGATGTGAAGATGAATAACTGTTGTTTACACGTTCTTCAACTAGGTTCCTTTTTGAATCGCTATGGACCAGCTGCTCTGCTTTATTAAGAACGGATGCTCTCTGACTAGAAAACGACAATCTGAAAGATTCATTTCTTGTTTCATGTTGCTCGATGCTATCACGGAAAGGGTCACATTTACTCCCTGGAGATGATATAGTCGTCGGAGTTATGAGGAAAGATGATCGAAAAGGTTCAGATGGCTCCCAATCATAAGAAGAAAATCTCCTCCTATTTCCAAACCATGGCAGTGAATCTGCGGATATGTTTGCTCTAGATAAATTTCCTGGATCAGAACCAGCTAGATCAGATGAACTTCCCAAGAGAGAAGAAGATCGATGGCCAGCATTGTCCACATCGAGAATACTCTGAGCAGGAAGAGGATTTGAGACTTCAGAGAAAGTATCAAAGATCCTTGAAGAACCTGTCAGCCTTGAGGTGTTTTGGGAAGGCAATATTGCAGTAGTCAAAGGATATTTGACACTTGAATTAAGAGCGTGGCTTATGATAGGCGAAGAATCGCCAATAAATTTTCTCTGATAAGTAACTTGGTCTTCCGAAATGGAAGCGTGAAAAGAGGTTTGCTTATCTTGGCCTAGGTCAAAAGATCGTAATGAACCACTCAAGGGAGGTAACCAATAATCCCTCATTGAACCAGAACCGCCACTACTAAGCTTTGAAGCATGCATTCTGTAATCATCAGCACTCCAACTCCTTTCCTGCAAATCTCCCCCTTTGTCCATATCTGCAGACATATGTCCATCATGATGCTTGAATAAAGGCAATTGATGGGAATCAGTTGGAGTGCTAAACAATAAATCTTCAACACCACGGGGTTTGGAAACAGCTATTGAATGGATTTGGTGCACGCTTTCCTTTTCTCTAACCACCTGCGACTGAATCTGTTCCAAAGAAGAACCAGAACATAATGCAGAATTATTGGCAACTGAAGAAGCACGATGCTTTGGCAAGCCTGGTGATTTTGAGAAATCAAAATCATCGTTTCGTCCTGACACAAGATATGAAGCTCGTAAAGAACACAAGGTGCAGGGTAAGATATTTACATCTGCAAACTAAAGATATCATACCTTCATCATGGGCAGCTTCTTCTATGCAACTTGAAGCAGTACCATGTCTGCGCACCAGCTCAGGAGTACTATTCAGATTATCTTTGATGTGCAGAAACCTACATGAATCTCCTCTGATGCACCATCCCTTTGCAAAAAAATCACAGACGATTGCTACTCGTTTATTTCGTTCTGACAACTCCGGTCCTGGAGACAAACTTCTCAGCCTTGCACTGGAAGCGTTCAACTTAGGACACCTACAAACAGCAGGGATTCACTCAAAATATAACACGAGAAGGTAATGAAGTTTTGGTGGGAAAAAAGGCAATTAGCTGGCAACTCCAAGAGTTGCATTTTTTCTCTTTTTGTTAAATTTCAGGGTCCTAATAGCCAACACCACCATACCTTGATGACATTTGCATGCCATCCGCGGGCTGCAAGTCTACTTGCTTATCCTTCTCAGAACAAGGAGCAGCATAAATATCAGGAACAGTTAGGCTGTCATATGGAAGTGAGACATCTTGGTTTTGAGTAGTCCCAACACAGTCAAAATGAGCATGGTCTCTAGAAAGTCCACTGCAGCCAATAGGAACTTTCCTCTGTAGTTCTAGTTGAACCCAATCACCTTTCCCATCCACGGCAGACTCTGGATCTTCAACATCTTCAGGAGGACCTCGACATTTTCCAAGCTTTGGAGAAGTAGAATCATTGCCAACGGAATCAAACCTTTTCACTGGTTCTCTCACTGGTCCATGCCAAATGACAGCAGTTCCAAAATCGCAATTCCTGTCCTCTGAAGTTCTATTAGATGAAGAATTGGCTTCAGATTTTCCTGCTGCAGAAGAGCAGGATCTCAAGCGCCCAAATGTCGCCTTAAGTTTGTCATCCCGACTAGCTTCTAAATCGAAAAATGAAGGGATTTAGGAATAATATGAAGTGGTTGTCTAATAAAGGTGCTAGCAGCCAACACATCACTATCCGATAAGGTCCCAATACACGAGTCCTTGTCTAGAAGACCAAATAGTGTATCATAAAGCCAGATGAATTTTCATTCTGAGTTAGTGACCACATAGTTGCAGACTATGAGATTTCTAATAAAAGAATAAGAACTTTTCACAGAATAAAATGTACTACCCTAGCAATTGTATTGTCATTAAGATAACTGACTTTCACAATTTGTCCTTCTGAAAAATGCAAGAACCTCGAGTGTATAAAAAATCGAACATTCTCTAGAACTAAGGGTAAGCGCCTATCATGGCTAATTGTAAAGTGACGGAAAATCCTGTTAGGCAGAGGAAATGAGTGGTAGATAGCTAAACACTTCCAGCAAATCATTCATTGAAACACGCAACTATGACAATATAACAGTCGAAAATGTGTTGCAGCTAAACTGAAACTTCTAGATATTATGTTTCTTAAGAGAGACAACATATGGTTTGACTAGCAAACCAAAGCCATAAGTAGGTACAAAATCATGGAGGATGGACAGGATCCAAATATACATAATTGGCTGAAGCCTCAATGTCCTCCATGAAGAATCACGTTGCGCCCATGTTAAAAGCAGTAAATATTAACGGAGATGAACCGAAGAATCCATAAAACCATAAATTATTACTTCTATCATATTTGAAGAGGAAAACATAAAAAGTCGGTAAAGAGTAGTTTTTGTTGTGTCACAGTGAGAACTATTTATGAAGAATGATATTAATGGAATCAAAGACATGTGATTATGCTATGTGGGAAACTAACTATGCGTAAAGTTACTTCATACAACTAATTTATTTTGCTAAAATTTGTCACGTGACCGTTTACTTTAATTATGATCTAGTCATACATGTCAAGCCGCTTTCCATTATAAAACGCCTCAAAATCATTTGTAGATTTACAAATGCTTAATATGCTAAGAACATGAATTTGTCGTTTCCCTTCCAGAATTAAGAATTTTTGCCGTGGTTTTCCCTATGGTAAAGCACTAAATTTTCATCAAGATATATTTAAAACTAAAAAACGGTCTATAGGTGGATCAACCCCAAATCAAGAAACAAACGATTACCATCATAGCAGCATCACCCTATATCAGATCATCGCGCTCATTTTAAGATCACCATTCCGCTCAAAATGCTGTTCTATCCACGAAAACATATCGAACGAAAACCTAATTTACGCACGGCACCACAGAAATCCACATAAATTCACTACTCCGAATCGACCAGAGGCGCACAGAATTCAAGCCAAATGCCGTTCGATCGCTCGCGACGCCGACGATTATCCACCATCACCGAACAGGAAATGGCAAAGGACGTAAACCCCTACGCTAGAATTTCCGCACACGACTCAAAGTCTCGAACTTTTTCCCCTCAAACACATCCATGCACCTTCAGGGGGAACAATGAACAGCGCAGTCATCGCAGATACTTGCGGCCGAAGCAAAGTACGCGGAGCAGTGTACGATCGAACAATCTTAGCAGCAAAGCAACGCAGCGATAAAATGCAGAGACAATCCCATAAGCGATCACAAAAGCGGGTCAGCGATCGAGTTCGGGAACTCACCATTTCGGTCCTCGCGAGCTCCCTCCCCTCCTCCTCCTCCTACTCCTCTTCCGCCGCCGCCCGGTCCTCCGCCCGCTTCCGCCGCCTCCTCTCGTCCTCCGCCCTCCTCCTCCTCCTCCTCCTCCTCCTCGACCATGAACCCCTCTCCTTCCTCCGCACCTCCGATCATCTCCTCGTCGCGACCCACGCCGCCGCCCTCCTCCTCCTCCTCCGAGACGTCCTCCCAATCGCCGTCGTCGCTGTCGTCGCCGGCGGCGGCGGGGAGCGGCGGCGGCGGCGGCATTCTCGCGGCGGGGGCACGGCGGTGGGGGGAGGAGACCTGGACGCGAAGCAAAGTTCGGAGCTTTTTCCGTGCGTGTGTTTTCTGCTGCTGCTGCTGCTGGCTGCAGAGGGAGACTTGGGAGCGATTAGTTTCGCGTTGACGCGACAGGTCAGTCGTCGCCTGTTTTGGTCTTTCTTTACACTTGCGCCCACCCCTCGGGATACTCCGAGGTTTCATTGTTTTTTATACTCATGTTTTCCACCCCAAGATTTCGAGCAAATTAGGGAAAGAGGACAAAATGGGGGAAAAATCATAAGTTCTTGACTGTTTTTTTTTTGGGGGGGGCCCTTGTATGGTAATGCCCATTCAATTCCTTGCCCTAAATTTCGAAAAAGGGGGCAGTGCAATCTCGACCGTTCATTTTCGCCGGTTACTCACTGCCCTGTCTTTTGGAGACTGATCGGGCTGTCCAGATTCTCGACTCGATCGGTACGCTGGCAGAAGCCGCTCAACGGTAATAACGGATCAACGGTAACGACAGTTCCCGTTGCGAAGTGGGTAGGTTTGAAGGCGCGCTCGGTGGTCCTCCTGGACTATAAGATTTACGTGGCGGCGATATGACTTTTCATGGTATGGTAATTGCGTCCTCTTTTTAGTAAGATAAACATCGTTATCTATATTGAGATTAGTCAATCAAAGCACGACGACTTTCTATAAAGAAGAGAAGAGGGATGATGACACAAATGGTCCCTGAATTTCGGCTCAATGTGCAATGTGATTCTTGAACTTTTAATCTGTTTAAAGTAGTCCATGGATTTTAGCCCAATATACAATATAGTCCATAAACTTTTAATTTGTTCAATGTGATCCCTAGACATTTGGTACACTTTAAATTTAGTCCCTGAATTATATGAAAATATTTGATGTTGTCCTTATCGTATAGTCCATGGACTAAATTGAACAAGTACCCAAAGTTCAGGGATCACATTGAACGAATTGAACTATTGCACATTGGGCTAAAGTTCGAGGACCACATTGAATAAATTAAAAATTCAAGGATCACATTATATATTGAGTCCAAATTCATGGATTATTTGTATTATTTTCTCTTTTTGTAATTATCCCGTAGTATATTAAGGTTGGAGGTCGGACAGTGCCGATTTGTCCTAACTGCCCGGAGGAGCACAATGAAAGGATCTGGCAAGCCATTCCCTTCTCGTGCGCACCCTCAAACCTACCTTAGATTCCATCAATTTATTGGACAATGGACAGGCCTAGGCTTACGAGTTTTAGCCTAGATACTATGATCAACCTGTTTGTGTCTACAATCCACATATAGTAAGTCATGCCATCCTCTCCCATGGTCAAGCCCACCCTGGTGGGGCTCTCTCTTGTTTTTTTTTTTTTTCTCCGAGAAGATATTTAATCTTACTAATGTAATAGCGAGTTAATTTCGATGGTTAGAAAAGTTTAAACAGTAAGATAAAAATGTGATTTAATATTTAAATATTCTAACGGTTTATAAAAAAAATGCATTGTCATACTAATAACTCGTGATATGATACATATAGCTTTATGAACAAGAGAGTTCCTATCGTGGCCATGCAATTACTAACCACCAAATTCTATAGTCGACCATTCTTTCTAGTAAATCTTCGAGATGAGAAAAAAGTTGATGATAAATTTGGGCATTTCACTCTCCATGAATGATGGGTTTCCAATGGACCTAATTATTTGGCGGGTTCAAACGGGTTCAGGTTCAGATCATTTGGGCTCGGGTCAACACAAGTTCGCTTTTATATTAAATGTATGGAGATTTCATCAATTCATATCAAAATCTATAAAAATCGGGTTGACCCTTGTTTCGAAAAATGAGTTATACCTAGTATTTATAAAGTTTTCACGAATATGTACCTATCCAAATAAAGTTAGTGAGTCGCATTAATTTAGGTTGATAATCTCTAATAGGAGCTTGTAAATGTAAGGTGACTAATGCAGGCAAGCAAAGCTTGGTAACTCAATCGAAAAGTTGATAAACTATAATATAAAAAAAAAAGAACAATTTAACATTGGTAAGTAACTCAAATGAGAGTTGAGAATCCAAAAATAATTAGTAATTTAATATGACAAAAATTGGTAAGTCACTCTAATTTAGGATCGTAGTCTCATATAAGAATTAATAAATTCAAAATGATAGTAGGTCATGTAAATAAAACATGGTAAATTAGCAAAAAAATTGTCAATTTGCAAACTATAAAAAGAAGTTGATAATTTCATAAAAGTGTTGGTGACTCACTAATAATTTACATGAAAAGAAGTCACAAGTCATTTTTTTTATCAACAATTTTTTGACATTTACCAACACTTGTTGAAATTTACCTACACAAAAAGGAAAATTATATTTTTGGGCACGGAATAATAAAATTCAGCTGAAGATAGAATGTTGCGTTCCATCATTAAAGAATTTATCTCCTAGTTAATAGGCCTCTGTATTATTAACATATATATAGTCGCTAAAAATCAAATGGGGAAATGACATAAACAATCAATGAACTATGGCCCAATGCATAATGTAATCCCTAAACTTTTAATTTGTTCAATGTGGTCCCTAGACTTTTGGTACATATTCAATTTAGGCTCTGAACTATATGAAAACGTTTAATATAATCCTTCCATTAATTCAAGTTCAAGGACTACATTAATTCATGGACTACATTGAACATGCATTAAAAGTCTATGGATTACATTGAACAAGTTAAAAGTTCAGGGACTATACTGCACATTAAGCTAAAATTTAAAGACCATAGTATACATTGGGCCAAAGTTCAAGGACTGTTTGTCAACCTTCCATGAAAATCAAATGTTGGTAAATTGAGGGAAGTAATTTGTAAATAACGGATTTTCATGTTTTGGTGATACGCATGATTTGATTGTTGAAACATTTGCTTATGGAATTCGCCCCTAGACTTTACAAACCTAGGTAGCAACTTTTAAAAAATGGCAGAACCATGATTATATATATCAACTACAAGACTCCCACGTGCATTCTCGATATGGGCTTTCAAATGATTTTGATAGTGACACTTTTATTTTAATTTTTATAGAATCTTAAAAGAGATTGCATGTTTTGTGTATATGAAAAAAGAAACAAGTAAATTTCAGCATTTACATAAGAAACTGAAGTCCAAGATTTAAATATGAAATAGGATGATGAGATCATAAGAACTCGAGTTTTGCTCAATGATTTCAAATTTGCGCCTAAATTATTTTTTCCATAAAGTATGGTGCTCAGCTAAAAATTGAGTGACGTCCCGATAATGTTGTCAAGTTGCCTTTAAACTATATATGTCGTCGTCATCTTCATCCACCCTATCGCATTACGGATCATGCCTTCTACTACAATTCATTCCGGTGGCGGAAACACCACTCGGCTACTAACTCTAGACGCACTGCTGCTACCATGGCTCCAACCCTAGCGCCGCTACACTCACTATCACCACTGACATAAGGAACACTATCGGCAATGGCCAAACTCCACCATCACCAAACCACACTGCGACCAACACCGCGACAAGGGTGATAGAGATAGCAACGCCACCAGCGGTGATAGGCGGCAACAAGGGCGTCATAGCACTGGCGCGGGAAATGAAGAGGGATGAAGAAAATAGAAGATGGCCCACAAAATAAAAGGAAGTTTGTCATTTATTTAAAATTGAGCTGACACTTATAATTAATCAAATAAAATTCGAGTATTGAATTGAATATCTAGCAAAAATTTGGATAATTCCGAAGCTCAAGCTCAAGGGCTCGACATCTCCGACGACACCTCCATGTCTTCTCTTTGTCGCGGCTGTCACTTGTGAAGGTCGTCGGCCTCAAATCTACTGTTAGGGTGCAATGCAAAGAGGAAGAGAGACAGCCATTGGCAGATAATGATCATAGGATTCGTAAGTCCCATAGTCAATTTGGCTAAAGATAAAAGAGAGAAACGGGAATCGATGATGTCTGAGCGATGTTGCAGCAGTTTTTGACCCGCACGACCTGAAGATGAAGTGGGTTAGGGCTTCGATCGATGATCTTTTGCTAACTTCATTTCCCCGACCGACGATTTATGTTAGATTAATGTCACGTCGGTTTTTCCGACGAAGGGAAATTCCCGACTTTGCCGAAGTGAACATTTATTAAAAATATATAGCGTTTAAGTGACCAATTAATAAGTTACGATATTAGAATAAGTGATGTACGAGAATTTTATCACGCGATGCCATTGTCTCTAGATATAAGTGTAACATCCAAATGAAAGGATAAGGGAGAAAGAAAGGTCCGCAATTTTCTTAAAGTAATCATAACAACCTCGAAATTGTAAATGACAGAACAATGCCTACCAAAACCGAGCTTTTACGCATGACCTAAATGCACGACGGCCATAATTAATGCTTTGCTGTATTATGCGCGAAATGAACCCGAATTTTCAAAAATTATGCACGAAGGATCTTCGGGCAGTGACTTTAGTGCCAACAAATTCTATCATATGAATTCCTATGAAAAGATTTTGAAAACAAAAATCTCCTGATCTCTGTTTTTCTTTTGGTGAATACGTGAAAATATCTCCGGTATTTTTTTTGGAGACTTACTCGGGTTAAATTCTTTTTTTCTTGTAAGTTCCTCTATTTTCGAGTTTTTAAGTTTCGAGTTGATGAATGGTCTGTCTTTCTTATCGTGTGATTCATCTTCCGATACTTTAAATCTCCTTCCGATAATAAGACCGACTCTTTCATGGTTTTTACTAACTACATTTATTTTTCATCTTGACAAAGAAAATCCTTTCCTTGCTTTGCAATGTGCATCTTTAGCTTCTCCTTAAAGCGCACACAATTCGAGCAATGAGAGTGCGTGGCTTGTAAAAGAAACTTTCTACTTCCATAAAGGGAAAAAAATAAAAGGGCATACAGGCCCCTGAACTTTTTCAAATTGGTCATTGGATTCTTATCTTTCTTTTTGGTATAATCAGGTTTATAAACTACATGCTTTATTGTTTAAGTTGGTCATACCGTCAAAATTATGGACGGAAATACTAACGTGGATGTTAAGTCGTTGTTAAATGCTAATGTGGCGTCACACGTGACTTTTTAAATATATAAAATATATATATAAAACTTGGAAGAGCGGAAAAAAAAATCAGGCCCGGGTCGAGGTGGGTGACCCCAACCAAGCCTCACGAGGGGTCACGTGATCCCTAACCACGCTTGGCAATTGGGGTTGTGCAACCCAAAATGCACCTAACCGGGGCCGCATGACTTGTTTCTTTCTCCTTCTCTTAGGTTTTGTATTCTTTTTTAATCTGCTGATACTTTATCTAGTCAACACCTAAAAATTGCATGAAAGCACCATTTTTATCCGGCTAGCAGTGACGTGGCACTTACGTGCCGGTCCACGTCGGCATTTCCGTTTTTGTTTTAACAGAAGGACCAACTCGAATAAGAGAACAAAAACATTTACTTTAAGGAACCAATTGCCAAAAAAAAAATAATTCAAAGACCTGATTGAACAAATTTGAAAATTTTCATCATGAGAATCTAGATAAAGTTACTGACACGTGAATTTTCTATGACCAAGTCTTACTTATACTTGTTTGCTTGTATAGCTGATTTTTTTTTTTCGTCACCATGTTTACAGTATATGTCAAGTCATTTTTCCAACTTTTGAAACAAATTTCAAGACAAAAGCGTATGTATCCATGTACAAATTTCAATCGTCCCGTGCATATGCACGAGTTAGATCCTAGTGTATTTTCGAACACTTTTTTTATAAAAAAAAAGGGTTAATACCACGAAAAATTCTAAACTGGTACACTTGTGATACATTTACCCAAAACTATTTTTTTTTACCATAAAAAACCCCAAACTGGTGCATTTGTGACAATTTTACCCTGAATTACATATAGATAATTTTACCATGAATTAAAATTAAAATTTTATTTTTTTTTTTTTTTCGAATTTTTATTTATTTTTTATTCTTTTCTTATCTTTTTTTTTTCATCTTCAACCTCTGGCGGGTCGCCGGTCCGGCGATAGTCCAGAGGCGGAAGCCGGCGAGGGCGACCCTCATCGGTATCGGGCGAGGGTTGCCCTCGCCGAATCTGGCGAGGGCGAACCTCGCCTACGTCGAGCGAGCCTCGCCGGCGTCGGGCGAGGGCCGCCCTCGCCGGCATCGGGCGAGGGCCGTCCTCACCCGCCCAGGGCAAGGGCGACCCTCACCTGACTCAGGCGAGGGCGCCCTCGCCCAACTCAAGCGAGGGCAGATCCGGGGAGGGCGACCCTCGCCGGTATCGAGCGAGGGCTGCCCTCGCCGGATTTGGCGAGGGCGACCCTCGCCTACCTCGGGCGAGGGGCCGCCCTCGCTCACCGCAGGGCACAGGGCGGCCCTCGCCCGACGCAGCGAGGGTCACCCAACGCCGGCAAGGGTGGCCCTTGCCGGCTTCCGCCTCTGGCCGGTCGCCGGATCGGCGACCGGCTAGAAGTTGAAGGTGAAGGAAAAGAAAAGAAAAGAAAAAATTCAAAAAAATAATATGAAAAATTAGTTCGGGGTAAAATTATCACATGTGTATCAGTTTGGGATTTTTTGTGATATGTTCAGGGTAAAATTGTCACAGGTGTACCAGTTTGGGTTTTTTATGGTCAAAAAAATAATTTGGGGTATATGTGTCACAAATATATCAGTTTAGAATTTTTTGTGGTATTAATTCTAAAAAAAATTTCATTTTTGGGGTGTCACATCAAATGCCCTCCTCCATCTTCTCTTTGAATAAACGGTGCATGTATGAGTAGCTGTCTTTTCATTTGTCAAGCAAGATGTAGACACATCTCTTTCTACTAAACCCGGTGTGTGAGCTAGTAACTGTAAACTATAAACTATAGTACTACTCTTGTAAGAAAATTGACCGTTCACAGTTCACACAGTTCACAGGCAACGCAAGTCCAATCATAAAGACATTCTCACACACACACACTCTCTCTCTCTCTCCCTGTCTCTCTCACTCTCTCTCTCTCCAAGATCGAGATGGAATGTGCGTGACAATGTCGTAGTACCATCAGTACTACCGAGCGACGCAGGCGCAACACGGGGGGGCGGGCCGCAATGTCGTCGAGGGACCTTCTCCTCCTCCTCCTCTCGTCGCTCCTCACTCTCCTGTTGTCTATCCCCGCTTCGTTCGCTCGACACGGTGAGCTCTCGCTTTGCAATTCTCTCTAGGGTCTCTCGCGTTTGACGGTGGTTGGTCGAGAGGCTTGGAATTTGTGGGTGAGGAGTGGATTTCGGAGTGGAGGGTGGGAGTTCGATTTGGTGGAGTCCGTGCTTAGCTTGAGTGCTGACTCGGGTTTTGTCTTCTTTTTGTTTGGTTTTTTGGTTATTTGTGATGTTTGGGAGCTTAATCCGGGATAATTTGTTTGGTTTCGAGTTCCGGGTAGTTGTCAAATTCGCTCGAGGATTCGCATTGGGTTTGGTTTGAATGGTCATGAGCAGTTAAGTTGTGATGATTCAGCTGCCTTAGCTGGGCTGAAGAGTGAGAGGAGTTGCTGTTGGATCTGCGAGGTTGCTGAGAATGGAAACTCGCACAGGAACTCTGGAAACTTGATTGTCTGTTTTAGTTATGACGGTGACATGCATGCTTCCCAATTTAAACCATTAGTGAGCGGCTGTAAGACAGTGAAGCATTGACCTTGCTGCAAAATATTCTATTAGGTGTTCATGTAAGGTGTGGTTGCAAATGAAGATCCCATGTCGAATAACTAAGAGATAAGGAGCAATCCTTATATCCAATTAGTTCATAACTTAATGCCTTTATATTTTTGAGTGAATTGGATCCAACTATGTATTATTGGGATAAATTATCAATGATTTTATGAGTAGACACAACCAAAAAATATTAC
This sequence comes from Syzygium oleosum, assembly GCF_021117445.2. Taxonomy (NCBI): domain Eukaryota; kingdom Viridiplantae; phylum Streptophyta; class Magnoliopsida; order Myrtales; family Myrtaceae; genus Syzygium; species Syzygium oleosum. The sequence continues at coordinate 9,424,814 of NW_026607495.1, forward strand.
GAAATAAAAACAAGCAGACAAAAGTAAAATGTCACAAGACTAGACGGTATCAGAGCAAGCCGACCAAGACCAACTATGTATGATAATGGGCTCGAACTGACATTCCCTCGTGTCCTTCCAACACGAGATATTTGATTTTCTCCTTTGTTTCCAAATTATCTGGATCTTGATTTCAAAACAAACAGCATGTTTGCCTTTTCATTCACTCCAGGCAGTGAGAAACTTAAAGGCATCCTGATAAATTCTGTAGCAACACCTTAACAAGTCACGGATGCATGTTGGAATTTAGATATTGGTTAGAAAAAGAAGTAAACAAAGATGTACAGTCATTAGAATGATAGAGCAGAGATGTGAGATGTTCAGTTTTTTCTTTTTACAATTAAGCATTTGTGCTCTGTATAGGAAAGCCATTTCTCTTACTGGCTTTCTCTGACTCTTTCCCGTCCAATTGTTTGAATCAATATCTAAGTTGTATTCTTTTGCTGCAGCACCTTTTGCTATGCGCATAAGCTGTGGAGCTCGTCAGAATGTCCATACTCCACCAACCAATACACTTTGGTTCAAAGATTTTGCTTATTCCGGAGGAATTCCAACTAATGCAACACGTACAAGTATCATCAGCCCTCCTCTTAAGACAATTCGTTATTTTCCTCTCTCTGAAGGTCCTGAAAACTGCTATATATTCAATAGAGTGCCGAAGGGACGCTACTCTGTGAGGATTTTCTTTGGATTGGTTGCACATCCCAACTTCGATGACGAACCCCTATTTGACATTTCAATTGAAGGCACTTTGATTTCTTCTCTGAAACCAGGTTGGATCAGCCAGGATGAGCAAGCATTTGCTGAAGGCATCGTGTTTCTTACAGATGGTTCTGCCTCTTTATGCTTCCACAGCACTGGTCACGGAGATCCCGCTATTCTCTCCATTGAAATTCTTCAAGTAGATGAGAATGCATATAAGTATGAATCTGACCAGGGCCACGGGATGATCCTTAGAACAGCCACAAGACTAAGCTGTGGTACTGGGAAACCAAAATTTGATGAGGATTACAGTGGTGATCATTGGGGTGGGGACAGATTTTGGAGGCCCATTTCGACTTTTAGAGTGGGCTCTGACAAAGAGATATCTACTGAAAGCAGCATCACACAGGCCTCCATTGCGCCAAACTTTTATCCGGAAGCACTTTATCAGTCGGCGCTCGTTGGAACTGATAAGCAACCAGAGTTGGAGTACATTATGGATGTGGATCCTAACAGGAACTATTCAGTCTGGTTACATTTTGCAGAGATTGATTCTTCCATTACAGGCGCAGGGCAGCGAGTGTTCAATATCTTGATAAATGGCGACTCTAAATTTGAAGATGTGGACATCATTAAAATGAGCGGGGATCGACATGTTGCTCTGGTGCTAAACACAACTGTTGCTGTGAATGGTAGGACCTTGACGGTGACCGTGCAACCTAAAAAGGGAAAAGCTATCATCAATGCTGTTGAGGTCTTTGAAATTATCACAGCTGAGTCTAAAACTTTAGCAGATGAAGGTGCGCAAATACTTTGCCAATGTGGATTTTAAGTTTGTTTCAGCTATGACTGTTCTCTATTGACATTGCTACGTAGATATGTCGGTACATGTCATTCTGGCCGATTTCATTTATGCAGGTTAATTTTGAGTTTCTCTGCAAGCCACAATGCAGTTAGTCATAGCTTAAAGTGTCATGCTTAAGTATGCTTCTAGCAGTATTAGGCTTTGAAGATAAAATGCATAGCTGTTTGCTGCTTGTTTGGCTGTATGGTGCATTAGGCATTGAAGCCATCTGTACAAAAGTATCACTCTACTTATAGCAGGATTCATTTTATTTTCTGGCCATACTTATTATAAGAAAAGGAGATAATGAAGGAAAGAATGTAAATCTTATCATGTCAATCTGTAGCCCATGCGCAGGAGAGATAGCATGAAATTTATTATGAAGCGAGGAGTTACAAGAACCATCTCTCAAACATGAATGGCCATCTCTCACTGTTTTGTGGTGTTATCACCAAGAGAAACCTTGGCTCCTGATTGAATTATGCATTAAAAAGGTCCAGTCAGTGCTATGCCTTGAATCCCTTAGCTCCACTTCAATCTGTACTTGTGTCTCAAAGGGGACCTTTCTTTCTTACATTCCTGCTATTTTCTGCTTTGAAAATCTGTATTGGGTATCTGGCTACTATTTAAAGCAGTTGCTTTTTGTCCAAAGAAAAAAAAACTCAAGGGTTCTTTCTTTTGGCTCTTAGATATAATTTGAAGGAAGATATCAAATGGGGGGGGGGGGGGGACAACTTGGGAAGGCCAAGTTGAACGGGAAAAAAAATACTTTCAAATGGAATAGGCTAATAAGATAAAGAAACCTTGTGGTATTCAGTGGAAAAATTCTGTGGAAGTGCAACACTGTGAGCCCCTCAATCTTTTGAGATATAGACTTACCCTTTATTCTGAACAAACTTGAGCCTCAGTTCTAATCTAAAATTGTCATAATGATTGTTTGAACCGCATTTTAATATTCGTGGTGAACACTTTAAAAGAAAAAGGAAACTATTGTCTATGTATAGTCAAGTTAGATGAATCCATATATGTTGACTTTGACTCATTTAAATTGTACACTATGTTAGTCTAATAAATAGAGATGAAATTTGGCAAGAATAGCTTCAGATTATTTTATGGGACCTTGGGATGTAATGATTTCAGGAAGGTTTTTTGGTGGGCCATGGCGTCCATTGCATCCACCACCAGTCTCTAGTGATGGAATAGCAAAGCAAATCGGAACATGCCCTTTGTTAAGTTGTATTTTTTTTCAGCTCAAAGGTTTTTCTTTTTAAGTTTATTTAGCAATATTTTACATCTTTAAAGTGCCAATCAAAGAAAGCCACACATAATGAAGAAATTCAGGCACTGCTGAATCAGAGGAAAAATCAGATACTCGTATTGTGCTTTTCTTGAGCTGTTTTATTGTGTGTCACACAAAAGTTTGAGCTAGCTTGTGGATGGATTCCAGCATAGAAACTTTAGAACTGATTTCTTGATGAATTCTGATGGAACCTCAACTTGGTAGTTTCCCGAGTTTTAAATTATAGTTTTTGTCGATTATATATTATTTGCGACTTGGAATACATTTTGGTTGATGTTAACTTAATCATCCTTCTGCATACTAGTTAGGGCTTTACAGACACTAAAGACTTCACTAGCACTCCCCCGTCGATTTGGGTGGAATGGTGACCCATGTATCCCTCAACAACATCCATGGAGCGGAGCTGACTGCCAATTTAATCAGACAAAAGGCAAATGGGTCATTGATGGACTGTAATGCCCTAATCTTCTCCTCTTTGCACTCTAAAATGTCTTCTGTTACAGTTGTACTTTTGTTGTTGCACAATAGTAATTGTGTTTGATGTTTCGAACAGTCTGGCTTAGTTTCATAAATGTCGATGAAAAAGCTTAATGTGTCATGAATTTATCCAAATTGTAAGTCTGAGAGGCTTTCGGTTCAAAGTAGTTAATGCTCATAATCCCTATGAATGGTGACAATGACATTGTGTTCTCCCTTTGAATAGTAATGCTATATTTCAATTCATCTGAATCCCATTAATGCATGCGCACAAAGAATCCATGTGGAATTTCAACATTTTTAACCGATTAGCACTCAGATAGTGGCCTTTCTTTCATTTAATGTGATGATGTGGCCATTCTCATGCCAGGGCTAGAAAAGCTTCAACCTTCTAATCTTATAACTTCTTGCTGATTGTTCATTCAATAAAGTCCACAAGTTTACTGCAGGTTTCTTTGCTGCTGTCTATGGATACGTTGCCTTCTTGTATCTTTCCTTAATCTTGGGATGGATCATGTCCCCATCCTGGCTATAAGTGCCCTCCCCAATCCATACCTTCCGTCCTTCCCTTGCCAACTGTTTGATCTTGTCCAGGCCCCTCATTGTCCTCAGTCACCGGTACCGTAGCTGGAATTTTATGTCACTTTTGGAAGCAGTGAACAGCTTCACTGTCTTGCCATTTCTTGTTCTGGCTGTTGACTACAGCAACTCAAAACATGTGTTAGTGTAACCACATTCTCTTTATGACTCGCCTCTCATAGAGTGGTATACTTTATCCCATTCCATCTAATTGTTTGCGAACTTCCGAGTATCATAGCCATCTCCTTTTCCTGCAAAAACTGTCTTTGTAAATCCTGGACCAGGCTTTTTTTTTTTGTTTTTGGTAAGGATCCTGGACCAGGCTTTGCAGACGATTAAGTCATAAGCTCAACTTTAAGAAGGCTAATGAGACTCTTATGGGAGCTGGCTCTCTGAAAATCATCAGATATTTTATGAGGCAAAGTGCACAGCATTTAGGCTTTTTATAGGTGATGGAGAATTGTTGAATTGGCATTTTCTGTGTCACGCTGAAAAGTGAGAATAAACTTCCACCTGTTGAACATGCCATTGACCCTTTGACCGAAAAAAAAAGAAAAAGAACATGCCATTGCCCCATGCATCGGTCTTAAATCGTACATAAAATCCATCTGTTTCGGGGTAATGATGGACCAGAAGTCAGCCTACCTTCAGTTTTCTATTTGATGGGGAGTGACACTCTGTGAGATAACCAAAAAGATCAGTGAATGAGGATTTGGAATATGATATAGGATAATTTCGAGAGAATTGAGCCTTGTCCAACACTTATCGCAAAATTGCTTACAGAATAAGTTCATTTACACTAGCAGAATTTTAAGTGTCACTTTGTTCAGATATTTCAGAGGGCCTTCGTGCTTCAGTATGGTCATATAAGTTAAGGTTGGAAAACCCTATGTGTCTAGTTTCGAATTTATCCAATTTCAAGCAATTTGGAGTCTTCTAGAGGAAGTTATGCCCAAATACCAACAGCTGGTCAGGAAATCCGAGAATGAGTCTTTTAGTATATCTTTGTATATTGAGTATTATGCATTGTATCTGTTTCTAGAGTCATTTGTGTCAAGAGTCAATGATCTTATTTACATATTGTCTAGGGATTGGTGGTCTTTGTCTAGGGAAAGAAAGGCTAGTGTCTTGGGATTTGCCTATACTTGGAAGGTTGTTCCAAGCTGTGTTTACATAAAACCCTCTATGGTTCCTTAAGGATAAGTTAGTGTTTTGAGGAATTGTTGGAATTGAGCTCTTGGATTAAAGTTTAACCTCAACTGGGCATCTCATTGGTTAGCATCTAGTTTAGCGTATGCCCTGCCTGAGGTGGATTCCTTCGGTCCTGAGCATTTTTCTTGTTGCACTAATGTTACATTCTAAATCTTCAACCCTTCCCTTATCAGAGTCACTTGGAAAGTTATTAACTGTGGATATAAGCTCTAATTGCTTAATTGTGCACTTTCATGTAGTTAGAAGATTTTTTTCTACTGTACAGCATTGACCTTGAGGTTAGTATAATCCCTGATGCAATTCTTGATTCACCTCCTGTATTTCTCAGTGGTCTTGGCAACCAGGGTCTGAGGGGATTCTTGCCAAAAGAGATATCTAGACTGACTCATCTGCAAAGCATGTGAGTTTTAGCATACTGTCTTCAAGAGTTCCTTTTCAGCATATTCAGCAGCTAGATTGTGTTGTAAATAACTTTTATTCTTTTTCTTTTGCGGTCATTTGTTAGGTTTAATTTGCTAAGTAGAAATTCAGGCTGGACAGCCGTGATATCTCTTTTTTCTTTCTTTTTTTCTTTTCTCTCAATCAGAAACTTGAGCGGAAACAGCATTCGGGGGCATATACCATCCTCTCTAGGGACCATATCTGGCTTGCAAATTCTGTAAGTAATAATCGCTATCATGTGTGCCTTGTTTATACTTTTAAATGTTCTCTCCCTCTGAAGGACACAGGCAATTCCAACGTCCTTGTTTCATTTCTTGTGCGACTAATTCTTCCCAAGCCATATGCTCTTATCCTTATATTGGCTTTGCACCATTTTATTTTTCCAAAAAGAGAAAAAAGATCTCTAGATCATTCAGTTACTTTGCCACTTGCAGACGTTAACTTTCAGGTTTACTCCAATTTCTTTGTCTCCTTAGATCTTTATGTATGCTCTTCTTTGGTGCTGCGGTAAGCTTGTTTTGGTCCAAGTATGGTCATTTCGCTTTTTAACCATGTGGGAAGATATCACACTTATTTCTGCTAGTGAAGCTCATTCCCCATGATGCCGACCTTGTCCAGATAAGTTGAAAGAGACTGTAGATGCAATTCTGAGTCTTTGAAAATGCTGAGAGCCCTAATTTCCTTCTTCTCTTTTATTTTGTCTTTTCCTTGGGTATATGTTGAGGGATGGGGGTCTTATCACATTGTAAGACAACTTATATGTTAAGTCAAATATTTTTTGGACACGAAAATTTATTCTCCTGAAATTCAGCTCATTTGGTCCTTATCCCCTTGATCGACGTCAAGAACGACCAAGTGCTGCTAAGCGTTATTGACAAAAGAAGCCACTAATATATTGTTTAGGACACCGCAATATATAGATTAAGAAGACGAAGCTGCCTTGTCATGCTCCTTTATCTTTGATGTTCTTGGGCCTCAGTAGTACTAGTATCTTCACAAAGACAAAACTTCAGTGGTTTTTCTTATAGATTTCATCGATTTGGTAAATCCGTTAATTAATCGATTTTGATAGAAAAAGAAATTCATGAACTGTCATCTTTTGATTGAAACTTCTCATGGTCGATGCTGAAATCACGGTGACAAGTTTCTTTCTTTAACTCTTGATGGAGAAACACCATTTTTGCTCCTGATTAATGATTTGTGATCCATCCATGGTAGTATATTATCCTAGTGTGCTGTAGTGTTTTGTTGCAGTGATTATCTTCATACGCAAAACAGTAGTAATCACAGTTTGAAGACTCTCTATATTTTATACTCTACAAAAATAGCAAGCCAAGCAAGATGTACAAACAAATTTAACTAAGAAAAGTTCAAAGTAATTCTTAAAAATAGAGACATTGTAATAGATATTATCTATTTATGAATAATTAAACACTCTGTAAGTGTGATTGCAAAGTCTCGAATAAAATGTCATTAACCTTCTGAGGTTGAATAACAGCGAAAATGCGGGTCCACTCAATTAATGTCACTTCAATAGTCCGAGATTATTTAAATGGCTATTTTGTGACATGCATTACTAGACATCCAACTTGCATTTCTTGATGGTGAAGTATATTGAGATTTAGTACTTACTTTAAGAACCAAAAAGAGGAAAGTTTAAATGATTGCCATGGGAGGACTGGCTCTTCCAAAAGCAATGCATTAGCTTGACCACTCTAACCTCCCTGCTATTGTGTTTTCCAATACGACAATATTATTCAGAGGATAGTGTCCACATCGTTAAAGAGCCTGCCAGAATAGTTATGGAAATCAACACCCAACATGATACTAAAAGTTCAAAATTTTACAGGTCTTAGTTTATTTATGCTCATAGGTTTCTATCCTTTCCTTTACATCTTTCAGTTTTGTGGGTAAAAATGAAAGAAGAAAAAACATTTATATGTCGTATAAGATTGGCAAGCAAGGAGATTGATATTTTTGTATATTCATGCTCCCAACGACTTGAGACCTAACGATTTTCTGAAGTATGAAAGCATGTACTCGTGTTTTAACTCTTTCGTCACATCCTCCACATAATTTATGTTTCCACCCGTTTGCAGCTCGTCTTCCATGTTGTCTTGACCTCTATTTTCTGTCTTCATCTTTATGAGGTTTTGACTTAATGCAGTTCCATCGAGTTTCTATGTTGGAGGTACCCCTCCAAAGTGTTCTACCTATAATCCTCTCATCTTCTCTATCCAAGAAAATAGTTAAAATATTCAAACTGTTGCATCTGTTGCCATATCTAACTTCTGGGTCTGTTAGCATGGCGTCTTCAATATATCCATTTGAAAGCTGATAATTTAAGCAATAGAATGATATAAATTAGGAATTGAGTGGTTTGGAAAATCACAAGAAACTCATTTAGGCACACATGGCGTTACCAAGGAAGCTGAAATATGTGTTGGCATCATTGCATTTACATCGAGATAGTCATTTGCCGAGTTATGAACTGTAGTTTGCCTTATGTAGTGGACTGTACAACACCCATGCAATTCTTGTTTAGAAAATTTCTCTGAGAAAGGGATGTAAAAAACAGAGTAATCCTGTGACCTGATTAGTCTTTGCAAATGGTGACTTTGATGGTGAGATACTTTAAACTTCAAAACATGCCTATGGAGTTTCGTTCTGTCTGGTAAAACGAAGGAACTAGTCAACAAAACATGTAATCTGGTCATAATAGTAAATATTCATGGTCTTGGACTATGACGGCAGTAACACAATATGCAAAATAATTGATAACTGTTTTTTCGTCTTAAAATTGTGGGCGAATATTTGCAAATTATTTCCCCTTGCTCTGTAAGGTGTGGTTTTATTGTATGAGTGATTTTCTCTGACAAACCCCTTCAAAATTTGCAAGTTTGACTTTTGGACTGTATTTCTAGTCTATGGGCATAAAAACCTGGTTTTTAATTCCCACGTCTTTAAAGATAAGTGGCTTTTAGCTCTTAGTTTTGAGGGTCACAGTTATCTCATGGACGTAATGCTAAGAGATCCTGCTCCATTGCAGGGACCTCTCTTACAATTTTCTCAATGGATCAATTCCTGAGAGCCTTGGACAGTTGACATCACTGAAAAGACTGTAAGATCATATAAACTTTTGAACACCACGAGTTCGAGTACAGAACAAGACTTTCATCAACATCTACATTGTGCAGGAATGTCAATGGGAACTCGTTATCTGGAAGAGTCCCCGCAACTCTAGGGGGAAGGCTTCTGCATAGAGCCAGTTTCAAGTATGTAATAAATGGCATTGTTCGAAGTTTGCAGGAGGTTTCAAATTTCTCTTGCTTTTGTTAACCGCAATGTTCTAACTTGTTTCGTGATGGATGCGTGCAGTTTTACAGATAATGATGGCCTTTGCGGTATACCCGGACTTCCTACATGCCGGCCTCATCTTTCAGCTGGTGGCAAGGTTGGAATTGCCGTAGGCGCTGTGCTGGCATTGTTTCTCCTTGTTATGTTGTCAATAATCTTTTGGAAAAGGCGGCAAAATATTATTCGTGCACAGCAGATTGCAGGTAACACCATTGCAAAGCCATATTAATCTAGCGACAGAACCCACGTCTAGACGTATGGGGAGTTTCTATTCTTACCCAGCATGTCATACGGCATAGTCTTTTCACATAGAAAAAGGAAAATTCTGGATGAAGAAGAAACTCTTTTAGTAGCTCCTCTTCATGATAGTGAGTTGAGTGGAAAGCAGCAAAACATCACATCGACCTGCCAATTTAGAGTGCTTGGATCGATTGTACAAGTCATCGACTCATAATCGCTAAATTTCTGTAATTTGCGCAGCAAGAGAGGCTCCCTATGCGAAAGCAAGAACCCAGTTTGCTCGTGACATCCAATTGTCCAGACACAATTGCCAAGGCCAAGCCCGGCTCGCTGCCGAGAACGGGCCTAGCTTGCTCTCATGACAGGACCAACTTCTCCGTCAGGTTTTCCCTTTCCCCCCCTTACGGCTTCTTTCGGAAAGCCTCAGAAATGTCATAGAAAGATCGAATGTCTTCGTCACTGTTGATATCGTGTTGTAACGAACCGACTGTACATTATTACCGCCGTCTCTGTAACTCACATACTTTCGAAAGTAGGGTTCCAAAGGTGTTCAGTAATTCAGGGTTTAAGTCATCAGGATTTGGCACAGTTGCTTTAGGATGATGGGAGGCACAACCCCTGGATTTCCTCGTGTCATCGTGCGTGACATGTATGCATGTAATACTGGAAACGAGGTATAATTGAACTGCTTGCCAGACCTTGAAAGCTAGCTGTACTTTGCTGAAGGATTCTAGACCTGCATAGTCATGCGACTTTCAGTTGTATTTGGTGAGTAGGATACAGACGCTGCGCCTAGATTATGATAAAAAATTATTCTATCCGACTTTCAGATCGTGATCCTTCAATTGAAATATATCTGGATTAATCTGGATTAGTTCGGATTAAATTCACCACGAGATCATTCTAGTACGAAGTAGGGGGAGAAGTCGAGGAAAGAGAGCGTTGTCAATGGTGATCATCCGAATCCTGAGGATTGTGACCATACGCGATGGTCGGCACCTTGGACTTGACGATTGTGGACGCGGTGGTCGTCACTGAGTCTGAGGGTAGCGATCACCGGGATGCGGTTGCCGTCTTGATCTCGTGATCAAGCCGTCTCGATCCCGGACGTCTTTTTAGGGTTCTTCTAGCAAAGAGCTATCGAATATTACTTTCGATCCTATTCCGAGGATAGCGACCATCACACGTCAGCACCTGGATTTGACGGCCATTGACACGATGGTCGTCGCTCGGGTCTGAAGGGTGGTGTTTAATCGGGATGCGGTTGCCATATTGATCTCACGGTCGCGCCCTCTCGATCCTAGACGTCTCTTTAGGGTTCTTCTAACGAAGGGGCTATCGAATGTTACGTTTCGATCCTGCTCCGATCGAAGCGCGCCAAACACTTGATAGGACAGCCATTTTCCAAACAAAAGATGGAAAGATAACGTTACAATTAATCTCGGACGAGACACGGACGCAAATCTGCACTGCCAGGAAGTTTAACAACGATTGCTGAGACTTCAATGACAATCTTTGACAGCAATGTCTTTTCTTTTTTGGTGAAAGCTCCACCAAAGATGGTATTAATGACGTCATAAACTTTCCTCTTGTGACGTCAATTCTTGGGGAAAGCCCACCACCATTGATTTTGGGATTTGATTCTGTCGTTTTTTTTTATATTATTTTTTGTTTTTATTTTATTTTGAATTGGTGGGTTTTTTTTTTTGTCTGCCATAACTGTAGCTTTTATTTCATTGCTTTCCGTGCTTCGCCCATTTCTCCAGTATTTACTATGCCTGATGGCAACTGCACGAAATAATGCAATGGCCAGCATTATTTTGATGGCCCCCCCTGCCCATTTATGTGTCCAATTATTTCCTTTTTATCATATCTAATTGTAAAATGCAATATTTTAATTCGATTAAAGGCGTCGCTCTCTGGGTACGGATCATGTAGTATAAATTAATAAGTGGAAGGAGAGCACATGTATGAGAAAGAACATATAAACTCTCCGTAAACGGATGATGCGAGATATTTTCAGCGCCTGCTCTCGCGCGTGAGAATACCCTATTAGAAAAGTCTAACCGAAAAATATATCTGAAATCTCACGAGCGAAGTGTAGGATTGCGAAACTAAATGGTTTTGAAAATGTAGGTCTTGTGTCGAGACAGTGAAAAATATATCTGTAAGAAAAGTCGAGGATGGCCCTTAGGTATTTATTTTTCGATTTGATTGTTCTCATTTAAGCTTCAAAAGTGATAGCGAGCCCTTAACCTATGGATTTTTTTTATTGCCGCGACTTGATCTTTCGAGGTTGGAATGTGGCTGAATTTGTTGAATTAAAAGTTTAGCGGGTTCAGGCTCGAAACCTGCGTATCGAGCCGAGGCGGTCCGAGCCCAAGAAGGAAATGTCATGCCCTAGGCTCGCTAATAAAACACGAATCGGGTGCATTCAGGACTCAATCGAAGCCGCTACATCTGAGAGTCTCCTCTTGGGAAAACGAAAGCTCACACAAATCAGGCACGCCCTCCCAAAAGAGGGCTCCCTCTATTTCCAATCTTGGGTCTCAAGGAAAACGAAAGGAACCCAAAAGGAGAAAATAAATAATTAAAAATAAAAAAATTAATAAAAGGAATTCTTTCTTCGGTTCGAGAAAAAAAGGAATAGGAAAAAGAATATAATAAATAGGGATAATGACACAAATAGTCCCTGAACTTTGGCTTAATGTGCAATTTGGTCCATAAACTTTTAATTTGTTCAATGTAGTCCCTGAACTTTAACCCAATGTTCAATTTGGTCCATGAATTTTTGATTTGTTCAATGTGGTCCCTGAACTTTTAATATGTGTTCAATTTAGTCCCTGAACTCTATGAAAATGTCCAATATAGTCCCTGACTATATTGAACATTTTCAAATAGTTCAGGGACTAAATTGAACACATATTAAAAGTTCAGGGACCACATTGAACAAATCAAAAATTCAGGGACCAAATTGAACATTAAGTTAAAGTTCATGGACTACATTGAACAAATTAAAAGTTCAGGGACCAAATTGCATATTAAGTCAAAGTTCAGAGACTATTTGTGTCGTTATCCCTAATAAATATTCCTTTTTCACGTGAACATCAAACATTGAAGAAAGGGGGTTCTGCCGCTCACCCACCACCACACTCCACCAGAGAAAAAAGGTCAGACAGACTCTCCCTCTCTCTCCCTCTCTCTCTCTCAGCAGCAGCAAAACTTGTACCATCTTCCCTTCCTTCCTTTCCCTTCATCTCCTCCTTCCTTCTTTAAAATCTTTTGCCTTTCTTTCCCCCCCACTCGTGTGGACCACTCTCTCTTTCTCTCTATCTGTCTGTCTGTGGCGTCTTCTGGGAGTCCAGCTCTCTGATCAAGCCCAGTCAAACACGCCAGCCTTTAAATTCCCCCCCTTTTACCCGTCTCTGCAATGCGGCCAAAGGAGCATGAATCGATGTCTGTCTTTGCTTGGTTTGCACACCTCAGTTCAGTGTTCAGTGGCAGATGGGCTTTTTTAATGTGCGTTGTGCACGGTGGCTCCGGACCAATCGCGTGCGCGTGAATGCACGAATGCAAGAGCCTCGTTCTGTTTCTTCTTTTCTTCTTTCTTTCTTTCTCTGCTGAGAAAAGACAGCTTGATTACGAAGATCGATCTAAAGAAGTATTCGAGCTCGATGTGTCAATTAATTCAGTTGAATTCACGTTCGCTTCGGAATCTAATCCATCGAGACATGGGTCGATCAGGATATGAAGTGTGCTCCACGTCGCACCACGAATTACATAACAAGTAAGAAATTTAGTGGTGATATTTATGTTCAAGACGAAACGAGTTCCATCCTCTCTTTTCAATTTGTTTCATTTGCATTTAAAAATTGTTGCCCCGTGATTTGGAGCGTATTATTTATTATTCAATCATTTAATGAATTGGACATTGGCCAAAAGAATTTACTTGGGCGGTGAATTTTCCAATTGTGAGCCTAACTGAAGGGTTAATAACAAAACGACGATGAATTACGAGTAGGGGTGAACGGTTCGGTCCGGTCCGGTTCCAAGGTGGAACCGGGAACCGGACCGAGAGAACCGGTTCCCAATTTTGGGAACCGCGGACCGGACCGGTTGGTTTAGGACCGGGAACTAGTTACTTAGAGTTTAGGGTTTTTTTTTGTCAAACACTTAAGGTTTAGTTCACATTTTACTAATTTTTGTCAATAAATTTATGTCAATGAAGTTCACTTAGAGTTTAATTCACATTTTACTATTTTTTATCAATGAATTTATGATAATGAAGTTCACTTAGAGTTTAGTTCACATTTTATTATTTTTTAAAGAAAATAATCGAACTAGGACATTCTCTCGGGGTCACCTCGAAAGCGCGAACCCTTATGTCTCCGGTAATTATTGAAAGTATTTGAGGCAAGAGACTGCCATACTCGATAAAAATTAGTTAGGTGTTCGAAGAGTTTCGGGCATCCATTGATATAAAAAGAGAGAAACTATTGGAACAACCGAATTTTAAAGGTTCCGTTTTCGATCAGATTAGTCCGGCAACCCGAAAATGTTCTCAAAGTTTCATACGACGAGGGTTGCTTAGGCAATAAGCGACTTCGTCCGAATAATCGAACTAGGACATTCTCTCGGGGTCACCTCGAAAGCACAAATCCTTATGTCTCCAATAATTATTGAAAGTATTTGAGGCGAAGAGACTGCCATACTCGATAAAAATTAGTTAGGTATTTGAAGAGTTTCGGGCATCCATTGATATAAAAAGAGAGAAACTATCGGAACAACCGAATTTTAAAGGTCCCGTTCTCGATCAGACCAGTCCGACCAGTTAGTTCAACAGTGACCCGAAAATGTTCGCAAGTTTTCATCAGAATTAAAAGAGACGTTCATGTCGGACCGAGCCGAACCGCCAATACTTCTACTCAAGTCGCTTCGAGTTAAAAAAAAAAAAAGGGTTAATACCACAAAAAACCCCAAACGGGTACATTCGTGACAATTTTACCCTGAACTAATTTTTTGATCACGAAAAATCCCAAACTGGTACACCTGTAACAAATTTACCCCAAACTAATTTTTTAACCACCAAAAACCCTGAATTGGTATATTTGTGACTAATTTATCCTCAATTAGTTTCCATTAAATTGAATTAATACAGCGAAAAACCCCAAACTGGTACGCCTGTGACAAACAGAGGGCAAAACATAAAATTGGTTAATGCTTCAATTGCCGCGTGTCATTTAATAAAGCAATTTGACGGTAAAATTTAACGGAAATAAACTTATGGTAAATTTGTTATGGGTGTACCAGTTTGGGGTTTTTGGTGGTCCAAAAATTAATTCGGGATAAAATCGTCACAGGCGTACCAGTTAGGGATTTTTCGCGGTATTAACCCAAAAAAGAAAAACAGGATCAAAAGGTAAAAAGAAAACCGGTAACGAGTAATTCATGGGGAAAAGGGCAAAAAAAAATACCCGATTCAAAGAGTAAAAGGAAAAGAAAAAAAAAGTGAGAGAGAATAAAATAAAATAAAATTAAAATAAAATAAAAGCGGTGGGGGAGGTGGGGGGGAGGCAGGAGTTGAAGCTGTCTCCTGCGGCCGAGACAAACCCCTCTGCGCTGCGGTCAATTTCTTCCCCCCCATTTTCCCACCAAAAAAACACACTTTTTTTATATTATTTATTTAACATTAAAAAACTAATAAAATTAATAAAAAGTGAAAAAGAAAAAAACCAGCCAATCGCATCTCGACACGCCGCCGCCCCCGGGGCAAAATTTCGGTCAGCGGTCACCACCCCACCCCTGGTTCCGCCCACTCCCAGATTCTTTATTTTGCCGATTCACTTTATCATTTATTTTATTAAATTAAAACCTTCTTTTTGATTGAAAATAATATTAAAATTCTGTGCTCTCGATGCGCCTTTGGGATATATCTTTTTGGGGTTAATTAAAGTAAGTTGGCATTTTGGCCTAAAAAAAAAGGATTGTTTCAGGAAATTACCGTCCTCCTTAATTTATAAATAGCCGGGAAAGCATAATTGCGCGTATCCACAGTGACCGCGACGTTCCAGCACGAGAACGAGGTACGCCGCCCGATTCTGTACACAGATCGAACCGACAGTCGACATGGTGAATAGGGTCGATGGAAGCGTAAAACACCGTGTGAAAAATTTTACAGTCTTTGATGAGGTCGGCGCGTGATGAACGGATTTCAAAGTGGGTTAATTCGATACAGCAAATTTATACATATTAATAGCCAAAAAAAAAAATTAGACTTGTTGCGAAATCACCCGTCACAACATTATTATTTATTTTACAATTTTTATCATTTTTTGCATTTTCTTTTGGGGTTTTTGATGAATGAAATATGAAGAAAAAGGAAAGAGTCTGGGAAAAGAGCGTGCGCCGCTCACCAGCGCCGTACGAACACCGAAAGGAAGGGGGCGTTTTTGGGGGGGGGGGGGTTGGTAGGGCTGACGTCATCCTCCTCCGCCCCCCCTCGCGTCTAATCAGGCGGCGGCTTCCACGTGCGCGCCCACCTGCTCGAATCGCGGCCGTCCGTTCCCTGCACCGGCGCTGGCTTGCTCCTGCGCGGATCGGACGGCGGCGGATCGGCCCGCGTCCGTGACTTCGAAAATTGCAGCCCCAACGGCCAAAAGAGAACAAGAAGGAAGAGGGGAGCAAAATAGGAATTCCACTTCTTGTTTTCGGCGGAGAAAATGACGCAATCTGTCCTTAAATTTTAGCTCAATATATAATTTAGTCCATGAACTTTAACCTAATATTCAATGTGGCCCTGAACTTTTAATTTATTCAATGTGGTCCTTAAACTTTTGGTACGTGTTCAATTTAGTCAATGAATCATATAAAACTGTTTAATATAGTCCCTCCAGGGGCCACATTATATATTAGGCTAAAATTAAGGGATTATATTGAACAAATTAAAAGTTTAGGAACCTAATTGTACATTATGCCAAAGTTCA
Source organism: Syzygium oleosum (assembly GCF_021117445.2). Classification (NCBI taxonomy): domain Eukaryota; kingdom Viridiplantae; phylum Streptophyta; class Magnoliopsida; order Myrtales; family Myrtaceae; genus Syzygium; species Syzygium oleosum. Next base: position 9,440,988 of record NW_026607495.1, read on the forward strand.
TGAACCGTTTGTGTCTTTTATCCCTTTTTGGTACTCTTGTTTTGAAAAGTTCCACCAATTTGTTTCTTTTTAATCTTTAGCTGAATTTCATTTTGATATCTAAGTTTTTGCATTCGATATCCCCGCGTGATAGTAACGACGAGGTCGTTGTCGTGTGTCGTGAGTCTCAGTCATACCCATCGTCGTGCGATTCTGCATCTCTCATTTTTTTGATTGGCCAATCATATCATACGTCGCTGCCGTGTGATGTACCCGTCGAAGTACAAGAACAGTGCACCACCTCATACGGAGGCGAAATCCGTTCCTCCGCCGCGACTCACTTGCAGAAGTCGTACAACTTTAAAACTCGTCGTGTTAGTTTACTATTGTGCGAGACATATTCGTCGACCGAACAACCTGAACATAAATAACGTGGGGTCAATGACATATTTGACATCTATCGCATAGTATCACCCCGTTCAATTATATCTTAAATTCACTTCCATTCAATGCGATCTAGTAGACCCTCGACCAAATAATTTATCGATCGATCCCTTTTGCCTTAGCACCAACATAGATATATGTATGTATACTCATTTGTTGAATCCAAAAGTAAGGGACTAGAAAAAACAGGACACTTCATTTTCATGTCGGGTTTAGGTAAATTGCCAATCTAATTGAAAAGATAATTATATATCTCCAATTCAACAATTATAGTAAGGGACTTGATCTGATTGCCGTCCCAGCCGACGATTACGGGGTGCGGGGGACTTGCACGTGGGTCCCTCCTCCTCCTGCCTTTTTTATACGCCCCCCACTCTCTCTCTCTCCGCCCACTATTTCTTCCTTCCTTCTCTCTCTCTCCTTCGATTGCTACTGTAGTTTCTCCCTCCACCACCACCACCTCCGCCGCCGCTTCTTCCTCCTCCTCGTCGGTCCATGGCGTCGCCGTCGCCGTCGTCGGCGCCTCGGGAGGGCCACTACAGGGGCGTCCGGAAGAGGCCGTGGGGGCGCTACGCGGCGGAGATACGGGACCCCTGGAAGAAGACCCGGGTCTGGCTCGGCACCTTCGACACCCCGGAGGAGGCCGCCCTCGCCTACGACGGCGCCGCACGCAGCCTCCGCGGCTCCAAGGCCAAGACCAACTTCCCCCCGCCCCCCGCCCCACCTCCCCCTCCGAACTCCTCCTCCGCCTCCGCCTCCGCCGCCGCCGCCGCCCTCTCCCTCGACCTCAACCTCCCCTCCGACCACCACCACCCCCGGTGGCCCCCCGCCTCTCCCCACCACCCCCAGCACCACCACCACCACCACCGGCGGTTCGTCTTCAACGAGTTCCTCCCCGCCGCGGTCCTGGGCTGCGGCGACGTCAAGCGCGAGGTGACGGTCGTCGGCGAAGGCGGAGGCGGCGGCGTAGGAGTCCCGGTGCTGGCGGCTGAAGGCCCCGCCGTCGGAGCTTCGTTCCTGGGGATGGCCACGCGCGGACTGCCCATCGACCTGAACGAGCCGCCTCCTCTCTGGCTGTGACGTCACTATCATGTTCTCTCCCCCCCCTCCCCCCTCACCTCCGTTTTTCCTTACTATCGGAGCTAGAGAGAGAAAGAGAGAGAGAGAGAGGAGGGGCCAAGAAAGAAAATTCGGAGGAAATGAGGCCCTTTTCTGTAAATACATTTTTCTTTTTCGGGGTCCCGTCCCACGTGGAAAACAAAACAATCGGCGATTTTTCCTTCATTTACTCGTTCTCGCTCCTTTGCTTGGTCGGCCGGAAAATCTAATCTAATCTAATCTCTCTCTCTCTCTCTCTCTCTCTCTCTCTGTTCGATCGTTCGTTCGTTCGTTCCGTTCCCCCTCGCGATCCCCGGCGCGGCGGCCGGTCGGCCGGTCTGTAGGCCGGCGACACGACACCGGCCGGTGGCGTGCCGCGCACGCGCCGCGACAGGGGCGCGTGGGGGTGGGGCGGCGGCGACCCGCGGCCGCCGGACAGTGGAAAAAAGAGCGTACGAGGGGGGCAAGCGTGTGCGCCTTCTTTTATCCTTTTTTTTTTTTAATAATAAAAATTAATACTTAGGGATTTAATCGGATAGAGATGGGCAGCAGACAGACAGATCTACGGATCCAGCCTCCGTGTTTTTTTTTTATAATTATCATTATTTATTTATTTATTTTTCCCGCATTATTTTTTCTAATCAGTTCGTGGATATGACGTCAGCGGTCGTGGTCGGGGGCGATTTTTTTAGTGAGGTGTGGGAGTGACGCGATGGGAGATAAAGCGGCTTTAACCAATTGATGGTTTTGATTTAATATAATTTAATATATTTAATTGATTAATTTATATTTTTTTAAAAAATATAGGATAAAGATGGGGAGAGGTCGGTGTTTAGGGGGCGGTTTTGTCAAGGAAATGGGGCGCCGCTGCGGAGGGTGCCGGCTTTGGGTCGCTGTCTGGGTTTCGGGATACGTGGGGGGCCGGTTTTTTCCACGTTTCCCCCCCGGTTTTCGGACCCCTCGAAATTTATTGCCCGGACCCGACCCGATTCAATTTTTTTTTTGAAATATTTTATAATATTAGAATTGTAAAGAAAAAAAAATTATCCAGACGGTCTATAAATTCGTTATTTTTATTCGAGGGCATTTTTGATCGTTTCGCCCCGTCGTCGAATTAAGGATGGACGAGACCGTTTGTTGGGAAAAACTCCCCTTTGACCCCCCCCCCCCAGCCGCCGAGTGTAATGCGGCGTAATTACGAGGAAAATGGGAATGACGGATTAAGAAATTCCGGGGATAGTTTTCCCTTTCTCTTCTTTTCTTTTTTGTTTACAGGCGCGAGAAATTAGTTAGAAGGGGGTTATCATTAAAATGATTCGTAGATTGGCACGGCACACACTTGAGTGGTGAGCGTGCCTATTTATAATTTATCACGTAATTCAATTCTGGAAATCAATCTCATCACACATGATCTTTCATGCAATTGCCCATAAATTCGTGTGAATCTCAAGCTGATATAGGCGCCTGCAATTTTTTTTAAAATTTTATACACTTTTGCCAAATGTTTGATCATATCCATGAGTTTTCTTCTTGGGTAGACCGAGTCCTTACACTACGGTCTTCTCTTCTTTCCATGTTGGCTTTTGAGCTTAAAACATATAGAAAAACGTTGATGTGACAGTCCATGTCATCGCTGAGTCGACTTAAAAAAAAAACAGCAACAATAATTAGAAGAAAAACGGCCAAGGAGAGAGGGGCAAAAGAGTCCGCGAACGACGGCGCATTGCCACTTTGGCATACATATGCGTACTTTAATCTCAATGATCGATATAAGTAAAAGAGACCATACTTCATGGATGGAGATCTGATCGAATATTTGACAAAGATCAATGGATTGCCGGTGCCTTTATTCCAAAGCGGTTTCAATGACGTCGTTTACTTCTTGGCCGTGCTGGCCAATGTTGAAAGATTGGGACGAGATGACCTCTCCGGTTCTAAAGAAGACCCATGAGAAATCAAGCCAACCATGAACCGAACCAAACCGAATCGAACCGAACCAAGCAACTCATAAGGTGATCCAAGTCGGGCTGCCCCAATTGGGCCCGACAAGTTCTAATAAGATGGGGGCCCTTCAAAATCCCAAAATTGAGGGGGACCTCTAACCTTTTTGGTCAATCATCTTCAGTTTCTATAACCCTCTTCTTCCATGACCCTTTCCAACTCTTATCACTAATTAAGAAATTAATCCTTCCTCTTAAGGCCTAATTAAAAAAAAAACACCAATTTTACCTTTAGTGACAATTCTGGCCCAAATTTTTGTTGTCTCATAAAAAATTACTAGCTTTAACTTAAATTTCAAATATGACCCGAACAATTTGAAAATTTCATATCACAGGGGCTGGAATTTGGGACTCGAGTAAAAGTTGGTGCTTTTTATCGAGACAAAAAAAAGTTCGAGTCAGAATTGTCACTCAAGATAAAGTTTGTGTTTTTTTTTTTTTTTGAATTAGCCCCTCCTCTTGATGACTCGAGACATGTTCAATATCTCCCCCAAGACGACCATTGTCACCTAGTGCACTCCCAAACGACAAAAAAACACAAAGACTAAAAAAAGATAATCTCGGAATATCCTCGCTAATTATTAATCAATGGGAACAACTCATGTCATATGTTGGACGGCAATGCGGTGGAGAAAGGTGGGTCATATTTTATTCGGTCAATTTCTTTCTTAATCTCTCGGAATATATTAATTAAAACTATATTAATTAAAAAATTATTTATCAAAACAGAAAAAAAAACCCCCCTTTTTTTATTTTGCCCCCCTTAAGCAGTATTTTAGTCAGGAGAAATGGACGGTGATGGAGAGATTGTCAGCATAAATCCTATCAAAGCTTTAGACGAGCTGCCACCTTTTGGGTCAACACAACTCCTTTCGGGCCTTCGATAATGGTCGGTGCTTGGCGGTGGCGGTGGCGGTGGCAGTGGCGGCGGCCTCCTTTCCGTGGGACGCCCACGCTTTCTTCGCACTTTTTAAATGTCGCCCACGAGAAAATTTTCAAATCTAGTACCTCGAATTTCTGAATTTGCACGTTCGCCCCCCCGAAATATTCGATGCGCCCCTCGACGTAAAAAAAAAATGTTCCCTTATCGAGTAAGGGCGGGGTGAAATTGTAATATACCGAACGTGGTTTACGAAGGGAAACGTTTTTCTACCTTTTTGACCGCGGTATTTTTCACTATCGTCCGACGAGGCAATGCCCTATGAAACTTGGAAGTGGAAGCTACGGACGAGAGCTTGCAATCTACTAACCACCAACGTAAAAACTAAGCTTTTCCGAGGTTCCTTCAGAGAGACTGAACGTGGGTGTCGTAGCCAGAGGTGATCGGCTCCTGAGCAATCCAGTTTTCGCCTGGGAATCGGTAACCGAACCAAAGGGGCCGGTTCCCCATTTCTAGAATTGAAAACGGAACCAGTGGCCCCTAAAACTAATGACATATTCAATTTTTTTTTTTTTGATTTTGATGTTCAAGATGAAAGATAATCAACGCGTTTCTATAATTAATGAGTTACGTGTAACATTGTAAGTTTTACCCAATTTGTGGCATAATTTGATTGGAATGAGTAATTACTGTTGTGTTTTGATATGTTTTTGTCATCTTACTCACATGTATAAATAAACGTAGTTGCTTTAACCTTGAAAGGGCTTCCTTTGTGAAACGAGAGATAGATTAAGGTTTATTTCACATATTTTTAAGAAATTTTTTAAAAAATTTGTCCAGTCCAGGCGGGCGGCTCCATACCTAGAATTGGGAATCGGGCAAAAACTCATTGGTTCCACTTTTATGGAACCAGAAACCGAACCAGTGCCTCTAGGAACCATCTAGAACTGGCTGGTTTGGTCTGATCCGATTTGGGCGGTTCCTCCATCCCTAGTTATATGGCGCTTTTTGGTTCCGGTTATTACATAAAGCAAAGAGTCGTCTCACGACCCTTTTTCTCTTTTCAACAGATATTCTCGATCGGGTTATTTTCCAAATATTCTATAGACGGAATCAATAATTTAATTTTGTCTCTCGCTAATGTTAATTTTTTAAAAAATTTGAAATCTATTCCATCTTATAGATTAACTTACCAAAAAATAAAATAAAACGATTAACACAAAAAAAAATCAGCCACCACTTCATGGAGGGGAAAATTCTAGAACCGAGTGGGGGAATTGGGGAACGCCCGACGAGTGGGGGACCCACGGGATTATAGTGCCCGTGGTCCCCACTATTCAAATTAAAATTAAATAATCCCATTTTGTTTAACTAATTATTTTAACTGAAGTTTATTTAATGCCCTTAAAAATTTGTCGGGTTATTGTACGGATCGATGATAAAAAAAATTAATAATACAAGAAAAGGACGCTGCGCGGCTGCGGTACCTATTTCGTGCCGCAAAGGTCGAGCCAGCGAATAATAAAATGAAAAAAAACAAAAAAAAACGAGAGAAAATAAATAAATAAATAATTTATTTAAAAGTGGGAGAGAGAGAGAGAGAGACAAGTCCACACGTAAGCGTCCACTTCCTTCCCGCGATCGCCCGCCGTGTTATTCGCTCGCGTCAGCGGAAGGCCGAGAGATCATCAGGGCCGTCCATCAGGAGGACGCAAGCGGCGGAAATCGGACGGCCGACGATTCCCGCGGGGTCATCACTCACCGTTGATTTTGACCCCTTGGCCAGTCGCCCGGTCCCCCCGCCCACTTAAGTACACTTTCCTTGACTCGTCCCACCATGCTTTTTTGCTTTTTGCTTTTTCCATTTTTTTCCTTACAAAGGGATTTCGAAAGTGATTTTTTATATTTAAATAAATAAAATATTCAACCAAGATAATTTTTCCTGCGGCTTTTTTTTTTTCTCTCTGGGGGTAAAAAAGAAAAAGATGAGAGAGTTGACCATTGTTGACTGTCTCTTGCGTGCTCCAGTGGGATAGTTTTCTCATGAAAAAAGTAAGAAAAGGACGAAAGAGGGCCAGCGATACGAACGGCTCTAGACACCATCGATACGCAAAAATAGATAAATTGAAATTCACGTCGATTTCACATATTTTATTAAAGGGTTAATATCACAAAAAACTTTAAAATGATACACCCGTAACAAATTTATCCCGAACTAAATACATGTGATAAATTTATCCTGAACTAATTTTTTAACTACCATAAACCCCAAACTGGTATACTTGTGTCAAATTTACCCTACGTTTTTTATTTTTTTTGGTAAAAAAGATTTACCCTACGTTGAATTTGATTAATACCACGAAAAATAAAAAAAAGCTAGTAGACTTGTGATAAAACTCCAAATTGATACGCATGTTAATCGTCACGTGTCATCCAACTCAACAATTTGACAGTAAAATTTAATAGAAACTAACGGAGGGTAAATTTATTACAGATGTACCAGTTTAAGGTAAATTTATCACGAGTGTACCAATTTAGGGTGTTTTTGTGATATTAACCCTTGATTAAATATACAATCGAAATTCTAAGTAACTAAAAAGGAACAATCAAACCATTTTGCATAATCGTTTCGATTTTTCATGACGTGGCGCTGGCGCCCACGAGAGGGAGTGGTGGAAGCGAGCGCAGCCAACCGTCGCCCCCCCCTCTCTCCTGGTCCTAAAATCCGAATCCGCCAAAAGGCCGCGAAGCGACGCGACGTGTCCCGTCGGCGCGCCGTCCACGTGGCGGTTGTTCCTCCCCCTCAACCCGCGAAGCGGCGGGCCCCACCCCCGCACGACCGGATCTGTCGGCAGCAGAGGCGTCACGGCAGTCGAACGCCCCCACGAAACACGGACACGTATTTTTCTCCAACATTAAAAAAATCCGAATTAATAAATAAATCCGCTTCGACCCAAAAAAAAAAAATAAAATAATAATAAATTCGCAAAATACGGGGGCGGGGGGGGCTCTTTCCTTTTGTCTGCGCTCGTCCTGTCGTTTTCCGGCGGTCGCGCGCGGCGTACCCCGTCCCCCCGCCCCGCCGCCGCGCCTCCTCCTCACGCGCCGTCGCTGGGCGGACGCGCGCGCGCGAAGCCGCGTGAAGCAGCTGTCGGGCGTCCCCCCTCGCGTCGTGCCGCCGCCATCATCACCATCATCATCGCCATCATCGCGGGCTGGGGGGATGATGATGACGCTCGTGCATGGGCATGGCACGAATTGGCATCATGGATGCGTCGTCATCAATCGCCATCGCCGTCATCATCATCATCATCGTGGCGCCGATCGCAACTCATCGTGGCCGTTCGTTTCCTGGCGCCGCTGCCGATTCGACGGCGACGGCTCGATGACGGGAGTAACTAGGGCTCTGTTCTTTTCCTTTTTTTCTTTTTTTTTTTACGAAAGAGACTCTAGACTGGAAATGAGACTCGGTCCCAGTTTTGCTAGGGCTTTCAAATTCCTAATTAGAAAAATAAATTGTTTCGAGATTATTTAGTTTTCCAAAGTTATAAAATATTTGACGTAAATTTTCGAGTAAATATCTCGGTTAATATAGAAGGAAAAGTTATCTTCTGTATCGCGAAAAATAAATGATTTAGAAAATATTTTTTGAAAAATTATCGCTCGTATCGCTTGGAATGATTAGTCGGTGAAAAATATTTTCTTTGTCGACGACGATTTATGCTTAAATAATTTATAAGAAAATATTTTTCAAATCATTTATTTTTCACGAAACAAACGGAGCCTTGGCCTCTCTTTGATTTTCTGCACTTGCTAGAGGCATGGTCATTGCGAGAATCACAAGTGATATATTTACATTTTAGTTCGTTGTAAGACCATCAACGGCAAATGTCGCCAACGGCAACCGTCGATCGAATGGTATTGATTAAAGAACCAGATTGACAATTGTCGAAGTCACGCCGTAGTTCTTGCTCTTGATTCACGTAAGATTAAAACCGAGAAAGGAACAAGAACTCGGCTTATGGGTTCACTCGCTCTCGAGGCCGCCCGATGCACGAATTACTCGGGAGAATTCAATTATATATATAAACTATATAACGTTGAATAGTGAATAGCTATTGAAAAGACATTATCAGTGTTGTTACAATATACTTGCGGTACGTAAAATAACTAATAGAAAAACCATACACCAATTGTCGCTCGTACAAAGAAAAGCAATGTCTACCATTGAATTCCAAGTACTATATAAATTGTATTGTTGACGGGTGCTTCAGGGACATTTGATAAACATACTTTATAAGGAAAAAATTTCAAAATACCGATTATACGGAAAGCAAGCAAATCACTATATTTGAAAACTTGCAAAATTTTTAGATCTAATTCCTTAACAAGTATTCATAGGACACTAGTTACCGGCAAATTCTTCATATGGATTAGTTTTAAACCAACAATTGAGAATACCTTTAGGCTGCGATTGGTCATCCGCATTCGGATTGTAGAAATATCTTATCAAATGTTTTGTACAGCCTAAGATAAGATTTGAAATATTTGAAAATCTGCAACCTAATATAGAATTGAAAATCTTTTGAAATCCTTCTTGTTGAAAATCTTTTAATATCCCGCCTTTGATGGGCTCCTCGTGTACGCGACTAGTCAAATTCTCTTGACCACTGTCGTCAACAAGCAATCTATGGGAAATCGGCCCAGGTATCACATCTTCCATTAAGCAAAATTACGAATTGAAGGCAAGGAAGATCTTTCTCAGGTGTTTCATCAAACACTTGATGAATGCTTGGTTCAGAGTCGACCAAGAGAGAGATCGCGGAACAATGGAGGCCGAGAATGAGTAATCATAGGTAAAGTAGAGAGAGAAACCGAGGGACGATTCGGTGATGGTTGGAAAGCTAGAAAACCGACTGAGAAAGAGAGAGAGCCACAGATGAGGTGTCGAGCCCTGACATTTCAAGTGACCCGTGAGCAGGGGCACCGACGAGGATTCTCGAGGACGCCGGAGTGAGTGACCATCACGGTGGATAGCTGGCAGAGTGGTGGTGGGGTGTTGCCGGAGAGAAACGCCAAGGACGGCGAGTCTCACTCGAGGTGGGGTTTTCTTGGCCCGTGGGAATTGTTAAGTTAATTTATAAAATTATATCCAATCCGGGTCTATCCTGCCCCCTACGCCGAATTTTATATCCGGCAATTTATCTAAATTTATCAGGTTCGGAAAACGTCACCAAACACTAGATAAGATGATAAAATAATAATATTCGGATAACCAAATGCAGCTTTAAATTTTGCACGTGGAAATAATTTTATTTACTAGAGAAAATTCCTCGCAATTCTCCTTCAAATCCAATGAATATGCCGTCCCTAATCAACAATATTTTTTTTATGGGTAATTCCTACGAATTGAATTATCAAATTCGCGTGAACACGGTGTCTTGTCGTCGGAATTCAGCATCCATTATTATAAATAAAATTATTTATTGCGATTTTTCGAAAAACCGTTTTAATAGACCAAATGGATATCCGCTGCTCGTATTTAATTTAATTATTCAAAAAAAATTGGAGAGCACTAAAAATAAAAATAAAATAATAGTTGGTCGGATCTTATCGATTGCACACGAAGCGACGGCCACTAGCAAGAGCGGCCGTGTGTTGCTTCTGACGACTTCCCACCTTTGTTTATCGACGATTTAACGACAAATTATATTAATAAAATAATAAAAAGAACGAATTAAATTGAATTGAATTAAAATAAAATAAAAAAAGGAGCGGCTTCTCAATGATGGAGGGGGACGTTCGTTCACATTACAATCCCGTCGCCGCCTCCATGGTCGTCACATCCTCCCATCTAGAAAAAGCAAAAACGTACTCAAAATTCTTTGTCAATAGGGCAAAAAAAATTGGTACATGGGCGATTCGAAAAGTTACGTCTAGAAGATCTTGCTGTGGGACCGGAAATTTGTCGAGTCGGACCACGTGCTGTCGTGTTCTCGCGAAATTGAGCTGCAACCGACGAATTACTGTCCAAATTGATCGTTTCGCTAGCGTAAATTATTAGGAGGGATCAATTGGGCAGGTAAAATACTCGGGAACCGAACTGAACCACGATCGATTTCAGACTGGTTCGGACTTAGACCGGTTTGATTCTAGGGTAAAAGATTATGGGAACGGACTTTGTTTGGTTTGCTTCCCTATTCCGCCGAATCTGCTCGAGTAGAATCGATTTTGAACCGATTTAAAATCAACCCTAAATTTCTTATATTTCAAACACTCCACTCTTTTCGATCTTAGTTGATTTGTGGGTTGGCCCTAGAATGGGCCGGTTCGGTGTCAAGTCGATTTTACGAATACAAATAAAAATGATTCTCGATTCAAAAACGGATTAAACCAACACTAAAATGGTGGGGTATTCGATTTTCGGTTTGGCCCTAGAACGGGCCCTATAGGTTACGCGCGACTTCTAAGATCACCTCGCTGGAGAAAGAAATCCCGAATTCGACGTACTCCCAATAAAAGAAGCTAGCTATTTCAACAAGAGTGTGAACGGAGAAATCGGAGTTAGAAAGACGAGAAGCAATTTGATTATTAACGGGAAAAAAAAGAAGGAACAATGTTATTTTTGTTAATGCCCCCTTTTTTTAATAAAAATATCTCTTTTTAATTTTAATTTTATTTTATTTTGGATAAGTTTGATAGATTATAGAAGACTTGGAGTGCAAGGGCGCGCAAACCGCAAACCGCAAACCGCGGGCGCGACCGAGTCCCACCATTACCGCCCAAAAAGAAACATGTTCCTGCAAAGTCGATGCAACAATTATTCGCGCCGTACCCAACACCCCCCAAAAAAAAAATAAAAAAAAAGGCAAATGAAATTTAGAAAAAAAAAAGAGAGAAAAATAAAAGCGAATCGACATATTCAACGCGCGGACGAAAAGGCCAAAAAAAGGGAATTCTCATTTTCAATTGTATCTATAATATAATAATAATTTATTATTACGATTAACAAAAATAGGAAAGCGAAATATGCTCCGAGGGATTTGCCGACCAAGGACCCGGGGGGGCCCCACCGAAAGCGGCCGCCGCGCCTTCCCCCAACTTCCCACTTCCTCCCGCCGCGGGCCCCGCCCTTGTCTCCCACCACCACCACCACCACCACCTTAAAAAAAAAAACACAAAAAAAAAACGACGAATTAAATAAAAATAATTTTTAAAAAAGTCGGTATTTCTTTTTTGTTTATTTAGTTTTCCTTTTTTTGGCGGGAGAAAATGTTTTTTTTTTCCTTGGCGGCCAAGTCTGGATTAGCGTGGAGCTGCCGGATTCGATGGTAGGTGTGTTCTTCGGAAAATCAAATCGCGACGGACCGCTTTATCCCCCGACCGCAAAGACAAAAATAGCCCCGTAATTTCGTATAAAATAAAATAAATTCAATATAATCAAATTTCAAAAAGTTAATATCGCGAAAAATTCCAAACCGGCATGCCTGTGATAAATTTATCCGAAACTAATATTTTGATCACAAAAAAAAAAATCTCGAACCGGTACATGTGTAACTAACTTTTTGACCACCGAAAACCCTAAATCGAGACATTTATGACAAATTTATCCTCTGTTAGTTTCTGTTGAATTGGATTAATATTACGAAAAACCACAAACTAGTAAATAAACGAAAGGTAAAACACCAAATCGGTACACCTCATCAATTATCACATGTCTTTCAATTTAGTAATTTAACTATAAAATTTAATGAAAATTAACATACGATAAATATTAACCTTTATTGAATGAAAAATACGACGTCATATCGTGGATTTTATGGTAAAAGTACAAGACGTACGAAACCACCGCTCTCCTCCATTAATTTCCCATTCCAAAGTATACAGTTCATTACATCAAACGTGGAGTTCTCCCGTGCATACAAATTTACTATATTTATATATCCAATTTTTTAAGAAAATTTTTATTTTTTTAAACAAATTGAACATAAAAAAATAATGTTCCCCCAAAAAAAAAATCATAAAAAAATAATTGCGCGTGCATAGAAGCGAGCCAATCTGTTAAGCCAAAAACCACTCGTTTTGCATCCATTGTTTTCGTGAAACCGCTACTTCTCTTCTCTTATATAACCTCCCGACTTCACTCGTGTTGGGGCGATTGGTTACCGGATTTGTCCGCTTCCCAGATTGGACATATCCAGTGTAGAGTTTTGGCAATTTCCTTTCCTTCACTCCATAAAGAAAAGGAAAAAGAAAAAGAAAAAGATATCGGCTCGGGTAGATCGGTTTCCGCCTGAAATTGGTAACCGATAACCGGCCGGTCCGGTTCTCGGGTCGGTCCAGCTCCCGTGCCCGAGATTTTCACAATAAGCAAAAATTAACGATAATTATCATCTAATTTTGGATTTACCGAATTTGTTCCATTCTTAATTCGAGATTGGATGTAGACAAGGTACCGCCGAATGTTAAAACCTACACAGAAGAATCGAGATCAAGAAAAGCAGCTCATGCATGCGCACACGCAAAAAAAAAATACAAAAAAATATATACAAAAAAATCTGGACGGCAGCGCGACACGTGGCGCTCTTCCTGGACGTCGCGCGACTTTTCTCGGTCAACGCGGGAAATGGACCCGACCGGTCCCCCCCCCCCCCCCCTCCCGCCTTGAAACGAGAAAGGCCGCGTCGACTTTCCTCTTACGCGCTTTCGACGCGCGCCTGAGTTTCACGCGCCTGCGCGCGTGTTTTTTTCTTATCCCCCACGTGACGAATTGTCGTCCAGGTTCAATGATTATTATCGAGTGGAGAAATCGAAGAGCATCACCGGTTGGGATTGGAACTAGTGGGATGATTTATGTTTGAAATCGTCGTTTCTTGTAGCGAGATTGATGAAAGAAAGAAAGAGAAGCGAAATCGATCTAATTACGCGAAAATCCCGATTAAGCTCGGGGTAAATGTTGTACGGCACTCGAAAGATTAGTGAGGTTTTTTTTTCGGCGGGAGAAATTTTGCTGCGCGATGAGGTGCCGGCCCGTGTTGGAAAAGACGGGCCGGAGGAAAGATAAAACGGGTTGATGCGGGCGATTGAGACGAGAGAGAATTAAAGGCCGATTTGTTTTAGGAACGTTAGCGTAATTGGACGGTGATCTAGATAGATGAAGGCCGATTCGTAATTACTTTTGTAGGGGTGCGAGTTTGTGGTTGGGATGAGGGTCTAAGAGGTGAAAAGAGACCTAAATGGGCGTGCTCGGTTATTTGGGAAAGAGATTTTGAGCGCGTGGGTCGTATTGACGTTTGGTAAAATGATTCATATAAACGAGCTCGGTTAGTGGCAAAGAAAGGAACTTTCGTAGATAGGTTTTTTTTGTTAAATATAAATATGTATACCATTTGGGCCTAATTTGTTTTTTCACAAAAAAGTATAATTGATGGTTAATCTTGTCTTTTTATATTTTTATAGAATAAGCATATTAATTCTTGTTATAATCTCTAGAATTTACTATACCAAAAAGAACAATGAAACATATTAAAATGGAGGGATTTCATCTCTTTTATGGTATATGATTTTTTGTTAGTTTATCGTGGTTTTTCTTAAATCATAATACATTAATGTTCATTTAATTTTTTACATTGTTTCTACATACAAAGATTGGTAATATCCCAATGTTCACTCTCGCGGTCGGCAAAAGCCAGGGCGAGGCGACCTTCACCCAAACCCGACGAGAGTCGCTGGCGGCAACAAAGAAAAAAAAGAGAAGAAAGAATAAATAAATAATTCAAAATTTTTAAAAAAAATTGCAAAAATTAAGTCAGCCCCGGTGTGTTAAGTAGGACGGTCGGTGTGGCATCGCCGGCATCCACGTCAGCAATTTCTGATCAAAATTTGCCAGATGAATCATATTAACAAATTGTTAAAAGGTTTATGACTCAATTGACCAAAATTTCGACCAAAAAAAATTAACCAAATAAAAAGGTTTAGTACTGAATTTGTACGGGTACAATAAATTTGGGGCTTTCTTGGTAATTTCTTCAAAAGAGAAGTATCAAGACACTCGCGAGAGTTCAATTGACTTGCCACATTTTGAAGCCTCCAATTCTATATAGTCTTTCGACCCAAAAAAAAAGGAAAAGAATTCTATATAGCCTTGAAGAATCGTGTGAAGGAAGGTTGGTATCGAATGTATCGTAAGTAAATTACGTCACCTGCCCGTGCTTTTATGACGTCACAAATGAGATGTAATCCCACTTGAATGTGTTCATCCCCCCGACCCGAGGCTCAGTCAATTCGGACCGCTGCCATTTACATTGAATTTTTTTACCATTTTGGGCATTTCGGTAGGTCGGATTTTGACTAGGAAGAGAAGGGAAATTCGGACTTCTCTTTTGGTTGCGAAGAGCATTGATTTTGGGTTAGGTTTGGAGCATTCTTAGATATACAAGGTGAAGTTGCTGTGACCCCATTCTAGTTAAAGACCCAACACAAGAATTCAATTCCCAAATTCACATTGGTGAAAGAAAAGGGTGCATCTAGAGGAGCTTTCCCGAAATTGGGTCGATCGAAGAAACGAGATTCGGTGCGTCCTCTCAAATCGGCGTCGTAACATTTTTTCCCCCCATTGTTGGGGAGAATTGTCGTTCCCGAAAATTAAGTGTTCCGTTTTTTGGTACCTCGAACGGCGCGTGGTAGCTTTCCTGTGGGTTTGCAACGGATTTCGTTAAATGACAAATATGCCGATTAAAAGAAATTTGTCATTTCTAATGCATCGTCTCTCACGTCTCACCACCGATTTTATGGACATGGAGCGCGTCGTAACAAGATCCTCATGTCAGCTAAGTATCTAGACAATATGGAGTTAGAAAATCAAAGTTGCAAGTACTTTAATGCGAGCATATCCTCTCGCCTTTCCGTCCTTAAATAAGAGAGATCGCAGCGCCATTATGGAAGGGTCCATAACAATCCGATTCATTACGTTAATTAGGAAAGTTACGGAACCGATCTTATCCAACGCCCCCGTGATTAATCTTTTTTCTACCCTTTGGAATCGCACGAATTTGCGGAGACAAACTTTGGATTCAATGCATGTAATTGCGAGAACCTTCACTAATCAACTTAATAATTGACCACAAAAAAAAAAAACTTAATTAATTAATCAAAATATCATTACTTAATCTTGAAATTTAGTTTTGACCCACGAAATTCCACAGAGAGCGGAGGCGTAGGAACCTGGACAATCATCTCCCTAAAAGAGGAAGGGCATTCTCGTCAAAACACATATCCATGTTTGGCAAAAACCTATTGAGATTGTTGGACCCCCTCCTTTTTGTGCGTGGCGATAAGATCGGTGACCGTCCAAAGCCGATTAGGGAAGGGAGCATGCCGATCGGCGTCCGCCGGCGACCGCGCTCCGGCGAGACGCCGATCCGGGGAGACCGTGGCGATCGGAAAGGGCGAAATAGGGTCGGGTCAAGTCGGGTCGAGCTGTTGGTCGATCGGGCGAGCGAGAGAGAGAGAGAGTGGCGATGAACACATTGGTATTGTAATGTAAGCTACGAACAACGACGAGAGTCGAAAACCGTCGCCGGCTTTTCTCCTCCGCCGCAAAAAAAAACGTTGTTATTCACATCGAGATCGATCGGGAGATCAAACAGATCGATCGAAACATTCTCCGATCTAAATTTCCCTAAATTTTCTTCTTCTTCATTTTTTTTTTGGCCTTTTTGTCTAATTTCTTCTAAAATTAAAATCGACAAAAAGCGGAACGATCGAGGGCCGGAGATTTCGTTCCCTCGATAAAACCCGGCGCCGCCGCCCCTACACATCCCGTCGTCGTCGTCGTCGTCAGGCTGACTCCGGCGGCGGCGGCTCGTTGAGATCGAGATCCAGCGCCCGGGCGGGCTTCCGGCTGCGGTCGTTCGCGTCCACGACGGCGGAGCACGAGTCGGAGTCGCTCCGGGACCCGTCGGCGGCGGGGGCCGGGGCCGCGCGCCGGTCGAAGATCAGCCGCTGGTAGAGCTGGTTGTTCATCGCCTCCGCCCCCGCCCTCGCCATCGCGTCGTAGTAGAAGAGCTGGTACGGCGCGGGCGCCGCGGCCTGGCGCGGGAACAGGAGCCCGCTACCGCCGCCGCCGCCGCCGCCGCCGTGGTAGGCGAGGTTGAGATCCAGCGGCGAGGAGTCGGCCATCGGGGCAGCCGGGTCGTGGCCCGACGACTCGACCGTGCTGCTCTGGCTCGGGCTGCGGCTGCAGGCCTTCTTGGCGGCCGCCCCGCCCTTGTCGGCGCCGCCGCCACCTGCGACGAGGAGGACCGGGCGCTCCGAGGGGAGGGGGAAGTTCGTCTTGGCCTTGGAGCCGCGGAACTCCCTGGCGGCGTTGTCGTAGGCGCGGGCGGCCTCCTCCGCCGTGTCGAAGGTGCCGAGCCACACCCGGCTCTTCTTGCCCGGGTCCCTGATCTCCGCCGCGTACCGCCCCCACGGCCTCTTCCTCACCCCCCTGTAGTGCCCCTCCCTCCCCACGCCCCGCCCCCCGCCGCCGCCGCCGACCCCGCCCCCGGTATTCGCCTTCTCCTTCATCGCCATCGGGCCGTCTCTCCGCTCGGTCCCTAGAGAAAGAGAGAGAGAGAGAGAGAGAGAGAGTTAGAGCTTCTGGTGGGTTGTGGTGGTGGGGGATGGGGTATTGGGTTCTGACAATGAGGGGGAGAAGGGAAGCGCAAGAGGCTCCTTTTATAGCGGCGGAGGAGGAGGAGGGGTCGGCGAGTAATTATTGGTCAACGAGGAATTTGACCGCGGGTGAGGGGAGAGGGGGGGCGGCTGCTTGCGGGGTGGTTACGTGGCACGACGACCCGCGTGTCACCGATGTGGGAGAGGGTTTCTCATCGTATCATTATCCCCCCCGTCCGCTATCCGACGGCGGCTGCCTCCCTCCCTCCCTTCCCTCGCTCCCTAGTGGAACATGGCGACACCTATTTTCTATTTCATTTGTTTTCAATTTTTTAAAATCATTTTATCGATTTTTAGATTTTTTTTTTTTTATTTTCGGTTACGTTCGTTCGGCGAGGGCCGCTCGCCCGCCCTCGGATTGCGTGCGCCGTGAGCGCGTGTCCCCGCACCGCCGGCCCCCCACCCCGCGATTTTTCCGCGGGCCGGATTTCGTTTCCCCCGCTCCCCCTCGATCGCGGCTCGTTTGTGGCCCTCGATTCGCTCGTCCGATCCGACGGTCCGGATTCTTCATCCACGGAAAACTTCCCTCACGGGTCCTCCCCCATCCCCCATCCCCATCCCCCGCTCCCAAATCGAGGAGAAAATCTCCCTAAATTTTTTCCCCTCCTTTTCGTTTTTCCTTTTTCCAATCGCATTGCCGGATCTGGACCCTCGCATGGTCTATCTCATCCACGACACGTGGCCGTCGACCGTCCAATGAATCGCTTCCCCGAAGCTTCTAGAGCCCGGGAGCGTCTTCGACGTTTACACGCGCGTCCCCGTGTCCGTGCCGTCCCTGTCTCTCGGCGGGCGCTCTTATCTCGCGGGTCCGGGCGTTTGGATCCCGGTCCCAGATCGGTTCAGGCCGATTGCTTTTTTCGGGAAGCAAAGCCTCCGACGGCTACGGAACGTCGCGGGAAAGCGACTTGCGATCGGGGCACGACACGACCCGGATATTCGCATCGCCCTCTTGTGGGCCCGCACCTCGATGAATTTAGCTCGAATTTCGATTGCCCCCTTGTTTTTTTTTGGGGGTCGCGATAGTATCGGTCGATTTCCCTCATGTGTACCACGTTCCGCGATCCCCCGCACCATATACAATACTCTCCCCAGAATTTAAAAAAGAAAAAAAAAATCCCTTTTCAATCAAATTTGCTCGGTGGTCCGACCAAACCACAAAAAAAAACAACATCGATTGCTCGGCGGGGCCCGCCCACCCCGGCGCGTGGGTGAAACGGAGCGCGTGGGGGAGAACCGGCGACCGGCTGCAGCCGGTGGAATCGAGTGCGGGGGGGGGGGGGCGGCGGCGTGCTCGTCACCTCCGCGCGCAGCTTCGAGAGCCGGCTCTGCTTTTCGGCTCTCTCTTTTCCGGGCCTTTATTTTATTGATTTCATTTATTTTTTCATCGATTGAATTTATTTATTCATTTATTTTTTTTAATTCGATGGGCCGAGCTCTCATTTTCACGCGCTTTGCGAGATACAATGCCGTGGTCCCGTGGGGGCACTACTAGCCTCCTTCTGTGTCTCTCTCACCGCGTGCGTTTTATGGCACTCGCTCGGGATTTCTGAGGAGGAGGAGGGTGTGATGACCGTAATGCCCCTACCCCCCCACCACGGGGAGAGGAGGGGGGGACCGCCTCGTCCCGCCGCCACGGTCGGAACGGCCCCCCGGGGTAGATGGAGAATAGACCCGATCACGAGCTCGGGACGCGGCCGCTAAAGGCTCGGAGGGTACTTTTCGACGGGGACCCGGATGAGGGTGTATAATGCCTGGGGGGCCGATTGAGTCGTTGTTCACTTGGACTCGAGTGGGGACCGTCCGGCTCGCATGGTTCTTGTTTACATGATTTTTTGATGGGCGGTGCCGCCGTGGGTCCGGCTCATCCATTGATAATCGCCTCTAATCTTCTTCATCTCGTGCGATGCATCAAATGGGTCCGTACTTGATCGATATGGAAAATAGGAACCGGGAGACCTCGATAACTCGTTACATCGTTGAGTATATACCGCAAATAATTTTATCTAGATGTTATCCACCCGATGATTTTTAATCTGTTGGATGGCGTGATACTCCAAAAGTAACTCAAGAAAAATGTATGAGGAATGGAAGCGGAATAGATTTGTGACCGTTGTTGGTAAAATTGCAGTATGTTTAAATAAAATACACGTATAATGTATGTACATGATTTTCAATGAAACTTCCATCTCCCGGATATATTTGATCATCTTACGAAAGAAAATACTAATTCTCTTGGGGGTAAATAAATTAAACACGTATCAAATGCACGCTGTATCGTATTTGGGTAAAATTATCTCAATTTTTAACCTATTTTATATCTTTTCATCGGTCAATCAATAATGTAATATGTCAACTTTCAAATATAGGTAAAAGATATAATCACATAATATCACATTCATGAAAATAATTATACTATTCTTTTGATTTGTATTCGGATATCACACACACACATGTAAGAAAATTCAATTGGTAAATTAATTTGTAAAAAAAATTGGGATAAACTCACTAAAGCAATCAAAGGGTAGTTGTATGTAGAAAAAAAATGCTAGAATAAAATTAATTTTGGCTTTTAGGTTTACAAAATTACATGAGTAAATAAAATCTCAATTTTTTTTTTAAATAGGGTAAGGGCAGTTTTGTATGGCATATCAAGCTCGGGTTCAGACTATCACACAAGTATTCCAAACCCGTACCAAATAAATTGGTTTTTTTAAAATGGAATCCCAAACCCGTTCACCCAACCCAAATGTCAATATCCATTTATGATCTATTACGCTCGGGGCTAGACGAGAACCTGCTTAATGCGGAGCACGCTTCCTGGAATTGTCGTACGGATTACACTAGAGTCCCATACTTTCGATCGATTAATCACTTTTAAGTCTCAAGAACTTTAAAAATGGTATTTAAATATCTTCGGCAATTCATCTTGTTGGAGCACTTGGCATTTTGGGCATCGGTTCAATGTCCATTCGTAAGCACACTCAAACCCATGTTTGTTTGGTTCAAAATTCTTCCTACCTGCATCTGTAGCTCACCATGTTAGAGTTCTCATACAAGGGGGGACTCACACCCTTCGACGATCACTCGTGATCGAACTTAATCGAGCTTCTGCAACACCGACACGGCAAATCTTGAGATCGAGCTTAACCGGCTCTTTGCTGCGCCGGACCATCCGAAAAGCGGGAAGCTTCGGATCTTTGGAAGGACCCAATTCAAACCCTAGTTTTAGCTACAATCCACACGCTCTTGATCACTCGCCCCAGTACACTCCTCTGATCCTTACATACGTGCAGCGATCTGGCATGCCGCAGGTGTGAACGGTGACGCCATGAATGGCTGCTCCGTTACGCGGCCGAATAAAGTCAAGGGACGCGAAACAGCACGAGAGTCACGGACTGTCTACTCCTCTTTCTGTTTCTGCGTGTGTTGACCTTGACCTTCAACGTCACCGTATTCAATGCTTACCCATCTCTTTCTTTTTTCCTCCTTTTATTTTTGGTTGGACTCGGTTTGGGACATCTGACTAAGGAAACTTCAGAAGGGGACAAGGGTTTCGAGAGTATAGAGCCATGATTGGAGCCTTCTTTCGTGGAAACCCTAGAATGATTCCTGTGTGTCTTTTTGACCGGTGGTAGATCTTGCAGCTAATGGGGCTTTGTCTTTACAGTCTTAGCTTTTGTCTTGTTTGGTCTTCAGGGATGGGGTGCTGAGCCCAAGTAGAGTAGGCCTCGAGTTGGTTTTGTGTTAGTCTGGTTGGTTTTGAAGCATAGCAGGAGGAGCTTTCTTTTTGGGCTATCGATCGGAAACACGGACATGTGCGTCTATGATAATAATGAAATGTGTGAGACGTTAGGGTTGTAGCACCAAGTAGGGTTGTGCAACTGGATCGATTCTACTGAACTGGATTGATCGACTTGAAAACAAGTCCGGTTCCAAGTTCCCGATTCCCGGCCTGAGTGAAGATTTACCCGGGAACCAGACCGATCAGATCGAACTTGGAACCGATTTCATAAAGTCTAAAAATCTTAATTTTTCTCTTGGTATCTTTTTCTCCATTTCTATTTTTCTCTGTTGTCTCCAACCTCACTCAGACACTTCACGATTCTCTTTTTGTCGCTCGCAACTCACCCTCCTCCTTGCTTGCTTGCAGTTTGCCGTTGCTCATTCGAGTTTCGCAACCCTCGCTTATTCCTGACTCGCCTTTGCTCGCTCTCCCTTGTTCATCCTTTTATTTTGAACTATTTTGATGCTCATATTATTTTGTTGTAAAAAATGAAAGTAAAAAAAGGAACAAAAGAAAAAAGGGTTAATACCACGAAAAACCCCAAACTGGTATACGTGTGACAAATTTACCCCGAACTAATTTTTTGACCATTAAAAACTCCAAACTGGTACACCTGTGACAAATTTACCCCGAACTATTTTTTTGACCACCAAAAACCCTAAACTGGTACACTTATGACAATTTTACCTCGAACTAATTTTTTGACCACAAAAAATCCCAAACTGGTACACCTGTGATAATTTTAACCTGAACTAATTTTTTGACCACTAAAAACCCCCAAACTGGTACATTTGTGGCAAATTTACCCTTTGTTAGTATCCGTTAAATTTGATTAATATCACAAAAAATCACAAATTGGTAAACTTGTTTGGTAAAACCCAAAACCGGTACAACTGTTAATTACCACGTGTCATTAAACTTAGCAATTTGACAGTAAAATTTAACGGAAACTAATGGAAGGTAAATTTGTCACAGGTATATCAGTTTGGTTATTGTTTACATGATTTTTGATGGGCGGTGCCGCCGTGGGTCCGGCTCATCCATTGATCACCTCTAATCGTTTTCATCCTCCATGATGCATCAAATGGGTCTGTACTTGATCGATATGGAAAATAGGAACCGGTTTAAATATCGAGAATAAAATACCTTACTAAAAATACTTTAACTTTTTGATCAGATTTGCCACGACACCACCCCGCATTATCCAAGATGTTTTATTGGGAGATTAATTTTAGAGGTAAGAATGATCTATTAATTTCAAATAATTTCATTTTTTAGGTTTTAAAAAAAATCAAATTCTTTACATGGCAATTGCGGCGAGTACGGGGCGGGGCGGGTAGGGACTAGGCTACAAGTCTCGACTCACTGCTATCCCTAATTTTGATATCCCTCGAAAGACCTCGATAACCCTTTACATGGATGCATATTTATTTCATCGAGTACATACCCCAAATAATTTTATCTAGATGTTATCCACCCGATGATTTTTAATCCGTTGGATGATGTGATACTCCAAAAGTAACTCAAGAAAATTGTGTAAGGAATGGAAGCGGAATAGATTTGTGACCGTTGTTGGTAAAATTGCAGAATGTTTAAATAAAATACACGTATAATGTATGTACATGATTTTCAATGAAACTTCCATCTCCCGGATATATTTGATGATCTTACGAAAAAAAATACTAATTCTCTTGGGGGTAAATAAATTAAACACGTATCAAATGCACGTCGTTGTATCATACTTGGGTAAAATTATCTCAATTTTTAACCTATTTTATATCTTTTCATCGGTCAATCAATAATGTCATATGTCAACTTTCAAATATAGGTAAGAGATATAATTACATAATATCACATTCATGCAAATAAATATACTATTCTTTTGATTTGTCTTCGGATATCACATACACACTTGTAAGAAAATTCAATTGGTAAATTAATTTGTAAAAAAAATTGGGATGAAATAGGCATATTTTTATAAAAAAAGTTTCCAATTATAATATATGGCTTAGACCTAAGATATGTATAATATCGTTTTTAGATGCTATAATATACATCCTGAAAACTCTCGATTGTTCCCAAAATCAATGGAGGGCTTTGATACAATATATCAAACCAAACTCACTAAAGCAATCAAGGCGTAGTTGGTTGCAGAAAAAAAATGCTAGAATAAAATTAATTTTGGCTTCTAGGTTAACAATGAGTAAATAAAACCTCAAGTTTTTTTTTAAAAAAAAAAGTGTAAGGGCAGTATTGTATGGCATCTCGAACTTGGGTTCCGACAATCACACAAGTATTCCAAACCCGTTCCATATAAATTGGTTTTTTAAAATGAAATCCCAGACTCGTTCACCTAACCCAAATGTCAATATCCATTTAAGATCTATTAAGCTTGGGGTCGGACAATAACCAGCTTAATGCCGACCACACTTTCTAGAATTATCGTACAAATTATACTAAAGTCCCGTAACTGCGATTGATTAATCACTTTTAAGTATCAAGAACTTTAAAAATGGCATTGTAATATCTTCGACAGTTTATCTTGTTGGAGCACTTGGCATTTTAGGCATCGGTTCAATATCTCCCAACACTAAGGCGCAATGAATACCATTCTGCGTTCTGAAACTATTTCCGAACGTAAATGATTTTTTTATTTCGTCCTGGAAACAATTTTCGAGTATTTTAAGGCGTTTGATAAACTATCCAAAATTTCTATTCCTAGAGTAGAAAAGAACGTAAATGCGTTTTGTAATTACACAAAATTTATGTTCCCAAATAATATTTTAATAATATTTTGAATTGTTTAATTTTTTTTTTCTTTCTATCCATTTTCTTCTTTGGTCATGGCCGGTCGCCGGCGACCGGGCCGGCAGAACCGGCCACGCCCCAGGCCGGCGAGGGCGTCACGGCCCTCGCCGGCCGCGGTGGAGGCGAGGGTCGTCCTCACCGGCGAGGGCGACCCTCGCCTCCGGGCGGCCGGCGAGGGCCGTGACGCCCTCGCCGGCTCTGGCCGTGGCTTGTCCGTGGCCGGCCCACCAGGGAAGAACAACACAAAAATAAGAAAAGAAAAAAAGAAAAAGAAAAAGAAACTTATTCTCAAAATAAAAACAGAAACAAAGAACTTTTTTACTTCTTGTTTCTCTTCCAAAATGCTTTCTGCACAAATTTTTGCAAAATGCCGCGAACAAAAAGTTTACTAAACGTATTGCTCCCAAACTAGGAACAAAAGAATGTAAATTTTCACTATTTGGCTGACGTTACCAAACAGCCCTAAGAATTTGTTTGCAAGTCCATTCCTAAGCACACTCAAACCCATGTTGTTTGGTTCAAATTTCTTTCTACCTGCATGTGTAGTTCACTGTGTCAGTGTTCTCATACAAGGGCGACTCGCACCTTCGACAATCACTCGTGATCGAACTTAATCAAGCTTCTGCAACACCGACATGGCAAATAAGCTCGATCACTTGATGGAGCTTAACCGGCTCTTTGCTGTGCCGGACTATCCGAAAAGAGGGAAGCTTCGGATCTTTGGAAGGATCCAATTCAAACCCTAGTTTTAGCTACAATCCACGTGCTCTTGATCACTCGCTCCAGTACGCTCCTCTGATCCTTACGTACGTGCAGCGATCTGGCGTGCCGCAGGTGTGAACGGTGACGCCATGAATGGCTGCTCTGTTACGCGGCCGAATAAAGTCAAGGGACGCGAAACAGCACGAGAGTCGTGGACTGTCTACTCCTCTTTCTGTTTCTGCGTGTGTTGACCTTGACCTTCAACATCACCGTATTCAATGCTTCCCCATCTCTTTCTTTTTTCGCCTTTTCTTTTTGGTTGGACTCGGTTTGGAACATCAGACTGACGAAACTTCAGAAGGGGACGAGGGTTTCGACAGTATGTAGCCATGATTGGAGCCTTCTTTCGTGGACACCCTAGAATGATTCTTGTGTGTTCTTTGACTGGTGGTAGATCTTGCAGATAATGGGGCTTTGTCCGTACAGTCTTAGCTTTTGTCTTGTTTGGTCTTTAAGGATGGGTTGCTGAGCCCAAGTAGAAGTGGGCCTCGACTTGGTTTTGAAGCATAACAGGAGGAGATTGCTTTTTGGGCTATCGGTCAGGAACACAGACACGTGCATCTCTGATAATTACGGAATGTGTGAGACGTTGGGATCATCGTGCTCAGTTGGGCTGTGCAACTGGACTGGTTCTATCTGAAAATCGGATTGAATCGTCTTGAAACCGGTTCCATTCCCGGTTCCGAGTGAAGAATTAGAATCGAACCGAATTTGGAATTGGTTTCATAAGCTTGAAAATTATAATTTTTCTCTTGGCATTCTCTCTCTCTCTCTTTTTCTCTATTCTCTCCAATCTCACTCATATACTTCTCGACTCTCTCTCTTGGTCGCAACTGACCCTCTGCCTGGCTCGCTTGCGGCTTGCCCTCGCTCGTTCTTGACTCGTATTTGCTTGCTCACCCTCGTTCATCTATTATTTTGAACCGTTTTGTTGCTCATATTATTTTGTTGTAAAAAATAAATCCAAAAAAAGGAACAAAGGAAAAATTGGTTCTTGGGTAGACTTTGGAACCGGACCGGGAAAACATGGTAGGTTCCAAGGCAAACAGAGTAGGTTACGGATTTAAAAAACGAGAATATGTTCTAGTAGGGTAGGTTTCATGTTCTAGGTCCGAAACCTTCTTATCCTGAAACTGATTACTCCTAGCGCCGGGTAGAGATTAGTGGAGTGTTCGAAAAGCTATGAACACTATTATTAGAAAAAAGAAGAAAGAAAGAAAGGAAGAAAAGAAATGGATAAAATAAAAGAGCAAGCATATGTATAGATACACACACCTAATACGAGTTAGATAACTCCATATATATTCCTCTCTTCTCTATATAGATAAGATAAATTAAGATGTCCATGAGAGTATCCTGTGGGATAGAGAATCTATATTTTCATTCATTGTGATAGAACCGCAGAAGCTAAAACATGCCATGGCCTTGGAGGAATACTTGAAGCTGGCTGTCAAGAGACAGACGTTGTTAGTTCCCCTTGGGTAACTCTAATCTTACTTAAGAAAGTAAACAATTGTTAGGTGTTGCTCGAACACAATGTCTTATCGATGCAAATTAGTCATCAATTGTCAAGTATCATGAAGTTTCTTAGTTTTATTTTAATATGATAGTACTATGTGCAATTTTATTGATTTAGGTGTGTGAAAACGTTTTCTTCTAATGCTCCGTTTATTTTGCGAAAAATAAATGAATTGAAGAACATTTTCTTGAAAATGATCTATTGTATCGCTTACGAAAACGGGTAAATGAAAAATATTTTCATTGTTCACGAAAGCATTTACAAATAAATTAGTATTGATAATGAAAACAATTTTCAATGAATAATTATTTCAAACGATATAAGCGATCATCTTTAGAAAAAAAATATTTTTTAAATCATTCATTTTTTGTGAAACAAATAAAATCTGAAAAAACTCTAAAAACCTCTCTAAAAAGGCAATCTTGAAAATCACCGTTAGATTTGGTTAGGTTCCAAACAAAACAATGTTGAATGTTGAACCATCTCTTACCTACTGAAAGTACTAAGTAGATATCTATGCATTCGTTTACAGGCTTTAAAGGTCCAGCTACCTAAAAGTCTATGAAATACCTTGCAAGTCTCATAAACCGTTTAAGCCGAGTCTTTTGGTTTGTGCAAGTGGCATATACACAGAGTAATTTACAAAGCTTGTCAGATTTTAAGGGATGACCTCCACTATCTCAGCTGATTACATCAACGATAAGGATGTGGATCGACTCATGTTTTCAATATATAAAATCTGTGGAGAAAGTGTTAAGTTTTAAAATTCATAAGAAAAAAAAATCAAAACTGATTTTTGTCTACATAACTACGATAAAGAATTTCCCTTCTCTTTCTCCGCTGTATTTTATTCTCTATACAACCAAATTTTATGTCTTAAAAAACCTTTAAAGCTAATAATCAATTAAAATTAGGGGTGTGTTTGATAACTATGCTAAGAATTAAACTTTTTCAACACTTAAACGTTATTAAGTGCATGTGATGACATCTAACAACAATTACTCAATTCATTGTTTCAAGGCGAAAATCGCTAAGCGCAGTATGGAAGTGCCTACTGAATTGGTTAATCGATAAAATATTCAATTGAAAATAGGATCTTGCTCATTATATTGTTGAAACTCCTGAGAATGTCACCATTTCATGTTTGGAAGAAACCAATGGAAGTTTATTATTCAATTTTCATCTATCATCACAAACTTTTTATTTTTTGATTCAGTATCAGGGATAAGCAAAAGGAACTGCCCAGACAGAATCAAACTAGCTGGTTCTTGGCATTTTACGGGGGCATGAGTCTGGTTCCCGATTCTATGCAATTGGAGCCGGTGAATTACGGTCCAGTTCTCAATTTCAGGTGTGAAATCGCCAACCTGACTAGATTGATTTTTTTTTAATTTTTATTTTTTACAATGTGAAAAATCCCTAATCTCTTCACAACTTTTTCCTGCCTCCTTAGTCTTTCCCAAATCTGAAACAAAACCCTAATCCCTCTCACTCATGCCTCGTCCTCCTCCTTCGCTGATCTTCTCGCCTCGCTTGACAAATCCGTTGCGTTGCCCCGCTCTGATGAGAAGGACTAGTTCGTTTCCATTGCTAGCCGAACGTGTTGAGGCTACCTTCGTTCCTTCTTCTTGATTGAACCCCGAGAGAGAGAGAGAGAGAGAGAGAGAGAGAGAGAGAGAGAGAGAGAGAGAGAGAGAGAGAGAGAGAGAGAGAGAGAGAGAGAGATTTTTTGATTTCAGGATCAGATGGTCCAATTCTC
Source organism: Syzygium oleosum (assembly GCF_021117445.2). Lineage (NCBI taxonomy): Eukaryota > Viridiplantae > Streptophyta > Magnoliopsida > Myrtales > Myrtaceae > Syzygium > Syzygium oleosum. Next base: position 9,468,735 of record NW_026607495.1, read on the forward strand.
GATTTCGGAATCGGGGAACCTATTACTCCTATTTACTACTTAAGGCCTTCGGTACGTGTGACATCCTGAAATTGTCCATTTGGGATTTATGAAATGTTTGGTTTTATGAACGTACTCGTAGTTAGTTTTCGCCTGGAACTGATCATTCCTGGGATACTAACCATTAGGGAAATGCTAATTAGGAATTAAATTCGTGTGACTAAGAGAAAATTCGATCGTGAATTGATTTTCGACCATAAAATCGCCGAGGTGACATTTTGAGCCACTGTTGGCCGATCTAAGGATAGCTAGGGGTCAGTTCGCCACTGTCATAGTAGTGGATTGCGGGTGATTCCGCGGGACCACGAAATGAATTGACGGATGATCCTGAACCTATACCAAACGATCGTGCCCCTCGGATCTAGCGGTCGATCCTCGCAATTTAAATGACAACCAAAATCGTCATGAACCGAATGGACTTGTACGTGACTCGATTTATTATTAGTCACGGGTCGAATATGCGAATTTTCTTAAAAAGCCGGCCGTTAGTTTGAGAAACGCTTGAGTTACGTTTAATAAAATTTAATTATTTATTTGAGCCCAAACTGGACATCGAAAAATTAGGAAGTCACAACGGGACATTAGGACGACGTTGTGGTTGGAATGTACAGTTTTGGATTTGCCCGAATCCTTCAGAAAAATTCAATTTTGACGAGAAATGAGAAAAGTGACCGTTTTACCCCTAGGAATTTGTTAAGGGCAAGTTTTATGAGGGAAGGGCATTTTGGTTATTTTGCCATAACTTTTTGATTGGACATTTTTGCCCTTGGAATTTTATGAAATTTCGAAATTGCCCTTGGATATTTTTGGGAAAGATTCGATCTCGGCCGTCGGTTTCAAGATAAGATTGAATCTGAGCCGTCGATTTGGATTGTGAGAGAGGGGCATGATCGTCATTTTGGCCTCTAAATTATTGGTTTGACCATTAAAAGACCAAGACCATTCTCTCTCTCTCCTCATTCTCCCCCTCTCTCCTTCGGCTCCCTCCCCTCCCCTCACCGCCGACCGTCCCCTCCCCTCGCCAAGCAGCCGATCGCCGTCCACCGCCCGCCGTGCCGTGCCGCGCCGCGCCGCTCCACCGCCGAGCCACAAGCCGCTCACGCCACCGTCCCTTTTCTCTCTCTCTCCCTTCCGCTCGTGTGGCCGTGAGCCGCGGCAAGGAAGCCGCCACCGCCGCACGCCGTCCACGCCGCCAAGCCGCACCGTCGATCGCCACCGTCCCCGCCGATCGCCGCCGCTTTCCGCTCTAGCCGCGTTAGTCTAGAGTTTCGGTAAATCGCGCCCTACACCTTATTTAGGACGTAGGGTATCGACGGACAATTTGAGGTGTGATCGGGTTTAATTAGGCGCGAATTTGTATGATTTAAGAAGCAGAATTGAATAGCGGGCCTTAGAGATGAATTCGGAAAATTTTGGTGGAAATTTTGAGGTCAAAAGTGGGCTGTGGGTGGCTGAATTGAGTGCTGTGGTGTTGTGTTCGGTACGTAAATTGGATATTTGGATTCGGCGACTAAGTGTGAGAAAATGTCGTGAAGGGCTGGAATTGATTCGCCGAAGTTTGGAGGTGGAAAAATGAGAAATTGTATGTCGATTGTGTGTTTGTGATGTGGCTGAATTGTGGTGATGAAATTGGGTTCATTTGTGTGCAATTGATTGATTGGAAATATGCTTGACTATGTGCACGCTCGGGCCAAATTGAATTAATTGTCAATTGGCCATATTGGATGCTTATTGAGCATGAAATTGTCTGTGAATTGATGCGTGCACGGGCCACGTGTGATTGGCCAATTAATTGACAAGTGAGTGTTGAGCACGTGAATGAGTAAGAGATTGTGTGTGGGGTGGCATGTGTGATTATGGAAATCCCTGAAGCGGTACCATTACGCGGGGAATTGTGCCGTCCTGAGGCGTGTACTTTAACGGGGGACGATGCCCGGTATTATCGGAAGACTGGCAACCTGAGGCGTGTACTTCAACGCGGGTTGTGCCGTAGGTGGTAGGTGTTGAGCCTGAGGCGTGTACTATAACGCGGGCCCTGGAGTGTTGTGATGAGTTGGTCGCAGTGGACCTGAGGCGTATACTGTAACTCGGGTCACTGGCGAGAGTTGTGGAAAGATGTGATGAGATCGGAACAAATGCACGAAATATAATTATAACATGCATGTAAGTGAAATCGTGCCGTTATGGCTAACGTGCAGGTTGCACGCTGGAAAGGCCTAGGTAAGTAGAATTGTGTGCTTGCGATGCTATGGTTGAATGTGATTGTGTGTTGTGATTGTCTGGAGGTACGTGATAGCCTAGGTGGGGTTTAGGGGTGTACTTATTGAGATGTAATCTCATAGTTATTTCAACCAATATTTTCAGAACTCCGACCTGAGCCATGAATCCGCCGCCGCCGCCCCCTGAGCGTTTTGGAGTTCCGATGCACACCGAGCATAATGTACTAGAGTTTCTTGTAGATGACCAGATGACCTGGATTAAGCATACAACCGTAGTGTTTGTAGATGTAGGATTACCCCTATGGGAGGCCCATACATATACCGCCTGGTTCTTTAGGGACGGGATAGACGAGTTTGGACCCGTCCGTGGTTTTGACATCCCCTTTGATGGAGTTGGGGACTGGGACCCGTCTACTATACCTCCTCCTGATGGCGAGCTGACTAGTGTAGAGACTAGTCTGGCGCAGTCTGGATTGCAGCCAACGCCTGCAGCACCGGGGTCTTCAGGGGCTGAGCACGAACCGGAGCCGGAAGAGTCTCTGGTGGGAGATGATCCCATGGATGTGGATCTCGAGCCGATTCCAGAGGAAGAACCAGAAGAGGAGGAACCTGAGGCGGAACCTGAGAATGAACCTGCTGAGCCTGAAGAAGAACCGGTGTACATTTCCCCGTATGAGCAGTGGATTGACCCTGAGTTTGTACCGGAGTACGGGTCTGATGAGGAGTCCGATTTGGAGGAGAGGGACGAGGCCCCAGCGGAGTCGGGTGACATAAACCACCCAATCAAGATTGAGGCCGAGCCGGAGTCTTCGGAGGAGCAGACTGTCCAGGGAGACTCAGATTCAGATGACGAGGAGTCAGACTCAGAGTGGACGCCTAACGGAGGGCGTAGGGGCTAGCGTAGGGGCTGGAATTAGACTTTTTGGAGGTGTACCATTTTTGAGGATAGGACATCCAGGTCATCGGTCCTTTTTGATATCGGTGGTTGTAGTACAGTGTGCATATGTATATTGGTAGTTCGTAGTTTGGTGTGTTTGTATAAGTGGTGGTTTTGTAAATTGTGAATATTGTATAAGTTGATATAATGAGAAATGAATGCGTGCATTCTCCCTGTTCTCCCCAGTTTTAAATTGTCCGGGTATTTGTGGTTTCCGCTAATTGTTTAAAATCTTTGTTAATTATAAGTAAGGTCGGCGATACCCTGGGATGTCGCATTAATCGACCAAGAAGGGTGTCGTGCGCTCGATGGGGTTCGGGCGTGACATCCTAGTTGAATTGGTATCAGAGTAAGGTCAGCTCGATCTAAACTGGTCGAAGTTTGAGTGATAAGGAGCAGAGACCCTGGGGTAGTAATTTAGGGAGACTTTAGTGAGCTATAGGGCGGAATGAGCTACACGTGCCTCCAGATTGTTTGTTGTGACTGATTGAGTGAATTGATTGTGGTGATTATTGAAATGCAGGTGCGTCTGGACCTGAGGTAAGTGTTCAGACCTTATTGATTGTGGCTTTGTGCTTGTAGTAATGGATTACCTGCTGAGTGAATTCTTGCATTAATTCACTACCTAGAGCTAGACTGATCTAGTTGGCCTAGGTTACTAATTCCTAAGTGGAATTATAGCAGGTAGGAGAGTGGTAGGAAGCTGATATAATGAGCAGCGAAGGAAGAGGTGTAGGAAGAGTCCTAAGAAGGGGCGTAGGAAGAGGAACAAGAGGTGGAGGTCGTGCTCGAGCTAGAGCTGTAGAGGACCTCGGAATGGGTGTTAGAGCGATAGAAAACCTTGGAGTTGGTGCTGGAGTTGCAGTGGACCCAAGAGTTGATGTTAGACCTGTGGAGGATCCTAGAATGGAAGTGGTCACGAGGACCCTAGAACAGATTGGTAACATAATAGGACAACAGACTCAGGAATGAGCTGCTACGATTGCCCAAGCTGCCGAGGCCGCTGTGGCCGCCGCTGCTAATAATAATAATGAAAATCAAGGGCAAGGGCAAATGAATGTGAATAGACAAATGCACAATTTGGTCGAGCGGTTTATGAAGTTGAAACCACCTAAATTCTCTGGGAGAGGTGACCCTGAGGCCGCACCTCGATGGATAGAGGAACTTGAGAAAGCTTTTGAGGTGTTGGGGTGTAGAGGTGGCCACGGGCCGGTTTTGGCCCGGAACCGGATCGGAACCGGCCCGTTGACCGAGCCCGCGGTTCGGAACCGGAACCGGCCCGTGGCATACGGTCCCAGTTCCGGTTCCAGGAAAATTTGAACCGGCCCGGAACCACCTGGGCGTCGGTTCTGCAAAAAAAAAAAAAAAAAAAAGAAGCTGCAGGTGCGAGCTACAAAGACACTGCGGTGCAGAGCCATGTTTGCAAGCTGGCAGCACTCGCAGCCCGCAGAGAGAACGGCCAACGGCCCAACCAAAAAAAAATATAGATTTATTTGCAGCAGGGCCTGCAGACGTGCAGGCCCTGCTGCGGCGCAGCACCTTGCGGCTGCGGCGTGCGGCCCGTTGGGGCAACGGTCGGCTACGCCCCAACGGGCATTTTTTATAATTAAAAAAAAAAAAACACACATAACCGTTGCAATTTTGCAACGGTTATGTTTTATTTTTTTTAATTCTAAATTTTCTTCTATTTTTTTCCTATAAATTCTCTCAAATTCTCACAATACACACACAATTCTCTCAAATTCTCTCAAATTCTCTTCTCTCAAGTCTCAAATTTTCTCAATACTCGAAATTCTCTCAAATTCTCTGAAATTCTCTCAATTTTCTCAATCCACGCAATTCTTTCTTAATTCTCCCAATTAATCCGCTCAATTCTCTCAATCCATTCGAAAAATGGCAAGTGGAAGTCGAGTGCCAACTGGCAAAGGTAAGAATATCGCGACGGAATCCCATCATTCTTTTGATCCTCGTGAATATACAGATTTTCAAGATGATGAAATCAACATTTTTCACGATGTGGAGCGCGTCCCGACGCAAGAAAGTTTTCATCCTCCTGCTGAAATATCTACAACAAAGGAAGCGGAACGGGAATTTACATCCGACATTTGGAATCACTTCACGAAAATGGAAAGGTTTGATATCGGTCAAAAAAGGTATGATATAATTTGTAAATATTGTGGAAAAATATATAAATATACAGGTGGACAAGGATATGGAACATTTAAACGACATCTTATGAGCAAACATCCAACTGAAACGGGAATCGATATCGGGCAACAACAAATTTCCGGGTACGTCAATCCTAACACTTCCCCTTTATTTCGTTTTAATGAAAAAACTTATAAGGAAGAATTAGGCAAATTTATTTCCGTTGAGCATTTAGCATTTAATTTTGGAGAAAGATTTGGTTTTAATGAATTTGTACAAAAAGCATGTGCTCCACAAGCAAAACGTGTTTCTAGAAATACAACTAAACGAGTAATTAAAGATCTTTACAAAAATGGAAAAAATGATTTACAAAACTTTTTTATGCAATTTAATGGATGCGTGCATATAGGTAGTGATATTTGGAGTGATCATTGGCAAAATCATTCTTACATGGGCATAACATGTCATTGGATAGATGACGAGTTGACTATTCAAAAAAGAGTTATTGCATTTAGAGTTTTCGATGATCATCATACGGCAAATAATATTTATAGACTAATTAGGCAAGTTTTAGAAGAATATTATTTGCTTAACAAAATTTTTTCAATTGGTTTTGATAATGCCGCAGCAAATACCGCTTCAATTGCCGAGTTAGAAAATATTTGTAAACCCGCTTTTGGCGGAAAATTTTTTCACATTAGATGTGCTTGTCATGTTTTAAATTTATGTGTACAAGATGGTTTGAAAACTCTTGATATTTTTCTTCAACCAATAAAAACGGCGATTCAATTTTTATGGAAACACCCCAAAAAAATGAAAGAATGGGGTAGATTTTGTAGAGATAATGGCAAAAAGCCAAAAAGATTTCCAAAAGATGTTCCAACTCGTTGGAATTCTACCATCCACTTACTTAGTGAATCTTTAGCATATAAAGATTTATTATGTGCATTCATTTCTAATAATATACTTGAGATTAATTTATACCCACAAGAGTGGCATATTTGCCAAAAAATTTTAGATCTTTTAAAGGTTTTTAATGATGCAACTTATACTTTGTCTGGTGTTTATTATCCTACTACATATTTATTTTTAGTAGAGTGTACTAATATTGTCGGAACTTTTGATGAATATGAAAATGATGTTGAATTACAACATACTGTAGTTGCAATGAAAATGAAATGGCTTCATTATTATAGTGAAATTCCCATGATTTATTTAGTTGCTTGTGTTTTTGATCCGTGTTGCAAATTGGATGGCTTAAATGATTTTTTGCGTGCGTATTATCAATGTTTACATTATGATGTGACAAATGTTACAACCATAGTACGTGAGGTTAAAAACGTAGTAATAGAATTATATAATGAATTTTATACTAAATATAATTTAGGTGATATTAGATCTTCTCAATCTACGGAGATACAAAATGACAATACAGGTAAAATTAGTAGAGGGTACCAACTTTTATTACATAGACAAAAAAAACAAAAGAGAGTAATAGGAAATATTTCTGAATTAGAGAGTTATCTAACCATTTTATTTGAGTTTACTGAAGCCGAAGGTGGTACAGATTTTTTTATTTTGGATTGGTGGAAGAGGCACGCAAGCCAATACCCAATCCTTTCTCTTATTGCAAAACAGATTTTTTCAACCCCTTGTTCTACAGTTGTGGTCGAACAAGCATTCAGTGCCGGAGGTAATATTTTGAACGAACATCGTTCAAGATTATATCCGGAATCGGTGGAGATGCAAGCTTGTGTTGCGATTGGACGAAGGCTCAATACCGGCAACAAGAGATAGATCGGAATAATGAATCCGAATTCTTTAACGACGGAGATACTACCGCTACCACTATCAGATCTTGGAACGGGTAGTGACGATTGAGGGTAAAAGAACTATTGGAGTTGGCAAATATTTCGGGAACTCTTGTTTCTCATACCGGGTACGCCCACGTGAGCTTAGGGAAACCGAAATATAATCCGACGATATGTGACCTCTGGTCTCCTGCGCACGGAATGCTTAGGTTTTGGGATAATTTTAGGGTATATATATTGTACTCCTTTTTTTTTAAGATCATTGTAACGAATTGTAATGTGCTTAATGATAATTTATTAAGTTGAAGGCTTGAAGCCCTCTCTTTCTCTCTTGTCTTTTTGTCCCCAAATTCGAGTACAATTTACATTTTAATCACAATTTATATTGAATAATGTTCTATCACAAGAATAGTATTTTTTTTAATTTTTTTATTTTCATTTCTGTTTTTCCTTTTCTGTTTTTCTTCTTTTTCTTTTCCTTTTCCTTTTCTGTTTTTCCTTTTTCTCTTTTGTCTTTTTTCCTTGTTTCTGTTTTTTAAAATTATAATTTATATTTTAATTTTTTTCTTCCTCCGCTGCCGCCGGCCGGCCATGGCCGGGCCGGCGCGGAGGTCGCCGGCCGGGCGAGGCCCTCACTGGGCCGGGCGAGGCCGGCCTCGCTCGCAACCGGGCGAGGCTCGACTCGCCGGGCGTCGGGCGAGGCCGGCCTCGCCTCTCGGGCCGGGCGAGGCTCGACCTCGCCGGCGTCGGCGAGGCCGGCCTCGCCTCGGGCCGGGCGAGGCCGGCCTCGCCGACGCCGGCGAGGCGAGGCTCGGCCTCGCCTCGCAACCGGCGAGGCTCGACCTCGCCGGCGTCGGGCGAGGCCGGCCCTCCGGCGAGGCTCGACCTCGCGCGCGCCGGCGAGGCCGGCCGGCCTCGCCCGGCCCAGGCGAGGCCGGCCTCGCCCGACGCCGGCGAGGGCCGCCTCGCCTAGAGGGCCAGCAACCTCCCACTGGCCCGGCTATGGCCGGCCGCGGAGGAAAAAAAAAAAGAAAAGGAAAAGGAAAAGAAAAAAAACAGAAAAAAATAGGAACTGCCCGGAACCGGTTCCGAACCGGAATCGGCCCGGAACCGTACGGTTCCGGTTCACACTTGGCCACGAACCGAAACTGCCGGTTCCGAACCGGAACCGGTCGGTTCCGAACCGTGGCCACCTCTATTGGGGTGCACTGAGAACGAGAAAGTAACCTTGGCAGTATACCAATTGCAGGACAACGCGAATGATTGGTGGAAGGCCACCAGGGATAGGGTGTTTCCAGAAGGTACAGCTTGGACTTGGGCTGCTTTTACCGAAAGTTTTTATGAAAAGTACTTCTCGGCAAGCGCTAGGGAAAGAAAACTAGCAGAGTTTATGAGACTCCGCCAAGGTCAAATGACGGTAGATCAATATGAGGCGGAATTTGCTAGATTGTCTAAGTTTGTGCCAAGAATGGTAGAGCATCCCGATGACAAGGCGCGAAGATTTCGGGATGGATTGAAAGCTGACTCGCAGCCAGTTGTTAATGGTGAATTTGAGGACTTATGAGGAAATATTTGATAGGGCGCAGGTTCTTGAGCGGGATCAGATAGATAGGGCCGCCGCTTCTGGGTCGAGGTTTACCCCAGGTAGGGACAACCGTCAGTTAGGGAAGAGGCCAATGACGGGTAATCGACGTTTTGTCCCTCCCGTTAGAAGGAATATTGGGAAGCCGGCCCGTAATCAAAATGGTCCATGTAGGGTATGTGGGGAAAGGCATGGAAATGGACCTTGTCCAACCCGGGGCGGAGCATGTTTTGGGTGTGGTGGATTTGGTCACCACATAAGAACTTGCCCCAATCTCAGGCAGAATAGGCCGCCTGCGTTGCCGCCACCTCGAAATGGGAATCAGACTGGAGCGGCCCAGACAGCAAATCAGAATAGGCCACAGGCACAAGGACGAGTGTATGCTATGGCCAGAAGAGAGGCTGAGAACGCGCCAGGGGTTGTCATAGGTACGATTTCTCTGTGCAACCATGTTGCGTATGCTTTATTCGACCTTGGGGCATCACATTCTTTTATATCTGAGCAGTTTGTTGAGTTGGTTGGAATAGAACCGCAATTGCTTGATATTGTGTTATGTGTGACGATTCCCTTGAATGATAAGATGCTGGTTTCGTTGGGGTGTCCAAACTGTAAGATTGTTATTGGGGATAGGGAGGAAATAATTGATTTATCGGTTCTAGCCATGTATGATTTTGATGTGATAGTGGGAATGGACTGGCTGTCTAAGCAGAGGGCCGTAATGGATTGTAATAGCAGGGTGATCCAATTTAATCCCGTTGGACATCCGGAGTTCAAATTTGTGGGAAATCGAGGAGGACCCTCGATTCCATGGATTTCGTCGCTGGAAATGACGAAATTGTTAAGTGAAGGGTGTCAAGGATTTTTAGTGGCTGTAGTTGATTTGACGGCTGAGGAGCCGAGGCTTGAGGATATAGCTGTGGTGTGCGAATATCCCGATGTGTTCCCTCAGGAATTGTCGGGATTGCCACCAGAAAGAGAAGTAGAGTTTGTAATCGAGTTGGCACCTGGAACTGAGCCAATCTCGAAGGCACCTTATAGAATGTCGTTGTCGGAGTTAAAGGAATTAAAGGTGCAAATGCAAGAATTGTTAGATAAAGGATTTATTCGTCCGAGTGCGTCTCCGTGGGGAGCACCGATTTTATTTGTGAGGAAGAAATATGGATCGTTGAGGTTATGCATTGATTATAGGCAGCTGAATCAGGTGACGATAAAAAATAAATATCCCTTACCGATGATTGATGATTTGTTTGATCAGTTACAAGGGGTTTCGGTGTTCTCTAAAATTGATTTGAGAACGGGATATCATCAGTTGAGGATTAGGAAGGAGGATATACCGAAGACAGCATTTAGGACGAGATATGGACATTATGAATTTACGGTAATGCTGTTCGGATTGACGAATGCCCCTGCTGCCTTTATGAATCTAATGAATCGGGTGTTTAAGGAATTCTTAGATCAGTTCGTGATCATTTTTATAGATGACATATTGGTATACTCGAAGAATCTAGAGGAGCATGAATTTCACTTGAGTCGAGTGTTGCAGACTTTAAGAGAGAACGCACTGTAAGCTATGTTTAGCAAGTGCGAATTCTGGCTCAATCGAGTAGCATTTCTTGGACATGTGATCTCTGGGGAAGGAATCTCAGTAGACCCAGCAAAGATTGAGGCTGTGATGAAGTGGCCGAGACCAACGATGGTAATAGAAGTTCGGAGCTTTTTGGGCTTGGCTGGATATTATCGTCGTTTCGTGGAAGGATTTTCGGCGATAGCAACACCGTTGACACATTTGTTGAAAAAGGAAACGAGATTTGAGTGGACTGATAAATGTGAAAGGAGTTTTCAGGAATTAAAGTATAGATTGACAACGGCACCGGTGTTGACTATTCCATCAGGACCCGGAGGATATGAAATTTATAGTGATGCGTTGTTGAAGGGATTGGGGTGTGTACTCATGCAAAATGGGCAAGTAGTGGCCTACGCGTCAAGGCAGTTGAGACCGCATGAGTTGAATTACCCGACGCATGACTTGGAATTAGCCGCAATAGTATTCGCCCTGAAGATTTGGCGACATTATTTATGCGGAGAGAAATTTCAGATCTATACAGATCATCAGAGCTTGAAGTATTTGTTTTCTCAAAAAGAGTTGAATATGAGGCAGCGTCGGTGGATGGAGTTGTTGAACGATTATGATTGTGATATATTATATCATCCCGGAAAGGCTAACCGGGTAGCCGATGCGTTGAGTCGGAAGTCGAGCATCGCCCATTTGATGGTCAAGGAGTGGACATTGTTAGAAAAAGTGCGAGACTCGGAGTTTAGATTCGAAGTAAGTCAAGTCTCGAGCTTGCTGGCTATGCTTAGGATTGAACCAGAGATCCAAGCTAAGATTAAGATGTTGTAGTCTACGGATCAAGAAATCCAAAGAATTTTAGAGGTGGAGGAGACCAAGAGAAAGCCGGACTTCCAGATATCCGAAGATGGGGTATTGAAGTTCCGTGGACATTTGTGTGTGCCTGACGATGTGGAGCTGAGGGAAGAAGTTTTATTGGAAGCGCATCGTAGTAGTTATAGCATCCACCCAGGTAGTACTAAAATGTATCAGAATTTGAAGCAATATTATTGGTGGAATGGTATGAAGGCAGACATAGCCGGACATGTGGCCAAATGTCTGACGTGCCAGCAAGTGAAGGCACAATATTGTAAGTCTGGAGGATTATTGCGACCTTTGAAAATCCCAGAATGGAAATGGGAACATGTAACTATGGATTTTGTGTCGGGATTACCAAGGAGCCAAAAAGGTCATGACACTATTTGGGTGATTGTCGACAAATTGATCAAGTCGGCACACTTTTTGGCTGTGCGAAAGGATTTCGCATTAGATCGATATGCTGACCTGTATGTGCAGCAGATAGTACGTTTGCATGGGGTGCCAGTGACAATTACCTCAGATCGTGATCTTAGGTTTATCGCTAGTTTTTGGAAAGGTCTGCAGACGGCATTAGGATCCAAGCTGCAATTCAATATAGCTTACCATCCTCAAACAGATGGCCAGTCTGAAAGGACGATTCAGACTTTAGAGAATATGCTTCGGGCATGTGTGTTGGATTTTCAGGGTAAATGGGAAGAGCAATTGCCCTTAGTAGAGTTTGCTTATAATAACAGTTTTCAGCAGAGTATTGGAATGGCGCCCTTTGAAGCGCTATATGGCAGGGCTTGTAGAACGCCCGTGTGTTGGGACGAAGTAGGAGAAAGAAGTATAACCGGGCCAGAGCTAGTCGAACAATCGATTGAGGCAGTTAAGGTTATTCGCGAAAAGCTGAAAACAGCGCAAAGCCGTCAAAAGAATTATGCAGACAGAAGGCGAAGGCCTTTGGAGTTTCAAGTAGGGGATCACGTATTTCTTAAAGTATCGCCCATGAGAGGACTATCTAGGTTCGGTAAGAAAGGTAAGTTGAGTCCGAGGTACGTGGGACCTTTTGAGGTTTTAGAAAGGATCGGGGATTTAGCGTATCGTCTTGCTCTTCCACCGAATTTGTCGCAAATGCATAATATGTTCCACGTATCGATGTTGAGGAAATATGAACCGGACCCAACTCATGTGTTGAATTATGAGGAAATAGAAGTCGATGACAAGGTGTTCTATGTCGAGAGACCAATAAGGATTGAAGATCGGAAAGAACGGGTTCTAAGGAACAAGACGATCCCGATGGTCAAGGTTATTTGGGAACACCACGGGACTGAAGGCGCGACTTGGGAAAGTGAAGAGATGATGCAACATCAATACCCCCAGTTGTTTGAGTAATAGTAGGATTTGTAAATTTCGAGGACGAAATTTTTGTAAGGGGGGAAGAGTTGTGACATTCTGAAATTGTCCATTTGGGATTTATGAAATGTTTGGTTTTATGAACGTACTCGTAGTTAGTTCTCGTCCGAAACTGATCATTCCTGGGATACTAACCATTAGGGAAATGATAATTAGGAATTAAATTCGTGCGACTAAGAGAAAATTCGATTGTGAATTGATTTTCGACCATAAAATCGCCGAGGTGACATTTTGAGCCACTGTTGGCCGATCCAAGGATAGCCAGGGGTCAGTTCGCTACTGTCATAGTAGTGGATTGCGAGTGATTCCGCGGGACCACGAAATGAATTGACGGATGATCCTGAACCTATACCAAACGATCGTGCCCCTTGGATCTAGCGGTCGATCCTCGCAATTTAAATGACAATCGAAATCGTCACGAATCGAATGGACTTGTACGTGACTAGATTTATTATCAGTCACGGGTTGAATATGCGAATTTCTTTAAAAAGCCGGCCGTTAGTTTGAGAAACGCTTGAGTTACGTTTAATAAAATTTAATTATTTATTTGAGCCCAAACTAGACATCGAAAAATTAGGAAGTCACAACGGGACATTAGGACGACGTTGTGGTTGGAACGTACAGTTTTGGATTTGCCCGAATCCTTCAGAAAAATTCAATTTTGGCGAGAAATGAGAAAAGTGACCGTTTTACCCCTAGGAATTTGTTAAGGGCAAGTTTTATGAGGGAAGGGCATTTTGGTTATTTTGCCATAACTTTTTGATTGGACATTTTTGCCCTTGGAATTTTATGAAATTTCGAAATTGCCCTTGGATATTTTTGGGAAAGATTCGATCTCGGCCGTCGGTTTCAAGATAAGATCGAATTCGAGCTGTCGATTTGGATTGTGAGAGAGGGGCATGATCGTCATTTTGGCCTTTAAATTATTGGTTTGACCATTAAAAGACCAAGACCATTCTCTCTCTCCTCATTCTCCCCCTCTCTCCTTCGGCTCCCTCCCCTCCCTTCACTGCCGACCGTCCCCTCCCCTCGTCGAGCAGCCGATCGCCGTCCACCGCCCGCCGTGCCGCGCCGCGCCACCGCCGAGCCACCAGCCCATCACGCCGCCGTCCCTTTTCTCTTTCTCCCTTCCGCTCGTGTGGCCGTGAACAGCGGCCAGGAAGCCGCCGCTGCCGCACGCCGTCCACGCCGCCAAGCCGCACTGTCGATCGCCACCGTCCCCGCCGATCGCCGCCGCTTTCCGCTCTAGCCGCGTTAGTCTAGAGTTTCGGTAAGTCGCGTCCTAAACCTTATTTAGGACGTAGGGTATCGACGGACAATTTGAGGTGTGATCGGGTTTAATTAGGCGCGAATTTGTATGATTTAAGAAGCGGAATTGAATAGCGGGCCTTAGAGATGAATTCGGAAAATTTTGGTGGAAATTTTGAGGTCAAAAGTGGGCTGTGAGTGGCTGAATTGAGTGCTGTGGTGTTGTGTTCGGTACGTAAATTGGATATTTGGATTCGGCGACTAAGTGTGAGAAAATGTCGTGAAGGGCTGGAATTGATTCGCCGAAGTTTGGAGGTGGAAAAATGAGAAATTGTATGTCGATTGTGTGTTTGTGATGTGGCTGAATTGTGGTGATGAAATTGGGTGCATTTGTGTGCAATTGATTGATTGGAAATATGCTTGACTATGTGCACGCTCGGGCCAAATTGAATTAATTGTCAATTGGCCATATTGGATGCTTATTGAGCATGAAATTGTCTGTGAATTGATGCGTGCACGGGCCACGTGTGATTGGCCAATTAATTGACAAGTGAGTGTTGAGCACGTGAATGAGTAAGAGATTGTATGTGGGGTGGCATATGTGATTGTGGAAATCCCTGAAGCGGTACCATTACGCGGGGAATTGTGCCGTCCTGAGGCATGTACTTTAACGCGGGACGATGCCCGGTATTACTGGAAGACTGCCAACCTGAGGCGTGTACTTCAACACGGGTTGTGCCGTAGGTGGTAGGTGTTGAGCCTGAGGCATGTACCGTAACGCGGGCAAGAGACATGGCCTGAGGCGTGTACTGTAACGCGGGCCCTGGAGTGTTGTGATGAGTTGGTTGCAGTGGACCTGAGGCGTGTACTGTAACGCGGGTCACTGGCGAGAGTTGTGGAAAGATGTGATGAGATTGGAACAAATGCACGAAATATAATTATAACATGCATGTGAGTGAAATCGTGCCGTTATGCCTAACGTGCAGGTTGCACGCTGGAAAGGCCTAGGTAAGTAGAATTGTGTGCTTGCGATGCTATGGTTGAATGTGATTGTGTGTTGTGATTGTCTGGAGGTACGTGATAGCCTAGGTGGGGTTTAGGGGTGTACTTATTGAGATGTAATCTCATGGTTGTTTCAACCAATATTTTCAGAACCCCGACCTGAGCCATGAATCGGCCGCCGCCGCCCCCTGAGCGTTTTGGAGTTCCGATGCACATTGAGCATAATGTAGTAGAGTTTCCTATAGATGACCAGATGACCTGGATTAAGCATACAACCGTAGTGTTTGTAGATGTAGGACTACCCCTATGTGAGGCCCATACATATACCGCCTGGTTCTTTAGGGACGGGATAGACGAGTTTGGATCCGTCCGCGGTTTTGACGTCCCCTTTGATGGAGTTGGGGACTGGGACCCGTCTGCTATACTTCCTCCTGATGGCGAGCTGACTAGTGTAGAGACTAGTCTGGTGCAGTCTGGATTGCAGCCAGCGCCTGCATTACCGGGGTCTTCAGGGGCTGAGCACGAACCGGAGCCGGAAGAGTCTCTAACGGGAGATGATCCCATGGACGTGGATCTCGAGCCGATTCCAGAAGAAGAACCAAAAGAGGAGGAACCCGAGGCGGAACCTGAGAATGAACCTACTGAGCTTGAAGAATAACCGGTGTACATTCCCCCGTATGAGCAGTGGATTGACCCTGAGTTTGTACCGGAGTACAAGTCTGATGAGGAGTCCGATTCGGAGGAGAAGGATGAGGCCCCAGCGGAGTCGGGTGACATAAACCACCCAATCGAGATTGAGGCCGAGCCGGAGTCCTCGGAGGAGCAGACTGTCCAGGGAGACTCAGATTAAGATGGCGAGGAGTCAGACTCAGAGTGGACACCTAGCAGAGGGTGTAGGGGCTAGCGTAGGGGCTAGCGTAGGGGCTGGAATTAGACTTTTTGGAGGTGTACCATTTTTTAGGATAGGACATCCAGGTCATCGGTCCTTTTTGATATCGGTGGTTGTAATACGGTGTGCATATGTATGTTGGTGGTTCGTAGTTTGGTGTGTTTGTATAAGTGGTGGTTTTGTAAATTGTGAATATTGTATAAGTTGATATAATGAGAAATGAATGCTTGCATTCTCCCTGTTCTCCCCAGTTTTAAATTGTCCAGGTATTTGTGGTTTCCGCTGATTGTTTAAAATCTCTGTTAATTATAAGTAAGGTCGGCGATACCCTGGGATGTTGCATTAATCGACCAAGAAAGGTGTTATGCGCTCGATGGGGTTCGGGGCGTGACAGTATACAATGTTCAGTACCCAAATTTTCAACACTTATTTTTCAGTTGGATCAAACCAGCCCTTATCTTTGTGACATTTATCAATTAGGTTATGAGCGTGCTCAAAGTCCACCGGGTTTAATAATAAACCACATCATCTATCTCCCTCGAGTCTGTGAGTCTTGGCGGGGCAATCTCCAATTAAATTGTGCTCGGACAGCAGCTAAGATCTGTACCATCCACTGTATCGAATCTCCAATTCAATTGAGATTATACAAGTGTATATCCTTGCGACTGCTAAGACTTCACTTGAATAAGGCGAGCTTTATCGTCATAGAATTTGCGAATGATCTTTCTTGTTCGGGGCCAATTACGCGAAGCAGAACCAAATTGGGCTACCGAACGACATCGTTTCGCTTAAAACGACTTCGCAGCTGTTCTTGGTTTTGATGCTTTCGGCCTTCTTAACGAACTTCGCATCGCATGAAACGTTGTGCGCGGGGACGCTCGCCGCCGACCAACATGCCGTGGGGAACGTGAAGGCAACTTCTCACTGCGAGCCGCCACGTGTCATCCGAATGACGACAGCCGCGACCCTCCTGCGCTATTCTTAGTCTGGTCGTGTAAAATCACCAGAAGGGAGAAAGTAAAACGTTAGAAGTTCGTCTTTGTCCAGTGTCTTGTGGAGATGTCGAGTCCCACAAGGAGTCGCTGTCGTTATGGAAAAGAAGAAATGGAAAAGAAGAAGAACCCGGAAAACTAGGCTGCGAATGATAACCATTATGTTTATCTATTTCTGTTCAAGAAATAGGTTTGGAACATAAATCCGTTTGGTAATGCAATTTTAATTTGTATTTCTGGAACAAATTTTTGTTCTAGAAATAGATTTGAAATAGAAATCAGAAGTTAAAATTTTTTACTTCTCTATTTCTGAAACAGAAATAGAAACAATTTCTATCTCTTCAGCCTTAAAAGACGTCCACCAAAGACAAAGACCGGCTTTGAACGAAATCTCCACTTCTTCAACAGAGAGACCACAAAAACCCTAAGTCGTCCTCCTCACCGCGACGCCGTCCTCCTCACCGCCGTCGACATAGTCCTCCTCGCCGTTGACGCCGTCTTCCTCGCCATCGCAGGAGTGCAGGGAGGAGGAGGAGGAGGGCCGGGAAGAGACAAAGACGGAGCTCCCCCTTGGGACCTCAAGCGCGCTGGTTTCCTCGCCGCTGCTCTTGCTTCGCCTCTCGTTGCCGCTGTTGCTCCGCCTCTCGTCGCCGCGCTTGTTGCCGCCGTTGCTCTTCCTCTTGTCGCCGCGCTCGTTGCTGCCGTCGCTCCGCCTCTTGTCGCCTTGTCTACTCTCTGTCTCGCTCTAGGTGCGCCACTTTCCTCGTTCCTCGACTCTGTCGTAGCGCCGTTGCCTTTGCGCTCTCTATGTGCGGAATGGTACGGTCTTGTCGAATGTGTTTGAGTGTCGTGTGGAATTTGTCGGAGCGGATGGCTGTGTTATGATGCTATATGTTAGATTACTTTAGTTGGCTCGTGACCGTGGAAGTGTGCCGGAGACATGCTTCGGATTCGTGTTTTCTTTTTGATGAACTCGAAAGCTGAGAAGAAAATGAAGAAGGATGATTCGTTGGATAGGTTGATTCACATCTCCTACCACCGACCCGGTTCTGCGTTGATGTTGTTGTTGTTAGAGAATGAGCAATTTGCTTAGCTTTGCATGATTACATTCATTGCAAGGCTAATTTCCGCTTCAAGAGAAGAGAATTGCGCCTGTTCATTCGATAGTTGAGTATATGACCAGTTCACTGTTATGTGTCGTTCATTGTGCATTGTTGAATTTGAATTTGTTGTGCTGTGTTTGAATGCCTCTGTTTCACATAATTTCTAGTGTTTCCAATAAGTCAATCTTTTTTCATATGCTGTGGAATGTGAATTGCTTGCTTGTCTTGGATTGGTCGATGATTGCGGGTTTTTCAAAAGGATTGATCCTAAGTCCTCATTACATGACAGAGAAGTGATTTTTAGATTGATCAATGAAAAGAAATCATTGGAAAGTATGGAAGTCAGTTGAAAGTATCTGAGGAGAAGTGATTTTTGGATTGATCAATAACCTCTCTTGCTAGTTTGGATTGGGTATGGTGGTGATGGTTGTCTATCTCTTTTGCTTCTGGATAGCATAAGTGATACACTTAGATTGGCGAACTTGGAATGGGCTGAAATTTGGTTGGCTGTGTGGAAACGGGCCGCTGATCAATACACTCGGCTTTGCCGTGATCGACGTCGTTTTTTTGCGTTTCAGAGTCGTTTTGATGGGTTTTCAGGCTTTTGGGTTTAAGGTTTCATTTTAAGCAGAATTTGGATTTTTTATTTTTTTTTAATAATCACACCTAAGAGGACGAATTGTTCCTCTATCAAATATTCCTGTTTAGTCAATTTTCTATTGCGATTCGGCATGTATAAGTAGGGGTAGATGCTAGGCAAGACCAATGTTATGATGCAAAAAAAGTGAAACTGTATTCAACTGTGTTAGCAAATCCAAGCTCAACTGTGTTTAATTGTCTGCAATGAAAGATGTCTTATTTCAAATTTGTAGTAATACTATCATGTTATTATGTCACACGATAAAGGATTTAAGTTCTTAAACTTTTCAAAACTATGGTGGATTTGCTTGGAGACGAAAAAAGAAAAGAACAGAACAACCATGCATCTACAAATAGAACAACAATCACCAATTATATGCTTCAAACGAGGTCTAAAAACCTCTTTTCTTGGAGAACTCGGATGATTACATTAAAAAAAAACCTACTGGACAAGTTGGCATGTGATTCAGAAAACAGTAAAGAAAAGGAAATTTCAACCTACTTAAATGATTACAACAGAAAAAATCCAACTAGACATTAGCTACGAAGTTGAATTGGTAGGAGGATGTTCTCTTTCAATTTGACTGGTGTGATATATGTTTGCTTGATTTGATAGGAGGATGTTCTCTTTCAATTTCTTCGTGTATTTTGGTTTATTAACAGTCATTACATATTATTGTGATCTTGATATCAAAGCTTCTGCACTTGAATTAGTACATTATCTAATGTGGCTCATATGATGCTCAACCAGTTAAGGTTAAATGGCATCCAACAAAGATGTTGTTATGGCAAAATGGACCGAGTCTTTGATCAATATGCTTGTAAGTTTGTTGGTACAAGAGGTAAAAAAAGGAAACCGCACCACCTGTACTTTCAACAAAGTAGGGTGAAATAACATACATGCTGAATTCAATAAACAAGCAGGACTCTAATTTAGTGTAATTCAGTTGAAGAACAGGGTAAACAAACTCAAGAGACAGTATGGTAGTTTTAAGAAGCTTATTTCACAATCTGGATTTGGATGGGATAATGTAAACAAAAAGGTTACTGTAGACGATGCAAGTGTATGGGAGTCTTACATCAAGGTATTACTTTATTTGGGTCATTTTGTTTTTATTAAGGATGTAAGCTTCAATTATGTTGCTGACGTATGTCATTATTGTGAAAATTGTAGGATAATAGCGAATGGGCTAAATTCAAGAATGATGGATTTCCTTTGTATCCCCAGCTGTGTATTGTGTTTGGTAATACATATGCTACTGGGGAGTATGCAGCAGGAAATGTAGAAGACTTGTTAATGTGTGAGGGAGAAGACAATGGTGGTGGTGGTGGTGGTGGTGGCGGCGGCGGCGGCGGCGGCGGTGGTGGGGGGGGGGGGGGGTAGGTGATTCAGAGGAATTTAATGAACACCATATTAATGAGGGAGTCTTTACACCTGACATGACTGCCACCCTAGTTCGTGAGAAGCACAAGTTGGATAGGACTCCAAATTCCAAGAGGAAGAGAAAGAGCAATACATATGATGTTAATGGCACATGCAAAGCCATTCAAGATATGATCAAATTCAGGACGGGTCAATCAACAAGTGGCTTCGTCACCTCATATGCCCCACCACCTGTAGACCCCTACTCCATTGGAGTTGTGGTTGCCGTCCTAAATGGCATGCCTAACTTGGAGCAGGATCTTTACAACAAAGCTGTGAACTAGGCATGCCTTAATGCCACTTGGAGAGAAGCTTTCATCATATCTCTACCTGAAAGGAGGCGTGGACTTCTTGAATCTCTTTAAGTAGTTGTTGAGAAATATGCTATGAATTTATATTTGGCTTAATTTCATGTATGACTTATGTACTTGAGACTTTGATTTTTTTATGATGCAACTACAATGACATTGTGGCTATTGTTTGGTTTTTTCTTATGATGCAATTATGATGATATTGTGGCTATTGTTGATTGTTATTGGAATCCTTATCTGATGTGTTTATGTTTTTATTTCGTGTGATGGCATAGGTAATATGGAGGGGGGTGAAAGTAGCAATTATAATGATGAAGTAGCATCGGTCGAATCAGTTGAACAAGACTTTGATGATTTTGATCTTGATATACTGATATCCTGGTTGTGCACTTTACGGTGGATATGTCCATGCACACGAGAGAACCTATTAGAGACAGCGTATTGTCAGGACCCGAATAGGTAAGAGAGGTTTTATATGGACATTCAGATAGAGTATATGAAGCTTTTAGAATGGAGAGACATGTCCTTCTCAACCTTTGTGAATTGATGAAAGTAAAAGGTTGGTTGAAAGATAGTCGATATATTAGGGTAGATGAATAAGTTGGGATTTTCTTATCTATGATTTGTCATAAGAACTCGAATAGAGATTTATGTGAGAGATTCCAACATTCGGGACAAACTATCAGTAAGTACTTTACAATAGTGTTGAAAGCAGTTCTCAAACTGGCAAGAGAGGTTATTGTACCCCCTTCCTTTGATATCGTCATAGAGGAGATTTTTATGGATCCTAACCATAAACGTTATTTTAAGGTAGGATTCTCACACATTCCTTCCTTTACACCATCGGTTTTATTTTGTTGATAATAATGCATAATACTAGTTTTTGATAAAATGATAGGGTTGCGTAGGCGCTATTGATGGCACCCATGTTCATGCTTCTGTACCTGTGGAGAAGCAAATTCCATTTAGAGGAAGGAAAGGAATTACCACTCAGAATATGTTGTGTGTTTGTTCGTTTGATATGAAATTTACTTTTGTGTATGTTGGTTGGGAAGGCTCTGCCAACGATTGTCGGGTGCTCTCGGCAGCACTCGAGACTCCTTGCTTGGAATTTCCTTGACCACCACCAGGTACTTGCTTGTTCTTTAAGTAGTAATTTTCTTTATGATTAGATTGCGATTGCAAATCATGACCAATAAATGAATACCTTGTTATAGGCAAATACTACGTAGTAGATTCTGGTTATGTAGCAACTCCGGGATTTTTAACTCCTTTCCAAGGTGGACGGTATCATCTAAATGATTATAGGGGTAGAGCAAGACGGCCAAGAACAGTAAGAGAATTGTTCAACTATAGGCATTCTTCACTAAGGAATGTCATTGAGAGATCATTTAGAGCATTAAAGAATCGCTTTTTCATCTTAAGACATATGCCTTCATTTACAATTCGAAAGCAAGCAGGTATTGTAATTGCATGTTGTGCTATTCATCATTACATCCGTGATCAAGACAAGATGGATAAGAACTTTTCCCTATATGGATATTCGAATTATAAGTTTGAACCTACACAAGATGAGGTTACAGACGATACATCGATCGGGGAAGGAACCGAGATGAACATGCTTAGGAAAAGTATTGCCAATAAAATGGCAAGGGATCATTATATGCAGGAGATTCCATGAAATTGTATTTTCGACTTATGTAATGTATTTCCATTATGTTGCCTTTTCCTTCTTGGAATTTCCATGGTTGCAAGTCTTCTGCTACAACAATTATTCTCCATGACATTATTTTGGAGGCATCTTTAGTCTGACAAGTTGGCTCTTGTAAGGTGATATGGTATTTGAGGACTATGTTATCAAATGAATTTATGTTCTAAGAAATTGAAATTTTATGTGGTTATCAAACGAATTTCTGTTCCTGAAACAGAAATTTTGTGTCGTTATCAAATGTATTTTTTTGCTCAGGAACTCGTCCAGAAACAGAAATAGAAAAATCAATTTCTGGCCAGAAATTGATCTCTAGAACATAATGGTTATCATTCGTAGTCTTATATACTGGAGTCGTCCACTCCGCTCAGCTCTCACGGTCGTGCGGCTCCCACCAGGCTTTGAACTTTCCAAGCTGAAGATCTTTATCTTCTTCTTTGCAGAGACATTTCAGGGAAACTTTGTGGAAGTTGAACTGAAGAGAAACACTTTCTTGGGTTGACGTTGGAGAGACCCTTCACTGAGCATGCTTCCTAGAATTACCAGAGTCCCATACTTTCGAACGATTAATCACTTTTAAGTCTCAAGAACTTTAAAAATGGTATTTAAATATCTTCGGCAATTCATCTTGTTGGAGCACTTGACATTTTGGGCATCGGTTCAATGTCCCCAACATTGAGAATTTGTTCGCAAGTCCATTCCTAAGCACACTCAAACGCATGTTTGTTTGGTTCAAATTTCTTGCTACCTGCTTCTGTAGCTCAGTATGTTAAAGTTCTCATACAAAGGGAGACTTGCACCCTTCAACGATCACTCGTGATCGAACTTAATCGAGCTTCTGCAACACCGACATGGGAAATCTCGAGATCGAGCTTTACCGGCTCTTTGCTGCGCCGGACCATCTGAAAAGAGGGAAGCTTCGGATCTTTGGGAGGACCCAATTCAAACCCTAGTTTTAGCTACAATCCACATGCTCTTGATCACTCGCTCCAGTACACTCCTCTGATCCTTACATACGTGCAACGATCTGGCGTGCCGCAGGTGTGAACGGTGACGCCATGAATGGCTGCTCTGTTACGCGGCCGAATAAAGTCAAGGTACGCGAAACAGCACGAGAGTCACGGACTGTCTACTCCTCTTTCTGTTTCTGCGTGTGTTGACCTTGACCTTCAACATCACCGTATTCAATGCTTCCCCATCTCTTTCTTTTTTCCCCTTTTCTTGTTCGGTTGGACTCGGTTTGGAACATCAGACTAAGGAAACTTCAGAAGGACAAGGGTTTCGAGAGTATATAGCCATGATTGGAGCCTTCTTTCGTGGAAACCCTAGAATGGTTCCTATGTGTCTTGTTGACTGGTGGTAGATCTTGCAGCTAATGGGGCTTTGTCTATACAGTCTTAGCTTTTGTCTTGTTTGGTCTTTAGGGATGGGGTGCTGAGCCCAAGTAGAAGTGGGCCTCGCGTTAGTTTTGTATTAGTCTTGTTGGGTTTGAAGCATAGCAAGAGGAGCTTTCTTTTTGGGCTATCGATCGGAAACATGGACATGTGCGTCTATGATAATAATGAAATGTGTGAGAAGTTAGGGTTGGAGCACAGGTAGGGTTGTGCAACCGGACTGATTCTACTCGGGAACCGGACTGGATCACCTTGAAAATAAGTCCGGTTCCACAGTTCCGAGTGAAGATCTACCATGGAACCAGACCAACCTGGTCGAATTTGGAACCGGTTTCATAAAACCTAAAAACCTTAATTTTTTTCTAGATATCTTTTTCTTCAATTCTCTCTTTTTCTCTGTTGTCTCCAACTTCACTAAAACACTTCACGACTCTCTCTCTCTCTCTCTCTCTCTCTCGCGACTCATCCTCCTCCTTGTTCATTTTCGGTTTGCCCTCGCTCGTTCGAGTTTCACAGCCCTCGCTCGTTCCTGACTTGCCTTTGCTCGCTCTCCCTCGTTCATCCTTTCACTTTGAACTATTTTATTACTCATATTATTTTGCTGTAAAAAAAGAAAGTAAAAAAAGGAACAAAAGAAAAACAGGTTCTCGGGTAAACCTTGGAATTGATTTGGACAAATAGGATAGGTTCAAAGACAAACATGGTAGGTTCCAAGTTCCAATAAATAGAAACCTGTTCTAACATGGTAGGTTCTAAGTTTCAGGTCTAGAAACTACCCACCTTGGAACCATTCACTCTTAGTGCCCGGTGGAGATTAGTGGAATGCTCGGAAAGCTATGAACACTATTATAAGCCGAAAAAAAAGAGAAAGAAAAGAAAAGGATAAAATAAAAGAGCAGGTATATATAGTAAGCATGAGCATGGTTCCAAGATATGCATGGTAGATTCTAGGATCTAGAACATGGAACCTGAAATCTAGAACAAGTCTTTGTGTTTTTATTGTTCTATGTTTTCACGCAATCTTACGATATTTCATGGCGTCTGATGATGAGTGTGTAATCTGGAACCAATAGTCTGAGCTTTTATTTCCGGTGATATCAATGATTGAGACTTTTACTTTGTTAATGTTTTTATATTTTTCGTGTGTCTAAATATAAGTTGTGGTCAGTAGATTGTAGCAATAAATGATGATAATTAGAGTTGATGATTCGTTACAATCGTTTAATTATGAATATAGGTGGAACTGTGTAGACCCTGATACCCATGACATGGTAGGTTCTACGGTTTGCAGGGTAGGTTCCAGATTCCAAAAAATAGGGAACTTATTCCGACGGGTTGGTTTTATGTTTTAGATAGAACCTGTATGGAACCTGAAACAAGTTACACCTGGAACCTAGAACTTGTAAATACATACACCTAAAAAGAGTTCGTAATAACTCCATATATATTCCTCTCTCCTCTATATAGATAAGTTAAGATGTCCATGGAAGTACCCTGTGGGATAGAGAATCTATATCTCCATTCATTGTGATAAAACCGCAGAAGCTAAAATATGCATGGTCGCCATGGTCTTTGAGGAATGCTTGAAGCTGACTGTGAAGAGACAGACGTTGTCAGATCCCCCTGGGTAACCCTAATCTTACTTAAGAAAGTAAACAATCGTTAGGTATTGCTCGAACACAATGTCTGATCGATCCAAATCAGTCGTCAACTGTCAAGTATCATAAAGTTTCTTCTTTTTACTTTAATATGATAGTACTATGTGCAATATTATTGATTTAGGTGTGTGAAAATGTTTTCTTCTAAGGATCCGTTTGTTTCGCGGAAAATGAATGATTTGGAAAATATTTTCCTGAAAATGATCTATTGTATCGCTTATGAAAACGGATGAACGAAAAATATTTTTATCATTCACGAAAGCATTTAGAGATAAATTGGTATCGATAATGAAAATATTTTTCATTGAATAATTATTTTAAGCGATACAAGTGATCATTTTTAGAAAAAGATATTTTTCAAATCATTTATTTTTTGCGAAACCAACAGTCTAAAAGAGCTCTAAAAATCTCTATAAAAAGGCAATCTTAAAAATCACCATTAGATTTGGTTTGGTTGCAAACACAACAAATGTTGAATTTTAAACCATCTCTTACCTACTAAAAGGACCAAGTAGGGGAAAAGTATCAAAAAAGTCCTAAACATTTTGCATTTGTGCCAATTTAGTCCTAAACATTTTTTTTGTCTCAATTCAGTCCTAAACCTTTTGCATTAGTGCCAATTCAGTTTTAAACCTTTTTTGGTGTCAATTCAGTCCTAAACTTTTTGCATTGATACCAATTCAATCTTAAACCTTTTGCATTGATTCCAATTCAGTCCTAAACCTTTTGTCTTTGTGCCAATTCAGTCCTTCAGGCCAATTTAGGTTTAGGACTAAATTGGCACAAGAAAAAAGTTTATGACTAAATTGGCACCAATGCCAAAGGTTTATGACTTTTTTGACACTTTTCCGAACTAAGTAGATATATGTATATTCTTTTATGGGCTTTAAAGGTCAAGATACCTGAAAGTCCAAAAAATACCTTGCAAGTCTTATAAACTGATTAAGCTGAGTCTTTTGATCCGTGCAAGTAGAGTAGACACGGAATAGTTTATAACAGCTAGCGAGATTTTAAAGTATGACCTCCACTATCTTAGCTGACTACATCTACCATGAGGATGTGGACAGTATATATCGCTCTTTCTACTTGTTTCTCCTTTTTGTACCTAAAATTTCATTAACCTTATATTTGCGATATGTAAAATCTGTGGAAAAAGTGTTAAGATTTATAAATTCTCCAGAAAAAAATCAAAACCATTTTGTCTACATAACTACGACAAAGAATTTCCCTTCTCTTTTTACCGCTGTATTTACTTCTCCATACAATCAAATTTTTTGTCTTATATAACTCTTAAAGCTAATAATCAATTAAAATTGGGGGTGTGTTTGATAACTATGCTAACCATTAAACTTTTCAACATTTGAACGTTGTTAAGTGATGTGATAACATCTAACAATATCTACTTAATTCATTGTTTCAAGGTGAAAATCATGAGAAAAGTACAAAAAAATCAAAACCTATTTCATTTGTACCAATTCAGTCTTAATTCATTGAATTGTGCCAATTTAGTTCTAAACCTTTTCACATTCGCTAATAGAGGCCATCTAATCAATTTAGGCAGGAAAGCGTTGACGTGGATGCCGACGGTCCTACGTGCCATGGCTGGTCCTGATGTGGACATTTTGTTTTTATCATTTCTAAATAATTTTATTTGATTTTTTTTCCTTTTCTTTCTCTTCTCTTTCTACAGTTGGCCTGTTGTCGGCCCCTGACCACAGGCCATGGCTGGCGAGGGCTGGCCTCGCCAGAGGCCGCATTGGTTTGGGTGAGGGCAAGCGCCGGTGAGGGCCCCCCTCACTAGATTTGGCAAGGCCGACCCTCGCCTAGGCCAGGGTGAGGCCTAATGAGGCCAACCCTTGCCCACGCAATGCCCGGCAAGGCCGCCGTGGCCTAGGCTAGGGCCCTGCTCGCCCTCACCAAGGCGAGGCCAACCCTCGCTGGCAATTGGCCACTGACAAAAAGAAATGAGAAAGATGAAAAAGAAAGGAAAAAATCATAATTAAATAAATAATTATTTAAAAAATATTCACGTCAGCGTCAGTTGTTCTACATAGAATGCCCAGAGTCCATGTCAGTAATTTCTGGCCTAAATTGGCCGGATGGACTCAACTGAAAAAATGTGAAAATATTTAGGAGTATATTGGCACAAAACATAATATATTTAGGATTTTCGGATACTTTTCCCTGAAATCACTAAGCACGGTATGGAAGTGCTTACTTAATTGGTTAAGTGCTATAATATTCAATCGAAACTAAAAATCTTGCCAATTATATCGTTGAAACTTCCGATAACGTCACCATTTCAAGTGTGGAAGAAACCAATGAAAATTTATCATTCAATTTTCATCTATCATCACATACTTTTTATTTTCCTATTCACTACTTAAGGGCTTTCAGCATGTAATGTTCAGTACCTAAAAAGAGCCCTTAATCTTTCGACAACGAGGAGTTAGGTTATGAGTATGCTCAATTTTGTGTTTGCAATTGTCAGGCCAAAATATTCGAGCTTAAGCCTAAGTCAATCGGGTTTAGTAATAAAGCACGTCATCTATCTCCCTAGATCCTGTGAGTCCGGTCGGGGCAACGGCCAATTGAATATTGCTTGTACAGGGGCAGTTGTGGTCTATCTTATCCATCGTATCGAATCTCTAATTCAATCAAAGATTATACAAGCGTATATTCTTGCGATCACTCTCTGAGCCAGAGTTCAGTCGATTAAGGTGAGCTTTATCGTCATAGAAAAGTAACTGCGAATAACCTTTCTTGTTCAGGGCCGATTACGCGAAGCCGAACCAAATCGGGCTATTCAAACGACGTTGTTTCACCGGAAAATGACTTGGCAGATGTTCTTTGTTTATGCTTTTGCCCCTTCTTAACGAACTTCGCATTGCACGAAATAGATTGCGGGTAGGGGTGAGCATGGTTCCAGGGTAGAACCTTGAACCTGGAACCTAACCTGAGAATCTGATCGGTGGGAACCTGTAGGTTCCAAGGTATGTAGGATAGGTTCCAGATTCCAAAAATTAAGGAACCTGTTTCTACGGGTAGGTTGTAGGTAGGCGAAAACTAGAACTTGGAACCTGGAATCTGGAACCTGAAACCTAAATAAGTTTTTTATGTTTTTTCTTGGTCTATGTCTTCACGTAATTCTGCGATGTTTCATGGCATTAGATGATGGATATATAATCTGGAACCACTAGTTTGAGCTTTTATTTTATGACTTGTTAATGTTTCATATTTTTCGTGTGTCTAAATATAAGTTGTAGTTAGTGAATCATAGTCGCAAGTGGTGATCATTGAATATGATGATTTATTATAAATGTTCAATTAATAATACAGGTGAAACCTAGATAGACTTTGGAAATGACCTTTGAACATGTGATATGATAGGTTCCAGGTTCCAAAAAATGAGGAACCTATTCTCATGGGCAGATTCCAAGTGGAACCTGTACGAACATGGAACTGTTCACTCTTAATATCGATTTACACAATAACTTCTCAGTTTAATTGTAGTTATTTGAACCGTAATGCTAGTAAAACTGGTTTTTTTATATTTTTTTTGATGTATGACAAGCTTGTTCTGTATTATTGCGTTCATTTTTGTTTCGTTTAACTAAAAAAAAAAAAAGAACATGTTAGACCCTGAAACCTATCTTGGAACCAGTGACAAGGTAGGTTCTTTAGGTTCCAAATTCAAAAAAATGAGGAATCTGTGCTAAGGGTAAGTTTCAGGTTTTAGATAAAATCTGTAAGGAACCTGAAACTGCTCATCCTTAATTGCGGGGGCGCTCATCATGGCCAACCAACATGTCCCGCGGAACGAAGAAGGCAACTTCTCGGCCCCGAGCCACCACGTGTCATCCGAGAGACGACAGCCGCCACCCTCCTGCGTTGCGCTATTCTCATTCTGGTCGTGTAAAATCACCGGGAGGGAAAAAAGTAAAAACGTTAGAAGTTCGTCTTTGTCAAATGATCAGCGGAGATGTCGAGTACCACAAGGAGTAGCTGTCGTTCGAATTATGGAAAAGCAGAAGAACCCCGGAAAATCATACATTGGAGTCGTCCACTCCGCTCAGCTCTCACGGTCGCGCGGCTCCCACCAGGCTTTGAACTTTCAAAGCTGATGATCTGTCTTCTTCTTGTGAAGACATTTCAGGGAAACTTTGTGGAAGTTGAATCGAATAGAAAAAACTTTCTTGAGTTTGACGTTGGAGAGACCCTTCACTGGAGACAAGAGGAGCTTTCTTTCTTTCTTCGTTTTCATAGCTCGGAACATGGACCCGCAATCGGCCGCCGAGAAGGCGGTGTCGGTGATCGGGTTCGGGTACGACCTCGTGAGCGACCTCCGGTTGAATTCCTGCAAATCGGGTCGTTCCGGGTCGAGATTGATCGAGCTCGAGGCGAGGGAGGCCAGAGACCTCGTGGTCCCTGGTGGGGTGGTCGTCAACGACGTGCCCACCTGCATCAGGTGCGATAAGGGCGAGCGCATCAGGTTTTGCTCCGACGTGCTCTCGTTCAATCAGGTGAAAAAGTAGAAGTGGTCTTTGTTTTTGTTTTTTTCTTTTTATAATTCTTTATGACTTTGCTGGTGAAGTGATGAATCTTGAGTTTCGGGGAAGATTTAAACTTGTTGAGTTCTTGATTTTTCGTGAGAAGTGCATTCACTTCCTTTTGCTCATAATTTGTCATATTGGAAAATCATGGGTGGGATGGCCGGACTTTGACCAGACGAAGGTTGGCCCGGGATAGCGCCTGTCGAACTGATGCTGATATTGGGGTGATGCCATCGATTGTCATCAGTTCGAATTGACTAGAATTAGCTTTTAGTTGGGGTTAGTCACCAGGTTGATCATCTGACCATTTCCAATACTTGCAGCTTTTGAATTAATGATAGTGCAGGAGCAATCTCGCGAAAGAAATGTGGTTAAGTAGTCAGGTCCTGCAATGGAATTTTAATTGGCATGGAAAGAAGAAAAGTTTTGCTTGCCTTCATGTCAATTTCGGGACCATGACTACCATTAAGTCTGGTTTTCACAAGAGGGTGCCTTTTGATCTTGAGGGGTTGCAATTGATTGTGAATAAGTATTGCTTGGAGAAACCAAAAAAATGAATTTCCGGGACAAATGTTAACAACTGTCGTACGCCAGCTGATTAACTCAATCTGCCAATCACTAAATTAATGTCCTGCCCAAGGTCATTGCTTAATGTATCAACGGTGCAATTTTCTTTATATTACTTAGTAATACTGTTAAACTTGCTGTCACGAATCTCATAATGAGCACCATTAAGAATGACGACCTTGTTATTGACTTATCATATCCCATTTTGGTTACTCTTGTTGTGTAAAAGTATAGTAAGGGTAACGCAGTGGTGGAGGAAACTGATTTTAGCACCACTACCATTGAAGCATGAGCAGTATTTCACTTTCATGTTGATTTCTGACCTCGCTATGCTGTTGCATTAAGGTAGTGCCCTTAGGTTGCCTGCTGCATTCTGTTTCCTAAGCACTTCACCTTCTCTATAAATTGCAGATGTCGGAGCATTTCAATCAGGAACTTTCTTTATCTGGTAAAATACCGTCAGGCATCTTCAATTCGATGTTCGACTTTAAGAGCTGCTGGCAGAAGGATGCAACTGCCGTAAAAAGCCTCGCTGTTGATGGTTGGTTCATGACCCTCTACAGCATCGAGTTGGAAAGATCTCAGTTAACGCTTTCTGAGCAAGTCAAACAAGAAGTGCCCAATTCATGGGATCCCCTTGCCATTGCCGAGTAAGTTCTAAACCGCATGGGATTGCTTTGTTGCCCTTTAAGTCTAAAGTATCTAAAGTATCACTTGACCTGAAACAAAAGAAGTCTAAAGTATCAAAAGTCCTTATGATATTTATCATCTCATAGATATTGCCAGTATTTGACGACATTATTTTCCAGGTTTATTGAGAAATATGGTACTCATATTGTGGTCGGGGTAAAGATGGGAGGTAAAGACGTAGTTCATGTGCAGCAGTTGCAGAACTCCCATCTTCAGCCCACTGACGTTCGGAACTACCTGAAGCAATTAGCTGATCAGAGATTTTCTGAAGATACTAATGGAACTTTGTTATCAGATCCTGCTCAATTGTCCCCCAAATTGAAGGTACACAGAAACTTTTGAATCAACATGTCCGTCTTTAAGTATTTCCATTATGAAGTGATGTTAAATGCATCTCCTGAAAAGCACCAGAAGGATGCAGCTGCTTTCATATGGAATGTTGGCCCTCTCTGAGAAATCGACCATTATTGTATAATTGAAATTCTTCACTTTGGGACTATGATGATGTTTTTCATTAGCGTAAGTGTACGTACATGAAGAAGGATGTTTGTGAGCAAGTTGTTGCTTAGACATCGAGTTGCTTTAATATCAGACTTCCTAGTTTTCTTTAATTTCCTCTGAATTTGATTGCACTGAGGCATTGCAGTGCAAGACATAATCTCTACCTAACTTTTTCTGGACCACTAGTTCTCTCTTGAAGCATATTGGTTGACATGGCTAGTTATTGTTACTTATATGTAATATGTGTCATTTACCTCATTTTGTTGCTAGAAGGTTCACTGGAATGCTTTGTGCAGTATAATGGTTCGCTATTCTGAGTTCTTTGCATATATCTCCAGGAAAAGGACTTGTCTAGTCAGAGAGAAATTCTAGGTGGTAATCCAACCATATCCTAGCTTAATGATCATGTATGTTTTTGCAGGGTGAAAACCTCATGCCTGGGAATTTCCATGGAGTATATGTTAGGTCGGCTAGCGTTACTCCCTCAAAAAACAATGTAAGCATTTCTGTACTTTCGTTGAAGATCACGTCTTGAGCTGCACTCACTCAACGGTTTGCCTTGAAAAGAATAAGGTTTCTGTTGTTCTCGCGTTAATTAACATTTCTAATTCTCATGTAGGATATTGTGAGTATATGTGTCAGGAAGGGCGGGAATGATTGGGGTCAAAGTCATAACCGGTGGCTCTCGACAGTATCTCAGTCTCCCGACGTTATATCAATGTCCTTTGTGCCTATAACTTCACTGCTGAGCGGCGTACAAGGAATTGGATTTCTAGGCCATGCGGTCAATCTGTACCTCCGATGTGTGTATAGTTCTCCGTATTCTTACCCTATCACTATATCTTTTAAAGAGTAATGGAATCATGTTTAGTCATGTGCTTGACCCGGTGGCAAGAAACTGAACTATTCAGCTGATTTTGAGCTGAATTACAGTAATGTTCGTCTGCTGCCATTCATTGTTTTTGGTTTCGTCATATTTTCTTCTATCATGATATCTATGGGTATTGAAGAATGTCTTATTTGCTTGATTTTTCTAATTGTGTGCCTGAGAAAGTCTTTCACATGCTACATCATCTACCACTGATGTTGCTCGACAGTGCTTCTGGTCAGTTTCAACTGAATCGTTGTTTTGCTTTTGCTAAATCGTTCAGACAAGCCGCTCATAGAGGAGCTCCATCAATTTCTACAGTTCCAGTTGCCTCGCCAGTGGGCCCCGGTATATGCTGATCTTCCCCTTGGACCAACACAGACAATCTACGCATTTCCATCACTTCGGTTCACTTTTATGGGTCCTAAGCTCTATGTTAATACCTGTCAGGTAATTCATTCTGCGAAAAGTATACTCATATGGCTCATGTCTAAAATTCCAAGGATCGGAGTTTCATGCATGCGGGATGCCTCTTCATAATAGGAGCATACATTTTGAGAGTAGAGACTAGTTTAGCCTGTACATGATGACATAGCATTGCGCAGTGTCATGTGTTGCTCTATGCCTCCTTTTGTGGATATATAACGTAGTATTCTTGAATTTTTCATTTTGGTCCATTCCATATAAGTCTTGATGAGAAGCCTCATCAAGATGTCGATTTTAATTCCTTCTCCAACTCGAGCTTCTTAAAACAATGAATCACTTTACAGAATGTCGTTATGTTCCTCCACCTACCTTGTTTTCAGCTTATGTTGAGGCTTGTTCTTCAGTAAATGCTTTGGATTATGTTTATACTTCATGAAGGTAGTAATGCTGATCTGATTTGGTTTTAACGTACTTGAATCATCATTGGCATCGCTTTACACCATTGCAAAAAGAAGGATCTTAGTATAGCAATACCAGTTCATCATCTTGATTTTGAATCTGCTTACTCTCAGACTGCAAATTTTGGCAATCCCATCTGTTTTATAAATTTTTACAGTTAAATGATATGGGCACCAATCTAGTGGTGTAGACATATCGTCTAACAAAGTAATGGTACAGTCCATATCCTAATTTACTCTTTAGTATCGTGGACAATAACTTGGATTCGTCCTGCTATCAGTTTATGTGATTGCATGCAGTGAACATTGTATTGTGATGGTTGGCACTATTTTCATCTCATTTATTGTTAAAACCACCCCATTTGTAAGTAGTGGATCAAAATACCTTTCAGTTAAAATTTCCACTTTTTAATTTTTCTCCCTTTATCTTCTTGTGGCTTTAAGTCGATGCTTTGGTTGCATCTTGTAGTGTATTGTTTTTTCCTCGATGAATTTAGTAAAGAGGTGCATAAGAGAAAATGTCTCTTAAAATTATTATTGGAGTCTCTTATTCCTCAAAGTTTCAAACAGACTCGTCCTTGCCCCTGCCCTCACGTCAAGCGCACTATCGCATGCCACCTCTATCCTCAACTTTCGCACGCCGTCGACATTGCAATGTGTCGCGCTTCGGTCACTCGCCTCTCATGTTGTCACAGCACAACCGTTGCTCTTCTTCTTGCCTCTACCGTCGCAACATGACCATTGTTCTTCTCCCTCAAATCCATAGTGTGACGCATGCGATTGTGATGGTGTGTGAAAGTCCGGGATGGTAGAGGCTTACAGTGGTGGGCTCGGCATGGGGGTAGGGGCGAGGACGAGTCTGTTTGAATCTTTGTGGCATCAATAGAGTCGGATAATTGTTTTAGGATATATTTTCTCTAATGCACCTTTTTGCTCCTCTTGGTCCTGAAAAAAAAAAAAACTTAAAGTTGCAAAATATGCATAACCTTAATGGAGGTGGGAGAGTGAGGTTCAACCACAAAGAGATAAGGGGAGAGGAATTAAAAAGTTAAAATTTTAATTGAAGGGTATTTTGGTCGACTATTTGTAAAGGGTTGGTTTTAGTATGGGATATTTACACAAATGATTTCTGAACTTTTGTCAAATGTGCAATATTATCCATGAATTTTTAATTTATTTAATGTAGTCCCTGAACTTTCGCCCAACGTGCAATGTCGTATTTGAACTTTTATTTTGTTCAATATGGTCTTTGAACTTTTGACACATTGGGCTAAAGTTTAGGGACCACATTGAATAAATTAAAAGTTCAGGGATGACATTGTACATTGGGCTAAAGTTCAGGAATTATATTGAACAAATTAAAAGTTCAGGGATGACATTGTACATTAGATCAAACTTTAGGGATTATTTGCCATTCTCCCTTTTAGTAACAAATTGGGTGGAAATAGCGCCTCCCGTGATGATTTCAAATAAATAAAACCAACGGTAAACTACTGCATATGCTCAATGCCTGCTTTAACTTGCAACTCGCAGGTGGACACTGGGAACCGACCGGTGACAGGTATTCGCCTGTACCTAGAAGAGAAGAAAAGTGACCATCTAGCCATCCATCTCCAACATCTGATGAGTATCCCCGACACCCTCGAGATCTCGGATGACCACACTTATGAGCCTATCCACGGTCCAGACGAACGAGCCTTCTTCGAACCTGTCAAGTGTAGCATCTTCTCGCACGTGTGCACAGCTGCCGTGCAATACAATGGCTCGCAGATCAATGACTCGGCCTCTATCGTGACGAAGGCCTCATTCGAAGTTAAGGTCTCAGGCATGAAGAAGGTTCTGTTCCTAAGGTTAGGATTCTCTGTGGTGGCGTCTGCAACGATCCGGAGATCCGAATGGGATGGACCGTCGAGTCTATCTCGAAAATCGGGGTTATTTTCATCGTTCATCAGCACGAGCTTCAGCATGGGACTGAATCCGATCCCGCCAGAGAGGCCAGTGAAGGTGGATTTGAACTCGGCAGTTTATCCTGGGGGACCTCCATTGCCGTTGAAGATGCCGAGAATCGCAAATTTCGTCAACACGAAAGAAATGGTGAGGGGCCCGGAAGACCCTCCTGGGTATTGGGTGGTCACCGGAGCCAAGCTGTGTATAGAAGGTGGAAGGATTGCGGTTAAGGTCAAGTATTCTTTGTTGACGATAATGTCAGAAGAGTCGATGATGCTAATGTCATTAAACTGAGGGAACAGTATCCAGCTCTTTTCATACCCATTGTAAATTTGTTGTATGTACACTACACATTAGATGTGCTGGAGGAGCAGCAGTCCAGCGCGAAGTTGTCCTTCAGGGCAACCAGATTCTTCTTGTTTCGAGAAGATCTGTTGTTCCTATTTTGATGATTTACGTAGTCTCATGTTTAGCCGTAATTACTTTGCTTTAAAATCTTCCAGATGGAGCAGGTGCAGACCAGAAACAACGACGTGGACTCTGACTCTCAAAGAACGAAAAAGGTGATTTAATACTTCCAAGATCCGTTTGGGCTTCCCCTAACGAAAAAAGTGTTTTTTCTTTGGAAAAATAGCACCAAAAATTTCAAATTATGTCACTTGTGATAAATTTATCATGAATTTTTTTTTTGTGACATGAAAAATTCCCAAATTATGTCACTTGTGACAAATTTACCCTGAATTTTTTTTTGTGACACATTTACCCCATAATACTTTGGCTTATGAGTATTTTCGTCTTTTTTTTTTTTTTTCTTTTCTTCTCTCTTCCCTCCGCCGGCCATGGCGGAGGGAAGCTGGCTAGGGCGGCCCTCGCCGGCGCTGGGCGAGGGCTGCCCTCGCCAGATCTAGCGAGGGCGACCCTCGTCGGCGTCGGGCGAGAGTCGCCCTTGCCTGGGCGGGCGAGGATAGCCCTCGCTCGATGCTGGCGAGGGCAGCTCTCGCCTGAGTTGGACGAGGGCTGCCCTCGCCTGGGTGGGCGACCCTCGCTAGATCCGGCGAGGACAGCCCTCGCCCAGTGCCGGCAAGGGCCGCTTTGCCGGCTTCCCTCCGCCATGGCCGGCGGAGGGAAGAGAGAAGAAAAGAAAAGAAAAACAGAAAAAGGAAAAAGACGAAAATGCTCATGGACCAAAGTATTACGGGGTAAATGTGTCACAAGTGGCATAATTTAGGGTTTTTCGTGTTACCAAAAAAAGTTCAGGGTAAATTTGTCATGAGTGGCATAGTTTGGGATTTTTTGTATCACAAAAAAAAGTTCTGGGTAAATTTATCATAAGTGACATAGTTTGGGATTTTTGGTCGTATTTTCCCTTTTTCTTTTTCAAAGGGACTCATGCTGTTTGGCCAAAGAAAGGGGGGACTCCTACTTTCAATGACCGAAATTTGGGGTGAGCATAGTCCAGATGGGCGGTTCCGAAAAATTGAAACTGAGAACCGCCCGTTGGTTCCATGGATCCACCCGGGAATTGGCTCGGTTCCTGAGTGGGTCCATGGAATCGGTCCCACTAGCCAAGGACGGAGACGAAAAGATGGAGACGGGGACGGAGATGAAGAGTCGGAGACGGTGAGGTGAGCATCGACCAAGAAGAGCGAGAGAGTAAGAGTGAGCGTGAGCGTGAGACGAAAGCGAAAAAAGATGTTTCTCACCTCAATGTGAGGCTGGGAGCGTCGAGCGAGTTAGGTTTAGTTTAGGGATTTATGATTTTTTTTGTTAAAAATAAAAATTTAAATAAATATATTATATTACCGGTCTGGTCCGGGTGGGTGGTTTCACACCTGGAATCGGGAACCGGACCGGTACCCACCGGTTCCCAAAAATTGGAACCAGGAACCGGACCGGTTCCCTTAGGAACCACTGGTTCTGGTCCAGTTCCGGGCGGTTCGCGGTTCTTTTGCACGCCCCTAACCGAAATACTTTGGAGTTTCGAAGAAAATGGTCTTACGCGGTCACGGGGCGAAACTGAGTCAAGCTACTTGCGTGTAACTCGGGGCTTGGATCGGTGATTACTCGCGATCGAACTTAGCTTCCGTAACACTTGTATTGTCAATAAGTGCAATTACTCAAGGTCGAGCTTAATCGGCTTTTTGCGCGCAAGATTGTCAGAAAAGAAGGAAGCTTTTGGATATTCGGACTGACCATGTAAAATCTAGTGGGACAATATTTCAACGACCCCTCTCACATGTAAGCCAGATTACGAGCGGCACGTGGAGTTTGACTACCGGGGGATGGACGCACATTCATGAAAGGGATAGCAGTGGCTCCGATACCATGCGAATTCTTGCAGGATCACAACTAAATCGTTTTAAAAGTTTAAGCTGTTAGATGAAGACGTGGCTCTGATACCACGTATAATTTTGTGGGACAATATTTCACCGGACCGAAATTCAAACCTCGGTTTAATGTTCTAAGGGACTATCAATTTGCCAAATGGCAATCCAAATTCAAATCTCGAGCTTGGCTAATCCCCATGCTCTTTCTTGCTTGCTCGCTCAATTACTTAAAAATTACTGCAAATGGGCCTCGGGTCCGGTCAATTTGATCTGGCGTGTCGCAGGTGTGAACGGTACGCCCTAAATGGCTGCTGCGGTACGCGGCCAAATTACAGTCAAGGGACGCCGAACAGCATGAGACCCACGTACCCTCTTCTCCTCCTCTCTCTCCGCGTGTGTTGACCTTGACCTTCAACATCATCATATTCAATATTTCCCTCATCTTTTTCTTTTTCTTTCTGCTTAGACTCGGTTTAGAATATAAGACTAATAAAACTACAGAAGGGAGGGAACAAGGGTTTCAGAGTATAATATAATTAGAGCCTTCCTATGCGTGTTTGACTGGCGGTAGATGTCGCA
The DNA here is from genome assembly GCF_021117445.2 of Syzygium oleosum. NCBI lineage: Eukaryota > Viridiplantae > Streptophyta > Magnoliopsida > Myrtales > Myrtaceae > Syzygium > Syzygium oleosum. Next base: position 9,506,577 of record NW_026607495.1, read on the forward strand.
ACTGAAGGGGCTTTGTCTTTACAATCTTGGCTCGTCTTGTTTGATCCTAAAGGATGTTGTACCGAGTCCAAGTAAAAGTGTGGCCTTGAGTTGGTTTTGAAGCACGGCAAGAGGAGCTTTCTTTTCAAGTCATTGATAAAAAACATGGACATGTGTATCTTCAATAATTACGCCTTGTGTGAGATGTCAGTATTGCCATACCCGGTAGCGATTAGTGGTATGCTCAAAAAGTTATGAAAGCTCTATTATATGCCAAAAAAGAAAAAGGATAAAACAAAAAGGCAAGTATATATATACAAATATTAGGGTCCTTTTGTTTCACTGAAAACTTCTAGTTGTTGGACAATGTTTTCAGGAAATTCAATTTCAGAGAAACCAAGCCATTTTCTGGTGTTTGTGGGTGCTGAAAACAAGTTGGAAGAATTGGCTTTATGGTGTTTGATAATAAGTGCATTCACTAAAGGCATTTTGTATTATTAAAAATGGCATGTGATGACTGACAAAGCAAAATCAACATCTTCTTTCTTTATTATGTAATTCATTAAAATAACAAGAATTACAAAGACATTGGAAAAAAAATCAGGAAATCACATTTGTAAATATTATATATGATGGTGCCTTTTGGGAATGTAGAAAAACATGAACACTAATGAAACATATTTAAGAGATGGTGGACAAGATTTATGAAAAAACAGATGAGACTTGTCGAAAAAAAGAAACAAATCGATGAGAGATATGACATAGACATAAACGGACCCATCCTTCTCACTTGGACGCTCAACATGAGCATTGGGAAAATGATTTCCTTTTTGTCAGAAGGAGAATTCGTTTTTCCTAATCTAAGCTTGTTGCTTTAAGTCCATGGAAAATGTTTTCTATTTTCACTGAAGGACTAATTTTCCATGAACCAAACGCTAAAAAATCCAAAAATAATTTTTCCGAAAATGGTTTTTTATCAAACAAACCGACCCATAAGATATCAATGGAGGCACCATGTGCGATAAAGAATTTGTATCCCGTTTATTGTATTTGGAGATTTTCTTATACAGATTCTCATGATATCTTAATATGGGCGGAATAACTTAGGTATGATTAAACCTGTCAAAATGGATCATGAACCCATTTCTTGACCCATATACAATGGGCTGACTTGTTATATGTATTAGTTAAACTCAATAAATGTGTCACAAAAAGATTTAAACATATATATGTTGAATGGGTCATAAATGGGTTTATAATTTACTTAGACCCAAACTCACTTCTGTGATTCTCTTTGCATTCTCTCCCTCTTACTCGATTTGGTGCTCACTCACTCTGCATTTTCACCTCAGTTTGGGTATAAGTTTTCGTAAATTGGGTTAAATATGAAAGTGTTTTAGGAATATGAGTCGGGTTGGGTATGTCTTGGGTATGGGTCGGGTCGGATATGAGTTACTAGATTTGCATTGCACGGAAATGGGTCAAAATAGGTTAAACGGATCAATTTGGGTCGGACTATTTTTTACCTAACCCGACCCACCAGTTTGATGGGTGTAGGTACGAAAACTGAATTTCTACTAAATATAGCATAATCGAATCGCAGAAGCTAAAATATGACATGGTCTTTGTGGAATATTCGACTGTCAAGAGGTGACGGCCGGTGTAAGTCCCCTTGAGTTATAAAATTCATATGATCTATCTCTCTAATCTTACTTAAGAAAGTAAACAAGTGTTAGGTATTCCTCAAACACGATGTCTTATCGATCATCAACTGTCAAGTATTATGAAATTTCTTAGTTTGCTTTAAAATGTTATTACTATGTGAAATGTAATTAATTTAGCTGTATCACAACATAATTTGTTCTAAAATAACTTTAAAAATCTCTCTAAAAAAGAAATCGTAAAAACCACCATTAGATTTTGTAGGTTCCAAAAAAATGTTGAATTTTGAACCATTTCTTAGCTACCGAATGGACTAAATACAAATATGTATATTTCTTTTATAAGGGTAAAGAGACTCGACTACTGAAAGGTCTATAAAACACTTTACAAATCCGACAAATCAGTGAAGTCTTGGCTTTTTTCTATGCAAGTGGGCCTGCCAGAGAGTAGTTTGCATATAACTGACAGGATTTTGAGGGATGGACCTTTAGGGTGCGAATGGTAACCATTCTGCTCAAAAAATCAAATTCTTGCCAGAAATTGATTTATGGAATTCTTGCCAGAAATTGATTTCTGGAGGAGAAATCTGTTTGGTAAAACATGATTAATTCTGCTCTAGAAATTGATTTCTGGAACAGAAATCTGTTTTGATTTGTTGATTTTTTTTGCACCTAAAAATATTTAAATTTTACTCAAAGTGGGTGGCCATAGGTATTATAAGCCATTCTGTAAAGTTTTGAAATTTTTGATTTTTTTAATTTTTTTTGGGCACCTAAAAAAATTAAATTTCACTCAAAGTGGGTGGCCACAGGTATTCTAAGCCATTTTGTGAAGTTTTTTATTTTTTTGGGCACCTCAAAAAATTTAAATTTTACTCAAAGTGGGTGGCTACAGGTATTCTAAGCTATTCTGTGAAGTTTTGAAATTTTTTATTATTTTTATTTTTTTGGCACCTCAAAAATTTAAATTTCATTCAAAGTGGGGCACGTATTTTAAGCCATTTTGTGAAGTTTTGAAAATTTTTATTTTTTTATTATTTTTCTTTTTTTGGGCACCTAAAAAATTTAAATTTCACTCAAAGTAGGTGCCACAGGTATTTTAAGCCATTTTGTGAAGTTTTGAAATTTTTGATTTTTTTGGGCACCTCAAAAAATTTAAATTTCACTCAAAGTGGGTGGCCACATGTGTTTTAAGCTATTCTGTGAAGTTTTGAAATTTTTGATTTTTTTGATATTTTATAAAAAAAATTCACCAAATTTCATATTTTCCCGAAATCTGACTTTTTTTTATTTTCTGGAAATTTTTATGAATTTTTCTAGAATTTTTCAATTTTTATGCATTTTCTGAAAAAAAATTGTGAGAAAATAGGAGAATGCGTTCGAATCAGAAGCTAAAAAGTAGCTTCTCTCTTTTCTTGCCAAAAACTCATTCGAATCAAGAATGTATTCGAAATCAAGTATTTTTAACAAACGCATTTTTATTCCGAATACAAAATCGCTCCAGTAATGCATTCGAAATTTTTTAACAAACGTCATTCTGTTCCGGAATGCATTCCGGAACAGAATTTTTATTCCGGAATGCATTCCATGCGCACCCTTATTGTCGCAGTTGGAAATCCTCCGATGCTCCAATAGCAACATCAATGATGATGGTGTTGATACAAATACACATTGTACACACTTCAAGCCACTGTATTCTACCAAGTCATTTATCCTTCCTAATCTTTTCTTCCTTTTATATCTAAAATATCGTTCGCGTCATAATTTAGATATATAAAATGTGCAGAGAAACTCGAAACATTCAAAATTTTTAAGAAAAAATCAAAGCCTTTTTGCCTACATAACTATGACAAATAATTTCTCTTCTATTTCTTACTAGATTTTTGTTCTCTATACCATCGACTTTTTTTATATTTCTTCAACTCCTTAAAGCTAATAATAATCAAGTAAAAATTAGTTTGTGCTTAATAATCGTGCTAAAAGTTGAACATTTTAATACTTAATGTTATTAAGTGCATTTGATAACCTCTGCAACATCTACTTCATTGATTGTTTTAAGTGAAAAATCACTAAATGCAGTTTCTAAAGGAAGTGCTTAATTAATTGGTTAAGTAATAAAATATTAATTGAAATTAAAATCTTACCAATTATATTGTCGAAACTCTCTATTTCATGTTTGGAAAAAACCCAAAAAATTTATCATTTAATTTTCATCTATTATGACAAACTTTTTATTTTCCTATTCACTACTTAAGGCCTTCAGCATGTAATGTTCAGTACTTATATTTAGAACACTTATTTTTCAGTTCGATCAAACGAGCCCTTAGTCTTTTAACATTTATGAATTAGGTTATGAGTATGCTCAATTTTGCATTTGCATGATTTACGATGATATATTGACATTTATCCACTGATATGGGCAATTAACGGGCCAAATTCAGGCTTAAGCCTAAGTCAATCGGATTGAATAATAAGCAAATCACCATCTAAGTCCCATTTTAACCGTGAAGAACTAGGATTAGTGATCTTGTTTAGATTGCTCAAACTCGGAAACCTGCTTGACCAAAAAAAAAAAAAACTCGGAAACCTTAATTTTCTTGGTTGCATAAACTGAAAAGAGAAAAGTCTTGAGCCGAATAGAATCTTAGAAGCTCATCTTATCCATTAGGATGAAGTCTGGCTCTTCTCTCGGTACCAGCCAATCATTTATTTTTCGGCAAAAGTACACTAGGTCAGCAGACAAGAACCATTCTCAGCGCTGCAATTGCATTCCTGTCGAAATGATTCTTTTTGATTCTCGTGCTCTGAACCGATTCTAAGATTCGCGTTGCAGAAGGCTACCAAAATTCTCGCGCCAGTGAACGTAAAATGCGTTTAGAATCAAGATAAAATTTCTTTTTATTAATAATATTTTAATAACATTTTAAATATTTTAATATTTCTTTCTTTTCTTTTTGTCTTCTCCTCCTCCTTGGCCATGGCCGGTAAAATTTTTTTAATTAATAATACTTTTATTAAAAATAATTTTTTTATTTTTTTGGCCATGGCAGGTAAAAAATTTTCTTATAAATAATTTTTTTATTAATAATTTTTTTAAAAATATTTTACTAAAAATATTTTTATTGAAAATATTTTTTTATTTTTTTTTTCACCATGGCCGGTAAAATATTTTTTTTATTAATAATATTTTAATAAAAAAAATTTTATTGAAAATATTTTTTTTATTTTTTTCGCCATGGCCTGGTCGCTGGCCATGGCCGGTAAAATTTTTTTTTATTAATAATATTTTTTTTATTTTTTTCGCAATGGCCGGTAAATTTTTTTTTTATTAATAATATTTTTTATATTTTTTTCGCCATGGCCTGGTCGCTGGCCATGGCCGGTAAAATTTTTAATTAATAATATTTTTTTATTAAAATATTTTAATCTCGCCAGATATGGCGAGGGTGGCCCTCATGCCGGACATTAGAAGCTACATTAAAAACAAAGAAAAAGAAGAAGAAAAAAAATTGATTCTCATTTTTGTTCCTTAATCAAGAAGCTACTTTTTTTATTCTCGATTCTCGCTTTCAAAATCGATTCTCGACACAAATTTGCAAGAATTTGTGCCTTAATCAAAAAATTAAACAAACGGATTGTTCCCAAACCGATTCTGGAACAAAAGAATGTAATCAAACACTATTTGGCAAGTTGTCATGTGCAGCCTAGAAGTGCCATAACTTGTGTACATCGATCACTTTGGTGCCATAACTTTTTTTCGGATCATTTTGGTGCCAACTTTTTTGAAAAACGATCATTTTAGTGCCAATGCTGACGTGGCTCGCCGGAAATCCGATGTCGGCGCCGACACGGCTCGCCGGAGAGGTCCAGTTAGCATTAAAAATCAAAAACGACGCCGTTTAGCCCGCTGACGTGTACTTTTTTTTTAAAAAAATTAAATTATATTAAAAAAAAGCTCGCAGCCTAGCCGGCGAGGAGCCCTGCCGCCGCCATCCACCACCGCCGGAAGGGCCGGCGGTGGTGGGCGCAGCTGGTCGGCGAGGGTCACCGACCTCGGTCGGGGCCCGCGACCCTCGCCGACTCCTAGCGAGGGCCGGATCCGGCGAGGCGAGACCTCGCCGTTGCGACCCGTGCGACGGCGAGGTCTCGCCGCGGATCCGGCCTCGCCGACCATTGCGCCCACCACCGCCGGCCCTTCCGCGGTGGTGGGTTGGCAGGCAGCAAGGGCGAGGGCTCCTCGCCGCCGCCGCAACCTTTTTTTTTAAATTAAAAAATTCAAAAAAAGTCACATAATTTCCACGTGTACAAGTCGACCATTTTTTTTAATATAAATGCCAGTCGCTTTTTGGCCGGAATCACTAAAGTGATCTATTTTCCTCCGACTTGACACCAAAGTGATCCGAAAAAAGTTCGCAGACTAAAGTGATCTCTTGGTACCAGCCAATCATTTATTTTTCTTTTTGAAAAGTGATACGTTAGGCGCAAAAAACCCGGAGTTATCGACAAGGCGAAAATCACGGACTCGAGGGACTGAGGCGACGTGCATATAGAGGTTCAAGGTGTGTCAAAGAGGGAGGTCTAGGTGGCCTCATCTTCCGGGAAAATAATTATATGCACATCATCTTTGTTCCTCAAGCAAGCAAGTTTCGTCTCATTGACAACTCTTCGTGCCAAAGAGAAAAAGAGAGAGGGAAAAGGTATATGCGGACAAAGGAAGAAAACATCAATAGAGATATAAAAGGTATATATGGACAAAGAAAGAAAATATTGATAGAGATAGAAAAAGTAGAGGTCTTCGAAAAAATAATTCATTTTGCCTTATCTTTTCCTATCCAAATTGCGTATTGGAAATCGCGTAAGTAACTGAAAAGCACCAGAAAAAACCGGCAAAAAAAGGTTAATAGGGATAACACTGGATTCGATACTATGCGAGATTTTGTGAGATTATGATCAAACTGTTCTAAAAACTTAAGCTGTTAGATGAAGGCAGGGCACTAATACGATTTGGTGAGATGATATTTCAGCGGACCGAAGTTCAAACCTCAGTTAAATGTTCTAAGGGACTATCAATATGTCAAATGACAATCCAAACTCAAACCCCAAGCTTGGCTAATCCCCATGCTCTTTCTTGCTTGCTCACTCGATTACTTAAAAATTACTACAAATGGGCCTCGAGTCCGGTCAATTTGATCTGGCGGGTCGCAGGTGTGAACGGTACGCCCCAAATGGCTGCTGCGGTACGCGGCCAAATTACAGTCAAGGGACGCCGAACAGCATGAGACCCACGTACCCTCTTCTCATCTCTCCCCGCGTGTGTTGACCTTGACCTTCAACATCATCATATTCAATATTTCCCTCATCTTTTTCTTTTACTTTCTGCTTGGACTCGGTTTAGAATAGAAGACTAATAAAACTACAGAAGGGAGGGAACAAGGGTTTCAGAGTATGATATAATTAGAGCCTTCCTATGCGTGTTTGACTGGTGGTAGATGTCGCAACTGAAGGGGCTTTGTCTTTACAATCTTGGCTCTTGTCTTGTTTGATCTTAAGGGATGTCGTACCGAGTCCAAGCAAAAGTGTGGCCTCGAGTTGGTTTTGAAGCACGGCAAGAGGAGCTTTCTTTTCAGGTCATTGATAAACAACACGACACGTGTATCTTCGATAGTTACGACTTGTGTGAGACGTCAGTATTGCCACACCTGGTAGCGATTAGTGGTATGCTCAAAAAGTTATGAACGCTCTATTGTAAGCCAAAAAAGAAAAAGGATAAAAAAAAGGCAAGTATATATAAACATTAGGATCCATTTGTTTTACTGAAAATTTTTTGTCGCTGGAAAATATTTTCAGGATATTCAATTTCAAAGAAGCCAAGCCATTTTCTGGTGTGTGTTGGTGCTGAAAACAAGTTGAAAAAATTGGCTTTATGGTGTTTGATAATATCAACTACTTCTCCTTTTTCACGTAAGGATTTAATAAACTCATAATTCCAACGAATTCTTCAAATATCGGATTCAGAATCGGGGTGCGCATGAATACCATTTTGTGCTTCAAGCGCTATTTCTCGAACGAAATGATTTTTTTTATTCGTGCCCGAAACAATTTCTCGAGTATTTGAAGGCGTTTGATAAATGTCCAAAATTTCTATTCCTAGAGTAGAAAAGAACAGAAATGCGTTAGAACTACACAAAATTTCTGTTCCCAAATAATATTTTAATAATATTTTGAATTGTTTAAATTTTTTTTTTTCTTTTACTTTTTCTTTGGCCATGGCCGGTCGCCGATCGCCGGCGACCGGCCACACCCCAGGGCGGCGAGGGCGTCACGGACCTCGCCGGCCGCCGGCGGAGGCGAGGGTCGCCTCGCCGCCCGGGCGAGGCGGCTCGGCCCGAGACGGCGAGGCTCGGCCTCGCCAGATCCGGCGAGGCCGAGCCTCGCCGTCTCCGGGCGAGGCCGACCTCGCCTGTCGCTGACCTACGGCGAGGCTCGGCCTCGCTCGATCTAGGCGAGGCCGCTCGCCCAGAGGCGAGGGTCCGCCCTCGCCCCGGCGAGGCGACCCTTGCCTCCGCCGCGGCGGCCAAGGGCCGTGACGCCCTCGCGGCCTCGTGCCGTGCCGATCGCCGGCCGCCGGTCGCGGCGGCCAGCTCACCAAGAACAACACCACAAAATAAGAAAAGAAAAAAAAGAAAAAGAAGAAAAAACTCGATTCTCAAAATTGTGCGAGAAACAAGAAACAACTTTTTTTACTCTTGTTTCTCTTCCAAAACGTTTCTCGGCACAAATTTTTGCAAAAATGTGCCGAGGAACAAAAAGTTTACTAAACGCATTGCTCCCAAACTATTTCGAACAAAAGAATGTAAATTTTCACTATTGGCATGATTACGCAAACGGGCCCTTTCAAGTGTCTGAAATAATCTCTTCATATTCTTCAACAGGTGGAGATTCAACCACTTCGGGATCATGATCATCATCATTCGGGATCTCCATAGCTTCAATTTCTTTGACTAGGAGCTCACTAGGTACATCATTGACTTCTTTCTCTTTGAATTTACAAGAGAAATTCTCGGAAGATAAATCAATTATGGCTGACATCATCATGGCATCCAATTCTTTTTGTAGGTTCCAAACAAAAAAAAATGTAGAATTTTGAACCATTTCTTAGCTACCGAAAGGACTAAATACAAATATGTATGTTTCTTATATACGGGTAAAGAGGCTCGACTGCTTAAAGATCTATAGAATACTTTACAATCCCATAAACGGGTGAAGTCTTGGCCTTTATTTACGCAGGTGGGCCTGACAGAGAGTAGTTTGCATATAACTTTATTGTCTTAGTTGGAAATCCTCTAACGCTCCAATAGCTACATCAATGACGACGGTGTTGATACAAACACATATCGTACACACTTCAAGCCACTGTATTTTACCAAAGTCATTTATCCTTTCTAATTGTTTCTTCCTTTTATATCTAAAATATCTTTCGCGTCATAATTTAGAGATATAAAATGTGTGGAGAAAGTTGTAACATTCAAAATTTTCAAGAAAAAATCGAAGCCTTTTTGTCTACGTAACTATGACAAAGAACTTCTCTTTCTATTTCTTGCTATGTTTTTGTTCTCTATACCATCAAATTTAGGTTGTGCTTAACAATCGTGCTAAGAGTTGAACATTTTAATAAGTGCATTTGATAACCTGCACAACATCTACTTAAGGCTTCCGGCATGTATTGTTCAGTACTTATATTTACGACACTTATTTTTTAGTTCGATCAAACGAGCCCCTAGTCTTTTAACATTTATGAATTAGGTCATGAGTATGCTCAATTTCGCGTTTGCATGATTCATGACGATATATGTTGACATTTATCAACAGATATGTGCGATTAGCATGCCGAATATGAGCTTAAGCCTAAGTCAATCGGATTCAATAATAAGCAAATCACGATCTAAGTCCCCCTCTTAACTGTTAAGAACTAGGATTAGTGATCTTGTTTGGATTGCTCAAACTCAGAAACCTTTTCTCGGTTGCATAAACTGAAAAAAAGAAAAGTCTTGAACCGAATAGAATCTTAGAAGCTCATCTTATCCATTAGGATGAAGTCTAGCTCTCGTCTTGGCACCAGCCAGTCACTTATTTTTTTTTCTTTTCAATATGGCGATTTGTTAGGCACGGAAAACATGGAATTATCGACAAGGCAAAACTCACGGACTCAAGGGACAGAGGCGATGTGCATATAGAGGCTAAAGGCCTGTCAAAGAGGGAGGTGTAGGCGGCCTCATCTTCTGAGAAATCAAATTATATGCACGTCATCTCTATTCCTTTAGCAAGCGGGTTTCGTCTCATTGATAACTCTTCGTCTTCGTGCCTAATTTTTCGCTTGTCAAAAAGGGGAAAAGAGAGGGAAAAAGGTATGTGCGGACAAAGGAAGAAAGCATTGATGGAGAGATAAAAGGTGTATGGACAAAGGAAGAAAGCATCGATAGAGATAGAAAAGGCAGAGGTCTTCCAAAAAGGAATTCACTTGTCACGAAAATATAATTGAGTACTAAAATTTTCAAAAAGTGTAATTGAGTCTTAAAACTTGTCGCGAAAGTGTAATCGAATATTAAAACTCTCAAGAAGTGTAATTAACGGAAGGATTTGATCTGATCAATTTGACAAATTTCAGGACTTGATTGCACTTTTTGAAAATTTTAATACTTAATTGCGCTTTCGTAACAAGTTTTAAGACTTCCGATATACTTATCCCTTAAACTAACGAATGATTGCCACGTGTTAGGGGCATCAGCCAATCAGATGTCGCTCGGACATCGGCTTAATTCTGTCCTACCCATCACGTCGATCCCCGATCTCGTCACGAGTACATTTTTCCGACCGCTCTCTTAGCCTAAGTTAACATAAATTAAGGCAAAATCCTCGTAAGAAAAAGAGAACTGCGAGTGGATCTTTCTCGTTCCGGGCCACTTACGCAAGCAAAGCCGAACGCTACCAATACGTCGCCGTTCCGCCAACGTGCTCGGCAGATGTACCTTTGTACATTGGCCCTTTAACCGAACTCTGCCGACCAACATGCCAATGGAACAAAAAAGGAAACTCTCCACCGCGAGCCGCCACGTGTCAGCCGAAAGGGCCACAGCCGCCAGCCGAAAGGCTACGTGGTCTTGTCCTAACTCTGTTTTATCTTTTGATGTCTCTTTTGTTCCCTCTCTCATCTCTTGCCGTTAAAGAACCACCCGAAGAAAACGTCAATCCTGCCTTCGCCTCGGTTGAACGAGCAAAACAGCGAGCGGAAATGTCAAAAGCCCCCATAAACGAGTCTCTCGGTCGTTGGAGTCGCATAAGAAAAATGGGAAAGTCGTGGAGTTTGGAGTGTGAACGACTCCCTGCTCTTTGCTCAGAGGTTTCGCGGAGTCCCACCGATCTTTGAACTTTGAAAAGTTGAGGAGCTTTTGCGGTTCTTGTTTGTTGGGTTCGTATGGGGAGGCTTTTTGGAAACAGTTGGATCGAATCCCTCTCACGGGCTTAGCATAAAAGAAACGCTACGAAGACTATCTTTGCTCAAATTCTCTCTCTCTCTCTCTCTCTGTCTCTGTCTCTGTCTGGATTCTTGAGTCAAAACCCAGAAACACTTCATCGGGAAGCCGTTCAAAAGGGAGTGCCGAATGATGCGAAGCTGAAGGGGAAGAAAACAAGGAAGAAAGGGAGCTTCCCTTCTTTTCTTTTCTTTTCTTTTTTTTTTTTTTTTTTTTTCATGATGGCTCCGGCGATGGACCCGCAATCGGCCGCCGAGAAGGCGGTGTCGGTGATCGGGTTCGGGTACGACCTCGCGAGCGACCTCCGGTTGAATGCCTGCAAATCGGGTCGTTCCGGGTCGAGATTGATCGAGCTCGAGGCGAGGGAGGACAGGGACCTCGTGGTCCCTGGTGGGGCGGTCGTCAACGACGTGCCCACCTGCATCAGGTGCGATAAGGGCGAGCGCACCAGGTTTCGCTCCGACGTGCTCTCGTTTAATCAGGTGAAGCAAAAGAAGAAGTGGTCTTTGTGTTTCTTTTTTCGTGTTTTTTTTTTTTGTTCTGCATGACTTTGCTGGTGAAGTGATGAATATTTGAGTTTCAGTGAAGATTTAAACTTGTCGAGTTCTTGATTTTGCGTGAGAAGTGCAGACACTTCCTTCTGCTCACATTTTGTCATGTTGAAGAACCATGATTGGGATGGCCGGCCTTTGACCGGAGCGCAAACTTGATTTACGAACGTTGGCCGGGGATAGTGCCTACTGAAGTGATGACTGATATTTGGGGTGCATATGAATCGATTGTTATTTGTTCGAATATAGTAGAATTAGCTTTTAGTTGGGGCAAGTCAACTTGTTGATCATCTGATCGTTTCTAACACTTCTAGCTTTCGAAATTAACGATAAAGAAAGAGCATTCTCTCGAAAGAAATGTGATTAAGTAGTCTTTTTTTTTTTTGGCTAAAAATGTGATTAAGTAATCTGGTCCTGTTTTGAGAGGTTTTAATTGGCCTGCAAAGAAGAAAAATTTTGCCTGCCTTAATGTCATTTCACAAGAGGATGCCTTTTGATCTTGAGAGGTTGCAATTGATTGTGAACAAGTGTTGCTTGCGGAATGAGGAATAACCAAAAAACTGAATTTCCGGGACAAATGTTAACAACTGTCGCAGGCCAGCTGATTAACTCACTCTGCAAATCACCTAATTTATGTCCTGCCCGAGGTCATTGCTTAACGACGGTGCAATTTTCTTTATATTACTTACTAGTACTGTTAAGCTTGCTGTGATGAATCTCCTAGTGAGAACCATTAAGAACGACGACCTTGTTATTGACTTATCGTTTTGCATTTTACTCTCGTGGTGTAAAACTATAGTAAGAGTAACGCAGTGGTGGAGGACACCGATTTTAGCACCACTACCATTGAAGCATGAGCAGCATTTCACTTTTATGTTGATTTCTAACCTTGCTATGCTGTTGCATTAAGGTAGTGCCCTTAGGTTGGCTGTTGCATTCTGTTTCCCAAGCACTTCACCTTCTCTATAAATTGCAGATGTCGGAGCATTTCAATCAGGAACTTTCTTTATCTGGTAAAATACCGTCAGGCATCTTCAATTCCATGTTCGACTTTAAGAACTGCTGGCAGAAGGATGCATCTGCCGTAAAAAGCCTCGCTTTTGATGGTTGGTTCATGAGCCTCTACAGCATTGAGTTGGAAAGATCTCAGTTAACGCTTTCTGAGCAAGTAAAACAAGAAGTGCCCAATTCGTGGGACCCCCTTGCCCTTGCCGAGTAAGTTCTAAACCGCACGAGATTGCTTTGTTGCCCTTTAAGTCTAAAGTATCAAAAGACCTTATGATATTTCTCATCTCATAGATAGTGCCGGTGTTTGACGACATTATTTTCCAGGTTTATTGAGAGATACGGTACTCATATTGTGGTCGGGGTAAAGATGGGAGGTAAAGACGTAGTTCACGTGAAGCAGTTGCAGAACTCACATCTTCAGCCCACTGACGTTCAGAACTACCTGAAGCAATTAGCTGATCAGAGATTTTCTGAAGATACTAACGGAACTTTGTTAACAGATCCTGCTCAAGTATCAGCCAAATTGAAGGTACACAGAAACTTTTGAATCAACACATCCGTCTTTAAGTATTTCCATTATGAAGTGATACCAGAAGGATGCAACTGCTTTCATATGCAATGTTGGCCTTCTGTGAGAAATCGACCAAAATATCGTATAATTGAACTTCTTCACTTTGGGACTATGATGATGTTTTTCATTAGCTTAAGTTTACGTATGTGAAAAAGGACGTTTGTGAGCAAGTTGTTGCTTAGACATTGAGTTGCTTTAATATCAGACTACGTTGTTTTCCTAAATTTCCTCTGCATTTGATTGCACTGAGGTAGCGCAGTGCAAGACATAATCTTCGCCTTACTTTTCTGGACCTATAGTGCTCTCTTAAAGCATATTGATTGACGTGGCAAGTTCTGGATAATTACATGTAATATGCGTCATTGACCTAATTTTGTTGCTAAAAGCTTCACCGGAATGCTTTGTGCAGTATCATGGTTCGCTATTCTGAGTTAAGGGCTTGTCTTGTCAGAGAGAAATTCTAGGTGGTAATCCAACCATATCCTAGCTTGATGTTCATGTATGTTTTTGCAGTGTGAAAACCTCATGCCTGGGAATTTCCATGGAGTATATGTTAGGTCGGCTATTGTTGAACCCTCAAAAAACAATGTAAGCATTTCTGTCTTGAGCTGCACTCACTCAACAGTTTGCCTTGAAAAGAATAAGGTTTCTGTTGTTCTCGTGTTCATTAACATCTCTAATTCTCATGTAGGATATTGTGAGTATATGTGTCAGGAAGGGCGGGAATGATTGGGGTCAAAGTCATAACCAGTGGCTCTCAACAATATCTCAGTCTCCCAACGTTATATCAATGTCCTTTGTGCCTATAACTTCGCTGCTGAGCGGCGTACGAGGAAATGGATTTCTAGGCCATGCGGTCAATCTGTACCTCCGATGTGTGTATAGTTCTCCGTATCCTTACCCTATCACTATATCTTTAAAGATTAATAGACCCATGTTTAGTCATGTCCTTGACCTGGTGTCAATTGGCAACTGAACTATTCAACTGATTTTGAGCTGAATTACAGTATTGTTCATCTGCTGCCATTCATTGTGTTTGGTTTCATCCTATTTACTTCTATGGTGGTGTTGTCAATCTTATTATGGTCTTTCAGAAAGTCGTATTTGCTTGATTTTTTTAATTGTGTGCCTGAGAAAGTCTTTCACATGCTACATCATCTACCGCCGATGTTGCTCCACAGTGGTTCTGGTCAGTTTCAACTGAATAATTGTTTTACTTTTGCTAAATCGTTCAGACAAGCCGCCCATAGAGGAGCTCCATCAATTTCTAGAGTTCCAGTTGCCTCGGCAATGGGCCCCTGTATATGCTGATCTTCCCCTTGGACCAAGAAGGAGAAAGCACCCATCTCCATCGCTTCAATTCACTTTTATGGGTCCTAAGCTCTATGTTAATACTTTTCGGGTAATTCATTCTGCAAAAAGTATACAAATGTGGCGCATGCCTAAATTCCAAGAATTGGAGTTTCATGCATGCAGGATGCCTCTTCATAATAGAAGCATACGTTGTGAGAGTAGAGACTAGTTAAGCCTGTACATGATGACATAGCATTGCACAATATCATGTGTTGCTCTGTGCCTCCTTTTATGGATATTTAACGTAGTTTCCTTAGATTTTTCAATTTGGTCCGTTGCATATAAGTCTTGATGAGAAGCCCGATGAAGATGTCACTTTTTATTCCTTCTCCAACTCGAGCTTCTTGAAACAATGAATACTTTACAGTGTCCTTATATTCGTCCACCTACCTTGCTTTCGGTTTATGTTGAGGCGAGTTCTTTAGTTTGTGTTTTTGATTATCTTTATACTCATGATGGTCGTAACGCTGAGCCGATTGGGATTCCACATACTTGAATCATCACTGGTATCACTTTACACCACTTCAAAAGAAGGATCCTAGTATAGCAGTACCAGTTCATCATCTTGATTTTGAATCTGCTTACTGCAAGTTTTGGCAATCCTATCTATATTATTAACTTTTACGATTAAATGATATGGGCACTAATTTAGCGGTGTAGATATATTGTTTATCATGGACAATAACTTGGATTAGTCCTGCTATTAATTTATGTGATTACACGTAGTGAATATTATATTTTTGATTTCAAATAAATACAAGCAACAGTAAACTACTACATTTGCTCAATGGTGTCTCTAACTTGCCACTTGCAGGTGGACACCGGAAACCGACCAGTGACAGGTATTCGCTTGTACCTGGAAGGGAAGAAAAGCGACCATCTAGCCATCCATCTCCAACACCTGACGAATCTCCCCAACACCCTTGAGATCTCAGATGACCACACTTATGAGCCTAACCACGGTCCGGACGAACGAGCCTTCTTCGAACCTGTCAAGTGGAGCATCTTCTCGCACGTGTGCACAGCTGCTGTGCAATACGATGGCTCGCGGATCGATGATTCGGCCTCTATTGTGACAAAGGCCTGGTTCGAAGTTAAGGTCTTAGGCATGAAGAAGGTTCTGTTCCTAAGGTTAGGATTCTCTATGGTGGCGTCTGCAAAGATCCGGAGATCCGAATGGGATGGACCATCAAGTATATCTCGAAAATCAGGGTTATTTTCGTCGTTCATCAGCACGAGGTTCAGCGCGGGACTGAATCCGATCCCACCGGACAGGCCAGTGAAGGTCGATTTGAACTCGGCAGTTTATCCTGGGGGTCCACCATTGCCGTGGAAGATGCCGAGAATGACGAATTTTGTTGACACGAAAGAAATGGTGAGGGGCCCGGAAGACCCTCCTGGGTATTGGGTGGTGACCGGAGCCAAGCTGTGTATAGAAGGCGGAAGGATTTCGGTTAAGGCCAAGTATTCTTTGTTGACGATAATGTCAGAAGAGTCGATGATGCTAATGTGATTAAACAGAGTGAACAAAACATAATTTTTTTTATAAACATTGTAAATTTGTTGTATGTACACTACATATTTGGTGTGCTGCAAAAGAAGCGGTCCGCCATGAAGTGGCCCTTTAGTGCAATCACATTTTTCTTGTTTCGAGAAGATTTGTCGTTCCGATTTAGATGATTTACATAATCTCATGATTAGCAGCAATTACTTTGCTTCTAAAATCTTCCAGATAGAGCAGGCAGAGACCAGAGAAATTTCAACCATCACTTTGCTTTGAACCATAGAAGTAGCAGAGACAAAGCTAAAAAGAATCTGCCATGAACTTTCGGATTCAACTTATGATCCATTGAGGACATAAGAATACAATGATGTTGCTTTCCCGGAACAAGATCGAGAAGCATGTCTCAAGATTTTAGTTTCACCAATAATCTCCACATGAACAAGAACCGTTCCTAAAATGGTGGAATCTGTTAGTGTCTCTTATGATAATCTCCCTCGAGACTATTTTACATATGAACTTAAAAGCGTTATGGCAGTCGATGCAAATGCGGAGGTTCTTCTTCACCCTAATAGGAGCTCCAGGAGGAGAAGCAATCAAAGCAAAAGCCACGGCTAGTTTCTCGCTATGGTGGCAAAGAAGCTTCTCCTTCTCACTTGTTTCTACATCATGGAGATCTATCTCCACCATAGGCACGTACCCGGCTCTACTCATAAGCTCACTCAGTTCGTCAAGCTTTGCATATATCTCCTCGGTCCTAGGATGGTTTCTATCTCCTACTATAAAGGTGTAGACCTTGTCCTTCAACTCGACCCAGCTCGTTCCTGGTTCCTTCTTCACCTTGCTGCGTTTCATGAGTCGCCTCACTTCGGCAACGTTTCCCCACATGCCAGCGGATGCATATATATTCGAGAGAAGAACATGGGTCCCTGAGTTCTCTGGCTCAACAACAAATAACATCTCTGCTGCCCGTTTCCCAAGCTCGACATTCTTATGGATTCTCGCAGCACCAAGGATTGCCCCCCAAACATGGCCAGTAGCTTGAAATGGCATTGTTTCGATGAGATCCACCGCTTCCTCTAATTTACCTGCTCGACCAAGGATATCAATCATGCAAGCATAATGTTCTTGTGTATGTCTAATAGCGAACGACTCTTCCATGGATTTGAAAAAGCGTTCCGCTTTATCTACCAGGCCTGCGTGATTGCATGCACAGAGGACGCTGAGCAAAGTTATATGATTGGGAGCCACGCCATCTTCCAGCATTTGATCAAACAATTGCAAGGCCTCTTTTCCATGTCCATGCTGGGCGAATCCTCCAATCATAGCCGACCAAGAAACTATTCCTCTCAGGGGTATCTCATCAAAAGCACAAATGGCGTCATCTATGCTGCCGCATTTTGCATACATGTTAACCAGAGAGTTCCCTGCAAAAACGTCTGACATGAACCCGAACTTCAGGACATGAACATGTGCCTGTTTCCCCTGCTCATATGCTGATAAATTTGCAGATGCATTTAAAAGAGAACTGCAAACAAATGGATCTGGCTTGAGGCCTCTGCGTTGAACTTCTAGGTATAGCTTTACAGCTTCTTCGCCTTGTCCACATTGTGCATAAGCAGCAATCATAGATGTGAGAGCCACTAAATCTCCGGCTGCACAAAACTCAAAAGCTCTTGCTGCTTCTCCTATGTTCCCGCACTTACTGTATGCATCGATGAGGCTTGTTGCCACCTGACTGTCATTATCAAAACCCAATTTTGAAGAAAGGGCATGGACCTGCATAGAAACATCAATAGCCTGCATGCTGGTGGCTGACTTAAGAATGACCGATAGAGTCGTCTGGTTAAAACCTATCTCACTTTTGTATGTCTCAGCAAAGAGGGACACGGCTTGCACATCCTCTCCGTTTTGTGAATATCCAGAAATCAGAGCATTCAATGCAATTAGGTCCTTCTGTGCCATCAAATCGAAGGCCATTCTTGCATCTTCCATTAAACTACATTTAGAATACATATCAACGAGTCCAGCCCTGACAAAATTATCTGCCTTTGTGTCAAGCTTCATCACAATGGAGTGCAACTGTCTGGCCAAATAATTGAGCTCCATACCTGCACAAGCTTTAAGAGCACTTGACAAGGTGAACAAGTTTGGGAATATTCCTGATCTATTCATCTGCATATATAATTTCAAGGCCTGATGGTTTTGTTCATGGAGGACGCATCCAGCAATTATAGCATTCCAAGAGACAATATCAGGTTGCGATATCTCCTCAAAGGCAGTTATTGCATCTTCAAGATCCCCTGCTTTTGCATACATATCAACAAGTGCATTTTCCGAGAACCGGTCTGATTCATATCCGAGCTTTATCAAATATCCATGCACTTTCCTTCCTTGGCTACGATCCCCCAATCCTGCACACGCATTTAATATGGAAGACAGACTAAACTCGCTCGGTCTTATCCCACTTAAGATCATCTTGTCAAACATTTCCTTTGCCTCTCCGAAAAAGTCACTCTGTACGTAAGAGGAGATCAAGCCATTCCACGAAACAACATTCTTCACTTGAATAGAGCAGAAAACCCTTCTTGAATCCCCAAACTCTCCACATTTTGCGTACATGACAACCAAGCCATTCGCAACAAACTCATCCGAGTCATGTCCAGTCACAACCACAACCCCATGTACCTGCTTCCCCATCACCAAATCCTCTCTGATGGAGCATGATTTCAGAACAGTAGGGAAAGTGAACTCATTACCCATAAGACCCATTCCATGCATTTCGCGATAGGCCGAGATGGCCTCCTGTCCATGCTCATTTTGAGCGAACCCAGATATCAGAGCAGACCAAGAAACCAAATCTGGTTCCGGACTTTCGTCGACCAGCTTCCGGGCATACCCGAAATCCCGACATTTCGAGTACAAGGTGATCAGATGGATGCGGAGCTTCGGGTCCTCGGACAAACCGAATTTGGTCAACTGGGTATGAGCCAACTTGCCCTGAACTAGAGATTTGGACGCACAGCATTGTGACAACAGCTTGGCGTAGTACGAGGAGGCGAGCAGGACACTGCCCACGTTTTGCAGGTTCTGGACGAATCCCGTGTATGCACGGCGGAGGGATTTGGAGAAGTTCAGGAAACGGTTTGAGACAGCAGTGGATTCAAACGGCAGGTAAAGTCGTTGAGAGAGAACCCATCTGGTCATTCGTCCGGGCAAGCGCACGGGGTTTGACGGTGGGCGGTTCACGCGATGTCCGTCCGACGATCGGTCTCGGACGATTCGAAATGCAAGAGAGCTGTTTGAACGAGCTCCGAAACACTCCTACGCGTCGTAATTCAAGCTAATTTTCATGGCAACTTCGCATACAAAAGCATGTGTTACGAGGACAACTTTTAGGCCCTCCATAGATCCATCCTCGGTTTCGGTGATCAAGGTCAGCCGCCGACGTGCAGTAGAAGAACCTCTTTGCGGGGGACAGACTGTATGCATGGAGCCATTGCATCACAAGATGCAAACTTATAAATTGGAAAATGATCTAAAATGATTTTTCGAAATTTGGTTTAATGTACAATGTCGTTCATAAATTTTTAATTTGTTTAATGTGATTTATGAAGTATTGGTAGAATCTCGCACTTTTTCCACCCCCTTATTGACTCCTCACACCCCTTATTACATTAAATTGACTACATTATTTCTTATCTTTTTTCTTCTTTTTTTTTTTCAATTTACTAAAAGATAAAACTACCTACATGCCTAGCCGCTTCTTCCACACCCATTACATTTTCTTCATGTACTTATTCTCTATTGTTATATTCCGAGCAAGCACTAATCACATAGTGGAGTAAAGAAAGGTTAGTTTTATCTGCGAATTGTTTACTTTATTTTTCTAGATTATTTTCATGATTGTGAATTTTTTGACTTTGATTTTTGATGCAAATTTACGAGAATTTACTAAACAATTGAATACTGTTGTTAACGTATGCATGATCCACAATTTACTCATCTTTGATTGTGTTTTTTTTTTGTAGTGCGGTCATTATGGAAAATAATATTGTTTTCTTATATGTATCAATTGATGATGAAACTGCGAATGGAGAAAATAATAATCAATCATCTCAATAAGTTCATTTGAAACTTTATCAAGTAATTTTCTAACGCGAGAGGATCTTTTGAGTAGTGTGCAGACCTATCTTCTTGCTCAAGCTTATTTTGTCTCTATAAAAAGGTCAAAGAGAGACAAATATATTCATCTTATTTGTGATATGGGAAGTAATAAACGTGATCGACATAATATTTCTATTGCACGTCAAAGAAGAAAGATATGATTTCGTTTGACTATCTTTTTGAAGTGCTTTGCTATAAAAAGAAGAAAGGATCACGGTCACTCAAGATATAGAATGCATCACACAATAAGTAATAATAATTGGACTGTTAGATTCATCGACTAAAATGAAAATTGAGCAGTTAAAATACATGGATTACAATGGAATGACAAATATTAAAGTTATAATTAAACGAAATGCGTAGTAAAACTGGGAGATGGTTTTTTTTTTTCACTCTTACTTGTGCCTAAGTTAATGTTTGAATAATAGTTTCATAGCACAAAAAAGAAGAAGAAATATACAACTCATTAAATAATTAGTTTTTTTTTGTCCAAAACACAATTATTAGATAGCTATATGCCAAATTAAATATTTTTGGGAAAGAGGCACACCAAATTTTTTATAAATGGAGAAAGAAAAGGAAAAAAACCAAAAAAAAAAGAAGAAAATTGGGAAAGCAAATCTTAAATAAAAAATGGGCCCCGCATTTAACTTGATAAAGATTATATGAGAGGAGCATAAATATTGAATAGTTTGGTTTCTAGTAAAATTTAAAGAAGCAAACAAGGTAAGAATAATTTTAAATCAAAAGTAGGACCATAAAGGATAATGTAGTCAATTCAATGTAAAATGGAATATCAGGAGTCAACAAGGGAGTGGAAATAACGTGGGTCATTGTTAAATGTTCAATTTAATTCTGAGACTGTATGAAAATATTTAATATCGTCATTCTGTTAATTCAAGTCAATCGAATATGCTGACGTGACTTCTAATCCATTATGTTTGAACGGTGACAAAAAAAAAATTGCACGTGAGTTGTCTGTGTAAAATATTTAGCTCTAATTTGGAAAAGAAATTTCGACAAGGGATATTAGGCTTAACTAAAAAAAAAAAGCACCAACTTACGTCAAGGGACAATTCTGATCCGAACTTTTTTTTGTCCCATAAAAAAGTACCAACTTTAGGTCGAGGGACAATTCTGGCCTGAACTTTTTTTTGTCCCATAAAAAAGCACCAACTTTAGGTCAAGTGACAATTCTGGCTCCAATTTTATTTTGTCTCATAAAAAATTACCAACTTTCTTCATGATCCCAAATCTGGCCCCTCGTTGACTTTCACCATTGTTTGAGAAAGAAGGTTATGGTGGTGAGCTTGGCGAATCTCGTCCATGACGTCTATCGACAGGCGGTGGTCAGCTTCAAATTATGTTTGGCTAGAGAGATTCAATTTGGAGATATTTTTGAATTGTCGGTAAAGTGAAGGAGACGAACAATTTCACCGTTATTCTTCAAATTGTGGCTCAGAGAATAAGACAATGAATATTACTTTAAATCCAGTCAGCAAGCCACGTGGATTTATTACTAAGATGAAATAGTTAAGTTAGATAATCAATGGTTCTAAGTCAATGGGGGCTAGATTTGGGATTTAAGTGAAAGTTGGTACCTTTTTACGAGACAAAAAAAGTTGGGGCCAGAATTGTCACTTGACTTAAAGTTAGTGCTTTTTACGGGATAAAAAAAAGTTCGGGCCAAAATTGTCCCTTGACCTAAAGTTGATGCTTTTTTACTGGACAAAAAAAAGTTCGAGTCAGAATTGTCCTTCGACCTAAAGCTGAAACCTTTTTTTGGAATTAACTTGGGGATATTATTATGAAAGAGCTCAAACCTGAGCAGCAAAGGCTACCGATAAATAAAAGGAAAAAGAAAAGAAAAAGAAGGTAATCTCTTTTCTTCCTTCTCTCAGTTTCTACTATGCTCTCACTCTCTATTTCTAGGTTACTGGTCTCCCAAAAGCTGCATAAGGGCAAGAAGAAGCAGAAAGTAAGCCTTAGAAAATCACTTGAGAATGTAAGTTGCACAGTCGCCGGTATCGGCCTGAACCCATCAAACCATCTTTGTCCAAGCGAGCTTATCAACCAATTATCCCTTTCTCTCCTCCAAGAATTCTTGGATCCGAAGTGCCTAAGCAAGGCATATTTTTCCAAATCGAGCAAATCTCATCTCAAATGTGGTCCGATTCAACGTTTTTACCTTATGCGAGTATATTTAGGTGGATTAAAAGATGACGGATAGAAAATAATTTGAAGTGCCCACGTGTAACTCTTTTTCGTCCACCGTTCAAATATAACAGAGTAGAAGTTATGCCACTAGATTTTGTTAACTTGAATTAACGGAAGAACGATATTGAACATTTTTATATGGTCAAGGGATTAGATTAAACATAGATCAATAGTTTAAGGACTACATTGAACAAAGTAAAAGTCCGGGAACGACATTGTAAATTGAACCAAAGTTCAAGGGCGATTTGTATCATTTTTTTTTTAGTACAAAACTTGTCCAGTGGATGTAAGTATTGCACATAGATGGATATCTACTAGACTACACCAATCGCATTTTAAATATTTGTTCTACCCACCTTAAATCCCACTTAAAAATACAAAATTCCTTACAATATTTATATTTTAATTAATTTTGTCCACCACAACATAGGGAAAATTGTCCAAAAAGTTTCACATCTAATTATACGGCAGCAAATTCAATTTTAACTTTCCAATTTGGCTAATGTAGTCCTAAACCTTTTGATGATTTTTCTATGTAGTTCATTTGGCCAATTTAGATTGAAAATCGCTGATGTGGTCGTCCAATAAGTATCGACCATTCTACGTGGCATGGTCGGCGATTTGATATGTCCGACTTCACTCAAAACGTCGTTTTGAGATATAATTATTTCCTTTTCTGTCTTTCCTATTTCTCACTGTTCTTCTTCTTGGCAAGAGCTAACGAGGGTCGTCGAGACCTCAGCGATAACCGGCGACTCTCACTGTGGCCGACGAGGGCATTGCGACCCTCACTCTGGCCGAAGAAAACAAGTTTTGGTGGGAAGTTTCATGGGGCGATCTGTAAATCTGAGGTTGGGGGAGTTGAAGTAGAAGAAGATGAGCTTGGATTTGGTTCCTTTGAAATCACATGGCAATGTCGATGACCAGATTTCTCAGCTCGTGTAGGGTAAACCAATGTTTGAGCCACAGGTACTTATTTTTCTTTCGATCCCTCAAGCTTGTGCACCATTGATTGTTTGGCTAAACGAGACCCTTGCTGCCATGACGCCCTCGCCGACCAAAGGCGAGGGTCGCTGGTCATCACCAAGGCCCTGACGACCCTCGCTGGCTCTTTCTAGGAAGATGAACAGTGAGGACAATCTAGTGTTGTATCCTCAGTTGAAACATTTTGATATGAAATATTATTGGATCCGAGAGAAATTAGAAGAGAAACTCTTCATAATTGAGAAAGTTCCCACCGATGACAATGGTTTCGAAAAGCTTTGCTCATGGTGAAACTTGACTCTTATAGAAACAAAGCGGACGTATTGGAGCTTCCCATGTGAGATGAAAGGGGAGATTTGTTGGCCGGGTCCACCTCATTGTGGGACCCAACAAACATAATTAATTAAAAAAAAGAGTAAAAAATTCAAAAAGCAAAAAAAAAGAAAAGAAGGGGCTGTTCTTGGAGTGTACATGAGAGAGAGAGAGAGAAGTGAGAGCGTTTTCACAATTTGGAACGCATGCAGAGAAGAAAAAAAAAGGCAGCAACTTCCGACGAAGATTACGGCCATATGTTATCAAAATTGGCTCAAATTTCAATATGTTATTCGTGAAAATGAGACCTACAAGTTGATCAGTATTGTTCGTTGAAAACCTGCTCCATTTGTGTTAATTTACCTTCTTGGTGATGAAATACTGCTGGGGAAAAGTGTCAAAAAAGTCCTAAACCTTTTACATTGGTGCCAATTTAGTCCTAAACCTTTTAATATAGTGCCAATTCAGTCATTTTGGCTAATTTTGACCATATATTGGTGACGTGGATGTCGACCGGCTTACGTGGCACCGCCGGCGCTGACATAGATAATTTTTAATAATATTTTAATACTTTTTTGAGTTATTTATTTATTTATTTATTTTTTCCTATATTCTTCTTCTTCCTTTTCCGATGACCGGTTGGCGATGGCTAGCCACCGGCCATGGCCGTGTAGGATGGCCTCGCCTGAGCGAGGGTTGCCGTTGCTCGGCTAGGCGAGGGCGAGGCCTTGCCCGGCGAGGGCTCCCCTCGCCAGATCTGGCGAGGCTGACACTCGCCGGGCCTGTTTAGCCATGCCGCTCATCGCGCCACCTTCATCCGGTCCATGTTCACTAGTCTTCACGTTGCATAGCCAATCCAGTCTCCTGTTCGCTACTTGCTGCGTTATCGTCCCTCTCGCCCAACACCATTGCACAGCCAACCCAGTTGCCTTTGCCGTTGCTTGTCGCCCAAGCTAGATTTGGCGAGGCCGGCCCTCACCCAGGCCAAGGCGGCCTCGTCGGGCTTTTCCTTCGCCTGGGTGACGCCCGGCGAGGTTGCCTTGGCCTGGCGAGGCCCGGCCTCTCCAGATCTGGCAAGGGAAACCCTCATCGGGGTTGGCCCTCGCCTGAGCTGGCCAGACGACGGCGACCTCGCTCAGGCAAGGCCAACCCGCCTGGCCATGGCTGGTGGCCGGTCACCGGAAAAGGAAGAAGAAGAAGAAGAAGAAGAAGAAGAAAGGAAAAAAAGATAAAAAGATAAAAAGAAAAAAGAAAAAGAAAAAAGAAAAAAGAAATAAAAAATTCGAAAAATATTAAAATATTATTAAAAATTATCCACATTAGCGTCAGCGGTGCTGCATAATCCAGTCGGCTTCCACGTCAACAATATCACGCCAAAATTAGCCGGAAGGACTAAGTTGACGCTATATTAAAAGGTTTAGGACTGAATTGGCACAAAAAAAAGATTTAGGACTGAATTGGCACCCATGTAAAAGGTTTATGATTTTTTTAACACTTTTCCCAATACTGCTATATTATTGATATTGAGCATCTAGCGTGTGATTAGAGAAGAACTTTTGTGTATCCTACTATTCTTTGTGATTAGTGAAAGTTTTTGAGTGGTCAATGGTTTTTCCTGTGTTGGGTTTTCCCCATAAAAATCTTTATATTGTTGTTGCCTTGTGTCTTTAACAATTCTGAGGTTATATTGCTAGAATATACCACTTGTTGTTGTTGGGGTCAAGTCGATTTTGGTCGGTATAGTTTTTGGGGAAGAAATTGATTTTGAATTGGGTTAGTTCTTGGTGAATTGTTGCCCGATTCTCCCTAACACTGGTTTCAGAGCCTAGGTTACCAACAAGTCTGGACCTAACAGTCACATGGGAGGTATGAATTGTTACTGCTTTGACCTAGGGCCCGATGTGAGAGCGAGATTGTTGGGGTTATTTCACATCGGTTGTGAAAGGGCCTGATAGTCAATTTATTAGTACGAGGAAAATTTTCATCCTTTGAGCTAGCTTTTAGGGTTTGAGAGAGATCTAAGACCACCCAACAAATAAAAACTAGAATGCAACACATATAGAAGACCATATACCCCGAAGCTTCACTCAGCAAAAAGGAAAAAAGGAATTGTACAGAATAACAGAAGATAAAATCCATAAGCTCCCAGTGAGAAGGATGGCAGCTTTTTATTAGCCAACTACGTGTTGGCCAAATGACATCTGCAAGCGCCAATAGTACAACATAAATGAAGACTAGAATCACAACCTTGAAGCATCTCTCTTTGTAGACGAAGCCACGATTGACAATGCCACCGTAGCCCTTTCATCCTATAGCAGGAGAAATACAAAGCTTCATCAATGGCCTGCAGATACCTTTTCTATTTAACCGAACTTCAAAGCTTCAAACCAGAACCATGCAACTTCTCTTCCATGACACCGTCAATTCTCTCCCCCATCTCAGCACTCATGCAATTTACCCAATCTCCAACCTCACCTCTCCTGATGAACCACTCGTTCTCCATACCAGTCAACAACTTCCCGCACTTATTCACCTCCAATGCGCTCAAATTATCGAAGCTACACATCCTCAGTATCCCCTCCACTGTTCCGTCTCTCAGTTCTTCTTTGCTGAATGGACACCCCAAGAAATCAGCCAACCTCCTCACATGAACATGCGGGTCGACTTTCAGCTGTTCGTACATCACGAAGAACACCTTCACGGGCATCTCCAAGCTCACCTTGTGGTAACCCAGCACATGGTCCCAGTAAGGCCCATAAGGGCTCAGCCCTCGTCAGAACTTGTCGAGGCAGTCCTGGATTGGAATCTGGCCCTTCTCTTCCGGCCTCAGCTTGTTGGCATAGTGCCTCATTGAGACGAAGGTGTCCTTGGGGTTCCTGCACAGGTAAACCAGCTTGCAGTTTGAGTCCCTCACCGACTGTGGAAGTGAGGAATAAGGGACGTGGGTGGCGAAGAGCCTCGGGGACGCTAAAGCAGTGAGATCGGGATTTTCTTGCTCGAGATAGAGCCTGATCTCCAAGATGGGCACGAGGTCGTGAGGGTTTTGGGTTAGGAGAGGGTGGCTTCGTTGTGAGTCGGAGTTGGAGTACTTGGCACGGTTCAAAAGAGCGAAGAGGATGGCCTTTAGCCAAGTGGTGCCGGGTTTTGGGCTGGTGACGAGGAGGATGTCAGAGGGGTGAGCTTGGAAGTGGTTTTGGCAAGTGAGGACGCCATTCAAGAGCCAAGAGGGGAACCAGAAGCCCTGGTACAAGCGGAGAGAGGTGGTGACCCAGTCTTCTTCCGAAGGGAGGGAGGAGAGCAAGTCCTTGAATGCTAGCGGCATGTCGTCATCTCGCAAGTACCTCAAATGGGGTGGAGGAGGAGGTTGAGAGGCTCGCATGGTGGTGGTGGTGGTGGTGGAGAATTGGAGCGAAGAGTTAGTTGATTTAGTGGGACAATGACCTAGGCTTCTCGTATGAGAAAGATCGCTGGGGAGTTAAGGTCAGAAACTTGAAACTGTTTACACCAAAATTTGGCCAAGTTATCAACACGCATGACGGAGACATTAATTACACGTCGCAGATATCCATTTTAGTGCATGGTGATGGTTCAGTAATAATGACATAGAATCAAAGATGGTCGACAAGTGTTTGTACCAAAGATAGTTGTCAACATAAGGGACACATGACAAGTGTTGACACCTAAATTTTGGCGTATCATTTAGTGTAATTTGCATAGAAAATTAGGGATTAAATTTTTAACCCCTAAAAAAAAATATTTAAATTGCATAAACATATAGTTTAGGTTTATATAGATTAACTGCATTCCACATCGAACCGGCGGTGGCAAGTGAACTGAAAATCCATCGCGCAAACCGAGCTCGAGCACTGAACGAAACTCGGCTCACTCAGAAGACGGGGGCCGAAAATCACAAGTCTAAAAGGCCTTGATTGTCTTAATTTGAGCTTAAATCAGCCCATTAAGCTTAATTAAAGAAAAGCCCAAATTAATTCAGTCAATTTGGAATTAAATAAAAATTAAAGGATAAAGCCTAAACCAAAGCCCATTAGGACTAGGAAGCCTGGCCAATTAACCTAGGGTTGCGATATAAATATGTGATTATACCCCCACTCAAGGGAGGAGAGCTCTCATAATTTTCAAGATCTGAAAACTTCAGAGAGAGCACGAGATACACGTGAGGAAATAGCGAAACTAAAGAGCAAGAGTGAGAAAGCGCCGCCTCATCGCCACGCTGCCTCGTGCTCGCGTCCGCACTGCCCGCTCACAGCCATACCTGTGGCTGTGAGTAGCTTGCTGTCGCCGTGGCTCAACGACGATCCCTGCCGCTGCTGCTGCCATAAAACAGTGACCCAACTCAGCGCCTTCTCATCGACGACGAAGCCGCGAAGCTCCACACGATCTGCTGCCCCCGAGACTGGGATCCTTTGATGCCATCGACGAAGTAGTTGAGCCGCTGCCCTTGACGGTCCCGTGCCGCTGTAGCTGGACTCTTCTTTGTCGTCAAGTCTCCAGTCCAGCCCTGCACTAGTCAAGCCAACGAGTTTCCAGTCCAATCCCTATGTTCCTCCTGGTGTGCTTGTTTTGTTGCAACGTGCCCAAAATTCCACAAGCGTCCTTGAAGTTCCTTTGGCGTGTAGTCCGGCCATTAGTCCATGCAAGATACGAAGACAGGGAGGGGCATAAAGGAGCAATAAAAGACGGCAGAAAAAGATTGTTTTTTTTTTCTTTCTTGCAGGTTATCCACGTTCCACCACTCCTTTGCTTTGCTGACCACTAAAGTCAAGGAGTCCAATTCCAAGATACCGCCGTGAGCCTTGCCGAGCCGCAAGCCTCGCCGACTACAGCAACGTCCACGACAACTCCAGCGGTTACGCCCCCAAATCGACGTCGTCGTTGCTGCAGTCGTCCGTGAGCCCAGCGCCTAGCCGAGCTGCCCCTGTGCCGCCGTCGGCCATCGGCCGTCGGTCACCGTCCCAATCCGCAAGCCCGAGTCCGATCCAAGTTCGAATTGGAAATATCCACAAATTAGGTAAGATTCTCATCTACAGTCTTAGAATATTCAATTTCCTAATCTTTCGGGTGTTTGAATATTTCGTGAATAGCATGTGGATATTTAGAAATCTTAGGATAATGTTCGATATATCCGCAATATTTTTAAATATTCAAAATTAGGAAAACTTCCTAATGTAGCAACGTATCTGGACGACTATCCGACCTTATCCCTAAGGTTCGATACGCGGCGATACGGAAAATCATTATCGTATCCATAACCACTTGGGTACGATAATGATTTTTATCCGCTTTCCAAATTTGAATAATCGGCTTTCCGTCGATATCTATAACCCTATAGATATGACCGATAGTTTGATTTTTGTGCCTAATCCGAGTTTGAAACAAATATGGCGGATCCCGTGGACGTTTTGAATGTGGTTGCTATCCTTGTTTATTTAATTGCTTTCCTTTTTCAAATAAACAGAAAATTCAAAAAAAAATATTAATTAGATTTGAATTAGAGTTTTTGCATGTCTAGGAATCCTAAATATATCTAGAAGATAGAGTAGTTATTTAATTTAAATTAGGACTTGAGATGATTCATTTCCTAGTTTAAATTAAGTAATATTCTAATCTTAATAGATTATTCAAGTTATTTTATTATTTCGAGTTTCCATGAAAATCCCAAGAAAAGAAGAATGAATTGTTTTAGGATAGATTAGGATAGATTGTATTCTTAATTTAAGTAATTCATTATTTCGAATTTTAACAAAAAATCCTAAAAAGAAATCATGCTAGGGTAGATTAAGTCATCATAGTTTGCATGTTAATTTAGGCATTTTTATTATTCCGAATTTAAATTGAGAAAATACCAAAAATAATCATTCGTCCCTGTCATTAGAAATAGGTCACGTCGTCGCACGACATATAGTTTGCATGCTAGGTTGCATTAATCGCATGTCATTTTCGCATGTCATTGCATATAGGCTAGATTTCATTTAAATAAGTGAAAATCCAAAAAAAGAAATTGAGTGAATTGCTTGTTACTTAGAAATCATATTAGGGTGTCAATGTGATTTTCTAGCTAACAATGCAGATGCTTACGTTGCTTCCAGGTAAGTAATTCTTCCAAACTTGCAATTTATTTAATGCTTTCTGGGTGTTAAATTGGTGGTTTGCGCACTCGCATGAACACCTCACATGTTAGTAACTAAGTTGAAATGGATCCAAACTGCCTGTCAAAACATTTTTGAAAAGAAAAGGTACCGAAAGGGCGTTAGACCAGATCTAGCGTAATCAAGTCCCTGGGCTTAGAATCTCTGGTTCGTAGGAATAAAACATATCTCCCTATGTTTTATTTAGGTTTCTAATCGACCTACCATAAATAGATTAGTGGCGACTCCGAGCATAAAAACTTTTGCATGTTAAAAACTTAAACTCTAAGTTGCGAATTGGTAGGGCTTGGGAGGGCCCGAGTTAGGCTTAGCCTTAACAATCCATTAGCCTGAGAGAAATTTTAGGTCGCGACAGCTTGGCGACTCCGCTGGGGACTTGAGTTAAAACTCTTAGTGGACTTAGGCCAGTTTTTCTTTTCAAAAAATATTTTTGTTTGGCAGCGAGGATCCCAGGTACGTCCCTAACATTTTAGGTGTTAAATGTTTTTGCAGAATGGGAGGTATAAGGGGAGGCGTGATTGTTAGCCCTTGTTTTGCAGGGAGGTGTTTGGATGTATGGTTTATTTTATGCACGAAGCGCTGTTTGATATAACATGTTGTGCATGCCTTGCATTTACACTACACCGCACACACTACCCGCTGCCGGACCTGGGCGGCACAGGTTTAGGATGGTACTGAGACAGCGGACACCCCGACCACACCCGCGTGGTACGGGTCGCCCTCCTTGGTCCCGAAAGTTCTTTCACGGTGTCATTAAGTTCCCACCACGGTTGCACCATTTGCAACCCGGGTCGGCTCCTTGACTAAGCCGGAGTCAGGGGAATCCCAGCCTAACCACCACCATGACTGGTTTAGCTCGGTAATCCTCGCGTCTCCACTTTGCAAGCCAGAGTCTAGATAGAAATCGAACCTCACATTTCATGCGCATGTCTATGTGGTTGCCATGGTCCTAACAGGTGAAGTAAGTCTTCTGAGCCTTTATCTTGCAGTTTACTTATTTTCTCGTATTTTTTTGGGTGGTCCATGACAGGTCTAGGTAGGTTTTAATTTGAAAGCCATAATCATTGAGTCCTTTGAAAAGAAAAAAGAAAGAAAGAAAGAAAGCCTTTTTTTTTAGAGAATTTATTTCCTGGGTGTGTCATAGGTAATTATTTTCACAAGAGGTTGTTATCGTTTTTATAACAAAAATGGCGAAAAAAAAAAAACTTCAGAGAATTTGTTTTCAGTTCATAGTTTTTAGGGAGTCTTAATTTTTGGTTTTCCTAATTTTATGATTGGGGATTTCGATGTGTCTATTTCCTAGGTTGTGTCTAGAGTGTTATTTATATTTCTTTGCTTAGAGCACTTTTCCATAAAGTCTCGTTCATATACGAGTATTTTTATGAATAAACGAAGAATGAAAAAGACTAGAAAGCGTGTCATGGACCAACCTTGTCTTGACCATGTGCTTATTTGGTTCATTTCTCTTGAATTAGGTGACTACGGATCATCCACAGTTATCGATCCGTCGCTCGAGCCTCGCCAAGGGGCAACCTCGCCGAGTTCCTTCATTGTTGCTCCTTCGCCACCGTGAGCTCACCGCCCGGCACAAACCGCAGCTCCGTCCACCACTTGCTGTTCTCGCGGTGATTGCGGCTTCTCTACATAAACGCCGTCAGTGTCTTTGTTTCTCGGAGCCTCATACGTCTGCTAGCCGCCAAGCCGAGACGCCCCTAGCTGTGAGCTACCACCGCGAGGAAGTTGATACTCGAGCTAAGTGATTATGGATCGTCGACCACCGGCTGTTCCCATCTGGCCACGAGAGAAAACAAGTAATCAGAGTGAAGTGCTGAACCGCCTCGCTAATATCGAGAAGGACCTGAAGCAAGCCTCTATCATTCTCCAACAACTCTCGAGGCAAACAGCGCATCTGTCGGATTGCTTGAAACAACTCACCATGGCCCGCCCCTTTCCTCAATGGCCAAGGGTGATGATTCAAACGAAGCCCTTCAGCACCGACCCAAATGACAAAGCAGTCGTACCTGGCAATACTATTGAGTCCCCTGATCTTAGGGAGTTGAGCACCCTGCGTCCAAAGTTCGTAAAGCACGAACAAGGTAATCGGAATCCACTCGTTCCAACATCGCGCCCCCAGCAAAGCAAAGCACGACTACTCCCTGGATGTCAAGATAGCCCACCGAGACACCCGTTCTCTAATCGACGACAAGGCGCTAGAAGACAATTCACTCCTCTCCCCGGGTCTCTATCCCTAGTATTGACGATCCTCTGGGAAAAGGGCTTGCTTTCCACTGAGCCGAAGCGGCCTAATCCCGAGCGGTTCTCCAACTACAACCCATCCAAAAAGTGTGACTATCACTTGGGAGAAGTCGGTCACTCCATTGATGACTGCTATGTTCTAAAGCATAAGGTTCAGGATCTCTTAGATATTGGGGCATTCACATTCCGTGCTTCGTGGCTCTGCCAAGGCCGAGACGATCTTCTCATAGTTCCAAACATCCGGACCACACCCCCGAGTCCAGCAAGAATGATACATGAAGAGAAAGAGGTGATCGACACTTTGGGGCAACCGAGCGGCAAGTTCGATTTTTATGTGAAATACTCGGCTCCCCCAAACTTCTATATTGACCCACGTGATATTATCCCCGACGGATGGGGAGGTATGGATGATCCAACACCTCTAATGACAGAAAATTCTGATGATGCAATGGATGGAATCACTGCCCTGTTTGATGATTTCTTCGTTGGAGCTATCGAGGAAGGACCGTTAGAGGGAATGGGCACAGGCCCACAAGAGGGCATCTTATGACCCGTCAAGGTATGGGAATGGTCCAATCTGATGAATTATGTGCCGCCGAGCCTGATCTTGATGACACCAACGAACTCGAAGATTCCTCGGACCTTCAGCGCGATCTAGAGCGTCGTGAAAGGTCTAAAGTCCTGACGGTAGACCATACTATCACCATCAACTTGAGTGATTCCGGAGAACCCAAAGAGGTGAAGATAGGGGCAACCCTTCCCGAAGGTGAAGCAAAACGCCTGGTCCAACTGCTGAAGGATTACCAGGATATCTTTGCATGGTCGTATGTCGATATGTCGGGTTTAGACCGTTCTATCGTGGAGCATAGTCTACCTACTAATCCGGACATACTACCCAAGAAACAGAGGTTGCGGAGAACCAAGCCTGAACTTTCAAAGAAGATAGAGGAGGAGGTCATGAAGCTCTTGAAAGTGGGATTCATCGAAGTCACTCAATACCCCAGCTGGGTGGCCAACATCGTGCCAGTCATGAAAAAGGATGGCCGAGTTCGGGTTTGCATCGATTATCGCGACCTAAACAAGGCCAGCCCTAAAGACGATTTCCCTTTGCCACACATAGACGTTTTGGTGGACAGTACTGCTGGGTTCGAGCTGTTTTCCTTCATGGATGGTTTCTCGGGTTATAATCAGATAAAAATGAAGAACGATGATAAGGAGAAAACAGCGTTCATCACTCCATGGGGGACATTCCACTATAAGGTCATGCCCTTCGGCCTTAAAAATGCCGGGGCAACATATCAACGGGCAATGGTGATGCTTTTCCATGATATGATGCATAAGGAAATCGAGGTCTATGTCGATGACATGATCGCCAAGTCTCAATCTGGGAAGAGTCACGTCGATACCTTGAAGAAATTATTCGAGAGACTTCGTGAGTTTAAGCTTCGTCTCAACCCAACGAAGTGCATGTTTGGAGCAACCTCGGGCAAATTACTCGGGTTCATAGTAAGCAGTAAGAGCATTGAAGTTGACCCCTCCAAAGTGAAGGCTATGTGTGAGTTACAACCTCCATCGACCGTGAAAGAAGTGCGAAGCCTCCTGGGTAGATTGAACTACATAGCCCGTTTTGTTTCTCAGCTCTCCGAAACTGCTAAGCCATTCTTCAAACTTCTAAGGAAGAATGCTCAAGTGGAATGGGACGATGATTGTCGGGAAGCGTTTAACGAACTAAAGCAGTACCTGATGAAACCACCAGTGCTAGTCCCACCAATGTCGGGCCAGCCTTTGATCCTTTACCTCACAATTCATAGCGAGTCTCTGGGTGCGATGCTAGCCCAGAAAAGTCCTGAAGATGGAAAAGAGCGAGCCATTTATTACCTAAGTAAGAAGTTCACCGTCTCGGAGTTGAATTATCCTGAAGCCGAGAAGACTTGCGCTGCACTAGTATGGGTGCTCCATAGGTTGCGACAATATACATTGCATCACCAGACTTTGCTTGTGACTGAGAATGATCCCATCAAGTATTTACTTGATCAACCGGCTTTGGTAGGGAAGTTAGCCAAGTGGCAGATTTTAATTTCAGAATTTAATGTCCAGACGATGTCGCAGAAGTCAGTTAAAGGCCGAGTAATTGCTGATGTGTTAGCCGAAAATCCTGGAATCCCTGATGATGATAGATATTCTCCAGAAGATCGCATTTTGGTAATAAAGGAAGACACATGGACCATGTTTTTCGATGGAGCTGTAAACTTGGCTGGTTCTGGCACTGGGGCAGTTTTAATATCCCCAGATGGGCAACATTATCCAGTAGCAGCAAAGTTGGTGTTCCCATGTACCAACAACATAGCCGAGTACGAAGCTTGCATCCTTGGACTCCAAGCTGCAGTGGAAACGGGGATAGCCAAGTTGAAAGTGTTTGGTGATTCCGCTCTGATTATTCTCCAAACTGTAGGGGAGTGGAAGACGAGAGACACCAAATTGGTGCCGTACCATGAATACCTCGAAGAAATCATGGAGGAATTCGAGGATATCTCCTTTGAGTACTTATCAAGATCCCATAATCAGTTTGCTGATGCGCTAGCTACATTATCATCCATGCTGCAAGTGACTGGTGGAATAGAGGTAGAACCCCTGAAAATTGAAGTCCTGAAAAAACCGGCCTACTGTATGGTTGTAACTGGAGAACCTGATGAGAAGCCATGGTATTATGATATCATGAATTACATTCAGAAACAAGAATTTCCTGAGGGAAGCACCCCGGCTGACAGGAAGTACATAATGAAAATGGCTTCAAAATTCTTTGTCAGTGGTGAAAAGCTGTACAAAAGATCCTATGATTCGATCCTACTGAGGTGTGTAGATGCGACTGAAGCTACCAGAATCATGCAAGAAGTACACGAGGGAATATGTGGTCCACACATGAATGGTCACATGTTAGCAAAGAAGATCATGAGGTTGGGTTATTATTGGCTTAGCCTTGAAAGTGATTGCATCCAGCATGTTCGAAGATGTCATCGCTGTCAGGTTCACGGGGATAAAATAAATGTTCCTCCGACGGAATTACATCAGTTGTCTGAGCCATGGCCTTTTTCAATGTGGGGTATTGATGTAATTGGCCCAATTAATCCCAAGGCATCGAACGGACACCGGTTTATCTTGGTCGCGATTGATTATTTCTCCAAGTGGATTGAGGCGGCATCTTATGCGAACGTCACTGCAAAGAATGTTGTAAGATTCATCAGGCGAGACATAGTCGCTCGTTATGGTGTCCCCGAGGCTATTGTCACCGACAATGGGACAAATTTGAACAACAAGTTCATAGATCAGTTGTTCAACGAGTTCAAAATCCGGCACCTAAATTCATCTCCTTATCGTCCACAGATGAATGGAGCAGTTGAAGCCGCTAACAAAAACATCAAGAAGATCCTGGCCAAAACGGCTGAAAACTATCGTGACTGGCATGAAAGGTTGCCATTTGCACTAATGGCGTATCGGACTTCCATCCGAACCTCTGTTGGGGCGACACCTTTTTCCTTAGTGTATGGCATGGAAGCAGTCCTACCCGTCGAAGTAGAGATCCCTTCCCTGCGAGTCTTGTCTCAGGTGGAGTTATCCGAGGCGGAATGGATGCAACAAAGGCATGAGCAGTTGAACCTAATAGATGAGAAGCGATTGAAAGCCATTTGCCACGGTCAAACCTATCAGCAGAGGATAGCTAGATCCTTCAACCAAAAGGTGCGTCCAAGACACTTCGAGGTAAATGACCTAGTCGTAAGGAAGGTACTGCCAGTCTTTCCTGTTCCTGGAGGTAAATTTGCCCCAAACTACATTGGTCCATATGTGGTTAAAAAGGTGCTTCCCGGAGGTGCCCTGATTCTCGCAGAAATGGATGGTCGTGAGTTCTCCAATCTTGTTAATTCTGATGCTGTGAAGATGTATTACCCCCGATAAAATCTAACATTTTTGCGGCAAAAGTTTCCAGTGTTTGGCTTTATACCTTTGAATTGCAAACATTTCACTGATGAATAAATGGTTTCAACCAATTTCAAGTTAAGATGTTTGCATTGGCTTTAATTTCTGCATGGTTATTTTGTCGATCAGTATCATTGACTTCAAAGGAGAAGTCTATTTAGACAATCTGATAACTCATGTGGAATGACTTGAATGTGTCGAATGAGGTACATCGGGATGATGGAAGGCAAGCCCTATCCTATACATAGTCCTATGCACTAATCCCCAGTGAGTTGAGCGGAAAAATTTCATGTCTGTAAGATAAAGGGTTATCTCGCAAAAGGTACGGCAACCGAAATGACGAGAGGCGGTTCATTTCTCTATCCCAAACACCACAGGTTATCCATTGTTTTGCCACTTTGAGCCTAAACACTTGGAGAAATTCTTTCAAATTACCCCTGTCAAGAATTACCCCACATTGGGGCAAACTGGAGGTAAGTCAGCATTATAAGGTGAAAAATGAGTAGAAATTTTCTTGCTCTCACTTGCATTAATCTTCGAGTGTTGCTTTTTTCAGATGAATTCACACGAAATTCAAGTGCCTTAGAATGACGAAGAGCATTTCTTTCTTTATCCTATACACACTTTATCCTTTGCTAAGCCCAATTGAGCCTGCAAATTCGTTTCTTAAACCCAGTTGGTGATCATCCCCCACACTGGGGCAAGGTAAAAGCCATCACTGTCCACGCAGCATATCCGGAGCGCCGATAGAAGACGAAGACCCTGAAAGTCCAAATGTTAATCATTCGGTCAAAACAAGCCAAAGGGTGGCTGGCCAATATATGCATCGTAGACAGTGTGTGTCAAAAGTCAAAAATGAAAAAAACTGGGGGGCATGAAAAAGCAGTGTGCCTGGTAAAAGCAAGGCCAATGCCCGTGAAAAAAAAGAAAAGAAGCAGAAGAGAATGAAAGAAGAAAAAATGAAGAAAAATGAGAGAATTTCGGAGTAGAAAATGTTGAGATGTGTCAAAGTCATCCACAGTCTTAAGGAATCAAGTGATAAACTCTCGAGGCCAATGGAGTATCTACTGAAAAGACGATTCCCAAGAATGAACAAGAAAACAGGCGACAATGCCAAGATGATCACCAACTTATTCACCCCAATTATACACATTTTGAGCCTAATGATCCATTCATTTCTCAACCCATGAGCCTAGCCTACGTTATGTCCCTTGTAAAGTCTCTTCAGATTAGGGCACTTGAACTAACGAAGGATTCAGATGTTTATAAGCTTAGCTCGAAGAAGTGCGAGCAAGTCCATTTCTATCTCGTTTTGCAGGGTTCTTGACTTGTAAACCCGGAGACGATTGCGGAGTATTGTTCTTTCAATAGCCTTGACTCAAAGAGTCCCCTTTTGCTAAGCCATTGACCAAGCCCATGTTACGGTCCTGACAAAGACCTCTCAGATTGGTAAAGTCGTACTGCTTGCGAGAATACTCGGACCCTTGTCGACATGATGATGGTGAGATAGAGCGATCTTCATAAATCAGCCTTTTTCAATGAGAATGAGAGAAAGCCCTTTTAGATCGGAAGTCCCTCATTCGGCATTTTCAAGACACCCACTTGTAAGTTCGGATTGTCTTGCCATGATTGTTCCCCAGCGGAGTTTGTAATACCGATTTGACAAAACCATCGTGCATGAAAATCAGTTGAAAATCATAGTGCATGTGTATATGTGTTCTTGACAGTGTGCGAATGTATATTACATGTTACTTAAAACCGTGTCTAACAGGAGACACACCTTCAGAGTTGGAGATATCGCCAGGTAAGTATATCTCTATCCCTAGGATGTCTATGACTATCTAGGTGTCCCTAACCTGTTTGAGCAATCGTCAGGACCCACATTTGATCATTTTTGCGATCTCTAGATGCCTTTGATGATGTTTAGGTGTCTATTGATCAAGCTTTTTCAGGTACCTCTGATGATATCCAGGTACTTTGTCAGGAACCCTTGAACACTTGGGCTAGCCCCTTTGTTCACCAAATCACAGATTTTCATACAATCTCGAGAAGATTCCCCCGTTACTCACCTATGAGCAAGTATAGGTGAGGCGGCCAAATCTTTGCATATGAGCAGGTATATGTAAAGGTCGGAATTCTCCCCAAATCTCAGGTATTCCCCCGTTACTCACCTATGAGTAGGTATAGGTGAGGCGGCCAAATCTTTGCATATGAGCATGTATATGTAAAGGTCGGAATTCTCCCCAAATCTCAGGTATTCCCCCGTTACTCACCTATGAGCAGGTATAGGTGAGGCGGCCAAATCTTTGCATTTGAGCAGGTATATGTAAAGGTCGGAATTCTCCCCAAATCTCAGGTATTCCCCCGCTACTCGCCTATGAGCAGGTATAGGTGAAGTGGCCAAATCCTTGCATATGAGCAAGTATATGTAAAGGTCGGAATATTCTTTCAACCCCAGGTGTTCCCCCGCTACTCGCTTATGAGCAGGTATAAGTGAAGCGGCCAAATCTTTGCATATGAGCAAATATATGTAAAGGTCGGAATATCCTCTTGACTTCAAAAGTTCTCCCCACAATTCACTTATGAACAGGTATAAGTGAAGCGGCCAAATCTTTGCAAACACCTATGGAGATGTATAGGTAGTTGGTAAAGATCGGAACTGTTCTCACGAATCCAGATGATGATTGGATACGTCGAGCTTTCTTCGTGTGTTTTGACTTCACTGCAGATCACCGAAGTTCATCAACGTATATCAGGCAATACCTATGGAAATGAGCCCAGACATTTGCTAAACAACATACAAAGTCCGAGTCGTGCCTCGAATTGCGCTATCTCACTCCTGTCAGGTAAGTAATTCCAGGTATGTTTTCCACTCATGTTAGCATACATCATTTCTTAATGCATTTTAAAATGGGACTCATAATCCCGACAAAAACAACATTCATTGCATTTGCATGGTTGAAATTTAGGTATCATTTAGTCTTTGAATGCAACCTCTACGAGCTCACCTTCAAAGAGGGGCAGCTGTTGACACCTAAATTTTGGCGTATCATTTAGTGTAATTTGCATAGAAAATTAGGGATTAAATTTTTAACCCCTAAACAAAATTATTTAAATTGCATAAACATATAGTTTAGGTTCATATAGATTAACTGCATTCCACATTGAACCGGCGGTGGCAAGTGAACTGAAAATCCATCGCGCAAACCGAGCTCGAGCACTGAACGAAACTCGGCTCACTCAGAAGACGGGGGCCGAAAATCACAAGTCTAAAAGGCCTTGATTGTCTTAATTTGAGTTTAAATCAGCCCATTAAGCTTAATTAAAGAAAAGCCCAAATTAATTCAGTCAATTTGGAATTAAATAAAAATTAAAGGATAAAACCTAAACCAAAGCCCATTAGGACTAGGAAGCCCGGCCAATTAACCTAGGGTTGCGATATAAATATGTGATTATACCCCCACTCAAGGGAGGAGAGCTCTCATAATTTTCAAGATCTGAAAACTTCAGAGAGAGCACGAGATACACGTGAGGAAATAGCGAAACTAAAGAGCAAGAGTGAGAAAGCGCCGCCTCATCGCCACGCTGCCTCGTACCCGCGTCCGCGCCGCCCGCTCACAGCCAGACCTGTGGCTGTGAGTAGCTTGCTGCCGCCGTGGCTCAATGACGATCCCTGCCGCTGCTGCTGCCATAAAACAGTGACCCAACTCAGCGCCTTCTCATCGACGACGAAGCCGCGAAGCTCCACACGATCTGCTGCCCCCGAGACTGGGATCCTTTGATGCCATCGACGAAGTAGTTGAGCCGCTGCCCTTGACGGTCCCGTGCCGCTGTAGCTGGACTCTTCTTTGTCGTCAAGTCTCCAGTCCAGCCCTGCACTAGTCAAGCCAACGAGTTTCCAGTCCAATCCCTACGTTCCTCCTGGTGTGCTTGTTTTGTTGCAACGTGCCCAAAATTCCACAAGCGTCCTTGAAGTTCCTTTGGCGTGTAGTCTGGCCATTAGTCCATGCAAGATACGAAGACAGGGAGGGGCATAAAGGAGCAATAAAAGACGGCAGAAAAAGATTGTTTTTTTTTCTTTCTTGCAGGTTATCCACGTTCCACCACTCCTTTGCTTTGCTGACCACTAAAGTCAAGGAGTCCAATTCCAAGATACCGCCGTGAGCCTTGCCGAGCCGCAAGCCTCGCCGACTACAGCAACGTCCACGACAACTCCAGCGGTTACGCCCCCAAATCGACGTCGTCGTTGCTGCCATCGTCCGTGAGCCCAGCGCCTAGCCGAGCTGCCCCTGTGCCGCCATCGGCCATCGGCCGTCGGTCACCGTCCCGATCCGCAAGCCCGAGTCCGATCCAAGTTCGAATTGGAAATATCCACAAATTAGGTAAGATTCTCATCTATAGTCTTAGAATATTCAATTTCCTAATCTTTCGGGTGTTTGAATATTTCGTGAATAGCATGTGGATATTTAGAAATCTTAGGATAATGTTCGATATATGCGCAATATTTTTAAATATTCAAAATTAGGAAAACTTCCTAATTTAGCAACGTATCTGGACGACTATCCGACCTTATCCCTAAGGTTCGATACGCGGCGATACGGAAAATCATTATCGTATCCATAACCACTTGGGTACGATAATGATTTTTATCCGCTTTCCAAATTTGAATAATCGGCTTTCCGTCGATATCTATAACCCTATAGATATGACCGATAGTTTGATTTTTGTGCCTAATCCGAGTTTGAAACAAATATGGCGGATCCCGTGGACGTTTTGAATGTGGTTGCTATCCTTGTTTATTTAATTGCTTTCCTTTTTCAAATAAACAGAAAATTCAAAAAAAAATATTAATTAGATTTGAATTAGAGTTTTTGCATGTCTAGGAATCCTAAATATATCTAGAAGATAGAGTAGTTATTTAATTTAAATTAGGACTTGAGATGATTCATTTCCTAGTTTAAATTAAGTAATATTCTAATCTTAATAGATTATTCAAGTTATTTTATTATTTCGAGTTTCCATGAAAATCCCAAGAAAAGAAGAATGAATTGTTTTAGGATAGATTAGGATAGATTGTATTCTTAATTTAAGTAATTCATTATTTCGAATTTTAACAAAAAATCCTAAAAAGAAATCATGCTAGGGTAGATTAAGTCATCATAGTTTGCATGTTAATTTAGGCATTTTTATTATTCCGAATTTAAATTGAGAAAATACCAAAAATAATCATTCGTCCTGTCATTAGAAATAGGTCACGTCGTCGCACGACATATAGTTTGCATGCTAGGTTGCATTAATCGCATGTCATTTTCGCATGTCATTGCATATAGGCTAGATTTCATTTAAATAAGTGAAAATCCAAAAAAAGAAATTGAGTGAATTGCTTGTTAATTAGAAATCATATTAGGGTGTCAATGTGATTTTCTAGCTAACAATGCAGATGCTTACGTTGCTTCCAGGTAAGTAATTCTTCCAAACTTGCAATTTATTTAATGCTTTCTGGGTGTTAAATTGGTGGTTTGCGCACTCGCATGAACACCTCACATGTTAGTAACTAAGTTGAAATGGATCCAAACTGCCTGCCAAAACATTTTTGAAAAGAAAAGGTACCGAAAGGGCGTTAGACCAGATCTAGCGTAATCAAGTCCCCGGGCTTAGAATCTCTGGTTCGTAGGAATAAAACATATCTCCCTATGTTTTATTTAGGTTTCTAATCGACCTACCATAAATAGATTAGTGGCGACTCCGAGCACAAAAACTTTTGCATGTTAAAAACTTAAACTCTAAGTTGCGAATTGATAGGGCTTGGGAGGGCCCGAATTAGGCTTAGTCTTAACAATCCATTAGCCTAAGAGAAATTTTAGGTCGCGACAATAGGCATGAGGCAGCGTGGAGATCATCAAATAACATAAGGGATACATAACAGAGGCAAGAGGCAACGTAGAAGCGCATGACCTAGGGCTGTCAAAAGAACTTGGCTAAACACGAACCGTCCCACCCCGACCCAAAAATTCTGGTAATTTCCGGGTCGGGTCTCAATATTGTTTGGGCAAACGATTATAAAACGGGTTGTGGACTTGTTTCAATTCGGTTCGGTAATGTTTTGGTCGAACCCTAACTCTGGGCTTTTCACTTTTCAGTTCTCAGGTCTACAAGCGAGCCTCTCTCCTCGACGCTTGCTGTCCTTTGCGCTTGTCTGTGGCGAACCTCTCTCCTTGACGCCTCTAGGTAACTGATTGACCGGATTTCCCACGCAATCGGTGGGCTTTGCCTCTTTCGTCTCGCTTGTGGTCTCCGATGATCGCGTTGCGCGCTGTTTCGACTTTGTTTTGGCATTACTGAGTCGGACCAAAGTGATCGAGCTCTCACTGAGTGGGGATGGGAGTTTCCATGCTGCGGGTCGCTTGTTGAGAGATTCTTTTTGGTGTCTCTAGTATGGCGTTACAGTATTTTTTGGGGTTAGAAGATGGTGCCGTGAGTTTTCTCCATTGCGTTGAGAGGGTTTTGTGTGTTTGCTGAATTTGTTTTGGCCCTCGGTCTGATGCTGGTTGTGCAGCGTATCGTAATCTCGTGATTGTGTTGCTTGCAATTTGTTTCTGGCTGCTTCCAGAAGTTCGAACTTGACGTAGCTGGTTAAAAGAAGCTGTAATTAGAATTATGAATCCTTGGTACGTGTAGAATTCTGTATAGACGTAATTCATATTGTTGTTTTGATAATTAGAACCGATTATGGTGCCACTGTGCCAGAACACATGCAGTACATGTTCTTCTATGCATCGGTTTACTTGACTAGCTTCTGACTTACAGATTGCTCGACCTTCGAAATGGCAACGGCATCTTTATTTCAAGAAAAAAAAAAAGGGAAAAAACCACCAAAAACCCCAAACTTTATTATTTGTGATAC
Organism: Syzygium oleosum; assembly: GCF_021117445.2. Lineage (NCBI taxonomy): Eukaryota > Viridiplantae > Streptophyta > Magnoliopsida > Myrtales > Myrtaceae > Syzygium > Syzygium oleosum. The sequence continues at coordinate 9,549,710 of NW_026607495.1, forward strand.
ATTTACCCCGAACTTTTTTTTGTGCCAAGAAAAACCCCAAACTATGCAACTTGTGACACATTTATCCCAATATACTGTAACCTAGGGTATTTTAGTCTTTTTCCCCTTTTCTATTTTTTTTCTTTTTTCCGGCGGGGGCTGAGGTCGCCGGCGAGGTCTCCGGCGACCTAGCTTGGGCAGGGCGGGGCGAGGGCAGCCCTCGCCGGCGTTGGGCGAGGGCAGCCCTTGCCTCGCCGGTGTCGGGCGAGGGCTTCCCTCGCCCGCCCGTGCGAGGGCTGCCCTCGCCGGCGTCGGGCGAGGGTCCCTCGCCCTCGCCCGGGCGGGGCGAGGGATGCCCGACGCCGCCCTCGCCGGGCGGGGCGAGGAAGCCCTCGCCCGACGCCGGCGAGGAAGCCTCGCCCGACGCCGGCGGGCAGCCCTCGCCGACGCCGGCGAGGGCGAGGACCCTCGCCCGCCCGGGCCTCGCCCTTGCCCGACGCCGGCGGGCAGCCTCGCCTCGCCGATGCCGGCGAGGCGAGGGCGCCTCGCCTCGCCCGATGCCGGCGAGGCGAGGCTCGCCTCGCCTCGCCGATGCCGGCGAGGCGAGGGCCGCCCTCGCCTCGCCCGATGCCGGCGAGGCGAGGGCTCGCCTCGCCCAACGCCGGCGAGGGCAGCCTCGCTTGGGCGGGGCAAGGGTCCTCGCCCGGCCGGCGAGGTCGCCGGAGACCTCGCCGGCGAGGCGGCCCCGCCGGGAAAAAGAAAAAAAAGCGAAAAAAATAGAAAAAGGGAAAAAGACTAAAATGCCCTAGGCTATAGTATATTGGGGTAAATGTGTCACAAGTTGCATAGTTTGGGGTTTTTCATGACACAAAAAAAAGTTCGGGGTAAATGTGTCACAAGTGGTAAAGTTTGGGGTTTTTGGTGGTTTTTTCCCAAAAAAAAACAAAATTTAGGATTACCAGTGGCAACGGCACCATTGCAAAACATTTTTCACACTTGTAGCCGTTAAAGAAAAATTCCATGATCTAATGAAAAGGACACGGTTGTCCAAAGATTAAAACTTGAATACATGTTAGTATCTAAACTTTGCTTATAGAGAAACTGTGGGGAAATTGTCCAATTAGTTTTAAACTGACCGTGTGGATGCCAATTCACTCATAAATTTTTTTGACTTCAAATTTAGTTATAAACCTCTGTGTGAAATTTCAATGTAATCATTCTGGCAAATTTTCACTCGAAATCGCTAACATGATGTTGTGCCACGTGGGACGACTGGTGATGACTAGATCGCCACGTCAGCAATTTTCCGCGAAAATTGACCGAAATGACTAAATTGGAGTTTCGCACAAAGGTTTAGGACTAAATTGATAAAATTAAAAAGTTTAAGGGTGCGTTTGTTTCGCGGAAAACTCAATGATAAAGGAAAATGATTTTCCGGAAAACATTTTCAAGAAAAACAGTTAGTTTTCCTTCGTTTGGTAATATGTAAACGAAATCGTTTTTTGATATTTGGATTTTATCGAAAAATGATTTCAATCTCATGACTTTATCTTAGACAAAAAAAAATCGAATTTTTAAATTATTTATTTTAATTTATTTTAAATTTATTTTAAAAAAATTAGAATTTTTACTTTTTTTCTTTTCTTTTTCTTTTTTCTTCTCTTTCCTTTTCTTTCTCCTCCTTCCTCTGCCGTGACCGGCCGGTGACACCCCGGCAACGACCCCAGGTGAGCTCGAGCACGCCAGTCTCGGGCGAGCTGCGAGCCCTCTGACCTTCGCTGAGCCCGAGCTCGCTAGGATCGGCCAAGCTTGAGCTTGCTTGAATCTGGCTAGCCACGAGCTCGCCGGCCTCGGCTGAGCCCTAGCCCGCCTGAATCTGCCGAGCCTCGAGCTCGCTAGCCTCGGGTGAGGTCAAGGCGAGGTGGAGGCGGCGAGGTCCAGGCAAGGTGGAGGTGACAAGGTAGGGCCTTGCGCAACGCCGGAAAGCTCGAGCTCGCCAAATCCCAGTGAGGCTCGACCTCGCTCGATGCCAGCGAGCTTGAGCTCGCCAGATCCTGGTGAGCTAGAGTCTTGCCGGGATTTGGTGAGCTCGGCCGTTGCCAACCCATGCTTATGGCCGGTTGCCGGCGAAAGGAGGAAGAAGGAAAAAAAAAGGAAAAAAAGAAAAAGAAAAAGAAAAGAAAGAAAAGGATAAAAAAGAAAAAAAAATAAAAATAAAATATTAACAAATTTAAGATAATTAATTCCAGAAAGTGTTTTCACTTTCTTAAAGTAGGGAATTCGCTTTCCTAAATTTATATATGAATGGTTTCCTTGACCGGAAAATGTTTTTGGTTGATCAAATCATTTTTGGACAACCAAACGGATGAAAGTCCAGAAAATAATTTCATCAAAACAAACACACCCTAAGAGTGAATTGATATCCGTACAATAAGTTGTGACTGATTGGGTAATTTACTGCCAATGTAAAAATTAAAAATTGTCACATATATAATCAAGTAACACTTATCTTTGTGCAACTAATTAAAGTCAAAAGAGACCAATCAACTCTTTTTTTGGGTAACTCAAGAGCATGACTTGCGCGTTTGGCAACCGGCCAAATAGTAACTATTTCGATTCTTTTGCTCCTAGAATTAGTTTTGGAACAGAAATTCGTTTGGTAAATTTTTTGTTCCCGGGCACAAATTTGCAAAAATTTATTCCCAAAATCAGTTTTGGAACAAAATTAGAAATGGAAAATAATTTTTTTTTCTTCTTCTTCTTCCTGGCCTGTGGTCGACCGCCGGCCGCCAGCCACCGGTGACCGGCCACTGGCCAGGGCCGGCAAGGGTCAAATCCTCACCGCTTTGGGCAAGGGCGGCCCTTGCCGGATCTGGCGTGGGTGACCCTCACTGTCGCCCTCGCCTAGGCTGTCGAGGGCAACCCTCACCTAGGTTGCTAGTCGCCTCGCCGGATCTGGTGAGAGCGGCGGCGAGGGCTGCGACGCCCTTGCTAGCCCTAGCCTGTGGTCGGTTGCCGGCGCCGGCGACTGGCCATGGCCAAGGAAGGGGAATAAGAAGAAAAATAAAAGAAAAATGAAAAGAAAGAAATATTTAAAAATTCAAAATATTATTAATAAAAAGAAATTTTGTCCAGTTACCAAACGTATTTATGTTCTTTTTCTATTCCAAGAATAGAAATTTTGGGCAGTTACCAAACACCTTCAAATGCTTAGAAGTTATTCCTAGGCATGGAAAAAAAAAGAATCATTTCTGAACAGAAATTGTTTCCGGGAATAGAATGGTTGCAAAATGCACTAATTGTTCGGCAATTTGGAGGTTGATGGAGCACTTACAACCCACACGAAGCGGTTAAATGGTTAAGTAGTCTTTACAAGTGACTGATCCAAACCACCTTAGAATTGATGTAGGTCAAGCATCTCTAAATTGAGTAGTCTTTTACTTTATTTAACACGTAATGTGCACTGAGACCCGTGTATTTAATTTAGAGATATGAGCACTAACACCTGTCTACTTGGAAACCGACGAAACACCTGCAAGTCTTAGGAACTGATTAAGTCTACGTATCTACCTGTGCTGGTGGTCTTCATCGTAAAGCAATTTGCACGTAGTTAGCAGGAGTTGAACAAGCGACTTCCGGTTCCAATCGAAATTTCTTCGACTGCCTAACCAGCTCCGGTCTTGGGAGGTTTGCTTAGCCACTCACCTAATTTCTCGGAAGGTCAAAGGAGTTCCATTGTGTTAGACTGTGCTTCATAATGCTAAGTCGAGACATGAGATCCAAGTGCTACGAACTTCCTCATTTCCTCATTTAGACGAAGTTTCAGCACATGGCAATTGAAAAGACCACAATACTTATCCCGTCACGGTAAGGACAAAGGGCAAGCCTCAGTTTTTTTTTTTTTGGTATGAAATATAACTATCATTCATAAGTTGACGTACAGAAGCTCAAAGGCATTTCCTAGCATTACAAATAGGACTATGGTCACGAAAAAATGGAGTGTGGGAGTTTTCATATATTAGCCAATATTACATTTGCTTTAGAAGGTTTGAAAGTTTTGTAGTGTGAAGTTCGCCTTTTGACAAGTTTACGAACTTTAGCCAAAATGATGGGGGCATCATGTGACTTGTGTTGGAAACGTCTATGATTACGCTCCATCCAGATGCAATAAATGGTCGCTAGGAAAGATATCTTGAGAAGTCTAGCCGCCAAATCCTTGCCTTTGGTAGCACTTATCATCCATTCGAGTTCTTCATTCCATCCTCTTGTAGACCGCAGGATTCCGTATTGTGCAAGGATAGTATGCCAATTGCTTTTAGTCTAGGTGCACTGGAAGAATAGATGTTCTCTGCTTTTCATATCAAATAGACAGAAATTGCGATGGATATCTACTTCAGGCTTCCAACGTGATACGATCTCTGCTGTGGATAGTCTGTCCCAGCTTGCTAGCCAACCGATAAAGTTGTGCTTGCTGATACCGCTTTACCAGATCAATTGGCACCATTCGACAATCGGTCCCACTCTCCTGGTTTTATCGTATATCTCGTGGTAACAATATATTGGCTTAGATATGGGTGAAGCTAAAGCTGGTCGTAATTGAAGGATACAACGCCAACTCCATGCCATAGTACCCGTGATTTCAAGCTGCATAATCGGATTTCCTGGCAAGCCTCAGTTCTTGCCCGTAGTAAACCCACCCATGTTTTGTTCGTTGTCCCTACAGCCAAAACATCAACTCGTGAATCACTTTCTGGAATCTCTCTCTCTCTCTCTCTCTCTCTCTCTCTCTCTCTCTCTCTCTCTCTCTCTCTCTCTCTCTCTCTCGTTCATCGTGCATTTACCTACATTTAGGAGGTCCCTCTCTCCATTATCTCCGTTGCCAATGTCGGAAGCTGAATTATTAAAGTTATCGGCGTGGTGTCGTCCAAAGTAACGATAGGTACCAGAACCACTTCGGCGCCATGTCGTGAAAGAAGGAACCAGGAGAAGGGGGGATTAGATTACAGATCCCGGTAGTCCGGAATGAATGGTTAACGATATTAATCAATCATGTAAAGACAGGTAGTGTTGGGACATCTGTATATGCACTGAATAATCTTCATCTGTTCATTGGCTTGGAGCCCCCCGTACACAGGCCAAGCATGGCATTGCAGTCATTCTTGCCCTGATTGTCCATGCTCGTGTGACCATCCTGTGACGAGGAGTTTGGATTAAGGACTGAATGATATTGATCATCACGGATCGCATTTTTCCAGAGCAACAATCTTTGTATTTTCTGATAACTTGTACCATTCATATGAGAGTTCATAGAAAAAACCCGACGTTTATATCAGAGAACAAAGGGAGCAGTTGAGAATGGCTAGGCTAGCACTGAAACGTCAGTATTCCAGCAAGGGCCCAACTCGACAGGGAACTTCATCCACCTTAACCGTAGTTTTAGCTTCAAGTAAGTCGTCTCTAAAGATATGTAAAGAAACAAACATGGGTTGAACAATATGGGCACTTGACTAATCAGTGAATGCAAAATTACATTGACTGAAGCTGCCGAAGCGGCTTTTCTATTTGCAAGCATGAAATTATGATTATCAACAAGCTAAGAGTTTTCCAGGATGTATCCGCTGTAACTCATGTCTTTCGACCTATAATATTTAGTATTTACTCACCATATAGCGATAACGAGGTTTATGGCAAGAAAATAGAAACTTCATTCTCTGTTGTTAGGTGCACCAACCAACAAGTTGCTGTCAAATATACAAAGATTGTGCATTCTCATTCCCATTCTTTACAAGGTCCAACCCAATTTTGTGGCTTATTAGGTCTATTATTTAATATTAGACATGAGCCCAATTTAATTAAATATATAATGGTCCATATATTTGTGATATCCAATTAGGCATGTCTAACCCATATCTTAAACAATGATGGACGGTTGAGATTGGCAGCTCTATGGCTGGTTGCATCACTCCCTCTTTATAAAGTCTCTATTTGGTGGAGAATGTTGGTATTAAATTATCACGTTTCCCCTATTTTCCACAAAATTATTGAGAGAAAAATACACACCCATTACAATCATTATAGAGGAGAGTGGTGAAGATTCATACCCACGGAAAGACATCTTCTCTCTCATTGGATCAATAATTACTTCTTTTGATTCGGATACATTATATTTATCAATTTGATATCAGTGATCGGAAGATCCTATTATTTTAATAGTAGCAACCCTCAACGCGAAGATCAACATTAGCGGGCTACTGACTCGTCTGAATTCTCCCTACAAAAGGACAGGAAGTGTTATTTCATGTTCCAAATTGGACCAAGTTTAGGAACAAAATACACCCATTTCTGCAGCATCAGATAACTTCAAATTTTCTTGGCTTGTCGGGTCCTCTTTGTGTTTCTGCTTCGTCTAAATTCTTTCTCTGTTATCTACACGCAAGGAAATGAGATGTTATTTTCTGTATTAAATGGGACCAAGATTTGGAACGAGGTACATCATTTCTCAAAGTAGGATGATTTTCCGTTCTGCTATGGTCCTACCCCACTTCATTACCTTCGTTACCTTCTTAAAAGGAGGTTAAAATTACCAAAAATTTTCTAAACATACTGTAATTGTACCAATTTAGTGCTAAACATTTGTTTTTGGCCAATTTAGTCATAAGCTTTTTGCATTTATGCCAATTTAGTCCATTTGATCAATTTTGACCGGTCGGCGCTGACGTGAATGCCGTCTGGCGCCAGCCATCTGGCTGACGCTGACTTGACAATTTTTTTAATTATTTTTTAAAATTTTTATAATGTTTTATTCATTTTCTTTTTTCATTTCTTCCTTCTTCTTTTTTTTCCCCACAATGGCCGGCGAGCCTCCAACAAGGGCTGCGGGTGAGGTGGCCTCGTCTAGATCTAGGCGAGGCCATGGCCGCCTTCGCCTGCCCTTAGCAACACGAGCAAAGGTGGCTATGGCCTCGCCAGCCATGGACGAGGCCGACTTCGTCCAAGGTCGGAGAGATTGGCCTTGCACGCGGCCCCCAGGCCTTGCACCGTGAATGCGATGTGTGGTCGGGCTGAGGCCAGCCTCGGCATGGCCTTGTCACACGATCATCCAACTCTCATGGTCGTGCGAGCATATAGCACGTCACGCGATCAGCAGCAGTTGCTGATGGTCAGCACCATGTGCGTGCACAATTTTTTTTTATCTTTTCATATATTTTTAAAAATAATAAAATAATAAAATAAAATAAAAGAGTGAAGGACCAGCATGTGTGCATTTTGGGCACATCATTATTTGTACGCTTGGGGCGTGCGAGTGCATCATATGCACGCACGTTCATGACCAAAAATAAAATTAATTTGAATCTCATTTAAGAACGCGTGGCGCAGACGTGGTGCTAAGGGGGCTCCACATAAAAGAAAAATGCCAAAAAAAAGAGGATGGAAGAAGAAGAGACAAAGTAATAGGGCCGTGAGCTTGAAGATCTTCCACAAACTTGAACACACAATTAAAAATATATGAAAAGAGTGAAGGACCAGCATGTGTGCATTTTGGGCACATCATTATTTGTACGCTTGGGGCGTGCGAGTGCATCATATGCACGCACGTTCATGACCAAAAATAAAATTAATTTGAATCTCATTTAAGAACGCGTGGCGCAGACGTGGTGCTAAGGGGGCTCCACATAAAAGAAAAATGCCAAAAAAAAGAGGATGGAAGAAGAAGAGACAAAGTAATAGGGCCGTGAGCTTGAAGATCTTCCACAAACTTGAACACACACCACCGCTCTAATCATCACACGATCTAATCGCGGTGGCTTCGTTAAAAAAAACAAGAATTTTTGCCAAAGAGCATTCCATATCGTGCGACAAAGGATATTTCGTCTCCGTTCTTCGTGTTTTTCGCGCGCTCCTCCAGTGGTAATTGATGAGGATGGCTCTGCTCTTCACTTGTTTTTGCTTTGATTCCTCCCATCTTCTGCTGATGAGTATTGTTTCAATGTAGGTCCATTTTGAGTTCTAAGAGAGATTTCTGCAATTCCCAGATCGGGGACTGCAGATTTCGCTTCTTCTTTATGTTGTCTTTTTTTGTTTTCCTTTTTTTAGATCTTAGCTAACCCAGCTCATCGCCTTGCATCCAAGCTTCGCCCTCTCGCTGCCGACATCATCAAGCTCAACGCCCATCTCTCTTTGCAGGCAAAGGACTCGTCGCCTGATGGAGGAAGTGAACGACGACGCCGGTACCTCCTGTCCTCCTCCTTGCAAGATGCCAGGCCAGTCGACCCACCCACCTGGCATCAGACCAACCGTTAGATCGGCACGACATTGAGCACCACGTGACAAACGCTGCGCACTGCGTCAAGGACAACAGCAAGGACAAAGATTGCGAAGTGTTGAAGCTAATACTACGACCTAAATGGGGGTTGAATAAGTTGTATGAAAATACTGTAAAACTTTCACGAAATATTAAACAATCAGCACACCATATAGCATTAGAAGCAAGAAAATGTGTGAGATGCTAGTACGTAAAATAGAGTGAAATAAATAGATCACATAACAATTTATAATGGTTCGGCTTTATATCAAAGTCTACGTCCGCTCTCTCACTAACAACCTTAATAGCGGTTGGATTTCACTAATAATCAGCAATGCAAGTTATAGCTTGGCTAATGTTGTTCCTTTCAAAAACCACCACACTTACACTTGTATACTTGACTATCGGTTACTACCAATACTGAGAGAAATTTAAAACAAGATCAAAGACAATTTCTAGCTTAGAATGTCGTTCCTATATTCAATGTGTCCAACCTTCTTTTCAGCTTCGTTGCTCCTTTTATAATGAATTCTTCAAGCTACTTGTTGAAGAACTTCAAGGATGCCTGGCTAGCCGTTTGAGAGTTGTTGGAGACCTTAGATAGTATTGGGACTGCTCCTGCAATCGCTTCCTCTGACTGTTGCAAGTTTCCTAAAATAGAGTCTGCTGCCACTATTCTTAAGTAGAAAAACTGTTAGCCGTTCATTTGATTTCTTTTCCAATTATTCAGCTACGAAGTCCAAACTTATAAAAGCTATTTTCTGTACCATCAACGATCATCTTCAGGCATATATCTCACCATCATTCGAGCCGATGCATCACCATCACAATCCGATACGCACGATCACTGGGTGCAGACTGTGGGTGATTTGATTGACAATCTATAGTGACAACAACGACCCTATGACACGTGATGACATGACTGAGATCTTTCCATCTTTATCAGTAGTCAAAGACTTCCAAAAACACTAGCTCGACTTTGGTCCCTCCATGCTGTTGAGGAAAACTCCTAATGATTTTGAAGTTGACAAAACTTTTCATGTTATTGTAAATCTGATACTTATTCTGAAACATTTTATTCAAGGTATATATATTCTGAAAGCTCAGAAGGAAGTTTTTCAGACTTTACAAGCTGTCAAAATGAGAAGTTTAGACTTTAACATAAAAGTCACTCAGACTTTATAAATTCATATCTTACTGAAGACCCACATAATCTTAGTTCTGAAAAGCAAACGCAGAAGTTATTCAGACGCAGACGCAGACGCAGAACATCTTCAGACACAGATGCAGAACTCAGAACGAAAAATAACAGCTAGTGATCTGGCGTGGATTTCACGGAAGAAAAGTTTTGATTGACTCAATCTCAGTCTAATTGATTGACAATCAAATATTACGACAAGTATGCATTACAATGGATAAAGCTCTACTTATGGAAACCAAGATTCTGATTGTATGGGCAACCAGAATCAGCGGAATTCAGAATCTGTCATCCAACGGCTACTCAATCCTTTTTATACAAATCTGTCCAAGGTAAAGATTGGAAGATGATCCTCTGAAAGCTGTCCAACGGCTAGTTTGGAAATGGAGGAGTATTTAAGGAGATCAACGAGTAGCAGAAGGAAGTACAGAATCAAGAATCAACAAGTCCAAAGTCTGAGCATACTCCGATCCTTTCTCTTGTCTTTCTTGAGCCAAACATTAAGATCTTGACGGATACTTTGTAAGAGTGATTGTGTGAGATAGAGAGTCCTATCATACACAAGAGTGCTATCACTCAAAAGCTGTAATTCCTCTTGATTACATAGTGAAATCCAGCCAGTAGGCTGTTAGCGTGGGAGAGTGGACGTAGGCTTGCTATAAGCCGAACCACTATAAACTTGTGTGTAGTTTTTCTATATCTTATCTCTTACTTTACATACTGCACATCAAGAGCACTGTCTATATAAACTGTTTTGAATATGAATTTTATTCAGACTCAACTGTGTTCATTCATTTCCGCTTAAATTATTAAAAATTGTTTAAGATCACCTATTCACCCCCTCTAGGTGATCCTTGCTAGCTCTATCAATTAAAACAAAGCATAGATTATGATGAAACCTATGCACCAGTTGCCAGGTTAGAAGCCATTAGGCTACTATTAGCTTATGCTTGTTTCCATAACTTTAAATTATTTTAGATGGACGTGAAAAGTGCTTTCCTGAATGGATATATCAAAGAAGAAGTATATGTGGAACAACCACCTGGTTTTGAAGAACCAAGGAAGACTGATTATGTCTATAAACTCAAAAAGGCCCTTTATATTATGAAACAAGCACATCGTGCCTGGTATGAGAGGTTAAGTAACTTCCTTCTGCAAAATGACTTCACAAAAGGTAAGGTCGATACAACCTTGTTCATTAAGAGAAAAGGTAAGGATTTTTTACTTGTTCAAATTTATGTTGATGATATCATTTTTGGATCTTCTAACGAACTGCTTTGCAAAGAATTTTCCAAGAATATGCAGAATGAGTTTGAAATGAGTATGATGGGTGAATTGACATTCTTTCTCGGCCTACAAGTGAAACAAACCAAAGGTGATACATTCATTTGCCAAGAGAAGTATGCAAAGGAGATTGTCAAGAAGTTTGGATTGCAGAATTGCAAAAAAACAGACATTCCCATGTCTCAATCATCCAAACTGGACAAAGATGAAAATGGTAAAAAGGTTGATCAGAAGGTATATAGAAGCATGATAGGATCATTGTTATATCTTACTGCATTTAGAACTAACATCCTATTTAGTGTCTGTATGTGTGCAAGATTTCAATCAGACCCAAAGGAATCACACCTTTCTGCAGTTAAAAGGATAATCAAATACATTGGAACTTATCCAATGTTAGGTCTTTGGTATTCCAAAGATTCAGATTTTACTCTTACTGATTATTCTGATGCTGATTTAGCTGGATGTAAAGTGGACAGGAAAAGTACTACAGGAACATGTCAACTACTTGGAATTATGTTGGTATCCTAGTACTCAAAGAAGCAAAATGCAGTTGCACTTTCTACAGCAGAAGCAGAATATGTGGCTTTGGGAAGTTGCTGTGCACAGATTCTATGGATGAAGCAACAGTTGCGAGACTTTGCTATTGAAGATTCAAGTGTTGCAATCAAATGTGACAACACAAGTGCTATCAATTTGACCAAGAACCCAATTCTTCATTCACGTGCTAAGTATATTGAAATCAAGCATCACTTCATCAGAGATCATGTTCAAAATGGTGATATGAATATTCAATTCATTGATTCTAAGAATCAATTAGCCGATATATTCACAAAACTTCTTGATAAGTCTTCATTTGAGTACATTAGAAATAAATTGTGCATTACTTATCCATTTTCTTGAAGTATTTGTTAGACAGGAATTTTTCAGACTCAAATGTTCTCCGTCTGAATGTCCATTTCAGACTCAAAAGAAAGGTACGTCCTTAATTTAAAATTTGGCGGGTATATTTTTGGCATTTCTAGCAGGATATTTTCGTATTTCTTACTTTCGGAAGCAAATCAGGTATGTATTCTAATTTATCTGATTAATTGTACTTAAAATATTGTCGTGATTATTTGTGCTTAAAATATAATATTTCCTTCCTTTATAATAGGATCACTTATTCTATATTCAAAAAGGATCTTTCTTTCCAAAAACTATCCTCCTCTTTTATAAAACGGTCCTTCTCTTTTCCAAAACTCTATCAGTACGAACCTTTTTCTCTCCCAACCATCACGATACTCCGAGTCTCCTCCTCTTCCTTCTCCAAGATCACATCTTTTAGCTCTAGAACCGATCACAATGCCTTTCAAGAGACGATCAACAAGGATTCTAAATAGAGACATCCAGTCGTCAGAGAAGCCAGAATTCATGGATATTTCTGATACAGACTCAGATCATGGCAATGAACCTTATGAAGCGACGCAACAAGCAGCGCAACCATCGTCTCCTCCAAAAGATTCGGGTAAAACTGATTTTTGCTTCCCAAACATCAAACAAGTATGGAAATCTTACGAAAGATTGAAAAGGGGTAATGCATCTGAACCGGCTCTTAGTCAATGTTTAAAAGATAACAACTTTAGATATGAAGAAGAGTTAGTTCGCTGCTACACTCGTCTGTTTCCTAATCTTGTCTCTCAGTCCAAAAATACTATCAGTAAAGGCAAAGCGAAGATTGGAGAATCATCTACTCCATCTCAGAGAAAACCAGTTCAGACAAGCCCTAAATCGCCCACTGATTCTAAGGCTACGATCGATGATGATGCCGGACTTTACTATAATTTCAGCAAGAAGTTAGGCATTGCTTATGGTGAAAAGGGCAGCGGAGGTTTGTTTCTTTCTAAAGTTCACCATGAATATTACAAACTGTTGATGAATAGAGGAATTATGCATCATCGCAGTGTAGATTTTGATTATCTCAATCGGGTTGGCATTCCTGTGCAACATTTTTTTGAGAAATTGGGTATGACAGAATTCTGCTTTCAATCTGCACGTGCATATGCAGAACTAACTGCATATTTTTACTCGAATCTCTCAATTTTGTCACCCAATCGGCTTCAATTCACTGTTGGAAGCAAGACTTATGATCTCAAAGTGGAAACTTTGGCTCGGATTATTGGTGTCAAAAATTACAAATTTACTCCATTTGAAGTGAGTTTGGAGGAAGCTTCTAAGGCTGCATCAAAAAATCCAGCTTTTTCCAGAGGTCCTAAACGTCTGATCTCTTATTTAGATTTGACCAGAAGAACAGTGATCTTACATAATAAGATCATTATTAATTGCTTGAGGCCTAAAGCTGCTTCTAAAACAGACTTATCCAAATCTGAGATCAAGCTTATATGGGCAATTCTAAATGGGCAACAATTTTCTCTTCCTCATATTATCATTTTTCACATGTATAGAACAGTTCTGAGGGACAAGGGACAACTCCCTTATGGCGCTCTTATCAGTAGGATATTTCATTTCTTGAATATTACTATTCCTAATAGTTTGTGCAAGACTCTTGTTCCTTTAATGCATGTTGGAGAAAAAATGCTCATCAAGATGAATTTGAAGCAATTTGACTATCGAAAAGAGAAAGTTGCTATTGACAGTGCAGAAAAAGGAAAGTCTGTTTAGCAGTCAGAAGCAAAAACTGTGGATAGGAAAGAAGAAACTGAGAGAGCAGCAGGAAAGAGAGCAGGATCAGCAAGGGCAAGCAAGCAGAGTGCTTCTTCAACTCCTTTGAAGGTGTATCGTAAGAAGAGAAACTTCTGCTAAGAGATGAGGATGCAGAGTCTGAACACCTTGAAACAGGACATGAAGTCTCAGCATCTGGTGCACATGTTTCAGAACCAACACCTACTGCCAAAGTTTCAGAACCAGTATCTACTGCACAAGTTCAAGCCCAAGCACCTGTTATAAGAGCTTCAGAACCAACAACTGAAGAGTCTAATCTACTTCAGATGGCACAATACATTGCTCCACTGAGGACAAATGTAAGTCAGTCTTCCCTTAACACTGAAGAACATGCTTCTGCAGACCATGCACCTTTTCAGGGGGAGATTCCAACAGAAGCAGAAACTGGGTTCGATCAGACTGAACAAGCAAATGTCCAAGAACAGCCCTTAGACAATCAGACCATCCTAACCCTTCTGCTCGAAATCAAAGACAAACAAGCTGCACTTGAGCAAGACGTGAAGAATCTACAGAAAATTATTGAGGAAAACAATCAGACTCAACGTCATCAAGCAGAAAAAGACAAGGCAGAATTAAGGGAAGCTATGGCTCTATGTTCTACAAATATGGAGCATGCTGTGGGTCAATGTTCTACAAAGATTGAAGAGGCTGTTTCTATTCTGAAAAACTTTCAACTTGTTCGAACCCCTTCAAAGAAATAACCTGTTTTTCATACCCTCCTTTTAAAACCATTCTGGATTTGTATTATTGACAATTGATTTTGTTAGACTATTTGAATGTTTTATATCAGTACTTGATTCTGCTTATTATTGATTTATTCTTTTTGCTGTTGACAAAAAGGCGGAAAAATTATATGCAGATAAATTGCCATACTAACATTAAATACACAGATCATATGCAGGTTATATACAAAGGAAGAAAAAGACACAGATCTCAATAGAGTTTGCTCTTTCAATCTCAATCTATGCCTCATGCGCTTAATATGCTTATTTACTTCAAATTAATTTTAAATTGATTCAATCTGCAAGAAAGTTTTGTCACCATAAAAAAAGGGGGAGATTGTTGAGGAAAACTCCTAATGGTTTTGAAGTTGACAAAACTTTCCATGTTATTGTAAATCTGATACTTATTCTGAAATATTTTATTCCAGGTATATATATTCTGGAAGTTCAGAAAGAAGTTTTTCAGACTTTACAAGCTGTCAAAATGAGAAGTTCAGACTTTAACATAAGAGTCACTCAGACTTTATAAATTCATATCTTACTGAAGACCCACATAATCTTAGTTCTGAAAAGCAGACGCAGAAGTTATTCAGACGCAGACGCAGAACATCTTCAGATGCAGATGCAGAACTCAGAACGAAAAATAACAGCTAGTGATCTGGCGTGGATTTCACAGAAGAAAAGTTTTGATTGACTCAATCTCAGTCTAATTGATTGACAATCAAACATTACGACAAGTATGCATTACAACGGATAAAACTCTACTTATGGAAACTAAGATTCTGATTGTATGGGCAACCAGAATCAGCGGGATTCAGAATCTGTCATCCAACGGCTACTCAATCCTTTTTATATAAATCTGTCCAAGGTGAAGATTGGAAGATGATCATTTGAAAGCTGTCCAACGGCTAGTTTGGAAATGGAGGAGTATTTAAGAAGATCAACGAGCAGCTGAAGGAAGTACAGAATTAAGATTCAACAAGTCCAAAGTCTGAGCATACTCCGATCCTTTCTCTTGTCTTTCTTGAGCCAAACATTAAGATCTTAAGAGATACTTTGTAAGAGTGATTGTGTGAGATAGAGTCCTATCATACACAAGAGTGCTGTCACTCAAAAGCTGTAATTTCTCTTGATTACATAGTGAAATCCAGTCAGTAGGCTGTCAGCGTGGGAGAGTGGACGTAGGCTTGCTATAAGCCGAACCACTATAAACTTGTGTGTAGTTTTTCTATCTCTTATCTCTTACTTTACGTACTGCACATCAAGAGCACTGTCTATATAAACTGTTTTGAATATGAATTTTATTCAGACTCAACTGTGTTCATTCATTTCCGCTTAAATTATTAAAAATTGTTTAAGATCACCTATTCACCCCCCTCTAGGTGATCGTTGCTAGCTCTATCACATGCTACCATGAGATATTACTCACATTGGTACTTGTTCTCCTTATTGTCAAAGCCTGGTTTCACTTGTTGCTTATTTAAGGAATCGTTGATAATTGTTAACCGACTTCATCATCTGCACTCGTCATAGTAAAGTATCAAGGATAATTTTGAAATCATCAAAATTTCATACGGATGTTTTCCTAACACGAAGGAGTACTAGAGGAGTGACCAAAATCCTTGTCCCTCTTCTGAACTTCAGCAATAGTGGCACATTAGGAATATAGATGACTTGATTTTTCTAAAAGCTTTCGATCTATTTTTTGACGTGGTGCCTAATAGGTGTGTTACGTGATATGTCTTCAAATTACATTTAAAAATGCACAGTCAAATCAACGGATGAACTTAATTATATCAATTTAATAAGTTTTAATGCTTGATTATTTTTTAAAAAAGATTTAGGATTTAATTATATTTTTATGACAATTTTTTGAATTTTTAGTGTAATTATCCATTTGATTGACTTGAAAACTAACCTCGTGGTTTTAAGATATTTGCCGTTGCGATTGAAGGAGACGTTTTGGGCATTCTCAATTGTCTGTCGGTCGTTGGGTATAGAGGTGGCCACGGGCCGGTTTTGGCCCGGAACCGGCCCGGTCAAACCTGGGCCCGGCCCGTTGACCGGGCCCGCGGTTCGGAACCGGAACCGGCCCGTGGCATACGGTCCCGGTTCCGGTTCCAAAAAAATTTGAACCGGCCCAGAACCGCCGGTTCCGGGCCAGTTCTGCGAAAAAAAAAAAAAGCTGCAGGCTGCAGCACGGCCTGCAGCAGGCCAGCAGGCCGTTGCCATGCAACGGGCCAACGCCCAATGGCCAAACCCAAAAAAAAAAAAAAAAAAAAAAATTTATCCGCAGCAGGGCCTGCAGACGTGCAGGCCCTGCTGCGGGCTTGCGCCTTGCGGCCCGTTGGGGCAACGGCTATGCCCCAACGGGCATTTTTTTAATAAAAAAAAAAAAAACACATAACCGTTGCAATTTTGCAATGGTTATGTTTTATTTTTTTTAATTCTAAATTTTCTTCTATTTTTTTCCTATAAATTCTCTCAAATTCTCACAATACACACACAATTCTCTCAAATTCTCTCAAATTCTCTTCTCTCAAGTCTCAAATTTTCTCAATACTCGAAATTCTCTCAAATTCTCTGAAATTATCTCAATTTTCTCAATCCACGCAATTCTTTATTAATTCTCCCAATTAATCCGCTCAATTCTCTCAATTCATTCGAAAAATGGCAAGTGGAAGTCGAGTGCCAACTGGCAAAGGTAAGAATATCGTGACGGAATCCCATCATTCTTTTGATCCTCGTGAATATGCAGATTTTCAAGATGATGAAATCAACATTTTTCACGATGTGGAGCGCGTCCCGACGCAAGAAAGTTTTCATCCTCCTGCTGAAATATCTACAACAAAGGAAGCGGAACGGGAATTTACATCTGACATTTGGAATCACTTCACGAAAATGGAAAGGTTTGATATCGATCAAAAAAGGTATGATATAATTTGTAAATATTGTGGAAAAATATATAAATATACAGGTGGACAAGGATATGGAACATTTAAACGACATCTTATGAGCAAACATCCAACCGAAACGGGAATCGATATCGGGCAACAACAAATTTCCGGGTACGTCAATCCTAACACTTCCCCTTTATTTCGTTTTAATGAAAAAACTTATAAGGAAGAATTAGGCAAATTTATTTCCGTTGAGCATTTAGCATTTAATTTTGGAGAAAGATTTGGTTTTAATGAATTTGTACAAAAAGCATGTGCTCCACAAGCAAAACGTGTTCCTAGAAATTCAATTAAACGAGTAATTAAACATCTTTACAAAAATGGAAAAAATGATTTACAAAACTTTTTTATGCAATTTAATGGATGCGTGCATATAGGTAGTGATATTTGGAGTGATCATTGGCAAAATCATTCTTACATGGGCATAACATGTCATTGGATAGATGACGAGTGGACTATTCAAAAAAGAGTTATTGCATTTAGAGTTTTCGATGATCATCATACGGCAAATAATATTTATAGAATAATTAGGCAAGTTTTAGAAGAATATTATTTGCTTAACAAAATTTTTTCAATTGGTTTTGATAATGCCGCAGCAAATACCGCTTCAATTTCCGAGTTAAAAAATATTTGTAAATCCGCTTTTGGCGGAAAATTTTTTCACATTAGATGTGCTTGTCATGTTTTAAATTTATGTGTACAAGATGGTTTGAAAACTCTTGATATTTTTCTTCAACCAATAAAAACGGCGATTCAATTTTTATGGAAACATCCCAAAAAAATGAAAGAATGGGGTAGATTTTGTAGAGATAATGACAAAAAGCCAAAAAGATTTCCAAGAGATGTTCCAACTCGTTGGAATTCTACTTTCCACTTGCTTAGTGAATCTTTAGCATATAAAGATTTATTATGTGCATTCATTTCTAATAATATACCTGAGATTAATTTATACCCACAAGAGTGGCATATTTGCCAAAAAAATTTAGATCTTTTAAAGGTTTTTAATGATGCAACTTATACTTTGTCTGGTGTTTATTATCCTACTACACATTTATTTTTAGTAGAGTGTACTAATATTGTCGGAACTTTTGATGAATATGAAAATGATGTTGAATTACAACATACTATAATTGCAATGAAAATGAAATGGCTTCATTATTATAGTGAAATTCCCATGATTTATTTAGTTGCTTGTGTTTTTTATTCGCGTTGCAAATTGGATGGCTTAACTGATTTTTTGCGTGCGTATTATCAATGTTTACATTATGATGTGACAAATGTTACAACCATAGTACGTGAGGTTAAAAACGTAGTAATAGAATTATATAATGAATTTTATACTAAATATAATTTAGGTGATATTAGATCTTCTCAATCTACGGAGATACAAAATGATAGTACAGGTAAAATTAGTAGAGGGTACCAACTTTTATTACATAGACAAAAAAAACAAAAGGGAGTAATAGGAAATATTTCTGAATTAGAGAGTTATCTAACCATTTTATTTGAGTTTATCGAAGTCGAAGGTGATACTGATTTTTTATTTTGGATTGGTGGAAGAGGCACGCAAGCCAATACCCAATCCTTTCTCTTATTGCAAAACAGATTTTTTCAACCCCTTGTTCCACAGTTGCGGTCGAACAAGCATTCAGTGCCGGAGGTAATATTTTGAACGAACATCGTTCAAGATTAGATCCAGAATCAGTGGAGATGCAAGTTTGTGTTGCTGATTGGACGAAGGCTCAATACCGGCAACAAGGGATAGATCGGAATAATGAATCCGAATTCTTTAACGACGGAGATACTACCGCTACCACTACCGGTACTGGAACGGGTAGTGACGATTGAGGGTAAACGAACTATTGGAGTTGGCAAATATTTCGGGAACTCTTGTTTCTCATACCGGGTACGCCCACGTGAGCTTAGGGAAACCGAAATATAATCCGACAATATGTGACCTCTGGTCCCCTACGCACGGAATGCTTAGGTTTTGGGATAATTTTAGGATATATATATTGTACTCCTTTTTTTTTAAGATCGTTGTAACGAATTGTAATGTGCTTAATGATAATTTATTAAGTTGAAGCCCTCTCTTTCTCTCTTGTCTTTTTGTCCCTAAATTTGAGTACAATTTACATTTTAATCATAATTTATATTGAATAATGTTCTATCACAAGAATAGTATTTTTTTAATTTTTTTATTTTCATTTCTGTTTTTCTTCTTTTTCTTTTCCTTTTCCTTTTCTGTTTTTCCTTTTTCTCTTTTGTCTTTTTTCCTTGTTTCTGTTTTTAAAATTATAATTTATATTTTAATTTTTTTTTCTTCCTCCGCGCCGGCCATGGCCGGCCGGCTGGCGGGTCGCCGCGGCGGGCGAGGCGGCCCTCGCCCGGGCCGGGCGAGGCCGGCCTTGCCCGACGCCGGCGAGGCGAGGCGAGGTGAGGCCTCGCCGCAACCGGCGAGGCTCGACCTCGCGCGGCGGCGAGGTCGGCTCTCGCCGGGCCGGGCGAGGCCGGCCTCGCCCGACGCCGGCAAGGCTCGGCCTCGCCCGCAACGGCGAGGCTCGACCTCGCGGCGTCGGGCGAGGCCGGCCTGCCCCCAGACGAGGCCGGCCTCGCCGGACGCCGGCGAGGGCCGCCTCGCCTAGAGGCCGGCGACCTCCGCGCCGGCCCCGGCTATGGCCGGCCGCGGAAGAAGAAAAGGAAAAGGAAAAGAAAAAAAACAGAAAAAAAATAGGAACCGGCCCGGAACCGGTTCCGGTTCACGCTTGGCCACGAACCGGAACCACCGGTTCCGAACCGGAACCGGTCGGTTCTGAACCGTGGCCACCTCTAGTTGGGTAGGTTGAAGAATTCAAATTCAATTAATTTGTCATTCAATGTATCATGTATTCGGCTCGATGTCACTTTCCCTTACCACATGGGGATTTGTGTTCATTAGTGACCGTCGGGTCCCACTTGCAGGAAAGTATACAGAGATATTTTAGGCCTCAGACAAATGTAGCTATTATTTAAGTTTATTTTTTTTTTACGGAAAATTAATAACTTGAAAAATATTTTTCTAGAAACGATGACATGTATCGTTTACAAAAATGAATATACGAAAAATATGTTCATCATTTACGATAATACTTAAATATAAATTGTTGTCAATATAAAAATATTTTAAGATACAAGCAATCGTTTTTAAGAAAAAAATTTCTAAATCATTCATTTTTCGAGTTATTTACTAATTTTGATCGTCTATATCTCTTAGGGAAAGAGGTAAAGGAAGATATTCACATTATCAACAAAAATGTTTTGGCATGAGTTGTTTTTAATTTATTTGTTTCGCGGAAATGAATGACTTAAAAAAGCTTTTCATAATTTCGATCATCTATATCTCTTAGGAAAAGAGGGTAACGGAGAATATTCTCATTATCAACAAAAATATTTAGGCATGAGTTGTTGCCAATAAATGAAATTATTTTTCTCATTGACTTATTTTTGTAAGCGATGACGACGATTAAAGTTTAGAAAATATATTTCCAAAGCCATCCATTTCTCACAAAACAAACGGGACCTCAAAACTAATACCCTTCACTTCTCCTCACGAAATTCCTCCTTTGAGATTGGCTTTCCATTCTTTTTTCCTTCATACAGAATTGGGGGTGAATTGCCTGAATGAATAGAAAAAAGTAGAAAGGGGGAGACTAGTAGCTGAATAGCTAGTTCATTCTGAGTCCTTAAGAAGCAGAAGACAAGACACAAGCCTGCACGAAGTCAGACCCCAGCGACTGACTGACTGATGTACCACACTCCTCTGACCTTCAGCTGGCTTCCATGTGAAAATTGATCTCCACACGAGTTTTTTAAACAAGAGGGACGGCCTGCTCAATTCGCGGTGTTGCATCATGCATGTGAGAATAGTACTCAAGAGGATCCGGTACTGATTTGACTCTTCTCAGGCCTGGCTAGTTATAAATCACCATCACTCCATTTCTCTGGCCTGGCCTGTGTTCCTGCTCCCCTTCTTGCTTTCTCTTCTGCTCATCACCAGTCACCAAGCACTTACAGCTTAATGGCATGGAGAGCTATTCTATCTGTTCTCTTCTTGATCTCATCCAATTTCGAAGGCGGGGCTGTTGGAGCTCCTCAGGTCCCTTGTTACTTCATATTCGGAGACTCGCTCGCCGATAACGGGAACAACAACAATCTCGAGACCGATGCCAAGGCAAATTATCCTCCCTATGGGATTGACTTCCCCGATGGCGCGACCGGAAGGTTCACCAACGGTCGCACCTACGTAGACATGATTGGTCCGCTTTCTCACCTTTCGTTTTTTCCATCGACCCTTATAGCTACGTCAAATCTTGGATAAGCACGGTGTACTAAAATTGGATATTTTGTGTTCTGCAACTCACCTTTTGTGCGCGCATTGTTTGCGTTGATGAATGAAGTTGTTTATTTAGACCAAAAAAAATAAAACATCAATGTGCTTTCTGGTTGAAATCACAGTGCTTCGAATCTAAGAGCTAATTATCAGAAACATACGCTCATGTGCTTGCTGTTCATGTTCTTTTAATCATTATTTCTGTTAATTGTGAGTTACAGCTGAACTCCTGGGGTTTGATGAATTCATTCCACCCTTCGCTACTGCAAACGGCAGCGACATACTCCGCGGTGTGAATTATGCATCCGGCGGGGCGGGCATTCTAGATGAAACGGGACAACAACTGGTACACAAATTTGTAGACGCAGATACTTAGCACCAATGTCAGTTTGTGCAGAATGAATTGCAGTTTCTCCGGATTGATCGAATGTTTCTGGGTATAAATTGCAATCTGTTAAATTATCCTCCCATTTTTTTTCTAGATTTCTCTCTAAAATACAATTATCTTGAAGCTCCTGGGTGAACTCTTGTGGTAGTTAAGTTTCGTGGCCAATAAATTGTCCTTGTTTCAAGCATGCAAGCAACAGACAAAAGCGAAGCAAATATTTTGACACAAGCAGAAATAATTTGCTGAAACGAAATTGTAAAACCTTGGCACAGGAGTAAGATTAAGAAACTTTGCAACAAAATTTCATAGAAAGACAGTACACCTACACCATTTATGAAGATGGTGCTAAGAATTTGACGGCTAGGATGGACCACACCCGCCCCCCTTAGGTCTGCCTCTGTTATTTCTACATATATTCAAGGTGATATCTTTTACATGCTCTTCAAATAGGGCGATCGCATTAGCTTGAACCATCAGTTGCAAAACCATTTGGTCATGATCTCGCGCATCAGAGAAATGTTGGGAGCAGATGCTGCGACATACTTAAACCAGTGCGCATACACGATATGGATGGGAAGCAACGATTACATCAACAACTACTTGATGCCAGACATATACCCAACCAGCAAGCTCTACACGCCCGTGCAATACGCTGATGTACTGATCGAGCAATACAAACAACAGTTGAAGGTAAATATTTTATCGTAATACGCATTGGATAGCTTCCATTCCGAGGTAAATTAGCATCTATTTTCTTTTTTTTTTTAATCAGTTCCACTTGTTTATCACTTGGAACATCCACAGTTTCAATGGATCTGATTTTTTCTATTACGTACCCTTTTCAAACACCAGACATTGTATTCCTACGGAGCAAGGAGGTTGGCAATTTTTGGACTAAGTGAGATAGGTTGCACCCCAGCAGAAATATCAGAATTTGGGACCAACGGATCTCAGTGCGTCGACAAGATTGACAATGAGGTTGTGCTATTCGACGACAGGCTCAAACCCCTTATAAATGAATTGAATTGCGAGCTCACCGGTGCTAAGTTCGTCTACGCAAACACTTACGGAATCTCCACAACTGCAGTTCCAGGTATCTATGTTCCTCTCTCTCTCTCTCTCTTCTCTCTCTAACAATCTTGTATTGAGACAAAATTTTTCGAGCAATGCTAGGAACATATCAATGATTGGTTTACAAAATGGAAAAAGGAGTAGGCATATCAAGTGATGTATGAATATGTTGTGGCATAATCTCAATGGTTTACATCCTAGGAAGAATGTGGGTGTGGTCCGATCTGCTCAAAAAGTCATCTTGTCTCCCCTTTACTTCATTACTTTTTGTTATCATTACTTAAAAGACGGAATTGATTGCGTTTGTCTGATTTTCAGCTGTCCCAGTTTCGAGTTCAACCTGTTGTGAGGTTAAGGAGGATTATCAGTGCATTCCCTTCAGAACTCCATGCCCAAACAGGTCGATGCACTCGTACTACGACGGATTCCACCCTACAGAGACAGTGCATATGGAAGTTGCTGTAATTGGTTACAGAGCCTTGCTTTCTTCTGATGCTTACCCATTCGATATTCGTGTCTCCCGAGGCTCTGAAGAAGGATATAGTGAGATTAAGCGCTGATGTGGGCATTTTAGTTCAATACAGTTTCAGTTGATATCGATCCAATTTGATGCGGAGTATTCCTTCAAGATGCCGATTATGCAAGAGAATTACCGACTGGCAAGTTGATAGTCGATTCCAAGTCTACTTATCGATCACGTCGTGCCGAAGGTTGTTTGGGTCCTTTAAAGCATGAAGGTCATTAATTCAATCTTTGGAACTAGTAAACCGCAGAGATCCTCAATCGACTTAATTTATTTCTCATATTTTCAAGATTTAGTAAATGTCATTCAAGTTTTTAGAGTCCTTTTTTAATTATAGTTGTTTTCTAGTAAAGATAGTTTTATCTTTCCTATGAGTCTTTTGTCTTTTTAAAGAGCCTTGATAATTACTCATGCTTGAAGGGTTGTTTCATGTTCATCTATATAATCATGGGCAAAAGTACACCACAAGTGCCATAACTTGTGTACGGCGATCACTTTGGTGCCATAACTTTTTTTCGGATCACTTTGGTGCCAACTTTTTTGAAAAACGATCACTTTAGTGCCAATGCTGACGTGGCTTGTCGGAAATCCGATGTGGCGCTGACACGGCTCGCCGGAGAGGTCCACGGCTTGCCGGAGAGGTCCAGTCAGCGTTAAAAACAAAAACGACGCCGTTTAGCCGCTGACGTGTACTTTTTTTTAAAAAAATTATATTATATTATATTAAAAAATTAAAAAAAAAAGATGTTGAAGCAGCGGCGAGGGCTCCCTCGCCGCTGCTGCCTGGGTCGCCACCACCGCCGGGAAGGGCCGGCGGTGGTGGGCGAGGCGGGATCTCGCCGTCGCCTGGGTCGCGACGGCGGCGCGGCTCGCCCGGCGAAAGACGAGGCTAGACCTCGCCGTCGCTGGGTCACGACGGCGGCGCGGCCTCGCCCGGCGAAGGCGACGGCGAGGTCCGAACCTCGCCGTCGCGACCCGGGCGACGGCGAGGCGGGACCTCGCGGGCGAGGCCGACCTCGCGGGCGAGGCCGACCTCGCCTCGCCGACCACTGTGCCCACCACCGCCGGCCCTTCCCGGCGGTGGTGGCGACCCAGGCAGCAGCGGCGAGGGCTCCCTCGCCGCTGCTGCAACCTCTGTTTTTTTTTAATTAATATTATTTTTCTAAAAATTAAAAAATTCGAAAAAAAAGCCACGTGGAAATTACGTGTACAAGTGAGACCATTTTTTTTTTAATATAAATGCAACGTCAACTTTTTGGCCGGAGTCACTAAAGTGATCTATTTTCCTCCGACTTGGCACTAAAGTGATCCGAAAAAAAGTTATGGCACCAAAGTGATCGCCGTACACAAGTTATGGCACTTGTGGTGTACTTTTGCCTATAATCATGCTATGATGAATAAAAGAAAAGTCCTATTTGATTCAAAACTTAATTGAGCTTTTGGCTTGAGAACGAGAAGGATTTCTTATTTTACTCTTATTCCTTAGATAGATTCCCACGAGTGGCAACTATTGCTTTTATCTCTTAGGTTAATTACTTACGAGTAACAAGCGACTTATCCATTTAAGTTCTCACTTGTCATACCTCCTACTTTACTACATTCTCTCCGGCGTCACAGTTGTTCAATAGTATCCAAGACAGTTCAATAGATATTGATTCATGTCGACACCATGTTTTTCCAAATAAAAAGTTTAACGCCATGGGGGCATTTCAATTTAATAAGAACATTTTTGCACAATTGTATTTGTTTCGTAGAAAAAGATGAAATATCCTAAAAAAATATGGATATATCGATATGAATCAACTAAAGTTGTGAAAGATCCTTGAATAATTTTCAACAAGAAAGTAAATGATAAGGAATTTTCAAGTGCAATACGAGGAACAATCATTGCCAGAAAGTATAAAAAAAAATCATAAACATATTGCATTGATACTAATTCAGTTATAAATCTTTCAATTATATCAATGTTTTTCTAAATCTTTTCACATTGATACCAATTGAGCCCGGCCTAAAAATTGCTAACGTGGATGCCAACCGTCTTATGTAGCACACCGTGGACGCCGACCGTTTTATGTAGCACACCTGACACTAATGTAGATATTTTTTATATAATTTTTAAAAAGCCTTTCGAATTTTTTATTAATTTTTATTTTCTTTTTTTCTTCTCTTTTCCCTTTTTTTTTTCATATTTTCTTTCGTTTCTCTTTTTTCTTTTTTCCCTCCGCTAGTTGCCAACCTCTGTGATGATCAGAATTAAAAAAAAAAAATGTCCACGTCAGCACCTGTCGTGCCACGTTCAATGATAGCAATTTCTTACCTAAATTGGCTAGATGGACTCAACTAATACCAATGTGAAAGTGTTAGATTAAATTGGTGTAATTGAAATGTTTAGGATTGAATTGATACAAATGTTATAGATTTATGACTTTTTTGGTACTTTTCCCATATAGGAAAGTAAAGATAAAAGATAAATTTGTAGAATAACATTGAGCTTTTTGATTGATTCGAGGTCTTTTACAATGAATCACTTGGGGTATTTATAACCCTCTATAGATAGTTTACATACAATAATTACTAAATTTGAATAAAAAAATAACTTTCTAATCTTAGTAGTGATTACAAGAACTTACACGATATCCAACTATCTAGTAACATTATCCACAAGAAGCTATAAAATCCTAAATTAGCGGCAATAGACATAATGACCTAGCAGTTACATTTTTGTGTCGATTGCTTGCTATCGATAAGTTGGTTATTTTTATTATTCTGTGTTGACACCTATTTTTAATTACCTAAATAAATTACACAAAATTTAGGGGTTAATGTCCTTAATTCCTAAAACAAAAATATTTTCATAAAATTGCATGGCATATAGACAATATGTACATATTTAATTAATAGAAAAAAAGGGGAATCAAATTTAAAAATTATTATAAAAAAAAACCGGGAGACCAGGCTGAGGAAGGCCCGGCCCGGCTTCTCTTCTCCTTCCCTTTCGCTTTTTCTTTTCTTTTCTTTCCGGCCCGGCCCGGCCCAACCCTTCCCCTTTTTTTTCTTTTCCCTGGCCCGGCCTCCTTCCACGCCATTGATGGAAGCGTGGACGATGGGCAGCCAAGCGCAGAGGTGGTCGGCGCACAACCAAGCGATTTTTGCGCGGTCAGGAGTGGAGAGCAGAGCAAAGTAGGCGGCAGAGCAGGCGTAAGGACGGCCGTAGCAGAATAGGTCGCCGGCTACCTTAAAAAAAGAGGGGGAAGAGTTCGGTTTCCGGGGGCGAAACCGAGAGAGAGGAGACAGAGTCAAGAGAGATGAGACGAGAGAGAGCGAGAACAGAGAACGGACTGAGTGAGACAGAGAGAAAGGGAGCTCCTCCGGCGACCGCTGCGCTTGCACCATGACCAACAGCCACCGAACCTCGCCTCCAAGCCGTTGCCGCGAGTCCCCTGTCACTGCCCTGTTTTTCCTTGTCTCGGCTGAACGGGGCCGAGACTCGCCGACGCTCGCTTGCACTCTGTTTCGAGCGTCGGCGGGCCTTCCTCAGTCACCTTGGCGCGTCTTTGCTTTGTCCATGTGTTGACACCAAAATAAGAATCGGCATAGACGCTGAGTCGGCTTTAATGCCGAATCTGGTGTATAATGGAAATCAGCCATCTTCCGAAATACGTTTGGATAAAATTCGGAAACATGCTGGGAAGCAAGCGTGAATGGCATCATATCCCGAATTCGGTGATTGGTGAAGATCGGTATATTTACCGAAACATGGAAAGTCATAGTTCGGGAGTTAAAAAAAAAAAAAGCGTTGGAGCCATTATGCCTTGGGACATTGACTCTTTTGCCGAAATTCGGGAAGTCTACACTTCGGGAATATACTGAAATTACAGAAAATCGATAAAGATGAATCACGGCCCAGCCACGTAAATCATGATAGCAGGAAGTTACGAGTAAAAAGCGGAGATAGTGAGCACGAGTAGATTGTAGGGAGTTGCTTGTCCAAATTTGAAGTCGTCCCAGCGGTTGAGATCAAGTTTTGGCGAACAATGAATTTGGAAAACGTGGTTAGATAAGGCAGTTATTGGAAGCGCCAAGATTCAAAGTTTGAAAACATAGAAGTAACTGACAAACAGTTACAGGATATGAGGAGATACAAATACTCAGAAGAAAGAAAGATGAAGGAAATCAAGAACAATGCAAAAACACCCAAGTTTATCTGCACTTTAGTTTCTTCTATACATTTACTTCCTGCATTTACAGCTTCCTGCAACTTTAGTTAGCTTTCAAGTCCTTTACAGCTTTCATAGGAGTATTGTAACTTAGCTTGGAACTCTGTTAATCTCAGATCTATTTTCAATCCATTCGAATTATATCCGTTCCATATAACCTTGTGCCCACTTTGTTTCCTTCTTAGCCACGACTCTCCTAGAAATCAAGCTACAGAACCTATCTTAATAAAAATCGAAATCAAAGTTTCGGTGAAAGATATTCCTCGTCGTAAAACGAGCGAACACCGTGTTATTTGTCGGCATCAATTTGAGCCCTAATCGGCCATGTCTTGCTTGTCCGGTCGACGCCCGCTGGGTGTTTGATAAAATGCTTGATTCAGATCTGAAGGCGGGGCATCTGCGGTGACCGTGGTGGTCAGCCATGGCTCGCTGCGGCCCCGGGCATGGCCGAACAACGATCAAGGCGACGCCGGCGCAGGTGTCTCGGCCGTTTCCGACAAAGTGCGGAGCAGAGGGCGCGGAACAGAGGCCAAAGTCGGGTCTGCAGAAAGCTGGAGCGTCGCAGGAGCTGGGTCGCGGAGCGTGAGCTTAGTCGGAGCGGGGCCAGGCGTGGGGTCTGGTCGGAATCGAGTCCGTCGCTGGCCAGACTCGGGCCAAAGCGACACCGAGCGGCGAAAGCCAGAGCGTCGCTGGGGGTCTGGTCGGGTCAGCTGCGGAGCAGAGTCGTCAGGCCCGGCGTTGGCGGTCGTCAAGCCGGCGGCAACACGGGCGGAGGAGCGGCGCCGGGTTAGGTTCACGGCGGCAAGGCGGCGAGGCGACGGTGGCTTGGGTTTTAGGCGTCGGCGTGCGGCCGCGGCAGGTGAAACGCCGCGAGCGGTAGGGCCAGGCCGCGAAGGCAGGGCGTCGCGGGTGAGGAGGAAGAGGAGTCGGGTCTGCGGCTGGGGAAATCCGGGTCGGATCCGGGTTGGGCGATGAACCCGACCCGGTTTCCTAAAAAAATCGCTTTTTCTTTGTCTAGTGGGCTGGGCTGGATTAGAAAATAGGATTTGAGCTGGGCTTAGTTCATTTATTTTTTTAGGGGTTTGGGACCTTTTTTGTGAGCCAGACCGGGCCCGCGAATCAGGCCCGATCCGGCTATGGATCGACGAACTCGGGTCGGATGTGGAGATCCGACCCGGATCCGTTTGTAATATATTATATTATTATTATAATTTAATATTAATTTTTTAAAAAATCTTTAAAAAATAATAAAAATATTTAGAAAATAAAAGAAATCGTTTTTTTTATTTCTTTTAAAATTAGGAAATAGTTTATAAATTAGTATTTTTGAATAATTTTTAAAATTATGTGAATTATTTGATTAATAATCATGGTTAAATCGGATAAGCCTATAAGGCTATACGATAGGATTTTGCATGTTATTTTTACTACTGTTGTATTGTCATCATGTATGTTTTTCTAATTAGTATATAATTGTATAAATTGTCATGTGTTGAATGTTGTCGCTTTACTTAGGGTTAGAACCTAGGCTGCATATCTAGTTTGACTACTAATATTTAATAATTGTACATTCGTTTGATTACCTCACATGTTAGAAGATAAATCCTAAAATCAAATTTGAACTGCTTGACAAATATTTTATGAAATGAAGAGGATGAAAGGTATCGAAATGGCACTAGTTACTCAACTAGTGTAACTAAGTCCCTGAACTCATTTGATCTCTGGTTCTTAGGAATATAGTGATTCTCTCGTCACCTTACTTAAATTTCTAATTGATTCTCCCCAATTGATTAGTGGTGGCTCATAGATAAAAATCATTTGCAGGTTAAAAACCTAAACCACCAGTCGCGATATGATATGGGCTTGGAAGAGCCCAAGTTAAGTCCGAGTCCTAGACTTAGCGTGTACCAGGCTACACCGCATTTTCCTCCTCTCCGGAGAAAAGTCTGGCGAGGCGCGATATTCTGGCTTTAATTAGAAGATTTAGGCCTTTGCATAACTCTTATAGGGGTTGACTACTCTAACAAACATTATTAGCATCGATAAATAGGGGAGGGAGTTGTTACTAGACCTGTTAAAATGGGTCATAAATCCATTTCTTAACCCATATATTAGTAAATGGGTTATAAATGGGTTTGTTATATTTAGTAAATGGGTTATAAATAGGTATATGTATAATATGAGTATTAAATGGGTCATAAATGGGTTGTAAATAGATTATATGGATTTACAACTTATTTAAACTCAACTTGTCTCTCTCGCCCTTACTCAATCTCGCTCTCTCATATTAGTTTAGGTATGAGTTTTCTTAGATTTAGTTAAATATGGAAGTCCTTTAACAATACGAGTCGGCTCGTGTATGAGTCGAGCATGGTTCGGCTCGGGTATGGGTCAAGAAAATTGCATTATTCATAAATACGTCATAAGCGGGTCAATGGGTTAATTTGGATCGGATCATTTGTGACCCAATCCAAACCCAACCCGACCCGACCTACCCATTTAATCGGTCTACTTATTACCTTTGGATTTGTTTGTAATATTGGTGGTTGATCAGAAAATGCTGGCTTTGACAGAGCGTCATTTACATTAGTGATAACTAATGGCTTGATTACATCCGATAAGTGGCTCGCGATGTAATTATCCCTATCGTTTTGTTGTTCACCATTTTGTACACACAGAGAGTAGGGTTTGTTAAAGAAATTTTTTTAAGGTGCGATGTCATGATCTTGCGGCTTAAATAATTAATAGAAATATGGATCATCATACCATATTATCATTTAATGAAAATGTAGCGAGACTTACTTCCTTATTTTACTTTCATAG
Organism: Syzygium oleosum; assembly: GCF_021117445.2. Taxonomy (NCBI): domain Eukaryota; kingdom Viridiplantae; phylum Streptophyta; class Magnoliopsida; order Myrtales; family Myrtaceae; genus Syzygium; species Syzygium oleosum. The sequence continues at coordinate 9,580,261 of NW_026607495.1, forward strand.
TACAAAACTTGCCCAGTGTGAATTGCATACTTATGGACATCTACTAGATCATACCAATCACATATTAAACACTTGTGCTACCCACATCAAGCACAATTAAACACAAGTTTTCTTTGTAATTTTTATATTATAATTAGTTCTGTCTATCACGCCATCGATAAATTAAATTTAACAATGATTTCCCTTTGAAAGGGGGAAACTGAGTTCAATCAATTGGAATTTGGAAATCTCAAATCAACGTCAGTCTTACAATCCAGAGAGTTATGGAAGCATGATCATCAGTCTTACAACGTCAGTCTTACAACGTCAGTCTTAAAAGTGGTGCACCATGATCATCGTGTCAAAAAATCCAAGGCTTGTCACTAGCAACACTGAGAGAATCGTCCCATGCAATAATTTGGTCAGTTGCTAGTCAACCCGTACGGACGTCTCGCCCACCACACCAAAATGTGGACCAAAGAATAAATGCGAAGAATGATGCATTATCGCACAAGTTTCCCAGCAAGAAAATCTTGGAGAAAAGCAAACCGATCATTCTCCATACATAATTAAATCGAATCGAGCCGATAAACAAAACGACAAATTAAATGGAAATCGATTCATATCCTGTAGAAACTTGTCGTACATTCTGAATTAATATTAAAATTCCCCCATCTTACGACAATTTACATATATATTACAAAATAAGTTAAGTCACACTCCATTGTTTTGCTCTTTTTTTTTCCCATTTGAACATTACATATTGTATGCGCTTTTTTTGCTGGCATAAAGAAAATTGTTATTCGACCAAAAAAAAAAACTGTTAACAATACCATTTGTAGGGAACAATTTGCTGGCTGGAACAAATTTCATCTTTGTTCGGTCGACTTGATATGGAAAAGGCAAGCAAGCTATTTGGGTAATTTTTTTTTAGAGTAAAATGGTTTCTATTTTCTGCTCCATTTTTTTTTGTTGAAAGAAAATTGTATTCATTACTCAAAATGATAGATGAGAAGTACATAAACTTTCGTGGCAAAGCAAATCGAAACAGTGCAAAGCCCTGAATACAACAAAACAAAGCAAAATTCATAAATCAAGGAGGATCAACAGAGCATCGGTAGGGTCGTTCCATAAAAACAAATATGGTAAGTAAAATAATTGGCGACCGATCACTGGAACTTGTATTATCATTAGTGATGAGCACACGCTGAAAATTCCTTCTCTAATAACTATGACGTTGCCAGTTGGCGGTGCATGCCTACGGGAAAATTGTTAAATCAGTCCTAAACCTATTGTACGGCGGCCAATTCAGTCCTAAACCTTTTAATTTTGCAAATTCAGTCCTAAACCTTTCTAATTCTTGCCAATTCAGTCCTTCCGGCCAATTTTGGCCGGCCGGCGCCGGCCGTCCGGCCAACGCTGACGTGGTAATTTTTTATTATTTTTTTTTCAATTTTTTAATCTTTTTTTTTCTTTTTTTCTTTTTTCTGATTTCTTCCTCTGGCCTGTTCGGCGACGGCCGAGGGGAGGGCCGGCGAGGTCGACCTCGCCGCCGCCGAGGCGAGGCCGACCTCGCCGTCGCCCGGTTTGCGACGGCGAGGTCGGCCTCGCCGCTGCGGGCCTCGCCTCGCCCGGCGAGCGGCGAGGCCGACCTCGCCGTCGCTCGGGGCGCGATGGCGAGGTCGAGCCTCGCCGGATCCGGGCGAGGCTCGACCTTGCCGTCGCGAACCAGGCTACGGCGAGGTCGGCCTCGCCAGCAGCTGCGAGGCCGACCTCGCCGTCGCTGGTCGCAACGGCGAGGTCGAGCCTCGCCCGGATCCGGCGAGGCTCGACCTCGCCGTCGCGCCCCATGCGACGGCGAGGTCGGCCTCGCCTCAGCAGTGGCGAGGCCGGCGAGGTCAACCTCACCGGCCCTTCCCTCTGGCCGGCCGCCGGTCGCCGGATTGGCCAGAGGAAGAAATCAGAAAAAAAAAAGATTAAAAAATTGAAAAAAAAATAATAAAAATTACCTCTCGGCAATATTGCGACGCTGGCCGCCGGCCACGTCATACCGGCAATGCACGTCGGCGGCTGTCAAACGGCCGGAAGGATCGAATTGGCAAGAATTAGAAAGGTTTAGGACTGAATTGACAAAATTAAAAGGTTTAGGACTGAATTGGCCGCCGTACAATAGGTTTAGGACTGATTTGACAATTTTCCCTTAAGTTCGGCTTCCTCTACACCATAGCCGTATAGAGACAACCAAAACGGGTTGAAAAAACATAGATCTAACTTTTGGAAGAGCAAATCTTTGTAGTTTAGCGAGACGCCAAAACTCCTGCAATCCTTGTTGAAACTAGAGGTAGAGGACTTGTACACAGACAGAGCACGGGGTATTGAATCCCCATAAACATTATTAAACTTCCATATGTGAATTTTTCGACATCATCTTCTCAATTTCATATATTTGAGTTCATTTTTTACCGAATTGTTCCTTTGATGCCTATGCTTATCTTTTGTTTTGGCAAGAATTGATGATTTCTAGTCATCCATGACAATGTATCACAAAAAGAATTATTAGATATCTTCAGAAAATATGCAATCTCCAAGAATGCATATATATCTAGAATTCCCTTGATTTATCTTCAAAATAAGAATATTCACACATTTGTTCCTTTTCTTGTGAATATTTTGTTACCAACAGTTGGTAGTTGATATATTTTGCATGTATTGATGCCTCAAGTAAACCAGTTCTCCAATTTTTTTTTTAATTTTAATTTGGTTGTATCATGATTTTTGGTCAATATATTTTTTTTATTCATGTTACAGTATTTCACATTTTATGTAGACATTCATGCCACCATACTGAAATATGGGGGCTTCATACTTTATCGTCTTTGTGAGAATTAATTGATATTAAATAAAAAAGAGTACGAGACAATGTGTAGAAGTTAAGATAACATTTCAATAAATATGTCTTAAAGTGTGATATAGACTATTCTTTGAACTTTTTGTTGTTGTTAAAATACCTTATGGAATAGTAATATTAGTTAAACAAAAACAATTGAAAATATTAAAAAATATATCAACAGTTGCCAATAGATTATTGGAAAATTTTTTAGTGTGTTGGCGGCACTATGTTGATCGCTTTACAATGTTCATCAAAATTTTCTTACCTTTCCTTCAAAGAATCCGAACACATATCCATTTTCACCGTTTGTTGGTGAAATGATGCACGATTTTTTGTCTCGATCTTTATATTTGTATAAATGAAATGTACATTTATAATAATCTTCTAATATTATTTATTCATCAAGGGATAATAACACAAGTAGTCCCTGAACTTTGGCCTAATGTATAATGTGATCTCTGAACTTTTAATTTGTTCAATGTAGTCCATGAATTTTAGCCTAATGTTTAATGTGGTCCTTGAACTTTTAATTTATTCAATGTGATCCCTAGACTTTTGGTACATGTTCAATGTAATCCTTGAACTTGAATTAATGAAATGACTATATTGAATATTTTCATATAATTCAGGGTTTAAATTGAACATGTAACATAAATTCAGAGACAGCATTAAAATAAATTAAAAGTTCATGGACCATATTGCACATTTGATTAAAGTTCATGGATGATATTGAACAAATTAAAAGTTTGGAGATCACATTGCACATTGGGCCAAAATTCAGGGACTGTTTGTGTCATTTTCCCATTCGTCAAGTACGGTTATTATGTCATGTATAGTCTTTTAATGATCGTCATCACTTGTTTGTGAAAGTATTTTACGATATTATGTATCTATATATTATGCAACTCTTTCACAATTAGAAGGTATGTAACTTTTTCAATTATCCTCTACCATCATATAATTATTAAATATACACTATCGAGTTCTTTTAAAATAATTATTTTCTTCAATGAATTCTTTTTGTTGACCGAATTAATTTATTATTAATTTGCTAATTTTCATTTGCACGTAGTTATCATCTTATTTATATAATCTTAAAACATTTGATCACTATATAGGGACTATCATGTCATGAAATATTTTATCAATATTTTTAGTATCTTTTATTTGTTAATAGACCAAAGTGCTTTGTCAACTGAGTATCCACACGTTTTTTTAACTTACTTTGTTCTTAGCCACTACAAAGTGATAAGAATAATGCCAAATGTTGGACTTTGTTTTTACCGGATGTAAGGTTTTAACCATAAGGATCATCAATTATTATGCATATAACTATATTTATTTACGGTATTTGCGGAAGCACATCTAAAAGTGGCGCAACATGATCATCGTGTCAAAAAATCCAAGGCTTTCGCTGTCAACATTGAGAAAGTTGTTCTGTGCAATAATTTGGTAACTTGCTAGTTTACCCGTACGGATGTCTCGCCAACCACACCAAGGTGTGGACCAAAAGATAAAGGCCAAAGAATGATTGCATTATCGCACAAGTTTCCCAGCAAAAAAATCTTGTAGAAAAACTTACCAATCATTCTCCAGACATAATTAAATCGAGTCGAGCCGAGCCGAACCAATAAACAAAACGATAATTTAAATGGATTTCGATTCATATCCTGTAGAAAATTCTCATAAATTCTGAATTAATATAACAATTTTCCCATCTTACGACAATTTACATATATATATATATATATATATATATATATATATATATATATATATATATTACAAGATCAGTTAAATTACAATCTCTATTCTTTTGCTCTTCTTTTTTCCCATTTGAACATTACATATTGGGGGCGCTTCTTTTTGCTAGCATAAAGAAAACTGTTAACAAATGTCATTTGTGTGGAACAATTTGCTGGCCAGAACAAATTTCATCTTTGTTCCGTTTGCTTCTCTCTTTTTCTAGAGGCTTAGATGTGAATTTTTTGACACCGTCTTCTCAATTTCATATATTTTAGTTTCATTTTTTACCGAATTGTTCCTTTGATGCCTATGCTATCTTTTTTTGGCAAGAATTGATAATTTCTTGTGATATTATGTAGTTATATATTATTCAATTCTTTCCCAAGTAGGAGCTATCATGTTATGTAATTTTTTTTTATTATCGTCCACCATCATATAATTATTAAATACACACTATCATGTTATGAGCTCTTTTAAAATAATTATTTACTTCAATGAACTCTTTGTGGTTGACCGAATTAATTTATTATTAATTTGCTAATTTTCATTTGCACGTAGTTATCATCTTGTTTAGATAATCTTAAAACATATGATTACTGTATAGGTACTATCTCGTCATGAAATATTTTTATCAATATCTTAATCTCTTTTATTTGTTAATAGAGCAAAGTGCTTTGTCAAATGGGTATCCACATGTTATTTAACTTACTTTGTTCTTGGCCACTATAAAGTGATAAGAATAATACCAACTGTTGGACTTTGTTTTTACCGGATGTAAGGTTTTAACCATCAGGATCATCAATTGTTTTGCATGTAATTATATTTATTTATGATATTTGCTTCATCTTGAGTAAACCCCAGATCTTCAAAACATCAATGAGAATGAATTAACGCCTTAACATTGAGTGCACTCCAAATCTTCAAATCGAGCTAAAAGAAACAAGAAAATCTCCAAAAGATCAGGACAAGATCATCTCATTCTCTGTCCTTGGACATATAGAACTCCATCACAATCACCAGAGGGTATAATTGCTACTATGCAGCTGCTTTAGCTTCTGGCAATGCATGCTGGGGACAATGTTGACTTTGATATGATTGAGGAGGAGTCATTGTCAAGTCATGATCAAAGGGACTTGAAGCAGTGTTCTGCAATTTCAGGCCAAAAGGCCGCGAACTTGCGTTGGTGTTGAGGGGCAAACGAAGAAGAAGAAGAAGAAGAAGAAGCATTCACAGAATTTAGTTTGCATCAATTCAAGAACATGAAGATCAACAACCCTTTTGAAAAATTCCCAGAACCATCAACAACCCTTCGTTCTTGAGTTGGCGCAGGATCGACCTTGCATCCGCCTTAACTCATGCGTTCCTGACGGTCATACTTGCTCGCCATTAGAGCGATAACAAGGTTTGTGACTCAAATTCATGAACCTTCACTTACCCTAAAACAGAATTCAGTCTATCATTCCAAACTAGCATGAACTCTCTCAATCATCTATCTGATCTCTTTGCAAAGAGGAGTACAGAGAGAGAGAGAGAGAGAGAGAGTCACACCAAAATGAACAACTGAAGGATTAGAATTTCGGGCGATCGTCTCGCCACATCCGTGTCATGCAAAATGGCTTTAATCCCTCATTGGAGAGTTATTTACGAGCTACATAATCCCTTCGAGATCAATCAAAATGAGGTTATCTACAAAATGGTCAGAGCAGAGGCCAAGTTCCATCTTCTGCATGCTGTCAAAAGGACTCCGCCTCATTGCCTGACCTCTCCATCTTCCTTCTAATCGGTTCCTACCAGCCAACAAAACCCAGGAAGCTGCAGCCAAAAGAACCAAACAAACCAAAGGAAATTCAAAAAGAACGAAAGACAATTCCCAGGGAAATCACAGAAATCGAGGGCAAACCCCTTTTCTCTATCTTCCCCCCCTAATTCAAGCTAAAAGTTAAAGAATCGGACGACAAACGAATCGAACCGAATCGGACAAGCAAAGCAGGATCAAGAACCAGGAACAGAAGCAGCGAAACCTGAGGGATCGAATGGCCAAGTGGTGGGAGAGGACGTGGAAGAAGAAGTTGGCCCCGTGGAGGAACACCACGAACCCCGTGCAACCCAGCACGAACAGCTCCACCATCATCTCTTCTTCTTCTTTCTTCTTCTTCTTCTTCTTCTTCTTGTCGTCGGAGCAGCACGCGAAGGGGAGAGAGACAAAAGGCAGAGAGACCTCAAGAATCTCGAAAAGTTTCAGACCGAAATTCCGAGGTTCCCGTGCTTTTGTAACGATGATGCCCACCCCCGAGGGGGACCCACCAACCGGACCACCGAACCGAAGGCGCCCCCCCCTTTCGCCTCCCAACGACTGGGGCGAAATTACTTCCATGGGCACGAGGGGCGGGGCCTCGTGCTCGGTGACGTCAGCAGCTCGTCCTGGGTAAGACGGTAAATTCCACGTCATCCGCAAGTCCACCACCGGCCCCTTTGGCAGTAGTGTGACCAGTGGCTCGTGACTCTGTGGGAAACGAGGATGTATATTGGCCGAGGTTGGGTGGGAGAACAGAGATTGGTGGCACTTTCGCATCGAGAAAAATAAATAAATTTTGATTATCGGTTTGGGAAATTATGAGAAATATTTATGTTTTACGGGAGAATTACGGGCACGTGAGTTTGAATCGACGCGACACGAGGGAGATTGATTTCTTAAAAGAGCATGAAAGTTCCCGAAAGTACTTCGCTTATTACTTTCGAGATGTACTATCTATCAATTTCGGTAATCATTTCATCTCGCATTCAATGATGGTCAATACACGCGCCGTGAAAAGAAAGACGCTCGTTCGAGATGACAAGGATAGCATCGTTCGATCACAACTTGCACTTTATGTGCTCTTGTTATTAGATCGTACACGATTGTAAACAATTTGAGGATTAAGCTCCATTTAACCCTGTGAATTTTTTTTTTCAATTTTCAAGTGTTGTTGATATAAAGAGAAAATTCGGGAAATTCCCAACACTAAGCATGCAATTGTTAGATGGGGCGCACTAGATGTCGGGGTTCAAGAACACACAAAACTTCTGATATATTACTTATTGAAAAATTTAGTTGAGGATTGAAATGATGGATTATGATTCCAAAAGGTTAAATTGAATCTATTTTGCACCCAATCCTTTCTTTCAGAAAAAAAAAAAAGGATTGGCCGATTAGTGCCAACAATGTCCTCCGAGTGTTATCATAAGGGTTTCACACTCGTTATAAAATGTTCGATTTGAGCCACAGTTGCTCCTCACATTACCCCACAATTCAAACATCCAAGATCGAGTCGTCCCTACAACCTAGAGGTGGTAAATGGGTCAAGAACCCATATAATAACCCATATTTAATGATTGTGGGTTATAAATGGGTTAGGTTTAGTTTTAAAAATAGACTTAAATGGGTCATTAATGGATTGTTTATTAACTTAATGGTCTTACATGGATATTAAATAGGTCATAAATGGGTTATCCAAAAAGCTTAAGTGAAATTTTCAATTTTTTTAATTTTCTGATTTTTATAATTTTTATATTCTTTATATTCTTTTTCTTTTTCCGGCGGGGGAAGAAGAAAAAAGAAAAAAGAAAAGGAAAAAAAAGAAAAAGAAAAATAATTAAAATATGATTTTTTAAAAATAAATATAAAAATATTAAACTATTAAAATGAGTGCATAGAGGAAAATATGATTTTTCGTACCAAACGGTGGAAAATATTTTCTAGTTCATTTCCACGTTTCATCCAATTATCAGAAAATACTGAAAATGTTTTTAGGAAAATACTTTCTAGTTCATTTCCATGTTTCATCCAATTATCAGAAAATACTGTCATTTTCCTAAAAACATTTTCCAGAAATGTTATATTTTCTGCGAAATAAATGGAGTCTTAATTTTTTCTAAAAGATTTGTATTGAATGAAAATATTTTAGCAACACAATTTTTTAAAATAATTATCAGAAATAAGCTTTCCTAGATTTAGTTAAATGGGTTGGGTATGGATCGGATAAGGTATGGGTCAAGATTTTTGCCTTGTGATAAATGGGTCATATACGAGTTAAATGGGTTAAGTTGGATCGGACCATTTATGACCCGATCCAAACCCAACCCGACCTACCCATTTAACGAGTCTACTACAGTCCTCCAAGATATTACTAATAAAAACAAAATCTGTCCACACGAGTTATTTTTTAGGTATCACAAAACATCCGATGAGTAGAGATTGGGGTTGAAGTTGAAGGGTGGGTTTTGGTCAGATGAAGAAATGACGTTAAGATGCCCACCTTCCACCTTCCATTCTTCGTTTTATTAACTGCGCCGACCAAACCGCCACAAGCTTTGGTCATCCCCTCCTCTTTTGTTCTCATGTGCATGTCAAAGGTTAGAATTCAATTGGTCGCTTACGTTTGATTTTTTTATTAAATTGCTTTCGCAGATTTGACTCTTTTCTTATCCCGACATGATTTTGTTAATCTTTCTCCTTTTGGTGATTTGTCACTTGCGATTGGGTGCTTGTTGTGAGTTCCATCCACAAGGAATCCACATCGTGCACTCTCCCTTGTTCTTTCTTGATGCGACTTTACATGTCCACGCTTATGGCGACGCATTTGTTCGTGCACGGCGCCATCTGATTAGACTCGTCGCCAATGGACGTTCGAAATTGTAAGGAAACAAAGAATCTAGTGTTTCGCTTCGATAGTTTGCATGTTGGAAATATGTCCTGCGTAGCTTGACTGTGAAATTGCCGGGCGCCGAACATTTGTGTAGTTTCCCTTTTTGACAGCCTAAATTTCTCGAGTGGGATCTCCTGACTTAGGTATCGGAGTCTCGATCCGATTTCTTTGTATCCGAATTAATCTATCATTCGAGTGTGGATTTTGTTGTTCCCCATAGTTCTATCCACGTTCGAGAATCTCATGGCCTGACGCTCGCCCGACAAAGGACAGGAGGACGATAAAGAGCACGGCGTATACTATTTATATGAGAAATTTGCCGCCGATGAGTTGAACTACTCGGAAAATCGAAAAATCTCGTGTGAATTGATGTGGGTTTTTGCAAAGATTTTGGCGAATAACCTCCAGTGTTGTACAAGAATTGGACAAAAAGTGATATGTGAAAGTCACTCACCATGTCTAATATTAGAAAAAAAAAGACGAGATAAAAATTATGAGGGAAAATTCTAAATAAGGGCCTGAAGCAGCATGTCAGTCTCAAATAAGTGTTTAAAGTGGTCATGTCAATTTCAAATAAGGGCCTGACCTCGTTGGCCAGCAAAATATTCCGGCCAGTCAAGGGCATTTTTGTTTAAAGACAATTTTCATTTTAAATTATTTTTCCTTTCTTTTCTTTTTTACTTTTATGGTTTTCTCTTTGTTCTTTGCTGGTGGCCGATCAGCCACTGGTGAAGCTAAGGAAGGGTTGGGTGAGGGCCGCCTCGCTAGCTGCCGGCGAGGTGACCCTCACCTTGGGCAAGGCTGTCCACGATAGCCACATGCGAGGGCCGACCTTGCCTGGGCGAAGGTCTCATCGGCCACCCCTAGCCGTCCCTCACCACCTTCGCCTAGCCCTTCCCGAGCTTTGCTGGTGGCAGGTTGCTGGCTACCGGCGAAGAACAAAGAGAAAACCAGAAAAAGAAAGAAAAAATGAAAAAAAGAAAAGAAAGGAAAAACAAAGAAAAAAAAGAAAAAAAAAGTTAAAAAAGAAAATACCCGTACCATCTAGAAAGTTAGGTAATTATTGGAAACAGACATAGCCACTTCATGCTCTTATTTAAAACAAAATCCTCTTCAGACCTTTATTTGAAAAAATGAGGGCTCTTCATGTCCTTATTAACACAAAGTCCACTTCAGTCCCTTATTTGAGAAAATGGGTGCATTTCAGATCCTAATTTGAACTTTTCCCAAATTATGAAAGAAACTCGCTGACCAGCTCTCAGCCAAAATGGAGAGAAAATAAACAAAGCGTGTTACATTTTTAAATTTAGTTTTGAGATTTTCTTTGGTCGAATAGTTTTGAGATTGAAAATAAAAAAAAAATTAGCAACGGTTGAATTTCCAATATTGTTCAACAATTGGATATAAAAAAAATAATCTTTAAAAAATCACTCACCACCATATGTCGACCAAAAAAAAAAAAGAAGAAAAGACAAGACAAAAACTATTAAAAACACTCACCTGGTCTAAACAAAAATGAAAAAAAAATTGTGGATAAGCCACATCACCCTTTTACTATTCACCACCGTTTCGCTTTTATAAACAAAGAATTAGAACATTACCTAGTGTGATGCACGCAATCCAATTAGACATATGCAAGAACATGTGTATTGATGCTTTTAATAGGCAACAAACTAGATAATGGCACTGTGATTTTTAGTCATGTTAGGTAATGAGCGAATTTACATCTAGTAGGATTATGATAGACGAATTACGCAGAGAGATTGATTAAGGTGGATGTAGAGCACATCACAAGCGGTGAGAATCAGGTCTCGTTTAGTCTGAACATGAGCGAATCAACTTGGACCAACCGGTTTAGGGCCGATTTTTTGGGAAAACCGGTTTGTTATCTAGTTTTATGAACCTGAAACCGGCCCTAGACCGATTCAGTTCCCGGTTCCAAGGTCGGAACCGCCAGTTTTATCCAGGAACCGGTTTAAACAATCTAGTTCCTAAGTTAAATCACTATTAAATCGGTTTTGAAGCATCTTTTAGAAAAAAAATACTTTAGCACCCATCAGGAATTGAACCATAGTTTTTAACATGAACGAACAACAATATGACTACTTGTTCAACAAATATTTTTATAGGAAATGGTGCAACTTACTATAAGAAGTTAAATTTTTTTTACCTAAAACATAAAACAGGGCGATTCATGACCTAGTGGCTCAAAACCAACCAGTTTTATTTTGGAACTTATGGTTGCATGGTCAGTTCCTAGTTCTAGATCGATAATTGGCGCACACTGAAATTGATCACTCCTCGTTCACCAATGATCTCTAAAGACTAAATTTTTTCTCACTTACTATTGAATCCATCAATCAAAACTATTTGATGAACTCATCTCAATTCTCACCAAAACAAGTCCCGAAAAAAAAAACTAGGAAAATTGTTTAAAAAGTCTCATACCTATTATCCGACGGCCAATTTAATCTTGAATTTTAAATTGGCCAAATTTAGTCCTAAAATTTTTGATAATTTGTCAACGTAGTTTTTTTAATGAAAATTGGACGGAAATAAAAAAACGTTGCCGCCAGCCATCTTACGTGGCTTGACCGTGGAGAATGGCCATTGTTGACGCCGACCATTTTATAACATTTGCTAAAATTTTTCCAAGTTTTTTATAAATTTTTCTTTTCTTTTTTTTCACAATTCACTTCTCGGAAGGGCCAGCAAGCAAGGGTCGCGGCCCTTGCCTGCGGCTAGATCTGGCGGGCGACCGCTGCTGGCTCTTTCAAGAAGTGAACAATGAAGAAAAAAGAAAAGAAAGAAAAGAAATATAGAAAAATTCATAAAATAATCTAGGAAATTTAAAAAAAAATGCAGAAATCATTAACATCAGTGCTGGTCGTGCTACATAGAACGGCCAGTGGCCACGATTTCTGATCAATTTTGGCTTGAAAGACTACATTGGCAAATTGTTAAAGGGTTTAGGACTAAATTGGCCAAATTGAAATGTTTAGGACTGAATTAGTCGTCGCACAATTGGTTTAGGACTTTTTAGACAATTATCCCAAAAAAACTGTAATATCATCAAGTGTCAAGCAGAAATTCTCTTGCTAGGCCTGGGCCTTCGCAAGAACAGCAACATAAAGGTTTATTTCCGGTGTGGATACCGTCTGTGATGGAATCAAGCGTGTTCAATACAGTTTGACAACATCACCCGCACGAGGAACAATCATTTTGGTTTGCTCTTACTTGGGCTCATTCTTACAAGGATGCTAAGTAGTAATGGAACGCAGATTCCTTGGGTTACATCAGCTCGGCGCCCTTTGGTTTTCTCTGAGAGAGAGCCCCTTACTAGTCTCGTCGCTGGTTCTTCATGCTGAATCGACCTTGAGTTGGGGAAATATAACCGCCCGCTGTTACCGGGTCTGATCCCGATCAGGCGACCAAGTGACACGCTGCTGTCTTGGAAGAAGGACGCCGACGACTGATCGGTCTCGCAAGAGAAAAGGCGACGTTCCACTCGTTACACAGTAGACAGAATGCTAATATCAAGAAGCATATGCTAATTTGATCCAATTGTACCGAGCGACAAAAGGTTTGAATCATTGAAATCATCATTCGAGGTTCGGCGATTTCGTTTAATAAACAGTTGGAAAGATATCAGACCACAACTGAAGTGAAAGTCTTTGGTTTAATGCACCAGTCACACTAAGCATGTTCTTTTTACGTAGCAAGAGAAAGGGCCTAGAGATATTTTTGAAGGCAGAATTACCTCTGTGTCAAGGGCAGAGGATGAAAACGAGGAGAAACAGGTCGAGGGTGCACGAAGAGATCGGGGATCGATGGTCGCAGATTGTAAGCTCTCGAACAGTCTGAGTCTCAAGTTCATAATCTCAAGCCCGAGCGGCCATCCAATTCGCTCCTCCAGGTCCTTTTACAATGGAGATAAACCTTGGTCTCTTTCAAATATGCATATAAAAGACACTAATAATTCCTATTCCATAAGATTTATAGAGGAACAGATGGTAAGGGGAATCAGATGAATTCACATAAAGCATTACCAACAAGAATGACACTCCGAGTGTCCAGTGTCCTGGTTTGAGGAACTGATGTTCTAATGACAAATTGAAGTCTAAACGGTTCCTTTTCTATACAATTGCGATCACATGAATCAGGGTATCAAGCTCATGCATGCCATGAAAATAGCAGTTCAAGAACTGGTAAACTGTACCAGACTTCCTCAGTTTTTGAACTAAGCAGAGGATTGTCTGATGTAATTCAGTCAGAAGACAAATTGGCAAATCAAGAAGAGTTATGATACCATCTCTCTCTCTCTCTCTCTCTCTCTCTCTCATCCTGTTAACAAGAAGGGCACTGAAACTGAACCCATAAAAGGGTCATACAACACCCAGAAAATCTCTCTCTAAACCGATGGCAGCTCTAGAAAGATTGATGAACATGTTCATATCCATGGTCGAAAGAAGATTCATGGAGATAAACCAGCAGAATTTGACTAGAACAAAGAACAAAATGAAGTGGAAATCACATAACTGCTAAGTCTGTTACCTCTGTATCCATCCGTTGTTGAGAGCCTCGTACAGGGAGAAGACAGCGATAACGAAGATACTGATCACTCGAACGCATTAAAAGCTTGGCTTTTTCGGATGGTCCGTCCATAGACGTAGCAAATTCTGTCCCCAAAGATTCTTTCCTAAGCATTGGTGTTCAGTGCATTATGGCCCCACTGATCTGGTCTTAGCCTTCAAGTCACAGTAGGTGCAGCTTAGTCACTCCACTTCTTTAATTGACAGATTTGAAAATTACAGCAATCCTGCCCTAAAACAACAGATTAACCGCCCACCCTTCACAGCCAAAATGCCAATTTATTAGTGTCAGGAAATCTCACTAATTTCGTGATACGGTCGATGGGCTGTCTCCAAACATCTGTCCGATCGACGAAGATGTAGATCCTACAAGAGATGTTCTATTCATGTTTCGATGGACGAAGCAAATCGCGTCTTTGACGGCCTTGTGGTCACGACGCTCGCGCATTCTCAGATGAAGTTACTGTTTAAATGTACACATATCGTGTTCTTATGGAAATGAAATCCAACTTCACCTACCCTTTGGACCGTTGATCGAGATTGTGCAGAAAAGTTTCTGAACCACTCTATCTGATGGTTGAGAGACAAAGAAGGAAAAGAGAGAATGAGAAGCGCTCTGAATGTCAGCTGTCAGTTCTTGATAGGTGAGACTGAAGGTTCAATCTTTGGTGCATTTGATGTCCTCTGGTTATCAATCCCTGTTGATCGAAGACAAAATTGAATGCAAGCACGTGGATCATCGGCCAATTCCCTAAAAAATCCTCAATTTTAGGTTAGGTCCAAAATCTACTAAAAACTTTTTTTTATCTTATAAAAATTTCCAAACTTTAGGTCTAGTCCCAAATTTGCTCTGAACTTTTTTTGTCTCAGAAAAAACTCCAAACTTTAAGTCCAGTCTTAAATCTGTCCCGAATTTTGTTTTATGTAAAAAAAATCACCAAAATTCAATTTGTTTTAAAAAATATACCCCGTAATCTAGTCCCAACTTGACGTGACACTTCCACGTCGATAACAAATCCACGTTAACAAAGTAATGAGACCTTTTTTTAGATAAAGAATTCGGAGCAAATTTGGACTTAACCTAAAAATTAGTTTTTTTTAACTTAAAAAAAGTTTTTTTGGATTGTTATCGTCCATAACTTTCATATTCTAGAATGGTTTTATTTTGGAGAATTTCAACAATTTTTATTGGGATGGATTTGTTATCGAAGTGGAAATGCAACATTGGTCTGTATCTATTGCTCCATTACTTTGCTGATGTGGATTTGTTATAAATGTGGAAGTGCCGCATCAAGTTGGGACAAGATCACGGGGTATAATTTTGAAAATAAATTGAAATTTGCCTTTTTTTTTACACAAAACAAAATTCGGGGTATATTTGGGACTGTACTTAAAGTTTGGGATTTTTTCTGAGATAAAAAAAGTTCAGGGCAGATTTGGGACTAGACCTAAAGTTTGGGGTTTTTTTGAGACAAAAAAAAGTTCGGGACAGATTTGGGACTTGACCTAAAATTGAGGGTTTTTTAGTGAATTCACCCGTGGATCATCACCACTGTGCATTAAACGTAATGCAACATCTCATGAAAACTCCATAGCCGACACCCTGATTTCAAGAAAAAAAAAAATAAATGAAATGAAACAAAAATAATTAATATAATGGGAAATTGCAACAAATAGTCCATGAATTTCGATTTAATGTGCAATATCGTCCATGACTTTTAATTTATTCAATAAAGCCCTGAACTATTGGTAAATACTCAATCCAGTCCCTCAATTATATGAAAATATATAATGTTGTCCTTTTGTAAATTCAAGTTAATGGAATTTGCTGGGGAGGACATTTGAAGTGCCAAAAGTTGTGTATAGTACTCACTTTAGTGCCAAAAGTTTCATTTGGATCATTTAAGTACCAAGTACCAACTCTAATATGTTTGGCCGGAAATCCAACATGGCCTTTTTTTTATTAATTTCTTAAGCCGACATGGTTTGCCGGAGAGTCCAATCAACATCTAAACCCTAAAACGACGTTGTCTAGTACCTTTTCCCCAAATAAGAACCCTAAATCTCTAAATTGAAAGAGGACCCCCCCTCCCCCCCCCAAATTTCAAACCCTTAACCGGTCATTGAACTCAAGTTCACTTCCTATTTCGCTTTGTCCCCAAAATTACCAGCTCAATCTTGAAATATCTACCACCGTTGTCCTCGTGACGTTACCAAGAACCCTTTTTCCCTCCCTCTGAGCCTTAATTTTTCCAGCCAATTAAGCAAGGGAGAGAAGATGACAAACCCGAGTGAGTGACGGTGCTGGCGAGCAAGCTACGACAAGCGAGCGAGGAGGAGTTCGTAGTGTCGTGTAGGAACAGGAACTTGAAGGCCCAATTTTGATTCGCTTTGTGCGACGTCATTTTGGCCAAAGGCTATGCGACGTTGTTTCTTTTGAATGAGCCACGTAGGCCGGCAATCCGGCTTTGTTTTTGTACTCCATGTGGACTTGGTTTTTAAAAAAAAATGCCATGTCATTTTTTTTAATTAAAAAAGTTAAGTAATCAATTTGGCTAGACTATCTTGCTATTGACACTTAAGTGATCGTTTTTCCTCCTATTTGACACTTAAGTGATCTGGCGAAAACTTTTGGTACTAAAGTGAGCGTTGTACGCAATTTTTTGGCACTTTTAGTGTCCTTCTCTCGAATTTGCTGACTTGGCTTTCAATCCGTTAAGTTTAAATAATGTACAACAAAAAAAAGTTACACATGGATTATCCAAGTAAGATATTTACCCCAAATCAGGATTTAATAATCGATGTCATCAAATAACGATATAAATGTTAACGCCTCTAATTTCTTTTTCATTTTCCAAAGTAGACAGATAAAAAAGATAGACATGTTGGCTTATCATTTTTAAAGCTCCAACTTAGCTTATAGCAATCCATGTCTTCAAATAATGTCTATTTTGCCTTTTTAGTAGATGGAATGACTACATTAAACATTTACAAATAGTTCGGATACCACTTTGAACAAATTAAAAGTTCATGGAGGACATTGCACATTTGTTTCATTTTCCCTAAAATAAAAGGGTAGAGTGAGAGAGTCTCTCGGCTTTGAAATTTTTACGAGTAATGTTAGTGATAAAAATTACCACAAATAGTGCAAATTTGCCAATTCCTAAATCACTCAATTTAGAAATTGACATACGACAAATTCATGGTGTCTCTAGCACTCAGGTAGATTGGGCCCTTGAAAATTATTATGTCATTGTGTTAGTGGTTGGCCTCTCCAATCATAGCTCTCAAGTTAGACCATCATATCAAAGAGGACCATAGCTTCATAAGTTTTGTTATGGAGGCATCTTGTAAGATTCCATAGTAGTTTTCAAGTACTTGGCAAATTTTTAGCTATTAATTTCTATATGTCCAAGTTGCAAAGTCCGAAGCTACTTATCATAGTTTTCCCGAACTCACCCTAAGTCTACCTCTTCAATCCGATCAAAGGCAACATCTATGCATACTTACGAACGATAATACTTCTCCAACTATGGAAAGGGTTACATGAGCTAGGAATGGAGTCCTCCTAAAGTTTTTGTGGAACCTATTCTCGATTCACGTCGAGTCCAACTTCTTCGGCATTGGCAATTTGTAGAAAGAAGCAACTCGGGAATCTGTGAAGAGAGATTGGTGTCGAATTGATTTGTGTTAAGGTGCACGTGTTGAGGGCTGCATGAGAAAAGTCCCGCATCAAGGATTTCTTGTGGAGCGGAGCAGTTGATATGTCTTACTCAGCCTGTAATTCACCAGCTTAGGTTTTTCAAGTGAGGCGAGTCCGATTGAATACCTTGATAAGCTTGATCTCAAGTTCTCTCTTATTGATCCCTGGGAAGAACTTCCCAACAATTTGAATGGTTCTCGTGTAGTGCTGAGATGAGAGCTGCACTATGGGCTCTGGTTCTACATCTTGCTTCATTGGGCTTCAAATAAACGAACTCACCCTTGGATGGGCCTGTGGGATTTTCTAGGCCCAAAGAGAAAGTCACTTGCCAAGGTTTAACGAGCTTGGACTAGCCCAATAAGCTGAATCCCTTGTTCTAAGCCCATCCAGACAATGGATCGGATGCAAGACTCACTCACTTATGCTCGTGATTCTACGATTTTTAATTTGGTTGCTTCGGAGAGGAACCCGATTTGGAGGTTTAAAGTAGGGCGATTGGTTTTAAAATTTACAGGTTACAGATCAAGAACCTAAAAGCTACCATGTTAGAGTTGGTTCTCTAATTTCGGATCCGGGAACCAAACCGATTTCATTGGGAACTGGCTTGAAATCTAACTGAGCCTAAGTATAAGTGATATAAGTATTTAAGAAAAGCATATCATGTGAACAATTTGTGGTAAAGTGGTCAAGGTTCCTAGATTTGAGACCCATCTCCAACATATTTATCCTTTTTTTTCCAAACAAAGTAAAAAAAATTAGCTAAAAACCGGTTCAAAACCAAGTTCAACCCAAGAACCGGCTGTAAAAATCGTTTCAAAACCAATTCACGGTATTAAATCTGAACTGGAGCGGTCAAGGCCGGTTCCCCAATTTTAACCTAGGAATCTAGCCAATCCCATTTGAACCGGCCTAAAACCTGTCAAGTAAGGCCGCTTTGGTTCGATTTTCGGTTCCAGTGATTAGGATGAATTGGGCACATGCACATACACCCACAATCATCCACAACAGAAGAACAGGAATTGAATCCTGGATTTTGGGCAATCCGAATGCTGAGGACCAGTTGAATAGACCACTGAGGAGGGTCCAACCAATTCATTATGGTTGATCAATATGCATTGCCTCTGCAATATGAATTTGGCCACATTGATGTTATCAGAAAACGTGGTGGGTGGGTGAGGGTGATTATGTCTTCCAGAGGATTACCTTTTCTCTTTTATAATTCATTTTGGCCCTTCTCTTCCCAACATCATGATTGCTGATTCAATCAGAATTTCCCTTAAAATAGTGCCTTTTGTGAAGTTGGGTTCCATGAGCCCCTCAAGGCACTGGCAAAATTAAAGCTGCAATCGAAATTTTACAGCTGTTTGCTATCATAGCACTTCTCATGTTTGATTTTACCTTAGTTTTGGTTGGTGACATTGATTGGTTACCTCTGCCAAAGGAAGGGCAAAAGGACTTAATTAAGCATCTCTACAATCGTTTGCGGTGATTGTCCCATGTGCAAAATAGCCCTCGTGGTAGGGAGCACGAAGCGTCGAGTTCGATTCCTATTCAATCGAATCTCTTGAGATCAAGTTCTTGGGGTAAATAGTTGTCGTCAATCCTCTAGTCTCGAAATGAATGACGTGCGATCTATTGCAACAAAAGTCGACTCGACGGGGAACAATCAACAAGAGAGAACCACATACAGCTCCTCGTTTGCAAGATTTTAGACCCATGCTTGACCAAGACACTAGACAAAACCCTAGAAAAAGCCTCCCCTTCCAGAGTCAAAAAGACTCGCAGACCCTAAAAAAAGCCTAGATTGACAAGCCACATTCGACTCCAAACAAGTCGTCCCCGTCAATCAAGGAGATCAATATGCGGTGGGCAGGATGCTTTCTTTTCTTTTTATTTCCATTTAAAGTCTTTCAACGGCGATTTTTAATTTAATTTCGTTATATGGTCAGGACCTTTTCTCTTCACCCATTTGGCTTCCACCAACGTGATAAAAGATACAAGAGACCTTATTACTTTACGACCTCGAAACCCAGATGATAATTAGGTTCTTTCTTCTCGATCATCCTCTTAAATAGTGCACCGACCCTTGAAGGACGCAATTGACACAGACAAGCTAGATCTACCAAAGTAGATATTGGAGACATCTACCCATTTGCCACGGCTTAGGTGACCGAGGTAGGAGGGAGTTGTTGAGGTGAGGACCTTGGAATCTTGCGTCCGATGGCCGTATTTGTAATTGTTGCTACTATGGTACCAACTAGGGTTTGAATAATGGTGACTAGCGAATTGATTAGACTGACCCCATTGGAAAAGCAAGGACGTTAAACTTGGATCTATCAAAGTCTAACTCTCTATGTCAATTAGGTTGGGCAGGTCATAGATCACTTTACTTGGAATAGAAAGGATCATAAATAAGTGCCTGAAATCCAAGGGAGGTGAAAAGTTACCATAGTGAAGCACAGATAGAAGGAAAGTTAGTTTGGCTATCATCATAAGCTAAGAGTAATGTTATGTGAGAGTTTGAGAGCACTGAAAGACAGTTCTTGTTAGAAAGTCTAATCTAAAAGTTTAAGTTTTTAGAGAAAATATAAATTCGTAACCACTTGAGAAATTTGATGAAGGGGGCCGCGCACGATAAAATTTGACAGATCTTGTTAGCAAGTCCAATCCGCGGACAAGTGTTGCGGGAAACTTCCATAGTTCTAGTAGGGGGAGAGATATGGCAGAGAGATATGGTGATGGGGTTGTGAGAGATGGCCTTGGGTGCTAAATTGATGTGGACATTACCGGTGAAGAGGCAGTAGTGGGGCAGTAATGTCAAAGAGGAGAGTTGTGCAGCACTTATATTATATGGTGTATTGGCAATTTGGCATGGCATGGCATGTTGGGAGTGGATATGGAAGAATGGGTATTAGCTGTAGTTGACAAAGACCAACTCTTTTGTCCTGTTGAGGTGGGCATGCCCTGGTAAATGCTAAACAACGAGCTTCATTAAGAGCTTGTAGGTCTCAGGGTGAAATGTGGCAATTCAAGTTGTAGAAATTTGTGAAACTGAGGCGTGTTTTGTTCACTTCATTACCATAGTAATGATGCCGACTGTCTTATAATGCATTCAAAGACTTGGTAGTTAAGCAACGTGTGAGACCTAAAACATCATTTCAGTTTTTGGTCCAATGTGGGGCGTGGAGAAATTAGATTGATTCGTTATTATTAGTAAAGCGGTTATTAGGACATTTGGGGAATTCGATAACTATATTGAAATTAAGGTGATCTTAGGATAACTTGTTATTATATTTAGATTAGAATCGTTACGTCTCGTGACAGAACGCGGGAAATTTCCGGGTTGGTCCCCTAGAAACTGGTTGACAGATGGGACATTACAAATGTCCCTTCGATTCACATTGTTCTCCTTAAATGCTTCACGAGGATGCTCATGTCTTGTTTCTGAACATATTGGATTGGAATGAGGCAGGCTTCGAGTGGACCGCTTTGGAGGGTCCAAGTCAACCCAAAAGCAAAAAAAATAAAAAATAAAATCAAATGGATCTTGAAACCTTATTTCATCCTGCTATCTAAGGGTGTGTTTGACAACCGACCAAACAGTAACTATTTCTATTCTTTTGTTTCCATAATAAGTTTTGGAACAAAAATCCGTTTGGTAAATTTTTTGTTCCCGGGCACAAATTTGCAAAAATTTGTTTCCAGAATCAATTTTGGAACAGAATCAATAAGCAAAAAAAAAGTTATTTCTTGATTCTGAGGACAAGAATCAGAAATGGAAAATAAATTTTTTCTTCTTCTTCTTCTTCCTGGCCTATGGTCGATCGCTGGCCGTTGGCCACCGGCAACTGGCCACAGGCCAGGGTCAGCGCCGGCATTGCGGCTTGGACCCTCGCCGAATCTGGCCAGGGCGGCCCTCGCTGGAGCCGGCGAGGGTGACCATCACCTGTGGCCGACGAAGGCCGCGACGCCCTCGCCAGCTCTAGCCTGTGGCCGATCGCCAACATCGACGACTTGGCCATGGCCAAAGAAGGGGAAGAAGAAGAAAAAAAGAAAGAAATATTAAAAATTCAAAATATTATTAAAATATTATTAATAAAAAGAAATTTTGTACAGTTACTAAACTCATTTCTATTCTTTTTCTATTCCAAGAATAGAAATTTTGGCAGTTACCAAACACCTTCAAATGTTTAGAAATTGTTCCCAGGTATGGAATAAAAAATAATCATTTTTGAACAAAAATTGTTTTCGAGGATAGAATGGTTGCCAAACGCATCCTAATTGGCCAATCACTACAGCTTTGATTTGAAAACAAGCAACGAACTAATATATGCATGGGTGCTTATAGAAAATATTTCGATATATAAATAGCCATTTAGAGAAATATATTCATATATGCAGGACAATTTGAATAATAGGCCGTTTCAAAACAGAAATCTAAATAAAACAAATTGGAAAGAAAAAAAGGTTTGAAAAAAAGAAAATACATTTTTCTCGCAAGACATCATGTAAATATAATGGCCGCAACACGAAAGAAAATTTTTTATGTAAGGAATCCCTCAAATCTAGCGTAGCCTTGAACCGTTGCTTTTGTTCCGATAGATTCCGGATTTTGGGTTGAACCCTTTATTAAAGAGGATTATGTACGATTCTTGAAGGAACTACTATGGAAGTTTGGTAAGTTGTTAGATCAGAAATACATAGGATCTTAGCAATTTATTGATTTTTTTTTTGACATATGTGCATTTGCAACATTTTATACAGAAATTACCAGGTTTTCCAACTTCAAATGTCCGATGCTGACAACGTGATTTGCAGGCTTTAGTGGGTGCTCTTTCGGTAGTTCATGGGGAGCATTATCATCTCCAATAGTTCTATCCCATCTTCCTTAATCATGGCTCGTACAAAAGCATCTGCAGTTTTTACAAAGACTGTTCATTGGAACACCAGTAGCTGAGATTGAACAACTTGCACACTTTTCCATGTTTATGTAATGAGATACTAGATTTTGCATTAGACAATGGATGAGTGCTTGCCAAAAAATGCATGATGAACTAATTTGAGTGTATTGGTAGGCAATGGATATTTGGCTAGGGAGCTAGGTAAGTGTCGATGCATCATGTTACCTTCTAAGTTGAATGGATTTCAATTCCTTAATAATAATGTAGGATCGATATTTCGGTAATATTATTGCTGTGAATATCTTTCTGTTAGTTCTCGTCATTGATGATTAATTACATGATGGGTCGATTCTAAGGTTGAACTTCAAAACAGATCTCGTCGGACTCGGTTATGATTTTCAATCTTAAAAATAAAAATAGGGGCGTGTTGAGCTTGTTTGAAGCAAATCATAATTTAACCGGTTCAGAATCGGTTCAACTAGGGACCCAATTGCAGGCGAAATCCTCCATTTGCGATTTTGTCGGGGCCTACCCAAAAAGAAAGCAAGCACAAACCCTCTTCCATATACACTTTTTATTATTATTAGATCCTCAACTTTGGTCCAAATACATTTCCACACCCCCAACTTTGTCATCTTTTCAAACACACAGTCCCAGGGAATACTGCAAAATAAGGTCACAAATTAAAGTAAAGGTAAAGTGTATACTTTAACATTTTGCGTCTCCCTTTCCACCACAAAACACCATAATTCATGCATATCATGAATAATTAAACCCATTCAATTTCATAATTTTAGAATGCACCAACTTCATCAGTCTCTGTCTCTCTCAGGGCACAAACTCATCGTCTTGGCTCTCCTGGAACTCCTGCTGGTCCTGGTATCCTCCCATGAAGTTGTCGTCGACGTTGTTGAACTGTTGCTCGTAGAGATTGACGTTGTCGTTGCGGTTGCGGTTGCCATTGCCATAATACCCCTGAGTCGAATACCCGGGCTTCGACCTCTGGTACCTGTTTTGGTAGTATTTCTCCTCATTGTCTACGTCGTAGAAGTACTTCCCGTTCTCCATAAACCTCGTGTCGCTCATCCCTTCCGGATTCACGGCGCCGTACCTGATGGTAAACGCAAGATGAATCCTTTACATGTTTCTTTACATAATTTGAAAGTTAAATGTGAAAAGCATTCTTCAAAAAACGTATATGTAAAGAGCCAACATACACAAGCAGATTGCTTCAACACTCTGCTACCCTCACCATATTTTGTTCAAAGCGTCAGATAATTAAAGTATCATAAAACTTTATGCTCAGTGCGCTTCTTATGTCGCTCGCTTCGAGCATATCATCAAATTCTTGCTAAATGGTGTCGACCTTTAGTGATACTTTGAAGCCGTACCTATTGCCACCGGTATAGTAGGTATTGTGGTCGTTTGTGGCGCGGGAGCCGGTGGTGGTGGTGGTGGTGGTGTAGCTGCTATCTTGAAGCCGAGCGTTGCCGACAAAGTTTTGCTCCTCTGGCGTGTAAGTGTCGCGGGCTTGCTCCCTCCGGTCTGCGACATAAGCATCCTTGTTGTAGTAGCTGTCGCTCCTCCTATCGTAGCTCTTATCATTGTAATAGTTGTTGGTGTTCTCGAAATTGCCATTCGAGTTGCTGTAGAACGAGTCGTCCGGCATCGCCGTTTTGGACGGGCGGTTACCAGTGGAGGTAGCGGTGGTGGTGGCAGGCGTGTCTTCGAAAGTCTTCTCATGACCGTAGAGGCCATACCCATTGCGGGTCTGAGGAATGAAGGTCGGCTGTTGCTCTTGGTCCTCTTGCTTCTTCAAGGCCTCCTCGGTGGTGGGGGCCTCTTCCTTGCTGGGGACAACTCGCGTGTTCTCTTTGTCGACGTTGTCGTTGGCATTGGTGAATTTGCTGAAGGAATCGCGCTCCCTAACCTCTCTTGCTTCAACACTGATGGAGACAAAGAGAGAGGCAAGAATCAAGAGTGTTGTGGTGAAGAAGAAGAAGTGTTTTGGAATGGCCATTTGGTAATATGAGAGAGAGAGTGAGAGAGAGAGGGTTTTGGGAAATAGTAGTGTTGAGGACTATGGCAGTGGGGAATATTTGTGCTCTTGCTTTATTTATATATGGCTCTCCCTCTCTCCCTCTCAATTTTTCCACTATTTGGCAAGAAACACTTTTCTTTTTGCTCCCCTCTTTATTGCAATTTATGCATAGTATAATTGATTTAATGTTGCTTTTTTTCGGAGATTTTGCAGCACTAATCGGTGATTTTTGTCCACGAGAGAGGGAGTCATGTGACTTGAAGCTCACACTTTCCATTTGTTTTCTCCAAAATCTCTCTCTCTCTCTCTCTCTCTCTTTCTCTTCTTCCTAGCATTACTTTATCAAAGAGCTAAAGATAAGATAAAGTCTAGGGATGAGTACAAGAATTTATGATAGAAAACATAAAGTATAATGGATATTTCACTCTAGCAATCTTGAAAAGCAAAATTCATCATCGAATGCATGTAATTAACACAAAAAAAAGAATATGTACATCCTTTTTCTCCGCTGTTTGCGTTCAAAATAAGAGTCCGAACGATAATGTGCCCACCTAGGTTTTTCTAATATTATATGGGCGGGTCCATCGAAATTTTTCTAATATTGGAATTAGATGAGAGTGAGGGAATCATTTTGAAGTTAAGTTTAAAAAGGGAAAAGGGTAAATTGGGAAATGACTATTTGAATATTATATGTATATGAAGCAAATAAAAAAAAAAAACAAAGACAAAAAGCGAAAGGGAAGATGGGAGGGTAATTATGCGTGAATTGAGGAGTGGGTGGTGCACGCAACATAATGGCCATTTAGTGCACGCAGCATGTGCCCCTCCTCTACTACTTGTCCTATGCATACTCTTTGGGTAGTCCCTTGTACTCTTTCCAAAATCATCCCCTGCGCACCTAGCCTTTTCAGTAATTACTCGGTGTGTATGGAACTTGGAGTAGCCCCATCACTTGTGGAAATTGATCGGGCGCTCAAAGATCCATGCACTTAAATTTGCATGCAGTCGGACAGATCTCGTATTTGGATCACGACCTCTACCACTCGTAGCGACCTTGAATGCCACACCCACCACCTTGCAGGTGAAGTTTCATCTCTAATGCACGGAGATGTACAGTCGAGTCGAAATCTTCAGATATCTCATATTATCTTGGAGGAGTAAAAAGGTTCATGACACCCTTTTGGAGGGGGAAACGAACGACAATAGGATAAAATATAATGTAGTCTGTACAAGTAAAGCCATAGCTCACATACGCATGACAGCTAAAATAATGCACTATTCTTGTGGGGGGACTCGATGCTATTGGACACTACTCTTGGGTTAATTTGCTTTTGCCGTGTAGTACTCTTTAGGGTTACCTAGAGTGAGGAAGGGGAGCCAAACCTCACTTTTAACTTTTTGTGAGGTTCTTCTATAAAAGTTGGATTGGGAGAACAATATATTATGGGGATGAGTATCATCACCATGAGATCTTCCCCAAAACTCTTATCAATTCATATTTTGGAAACCCTTGAAGGTCATTTTGTCTTTTGGTCCAAAGTTGAGTATACCACAGTTTCTAATTATAGTTGTGTTCCCATTACACCTCTCTCGGATTACCACTTCTTGAAGAAAATTCCGTTCTGGTTACAAAAACTTTAATCAATTTTATGATGAAGTGATTGGATTTTGATTTTAACGATCCCAACACATTAAATTTTTATTTGGATTTTATCAATGAGTGCTCCAGGGTCATTTTTTAAGCAACCGATTAAGGAAACTCTAAATTTTTAATACGTTGATTTCCATTGTGTTATGCGCAATCAGTGTCTAGAAAATTGAACAATTCCAAATAAAATATACTTCACTGGTGTCTGGGGACCCTTGTTAATAGGACCCTTTTTCATTTCTATACAATTGATACATTTTAACTCAACAAAGTAAAAACATGTATCAGACCCGTTCTCTGATGGAATATATTGATGTGGCAGAAACATGGCCAATTTTTTTGGATGTGCATCATTGCCACGAGTCACCCCATCATCATTTAGCTGAGAAATTGATCAGATTCCGATTAAAGTGCATCATCAATTGCAAAAAAATTAATGAAAGTTTTGGTGCATCCAAAATTGAAATCAAAGTTTATTTATAACAAAAAAGGTCATGATTATAACTTAACAAAAGAGGTAGTGAATATAACCAATACAAGAAATAAAAAATTTTGTGACCCAATTGTATAGTTTACTAAAGTTCAATGATCGATCATAAAATTTACCTTAATTCTTATGGATAAACCTAAAACCAAAGCCAATTGGCAACATTAACCTCCGGAGGAAACATTTCGTTAATTTATATTCGGTACAATGACTGTGTATATCATTTTTTAACACTAATCATCTCCATGATGGTCGATATAGGTAGTCGTTGTTTTAAGAAATAACTCAATTATCCAAATTGATGGCGATAAATGCAACTTTTGTATAAAAACAATTGCGCGACCTGCGTATATCATGTAAAACCTACATATGTCATAACTTTCATTAGTGGATCATCTAACAACAATGTGCTTATAACTGATAGTCTTCAGACTCAACTAATAGAAATTAAACCTACTTATGAGGAAAGGGAGTAGCCAGCTAAAGCACGTAGGGCTTTGAATTGCAATTTTGAGGGAGTTAATCAAGTGCTTGAAATTTTGAACCAAAAAAAAAAAAATCAAGTGCTTGAAATCGGACCCTCCAAAATTCAATGAGGTTAGGTAAAAGGTTACAGTCTGAGTTGGCCTATAAATACCAAATTCATCGGCCACTTATACTTTCTAATTGAATGCCCCTTTGCTGGAGGAAGAAGACCAAGGACTAAAAAGGGTTTTAGCTATATGTTCAACACAACATGAGTTTCATTGGATGAATTGATTAGATATTGTTAAAGCATCCCGTATTATTTGTTTATGGATTTTATATGCTCTTTACATAAATGTGCTCCCCATCGGCCTGTAAACTTAGCTTTTGGGGTAGGACATCGTGACTCCGTATCGGAGCCACGTTCTGCCCAAGTTTCTTTGGCCCGTGCAGCCTCAATTTGTCAATTTTTTGCATTCCCTTGTTCATCCAATTTGCACAAGAGCCCGTCTACAGGATTCATGCTTTTTATATACACACGATCTTCCTCAATCTGTTGACTTGGGTTAATTTCCTTTAACACTAAAAAATTGGTTTTGCTCTGCCAATCCACGAACATGGTGGCCAAAAGACAAATAAAATCAAACATCCAACGAAAAAACCTCAAAAGAAGAGTTGAAAATCGATTGATAGTGGGGGGAACAACCCCACACCCACAATAGTTTGTTGCCCATAAAGTAGAGCAATGGCATTTACTCCTTAGCTTTGGCATTCAATTTGGAAGATGGAAATTGGCGGTGGATAATATGGAGTCCACATCGAGAGTAGCTTCAGTCGTTAGGTATATATTGATTGAAATTGTGCTCAATCCCTTTATATATATTCAATTTGGAAGATGGAAATTGGCAGTGGATAATATGGAGTTCACATCGAGAGTAGCTTCAGTCGTTAGGTATATATTGATTAAAATTGTGCTCAATCCCTTTATATATATATATATATATATAGTCCATGCACCTAGGGCAACATAGTATACCCTAGGAAGCACAAGCTTGCCAAAAATATAGTGGTACTTTATTAGGTTATAAACAAATTAAATAATAATGACAATGATAATGATGATGATAATAATAATAATAATAATAATAATAATAAAGGAGCAGTTGGATTTCAGATGGCGCAAAGTCTTTTTTGTCAAACTCTTGCGTTGGACGGTTGAACCAAAAAGCTTTGTCCCTCGTTTCTTTGACCCCCTCCTCCTCCTCCTCCTCCTCCTCCTCTTCCTCTTTTGTTTTTCTCCTTTGTTCTTTTCCAGCTTTCTTTCTCGGATTCGGTGGGAGTTCATTGCGTGATTTGCGGAAGAGACTTCACCTTTTCTTTTTTTTACAATTGTAGGAGGAGGGGAAAATTTTCAAAAGAGCCCACCCACACGGCGAAAATTTCGAAATGCCCCTAGCCAAGGCGCTTAAGACGGCACGCGAGACACACGCGCTCGTCGGCCGGTAAAGATTTGAGCTGCTAGTGAGATGGGGGTGAATTGAGACGAAGTCGCCAATTTTAGGGTTTTCGATGAGCACCACTCTGGTAGTTTTTTTGTGAAAACGGAACCATTTCGGGGGCTTTCTTCGAAAATTTGCCTTGTAGCTTGGGCTTTCTTTTTACGTGGGTCATGAATTTTAACTAGTAAAGTGAAAGTAGAAAAGGCGGAAAGAAGGGACAAACTGAGAAAATAGATAAAGAAAAAGCATCCAAAGACTCTATGCTCGTTCTCCTCTTTTCCTTGTATTGTAGTTGCTTTCTCGAGCAAATCTCTTTCTTCCAACCGCGTCTCTTCGTCGTGCAATGGAGGAATTCGTGTGTCCGAAATTATCCCAAGAACATCTAGCGAAATTGGCGGGGATGACACCGCTAAAATATTTCCTGTCTATCCTAGGCTTGTGGACGCGCGAGTTCATTCGACCTTTCCTTTACAGTCTTATGTAACTAAGAACGCGTCGACATGCTTTGCCTGTCATCCTATTAGGGGAATGTTCGGAGTCGCTACCTTTTTATTTGAGCATCGGTTCAGCTTTCCCGCCGAGTAGCCGGACAACAGAGACATAGCTTTGGTAGAAGACAACTGAGACATAGCTTTGGTATAAGAAGTCACTATTTCTCCAACATAATCTAGCTCCAAGACTACGAAAATATGAAGCTTGTTGATGCGAGAGTTCGTTCGACCTTTCCTTAACTGTCTTATGTAACTAAGAGCGTCGCTTTGCGCATTGTCTGATTAGGGGAATGTTCGGAGTCGCTACCAATTGATTCAAGCATCGATTCGACTTTCTCGCGGAGTAGCCGGACAACCGAAACATAGCTTCGGTATAAGAAAGTCACCATTTCTTGATGTTCCAAGATTACAATAAACAAACGAAGAACGAAATCCAAAAATGTTTTGGAAAAGGAGCGACGGACCTCGACGTCCTTACTTGATGTTCCAATGGTCGTTGACCGTCGTGGGATGATGGAAATCGATTTCCAAAACGCTAACGTAACTTACCAAGGATGTCTCGAGTCCCCCCGACAACGGCGTCTTGTCGATTTGGAAGTGCTTGGAAACTTAACTTCGTTTGTGAAATCAAAGTGGGTCGGCATAAGTTTAGTTTTGTGGAGTCCATGAATCAAGTCTAGAAAGCTAGAGATGCGCTTCTAGAAGGGGTGGTTTCCCTAATTAGAAAAAAGGGAAAAATGTATTGGAAATCTTGAAACTTGCCACGAAAACGCAATTGAGTTGTAAAATCTTTAAAAAGTGCAATCAAGTTCTAAAAATTATCACGAAAGTGCAATCGAGACCTAAAATTTTCGAAAAAGTAATCAAACAAAAGGAATTGATTGGAAGTCCTGAAACTTGTCAGGAAAGTGCAATCGAGTTCTAAAATTTTTAAGAAATGCAATCAACAAAAGGATTTAATGGATCAATTTGACAAGTTATAGAACTTTTGTGACTAGTTTTAGGACTTAATTTCACGTTTTGAAAGTTTTATGACTCAATTGTACTTTCATGACATATTTTAGGATTTTCAATGCATTTATCCCTTAGAAAAATGAAAGAATAAAAGGCATGAGGTTTTAATGAAAGAACAAATCTTGCATGAGAGTTCTATTGGATAGATAGAAGGGTAAAGTGTCTTCAATTGAACTAAGGGTGAGCGGTTCTCGGTCCGGTCCGGTCCCACTCAAGAACCGGGAACCGGACCAGGAGGACCGGTTCCCATTTTCTAGGACCGAGAACCGGACCGGCTAGTCCTAGGACCGTGGACCGGACCGGACCGATGGTCCGGTCCGATTCCAATGGAACCGATCACGTACTTTTAAATTAGGCTTTCTATTTTAATTAAATAAATGTATTTATTTTTCTATTTTCAAATGGAACCAATCACGTTCCAATGGAACCAATTCCATTTTCCAATGGAACCAATCCTTAAAAAAATTGGTAAAGGCAAGAGGGAATAGATTAGGCTTTCTTTTTTTCTTCAAAAAATTTAAAAAGTAAATATATATATTTATCGGTCCGGTCCGGTCCGGTTCCCACCCTAGAACCGGGAACCGGACCGCCCGGAAACCGGTTCCACTTTTAGGAACTGGACCGATACTCTCGAGAACCGGACCAAACCGGCCGATCCGGTCCGGTCCCGGTTCGGGCGGTCCATCATGCTCATCCCGAAATTGAACCTCTTGCCCATGTTTTGAGGAGATCTCTATGTTCTATTTCATTTTGGTCAATGCCCCCCTCCATCATCTGCTGCTAGTGTTTTGCATGATTCATAAAAAATATAGAAGCCATTCTAAATCAATTTCTTTACTAGCAAGATTGCTCTACAAAGGTTTCCTTTCTAAAGGATAACACACAAATATGCACAATGTGAAAGTGATCTCACAAATGTGTTATAGTACATGTTGCAGCGTAGACCCGACATGGACGGACTCGGTCGAGCCTGTGAAAGCACAGGTCTAGCAGTCAGACTCGACATCAAACCTAAAGAGCATTGTCTATGTCTGCCAAATGACCGAAAAAGCGAGCAGCTTCTTCACACAATCAATTTTTACTAAAAACTGAGGGAACTTCTTCGTGAAGTTGATTGGGATGTCCGATGAGATATAGAAACGGAGCCACCTGGATGGAACCTGACCAACTCACGAAAGTATTTATTGGAGCCCAGCACAGCCCGACGGGCTTGAGAACACGATCGGAGCCCACTTAAATGTTGATCCGGCCCGTGGAAGGCACATCGACTCGTCAATCAAGAGGAAGAACCATATTAACCTAGATATACTGAACCAGTTTTACACATCAATCCTGAACTTTGTTCTTACCATCATTACTTGCTTCTGAATGAAAGGGTTTGGAAAGTGGAAAACCAACCAAATGATTACTTTCTGGAAATCACTAACGATCTAAATCATTACAAATCAGGTCAAAGGTAAAAGTTGTAAAGGAAAAAAAGTTTAAAAGCACAGCAGAAAATGCCACAATGGGTTTTCCATACTAGTCTACAAGATATTTGACCAAGACATAGTGCCTTTCTCAATCAAGAAAAGTTCAAAAAGCGTGAACACCTTTTCAGGTTCGCATCGTCGAGAATGCAGCTGGAGACTGTATGTATTGAAGCAGATTGAAAATGAGTTTCAGTGCTATGTACAAATCCGATTCAGCCGTGCCGATATTTTCCTACCAATATCAACATAGAAGAGCGAGGCATGAAGCGTCGTCTTCATTTGGAACAGATGAACACAGCAAGCTTCTTCTATAAGAGCAGTGATGAGAACCATGCCCAAATGCCCATTATGGGGAACAAAACGACTGCAGATGCCTGAAATGTAGCAAATGTTGTGAAGGCAAGTGAGCTACTGATTTTGCAGAGTTATGGAACAGAAAGAACTAAGATATAGGTAGATTCATACCACAAAGAACACCACTTCATTATTCGCAAGTGGTGCCATGATCTCATTTCTTTCCATCTCTCTCTTGATGAAACCTTGCAGCTGCAAATAAAATCAAATTGCTAAATTTTCTTTTATAACCATAGAAGATTTCGAGAAAAAATGTGTATTTCATGACTTCTGGTAAAAATTTATGAGCCTCCTTAATCTGAACATACATAGAATGCTAGCACTTAAATATGAGACATTTACCAATTTTATACAAGACCACCAATTTAAGTTGACAATGGTTAACAGTTATAGTTGCAGTTAGTCAAATTTTCGGCATATATGTTCCCACAACAAACAAAAAAAATGGCTCCAGTACAGAGTAATGCATAGGCAAATACTCTGCTAGGGTGTACTATACATGTCCTTATTGTTACTAAGACATATTTACACGTGGTGCTTGTTTGTTATTTTACAAAAGTTTGTGCACAAACCTCGTGATGATACTTCTTCACAGCCGAAAAGGCTCTCTTGGACAGATGCAGAGCCCTGGAGAGATGGGAAGTTGATGTAGGTTCTTTGACAAATGAATATTGATGTAACATCACATGCACCATCTGAAGATGATTGCTAGTGATGCTGTCAATAAACTATAAGCCACACAAATGAAGTATATCTCATCAGAAAACACATACTTCGTGAATTATGAGCTTAAAAGAGGGACAAGATCATATTCAGAGCTTCAACGGCATGTGAACTAGTACTTAATATACCTGCAATTACCTTTAAGAATGTGCATCTTGTTGGATACACTCTCCTTCGAACATTTAGAGTCCTCACCTGATCAACAAAGGAAAGTGCATATTAAGCCAGGAGGAAGAAATGGTGTAGCTGAAGCAATTCAATGTAATCACACAAGAGGCAGCATATCATGATATACTTCTGTAATCTGGAGAGCCTGCTCAAGGTGCTGAATTTGAATCCACTGCTCTGAAACGATGTCAGCCAGCTGTAAGCAAAGTGAATGAAAGATTACTAAAACCAGTGTGCAACAACAAATAAACAATCCTAGCGTAAAAATAGGTTTTTAATGAACTTCTAGGACTCTAGACAAGCTCGAACATCATATCCACCATTGAATTTTCTGTATCTACAACTCTATGAGTGAATTTTGAGGGAAGATTAGCAAGGAAATCTGGAAGATTAGCAAGACAACCTGGACTCTTGAAAATTGTAGAGCATACATTTTGCACAAGACTTCCGGTTTAATAGAATTTTAGGTCTATGTTATAAAAGATATACCACTAAGTAAATTCCATACAATTGGGAACTAATATTGTGAGATAAAGAGCAAATATAAGTAGGCCAAGGAAATAGAACAACAATGTACTCAAAGATTTACGGTAGAGAAGTTAAAAGCATTGGTTAGGCCCTGCACGATACTTTTCTTTTACTTTTTTCTTTTTGTAGAAATGCTTACAATTGATAGCATATGTTGTAACATTCACGTTGGATAATTATTGACAATAATGACAGCTTGAACTGGCCATGGCAAACCAACATAATGGTAACATCGTAGAAAGAATCCACGCCTGGAATGGCTCATTTAGTCCTCTGTAATGTAAGATATATAGGAAAAAATGATTGAACCAGTGAATTTGGTGAAACTGTACAATTCCACTAAGCAAGTGAAAGACCACCGCAGTCTTTGCTATTTGTACAGCATATGGCATGAAGTTCGTCCCTCTTCCATTTCTTTTGTTTTTTATAACAAAAAGTTTCTTTTAAAATAGTTACAAGACCTTACTGAACAATCTGGACAGAAATTGCCTTAGACATGAGGACGTCCCATAAAACAGCCAAAGTTCAAACAAAGACATGAAAATTGTGAAACCAGCGTTGCATGAAAAGTTGTATAGTTCGTCATTAAAGAGTCTGACTTCAAAAAGCATGTTGTACATTTATACAAAGATCTTTGTTGTTTCAACACCACCTGTAATCTGTTCCATCATATCCTACTACTTTCTTTCATGGCCAACCATTCTCTTTATCTAATATAAAATATTAGACAACCATTTCCCAAGCTGAAAATCCACAGTTGACAGAAAGCCTTTCCAAAAGTCTTTGTTAACAAGAGCCAATGTGAAACCTTAAAAAGAACCTTGACTGCACCAAAACATAGTCTCTGCTCTCAATTAACTTACTACCATTATAGTTTATTTTCTATACTCAAATTGCCTTTCCAGTCTCAGGCATGATGTAGCTCCTCTGGTAAACTTCTTTATCACGTGCAAAAAAAAAGAAGTATAAATTCTCAGGCATGATATAGCTGCTCTAGGCTTGAGTCAGTGTTCTGCATATAAGAAGTATATATTCACATGTTCTACAGGAGTTGATTCTGGTGTCTAGTTAACTCACTTTTGGGGTTCCTCTGATCATGCCAAACTGGAAGATAACATATGACATGTAATAATGAAGATCAGAGCATTGTAACCCATGATACCAGACAACAGAGGAGTTCATCAATGGACAAAGGGTGCAAAATGGAAAACAGGTAAGCCAATGTTAATGATAATAAGGTCAGTCATTTATGCACAACTAAACACAAACTATTTAGATGTGATCAAAGAAAGCTCATGACATACAAGTTTTAAATGTATAGCTACAAGAGTTCCCCTTCTTCAGCATCCTTAACCTTTTTCAATAACATATCATACTACATTTAGGAATTTTCACCTTTTCAACTTTTGAAGCAGTAACTTCCAGTCTAGCCTCAGCTTCCTTCGCTTTAGATTCCAAGACATGAAGATCAAAATTGTTCTTTCTTGAGACAGCCCATAGATGTCGTACCTAAGAATTCAAAGGCTATTTTTGAATAACAATTGAACTTTCAGATTCGCTCCACAAAATTTATTATTTCAGAAACTCAAAAATAAGGAAACCCCCAAAACAGTGATACCAAATGGGATAACTCAAAGCAAAACCAAACAGAAATGGAACCTCTTCCTCTAGAGCTTTAAGCCTTTTATCCACATTTGACATGTCATCCTGCAACTTTTAGAAAGACAAAAAAAAGCATTTATATCAGGAAACAAGAAGAATGAAAAAACTTAACTGTATGGATAAGAATTGCGCAGTTATGACTCATGTAGAACCTTAATTTCTGTAACTTACATTGGCATTGTCTAGAGTCAACTGCAAGGAAATGATCTTATGTGACACTTCTTCAACTCGCTTCTCATGCTGTTTGAGATGAAGGCCTTTAGCATCCAAGTGTTGGGTCCTCTCTTCAAGGATGGATTCTGCATTGTTCCATCAGCAACTCTCATTTAAGGTCAGTACCCTCTCCAACAACAGATGCAGTGGCAGAGAAAATTCTAGGAACAATAACCATGAGTTTCAGATTTTTTTTTCCACTGCTATGCAAGCAAACAGCCAGGATGTAGACAGAGTAACAAATTAATTTTCGATAATCATGATAGAAGCAATGGAATTCACATCAGTGGGTCCTTCTGCCAGAAAAAAGTTTTTTTCCTTAATATCTTGAAGAAGCCTAAAAGAAGAATTATAATGGAAACCAAAACAGGTTCAATACTATGAAGTCCCCAAAAGAACAGCAAAAGTATCTGATGGTGCATAACATGACGCTCCCAACTTAGTTTCTCGACGTCAACGATGCAATGGCAGACAAATGTAGCAATTCAAAAGGCTATTTCACACAAAAATTTGCTGATAATATAAGCAGCGAAAAAATCACTACTTTGAACGAGAAACACCAGAGACCTACATATATAAGCAAGTGAGTTTTCATTGCACATTGCGTGAAAAGATACTAATCACTCAAAGAATATTAAACCCAATGAGATTATAAACAAGACCTTGCCACCCTACTTCCGTGATCTCATCTCCCAAGCTGCACACGGAGCTTTTTCGCCAATCACTAACTACCCTTCTACCAAAACCGGGTAACGTAACCAATCTGACAGCAGATTTACAATATCGCCAGTTGACTGCGTTCTTCCCTCATTGATCTTATAATTTCTGGGACCCTACGAAGATGGCGGTAAATTGAAGCCCACCAAGCTATCTTCAGAATGGAAAACCTGAACTAATACCATTCACGAACGTTCAGCTTCACTCCACAACCTTCCAGACGTAACCAGCAGCCCCCAACCCACAAATTTTACAAGCTCATTCACAGTCCGGACCTCCTTACGATCTAGTTTGGAGCCAATCATCCGTTCGCTCAAAACATGGGCTCGACTGAACCACGGCGCGTTCAGACGGTAGGGAAGGAAAGCTTACCGAGGCGGGCGACGTGGAGCTTCAAATCGCGCAACTCGCAGGCCAAGCCGTGGCGGGCCTGTGGAGCTGGGCACGCCGTCGACTGGGGGAGCTCGGCGGAGGAGCGCGAGAGACGGAGGAGGAGGAGGAGGAGGAGCGGGAAGATGGCCGGGAGCAGCCGGAGGAGGTTCGCCGCCATCTCCGGTGTCTCGCCTCGAGGACTCGACGACGGCGACGAGATCGGAGGGAGACTCTCGACACTCACGAGAAAAAAAGGGAAAAATTTGAAAAAAAAAAGAAGGAACGATAAAAAAAAAATGATTCTTGAAGGTCCTAAGCAAGACCTTAATCGGCAAATTGATTTCTTTTACACGTGGCACCCATATTTTCGGACTTACGTAGCCAAGTCAGCAAAAATTTAATTCAAAAGTAATTAAAAAAAGAAGAAGGCTAGAGCGAGGGGCCGGCGGCTCTTGCCATGATCTCAACGAGGGCAACCGGGCCTCGCCCATGGATGCGTAAGGCCCTCGCAGGGCGATGGCACCATTACTTGCAATGGCCAAAGTCTCGGCGAGAGCGGTCGGCCCTCGCTCAATAGCGTGGCACTAGATGGCGGTGTCGACGATCAAGGGTCAGTTGACCCTCACGGTCCTTCTTAGTGCTGGCGCCACCCATCACTCGAGAGTGCCCGTCCTAATTGGTGATTAAGCAAGGGTCGATTGCCATCGTTGAGACTCCCACGAGGGGTGGATAGCACATGCCTTCCCGATGGAGAGGGCGACAAAGCCCCTTATCCCTCCACCAACCCTCGCACTGTACACAAGGGAAGAAGTTTGTTGGGGGTGCGCAGCAGAAGTCGGATACCTTAACACGGAGAGATCGCCAAGAGGTGCTCAAGTCTAAGAGTCTGAGCGTTATATATGTTCAATTGGACCTATGTTCATATGAGATTTTGGTGAGATCATTGCTAACTATTTTAAAAATTTAAACTATTAGATGAATGTATAGTTTAATTTTTTAATATTCTATCACTCCCCCTCACATTTAGTTCGGTCTTGTTGCCCAGTATTAAGCGTGAAAATATTTAATTGGGGCATGAAAAGATTCAAATTTAGGGCCTTTAGCTCTGATACCATGTGAGATTTTAGTGGGACTACTGCCAACTGTTCTAAAAATTTAAAGTATTAGATGAAGGCGTAATTTAATATTTTAATATTCTATCACTAATAATCTCTCCTTCACTCATGAGTTTAGCGTTAGGTTTGCTCTCCCTTAATTCAGGTATTCTTCTGCATCAAGATATGAAATCTGCCACCGAGTTTGCATTGTTATATGACAATTCCCACTGCCTGGAAATTATGTCCAACTTCATCCACCAACATCGGAACCCCACTAATCAACCATTGGCTCTCATACCAATTTGTTGGGGCGCGCGCAGTAAAAGTTCAATACCTTAACGCAGAGAAATCGCAAAGAGGGAACCCAAGTTTGAGCCAATCAATATATTCAATTGGACCTATATTTGAGTTATGGGTTAACTAGGTTATAGCAACTACTCTACACCACGCCACACCAAATCTCCTATGTGGAAATTTTTTTTGGCACTACTTATATTTGCATCCTAACGAAACCCAAAGTGGGGTTGGCAACTAATAACATCTCATTTTTCAAACTTTCAATGGAGATTCCGTCCAATGAAAATTCGGGATGACATTTTTCGATTTCTACAAAGAGATTTGTAGTTTCTGGTGGATATGCACATACCAAATCCAAGTGTACAACGTTCTCTACAAGATGTTAAGAGTTGCTGGCAACCATTCCGTGCCGAAGAGCATTCGATCGAAATGATTCTTTTTGATTCTCGTGCCGAAAACTCGATTCCGAGCATTTGAAAGCGTTTGGTAACGACCCAAAATTTCTATTCTGAAATAGTAAAAGAACAGAAATGCGTTTGGTAACGGAAAAAATTTCTTTTTATTAATAATATTTTAATAACATTTTAAATATTTTAATATTTCTTTCTTTTCTTTTTTTCTTCTCCTCCTTCTTGGCCATGGCCGGTAAAATATTTTTTAATTAATAATACTTTTATTAAAAATAATTTTTTTATTTTTTTGGCCATGGCCGGTAAAAATTTTTCTTATAAATAATTTTTTTATTAATAATTTTTTAAAAAATATTTTACTAAAAAATATTTTTATTGAAAATATTTTTTTCTTTTTTTTTCGCCATGGCCTGGTCGCTGGCCAT
The DNA here is from genome assembly GCF_021117445.2 of Syzygium oleosum. Taxonomy (NCBI): domain Eukaryota; kingdom Viridiplantae; phylum Streptophyta; class Magnoliopsida; order Myrtales; family Myrtaceae; genus Syzygium; species Syzygium oleosum. The sequence goes on from NW_026607495.1 coordinate 9,618,840, forward strand.
GGCCGGTAAAATATTTTTTTATAAATAATTTTTTATTAATAATATTTTAATAAAAAAATATTTTTATTGAAATTATTTTTTTATTTTTTTTGCCATGGCCGGTAAAATATTTTTTTATAAATAATTTTTTTATTAAAATATTTTTATTGAAAATAATTTTTTTATTTTTTTCGCCATGGCCTAGTCGCTGGCCATGGCCAGTAAAATTTTTTTATTAAATTTTTTTTAATAATAATAATTTTTTATTAAAATATTTTAATCTCGCCCGATACGGTGAGGGTGGCCCTCGCGCCGGACATTAGAAGCTATATTAAAAACCAAGAAAAAGAAGAAGAAGAAGAAAAACTGATTCTCATTTTTGTTCCTTAATCAAGAAGCTACTTTTTTTTATTCTTGATTCTCGTCAAAATCGATTCAGGCACAAATTTGCAAGAATTTGTGCCCGTAATCAAAAAATTAAACAAACGGATTTCTATTCCCAAACCGATTCGGGGACAAAAGAACGAATCAAACACTATTTGGCAAGTTGCCATGCGCAGCCTAACTTTACTAGATTATGTCCATTTCAGCAAATTCCAATAACGCTAACTAATGTGAGGTTTGAGAGGGTGAATATATTAAAGGGATAATGACACAAATAGTCCATAAACTTTGGCTTAATATACAGTGTAGAACTTTAATTTATTCAGTGTAATCCATCAATGTTAGTTTAATATTCAATGTGATCCCTGAATTTTTAACTTGTTCAATGTGATCTATCGACTTTTGGTACATGTTCAATTTAATCCCTGAAATAGTTTATGAACTAAATTGAACATGTTCCAAAAGTTCAAGAACGATATTGAACAAATTAAAAGTTCAGGAACCACATTCTGCATTAAGCTAAAGTTTAGGGGTTATATTGAACAAATTAAAAGTATATGGACCACGTTGCATATTGGGCCAAACTTCATGGACTATTTATGTCATTTTTTCTTTATTAAAATAGCTTAGGGACTTGATTGAAATGATCGGAAAGCCGCGGATATTACCAACTATTACTTTAGTTTTATGGCCCTATTTTGGTATTCATGCTTAAAACAGCCACCTTTCCTTCAACTGACTATCCTCTCTCACGAGCATCATCTTACCATCTCTTTCCTTTTTTTTTTTTTCGCTAAAATCTTACCATCTCTTTCAATCTAAGAAGTCTCTGTTATCCTGATCTGTACTAACTTCTTGTCCAGTTTTGTGGGCAACAAAGGACCTTACTCTAATTGCGGGGTCATGCATCACTGTCCAAGGCAATGAGGCGAGGACGGGGAGAAGAATTAGGGGCCGTGGCGTGGGGTGGCACTGCCGGGAGCGCTAATCCACCCCCTGCCCCGCCCCGCCGCGCCGATTGCCATCCGTGTGATTGCATCAAACCTAACACGTTCAGTTTGAAGTCCCTAGTTCTTCTTTGTACTTGCACAGTCTCTTCTCAATTCGCCTGACTGACTAAAATCAACTCTTGGCGGGGTTGTCCACCGGACAAACATGTCAACCGGTTGTAGGGCGAGACGTCGGCGGTTTTCGTTATTTCGTTGAAGTGAAATTTTTCACATGATCTTGCTGCGGGCAGTTTCATGTGTTGTCTTTCCATCATATGGACTGCAGTTTTCACTCATATAATCTCAACAAGAGAGAGCAGATGATACATTATTCTTGGTAACAAGGGATGATTGTACAACGGCACTCCTTCAATGCTTCCGAATTAAAGAAAATTATTAGGAAAAAAAAACTTAATTATCATATTAGGATTTTTCGTTTTCATCTTCGAGGGAAAGTACACAGGCCTACAAGGTTTGGCGGTCCGCTTCCTCGTCTCGCTTCTTCTCAAGTCGATTTCAGTTGCTGCAATGAAATTCCAAGTATATACAGAAGTTAATAACACTGGCTTGAGCCCCAATTCATACCATAAAAGATTAATCATGCGCAACCCAAGCTTTCTCTAGACCCTAAAACACTGGCATGCTAACCAAACAAGACCTAGAGTTAGAGACCGATGAAATAGGTCTCGAATGTCAAGCCAGCAGTCGAGACTCACCCGTTTCTCTTCTTCCATCTTTGCCTTAATGAACGAGTAAATTGCAACTCCAGCAATTGCAATAACAGTGCCAATACCAGTTTGAGTTGAGATCTTGTTACCTGTAAGGAGAGCACTTAATCAGTATCCCATTTTTCCTAGGATTTCTAATCGAATAGTAGAGGGGGAAAAGGAAGCAAACACTAATTAAACCGGAATTAGATGCATACTCACCGAAAGCTAAGATTGAGAAGCCGATCACAAAGACACGTTTGAGGACATTTCCAACTGCATGTGTTAGAGGTGCGACTCTTTCCAAGGTATTGGTGGCCAACTAAAAAACATATGGAAATGTTTGTCATTTATTAGGACCATTCGACTTGATACCAAAGTAACTTGCAATTTCATTACTTCGTCGATAATAGTCGGTTAACAAAAGATATTCTCTGGTCATACGAGTCGGATAGACATTAGTGGAATAGTACCTGATTATAGAGGTGGTAAAACATTCCCACCCAAAAGAGATCAGAAACAAACTTGGTCATACCCACTTTTGCAATTGCATCATTGAAGCCATGCTTCATCAGTTGAGGTCCTTCGATCTTCACATAACAAAACACAAGGATGAATTTTGGGCCTCCATATTTAAGTTATCACTCATAATTACACCAATCAGGAAAAAATAGCACAAGCATTCCTCACAATAAGGGCCGGTGGAATGCAGACAAAGAGGGCGATGATGGAAATGTAGGCATAGACATTTGTACTATCCATATCAGTCTGCAGAAGATGACAAACAAATATTCACAAAAGATACTTTTGAGTTAGACATATCAATCATCGATTCATCATGCAAAAAGAAAAAAAAGGCATGACAACTAGAAATATAAAAGAAGCATGATAATGGTATAACTGAACATCACCATGGCTTTCTTGGAGTATATACTTCTGTAAGTGAATGAAACGTTGGAAATCATAGCACTAATAAATCCAGTCCAATTGAAAGAGAGTTCAGTCAATGATGCCATGGAGACACCTGGATGATAAATCAAACCAAAAAATATGTTAGAAATAGATCAGAAAATACTCCTCTAGCATTGACAAATTACAATTACAAATACTCGCATGATCCACCATGCAGCTAACGCCAACACATCTAAATACATAAACCAACCTGACTACTTACATGAGTGCATGCATGCCTGTCTGTGTAAACTAAGCTGCATGAATAGCAGTCATCAAGGAGCTAGATCCATGAAAGTGGAGATCTCCCAGACTAGAGATTTGAAGTCGAATAATGTGACTCAAACATGGTTGTATGCTACTGATTTAAAAAAGACAGTAAAAGAAGGTAGAACTGACCAAGGACGACAGGAGCCAGAGACAGCCACAAGGTAATGGGGATTGATTGTCCAAGTACAAATTGAGAAGCAGCAGCATTGAAGAACGGCTCAAGAGCTGAAATCAATATAGCAGGAATTAAGGAAGTAGAGTATTACAAAACTAACAGGAAGAAGATGTAGAAAAGCGGGCATTATCTTTATCTTTTGCTCCCTATCAGACAAATAAATGCTATTTTACCTTTAATGGTATGCGTGAAGGAAACAGCAACAGCTGCAAAGGAAACATTGCTGGTAACGTGACCAAGTGCATGACAAACAGCAACAGGAATAAGCACCTTCAGGAGGTTTGAATCAATTGGCTGCGCATAGAACCGACAGCTTCAATAGTTTAGACAACAGATAATGTTGCAGAAATTAAAGACAGCAGGGACGAAACAAAGTTATAGATTCAATACAACCTCAAACCCATTTGACTGTAGCAGATAACAGCAGGGGTTAATATGACATTGAGCACCGAATGGAATTGCACTTACGAGATTCAAGTATCATGTAATCACTATGCTAAAGCGACATATGGTGACAAAACTAGAAAGAAGCATCTCCATCATACAACTTTGGCTCAATCAAAACAGCGAAGGAGATAATAACAGTGCATGGAGATTTAGCCTCTTCAATTTAAGATCGATGCCCTTCGAACACCAATCGCCACATAATGCCGATGACAGACAAGAAAGACGGAAAAGACCAAAATAGCTGGAGACTGCTAAGAATGGAAGCTCAAGGCCTCCATCTACTTTGATTTTCAGAAGGCAAAAGGAGGTCCTATTCGTACATCCGTTCAAGTAAGTTTTTGGTGCACACACATCAACTAACAGTCCATGAACACTTATCACACATACACTTGTACCATTACCCCATTCAGCACAAGATTAAAGCCGGACTATTTGCCACTGAAGGAAAGATTGCCATTCTATTTTTCCTTTAAAGAATGAACTGGGACTCAGCAAACTATCATTGGACGACTATGAATTAAGAATGCCAACTTTGTGTCCTTAAGCCACACAGGAAAAAAGAAGATGGCAGTCGTTTGTCTCTGTCATCCCACATCCGACATAGAATAATATAAGATAAGCCAGAACCCAGACCGCAGAATCTGTGAATCTTTACACTCCAATCTCACAGTACAACGCAGGAAAACAAAAACAAAACTGTTTTTGGTACTTCTTGTTGCAATCAAGCTCTGAAAGCTTCGGACTTTATGCTTCAATTCATCGTTAATAGCAAATAAAGAACGGAATAGAGCCAAAAGAAGAAGGGTAGATGAATGAACGGATGGACAAAATTACTGGGTCTGGACTTACAGCTCGCTTCGGGAGGCCCACGGCCCAGCTCACCAAACAGTACACCACCCCAACGAACAAATGCACAACCGACACAAAGCTGCAGAGTCCAACAACACGCAAAACCAAACCCTCGTCACCGTCCTCAAACTTCCGCACAAAACCACAATTAGATCTCATCATTATTAAGAAAGAGTTCGAACTTACTAAGGATAGGGGAAGTAGTTGTATATCTTCTTGTTGAGGATGTTGAATATGACGTTCAAGAAGTACCTGCAACCAAGGGGGAAGAGGGGGCATTTCCGTAAATTCATACAGCGGCCCATCCCCTCCCGCTGGACCGGGGGAGAGGGTTTGAACGACTACTATTCGGACCGTTTCGACCGTTGGACGCGCGAGTCCCGGCGCTCCCGGCGCGCTATCGTGCGCCGTGCGCACCGGGCTCAGCTTAGCGGCGGCTCGCCGGAATTTTCGACTTTGCGTGGACGAACAGTGGTTTCGGAGGGAGATTTGAACACTCACCACATGAAGAAGAAGAATCCGGTGACGAGCGCCGGGTACTTCTCGAAGAAACCGACCGGCCCGATCTTCGCTTCGCTGCAATGAGGAGCCAGGAAGGGAAGAATGTCAGTTAGGCAACACGCTCGCCGGAGCTCGCCGAGTCGGAAAAACGGAAGGGGAACGGACCTCACCCGGCGGAATCGCCCCCCTCGGCCGGCGACGAAGCGGCGGCGGGGCCCGGCCGGAGGATCTCCTTCCTCCCCGCCCCACGCGAGCTCTCCAGCAGCAGCAGCGGCGCCGGCCGGAGCTGCCTCCCCCAGATCAGGTTCCCGCCCTCGCCGACGGCTCCGACCTGCCTCGGCGCGGCGAAGCAGAGGAGGCCGCCGCCGCCCCCGCCCCGGGAGCCCTCCCGCGGGAGCTTCCGGAGCTGGGGGACGGCGGCGGAGAAGGCGGCGGCGCGTGACAGCACTCGCGACTCCATGGTTCCAGAGAGAGAGAGAGATGAGGGAAGTGCACTACCAGTGGCTCTGCGCGAGGCCTCGTTAAAGCTTATGAGGATATCGCCGGGGCGGATAAGACTTAACCTGCGCCGGCGGCACTATCATGCGCCGCGGGACACGGGCGAGCTGGGAGTGCGCGCCCGCCCGTTATCCTCGCGATCCCCTGCTTCGCGCCCCGGGGTAGCACATGGCAGTCCGCAAATCATATTAACTGGCAAGAATGGTTGGCCACTATATTCACAAAATATAAATCTCAACAGAAGAAATTATAATATTAGACAACATGGCTTCTTTAATTCACATAATAAAAAAAAACGGTTAATAAAAAAACTCTCAAATCATGTTCATTGTAACACATATATTCCAAATTTTTTTGTGTCACTAAAAATCCTAAACTTGTGTATTGCGACATAAACACCTCAAACGTTTTTTTTTCTGTTATAAATAATCTCGAATTTATTACAGTGTGACTATATATGAAACTGAAGTAGAGAGTAGGCTTTTGGTGACCCGTAGTTTGAGGTTTTTTTTTTTCGTAGTATTTGCCCCTAAAAATTTTATTTTGTTTTCATTACAAGTAAATTTTATAGTTGCAAATATATCAAAATCGTGACCCGAGGACAGATGTAGATGGACGGTGGAGATTGGTGGGGCTCACGGTAACGCCGTGGGCAGGAGCGGCGGATGGGTCGGTTGATGATGTGTGGTGGAGGATGAAAGGGTTATCTGCAAAGGGAATGGATTGGGGGAGAGGGCTTGTCCTGTCCAATCGTTGTTTGTCCGTGAAATCCCTTATCGGCTGTTTTCCTTTACATCACCTCCTAAGATTTCTTTGCGATCTTTTTTTTTTAATTTTTAAGGGGAATTTTTCAATTTGAGGTCCGAAGTGAGGCCATTTTCTAAAAATGGGATCTCAAGTGTAATCAGTCTCAAAATGAGATTTCAAGTGATCTAATCTCAATTTTGTCAGGGTCTCAATTTAGTCAAGTAGGATAAATAGTTATTTTATAGTTCGGCGAACAGTAATTTTTTTTTTTTTTTTTTTTTTTTTTTTCTCCCCCCCCCCTTGGGGAGGTTTTTTTTTTGGGGGGGGGGCAAAAGGGTCGGCAAGGGCCCGCGCCAGGTGTCCGGTGGACGCCGTAGCGAGGTTGCCCTCGTCGGCGTCGGGCGGGCGGCCTTCCCCACTGCGAGGGCAACGCTCGCTGGTCAGTGGGGAGGAGCGGGCGAGGGGCCGACCTCGCCGGATCCGGCGTGATGGCGTGTGGTTGCCCTCCGAGGATCGCAAGGGCGAGCCTTACCTCGCCCACGCGGGGAAGGCTGGGCGGCCCTCGCCCGACGCTGGCGAGGGCGACCTTCCTTTTTTTCTTTTCCCCTTCTTCTTCCTTTCTGCTGCTTCGTGTCTTCTGCTGCTCCTTCTTCATTTTTTTTGCTTCGCTGCCTCTACTTCCACTCGGCTTCCTTGCTCAATCGCCAGACCAGCCCCTCCTCGCCGGACCAACCACCGCCACCCCGGCCTACCCGGGTGGCGAGTCGCCTTACTCCTCGCCTCGCCGGCGTCGGGTCGCCTCGCCCAGAAAGGGCAAAACCCCCCCGCGGGGCCCCCCCCCGGGGAAACCGCCCGCGTGGCCGACGGAGGGAAAGGAGAAAAAAAAAAGAGGAAAAGGAAAAGAAAAAATATATAAAAGCACTGTTCGTTAGCCAAACAGGTTGCGGGATCGCCATTGGCGGGTATTTTGGCCGGCGACCGGACTTATATGACACTTTTTGGGGACTTTGGGTACCAATTTGGCACTGGATCCACTTGAGACCCCATTTTGAGAAAATGGCACCACTTTGGACCCCAAATTGAAATTTTCCCAATTTTAAGGTTGGTCCATATTGTTTTCTATTCTTGCCGAGGGAAAAAAACTTTTTTCGGGTAAATGGAAAATGATATTTCTAGAACTATTGTCATTTTGCGATGAGATGGGCATGCGAGTTGCGTTATAATATCCTGAATAGCAGATTTGATGTGGTGCAGTGCGATTGGCGTATCCTAGTGGGTGTCTGTAATTTCGTTGTTATGAGTTTGTTTTTTTAATGGAGGTTGTTCTCATTGAATATGTTTAATGTGCTCGAACTTGATTCTCTCTTAATAGTTTCGCTAGATGAAAAATATTGGACTTCTATTGCTCTTCTCAACAATTGGAATTAGAACCGATGGTTCATTGGATCACTCTGAATATGTATTTGGGTTGGTGTTTGGTGAAAATCTCGATGGAGAAATCTCATGAGCATTCGAGTTTTTGGGTAGCCTTCATGCTTCGATTTAGCGGAAGATATCGGAGGTGGCAGTGGAGGTGGAGAGGGAGGTGGAGGTGAGCGTTATGCCATAGCAACGGAAACTGAGAAAAAGCTTTATGGTTTGGTCTAGCGGAAGAGATCGGGGACAAAGGTGGGCATTGTGGTTGGCAGATAAGATGGAGATTCCGGTTGAGGTTTCTTGCTATAGAAAGAGACCTTGATTAAGGGATTGCACGTTTAACATTGGAGCTCACACGCGGGGAAAGTTTGTTAAGTTACGTGAGAGTTCGGTTAGAGATACTTGGGCGAAGATGCGACCCAAAGGAAATAACTGTGAAGAAATCTGGGCTAAAGATGAACTCGATCACTCGTCTCTCCATGTTATAAATGCAAATCCATCGCACTTTGAATTCCATACATTTGCCTAAAATTCACTTAAGCCCACCATGTGAGGTAAACACTAAGTGAAAAAATTATTAACAAATCTTTACAGCTTAATTTGAATTAGTGACCCCTAAAGGTAAATTATGAAATTTTAGGGATAAAATTCATCGTTGCGAAATTTTTTTAGATAGCAAATATGAATGCAAATGTAGTATACAATAACTTCTTTGATTGCGCCTGATGGGCATTTTATAAAACAACAATTTCGGTCCATGTCCCATCGCCCTCGTGGATAACTTTTCGATTTAGGGAAATGTCGATTACAGTTCATTTTCAAGTTGGATTAAATCGTGCCACTTTGGATGGTTGCGCATGTGGGGGCGAAAGATATTAAAGCTGTGCTACGTGGAATACAAGAACAAATTGAACCCTTCCTTTTGACATAATAATTCCTCCTCAATAATTGACGTATGGGGATTATACTGAAGTAGGACTGTCAAAACGAGTCACCCATCTATGTTTTCACCCAAATTTATTAAAGTGTATTATATATAAGCCACCTTAAATTTAAAATAGGTTTAATACTATGAAAAATCTCAAATTTATCTGTGATAAATTTATTCTAAACTAATTTTTTGATCATAAAAAATCCTAAACTGGTACACTTACGATAAATTTACCCTAAACTAATTTTTTGACCACCAAAAACCCCTAAATTAGTATACTTGTCACAAATTTACCTTCTGTTAAATTAAATTAATACAATGAAAATCATAAATTGATAAACCTGAGACAAACGAAGGGATAAAATCTCAAATAATACACTCGTCAACTGTCATGTGTCAGCCAATAGGTATGCGATCATGCTAGCAAAGGGTTTGGGGGGTGGGGAAGTTAGTATCATAGGTGAAGGATTTGACTCCCGTGTTCTGCAAGAAATATAGCAAAAGTCAGAGAGCGAGGAGAGTTAAAGATAGGACAGACAATAAAAAAAAAAACTATTACGTATCATCCAACTCAACAATTTGACATTAAAGATTTAACGAAAATTAACGGAGGGTAAATTTATCACAGGTGTACCAGTTTGAGGGTTTTTCGTGATAAAAAAAATTAGTTTTTGGTAAATTTATCATAAGCGTATCAGTTTGGGGAATTTCGTAGTATCAACCCTTTAAAATATAGATCATAATGTGTTTAAAAGAGAGAACCAAAAAAAGAAAAGGATTTTAGCGGGTGCATTATTGACCAACTTTCAACCCATTAAGAAAACAGGTCTTGGGTGCCTCATCGATCTTGGCTCCTCTCCTCTCTCTCTCTCTCTCTCTACATCTTCGATTCGACCAATTGCGACTCTCTCTCCCCTTCCTCTTTGGGGCTGGGGTTCTCAAGCATAATCGGATTTGGGGAAAAATCGGTGAACCTGAACTGCAATGGCGTCAATTGAGAGAAGGAGTAGGGGCGCCCGATCATCAAGTAGCTCATTTCGAGTTGATTCATCAATTCTATGCAAACACCGACTCACGGCGGCTTTACACACTTCATCTAGGGGTGTCAGAACCGAACCGAAAAACCGAATCGAGATACAAACGAACCGAACCGAACCAAAAATTTTGTGCATTTCGGTTCGGTTCGGTTTTATTCGGATACTAAAAAAACCATTCTTTTTTTCTTTCGTTCGGTTTATTTCGTTCGGTTCGGATCGAACCGAACTAAAACACACCCTTTGCTTTTTACCCTAAAAGGTTCTTCGGACCGGTGCTACTCTCTCTCGGCTCTTCGTCTTCCTCGGCCTTACTTCCCGGATCTTCCGCCTGTTCCGTCAAGAAGAGCTGGGACACTATCAACCTCATCCTCGTCCTCTTCGCCATCATCTGCGGGTTCCTCGGCCAGATCCAACCACGGCGGAGATGCGGGATCGTCGGGCTCGTACCCGAGGTCGGACTCGCGGAAGTCGTCGTCGTCGTCGAACCGCGACGCCGTACAAGTGGTACGGAGCCTACGACCGTCTGAGTCTCGATCGGGCGAATATGGGTTCTCCTCGAGTTCGTCCGAGAGGATGAGAAAAGCTCGTACCGGATCCGAGGGACGCTTGATTTACCTTTGTGTCTCTTCTTCCCTCCGCTTCACCAAAGGGATGCGGAGGTGGAGGGGCTGAGGGAGTGGGTTAGGCAAGCTCGTGGATGGCCTCGAAATGGAGAGGGAGGCTTTGAGCAACGAAAACCTGCAGCTCCTTCCTATACGCTGAGTCTCATCAGGGCCCCGAGACGGGGACTTGGCGGATTCGAACAAGCTGCAGAGCCTCTGGACCTTACCTTTGATGGAATCGCCGGTGGTCATGAACGATTCGAACGAGCTGTAGATGCACGGAACCAGCTCACTCGAAAGAGGGCTTACCGCCACAGGGCTTTTCCGCGGGCTCCGCGCACATGGTGACCGACCGGCGATCTCCACTTCCGTTCAGAACGAGAAGTTGAAGTTGCAGAATGAGAAGTTGGTCAGGGAGAAAGAGGAAGGGGAGAGAGCGAGCGATCCAAGCGGCGATGAATAAAAAGCAAAAAAAAAAAAAAGAAGAAACCGAAACGATCCGAACCAAACCGAATTAAACCGAACCAAATTGATTTTTCGGTTCGGTTCCAATTCGGTTCAAGGGGGTTTTGGTTCGGTTCAAGAGGGCACCCTTAATGGTTCGGTTCGGTTCGGTTTTTCAAGAAAACCGAACCGAACCGAACCGTTTACACCCCTAACTTCATCAACCGTCACACATCCTGGACAAAGATTCCATCACCGCCTATTATGGAATGTATAGGTGATGCTTCATTTTCGCATTAAGCAAACGGAATGACATTTGAAAATGTCCTCTCGCTCTCTTTGGCGCCGGTGGCTTTGTAAATGGATGTTAATGAAAATGTGTATAAGCACTAGTGAAGCTCCCCATTAAGGGTGTCAAAAGTACCCGCTCAAACATGACCCAACCCGAACCGACCCGATCAAAATAAGGAATTTTCATATTGGGTCGGGTTGGCCTTAACTTGTTTGGGTAACAATAAAAACAAGGCTTAAACTTGTTTTGGATCTACCGAGCCCGCCCGAAACAAGCCCACCCATTTGTCCTTCTTGTTCCACGCGCTAGAAACCCTATCATTTCTTCCAAAGCTCCGGACCGAGAAGTCAGTGACGGACGGAAACCTCCTCGGGACGGGAACTTCATCGTCGCCTTCGCTCCTTACTTCGACCTCCATATCCGAGGCTCTCGCGAGCTTCGAGTTCGCCCGCCGGAGATCCCTCTCCCCGCTTCAATTGCCGGATCTCTCTCGCCGGGGCCTAGGCGGAGCTCGTGATCGCCGACTCCGAGGAACCGCCGCCATGGCTCCGCCGGCTCCGTCGCAGCGGTCGCCGTCGCCGTCCTAGCCTTCCGGGTGAGTCCTCCTTCCCACCCGATCCCATCACCCCCGCAGTTCCGTGCCCGATCGACTTCTCTCGGAAGAGGAATAGCCTCCGGCTCTGTTTCTGCGTCGTTCGCTGCGATCTCGAGTGATGATCGCGGTTTTGGTCGCGATTGGGTCGGCCTCATCTCATCTCCAAATAAATTTCTTGGTTCCCAATACAATGCATCCATGTTTCCAAATTTCGGAAGAGGGGTGCTCTGTGCCAAGGCATCCATGCTTCTTCAGGTGTGTTCACAATGGCATGACAAGAGTTGCCTGTTTGTAGTAACGGTGGCTGAAGGCCCTTTTTCTTCCACCAGCTATTGCTTTATAGTTTCTTGGTTGTTGCTCTGAACTTACTTTCCTGATTAACTTCGTCTGTGCCTCTCTTAATGCACTTTACAGAATGTTCCGCCTGCTGTGCTTGTACGCTTTCTGAGGGAGCACCGCTCTGAGTGGGCTGACCATGGAATTTGTTGCGAAAGCCAAGCGATCGAATAATAAAATTGACAGAATAAGAAAATAAATCGGACACCAGATTTACGTGGTTCGGTCGTAGTGACCTACGTCCACGGGGAGAGCAGCACGGAATTCCACTATAAATCAAGCGATACAACGGAGATTACAACCACACTCGAGTCACTCAAACACTCTAAGTGTTTCCCAAGCCCCAATTACACCCAATAACTCACGCAGTGTTTAGCCCCACAATTCCTCACGAAATAATCTCTCAATCTCGCAAAAGAATTATACACAAATCTTAACACAAGATTTAATCGCTACGAACACTTGAGTTCTTGGTGTAATTCCACGAACAAAATTCCAGTGAGATAAACCCACGCTAAGCACTCGACGTCAACCGCGGCGCTTCAAGACTTCTCTGCACTTCAAAGCATCCCCTGACCATGAACATATATATCAGGAAGTCCCATGTTGGTCAACAAACGAAGTCCACGAGGATTAGGATCAGGAAACCAGCCATGCTTTTCTTTTCCTTTTATTTTATTTCTTCTTTCCACTTCTGGCCGTGAATTCCACAAGAATTAGGAAAGTATAATATTCTTTCTTTCTTCTAACACATTGACCGAGTCAAAGTTCAACATAAAATTCATGTGGACTTTCCAGTTTGAGAACAAGGACTCCAACGTGCATTAGGAAAGTGAATTTCAAATATTTCCTTTTTGCTCGATTTCGAAGATCCGCAAAATATTCAATTCGGAATATTTAGATTTCGCTTTGGGCTCAAACTCGAGACATATTTTCAACAATCTCCACCTTGGCTCGACGTTTGAGCCAAGTAACAATCGCTTCAATAGAATCCGAATTCCGCTACTACTCTCCCACAGCCCCAATGGGCTCAACCGCCACAGACGTCTTTCAAGTCCAAGCCTCGCTTGAACTTCGCCATAGCCGTGGACCTCATCAGAATACCAACTCCACATGCACCTTTAACCGCTTTACAAGGATTTTCCGACACAATCTCCTTAACCGCAGATAAAGCAAAACTATCGTTCAGGAGATCGAATACGCACCTTATCAATTTCAGCAGTTACAGCAACCGTTGGCTCAATAGGCTCCACCTCGCTATAAGCACCATCCGTGTCGATTATTTCGTTAGTACCCGCTACCTCAGGAGTTTCTGGTTGCAACTCCACCTCAAGCTGAACACCGTCCAGATCCGTATGAACACTGCTATTAACACTCCTAGCCAGAAGTACTGAAGACTCGTCAAATGTAACTTCTCTGCTGATAATAGATGAATTTAATTCCGGGCACCACAACTTATAGCCCCGCTCACCTTGTGCATAACCTAGGAACATGCACTTCATTGTCCTTCCATCGAGCTTACCATCACTAACTCGAACATAACATGGATAACCAAATATTCTAAGAACAGAATAATCAGCAACGTTACCTGACCACACTTCTTCGGGAGTCCGACATTCAAACGCAGTCGATGGGTATCTATTCTTCAGATAGCTCGCCGTACAAAGCGCATCCGCCAGGAATCTCCTAGCCATACCAGCACTAGAGAGCATTTTATGAGCCGTCTCTAGTAATGTTTTGCTCATCAACTCTGCAACCTGTTGTGGTTCAATGGCACTAGTGCGGTGTTTCATTATGCCTTCCTTCATGCAGAATTCGTTTAACAGCTTTGAGCAAAACTCCATGCTATTGTCAGTCTGCACCTGCTTGATCGTTTTACCAGTCTTCTTTTCGATCAAAGCTCTCAACTGCATGATCCTAACAACAGCATTAAACTTGTGCCTTAGCACAAACACCCAAGTCTTCCTCGAGTAGTCATCAACAACTGTTAGCATAAATCTGGCACTCTTCCTTGAAGGAAATCGCGACAACCTGCGAACATCTAAGTGAATCAATTCTGCAATTCCCGTGGTTTCTCTGACAACCGTACTAAACTGCACTTTCCGCCGTTGATCTAAATCACAGCACCTGCATATATTCAGTTCGTTAGCCACATAACCACATAGCAAATTTCTTTCACTTAGAACCTTCAGGCTTCTCTCACTAATGTGCCCCAAACGTATATGCCACAATTTAGACTCTCGAACCGATGCTTTCGACGTCTCCGCAGCGAATTCCGTCACTGTCTCACCTTGAAGCTCATACAGGCCACTATGCTTGATTCCTTTCATTATCACCATGGCACCTCGAAGAACTTTTAGAACTCCACCTTCTGAATAATATCGACACCCAGCTGAATCCAGGGCACTCAAGGAAATCAGATTTTTCTTCAACTCTGGAACATGCCTCACTCCAGTCAATGTCCACATGATATCATCATGCATTCTAATTCTAACATCACCAACACCAATAACATCGCATTCAGAATTGTTCCCCAACTGCACTTTACTACTATCCGTGCACTGATAAGTAGTAAACCAGTTCCTGTTTGGTGTAGCGTGAAAAGAACAACCAGAATCCATAATCCATCCGCCAAACGACGAATTATCAGTGACAGACAAGACATAATCAGCATCATCCGAATTACCATCAGCTATAGCTGCAACATCATCCGCAGAATCAACTCTAATTCCCTTACCCTTCTCGTTTTTCAGCTTAAGGCAATCCCTTCTAAGATGCCCCCTCTTGCCACAACTCCAACAGACAACACCATCAGTCCTAGACTGACTTCGTCTATTCGAGTTCATACTACTTCTGCTAACACGTGTACCAGTTCTTCCTCTATTTTCACCTACTAAAGCAGCAGATACATGTTCGCCAGATTCTCTTCTACGGATGTCCTCACTCAGAATTAAATCTCGAACACCATCAAACGTCAAACTTGTCGACCTAGAGGAATTACTAACAGCAGTAACAGTAGTATTCCAACTATCAGGCAATGAGGATAATAGAATCAAAGCACGTACCTCATCTTCAAAGTCAATCTCAACTGAACTCAATTGACTAACGATCACATTGAATTCATTAATATGATCAGCAACTGACGCACCTTCGCTCATCTTCAAATTAAACAGACGTCGCATCAAATAGACCTTGTTGATCGCAGAAGGCTTCTCGTACATGTCCGACAGGGCTTTCATCAAACCCGCAGTGGTTGTCTCTTTCACGATGTTAAACGCGACGTTACGTGCCAACGTCAGCCGAATAACACCCAAAGCTCGTCTATCCAGCAATTCCCAATCAGCTTGCTTCATCGTCTCTGGCTTCTCCCCAGACAAGGGCAAGTGCAGTTTCATCTGATATAGATGATCCTCAATTTGCATCTTCCAGAAACCAAAATCTTTCCCATCAAATCTGTCGATTCTCACTTTTCCTTCTTCTATCGCCATCGATTCGCTTCAACTCAGCCAAGTCTAGCTCTGATACCAATAGTTGCGAAAGCCAAGCGATTGAACAATAAAATTGACAGAATAAGAAAATAAATCGGACACCAGATTTACGTGGTTCGGTCGTAGTGACCTACGTCCACGGGGAAAGTAGCACGGAATTTCACTATAGATCAAGCAATACAACGGAGATTATAACCACACTCGAGTCACTCAAACACTCTAAGTATTTTCCAAGCCCCAATTACACCCAATAACTCACGCAGTGTTTAGCCCCACAATTCCTCACGAAATAATCTCTCAATCTCGCAAAAGAATTGTACACAAATCTTAACACAAGATTTAATCGCTACGAACACTTGAGTTCTTGGTGTAATTTCACGAACAAAATCCCAGTGAGATAAACCCACGCCAAGCACTCGACGTCAACCGCGGCGCTTCAAGACTTCTCTGCACTTCAAAGCATCCCCTGACCATGAACATATATATCAGGAAGTCCCATTTTGGTCAACAAACGAAGTCCACGCGGATTAGGATCAGGAAACAAATCCAGCCATGCTTTTCTTTTCCTTTTATTTTATTTCTTCTTTCCACTTCTGGCCGTGAATTCCACAAGAATTAGGAAAGTATAATATTCTTTCTTTCTTCTAACACATTGACCGAGTCAAAGTTCAACATAAAATTCATGTGGACTTTCCAGTTTGAGAACAAGGACTCCAACGTGCATCAGGAAAGTGAATTTCAAATATTTCCTTTTTGCTCGGTTTCGGAGATCCGCAAAATATCCAATTCGGAATATTTAGATTTCGCTTTGGGCTCAAACTTGAGACATATTTTCAACAGGAATTGATGCATACTCAGCTGCATCTCTGAAAACTAGTCCTTATGCCATTCCATGTGTGAGACCTGATGGCTTCCCTAGTAGCCACGTCATTTTGCCTCTTGCCCATATTGTAGAGCAGGAGGAGGTGATAGCTCTGTCTATGCATTCTGATCTTTCTTTAATTGCTTTCAATGAATTCTCTGTTATTTTCTTGTACGTCACTGCTCACAATGTCTCATATATAGTTCTTGGAGGTGGTTCGGCTAGAGGGTCATGCATTCTCACCTGAAGATATACCTTTGGCGCATGACATGTATTTACTTCAGGTTTGCATATTCTATTGGCTTTTTACATGGAAGTGCTTGTCAATTTTCTACCTTACATGTTAGGAAGCTCTTTGCCACTGATGTTGCTTTCTGAAATCATTGGTGCAGTTGTGTAGTGGGGTAGATGAAAATGCAGTTGGTGCCTGTGCGCAGCTTGTCTTGATTGGAGATGAGCTATGAAAGTGATGCCCATCATCAGTGACGTGCTCATCAACGGAAGCAAGAACCCAGAAAGACAGACGCATCTGAATATGAATCCCACAACACAGTGTCTCTGAGTGCAAGTGCCCTTTGCTTTGCCTCCCTTGTTGTCTAAAGCTGAGCTTCTTCGGAAAGAATACCAGTAGCGTCACTAGCTACTGTTTTCTCGTTGCATTATGCGGAATGCAGTTCTGCCGCACAGATGCCATCTAGCTTGAGTAACGATGAAGCTGCAGACACAAGCTCTTCGCTAGGGTAGGAATTCTACAGTTGATGGGTGGTAGAAAGCGTAGCAATTGACTTATTTTTCCGCAGGAAGAAACAACGATTGTCAAGCCCCATCTACTAACAAAAATGTAGATGGGGTATGTATAGTTGGAAAGAGAATGTCCATATTAGCCGCAAAGCTAGCTTATTGTTTTGTCAACGAAGCCTTATCAATGTACTTAGCCCCTTCTGTTCTATCTTTTGTATCATTTCAATAATGATTAGTAAACCTCTAAACACGAACCCGAACCGACCCGAACCCGACCCGATTGTGCGGCTATATCATGTTCGGGTCTTGTTTCGGGTCGGGCCAAGCACATATATTCATTGTTTCGGATCGGGTCGGGTATCATGAAAACCCGACCCGACCCGACCCGTTGACACCCCTACTCCCCATGAGGTTGAGTTTGTCAGCGTGATGGAAAGTGATAAGCCAGCAAAGATTACATTGCCACTCGATAGCTATTTTGATTTTGACGCAGCTTGTGATTGATTTGTGCTTTGGTCCTGCAGTCTCTGTGCAATGCGTGCAGGATCAAGAGCAGGAAGAAGATGCGGGCTATGCGTGCAGGAAGAAGATGCGGGCTGTGATTCATCAATCCTGTTCACAATTCAGTATTCATTCAATTTAGGTAGAGCCAGTAATCGGTATAGCACACATTATTTTCTGTCCGAATCACCACAAAACCTAATTCATTCAAAAAATTAGAGATCCAACTTTTGGTTAAAGGTATTACGTCGATGATCCATTTTCGGCGAAACAGTTTCTAATATGATTTGTTCGTACCTTCTTGATCTCCCAATCAATTCTTAGAAAGCGTTGAAGTTGTGCCGCATTATTTCTTATATTAATTTTTGCAACCATAATGGGAAAGATGGCAAGTCAATCATGCTTAAAAAGGAAGAAGTCAATTAAGGTAAGTCAAAGTGCATTTGCCAAAGCTTTTGAGGAATACCAATAATGATATGAGGTAGATCGTTAATCATTTCGGTTTACTATAATGCACACAGTTAAACTCACACATGATATTATTAATTAATAATTTAATAATTATTTGAATTTTACAAAAACAATGTATTGATTATGAAAAGATGCAACTCTTAAAAAATGTGTACTTTGATGGAATGCACCTATTTATAGCATATATATAAATAATCTAGTCCTCTCTCCACCACACATAGCAAAGTTGTATCCTATCCTCTATCAGATAAAATATTTTAAGATAAAAGTGGGTTAAGGGAGATGAATCAGATTTCTTTATTTATCTTATTTCTGCAACAATCATTTTCTCAAAGTTATTACTATGGATAAAAGAATGTCTTCTTCCTTCTTGTCGTGAATAAATCATGAAGATCTAAGATTCTTTAATTTAGAATTTTCTCATAAAAAACACTATTTTTACATTAAGCCCTAATTCAGATGATTAGGAAGATTGATAATGTGATAATTATAGACATTTAGATGCCATGTTAGGTGCTCTTGTTCCTTGAAGAAAGTTGTATGCATTTATCATATGATGCAATGTTGTATTACGCTTAAATATAACTAATCAAATAGAATTTTTCTTTATTTTTATTTCGACCAAAAACAATAGATTTTTTATTCCCATTTTGCAATATAAGAAACTTTTTATTCACCACGGATAAAATGAAACCATTGAAATTGAAGATATTAGTATTTTAAATCATGCTTAATTCTTAATAATTTTTAACCAAATACTCCTTTTAATATTTCAATGCCAACACAAGAGTGATATAGTGTTGTAAGAGGTACTTGAACGTGTAGAAGCAACTCCAGAAGTTTTGTGTAGGAGCAGCATTTTGTACAAGTTGTAAAATCTAAAAAAATGACATAATAGATTCCTGCCTTCTAAAAGGCTGTCAGAGCTAGGGGAGTGAAGTAGGCTATGTAGAAAACTGAACCACCATAAATTTTATTTGCATATTTTGTATCTTCTTAATTTCTTTACTATATGCTTTAGCGTGTCTTTGAGTTCCTCTCTCTCTCGATTCCTTTCTCTCTTCTCTCTCTATTGTCTCGTTCAACCTTCAGCCATATGGGGGAGGGTTGAAGCTAGTCTCACCCTCCCCTCCCTTTTTTGTTGATTTTGGTTGTGTTTTCTTTTTTTTGTTCTTTTCTTATTTCTTTCTCTCTTAATCTAAATATGAGAGCTCTCTTCTCTCGATCTAGCTCTAGATTTGAGAGTTTGAACTTTCTTGATTTAGTTCTAGATTTATAAATTGTCCTCTACCAATTTGGGTATAAGATTTTAATAAATATTCTTTTGGAGATTTGGATACCCCGATGCTCTATTCATGTAGTGCTCTGCCTCCAGTTTCAATGATGATTGTAAAAGCTCTGACGTCTCGATGAACCATAGAAATTTGTTCTCCCAAATGTTACATTTGTAATTGTTCAACCTGTTTTTGTTGTCTCCGTATGGCGATGGTGTAGAGAAACCTGAACCTAGACACGCACCACTAACTGGCAATGTTGTAGTTACCAGAGAAAGAATTTTCAGCGTATGCTCATTACTAATGAAGATACGAGATCCAATGATAGGCTGTTGATTATTTTGCTTGACAAATCCGTTCTTGCGAAACGAGCGTGTGCTTAACCCTCCTTGTACTTTGTTGATCCTCTTTACTTTCTGGATTTGGCTTTGTTTTGCAGTATTATTGGTTTTACTCGGCTTGGATTTGCTATGAAATTTATGTATTTTTCATGTATCTTTTTTGAGTAATGAATATAATTTTTATTAGACAAAGAAAAAGAAACTCCTTTTAATATCTGATTGATAGAAGATTCTACTTCTACATAGGTGATTTACGTTTGAGTCTGGCTAGCATAATAGTCCTTAATCCACTATAACAGTAATGGCCAATTCTGGGCCCCATTCTTCAAGAGACCTAGAAACTTTGTTGTTCGGTTTTCACTCTAAGTTTTATGGGTCTTGCTCAATTGACACAATATAATATCCAGCTCCACCTACACCTTTAATTTATTTACTGGTTTTTTGTGGTATAAACCTTTTCTTTTGTTAGTAATCTCTATAAAAAATTCTTTTATTCATTTTTTCCCTTAAAGCCTATCCATAAACTCGTTATGCGTGGTAATATGATAAATAAAGAAAATGATAATTGCCCAATCAATCTTAAACTTATTGTACAGATGGAGATTCAGTCCTACATTTTTCAATTTTGACAATTTAATCCTAAATCATTGCGCGATAAGGTAATTATTTTGGTCAATTTTCGCTAAAAATTGCTAATGTTTCTGAGTTTGCTTGAAGAATTTGTGGTCCTGAACAGGCCGTTACTCTCAGGATGGATTAAGGACTGTCACTTCATCATTTATCTTTTCATTTCAACGGCACAAATAAACACCTACCATCATGTTTTTCGCGAAAAAATGTTTTGACTTTCGTAAACATTCAATTTATCCCCTCTTGATTGTCATGCTTAGTACATATTAGCATGTGGTTCAAATTGTCTTAAAAAGTTTCAACTCCACAAGCAATCTCTCAAACATGACATCAAATGAAAAAGTGTATGACCTCTTCTGTTTCTGAAATGATATGTTGAATCAACCACGGTACAAATTGTTGGGGTGTGGTTCATACTCTTCAGTGATAAGACAACATAGGGGTCCCACTCGATGGAGCTATGAGTTGGATGAGCAAGAGGCACAATACGTTTGCTTTATCTACTATTAAGGCAGAGTACATGACCCTTCCTCATGTTACTAAGGAAGTAATCTGGATGCACATATTGTGTAAAGAACTTGGTTTTACACAAGGAGTAGTGAATATTGGGCGTGATAACCAGAGTGCTATATCCTTGGCTAAGAATCCTGGATTTCATGCAAGAACAAAGCACATCAACATACAATATCACTTCATTCGAGAGAAAGTGGAACAAAAGGTTGTAGTACTGGAGAAAATTGACACACAGGTGAATAATGCATATTTTTTTACCAAGGTAGTGAGTGCAGAAGAGTTTGAATGGTGTATAATTGTGTTGGGTTTAAAGAAGCACGTAGAGTATTCACCAAGTGGGAGAATGTTTGAGTGTGATTCATACTCCCCATCAATAGGATAGTATGGGAGTCCCACTTTGTATATATTGAATCAAATTATTGCGTATATATATTCTCTTTCTCTTGTAATTGAGAGATGTAACATAGATGTATGATGTGCTAATTATAGTGAAATTCTCAGCTGGACGTAACTCTAGTTTAAGGGTCAATCAGGATAAAACCTTGCGTCTCAAATTTTCTTTCTCACTTTTACTCTCTATGTAGGAAGTAAGTGTCGGGAGAATCGACTAATCTGTTCGATGCACTACGAACAAATTTTCCAGGAACGTACGTTGAATTACCAGCGAACGATGGATGAATCTACTTCACGTTGGTCCGAATATAATCACGAGGAAAGTATTTTCGTTCCATAGGGTTAATGTCGATTGTCTTCTCAAAGTAGATACGGAATCCTCATGCGTCATTCTATGATGAAGAGTCTGCCTATGATGAGTGTGTCCAAGGGGCACCATTTGCTTTAAGTATGAGTGTGTCTGAGAGACACTATTTTGAAGAGATGTGAGGGAAGTCTCTTAAGGGAAGTTAAGGTAACTTCCTCAAAAGGTAATCTAATAAGAGATAAGTAAGTTTTGCATAATAGAACACTCACTCTCCCTCTCTCTCTCTCTCTCTCTCTCTCTCTCTCTCCTCTCTTCATCTATGAACGACGCATAAGGATTCCGTACCTAATTTGAGAAGAAAATCGGCATTAAGGCTGTGGAACGAGAATACTTTCCTCGTGATTGTATTCGGACCAACATGAAGTAGATTCATCCATCGTTCGCTGGTGATTCAACGTACGTTCCTAGAAAATTTGTTCGTAGTGCATCAAACAAGGTAGTCGATTCTCGTGACACTTACTTCCTACATTGGTATCAGAGCCCAGGTTATGACCTCTGCCTTATTTTCCGTTGAATTTTTACGCTTGTTATTTGATATGGGAATCGAGAGGATGATCTTCATATCATCTAGATGTTCATTGCTTGAAACTTACAACATGAATTGTCGAAAATGAAATCGGACGCGAAGAACGGGTTTGGAGGATAAACGTCGGTTCTGTTCTGATCGTTTTTTTGAAATATTTTTATGGAGAAAATCATTTTTGATCATACAGAGTGAAAGTACTCATCGAGACGATCAAAACGGCGGGTGGCATGCTACCAGAAGACGTTAGATGCGCCTACGCGCGGTTAGAAGCTGCGGCACGTGGGCGCCGCGTGTGCGTTGGCCAACCGACGCGTGCTGACATCATCGATGACGTCAGCAAAACTGTCGGTGACTGACACGCTGATGTCATTGATTGCATCATCTCGCCGGCGAACCGACCCTCCGATGATCGACCGGCTGGAGACCTGACCCGTCCGGCGACCCAACCCGGTTGAACAGTCAATCAGTCGGACCGGTCTGACCGTTGACAGGTCAGACCGGCTAGGAGCCGGAATGGCTCGCTGGCGCTTGCGCCACACGCGCCGTGCACAAAGACAGCGCGTTTGGGCGCGTGGAAGGTCAGATTGGCGCGTTATTGGTGTCGTTGCCTTCGTATCAACGTCCTCTACATTGTGGTATAATTATTTTACATGTTTGAGGCTTTTAAAGGTATAAAAATGCATATGAAACCCTGAGTACACGTATTTTTTGAGTATAAGTGCATTATTTATTCCCTCTAACCTTTATTTCATTGTGGTTTTGGGAAATACAAAAGTTATCCTACATGTAAATGGCCGCATATATGTTGTGTAGAGCTTGGTTCAATGATGGCATGTATATGATTTAATGTGCTTGCAATTTCCTGATTCCAAGCATACTTGAACAATGGCCGGAGATCATTGTTTTTCATTATGTCTTGAATTCTGCATATGATTATATTTGATATAATGAATTATTTGTAAGTTGGTGATCATTACGTGAGGTCACGCAATCATTTTTTTCTAGTGGGAGTTCGTAGGTTTGTAGAATTCAAAGGAGTTATCACCTAGAACTTAAAATTTGTGTAAATTAAACAAGTTAATGATAGTAGAACAATTGTATGCCGAAGCTGATTGGGAACATAGTGAACTTTCGTTTCGATGTCTTTTGTTGAATTGTCATTAATTTAGCTTGACTTTGCTACAAATTAAAATATGTGTGTTTATGTGGAAAAATGTGCTAGTATTGATTCTGCGTTTTTTATATCAATGTGTAGTAGAAATTGATTATGACTTCGGCATCCAAGACCATTGTGGCTGATCTCAACAAGGGTGATAAGCTGAACGGTGATAATTATGATATTTGGCTCCGAAAAATTCAGTATATTCTTGAGGAGCAAGAGGTTTTGGAAACCCTCAACCACACCATAGATGAACCTAAGCATGGAATTTCTGCTCAACACAGAAGAGATCAAGAAGTTTATCAAGCTTGGAAAAAGAAAAATAGCATTGCTCGCATCACATTGCTGAGTTGTATGCAAGATGATCTTATGAGTGAGTTTGAAAGTTATGACAAAACTCAAGCAATGTTGGTATCAAAGTATATACGGAATCCTTATGCGTCGTTCTTTGATGAAAAGAGGAGAGAGAGAGAGAGTGTGTTCTATTCTGCAGAACTTACTTATCTCTTATTGGATTACCTTTTGAGAAAGTTACCTTAACTTCCCTTAAGAGACTTCCCTTGCACCTCTTCAAAAGGTGTCTCTCAGACACACTCATAATTAGAGCCAATGGTACCCCTTAGACACACTTATTATAGGCGGACCGACGAAATATAACATCTACCACTCGCACATGATGGGCTTGATGATGCTCTATCAAGAACATAAGGCATTCAACATTCATCTACTTTAGAAACAATTCATACCGACAAAAAAGCCGTGCGATCGGTGAATACACCTGCACTTGGGAGCTCTAATTATGCACCTGTTAGGGACAACATAATGACTATAACCCCAAAAAGAAATAAACAATTGATGTCTCACAGTGTCCCAGACATATTTTGTTACATCAGCCCAAGTATACATATCCCTTAAAGGCTATACTTGACTATTCTCAAGAACACCATATATTTATAATTATTTTCGAAGCCATTAAAGGAGAAATAATTGGTCGACCGATAAACACATGTGATAGATATAAAACAACAATAGTCTTCCTTCGCACTCATGTCTCTCTCCATTTCAGAACAACTGCTTTCCTAGGCACGTCCCATAAAGCCATATCTATTCATGACCATCGGTAACATGCTAAAGTAGCAACATTGATCTTCTACTTCGAGAACATACTCAAAAGTAACATATGGCACAAAGTAAGGTAAATTATAAATTACCTCAAGGACTCACACGATGAATAAATAGGGATAATTGTACTCATCTCCCTTTCGGTCGAATAAAGCACATGTAGTATGAATTATATGCTATAGTAGATTTCTCTTTCTATAAGAGCGTATGTCATTTATTAAACATATCCACTATATGGATCTTAGTCTAAACATGGTCACGTGCTTCTCACGTACTCATGTTTAGCCCGAGTGCTATATCAGCTCGCTTTTCATAGCGCCCAATTTAGTACTCGCATCGGGCTACCTTCGAGCATACATGATTGTGGGACTATCATATTCGGTCTTATCACATACGAATCACAGACCTCATCTTGATTCCAATCAAGGCGATATAAAATCGTTTTATGTACTAAACTGCTCTTCCAGCATTTATAGTACATATCGTCTCATCTCAACCCGCTTACTATAGCGTTTGAGGTGATTGCTCGTATGAGTGAGTCAATCATTGCCTGGTGACATACCTTTCAATAATATATGTGTGTTTGTGTTAATCTTATAACATTGAACTAATTGATAAAACATCAATTCATTAACAAAAAAGTACAATACATATACACACATAACCAATGATCCTCAACAATATTACATATCACATTCTACGTAACCCTAAAGACATCTTGTGGGTCAAGAACACGTCTCTAGAAACAGCCTTCGTGAATGGATCATCAACCATCCTGTTGGTTGAAATATATTGCAGGACTACTTCCTTCTGTGCTATTATATATCTGATGAAGTTATTCTTTATGTCAATGTGCTTCGTCTTACCATGATACTTGAGATCTTTCACATAGGCAATGACTGCTTAACTATCGCAATATACTGTCACTGGTCTTGGGACATCAGTGACAATGGCTACATTTTCCAAGAAACGTTTTAACCATATTACTTTTTGCACTGCAGCAAAACATGCAATAAATTCTGCCTCCATCGTAGATAAAGCTGTGCATGTCTGTTTCTTGCTATTCCAAGAAATTGCACTATCATTAAGCAAGAACGCATATCCAGATGTCGATTTACGCTCATCTAGGTCTCTTCCCTAATCAGCATCAGAGTATCATAATAAGCATAAATCACTCCCTTGAAAGCAAAGTCGATAGTCCATAGTGCCTTTTAAATATCTCAAGATCCTCTTAACTGCTTTTTAATGTGCTTGACCAGGATTTGATTGATATCGGCTCACTAACCCCACATCATGACATATGTCGGGTCGAGTACACATTATAGCATACATCAAACTTTCGATCGCACTAGTGTATGGAACATTTTCCATTTCTTTCTTTTCCTCTGTAGTCTTAGGACACATCTTAGTACTCAGGCCTTCGCCTTGTATGATATCAATGGGATTACAATACTGTATATTGAAGCGTTCAAGAATCTTCATTATAAAAGACTCTTATGACATGGCAAAGAGTTTCTTTGATCAATCTCTTTCAATCTCAACTCCCAATTTATATGCAGCTTCTCCCATATCCTTCATTTCAAAATTAGAGGACAACCATACTTTTATGGTTATAACCAAACCCTTGTCATTTCCAGCTAATAGAATATCGTCCACGTAAAGAGATAAAATCACAAATTTATCCTTGGATCGTTTGATGTACACATAGTGATCCTCTTTGATCATCGTGAACCCAAAAGAAGTTATGGCTCGATGAAAATGAAAATACCACTGTCTAGATGATTACTTAAGGCCATATATTGAGCGATGAAGTTTGCAAATTTTACGCTCCTGACTTTCAGCAATGAAACCTATCGGTTGCTTCATATAGATTTCTTCATCTAGCTCTCCATTGAGAAATGTTGTCTTTATATCCATTTGATATAATTTTAGGTCCAAATGTGCGACAATAGTTAGGATAAGGCGTATGGAGGCAAACCTTACAACTGGTGAAAAAGTTTCCTTATAGTCTACACCCTCTTGTTGAGTATAGCCTTTCGCCACAAGGTGAGCCTTATATTTTTCAATGGATCCATCCGCCCTTTGCTTAATCTTGAAAACCCATTTGTTTCCAATAGCCTTGTGATCGGGTGACAGATCAACTAAATCCCAGACGTGGTTTGTCCTCATAGACTCCATTTCGTCTTCCAAAGCTTTTCTCCATTCTTCCTTGTCAGGAGATGAGAGAGCCTCTTGAACTGTCTTAGGCTCTACATCGTCTTATGGAGCAATCATAAATGCTTCCCCTTCAATCTCAAATCGACGACGGGGAATACTTTTACGATTAACTTTACGCAACTAAATTTCTTGAGAATTCAGTTCACCAGGCGACACTACACTCCCACTAGGTTTTGTTTGTTGAGGTAAATCTGTATTTCCCTCAATAACATTAGTGGGTATATTATCGGGATCTTCCATCTCATATAATTGGAAGTCCTTATCGATCTCACCTTTACTAGGAAAATCGTTCTCCAAGAACGTGACATCTCGTGACTCCATTTCAGTCACACTTCCATCAGCTTGTTCACCTATGAACACGTACCCTTTGGAGTGTTCAGAGTATCTAATAAAGATATACTTCTTCCCTTTAGGGCCTAATTTGTCATATTTATGGGAAGAATCATGAACATATGCTGCACACCCCAAGGTCATAGATTACTTAAGCCTAGTTTCCTACTAGTTCACAATTCATAGGGGGTGGAAGCAACTGACTTAGAGGGCACTCGATTAAGTATATAAGTAGCAGTCAATAATGTATCTCCCTAATATGAGACAGGTAGATTTGCCTGCGCCATTATAGACCTAACCATTTCCAATAGGGTTCTGTTCCTTCTCTCTGCAATCCCATTTTATTGTGGAGTATCAGGAATAGTCAATTGTCTTACAATTCCCTTTTCATCACAAAGAGCCTCGAATTGCTCAGATAGATACTCATGTTCGCGATTGATTCTCAATGCCTTTATTATTTTGTTCAACTGATTCTCTACCAAAGTTATAAATCATCTAAAGTAATCCAATGCTTCAGACTTATGGAAGATCAGAAAAACATAACCGAAACGTATGAAGTTATCTATAAAAGCGATGAAATATGAGGCTCCACACCTCACCTTCACATTTAATGGACCACAAATGTCAGAATGTATGAGTTGCAATGGAAGTTCAGCTCTGGTTCATTTACCAAATGGTTTTCTAGTTGTTTTTCCCGCTAGAAAATGTTCCATACGAGTAGTTCAACATTAGCGAGTGACCCCAAAAGGCCTTCTCTTGCTAATTGTTTAATTCTTTGTAACCCAATGTGACACAGTCTATCATGCTAAGTACTTGCATCAATCTCAACATTACTAGAAGATACAATTAAAGAAAAATAACCATCGACATTTACTTTGTACACATCATAGTCAATGTCTAACACCATAAAACCATTCAATATATGACCAGAACCATAATACACTGTTTCAAACAAAATGTCAATACAATCACCATGAAAATTAAATACATAACTTAAGCCAAGAAGAACAACTACAGAGATCAAGTTTTGTCGAATATCTGGAGCATAGAGGATATCATGTAGGAATAGGTTTCAATCACCACGTAAGGTTAATTTATATGTGTCAATACCCTTCACTTCAACTCTTGAGTTATTTCCAACATAGATCCATCTTCTTCCAAGATGTATTTGATAATACTCTACACATGCTCCTCAGTCTCTAGCTACATGGTCTATTGCTCATGAGTCTACAGTCCATATTGGATAAGATTCAGCAAGCACTACAGTATTATAAACAAAAGCATTACTCAAAGTAATAGAGTAATGTGGTA
This sequence comes from Syzygium oleosum, assembly GCF_021117445.2. Classification (NCBI taxonomy): domain Eukaryota; kingdom Viridiplantae; phylum Streptophyta; class Magnoliopsida; order Myrtales; family Myrtaceae; genus Syzygium; species Syzygium oleosum. Next base: position 9,647,236 of record NW_026607495.1, read on the forward strand.
CCTCTTCGGCTTAGTGCATTCATGAGCGAAGTGGCCCAGTTTACCACAATTATAGCACTTCATCTTGGCCTTGTCCTTCTTCTCGCCACGCTTCTTGCATCGGAAGGTCTTAGCTCTCTTGGGTGCCTCATCAGTCTCTTTCCCTTTGTTGTTGAATTTATGGTTTCTCTTGCGCTTAAAGCCCGAAGCTTTGCCTGAACCTGATTCAGCAACATAAGCATGGGTAGAGGATTTTGCAGCTTCTAGGCGCTCATCTTCTAATTCCAAATGACGCGCAATATTGTCAAATTGATTTTCTCATTGTGCGTCATATTGATTTTCATATGTTCCCAACTGTCAGGAAGAGACCTTATAATAGCCTGAACTTGCTGTTAATCAGTAAGGGCATGACCTGCCGATTTCAGCTCACGTATCATGTTTGACATCTCTCGAAGATGCTGCCTCATCATTAGATTTGGGCGCTTCCGGTATGTGTCAAACTTGATGGTGAGCCTCCTCAACTTGGTGGCAGACGTTCCCCCAAACTTATCTTTCAAGGCAACCCACATTACTTGAGCTTTGTCATAACTTTCAAACTCAAACATAAGATCATCTTGCATACAACTTAGCAACGTGATACGAGCAATGCTATTTTTCTTTTTCCAAGCTTGATAAGCATCTTGATCTCTTCTGTGTTGAGTAGAAATTTCATGCTCAGGTTCATCTATGGTGTGGTTGAGGGTTTCCAAAACCTCTTGCTTCTCAAGGATATACTGAACTTTTCGGTGCCAAATATAATAATTGTCACCGTTCAGTTTCTCACCTTTGTTAAGGTCATCTACAATGGTCTTGGATGCCGAAGTCATAATCAATTTCTACTACACATTGACATAAAAAAATGCAGAATCAATACTAGCACATTTTTCCACATAAACACACATATTTTAATTTGCAGCAAAGACAAACTAAATTAATGATAATTCAACAAAAAACATCGAAATGAAAGTTCACTATGTTCCCAATCAGCTTCGGCGTATAATTGTTCTACTATCATTAACTTGTTTAATTTGCGCAAATTTTAAGTTCTAGGTTATAACTCCTTTGAATTCTACCAACCTACGAACTCCCACTAGAAAAAAATGATTACGTGACCTCACGTAATGATCACCAACTTACAAATAATTCATGACATCAAATATAATCATATGCGGAATTCAAAAAATAATGAAAAAACAATGATCTCCGGCCATTGTTCAAGTACGCTCGGAATCAGGAAATAGCAAGCACGTTAAATCATATACATGCCATCATTGAACCAAGCTCTACACAACATATATGTGGCCATTTACATGTAGGCTAACTTTTGTATTTCCAAAAAACCACAGTGAAATACAGGTTAGAGGGAATAAACAATGCACTTATACTAAAAAGACACGCGTACTTGGGGTTTCATATGCATTTTTATACCTTTAAAAGCCTCAAACATGTAAAATAATTATACCACAATGTAGAGGACGTCGATATGAAGGCAACGACACCAAAAACGCGACAACCCAACCTTCCACGCGCCCACACGCGCTACCTTTGTGTGCAGCGCTTGTGGCGCACGCGCCAGTGAGCCATTTCGGCTCTTGGCTGGTCCGACTGGTCCAACCGATCAACGGTCAGACCGGTTGACTGGTCAACCGGGTTAGGTCGGGTCTCCGGCCAGTCGGTCGTTGGGGGGTCGGTTCGTCGGCGAGATGACGCCATCAATGACATCAGTGTGTCGGTTACCGACAGTTTTGCCGATGTCATCGATGACGTCAGCATGCGTCGGTTGGTTGACGGGCGTGGCGCTCACGCGTTGGCAGCGCCATCGCATGGTACCCACGCGCCGCGGCTTCTGGCCGTGTGTGTGGGCACGTCTGGTGTCTTCCAGCGGTGTGCCACCCGCCATTTTGATCGTCTCGATGAGTACTTTCACTCTGTAAGATAAAAAATGATTTTCTCCGGAAAAATATTTCAAAAAAAAAACGATCAGAACAGAACCGACGTTTATCCTTCAAACCCATTCTTCACGTCCGATTTCATTTTTGACGATTCATGTTGCAATTTTCGAGCAATGAACGTCCATACGATATGAAGTTCATCATCTTGATTCCCATATCAAATAACAAGCGTAAAATTTCGATGGAAAAACAAGGCAGAGATCATAACCTTGGCTCTGATACAAACGTAGGAAGTAAGTATCGGGAGAATCGGCTAACCTGTTCGATGCACTACGAACAAATTTTCTAGGAACGTACGTTGAATCACCAGCGAACGATGGATGAATCTACTTCACATTGGTCCGAATGCAATCACGAGGAAAGTATTATCGTTCCACAGCGTTAATGCCGATTGTCTTCTCAAGGTAGATATAGAATCCTTATGCGTCATTCTTTGATGAAGAGAGGAGAGAGAGAGAGAGAGAGAGAGAGAGAGAGAGTTCTATTCTGTAGAATTTACTTATCTCTTATTAGATTACCTTTTGAGGAAGTTACCTTAATTTCCCTCGCACCTCTTCAAAAGGTGTCTCTCAAATACACTCATAATTAGAGCAAATGGTGTCCCTTGGACACATTCATCATGGGTGGACTGACGAAATATAACACTCTATTTTCTTTGTGATTGTGCGGCGAATTCTAACACAAATGATATACACAAGGTTCAAATTCTTTTTGTGTCGGGGTCTACAATACAGTTTTCCATTTTGTGATATATAATTGATTCAATTCAATAAAAGTACTACAATTACTCTATTGTACAAAACGAGGATTCACTCAAACTGCGAAGGCACAAGAAGAGAAACTTATAACATCCCCGAACAACTAATCGTTCAACCATAACTCCAGTGTGCAAACCCAAGCCATGCATAGTCACTTACTTTTGTGCTTTACTGGAAGAGTCTTCCTTACTTAAACTCTTCGATCTCTTAGAACAACTACTAGGACGAGCAGTTACAACAGCAAAGCCAATTCCACGGCGGCGACTCGGGAACTTACAGAACACGGCAGCAGCGAGGATAAAGATCAGGAGGCGCAGCCACTGGAGGAACTGACGTAGCCAGTTGGGAGCGTACGGGTAAAACGTATCCATCACATTCAGGTTCGAAAACATGAACACCGCTAAAACTGTCGTTGACGTGATGGCGTGGATGAAGTCCAAGGTCCGAACGCCATTGTCGCGTTGGGGTGGACGGCATGTGTCTCGACGTTGGTTATTATTACTGCAAGAGTTACGAGAACAACTCTGGCCGCTTGAGCTATTAACGCATGTGAGGAACTTGAGGTAGGTTTGGCCGCAGAAGCGGAAACTATCAGTGAAGCATGAGAAAAAGCATGCGGCGCCGAAAGTGGACAAGAGCGTGATGGTCACAGCCTTGTTCTCGTGGCTCGAGAGGCCGGAGAGAAGCTCGAAGGAGAAGAAGGAGCCAGTTGGCAGGTGGTTTGCCAGGTGGCCGATCAAACGACACGCCATTTGGGCGTAGTTGTCCTCCTGGGAGCCACACCGGCACGGCGGTGGCTGAGGCTGTGGCGGCGGCTGAGGCTGTGGCAGCGGCAGCGGCTGTAGATTGCACTCCACATCATGGGGGCGAGCGTCCCACGACCCGCAGTCGATGAAAGGACATTCCTTTCCCATGGATCTCGCCGAGGGGGATTGGTTGGATTTGCGTGGAAGTCTTCTGCAGGGAAGTCCATTGAGGAAACGACCGAGGGTTTTTGACGAGTGGCCTGTCGTGCGAGAGTTGAATGTGTCGTGAGGAAGGAAGAATGCGCAAGAAACCATATAAGAAAAACGGTGGAACAGGTTTCATTCACTAATTGCACTCTACAGCAATGGATTGATAAATTCGAGGGGCGTTCAAATGGTTCAAAAACGATACTAATATTGACATTAATTGATGTACAAAAGGGTTTAACAAAATTTAGTAAGTGGGCATTTGAGTCAACGGATTACATTTACACACTCAAGAGTTTGATACATCAATTTGTATATGGAATTTTAGTATCTTCAATTACTCAAGCCAAAGATTGTTGGAGGGAGGCCTCATCGGCAAAGTAAACTGCTTTCCTCGTCATTGAAACATCATGCAACTTTCAACCACGCAAAACTTATGATGGTCATCATGATTAAATCCTTAAAATATAATAGGATGGTGATGATTATTTTTAATTTACTTAGGACGGATAAGACAAAGTTATCACTCCAAGAGGTCTCATTCTCAATCTTTTTGGAGTCAACTTTTATTCTTAAGGATTTCACTCCATTCTCAAATGCCATAATACGTCACAAAGGATTAGACTAGATCAAAAGTTTCAGGTTTTCCTTCCGATCTTAATTAGATTCACATAAAATAGAACCTCTTAAAAAAATCAACCCATCTTTTTCACCAAGAATAATTTGCATCTTCAATTTTTAAAATCTTAAGGTTTGCTTCACCATATAAGAACTCTCATATTAAAAAGACCAATATGCCCCTCATACATATGCAAATCCGACCTAAACTTTCTCTCTCACGATGTTATTATTCCGTCTCCCATATATTGGCTGTGACGATGCCTTGTTAGTTGAAATAAGTCCTGGCCAGTGACAAGTAAGGAATAGATACTCATTCGTGTATATTAATAAGCTACTATATGGTATTTAGAGATCATGAAATTCGTATGCTCATCAGTGTACAGTCAAGTGTTAGACTGAATATGAGTTTACGGCATCTATTTTTATCCATTGCACAAATGAATAGACATGACTAGACAAGGGTTTTTGAGGCCATTGTGTCCTGGGTTGTGGCACTGCGGTGGCATCGAGCTCCTGTAGATTTGGCGCCTCCAAATCTCTAGCTTAACCTCCTAAACGTCGAGCCTCTATTTCTAGTATAAGCTACTATATGGTATTTACAGATCATGAAATTCGTATGTTCATCAGTGTACAGTCAAGTGTTAGACTGAATATGAGTTTGTGGCATCTATTTTTATCCATTGCACAAATGAATAGACATGACTAGACAAGGGTTTTTGAGGCCATTGTGTCCTGGGTCGTGGCATCTCCTGTAGATTTGGCGCCTCCAAATCTCTAGCTTAACCTCCTAAACGTCGAGCCTCTATTTCTAGAGGCTAAACTCCTCCATAGACTCCCAGCTCAACGAGAGAGAGAGAGAGAGAGAGAGAGAGAGAGAGAGAGAGAGAGAGAGAGAGAGAGAGAGAGAGAGAGAGAGAGAGAGAGAGAGAGAGAGAGAGAGAGAGAGAGAGAGAGCCTGTTTGGAGAGTCTCGAGAGGTTGCAGGCATAATTTGAGGTGACAATGACGGGGTGACTCTGGGCAACGCCAAAGATAATAAGGAGGACATGGTTGAATGGGAAACCTTTCTACTGTTACATGAATCTGATTTTCATTTCATCCGACACTAGGTGGTCTAGGTTTGGATTTCCATCGTAGCGAGTTTAGAATAATAAGAGAGCTCGATTGGTGAGCTGCGAGAGGTTGTGGGCATGGCCTAAGGCAGCGGTGGCAGGATGGTTGTCGGTAGTGCCAAAGATATAAGGAAAACATGGCTGAGCACTCGGCGGTTTAGGTTAGGATTTTCATTGTGGTGAGTTAAGAATAGTGAGAGGAGTAATCTTGTGTTGGGATTCTCCTTAATTAGTCGGGAGAATTAATGCATTGATGACCACGTAGTTCCAATGCAACCAACTCGCTTTGAAAACGAAGAGTTTTGCAAATCTCCATGCTTTGGAAAGATGCTTTACGAACACCTTATTTATTGGTGAAGAATCTAGAGCATGGAAGAGATGTCTCATGGCCCTCTATAAATAGGGGATGAAGAGATATGTTGGATAGTGACGTGAGATCTGGTGTACATTCCACATCAAAGACAAATTCGACAAAGAGTCGGTGAGGTCGAAGGTTTCGACAACCTCTTTCAATAAGAAAGATCCTCTGTGAGAGAGAGAGAGAGTTATTCTCCAAAGGAGATAGAGAGAGCCACCATTGTGTGAAGAGTTTGAGAGATTGTTATCCTCCCGTACTAGGTTGTAATCCACCAATAGGTGAGGGTGATCCATCAATTTTCGGTGAAGAAATATTATTGTAAATCCTACTATTATAGTGGAAGATCTTCGTGGTTTTTCTCTTTCGAGGGATTTTCCACGTAAAATCCGTGTGTCTTCGTCTCTACATTTCTCTTATTTTCTTTTTTGCCAATCTTGATCACGCAAGGAGGGAGAAAGGGTTTCGCTTCCGCATCATTATTATTATACGCCTTTTTCCCAACATCTTGGAACTAAAATGGCAAATTCGTAAAATAAGAGCAAAAGAATAACTTATGCTATATGCAATTTAAAGTGAATTCGCTAGACTAAGGGTGCAAATTGTAGGTTTTGAGAGTGGAAATGCAAATTATTCTTGGTGAAAAAGCAGGGACGGTGTTTTAAGATTCCCTATACAATAATACATGCCAAGGGTATTGCTATCCACAAAACTAGGAGCTCTAATAAGATAAACCGAGCTATCTCCAATTGTAAAGCCACCGTACCACCACAGATCACCCGTCGTCACCGATGCCATTGATGTCACACCCCGTACCCCACGAAGCGGTAGCATCCCACGTAAAGGTCGATTTGTTTGTGTGCGACGTCCCAAGAAGCGTCGTTGACCCAACGCCCAACAGAGATCAAGCACAAGCGGAAGAAATAACCAAACCCTGACAATAATAATATGAGACAATGGACAGCACGGCAACATACAACACGGAAGGACATGCATAATATTTATATTGCTATAGAAAACCCTTTTTACAATATTTGTTTACAACCGGCTCAAAAACCTGCAAACAGCCACACAAGCAAAAAGGACCGGTGTCTAGGGTGAGTCGTCTAATCCTACTAGGGGGACTGTAGTAAAAAAGAAACGATCCTCCCTATCAAGCTCTGGCCTCTCTCTACGGCTTCCAATCCGGGTCTGAGGATTCGGTGGGATCATCTGACGACTCCTCAGAGACCTCCTCACTAGACTCGACTCCTCCCGATCCATAGCCTCCGCCGCGATCCTCTCATCCTCTCGAATCGAGCTCTCACTCCGGATCTAGGTAAAGACCTAACTCGTCATCTTCATCCGCTCCTATCTCCACATCGACCCTACCTCGGCTACCTCTCCGTGGTCTTCATCGAGAATCCGGATCCATGTCCTCCGGCTCGTCTTCTTCCTCGGCAACTTGGTCTTGGTCTTCAGCTATCACCTGTGGCTCCTGTGGCTCACCATCCATAGGCTCATCAACGCCATCTACATCGTAAACATCCTGAGGATTGATCACCTCGCCATCCGCATATATGGATTCCATCAATTCATTTTGACCGATTGGCGCATCAAAAGTGCTAAGGGGTTGCCCTAGGTTTCCGTCGGCATCTCTTAGGCACCAAGCCACATAATCCTGAGTCCGATGAAAATATTCACCCACGTTTATAAACACCACGGATCGGTATCTTACATACGATTCCCCATTTCTGGGGTAGGTACTTGTATGCGATGTATGCGTGCGGGTATTCCAAAAAGCGGTGGATTCGGCATTCTTATGGGCGTAGATTACGAAAAGGTGGGTTATTACAACCGTGAGACGAATCTCAATGAGTATAACCCCTAAACCTAGGCTAGGCTAACATGCAATCTCCTGATAGGCAAAACAACATAATACGCAAACAATAACCTGGGCCTCGGGCCGGATAGAACATAGGAATTTCCCCGGGTTAGGCGGTTTATTAAATGTCCTCAAGATATGTGCGCGAATACAATGATCACACATGCGCCACACACATGCTCATGCTCACAGTGTTCATCTCGCATGCCGGGTCACGCATTCTATGCATGTGATGTCAATGTTATGCCATGCTCCCGTTTCAATTCACCTTGCACCTTGTCTCAATTATTAATATTTATTATGACTCGAGTCAACACCATTCCGGCCCGGTGCGTCTAGCTTGCTTCAAAGTGCATGAGGCGCAACACCGATCGGCCCGGTCTCTAGCCTGCTTCAAAGTGCATGAGGCGCGACGGTGATCTCCTTACAGAACCAGGCCGCGTAAAGCGCATCGGGATGGTCGTCTTCGGACGAACCGGGCATCGTTACGCTTCAAAATGCATGAGGACGGCATACCCCGCGTAATACGCATCAGGGCGAATTGTGATCATACATACACACACTGCCAATTATTATCTGAACCCCGCGTAACACGCATCAGGGTATATTAGGTGATCACATGCTCATTGCAGGCACGTATTCTCACACAATTTCATCATACGTCTCATTCTCGGCATTCACAATGCGTGGTCATGCAATGCAGTACAATATTCCATGAGCAACAACAATTTCAGGCATCCAGTCAAATTCATGTCATTAATTGGCCAATCACACTCCACATTGGTCGGCCACTCAGTCACACGACATGGCATTATTCAATTTCCCACAATTGGGTACAGCAATCAACAAGTCATCCAGCTTGGGCATACCCGGCAGCCCAGTCACTTAATCCTCAACTAATCCGCGCCACCCCAATAATTCACTAATATTATTCTTGTCACCATTACCATTGTTCGACTCACTAATTTGTCCCAATGTACACCGATAATCCTCAATCCAGTCCAGAAAACACACTATCAGTCCTAATCCGGGTTTAGGAATTATACTCACTTAATTCTAGACCACGGCGACGAGGAATGGTGGCCGATCACCGATGAACAGTGGAACCGACGGTGGCGTTCCCGGCGGACACTGTACGGACGGCGGTGTACGGACACTGTACGGAACCATACGGGACACTGTACGGATAGTGACGTGCGGGCGACGTACGGACGGTTCTGAGTGGAGACGGCGGGGGCGGGCAGCGGTGGCAGCCGGTCGGCGGTGCTCCGGCGTTCCTTGGCCGGGCCGGCAACAAGGAGGGAGAGAGAGAGAACGGGGACGAGGGAGAGAGAGAGAACGGCGGGAGGGTAGTGCTGGCGAGGTGAGGTTAGGCGGAGCAGCAGCTGGATGGCACGGCGGCGGCACGGCGGCCGGTGATTCTCCGGCGGGTGGCAAGGAAAACCGGCGGAGGAGGAGGAAAAACGTGGAGGAGGGGCTGCTCGGTGGGGTTCTGGCCGAATGAGGGAGGAGAGAGAGAGGGGGGCCGGTCCAACCGGTCAAATAGGGTGGGCCGGGGGTGCCAAGTGTCGCCGATCCGGGCAATTGACGAAAATAACCCTAATCTAACGGTCCTCATTCGATCCTATCCAATAATTGAGGGCAAAAGGGTCTTTAGCCTCCAATAATTGAGCTGATAAACCAGATTTAATTACCCCAAAATTTTCCCAAAATTCGGAACTGAAAACGGCCCAGGGGCAAAATGGTCATTTTTCCGGTCCCGGGGCGAAATTCCAATTTTTGGCTATATCAACCCTAAATGAGTGTGGCCAACATAATATGGCGTCGGAATCGCGAAAATAGCCTCTTAAGCCCTTGAAAATCGACTGCAAAGTTCTGGGAATAAAATAATATTATTTTTCACTTCCGAGCCAAAATTCCAATTTTTGATCGAAACCAATCTAAATGCGCGTGGCCACCCTAAAATGACATCGGCCGCGAAAAATAACCTCAGACGGCCTCAGAATCAACGTCGGGGTCCCGAGGGGCAAAATCGTAATTTTTTTGACTTCCGGGTCGAAATTCCATTTTTCAACCGTACTATTCCCAAACGTGCGTGGCCAGCATAATATGACGTCGGAATCGTGAAAATAGCTGTACAAGTCCTCGAAGATCGACACCGAAGTCCGGGTCCAATTTCGTGACCAAAACTCGCTAAATTTCCAATTTCAGGACCTCTCACTAACGGGCGGCTGTTTAGAGGTTACGAGTATCGACCTAGGGTTATCCGAGTCATAACGGTCCGATCATTGAGAGAATGGAAAATTATCACTAGTCCCAGAAGTCACGATCGTCCGGTTTAAGTTCGGGATTGGTTGGCCACGTGCACTCTCGGTCATGCGGAATCACTGCGATCCGATTGTACATCGTTGGCCTTGGCCAAACCAAATCCGTCACCTTTCCTAAGATCGATCCACATTGGTTCATAATATTCTCTCATCATTTCTCGTGATGGGTGTCCGCTTCGCGATCGGGTCCTTGGTCCACGTACCGTTTCCTAATTAGCCATACCTTATTGGTTAGTATCCCGAGAGTGATCAGCTCTGGGCGAGACTTACTAAAATGAAATGCGAAATAATGTCAATTTTATTGATCCCGGAATTACATCGAAATTCGGGCTGTTACAACTCTTCCCCCCTTACAAAAATTTCGTCCTCGAAATTTACATTCTATTCTTAGCTACTCAAATAATTGGGGGTGCTGACGTCTCATAGCTTCTTCGCTTTCCCACGTGGCACCTTCCGTTCCGTGGTGCTCCCAGACAACCTTGACCATCGGGATCGTCTTATTCCTTAGCACACGATCTTTTCTATCTTCGATCCTGACTGGCCTTTCCACGTACGACACTTTGTCGTCCACGTCTATCTCCTCGTATCTTAGGACGTGAGTCGGATCTGGTTCATACTTTCTCAACATTGACATGTGGAAAACGTTGTGCACTTGGGACAGATTGGGAGGCAAGGCAAGTCGATAAGCCATATCACCAATCTTTTCCAATATCTCGAATGGCCCGACGTACCTTGAACTGAGCTTTCCTTTCTTGCCAAATCGGAATAATCCTTTCATAGGCGACACCTTGAGAAATACATGATCTCCCACTTGAAACTCCAAAGGTCGTCATCTTCTATCGGCATAACTCTTTTGGCGACTCTGCGCTGTCCTTAGTCTATCTCAGATGATCTCGACGGCTTCCACCGTCTGCTGTACTAACTCTGGGCCTGTTATACTTCGCTCACCAACTTCGTCCCAACATAATGGCATTCTACAAGCTCTGCCGTATAAGGCTTCGAACGGCGCCATTTGAATACTCTGTTGGTAGCTATTATTATAAGCAAATTCCACTAAATGCAACTGCTCTTCCCATTTGCCTTGGAAGTCCAATACACAGGCTCTCAGCATATCCTCAAGAGTCTGAATCGTTCTTTCCGACTGACCATCTGTCTGCGGATGATATGCCGTACTGAATTGCAACTTTGTTCCCATAGCCACTTGTAGACTTTTCCAAAAATTTGCAGTAAACCTCGGGTCACGATCCGATGTGATTGTCACTGGTACTCCATGAAGACGTACTATTTGCCGCACATATAATTCTGCATATCTTTCCAGCTCAAAATCCTTTCGCACTGCCCAGAAAGTGCGCTGACTTAGTCAAACTATCCACTATGACCCATATAAAATCATGTCCTCTCTGACTGCGCGGCAAACCCGTCACGAAATCCATCGTGATGTGCTCCCATTTCCATTCGGGTATCTCTAACCGTCTCAACAAGCCACCTGGCTTGCAATGCTGAGCTTTTACTTGCTGACATGTCAAACACTTGGCCACATGCTTGGCCACATCCGCCTTCATTCTATTCCACCAATAATGTTGCCGTAAATTCTGATACATTTTCGTGCTGCCTGGATGGATACTATAGTTGCTCCTGTGAGCTTCCGATAAGATTTCTTCCTTGAGCTCTGCGTCATCAGGCACACATATTCTTCCTCGGAACTTTAAAATTCCATTCTCACTCACTTGAAAATCGATTTTCTCGAGCGACATCCAACCCAACGATCTTTTGGATTTCTGGTCGGTAGGCGAAGCTCCTTGATTCTAGTTTGAATCTCCGGCTCAATTCGTAATGCGGCTAGCGGTGGACATCCGGCTCACTTGAACTTGAACTACGAATCTCTCGAGCCTTTCCAATAATGTTCACTCCTTGCCCATTAGGTGCGCCATACTAGACTTGCGACTTAAGGCATCAGCGACTCGATTCGCCTTATCAGGGTGATACAAAATGTCGCAATCATAGTCCTTTAAAAGCTCCATCCATCGGCGCTGCCTCATGTTCAATTCTTTCTGCGAAAATAAGTACTTGAGGCTCTGATGATCGGTATAAATCTGGAATTTCTCTCCACACAAATAATGCCTCCAGATTTTGAGAGCGAATATGATCGCGGCCAATTCCAAGTCATGCGTTGGGTAATTCATCTCATGGGGCCTCAACTGACGCGACGCATACGCTACCACTTTTCCATGCTGCATCAGGACACAACCAAGTCCTCTCAATGATGCATCGCTATAGACCTCAAATCCTCCTGGTCCAGATGGAATGGTCAACACGGGAGCTGTTGTTAACCTGTGCTTCAGCTCTTGGAAGCTTCTCTCACATTTGTCATCCCATACGAACTTAGATTCTTTCTTCAACAATCGCGTCAATGGCATGGCTATCGACGAGAATCCTTCTACAAAACGTCGATAATAGCCAGCCAATCCTCAAAAGCTTCGAATTTCTGTTACTGAGGTCGGCCTAAGCCACTTCATTACTGCTTCAATCTTAGCCGGGTCAACAGAAATTCCATCTCCGGAAACTATATGCCCTAGAAATGCCACTCGACTGAGCCAAAACTCGCACTTACTGAACTTGGAGAACAGCTTGTGTTCTCTTAAAGTCCATAGCACTTCTGCTAAGTGTACTTCATGCTCTTCAGGGCTCTTAGAGTACACTAGAATATCATCAATGAAGACTATCATAAACTGGTCAAGGAATTCTTTGAACACCCGATTCATTAAATCCATGAAAGCAGCTGGGGTGTTCGTTAGTCCAAAGGGCATAACTGAAAACTCATAATGCCCGTATCGGTCCTAAAAGCGGTCTTAGGAATATCCTCGTTCTGATCCTCGGTGATGATACCCGGTCCTCAAATCTATCTTGGAAAATACCGAGGCTCCTTGCAACTGGTCGAACAAATCGTCAATCCTCGGCAGCGGATACTTGTTCTTCATTGTCACTTGGTTCAACTGCCGGTAATCTATGCACAACCTCGAGTTCCATCTTTCTTTCTTACAAATAGGGGTGGCGCTCCCCATGGAGAAGCACTAGGGCGAATGAAACCCTTGTCCGGCCAATTCTGAATTTGCACTTTCAACTCCTTCAATTCCGATAAGGACATCCGATATGGGGCTTTGAAATCGGCTCCGTCCCGAGGGTCAATTCAATCACAAACTCCACCTCTCGCTCAGGCGGTAAACCCGGCAATTCCTGAGGAAACACCTCGGGGAAATCGCATACTACGGGTATATCCTCCAACTTAGGTTCCACCTTTGTCGGATCTACAACATTTACCAGATATCCTTCACATCCATCATCCAACAACTTGCTCACCTCAAGCGAGGAAATCCAAGGGATCGAGGTTCCTCCTCGATTTCCCTGAAATATAAAACTAGGACATCCATCCGGATTAAATTGGATCGTCCTATCGCTGCAATCCAATACAGCTTTCTGTCGGACTAACCAGTCCATTCCAATGATCACATCAAAATCGAACATGGCCAATACTGCCAAGTCGATACTCTCTTCTCTATCCCCAATCACAATCTTACAGTTGGGACATCCAAAAGAGACTAGCATTTTATCATTCACAGGCGTCGACACGCAAAGCACATTCTCAAGCAACACTGGTTCTATACCAACCAACTTAACAAATTGCTCGGAAATAAAGGAATGGGTCGCTCCCGGATCAAACAATGCATAAGCGGCATGATCACATAAGGAAATCGTACCTGTGACCACGCCCGGCGCATTCTCAGCTTCCTTGCGCGCCATGGCATAGACCCTTCCCTGAGTTGGCGGTCGCCCTTGATTAGCCGGTGGGGGAGGTCCTACTTGATTTCCAATGCGCGATGGCGGTAATCTGGGTGGTCCTAAGGGATCTGCGGGCAACTGCGAATCTGATGCTCCATACTCCCGCACTTAAAACATGCCCCATATCTACTCAGTTGGGGGCTCGGTTTCCCAAGATTCCGCCTGGCCGGTGGGACAAACTACCTATTCCCAGTCATAGGTCTCTTTCCCAAACGGCGATTATCTCTAATTTGGGCAAACCGCGATCCTGAAGCGGCTGCCCTTTCCTAATGATCCCGCTCCATAATCTGAGCCCGCCTATGCATTTCCCCATAATCCTTGATATCGTGAGACAAAATCAAGCTCGAAGATCGGCTTGATCCATCCGAATCTCGAGCTCTATCCGCGGATTTTCTACCATGGTCGGTGCAAACTTTGCCGGTCTTGCAAATTCGGCTTCATATTGGTCGACAGTCATCTGGCCCTGACGCAATCGCATAAACTCCATCAATTTCTTTTCCTAGGCATTTTCTGAAAAATACTTCTCATGAAAATTTTCCACAAATACTGCCCAAGTCGGGGCCGTTCCTTCAGGAAACACTCTTCCTTCGGTGGCATTCCACCAATCATTTGCACTTTCCTGCAGCTGATAAACCGCCAATGTTACCTTCTCCTCATCGGTGCACCCCAAAACCTTGAAGGTTTTCTCCAATTCTTCCACCCATCTTGGCGTAGTCTTGGGGTCACCGCGACCATGAAATTTAGGCGGCTTCAGCTTTATAAATTGTTCTACTAAATGGGGCATCTGCCTAACCCCCGTTGGTTGAGCTGTCCTTGATGGGCCGATTCCCTTCATTACCGGCAATCGGAGCGGCCTCGGCGCTGCGCATAAGCCGCAACCCTTTCTTGCGCTTGCAATCCCATAACTCGCCCTATCTCCCGTAGGGTATTCATCACATCGTCAAACCTCGGATCTCTAGCCTCATGGGCTCCTCGCTAGCTTGGGCTTGGGGCTCCTTTCCCCTTCTCCGCTTGGAGTTTGAATAATGTCCTCTAGTCGGCGGTCTCGGGCCTCTTGGCCTTCTAAACTAGGCAGACCCTGGGGTTCCTTACCCTTTCTTCTACTCATCCTCACAACTCAGCTATTCCACTACCTGCTATAATTCCATTAAGGAATTAAAGACTTAAACCAATCTATCCTAGTCTAAGTCCTAGGCAGGTATCAAAACAACAATCAGACAATCAGCATGCGGCCTAATAAGAACCAATCAACACATCACCCAAGGAGTTCGCGTACTCACCTCAGGTCCTGCCGCACCTGCACTTTACACATCGTATCCATAAACACCCAATCAAACACAGCTGTCAGGAGATGCATGTAGTACATAAGGTCACCCTACTGGCTACCCATGGTCTCATCGCTCCTTATCACTCCAGACTTCGACCAAATTGGACCGAGCTGACCTTGCTCTGATACCAATTCAAACGGGGATGTCACGCCCCGTACCCCACGAAGCGGTAGCATCCCACGTAAAGGTCGATTTGTTTGTATGCGACGTCCCAAGAGCGTCGCCGACCCAACGCCCATGAGATTAAGCACAGCGGAAGAAATAACCAAACCACGACAATAATAATATGAGACGGTGGGGCACGGCAACATACAACACGGAAGGACATGCATAATATTTATATTGTTATAGAAAACCCTTTTTACAATATTTGTTTACAATGCTCAAAACGCAAACAACCACACAAGCAAAAGGACCAGGTGGCTAGGGTGAGTCGTCTAATCCTACCTTGCAGTAAAAAGAAACGATCCTCCCTATCAAGCTCGGCCTCTCTCTACGGCTCCCAATCCGGGTCCGAGGATTCGGTGGGATCATCTGACGACTCCTCAGAGACCTCCTCACTAGACTCTGCCTCCTCCCAATCCATAGCCTCTGCCGTGATCCTCTAATCCTCTAAATCGAGCTCTCACTCCGGATCTAGGTAAAGACCTAACTCGTCATCTTCATCCGCTCCTATCTCCACATCTGACCCTACCTCAGCTATCTCTCCGTGGTCTTCATCAGAATCCAGATCCATGTCCTCCAGCTCGTCTTCTTCCTCGGCAACTTGGTCTTGGTCTTCAGCTATCATCTGTGGCTCCTGTGGCTCCCCATCCATAGGCTCATCAACGCCATCTACATCGTAAACATCCTGAGGATTGATCACCTCGCCATCCGCATATATGGGTTCCATCAATCCATTTTGACCGATTGGCGCATCAAAAGTGCTAAGGCGTTGCCCTAGGTTTCCGTCGGCATCTCTTAGGCACCAAGCCACATACTCTTGAGTCCGATGAAAATATTCACCCACGTTTATAAACACCACGGATCCGTATCTTACATACGATTCCCCATTTCCTGCGGGGTAGGTACTTGTATGCGATGTATGCGTACGGATATTCCAAAAGCGGTGGATTCGGCATTCTTATGGTCGTGGGTCGAAAAGGTGGGTTATTACAACCGTGAGACGAATCTCAATGAGTATAACCCCTAAACCTAGGCTAGGCTAATATGCAATCTCTGACGGGCAAAACAACATAATACGCAAACAATAACCGGGCCTCGGGCCCGAGATAGAGCATAGGAATTTCCCTGCAGGTTAGGCAGTTTATTAAATGTCCTCAAGATATGTGCGCGAATACAATGATCACACATGCGCCACACACATGCTCATGCTCACAGTGTTCATCTCGCATGCCGGGTCACGCATTCTATGCATGTGATGTCAATGTTATGCCATGCTCCCGTTTCAATTCACACTGCACACTGTCTCAATTATTAATATTTATTATGACTCGAGTCAACACCATTCCCGGCCCGGTGTGTCTAGCCTGCTTCAAAGTGCATGAGGCGCAACACCGATCTGGCCCAGTGTCTCTAGCCTGCTTCAAAGTGCATGAGGCGCAACAGTGATCTCCTTACGAACCAGAGTCCGCGTAAAATGCATCAGGATGGTCGTCTTCCGGACGAACCGGGCATCGTCCTGCTTCAAAGTGCATGAGGACGGCATACCCCGCGTAATACGCATCGGGCGGTGTGATCACACATACACACACCGCCAATTATTCTCGAACCCCGCGTAACACGCATCGGGGTATATTAGGTGATCACATGCTCATGGCGGCACGCATTCTCACACAATTTCATCATACGTCTCATTCTCGGCATTCACAATGCGTGGCCATGCAATGCAGTACAATATTCCATGAGCAACAACAATTTCAGGCATCCAGTCAAATTCATGTCATTAATTGGCTAATCACACTCCACATTGATCGGCCACTCAGTCACACGACATGGCATTATTCAATTTCCCATAATTGGGCACGCAATCAACAAGTCATCCGGCCGGGCATACCGGCAGTCCAGTCACTTAATCCTCAACTAATCCGCGCCACCCCAATAATTCACTAATATTATTCTTGTCACCATTACCATTGTTCGACTCACTAATTTGTCCCAATGTACACCGATAATCCTCAATCCAGTCCAGAAAACACACTATCAGTCCTAATCCGGGTTTAGGAATTATACTCACTTAATTCTAGACCACGGCGACGAGGAATGGTGGCCGATCACCGATGAACAGTGGAACCGGCGGCGGCGTTCCCGGCGGACACCATACGGACGGCGGTGTACGGACGGCGTATGGACACTGTACGGGGAACCGTACGGGGGAACACTGTACGGATAGTGACGTACGGCGACGTACGGACGGGCTGGAGGGCTGGACGGCGGCGGAACGGCGGTCCGGCGGTGCTCCGGCGTTCCTTGGCCGGACGGACAGCAAGGGAGAGAGAGAGAACGGGGACGAGGGAGAGAGAGAGAACGGCGGGAGGGTAGTCTTTGGCGAGTGAGTCGAGCGGAGCGGCAAGCTTGGACGGCGCGGCGGGCGGCGGCGATGCTCCGGCGGGTGGCAAGGAAAGCCGAGCGGAGGAGGAGGGAAAACGTGGAGGAGGGGCTGCTCGGTGGGGGTCGGCCGAATGGGGAGGAGAGAGAGAGAGGGTCCGGTCCAACCGGTCAAATAGGGTGGGCCAAGGGGTGCCAAGTGTCGCCGATCCGGGCAATTGACGAAAATAACCCTAATCTAACGGTCCTCATTCGATCCTATCCAATAATTGAGGGCAAAAGGGTCTTTAGCCCCCAATAATTGAGCTGATAAACCAGATTTAATTACCCCAAAATTTTCCCAAAATTCGGAACTGAAAACTGCCTAGGGGCAAAATGGTCATTTTTTCGGTCCCAGGGCGAAATTCCAATTTTTGGCTATATCAACCCTAAATGAGTGTGGCCAACATAATATGGCGTCGGAATCGCGAAAATAGCCTCTTAAGCCCTTGAAAATCGACTGCAAAGTTCTGGGAATAAAATAATATTATTTTTCACTTCCGAGCCAAAATTCTAATTTTTGACCGAAACCAATCTAAATGCGCGTGGCCACCCTAAAATGACATCGGCCGCGAAAAATAACCTCAGACGGCTTCAGAATCAACGTCGGGGTCCCGAGGGGCAAAATCGTAATTTTTTTGACTTCCGGGTCGAAATTCCATTTTTCGACCGTACTATCCCCAAACATGCGTGGCCAGCATAATATGACGTCAGAATCGTGAAAATAGCTGTACAAGTCCTCGAAGATCGACACCGAAGTCCGGGTCCAATTTCGTGATCAAAACTCGCTAAATTTCCAATTTCAGGGTCTCTCATTAACGGGCGGCTGTTTAGAGGTTACGCGTATTGACCTAGGGTTATCCGAGTCATAACGGTCCGATCATTGAGAGAATTAGAAATTATCACTAGTCCCAGAAGTCACGATCCTCCGGTTTAAGTTCAGGACTGGTTGACCACGTGCACTCTCGGTCATGCAGAATCACCTGCGATCCGATTGTCCATCGTTGGCCTTGGCCAAACCAAATCCGTCACCTTTCCTAAGATCGATCCATATTGGTTCATAATATTCTCTCATCATTTCTCGTGATCGGTGTCCGCTTCGCGATCGGGTCCTTGGTCCACGTACCGTTTCCTAATTAGCCATACCATATTGGTTAGTATCCCAAGAGTGATCAGCTCTGGGCGAAACTTACTAAAATGAAATGCGAAATAATGTCAATTTTATTGATCCCGGAATTACATCGAAATTCGGGCTGTTACAATTGCACCAACGGCCTCTTAGCCACCATTCTCGCTGTCACTCTCGCTCTCGCTCTCGCTCTCCAATTACCTGTCGTCGTGCAAGAGTTGAATGAGTCAAGAAAGAGGAGGGATCAAGAAACCATATAAGAAAATGGTGGAATAGGCTTCATTCACCAATTGAGATAGTTTGATTGATTAATTGGAGGGGTCTTCAAATGGTTGAGGACGAGGAGAAAAATGTGATTATTGGAGGGCCTATAGGGGACAAAAGAGACACTATTATTGACATAATTGATTTGCAAAAGGGTTTAACAAAATTTAGTATGCGGGTATTTGAGTCAACAGATTACATTTAAACACTCAAGAGTTTGACATATCAATTTTTTCTATGGATTTTTAGCAATTTTTATTACTCAAGCCAAAGATTGTTGGGGGGAGTCCTCATCGGGAAAGTAAACTGCTTACCTCACCATTGAAATGCCCTGCGACTTTTAGCCCCGCAAAAGTGATGATGGTTGGTGGAGGGAGAAGATCATGATTGAAATCCTTAAAAAATTATAGGATGCTGATGATAATTTGTATTATTAAGGACAGATACGACCAAGTTATCATTCCCAGAGATCTAGTTCTCATTCTTTTAGAAGTCAACTTTTATTTTTGACGAGGTCACTTCATTCTCAAATACCATAATAATTCGCAAAGAAAGTTGGGACGTCCATGGGTGGAGGGTGCTCGGGTGACATAGGAGCCCTTGAGCTCAACAGCGGCAGGAGAGAGAGAGAGAACAATAGGAGGTGGCAGGCATGGCCTGAGGTTGCAGTGGCGGGGTGGCAGCCGCCAGTGCCAAAGATACAAGGAGGACATGGCTGAGCACTAGCCAGTTTAGGTTACGATTTCTATTATGGTGAGTTTACTGTCGGAATATATGTTGAAGTTGACAAAATCATCTATTTTAATTACTATTTGATCGATGAATATATAGTTGATATCAAGTGAGATTGATATGAAAAATACGTTGTCACTATCAACGATATTCGAAGTTTGTAGTAGAAACGCATCTACAAGCTTGATGGACTTTGATAGAGGGTGAACATCTAGGTGGAGTCTTAATCACTACTATACTCATAAGACTAATATACAGTGGATCGTAAGTCTATATCAACTATACATATGAGACGTTCTTCATGCTTTTCAAATTAGTAGGATAAGAAGATTTAGACCTATTTTCAATTTAATTTTAAGAGATGAGTGCAATGAAATTCCTAAAACCTGTCATGGAAATGCAATTGAGTCCTAAAACTTATAAAGAGTGCAATCAAGTCCTAAAACTTGTCAAATTAATACAATTGAGTCATTCCGTTAACTCCGTTCAACTTGACTGACTGAATATGCTAACGTGGCTTTTTTTAGTATTTTCTCTCCCCTATGTGGCAATGACATGACTAAAAAATAAACATAAGACTAAAACAACGTCGTTTTGGTCCAAATTTGATTTTTAATACAAATTTTATTTAAATTAAATTTTTAAAAAAGAAGGGTTGAGATTTAGGTGACGATAGCTTGTACAACCCTCGTCGCCACCACCCCACCATCGCCAACCTTGCTAACGACCCTCACCGACTGAAAGCGAGGGCTTGTAGGCCCTTGGCCAGATCTGGGCAAGGGTTGCGAGCCCTCGCCCAAATCTAGTCGAGGGTTGAGACCCTCCCCCAGATCAAGCGAGGGTCGCGGGCCCTTGCTCAAGTCTGGCTGAGGGCCAATGACCCTCACTTGATTGGGATGAGAGCTGCGACTGTCGCTTGTGATTGGTGAGGGTTGCCTATCACTGGCCGGGGCCCAGTGACCCCTATTGGCATTCCCTACCCTTGCGGGCCCTTGCCGATGATGGTGGGGGGAGGCGGGGAGGGTTGTTAAAAATAAGATATTTTCCAAAATGTCGTCGTTTCGGTCACATAGGAGAGATAAAATATTTTAAAAAGCCACGTCAACATTTTCCGTTAGCCAAGTTAAACAGATTGACGAAATGACTCAATTGCACCAATTAGACAAGTTTTAATACTTGATTGTACTTTTTGTAAGTTTTAAAACTCGATCGCACTTCCGTGAAAAGTTTTAAGACTTTCAGTACACTTATTCCTAATTTTAATTGGTGTCTAATGGCTAGTCAAAAGTTGTAGAATTCACAGAAGAACTGAAGATTGAACCGAATCAGTTCTTGCCTATTTTGTATGTTTAGCCAAAGGAACATATCATTAACAAAAACAGCTGACTCTATTTAAGGGAACTTCACAATGTCAGGAAAATCTGATTTTATAGGTGGCTAGATTTCCAGCAATCGTGTCCATCAACGCCAATGGCTATTTGATCTTCATGATGATTTTCCAACGGCAAAATTGAAGACCGAGGATCTATATGAATGATTCAAAGCAAGCTGACGGTTGTGGCGAAAATTGAGAAAGCTACATTCTTGACATTATCTCGTTCTTTGTGATTATTGAAATATTGATTACACTCACTTGTGGTTCCCTATATTAGGGTTTTTTTTGCTGTTTATAGTGTACTGAGTGTAATTGCAGTACCTTTTTATTGATGGGATCTATCAATTTCGGGTAGAGACAACACTTGCTACTTTGTAACATCTCTTGAGATTGCTAGTGGATTCCAACCTCGTCAGTGGCTTATAGTTTGAGAGGGAAGACGTATGCTTGATATAAGTTGAACCACTATAAAATCCGATTGCTAATATCTTCTATCCCACTATTTATTTCTATATCTATCTAGTAGAAGCATATTCATATGATATTATCAAACTGTTTCTGCATCTATCAAATTTTACCTTAAATCATTTCGTGAAAAAATGTTATTCGCCTCCCTCTAGATTGTATTGTTAACCTCAACATTTACAACAGTGAGAGGAGTAATCGTGGAAGCAAAATGACAAATCCCTAAAAGTAGAGCAAAGCAATAGCTTATGCTAGATACAATTTTAAGTGCATTCGCAAAACCGAGAATGCAAATTGTAGATTTTTTTAGAGTGGGGATGCAAATTATTCTTAGTGAAAAAGTATGGATTGCTTTTTAAAGTTTCCCAAGAGAATAACACAAGGTTTAACAATAATATGAAGTGTGTATTTGAGTCAATGGATTACATTTAAACACGCGAGAGTTTGATACATCAATTTGTATATGGATTTTAGTATCTTCAATTACTCAAGCCAAAGATTATTTAAGGGAGTCCTCATAGGGAAAGTAAACTGCTTACCTCAACATGAAAACGTCATGCAACTTTTGGCCGCGAAGTAGTAATATAGTGCTGTGAGAGCATTTTAAATCATGGTTAATTGTAGATATTAGCATTTTAAATCATGCTTAGTTCTTAATAATTTTTAACAAAATACTGTTGTGAAATTCAAATCGGCATCAGTATAAATATTACAAACAATATAAAACTGTAAAGAAACGAAATTGTAATAACAAAGTTGGAATCGATACAAATGAATACCGATGCCTGTGTTTGACACAGTTTCCTTAATACAAATTCGTTCCCTCCAGCACGCGATCGAGGTTTCGTGAACGTCTGTCTCCCAGGATACAACGGTTGACAGCGAAGAAGAGAGCACGGCACTTCCACACTACCGAAAAATAGTGCAAATGCAGAGAGAGTGTAAAACCAGAGGAAGAATGATTTCGATAAAAAGGAACAGAGGGGAGAGCAATTTTCTGCCGTCATAAGATCAATACGAATAACGAACGATTAATTCTGCCGTTATAAGATCAATACGTATGGGAATAACGGCTGGTAACAAATACCCTTTTTAATATTTCCATGCCAACACAAGAGTAATATGTGCTATGAGAGGTACTTGAACTTGTAGAAGCAACTCCTGAAATTTTGTGTAGAAACAACACTTTGTACAGGTTGTAAAATCCCAAAAATTACGCAATGGATTCCCGCTTTTTAAAGGTTGTTAGAGCTGGAAGAGTGAAGTAGATCAAGTTGAAGGCCAAACCACTATAAATCTAATTTGCATATTTTCTATCTCTTCATTCCTTTACTATCCGCTTTAGCTCGTCTTTTGAGTTCTTGTCTCTCCCGCTTCCCCTCTCTATTCTCTTTCCTGCATCTTCTTCAACCATCAACCATATAGGGACGATTTAAGCTAGTCTCACTCTTCCCTCCCTCTCTTGTTGATTATGGTTTTGTTTTTTTTTGTTGTTTTGTTATTTCTTATTCTCTCTCGATTTAAATCTAGGAGCTCTCTTCTCTCGATCGAGTTCTAGATTTGAGAGTTTGAACTCTCCCGATTTAGTTCTAGATCTGGGAGTTATCCTCTCCCGATCTATATCTTATTAGAGTTGAATAAATATATTGTCCCGATGCTCTGTTCATGTACAAGTGCTCTCCCTTGAGCTTCAATGGTGATTGCAAGAGCTCTGGCGTCACGAAGATTTGCTCTTCCAAATGTTAGATTTGTGTTCGTTTAACTTGTTTTGGTTGTCTCCATAAGGCGATGGTGTAGAGGAAGCCAAATCTAGGTGTGCACCGCCAATTGGCAACGCCATAGTTATTAGTGAATGAATTTTCGGCGTGTGCTCATTACTGCAAGGTACGAGATCTAGAGATTGGCCGCCACTTATTTTGCTTGACAGACCTGTTCTTATGGATGAGTGTGTGCATGACCTTACTGGTGGTCTTTTGATCCTCTTTTATTATTTTTTTAAATTTGGCTTTGTTTTGTAGTATTCTGGGTTTTTCTTTGCTTGGATTTGCTACAAAGTCTATGTACTTCTCATGTATCATTTTGAGTAATGAATATAATTTTCTTTTGACCAAAAAAAAAAAACTCCTTTACTATCTGATTGATAGAAGATTTTGCTTCGACACAGGTGATTTATGTTTAAGTATGTCTAGTATAACAGTCATTAATCCACTATGATACTAACGACCAATTTTAGGCCCCAAATTTCTTCAAGAAACGTGGAAATTTTGTTGGTCGGTTCCCACTCTAAGTTCTACGGGTCTTGCTCAATTAACACAATATAATATCCAGCTCCACGTACACCTTCCATTTATTTGCTGGTTTTTTTTGTGGTATAAACCTTTTCTTTTGTTAGTAATCTCTATAAAATTCTTTTGTTCATTTTGTTCTCCTTAAAGCCCATCTACAAACTTGTTATGTGTGGTAATATGATAAAATAAAAAAAAGGATAATTGTCGAATCAATCTTAAACTTATTATACGGATACCAATTCAGTCTTATATTATGCAATTTTGCCAATTTAGTTCCAAATTTTTGCGCAAAATTTTAATGTATTTTTTTCGATTAATTTTCGCCAGAAATTACTAACGTTTCTGAGTTTGATTGAAGAATTTGCGGCTCTAAATGAACCGTTACTCTCAAACTGGATTAATGACCGATACTTCATCATTTCTCTTTTCTTTTCAGCAGCATAATCTATACACTTATCATCACGTTTTTCGAGGAAAACATTTTGATTTTCGTGAAAATCAATCTATCCCTCGTTGTGCTTAGTCATTTCAAGGCACATATAAGTTTCAACTCCATGAGCGATCTCTCAAACATGAGGTCGGGAGAAGAACACTACAAGTGCCAAAACTTGTGTACGGCGCTCACTTTAGTGCCAAAAGTTTTCGCCGGTTCACTTAAGTGCCAAATCGGAGGAAAAACGATCACTTAAGTGCCAACGGCGAGAAATTCTGGCCAAATTAATACGTGGCTTTTATAATTAAAATTTTAAACCGAGTTGGAATTTTTTTTAAAAAAATCGGTCTACGTGGCATTTCCACGTGTATAATTCAATTTTTTAAATATTTTTTCTGAAATTTTTTTCCTTCTTTTCTTTTTTCTTTTTCTTTCTTCTTCTTCTTCTACCTTGGGTCACCGCCGGTGACCGGAGGCCGGCCTCGCCGTCACCGGGTTTGGCGATGGCGGGGCCGGCCTCGCCGTCGCCGGGTTTGGTGACGGCGAGGCTGCCTCGCCATGGCGGCGAGCTGGCCTCGCCATGGCCGGGCGAGGCTCGACCTCGCCCGGATCCGGCGAGGTCGAGCCTCGCCCGGCCATGGCGAGGCCGGCCTCGCCGTCGCAAACCCGGCGACGGCGAGGTCGGCCTCGCCATGGCCGGGCGAGGCTCGACCTCGCCCGGATCCGAGGTCAAGCCTCGCCCGGCCATGGCTAGGCCGACCTCGTCGTTGCCAAACCCGGCGACGGCGAGGTCGGCCTAGCCATGGCCGGGCGAGGCTTGACCTCGCTGGATCCGGGCGAGGTCGAGCCTCGCCCGGCCATGGCGAGGCCGACCTCGCCGTCGCCAAACCCAGCGACGGTGAGGTCGGCCTCACCGTCGCCAAACCTAGCGACGGCGAGGTTGGCCTCGCCGTCGCTGAGGCCAGGCGGCCGGCCGTGGCCGATGGCCGGCCTCCGGTCACCGGCGGTGACCGAAGAAGAAGAAGAAAGAAAAAGAAAAAAGAAAAGAAAGAAAAAAAATTCAAAAAAAATATTTAAAAATCCAAGTGTACATGCTAAACTACGTCGTTTTGATGTGTACCTGCTGACTGAGCATGCTGACTCAACCTCCGGCGAGCCACATCGGCTTCAAAAATTAATAAAAAAATGCCACGTCGGATTTCCGGCCAAACTGACCGGAGTTGACACTTAAGTGATCGTTTTTCAAAAAATTTGGCACTAAAGTGATCCAAAAGAAACTTTTGGCACTAAAGTGAGCGCCGTACACAAGTTTTGGCATTTCTGCTGTTCTTCTCCCACTACAAAAAACTAGGATTTTGCTACGAAAAATTTTTTGTCGGAAATTACCAACGACTTTTGCGACGAAAAGTAAATTCGTTGGAAATTAGCGACGAAAAATTGTTCGTCGCAAAATTCGTCGGAAATTTCCGACGAAAAATTGTTTGTCGCAAAATTCGTCGGAAATTTCCGACGAAAAAATATTGGGTCGCAAAATTCGTCGGAAATTTCCGACGAAAAATTGTTTGTCGCAAAATTCGTCGGAAATTTGCGACGAAAAATTTGTCGTCGCTAATTTCCGACGAATTTTGCGACAAAAAATTTTTCATCGCTAATTTCGAAAAAAAATTTGTCGCAAAATTCACGACAAATTTTGGCTACGACGAAAAAAAAAATTTGTTGCTAACGAACTTTCGACACGGTAAATTTTTTTTATGATATCCATCCCCACTGATTCTTCATATCCCCCTCAATGTTCTCTCTCCCTCTCTCTTTCGTTTCTCTCGATTTACCTATCTGCGCATGCGCAAATCAATCTCGATAAAGCTTTTCCGCCGGTAAGTGTCATGGCTAATGTCATCACTGGATTTGTATTTTTTGGTGTTATTGAAATTTCTTTTTCTCTTCCTTTCTGGTTTGGCCGGTCGCCGGAGACATCGCCGGCCATGGGGCGAGGTCCAGTGGATCGGCCCTCGCCGGTCCATCTCGCCGACACCCAGGTGGGCTAGCCTCGCTATGGCCGACGAGCTCGACCCTCGCCGGTGCCGGTGAGGGCTAACCTCCCATGGCCTGACGGCGAGGGCTAGCCTCGCATGGGCTGACGGCGAGGGCCGAGCTCGCCCAAAACTCGCCCAGATCTGGGCGAGCTCGAGCTCGCCGGCCATGGCTAGTTGGCCCCGTCGGCCGGCGAGGCCAGCTCGCCATGGCCGGCGAGCTCGGCTGCCGGCCATGGCGAGCTCGGCCCTCGCCGGCCATGGGAGCTCGGCCTCGCCGCTGCGGCGGGCCGAGCTCCCCATGGCCGGCGAGCTTGAGCTCGCGAGAACTCGCTGCGATCGGGCGAGCTAGAGCTCGCCGGCCATGGCTCGGCCCTCGCCATCGGCGAGGGCGGCCTCGCCGCCGCGAGCTCGAGCTCGCCCGAGAACTTGCCCGGGGCGAGCTCGCGGCCATGGCGAGCTCGCCGTCGCCGAGGGATCGCGACCGGCCAAAAAGAATGGAAAAAAATAAAAAGAAAAGGAAAAGAAAAAGAAAGAGAAAAAAATAAAAAATAATTTTAAAAGCATCTTAAGTAATTTGTTTTTATTTTAGGTACGTGTCCATTTGAAGGTTTCGCAATCCAAGTGAACGTTGCAATTCTCATCAAATTGATCACTTTCTACTACAAAGATTTCAGTCAAATACATGGTAATTTTTTCATTTTTTTCAATGTGAAAGTAATTGTTTCGTAAAAAACAAAATTTAAATTTTTGAAAATTTATGGTTTTAATTAACAATGTTAAACAATAGATATGATATTTTTAATATTTTACGAGAATTTTTTAATTTTTATACAGACACAATGCAAAGAGACAGGGGTTGGATGTATAATAAGAACTTACCTGGACGTCGAGGATTGACCGATGAGTTTCGTATTTGGTTGGAATTATTTTTGGACTTTGCTAGTAGTAAATATGAGTTCATGGATGGAAATAAGTTAAGGTGTCCATATAAAAAGTGCAGTAATGGAAAATTTCAAGACATTGATAAAGTTAGAGAACATCTTTGTAGATTTGGATTTACTCCGAACTATTATAATTGGACTTGCCATGGTGAACCATTTATATATGATGACGGATATCAAAGAAACGATCAATTTTTAGTTGGGGAAGAATGTAGCTATTATGACCAATTGAACCCATACCAGAGGATGGTGTTTGATGAAGCCGGTCATAATTTTGTTTCAGAATCGAATCATGCAAGTACTAGTTTTACTCCTACACTTAAACAAGTGGGAACTAGTCATGCATTACAATTGGAAGAGGTAGGAGTTACAGGTTTTGATGAGAATGTGTGTGATCAAACTTTTCAATCTAATCAGTTCTGGGAAGTGTTGAAAATAGCATATGAACCTTTATGGGCAGGTTATGACAACCACACGAAGGTATCAGTGACAGCAAGACTGTTAAATATCAAGACAGAGCATAATGTGTCTGTGGATTGCTTCAACTCTTTTGTTGAAGTAACGCGGAAAACAATGCCTCGTGATAACATCATGCCAAGTGACTTTTACGATATGAAAAAGCTAGTGGATAACTTAGGTCTTCCAGTTGTAAGGATTGATGTATGTAGTAGGGATTGTATGTTATATTGGAGAGATGATGAAAATGCAGAATCTTGCAAATTCTGTAGCCAACCTAGGTACAAGATTAACAGGAGGCAGGATCATAATCAGAAGCGTAGACCATGTAAGCAAATGTTTTACTTGCCCTTAATCCCCAGGTTGCAAAGGCTTTATGCTTCTCAAGCCACTGCTGAACACATGACTTGGCATGTAAATCATGAAACAGAAGAGGGTCTAATGTGTCATCCTTCAGATGCAGAGGCATGGAAACATTTTGATAGAACATACCCCGAGTTTGCGATAGAGCCTCGAAACATCAGGTTAAGTCTGTGTGCTGATGGATTTGCCCCATTTGGGAAATCAGGAAAAAGTTATTCATGTTGGCCAGTTATCTTAACTCCGTACAATCTTCCACCCGGTATGTGCATGAACACACCTTATATGTTTTTGACATTGATTGTTACTGGCCTGCAAAATCCGAAAAAGTTGATAGATGTTTATATGCAACCATTGATTGAAGAGTTACAACGGCTATGGGACAAAGGTGTCCCTTCGTATGACGTTTCTACCAATCAAATATTTGTAATGAAGGCTGCTCTTCTTTGGACGATAAATGACTTTCCAGCTTATGGAATATTATCTTGATGGAGTACAGCTGGGATCTTAGGATGTCCGATATGTATGGAGAGATCGAAGTCATTCAGATTAAAGCACGGTAAGAAGCCCCGCTATTATGACTGTCATAGGCAATTTTTGTCGCTAAAGCATACATTCAGAAGGAATAAAAAAGAGTTCATCAAGAATAGGATCGAAAGAACACATCCACCATTGAGGTTGACCGGTGATCAAATTTGGGAGCGAGTGCAGGAGTTTCCAACGGTTGTTGAAAACCCTCACGGCACAACTATTAGGTATGGAAGTACACATAAGTGGACTAAACGCAGTATATTTTGGGATCTACCATATTGGAAGGCACATCTTATTCATCATAATCTTGACGTCATGCACATAGAGAAGAACGTTTTCGATAATGTCATAAATACTGTGATGGATGTCACTGGAAAAACAAAAGACAACTTGAACGCAAGAAAAGATATGAGGGATATTTGCGATTGGCCAACACTAGATGTGGATGCAAGCAGCAGGGGACCAAAACCAAAAGCAGTTTATACATTGGACAAGGAGCAGCGACGGGTCGTTTGTCAATGGTTGAAATCAGTGCGATTTCCTGATGGATATGCTTCGAATCTATGGAGATGCGTTGATTTGAATGAATGCAAGTTGACAGGTCTGAAGAGTCATGATTGTCACGTATTTATGGAAAGACTAATTCCAATAGCCTTCAAGGAACTTCTACCAAACTTTGTTTGGAGCCCCATTACAGAGTTAAGTAATTTTTTGCATGATATTTGCTCAACAGCGTTGAAAGCATCACACATGGAGAAACTAGAGAGAGATATTCCAATTATTCTTTGCAACTTAGAAATGATATTTCCTCCATCGTTCTTTGATTCAATGGAGCATCTCTTAGTTCACTTGCCTTATGAGGCCAAAGTTGCAGGTCCCGTCTAATTTCGATAGATGTATCCATTTGAGAGGTAAGTTTTTTGTTAAATAAATTTGAAATTACTTCATTATATATTATGTTCCGATAAATTTTATTCTATTGCAATTAGGTTCTTATATCATTTGAAGAAAAAAGTGAAGAATAAGGCATGTGTCGAAGCTTCAATTTGTAATGCATATATTGTGGAAGAAGTGACAACATTTGCATCATACTATTTTGAGCCGCACGTGTAGTGCAAGAGGCGGAGAGCAGGAAGAAATGATGAGGGCTACATTGATCCCAATTGCAAATCATTCTCTATTTTCAATTATTTGGGTCGACCAAGCGGTACATGTAAGTTTCGTCACTTAACAGGTGAAGAAAAGCAGGCAGCCCATACATATATTTTACTGAACTGTCCAGAAGTTGAGCCATACTTCAAGTAAGTGTACATGTGTAAGTATATATATTGTCTGTCAAACATATGCTAATATATAAATGGTTTTTGTTAATAGGATTTTCCAAAATTTAATGTTTGGACTACCACCAAATGAGTTTGACCGTTTGTGTGAGGAACAATTTACAACATGGTTCACAACATATGTAAGTTGTATGTGGACGAAATCCAAGTTATTCGAATATTTTATACATCATATATTAAAATATATATTATTGACATTGCGTATGTGAGGTTCACAGTAATCATGATCATGTTGGAGAGCAAGGATTGCTATATCATCTGGCGTGGGGTCCAAAGTCAAGAGTACGAACTTGGCCAGCATATTTCATAAACGGGTACAATTTTCACACTCAAAAATATGGAATGGGAAAAGCCACAATGAATAGTGGTGTTTGTGTTCAGTCATCCAATTGTGGCAGTTCGAAAGATGATTTTTATGGCTTGTTGGATGAAATCGTAGAGATAGAGTACCATGGACCATTAATTTTGCGGGTTGTGCTATTTAAGTGCATGTGGTTCGACCCCGTCAAAGGAATGAATGTGCATACGAAATTTAATTTGGTTGAAATAAATCACAAGAAAAGATATATGAAATATGAACCATTTGTCTTGGCACAACAAGCAATTCAAGTATATTATGCTTCATATCCTAGTTTGAAACGTGACAAAGCCGATTGGTGGGCTGTATGTAAAACCAAAGCACGAAAAAAAATCGAGGAACACTGGAAGGACACAACATATCAACAAGAGAAAGTTTGTCATACGATTGAAACTGATGAATATACCATTCCAACTTTACGAGATCCATGTGGAGCGATGATCGATGTGGATCCAACTGAAATTCGTGAATCAAATTTTGAAGTTGGCACAGAATTTGATTATGAGACAGAGGATGAAGATGATGCGCATGAAGAATATGAAGATGAAGACGAAGATGAAGACGAAGACGAAGATGAAGACGAAGACGAAGACGAAGCTGAAAATGAAAGTGAAGACGAAGACGAAGATGAAGAATATGATTTTTGAGACTTTTTACTATTTATGTGTAATTATTATTATTATTGCGACATGTGTTTTTTTTTTCTCATAAATTTTTATTATTGTTGTTGTCGTCGTTGTTGTTATTATTAGAATCCATGGCTAATTAGCCTCAGATTTAGCCACGGAATTGAAATAGTCGGGAAAAATATTAGAATTTTGCCACAAATTTGAAATTCGTGGCAAAATATTGCACTATAGACTATTTTCGTGTCAAAATTCGTGGGAAATTTCGCACGAATTTTGCCACGAAATTCCAATATTCGGCCTTGGGGGCTTTTTTGAAATTCGTGGGAAAATATTGCACTATAGACTATTTTCGTGGGAAAATTCGTGGGAAATTTCCAACGAATTTAAAATTCGTTGGAAATTTCCCACGAATTTTCCCACGATTTTCAAAAAACTCGGCCAACGGGGGATTTTTTTAAATTCGTGGGAAAATTTGTGGGAAATTTCCCACGAATTTTCCCACGAAAATAGTTTATAGTGGAATATTTTGCCACGAAATTCGTGGGAAATTCGTGGGAAATTTCAAATTCGTTGGAAAATTCGTGGGAAATTTTCCACAATTTTCAAATTCGTGGCAAAATATTGCACTATAGACTATTTTCGTGGGAAAATTCATGGGAAATTTCCCACGATTTTCAAAAAACTCGGCCAATGGGGATTTTACGAATTTTAAATTCGTTGGAAATTTCCCACCAATTTTCCCACATTTTCAAAAAACTCGTCCAATGGGGGATTTTTTTAAATTCGTGGAAAATTTTCCCACGAAAATAGTCTATAGTGGAATATTTTGCCACGAATTTCAAATTCGTGGGAAATTTCCAACGAATTTTAAATTAGTGGAATTTTCCCACGAATTTCAAAAAATCCCCCATTGGCCGAGTTTTTTGAAATTCGTGGGAAAATTCGTGGGAAATATCCAACGAATTTTCCCACGAATTACGAAAAACCCACCATTGGCCGATGTTTTTTAAATTCGTGGGAAATTTCCCACGAATTTTCCCACGAAAATAGTGTATAATGCAATATTTTGCCAAAAATTTGAAATTCGTGGGAAAATTCGTGAGAAATTTCCCACGAATTTCAAATTAGCCCGCCATTGCCGAAAATTTGAATTTCGTGGGAAAATTCGTGGGAAATTTCCCACGAATTTTCCCACGAATTTCAAAAAATCCCCCATTGGCCGAGTTTTTTGAAATTCGTGGGAAATTTCCAACGAATTTTCCCACGAATTGTAAAAAACCCACCATTGGCCGAGTTTTTTGAAATTCGTGGGAAATTTCCCACGAATTTTCCCACGAAAATAGTCTATAGTGGAATATTTTGCCATGAATTTCAAATTAGCCCGCCATTGCCGAAAATTTGAATTTCGTGGGAAAATAGTCTATAGTGGAATATTTTGCCACAAATTTGGAATTCGTTGGAAAATTCGTGGGAAATTTCCCACGAATTTGAAATTCGTTGCAAATATTACACTATAGTCTATTTTCGCCGAGACTTCACTTTTGTTGCAAATACCCTCGCCACGAATCTCCTCAGCGCCGTCCTCGTCGCCGTCCACCTCGCCGTCGACGCCGGCGTCCTCGTCGTCCACCTCGCCGTCGACTTCTCCTAGCGCGGTAGGTAACCCTAAACTATTCCTTGAATAAAATGGTGTCTCGGCCGTGAGGGGGTCGCGGGGGTCGCCGCGGACTTGGCCGGGAGGGGGGTCGCGGCGGAGTTGGCTCGGTGGGGGGTGGCCGCCGAGTTTGCCGGAGGGGTGGGTCGAGCCGAGGGGGCCGGAGGGGGGTCGCCGCCGAGCCGGCCGTTGGGGTGGCCAGTTGGGGGGTCGCGGGCGAGCCGGACGGGGGGTGGTCGCGGGCGGGGCCGGAGGGGGTCGCGGGCGAGCTGGCCGTGGGGGGTGGGGGGTCGCCGGCGAGGCGGCCATGGGGGGGGGGTGGTCGCGGGCGAGCGGCCGTGGGGGGGTTGCCGGTGAGCTTGCCGGATGGGGGACACGGCCGGCGAGCTTGCCGTGGGGGTCGTAGGGAGCTCGCCGGAGGGGGGTCGCCGGCGAGCTAGCCGGAGGGGGGGGGGGGGGTCGCCGGCGAGCTCGCCGGAGGGGGGGTGGCGGGCGACCTCGCCGGAGGGGGGGAGGGGGGTCGCGGCCGTGATTCCGGCACGGTTGTCGATTTTTTTTAATGATTTTTGTGCAAAGATATAAACTTAGGTAAAATGAAGCTTAAAAAGGGAACAAATTAATGGGTTGCATTCGTGGCAAATTTGCTTGTTGAACGTAATTTGTGATATTTTTTCTAGGTCTGTACTAGAACTTTGCGAAATAGCATATTTGGGGCATAAATTTGCACAAATGTGGCATCAGAGTTGATACTTGTTGTAATTCGTTCTGCACATTTAATATGCTTCATTTTATTTTTCGTGGAATCTGATGTGGTCCAAATTTAAATAGGTTGCTTCGACGAGGGCCAAAGATTGCTATTTATCAGAAGCGATAGTCGGTTTGTTTCAATTTGTCGAGTTTATTTATTACTATCCGAAACAAAATGGTAAGCAAAATGACTTACGTCATTTTCAGTTCCTAATACATGTTCATATTTTTAAATATATTTGTCTAACCTTCCTACTTGTCAGTTTAAACGTGGAGGTTTCATGCGTGGTGCGGGTTCACAAAGAAGATCAGCCCCTTCCGCTGGCTCGTCCTCCTCCCCGACCCTGTCCTCTTCCCCTGCCCTTTCAGGTAACCCTCAACCACAACATGTTCATGGACAACACGAACACATTGGCCCATCCTCCGACCCTCAACAACATATTAGGGGAGAACCTCAGGACATGCGAACTGAATTTACTTCAGTTCCATCTCCGATTCAATCTCCTTCGGTTCCACTTTCTTCTTCAGTGCAACACTCGAATGATGAAGAAGATACCCGAGTCATTATATGCCCATGTGGAGATTCGTAAGTAATTCATTTTTTTACGTATATATAAATTATCAATGTAAACAAAATTGTTCATGTTGCGAATTATCCGTATGCTTCATTGTCTCATTGTCCATATTGTTATAACATGTTTTCAGATTCACGGATTCTACGTATGTTGTGAGGGAACTTAATAAAATAGTCAATAACTGTTGGATGGGCCAGTTTACTACTTTCAGCAGCGCTCCCGCAGAAGTGAAGACTTTGTGGTGGAATGAGTTCAAGGTTAGTGTTGTCTTTCTATTTTCTCACAAACTAAGTTCGGTGTAGCATACTGATGGTTAATAATGAATTTTGTCACGAATTGTCTGGTACATTGTAATGGATATGTGACATGTGACCCTAGTGAATAACTTTCAGTTGCTTTTCTATTGATTGTAGCGTAAGTTTACGTGGGATGAAATGGAAGAGGATGAGGTTAGAAGGATTTTCAAGAAAAAAATCGGTGATCACGTGCGATATGTGATAAATAGAGCGAAGAGAACAAAAGAAAAGCCGACCTTTTTTACATTTGACAATTGGACGGAAATTACGAGAACTTGGGAAACTGAGAAGCATAAGCAAAGGTGTGA
The DNA here is from genome assembly GCF_021117445.2 of Syzygium oleosum. NCBI lineage: Eukaryota > Viridiplantae > Streptophyta > Magnoliopsida > Myrtales > Myrtaceae > Syzygium > Syzygium oleosum. The sequence continues at coordinate 9,681,860 of NW_026607495.1, forward strand.
ACAGAACAAGAAGAATCGAGCTTCTAGTTCTAGTGACGGGTCTGCGTCTGCCACATATGCTGGGGGCTCTACTAGCATCGGGGAGCATAAAAGAAGAATGGTAAGTCTATTTATACATGTCAGTGCATTTAATTCAATGATTACTTATTTATATTTATATTTTGTAGGCAGATGAATTAGGGACGGAACCCACATTTACAGTTACATTTGAACGCACATTCCAAAAAAAGGATAAGACATGGACTGGCGCTCGAGCAAAAGCTATTAAGGTATGTAAGGCTATAGTTCGGACTTTATGGAAACTAGAATGAAAATCATGAATGTTTTTAATATTTATGGTAATATATATGAATTTATTTTATTTCTATCTATAATGTTAATATAGGAAAAATATGATGAACTTCTAATGAGCACTGCTAGTGGTGATGGTGGTGATGGTGGTGGTGATGTTGGTGGTGGTGTTACCGTGTCTGAGCCATCGGTTGACAGTATGGCATTATGGGTGGAGGCAGGGGGTGGGATGAAAGGAGGAAAAATATTTGGGATGGGATCCTTGTCAAGGATGTACAAAACGAAGGCTGCTGGAACTTCATCCTCCAATGCGGCTGTTTCAAGGAGGACACGACATGAGGAGCATATGACCCAAGAATTGAGCCAACTGAAACAGATGCTTGTACAGAAGGACGAAGAAATGAAGCATTTACTTGGACAGAAGGACGAACAAATAAGGGTGATGCATCAACAAATGCAAATTATCATGCGACATCTCGACATCGATCGCAATGAGGTTCCTCCTCTACCTCATATTAATCCAATTGATGATGGGCATAATGCTGAGCCACACAATGATGCGGCGATTGGTGATGATGATGATGATGATGCTGATGATTTTATTGTCAGTCCTTCCTAGTTCATTCTCGAGTACCAAAGCTGCCAACGTTTTATGGTTGTCCCGCGTTCTTTCAATGTTTTGAATGTATCACCTGATATTCATTAGTGCTTAGCTGCCTCTTTGTATTATGAGATTGAATATCGAATATCATCATGTGAGACTTTGCAACTTATGCATTGTAGAAATTAATATTGCTAATAATTAGATTTAAATTCGAAATTGTCGCTAAACAAAATTCGTCGCAAACTTAGCGACGAATTTTGTCACGTATAGATTTCGTTGCAAATTACCAATGAAAATTGAAATTTTTTGTCGAAAAAATTCGCGATTTCCCACGATTTTTGTATCGAATAATTAGCGACAAATTTTGCAACGAACTTTCCCACGAATTTTGTTTTCGTCGGAAATTACCAACGAAAATTGTAATTTTTTGTCGGAAAAATTCGCGATTTCCCACGATTTTTCCAACGAATAATCAGGGACGAATTTTTTTTTATACGATTTTTCCAACGAATTTACCGACGAATTTAGTTTTCGTCGGAAATTACCAACGAAAATTGTAATTTTTTGTCGGAAAAATTTGCGATTTCCCACGAATTTAGTTTTCGTCGGAAATTACCAACGAAAATTGTAATTTTTTGTCGGAAAAATTCGCGATTTCCCACGAATTTAGTTTTCGTCGGAAATTACCAACGAAAAGTTTAATTTTTTGTCGGAAAAATTCGCGATTTCCCACGAATTTAGTTTTCGTCAGAAATTACCAACGAAAATTTTAATTTTTTGTCGAAAAAATTAAAAAATTTCCCACGAATTTAGTTTTCGTCGGAAATTACCAACGAAAATTGTAATTTTTTGTCGGAAAAATTCGCGATTTCCCACGAATTTAGTTTTCGTCGGAAATTACCAACGAAAATTATAATTTTTTGTCGGAAAAATTCGCGATTTCCGACAATTTTTCCAACGAATTTACCCACGAATTTATTTTTCGTCGGAAATTACCAACGAAAAATTGTAATTTTTTGTCGGAAAAATTCGCGATTTCCCACGAATTTTGTTTTCATCGGAAATTAACAACGAAATTGTAATTTTTTATCGGAAAAATTCGCGATTTCCCACGATTTTTCCAACGAATAATTAGCAACGAATTTTTCCACCGAATTATTAGTGACGAATTTTGCCATGAATTGATTTTTGTCGCAAATTACCAATGAAAATTCAAATTTTTTGTTCGTCGCTAATTTCGTTGGAAATATTTTGTTCGTTGCTAATTTCGTTGGAAATTACCAACGAATGTTGCCACGATGTTTCCAACGAATAATTACCAACGAATTTTCCAACAAATTTAGCCACGAATTTATCTACGAATTTTGCAACGAATTTTTTTGCGTCGGAATTTACCAACGAAAAATTAAAATTTTTTGTCGCAAAAATTTCCAACGCCGAATTACCGACGAATTTTTTTTCGTCGGAAATTCGTTTTGCCACAAATAATTATCAACAAATTTTGCCACGATTTTTGCAACGAATAATTACCGACGAATTTTCCAACGAACTTCCAACGAACTTTCCAACGAATTTTCCAACGAATTTTGCCACGAATTTTCCAACGAATTTTCCAATGAAAAAATTTCGTCGCAAATTACCAACGAAAATTTAAATTTTTTGTCGCAAAAAATTGCGACGACTAATTACCAACGAACTTTTTTTCGTCGGAAATTTCGTTGGAAATTCGTTTTACAACGAATTTTGCCAAATTTTTCGTTGGAAAACTCTTGTTTTTTTGTAGTGTCCCCATGAGGTCGAATGTAAAAGTGTATGAACTCTTCCACTTCTGAAATGCTTTGTTAAATCAACCACGGCACAAATAATACACACAAGGTTCGAATTCTTTTTGTATATGATTGATTCAATTCAATAAAAGTATTTCAATTATTGTACAAAAAAACGACAGACTTACACTGTGAAGGCACAAGAAGAGAAACTTATAACATCCCCGAACTACTAATTGTTCGAGCACAACTCCAGTGTGCAAACTCAAACCATGATAGTCACTTCTTTTGTGCTTTACTGGAAGAGTCTCTCTTAGTACAACTACAAGGATGAGCCGTGACGACCGCAAAGCCAATTCCGCGGCGGCGACTTGGGAACTTGGAGAACACGGCAGCAGCGAGGATAAAGATCAGGAGGCGCAGCCACTGGAGGAACTGACGTAGCCAGTTCGGAGCGCATGGGTAAAACGTATACATCACATTCTGATTCGAAAGCACGAACGCCGCATAAACCGCAGTTGACATGATGGCATGGATGAAGTCGGAGCACCGGACGCCATAATCGCGTCGGGGCGGATGGCACGTGTCTCGACGTTGATTATTATTATTGCAAGAGTTACAAGAACAACTCTGCCCGCTATAGCTAGCGTCACATGTGAGGCACGTGAAGTAGGTTCGGCCGCAGATGCGGAAACTATCGGTGAAGCATGAGAAAAAGCACGCGGCGCCGAAAGTGGACAAGAGCATGATGGTCACCGCCTTGTTCTCGCAGCTTGAGAGGCCGGAGAGAAGCTCAAAGGAGAAGAAGGAGCCGGTCGGCAGGTGGTTCGCCAGGTGGCCGATCAAACGACACGCCATTTGGGCGTACTTGTCCTCCAGGGAGCCACACCGGCACAATGGCGGCTGAGGCTGTGGCGGTGGCTGCATATTGCACTCCACATCATGGAGGCCAGTGTCCGACGACCCGCCATCATTGAAAGAACATTCCTTTCCCATGGATCTCGCCAAGGGGGATTGGTTGGATTTGCGTGGAAGTCTTCTGTAGGGAAGTCCATTGAGGAAACGACCGAGGTTTTTAACGAGTGGCCTGTCGTGCGAGAGTTGAATGAGTCGTGGGGAAGGAGGAGGGCGCAAGAAACCATATAAGAAAAATGGTGGAACAGGCTTCATTGACTAATTGCACCCTACGGCAGTGGATTGATATAAATTCAAGTGGCCTTCAAATGGACGAGAGATTTTGGTGGGACCACTGTCAACTGTTTTAAAAACTTAAACTGTAAGACGAAAGCATGGTTTAATATTTAATTATTGTAACATTCTCCTCACGCTTAGTCTGGTCGTTTTGCTTAGTACTACGCGCGGACATATGTAATTGGGAAAGCAAATGGAACCTGGAAAGATCTGAATTTAGAACCTTCAGCTCTGATATCATGTGAAATTTGATGGAACCACTGCTAATTTGTTCTAAAAGATTAAGCTGTTAAATGAATGCGTTGTTTAATATTTAATTATTCTCACATAGTACAAGGAGAAAAATAGGATTATTGGACGGCATAGAGGGGACAACAAAGATACCAATATTGACATAATTGATATACAAAAGGGTTTAACAAAATTAAGTGAGCGGGTATTTGAGTCAACGGGTTACATTTATACGCTCAAGAGTTTGGTATATCAATTTTTATATACATATATTGTTGAAGGGAGTGCTCATCGGGAAAGTAAACTGCTTGCTCACCTCGTCGTTGAAGCGTCACGCAACTTTCAACCCACCCAGAAGTGATGGTGGTCGGAAGATGGGGGATCAGATCCATGATTGAAATCCTTAAAATATACTAGGATGGTGATGATTATTTTTAATTTAGTTAGGACGGATAAGACCAAGTTATAATTCTCATTCTTTTTGAAGTCAACTTTCATTGTTAAGGATTTCACTCCATTCTCAAAAACCACAGTTAAGGTGGAAGGATTTAGACTAGGAGTCCAGCTAGCATAACGTTGACGCTTGATTTTTAGCCAGTGAGTCTTGCAAAGGTAAAAATTCGAGATTAAGGATCTCTAATCGTGACATGGCTCATTTCTTGTCCAAAGAGAGTCGTTTTAGCGTTTTTAGTCAAATTTCAAGTTCCAATGTGTTTTGTTTAAGTCCAAACATTGATTTATCTAGAAAAGTCTTTAGAGTTGATTTTTTGGTCAACTATTGAAGTCAACTCTTGATTAACTTTTTTGAAAAAAATTGAAAAATCATCAAATCAACTTCTTTTTACCTTTTTTTTTTGGTTGAAATAGAGATATCATTTCATTAAACCCGAGCCCACCTACAAGAGTAAAGGGGATCAAAACACAGCATTTCCCAAAAGGGGGAAGAGGGGTTAGGAACCCAGTTTAGGGAGAGGGTCTTACACCTTGACGCCTTTACAACCCAGTCTGCTAGTCTATTTGAGTCACGGGGGTAGAGGTCCAATTCTAGACTCTCAAAAAAGGCCAAGAGGCCAATACAATTGGTGATAAGTGGCTCAACATCCCAAGGATAGAGGGAAGAATCTTTCAGACAGCTTATTGAAGTTGAACAGTCAGACTCCAGCATTAGTTTTAGACGAGGTTGATTAGTAAAGTGTTGAAGAGCATAGAGACAGGCAAGGGCTTCGGCTTGGAGAGCGAAAGATGCTCAGACCGATCGCACGAGGCTTCCATCAATCTTCCTTTTGAATTGCGGCATATGAATGCAATTGCCCCTTCTGTGGTCCTTGAGAGATGAGATCCATCGATGTTTATATTCAGCAAACCAGGGTTTGGTGGTCTCCATCTCGGCTGTAAGTTCAGCGATACTACTTCGCGCTTAAGTTGCTTCTATTCCATTTCGCGTAATTGCAATGCATGTATATGTTAGGACTAACTATGCAACCTAAAAGGGGGGGGTGAATAGGTTGCTTTGGAAGATTTTAAAACTTTTGCGGAAAACAGCGTGTAACAAAGAGATATCACAATACACCAGCTGTATGAGAGGCAATGTACCCCTTGTATGCTAGAAATGATAAACAAAAGAATAAGCAGCTGCACACAAGGATATATAGTGGTTCGACTTTGATTCCAAGCCTATGTCCACTCTTACCACTAACAGTCACAAGTTGTGCTGGATTGCACTAGTAATTTTCTGATCAAGTTACACTCAGCGAGCACCACTCCTATCAGTTTGTAGATCACACTACTAGGAGGTGGATGCTGCTATCACTTGGTATACTTGAAATTTCAACACAATTACAATGCAGCAAGTGCTATCGACAAACATGAGGTTTTAGCTTAGTATGCAGCAAGTAAGATATTTCGGGAATATTGTAAACACACTTTCTCTCTCCTTTTTTGTTGGCTTCAAGGACCTTCTCTTTTATAGGCACCTTCAAACTAGTCGTTGCTGATGTCCCAGAGAGGTAAAATAGCCGTTAGAGTCGTTGGAGCTGATGTCATTGGAACTGACTGCCCATATAACCTATTCCTGAACTTCTGCAAACTTTCCTGAAATAGTTTCTGCTACACCACTGTAGCTGCGATTCTGACTACTTGTCAGACTAACTATTCTCCTTTCTGCCAAGTCTTCGGCTGTGCCTGTCCAGTCCCAACGGCTATAATAGTGACATAACGGTCATATTAAATGAACCGTTACCTAAATATTAACAATTACTAGATCTCTTCGGCTGGAATACGACATCGTCATTTAGCTAATATTTGAGATCGATGGTGCTGTTTATATGATCGTTCAAAGACAGTCTTATGATCTTTTCTTCAATGAAAAACATTATGAGTATCACTCAATCTTTTGAATATATCTTCACTTTAGACAATGTAGATATTATATTAAGGATAGTTTGTGTATCATCAAAATGTGAGAATGAGCTGTAAAATATATTTATGATTGTAATTAGCTAGAATCAAGGATTATAGTTAGCTAGTTTAGAGGATATATTTTTTAAGATTCTTTCTTTTCTTTGTATATATATACACCTCTAGGTCATTACAAACGAATGAAGAAGATATACAGAAAAGTGAGGAATGTTGTTTTCTTCCTCGAAATATCTTTGTGTTAACACAAAATTCATTTGAAGATGTTTCTCCAATAGTCTAGAGCCAAGTCGATTATGCTGATTGGGTCCGGCTGCTCGTGATGGAAGACAAGGGAGTTACGCGCTAACTAGATTTTATAGAGGGTGACTGCGATGATCTCGAATGGTATGTTCTTCTAGGTCATATCATTGTAGTTTAGCAACCACTCTTCAAATCTAGTGACTTGTTGGTGAGAAAAGTGGATGTTGAATTCGGGATTTGACCAAACTTGCTTTGTCTTGTCACAAAGGAGGAATAGATGCTCGACTGTCTTAGGCTTTTTTCGACATAAGGGACAAAGAGGCTTAGATAATACCTTTCTCTTGAACAAGTTTACCTTTGTAGGTAATGCATCTTGGTAGACGCTCCATAGGAAAAGTCTGACTTTTAGAAGTGTTTTTAGCCTCTAAATTTTGCTCTAGAGAGCATTAGGGGTTTGGTAGGAAGAAGAGGACTGCCCATAGTCATGTGTGGTCTCATTCTTTCGTAGCTCATTGTATCCGCTTTTGACGGAATAACAACCGGACCGATTTGGTGACCACACCAGCGAGTCTTCCTTTAGGGTAGATGGCAGTGGAGTAGCTAGGATTTCATTCACAACTTCTTCATCGAACAAGTTGTGTAAAAGTTGCTCATTCCAAAGAGGTTCCGCTGGGGCGATCAATTCTGCTACCATGTTGGTTTTTTGGTCCTCCTAATTCTCCCATTTCTAGCCATTTATCTTCCCTGATTCTAATATGCTGCCGGTTACCCACTTTCCACCTCATCTGCTTCGAAATGGCATCTCTTCCCATAAGAAGGCTCTGCCAGCCCCACGATGGGCGAGAACCCTTAATTGCATGCCAGAAATCGATGTTTGGAAAATAACATCATTTTAGAACTTTGTACCATAATGCATCTGAAGTTTGAGAGACTCTCAAAGCTTGTTTTCCTAGCATCGCTTTGTTAAATGTGATGAGGTCTTTAAAGCCCAAACCTCCATTGTCTTTCCATTGCTTCAATATTTCCCATCTTCTCCAATGAAGGCCGACTTTTGATGCATGCATTTTGAGCACCTTCTTAGTGCTCTACAGGGGAGAGAGAGACGAGAGAAACATGTCATTGCTGCGGTTTATGGGACCTTGGCATCGCCATGACACTTTCCAAAATTCTACTGTAGCATAAAGAAAGCAAGGGTGATACGAGAATTGAGACCCAAAAGTCAAGCATCAGTCTGTCACTTGCTTCGATTTCGCCTTTTCATCTCCATCGTTCTCTCTCTCTCTGATAAACAAAGATTTCTACCCAGTTGGGTCCATCATCATCACGCAACACGACTCGTTTGAAAGCACGCCACAGACTCGGGGACTAATAACTCGAGCTAGAACACCTTCTCTCTCTAAACAGTGGAACGCGCCATAACCGAACAGGTCCTCAGCCACTACCAGCAATTCTACGAGGAGAAGATGAAGTTGGCGAGGGAGGATACGTTCCTCTTCTTCTCCGTCCCCTGGCTGACTTCCTTCGAGTGCACCTTCCTCTCAATCGGCGACTTCAAGTCCACGCTCCTCTTCCGCCTCCTCGGCTCCTCGTCGACGCCCTCATCGCCGCCTTGTTGGAGGAGATCGAATGGCTCGGAGTCGAGACGAGATGGAATTTCTTTCTTTCTTTCTTTTCCTCTTTTACTTTTACTTTTTGCTTTTTAATTTTATCTAGATTTTATTGTGGACAAAAATGCCCTGTTCTGGTCGCCCGGAAAAATCAATTGCTTGTTGGCCAGTACAATTTTGGCAGGACGGCGAGCTTAGGCTTTATTTGAAACTGATTTGTCCACTTGAGGTCTGTATTTGAGATTAATCTGATCATTTTAAGCCTTTATTTAAAATAATATCCATTTTAAGCCCTTTTTTTTTTTGTTTGAGAAAATGATGTCTTTTTTTGAATTTTCCCTTTAAACACTATAACTTCCAAAAAAGCTACGGAAATCGAACTACTTCGACCAATCAAGGAAAGTCGTCTCTGCGACATCCCAACTGTTCGTGCTTTAAACTTCCAATGGGCGATCTGCGATCATGGCTCGAGAATTGGCTGGACTACATTCTGTTCAGCGACGATTACCCCATGAAATTCGTGGATCATCCACCGTATCTGGAGCAGGATCCAACCGCACCGCCTTTGCCGGCAGAGATTCCCCCATCTCCTGCACCGAATTCTCTGTTGCAACAGTCGGCACCGTCTTCACCGGAGAATCCACAGCATTCGGGGAAACGTCCTCTGCACCAGCGTCCGGAGGAAAAGCCCGTTCAGATGGCATGCCGTTTGGTTCAGTACCTGGGGAGTTGCTTGCCGATCAGGTCGTTCTTCGCCTTCCAGGTGCTCTCGGGGATCTCCAGCTTCTCGAGCAAGAGTGTGACCGCCACGCTTGTGTCTGTCCTCGGCATCGTTTGCTTCGCCTCTTGCTTCATCGATAGCTCCAACGTACATAGCAGAGTCTATTTCAGGCATGTTTATGTCTGTTTACACTCGTTCGCAATTCATGACACTTTGGATTGGCAAAAGAAACGAATTTATAATGATTTACTATCCCCGGATCTGTATTTAATTAAATTTTCATGTTCAGGCTCCTCACATGCCTACAAAGCCAAACCGCATATTGTCTTCCTCGCTATCAAATAGGGCGGTCGGATTTCGTCCACGCCGCTACGTCCACGACGGTTTACACAGCTCTAGTGTTTTCAGATCAGAACGTGATGGATACCCTCTACCCGTGTGCATCGGGTCGACTCAAGTTGTTGCTTCAATGGGTGCGGCTTGTGGTTGTCATCTTCTCCGCTTTGATCTTTTTAATCTTACCAACTTATCGGCAAGGGATTGGCTTCGCTGTTGCCGATGCAGCCACTTCATGCAATTGTGATGAGAACATGAAGGGAGCACGGAAACTAGGGGTGAGCAAAAGGAATTGCCTAGGCCGGTTCGGTTTCCGGTTCCATAAAATTGGAACGGATGATTTTCGGTTTGGACCACCCAAACCGAACCGATTATTATTATTATTATTTAATTTTTTTATTCTTAAAAATATGTAAATCAGTCTATCTCCCATTTGCAGCATGATGAACGGGGATCTTCACATCGCTCAGCCTCCGGTTCAGATGATCAGTGACCCTCAGGACCGACTTCGTCATGATGTCGGCGGTCAGCACGATGGGCAGAGTGGGCATGACTCTCGCGACCAGCGAGAGGACTTGAGGGATCGGCCAAACGGGTCTCACCTTGTCCAAGATCTTGCACATGGGCCAGGACCGCACCTTGGTACCCCAGAGGGTCTCGGAAATGGATCAGCGGGCAAATCGTGCCCGACATCGACTCCCCCGTACAAGAAGCAGGGCAGGTCCTTGAAACAAGGGTCGTCCTTGATGGAATCGAAGTAGGAGATGGTGTCGTCGATGACAAGGTTGACGTGGGGCACGAAGGCCCTGGGACCGGCCGTGGCCTTTGAGGTCGAAGGCAAAGCAATTGTGACCGAGGATGACGTCATTGCCGTAGCCGTGGACCATCAGGTTGTTGCCACGGAGAGGACAAGGATTGCCATGACCGGGTGAAGAGGGTGAGGCCTCGCGGGGAGGTGTGGAAGGATGTGACGCCCTGGATGCCTTGCTGCTTGAAGTGGTCGTCGTCTTCCTCGGGGGTGTTGCTCCAGTAGTTCTTGAGGTTCTTCTGGGGACCGGTTCCATTGGCCCACCCGAGAATCAGATCGGACCGGTTCTAGGCTTAGGTGGGTCGGTTCCCGATTCCAGAAATTGGAAACCGGCTCCTGGATGGGAACCGGACTGCTCGGGAACTGATCACTCTTAGCGGGAACAGAAGAAAGCGAATGGTTTGCCATGGAGGAGTTCTTGTGAAGATTTTTGTTTTGAGCTAATGTCAATAATTTAGTTTTTCTTTCTTTCATATTCAAGAAAATTGATTCTGTCGGTCCTCTTACGATTTTGTCTTTTTTATTGAACTTGCAATTAGGAAACATAGAAGTCAGAAAAAAAAAAAAGGAAACATGCAGTCAAAAGTTGAAACCGGTTAAGGATGTTTACCGGTTTCCTCAAAAAGATTTTGTGACTGGCCTTTGACTGTCACTCTGTCATTTACAGAGGACGGTCATGCCAGCCCCTCCCATTGAAAATGGAGAACTCTTACCGTATGATGCTTCTGCATAAAATTGTTATTAGTTTGTAAATAAGTACATTTTATTTATTTATTACATGATATTCGGAACAGCTTTCGTAACATTTGACCGCAATTGTTCAAAAAAAAATTGATGTTTGCCGTAGCCAAAAGGGTTATCAATAATTTTCTACGTTGCAACTATGTAGTCTCTTGTTAGTAAAATACTTCCACTATTGCATCTAATACAAGTACGTGAATCGACTTGTTACTCCCACTGCAAAGGTAATGTCAGGCTGTGTTATGGTGAGGAATATAAGACTACCTACCGGTTGCATGTACATAGCTAATTCTTGTCCTTCATCTGCAAATAGTTTTACATTTACACCCATTGGAGTGGATATAGGTTTGCAATCAAGCATCCCAAACTTTTCTAGGAGATCTCGTGCATATTTATCCTGACATAAGAATAGTCCTTCCTTGGTCTTCTCAACCTCGAGGCCCAAGAAATGTTTGAATTCTCCAAGCTCTTTCATCTAAAACCACACTGAGAAGTTGGTTCTGATTTGCTATATCTCTTCTTCATTATCTCCAGATCATTCACGTAGATTAATACTATTGCAAGCTTGCCATCTTTTGCCTTCACAAACAAGCTCGAGTCTGCTGGGGTTATTGAGTAATCACTTTGCACCAATAATTCAGCAATTTTCCTATACCATGCTCTCGGGCTTTCTTTAAGCCATAGAGGGCTTTCTTTAACTTGCAGACATAATATGGATGAGTCTTACTATTAAAACCATATGGTTGCTCCTTGTATATATCTCGATCTAGCTCTCCCTGTAAGAAGGCATTGTTCACGTCCATTTGCCATAACTTCCATGACTTGCTTGCTGCAAGCACTAGTAAGACTCGAACTTTAGTTACCTTTGCCATTGGGCTAAAGGTCTCATCGGCCATATTTTTGCGAGAATCTTCGTGCAACCTTCTATCGACCCATCTAGTCGAGTTTTAAGTTTATAAACCCACTTACATGATATTGGATGGACCTTTTTAGGTCTTGGCACTAAGTTCCATGTCTTGTTCTTCCTTAGTTCTTAGATCTCTTCTACCATGGCCATCCTCCATTCCGCGCCTTGCAAGGCTTCCTCTTATGTAGATGGCTTGATTGTATTGAAATCTTCGGTCAACGCCGCATTTGCATATTTGGGATTTGATCTTCTTTGCCTTGTTGATCTCCTAAATTGAGGTTCATGCTCTTAAGGTTCTTCCATTTGACTTGGTTGGAGCTCTTCTATCATTCTCGGACGTACACCAGTTTGCCACGAATTCTTTGATTTTTCTAGTGACTGTGCCCTGACTTTTTCTCTTCCAACTTTGAGACCATTTCCTTCTTCAACTTGTTGTAGGATCACAACACTTCCACCCTTTCCTTTGATCATCATAGCCCAAAAAATATGCAGCGAATTGCCTTTTTATTGAACTTGTTACGTGGATAGTCTGGCACAAATGCATAACACACATCCAAATACTCTAAAATGATTTACTGTGGGCTTGCGATTCCATAGCTTCTCGTATGGTGACATAAAGCCAAGCCTTGCTTGAGGTAGCCTGTTGATCATGTGTGCTGTTGTCTTCATACATTTAGCCCAAAATCTAGGTGGAACATTCTTCATACATTCTTTCTTTTGCAAACTCCATTTTGTTGTTGCGTATTCGGGCAAGTAAATTGTCGACGTATTTTCCATTCTTGAAGATACTTTGTAAACTCATCTTATTTATGTTCTCCCCCACTAACCAGACGAAGGCATAATATTTTCTTACCTACTTCATGGCTCGGATTTTTTTTTCATAAAGTCGACCCAGACGAACCTGGAGAAGTTATCAATGAACATAATCATGTACTTTGATCCTCTGATTGACGGTTGCTTCACTGGTCCAAATACATCTGAGTGGATGAGCTCAAGAGGCATCTTAGCTTTGAACGTGAACTCCTCGTATTGAAGTTGATGTGCCTTCTCGTACTGGTCTCTCGCACATATTACGTCTTCTTTAACTTCCAAGTCGGGTAGACTCTTCAGCATGCTTTCTTCACCATCACCTTTAGCTTATGGTAGCTTATGTGCCTGAGCTGTGCGTGCCACAAATCAGACGTATCACTCTTTCGAGTTTTTTCCACGTATGCCGTTTGTGCTGACATTACGTAGACAGACTCCAATCATCGCCCCTCCATGATTGGCATAAGAGTAGGTTTCAAACTGCGATGCACCTTGACGTCTCTTAGACCAAACACCACATAATCGCCCGAGTTTGTGAGTTGTGACATAGACAATAGATTTTTCTCCATTCTCGGAACATGATATACGTTTTTCAGTTCAACCTGATGTGAATTGAGACAGGGTGTTATCATTGTTTGGCCGACATCGGTAATCGATAATCTCGAGTTGTATGCGGTAACAACTACTCATCCACCGGTGTACTCAAACATGTTTGGTAGTTTTCCTTGATCTCCGGTTATGTGATTTGAACACCCCGAATCAACTATCTAATCACTATCATAATTGATCAATTTATTAGTAACAGTGATGAGGGCGGTTGCATCTTCTAACTTGGTGATGGAAGAGACTGCGAGCTCTTCTTGTTCCTCCACTGCAAGGGACTCTTAGAAATCCCACTCGTCTTTGCTATCACTCTCCTTAGAAGCCGTAACATTTCCTTCAACTCTTTTGAGTCGACAATCCCTAGCAAAGTGGCCTATTTTGCCGCAGTTGTAACACCCTCCTTTATGCCTTCTATTACTCTTATCTTCATCCTTATTGCAATCTCAGCGAGCTCCCCCTCACCGAGGTCCTATGTCTTCTAGTCGCTTTTGCCATTCTCCATGACTTTTTCTATGTTTGCCATTTCTAATGCCTGCACCATTTTTACTCTAACCCTTGAACCCTCTTTTATTACTGAAGAGACCTTTGACATTTGTCTATCTTAGGATTCTTGGTGGGCAATTATATTCTCCAACTCGGTCAGAGTTGGCTCGTTTACCCATCCACGGGTGGCCGTAACGATACTGTTGTACTCCGGCCTTAACCTGTGAATAATAGTTCTTCTCATCCTTGCCTTGGAGTTGACATTCTGAGGATTTAATTTTGAAATTTCTTCACAAATAGATTTAACTTTGGAGAAGAATTGACTTACCATCATATTTTGCTGCGACACCAATAATAGCTCGTTCTACTACCTTTGCAACTTGGCATCGTTTGTTCTAGGGAACAGTGCCTTCAAGTTATCCCATGCCTCCTTTGCGATCTTCGCGCTCTTTGATGTACTGTAAAAACTCATCTTCAACGGTTACAGCAGGAACATAAAGGGCCTCACCTTCTTTGATGTTCAATTTTCTTAACTTGCCATCGTTTGTTGGTGGTGTGTGGTGTTGCAACCACCAACAATATCCCACAAATTTTAACCTAGTTGTAATATTGCATGCGGGTACTCCAATTATTATAATTGGAGTTATTGAGTCTATCGATGCCGTTCACCAAACTTAAAAAATCCGCCATCATGACTTGGATATAATGCCCGGCACTACACCAAGGAAGCTTCCCATACCAATTGATCACAGTCCTTGATTGTGTACTTGTAGATTTCAGCGTACTTCGGTCCCTTACCGCCTGCTCATGTACAATGGTCCATGACCACTGTCTTCATGTACCACGCTCCGAATCGCTAGGTTCACGGTCCCTGACTGCCTGCTCCAATACAGTCCCGGGCCCCTGGGCTCTATACCAATCGTTGGATTTTGGAAGTGTAGAGTTCTAATATGAAAGTGTGTGTAAGACAAGACTGTGGCAAGAGATTTAAGCAAAGGAGCAACAAAAGGCAAAGCAAGAGATATTGTGTATGGGTGTGTTACAAGAGTGGTTTGTTTGTTCTCAAGCGTACAGCAACAAGACAGGGCACTCTTGCCTATATATAGGCGATTTTCCACCGACTCAACACAAAAGGAGTTCTCCACAAGAGGTCAACGTGGACTCTCCTAGAATTTCAGGTTTTCATCCAATGACAGTAAGAAACTTCAACACCACAAATACTAACTACCTATTGTAGTTATTTGGTTCTAGATAAATCTAGACAAGTGGAGGGAGAGAGGCGGCGATTCGTCAAGCGTATTGTCGCGACATCATTCAAGGTTACGATGGGCTCAACAACCCTCGGCTAGTCTGTGTGTAAGCGCATGCGCGAGAGAGAGAGGAGTTGCTCGCAAGCATGACCTGAGGTGGTAGTGGCGTGCTGGCTATCGGCAGCACAAAATATATAAGGAGGACATGGTTAAGCATCAGGTGATTTAGGTTAGGGTTTCCGCTGTGGTGAGTTTATAATAGTAAGAGGAGTAATCTTGAAAGCACAATGGTAAATCCATAAAACAAGCAAAGTATTATGCTACATCCAATTTAATTGTAGGTTTCTATAGTGGGAATACAAATCATTGTTA
The DNA here is from genome assembly GCF_021117445.2 of Syzygium oleosum. Lineage (NCBI taxonomy): Eukaryota > Viridiplantae > Streptophyta > Magnoliopsida > Myrtales > Myrtaceae > Syzygium > Syzygium oleosum. Next base: position 9,697,236 of record NW_026607495.1, read on the forward strand.
GTGAAAGAGTAGGGATGCTTTTTTAATGCTTCTCTATAGAATAATTCAACAGGGTTTAACAAAATTTTGCAAGTGGGTATCTGAGTCCACAGATTACAATTGACCACTCAACAGTTTGATATATCAATTGGCAATCGATTTTGATATCTTCAATTGCTCAAACAAAATATTGTTAAATGGAGTCCTCAATGGTAAAGTAAACTTACCTCATCATTGAAACGTCATACGAAAGAGATCATGATTGAAATCTTTAAAATATAATAGTGTGGACAGATAAGACCAAGTTATCATTCCAAGAGATCTAATTCTTATTCTTTTAGAAGTCAGCTTTTATTCTTGAGGAGTTCACTTCATTTTCAAAAACCATAAGATTATGTTTGGTGAGCTGGATAAAACTCCTCCTATCCGGTATTTGGAAGAACGTGAAATATGGATATCACCGGATATGGTCCGAATATAGACCAAAAATCCCACCTTAAGATAGATCGCGCCCCTCGTCGGAGGTGGTTGTGGTGGGCCTAGAAGTTGAGTCGTGAGCAGTTTTACAACTTCCATGGTCATTTTTTTTTAATGTTTAGTCGTGTTCATCGAATACCCAATTAGATAGTATTTATCTAAATGCTTATTATATTCGGACGTTATCAAACATTGGATGTTCGCAAAGAAACTCCGTAGGTATGCAGGTGCTGCAACTTACATAAATGACAAAAAAAACATAGTTTAGTACGATCACCGAGATCACAAAGTGGTCTCACTTGCATGTTGCAAGTTGTCGCTAATTTCTTCGAGGAATAGTGCCAGATTTATGCTAATGGATGACTACTTGGGGAAGATCTAAGTGTTTATACTGAGGCAAAAGTATGATGTTGTTGTTAGTATTAGGCAACTAAGAGCTTTGATAGATTTGAAGACCGGTAAGATAATCAAACATGTGTAAAGTAACAGTTGTATGGAGTTCTGCACTAGTGCTAGTGAAGTAAACCACAATAAGTTGTAAAGTTAATGAGCAGAACATCATTAGAGACAACTCGTAAAATGATTTCTACTATTGTTGTGGCTAGGAAATTCCTAGCAGAAATACTTAATTCGACAAGTTATTTGGTTAATAGATCCCGATCGATTGTGATTAGATGTCATATTCCTAAAGAAGCGTGGTTAGATAACATTGCTGATTATTTTATTCTTAGGATATTTGGTTGCATGTGATGTTCGAGCAAGTGATATTAAGCTCGATGGAAAGACAAGAAAGTGCGCATTCCTAGGCTATGTGTTAGGTGAGCAAGGTTATCGATTATGGTGCCTAGAATTAAATTTAGCCGTTGTCAATAGAAAGGTTACATTTGATGAGACTAATACTTGGTGGGAGTGATTGTGGCAATGCTGTCGCGACTAAAAAAATCGGGTTTTTGATTTTAGGTTAATGGATTACTAGATCAATTAAATTAACTAACCTAGCTCGAGTTCTCCCAAACTCTACCAAATCGCAACTTAGGTCCAATCGTGAAATGTGAATATTTTCAATAGGAGTCGCCACTAATCATTTAAGGTAGGTTGATTAAAAACCTAAATAAAATAGCGGGAGTACTATTTTATTTCTGCGAACCAGAAATTATGGATTCGGGGGACTTCGTTACGCTAGATTCCTAACGCCCTTTCGGTACCAATTTCAAGAAAAATACTCAATTTGACAATTTTGATAAATCCTGACTTAGAGTTCAAAGGTGCAGAAATTTTCTTTTTTGATTTTTATTTATTTAAATGAAAGCTAACCTATATGTAATGGCGTGCAAAAATTGACATGCGATTAATGCAACCTAACATGCAAACTATATGTCATGCACAGCGTGACCTATTTCTAATGACGAGCATATTATTTTTTGTATTTTTTCTTTAATGAAATTCGGAATTTAAAATGCCAATTATCTAAACATGCAATTTTAAACTAAAGAAATTAACCTATTCTAGAGTAATATTTTTGGTATTTTTTTTATCGAAATTCGAAATTAAAATCCAGTAAAAATATAACCGCTAAATCTTTCGAATTAAGTTTCGATCACGAAGCGCGACTGATTGATCCTAAAATTCGAAATACCGCTATGGAAATAACTCTATCTAAAGCCGATAGATAGATTTATTTCCACGTGTCTGATTGCGGATTAGGAAATTTTCCTAATCGATCACATCTTGAAAAAATTTAGATATCTTAAATATTTTGGATATATTCAAAAGATTTTTGAAAATTCTAAATTCTATCCAAATTTGATAAGATCGAGATATCCAAGATTTCAAAAAAGAAATAAATCCTAATTGAAACATGCTTATTACTCGAATATGCAAAATTAGATATCAATAAGCACAAATTAGGCAACAAAATATTCAAATCAAATCGGGATAAGATAATTACCTGATTTGCAGATTTCTTTCCTAATTTGAATTTGCAGCGGATCGGGATTGCGAGATCGGGATGGTAAAGCGGCGACGGTGGGCTCATTCACTGTCGTGGTTGGCACGATGGAACGATGATTGATGGTTGACGCTCGATCGGAATAGCGGCGGTGCTTGATGGATGATCTACTCGCGGTTGTGCAATTCACCAAATCGGAGGAACGCGGAGGAACACGGATGGCGGGGCCGCGAGACGCGTGGACAGCCGCAAGGAATTGTGGACTCTCTGTTTCGGAATGAACAGAACGTCCACTTTGTCCTTCACCTCTCTTTCTCAGTAAATTTGTCGTCGCCTGTCTTGTCTCTTCAGTGTGTAGACTTTGACCGAGAGAGAAAGTTACTGGTGGAGGTCTTCTCCATGCCAAAATCTTGTGTGCCTTGCGTGACCAACCGGAAGGAAGAAGACCTTTTTTCTTTCTTGTCGTCTTCTCTGTGAAGCCCTCCAAGGAATCGTCTCTTTCTCTCTCTGATATGTTACCCAGCTCTCACGACTCTCTCTCTAAAAATCTGATCTGAAATTATGAGAGCCCCCTTTAATTATGACACATAACGATATATTTATAATGTAAACTTAGGTCAATTAGCCGGGCTTTCTAGTCCTAATGGGCTTAGGCTTTAATTATCATTTAATTTCAAGTGGGCTGAATTAATGTGGGCTTTTATTTAATTAAGCATAATGGGCTAATTTAAGCTCAAATTAAGACAACCAAGCCCTTCTGACTTGTAATTTTCGGCCCTTGCCTTCCGAGTGAGCCGAGTCTCGTTCGATGTCCGAGCTCAATTTACATGACGAATTCTAAGCTCGCTTGCCACCGCCAATCCGATGCGGAATGCAATTAATCTATATGAGCCTAAACTATATGCTATGCAATTTTAATATTTTTGTTTAGGGGTTAAAATTTAATCCCTAATTTTCTATGCAATTAACCACTAAATGATGCGCCGAAATTTAGGTGTCAACAAATGCTTATATAGATATGTATGGTGTTCAGCTCAAATTGAAGTTGCAACCCAAAACTCTTGCGATAGCAGGTATTTGTGAGTAATTGACCCCGAATGGTGCTTGTAGTAAGGTGGAGCTTATTGAGCCAATGGTTATTGTAGCAGCTAAGTTTGATAAGGTGCGTGTTTGATCTACTGACACAATGGTGGTTTTGTACTATTGGTGATAAAGGAGGTTGTGTCTGTGAATCCTTGTGGAGTAGCTGAAAGTGCAAATGGAGTTGGCGTTCCGATGAAGTCCGCAATTTTGGCGAAGTTCAAGTCCCGCCTGGAGTTGGAAGATGTTTGTGGCTGTTGAGCTCATGTGGAGCCATGGGAGAATAGAGATGAAGTTCAGATTCCAACTAAGCAGTTGTGACTTGGCTCAAACGCCCTGTTCCAGTTGCCAGAAAAATCAATTGCACGCCGGCCAACACAAATTTAGCCAGCCGGCGAGCTTAAGTCCTTATTTGAGACGACTTATCTACTTGAGATCCTTATTTAAGATTGACGCAGTAACTTCGTACTCTTATTTTCATTTTGGACCCTTTTTTTTTTGAGAAAATGATTTCATTTCAAATCTTTTTTGGAATTTTACCTTGGAACACTGCCTTCTTTCGTCATGTACTAGATAACTTCCAAAAAAGTTACGCAAATCGAAGAACTTCGACCAATCAACGAAAGTCGTCTCTGCGACATCCAAACTGATCGTGCTTTGAACTTCCAATGGGCAATTGGCTATCGGCGATCGAGGACCGGCCGAACTACATGCTGGACACCGACGATTACCCCGTGGAATTCGCGGATCATCCACCGGACCCGGATCCATCCGCATCGCCTTTGCCGGCAGAGACTCCCCCATCTCCTGTATCGAGTTCTATGTTGCAACCGTCGGCACAGTCGTTGCCGGAACAGCAAGCAGGGCCGTCCGAGTGGCCTTTGCCGGCGGAGACTCCCCCATCTCCTGTACTGCGTTCTATGTCACAGCCATCGGCACCGTCGTTGATGGAACAGCAAGCAGGGCCGTCTGCGTCGCCTTTGCCCGCAGAGACTCCCCCATATCCTGTACCGAGTTCTCTGTCGCAACTTCCAGCACCGTCGTTGCCGGGACAGCAAGCAGTGCCGTCCGCGTCGCCTTTGCCGGCAGAGACTCCCCCATATACTGTACCGAGTTCTCCATCACAACTGCAGGCACCGTCGTTGCTGGGACAGCAAGCAGTGCCGTCCACATCGCCTTTGCCGGCGAAGACTCCCCCATATCCTGTACCGAGTTCTCCGTCACAACTGCTGGCACCATCGTTGCCCGGACAGCAAGCAGTGCCGTCCGCGTCACCTTTGCCAGTGGAAACTCCCCGATCTCCTGTAGCGAGTTCTCCGTTGCAACTGCCGGCAGTCGGCACCATCATTGTCGGGACAGCAAGCAGTGCCGTCCGCATCACCTTTGCCGGCAGAGACTCCCCCATATCCTGCACCGAGTTCTCCATCACAACTGCCGGCACCGTCGTTGCTGGGACAGCAAGCAGTGCCGTCTGTGTTGCCTTTGCCAGCGGAGACTCCCCGATATCCTGTACCGAGTTCTCCGTCGCAACTGCCAGCACCGTCGTTGCCCGGACAGCAAGCAGTGCCGTCCGCATCGCCTTTGCCGGCGGAGACTCCCCGATCTCCTGTTCCGAGTTCTATGATGCAACCATCGCCACCGTCGTTGCCAGGACAGCAAGCAGTGCCATCTGTGTCGCCTTTGCCGGCGGAGACTCCCCCATCTCCTGTACCAAGTTCTCCGTCGCAACCATGGGCACCGCTTCCGTTGAATCCACAGCAACGTCCTCTGCACCGGCGTCCATCTCCTACCAAGTTCTCCGTCGCAACCATCGGCACCGCTTCTGTTGAATCCACAGCAACGTCCTCTGCACCGGCGTCCGGAGGAAAAGCCCATTCAGTTGGCATGCCGTTTAGTTCAGTACCTGGCGAATTGCTTGCGGATCAGGTCGTTCTTCGCCTTCCAGGTGTTCTTGGTAATCTCCAGCTTCTCGAACAAGAGTGTCACCGCCACGCTCGTGTCTGTCCTCGGCATCTTTTGCTGCGCCTCTTGCTTCACCGATAGCTCCAAGGTCCACGGCAGAGTCTATTTCAGGCATGTGTATATCTGCTTATATACAGATGAAACCCCCATCGAGACTTCTGAACATGTACCTCGCACGGGTCATTTACGGGGTCATTTACGGTGATCGGGATCTGTATTTACCGCACAAAATTTACATGTTCAGGCGTGTCACCTTCCGACAAAGCCAAACCGCATATCGTCCTCCTCGCCATGGAATTCGGCCATCGGATTTTGTTCATGCCGCCACGTCCATGGCGGTTTACGCGGTCCTAGTGTTTTCGGATCGGAGCGTGATGGATACCCTCTACCCACGTGCATCGCGTCGACTCAGGTCGTTGCTTCAATGGGCACAGCTGGTGGTCGTCGTCTTCTCCGCTTTGTTCTTGTTAATCTTTCCGACTTATCGGCGAGGGATCGGCTTCGCCGTCGTCGATGCAGCCAATTCACGCAGTAGTGACGAGGATCGCGGGAACAGAAGAGTAGGAATGGTTTGCCATAACGGGGTTCTTGCGAATCTGTGATGATTGTTATCTGTGCATACATTAATAATTTTTTCTAGGTGGTGAGAAATTTTGCTAATCAAACCTATGGTTTATCTACTGTTGCTCTTCTAAGTTAAAAATGGAGGTGTATTAATGGTATGATGCGCCTGCGTGCATCTGCCGTCACTTTCTAATTAAGCACGCGTTAATAAAGATTTACTTTTTACTTTTAGCGATCGGATGGCGTCCAGATCAATGTTCTTGCACTTTGACTAATTCACCTCCCCGGACAATCTGTTTATTGAAGTTCTAGATGGTTTTTTGGCCAAAGTCGAAAGGGTCATCGGCAATTTTCTACATTGTGACAATTTTTCATAGACTTTCCTTCTTTATACATTTGTTTAGGGAAAAGAAAAATAGTTCTACTGTCGTACATAGATACATGTACAAAAAGTCTCGGGCTGTTCTTGTCAATACAACTCTATATAGCTATCTATCTTATAAAAAAAAAATCGAAGTGAGAATGCAACCCTATTTTTTGAACAACGGACATGTCTTTATGTTGATTCTATTAGGATTAGGCGCACAAACACAATGAAATAGAGAGTAAAGGTGAGAAAAAAAAATCGAGACACAAAGTTTAAGGCAAAAGGACACTATGAGTGCCATAACTTGTGTACGGCGCTCACTTTGGTGCCATAACTTTTTTTCGGATCACTTTGGTGCCAAGTCGGAGGAAAAACGATCACTTAAGTGTCATAACTTTTTTTTGGATCACTTTAGTGCTAAAATTTTTGAAAAACGATCACTTAAGTGCTAAAATTTTTGGAAAACGAACATTGAAGTGCTAAAAATTTTGAAAAACGATCACTTAAGTGCCAATCTCCGGCGAGACTCCGGCGAGCCACGTCAGCTTCAGAAATTAATAAAAAAAAATGCCATGTCAGATTTCCGGCAAAAAATTGCGTACGGCATCGGAGTTAGCACTTAAGTGATCGTTTTTCAAAAATTTTAGCACTTAAGTGATCGTTTTTCAAAAATTTTAGCACTAAAGTGATCCAAAAAAAAGTTATGGCACTAAAGTGAGCGCCGTACACAAGTTATGGTACTTGTAGCGTTCTTTTGCCCAAAGTTTAATCTTGCTCCACCCTTAAACTATGGCCACATCCAGCAGAGGATTCCACTATAATCAGCACATCCAATCTCTTTGTTATAATTCTTAATTACAAGAAAAAGAAATAATATATATAGGCAGCACAGCTATTCATAGGCCCAAGCCGAAATTACCAATAAAATATGGGCCAAAATTATAAAAACCGTTTGGCGGTTCGGGAGTGCTGCCCTCGCAACCCCCACCCGCTCACTTGGGAGCGAGACCCCCTTGTCTTCCTATCAATGGAGAGTATGAACCACACCTTAACAGATTATGATCAATCCCATATGCTATTGATTAGTATAAACTTTTTGGTCATTGCAAAAATCAATAATTGTATGCCTTTCTTCTAAAATGAGATGGTAGTTAGTTTCATTTTGATAGAAAGACCGAGCTTTAAAGTCTCGATAGATAAGAGGGATAAGCAAAATATATCTTCAAAAGAAAAAGCGCCCGTTCACATCAAATTGAAGTCTATTAGTACACTCATATTTACTACATCAGTCTTACGGATGCCAACTCAGCCTTAAACTTTCTAATTTTGTCAATATAGTCCTAAATATTTTTACAAAATTATAATGTAGTTATTCCGGCCAATTTTGTCTAGAAATTGGATGGCAAGATAGGCGATTTGATGAGGACAACTTTGTGGATTGCCGTGTTAGCGATTTCCGGCAGCAATTAACCGGAAGGGTTATATTGGAATTTCGCGTAAATATTTAGGACTACATTGATAAAATTGGAAAGTTTAAGATTGAGTTGGTATGATAAATTTAGGATTTAATCGAGAATTTTCCCCGCTTTCAAGTGAAGGAAACAGCAAAGCCTCCCTCATTCTTCATAAGCCATCATTTTGTAATTAGCGGAAAGATGATTGCTCTAGGCTTCCTGAAAAGATGCCGAAATCAATTCAAGAATTACATACGCATTTATACATGTATATGATGTAGAACAGTTAGCCTGTGATTATCTTGAAGAATGTGATCGCCGTAATCGCCGAAAATCTAGGCAGTTTTTCTGATTAGGCAGTTTTTTACTTTAGGCAATTTCCAATTATCAATATTTCGTTTGATTTTATTAGATAAGATTAAATTTGATTTTATTAGATTAGATTTGATTTGATTTGATTAGATAATATTAGATTTGATTTGCTTTGATGTTATCTTCGTTAATTCGGATATCTTTAGGAGTCCTATCATTATAAAAGGACGTCCAGCTTTGTATTCAGATTATTATGAAATTGAATTGAATTCTAGTTGAATCGTAGAAGAATTTTTCAAGTTATCGCTTCTATCTGCATCAGTATATGTGCTTGAAACTTTTTGAGGACAAATGCGGAAACCTTGACATCACTTTTCCATATTAGCTTCATTTCTGGCACAAGCTAATATTTGCTTGGGCGTATCGCTAGGCGACGCGTTTCTATTTTGTTCCTTTTGCTTGTACGATGCAGCATCATTTCATCATGCGTTGAGAAACAAATCTTGCCCTACGTCAAGATCACATGGGCCTGGCTTACATGAACCGTTGGATCAGGCAGGTCCCACGTGGGTCCCTCCTCATCTGACCGTTCATGCGAACTGAATTCACATCACATGATCCAAGTGCAGGCAACTTGTTCGCTCCATATATATTATCGGTGCAAAAGCGATGATACGCAAGACTCGCAATAAGCAAACTGTCTAAGCGATGGAAGTCATTCTTTTATTGTTCTCGAAGACATGATCCACTCCGAAAGGAATTAGGATGATGTTAAGGAATGAACACATTCAAATCTGCAACTGTGCATTGTCTCAAAAGACAAGGATTCTAGATGTGGTGGGGTTCAATTGCCAGAAAGCGGAAAACCGATCCCGTGCCGCTTGGTCGGGAACACGACGAACAACATGGTGCAGATGACTCCGATCCCCACCGGCAACGCCGTCAGCACCTCCCTCGTCTCGTCCGACGGCGCCGGGTAGAAGCAGTTCACCACGTTCTCATCAAAAAGTGCGATCGCGCCAAACACCAGAACCGACATGAGCGAGTGCGCGAAGTCTATGAACCTCAGCCTGTATCGATCCTTGAGCTCGGGCGGGAGCGTGTCCGACCCGTCAATCACCCACAGGCCGTGAGGCGTGGCGAACCCGTAACACACGTTTCCCTTCTTGTCCCTGAAACTGTCGGTGAAGCAGAGGAGGAAACTGGACAGGCCGCAGAGGAGCACCAGGCCCGTGGTCATGGCCCGACTGACCGGGTCGCAGTGGCCTTGGTTCGAGAAAATCGGGGATAGGAGCTGGAACGCGAGGACCGTCCCGGTGGGCAAGAGGTTGGCCAAATGGGCGGTGCTCTCAAACGTCTGTCTCATAGCCTTTTGTATCGCGTTCCTCCTATCAGCGTCATCCGGAAGGAGCTCATCGTTCAAGAGCGGGAGGCTTTGCTCCGTCGAGCTATCGTCCCGCACTTTGATCTCCATTTTCTCCGTCGCTAATGCTGACCCCAAGTCTTGAAATTGCAAGAACGGCTCCAATTCTATCTCTATGTATGATATGAAGTTCTTTGTAGATTGGATTGGTAGGAGAGGATGTGGTCGTTCTTATAGGTTGTGTGGGATGGGTTTGTGGGCAAATATGAGTGGAGGGAAAGGGAGGGAAAGGGTAGGGTTTGTGATGTCTTGCAAGAAACCGAGACCGACGCATAACTGGGTCTTGCACGGTACTTGTAGTTTGTGGTTCCAACTCTGTCCGGTGATGAACATCATCGGTTAAACAAAGGTTAGATCGATGCCGATGTTTTGTGCATAAAGCATTCGATTCCGTTACTATGGGTACCTTTTGGCACCAGCAAACATGTTGTTTTCTCAGAAAAGAGAGAGAGAGAGAGAGAGTCTTCGGGATAAGGTAGAGACAGAATTGTTTATTACCGAAACGAGGATGGCTCGAATACTAGGTCAATTAGGTTGCTTTGTTGGGGGTGAAGGGCCACCTTCCAAGATACCCTTTTGGAAAATGAGGGGACAAAGAATGCATTTAGCCCCTAAACTTGCGCAACTCTTCCTATGTCATCATAGAATTTGTGTCCTTCTGCCTCCGACTTCGCCGAATTGAGATTGACGTGTGGGTCGGTACCGATCAAAAGTCTAATATCGAAATAGTCAATTTCACCGTGCAATGAAAAGCCGTTCAATATTTGCTTGATTGTATCATGAGTGATTGTTCTTGCAAATTGTTCGATGCACATTGATTTTATTTGGTTGCATCAACCTTGCCACATGGTAAGGACGTGATTCTCCGAGTTTAAAGACCTTCGTAACAATTGTAATTGAGGGCCACACTGGAAAAATAGTGTGATTTCATGATATACACATGGTTCAAAGTAGCACCTAATTGCATACAAATATATTTATGGAAGAATTTTTCTTTTCGCTACTTTTCTAATTATATCTCTGTACTTTCGATTTTTCTAATCAAGTCCAGTTACTTAAACAGAATGTCTAATTAAGTCCTTCCGACACAAAATCTAGCCAAATTCGGAAGACCGTCGGAGGATGTCGGAGCGTGAAGTGGACACCTACTATGAATAATGTATTGGTGGGAGCATAAACACAAATTTTAAAAAAAAAGTTTAATCCATTCAATACCGTCGAAAATAGGACCTAATTTCATGGATATGTTTATTGCAAACAAATTTCTACATTTGGGAGAGTAATGGAGCAAAATAACAGAAAATTTTAGGATGCCGCCTCTGTCGACACTCGTCTCAGGTACTTTATTAAGCTACTTTTAAAAAATTCTAGAACTTAAATGATTTGTCAAAAAGTTAAAAGATTATTAAAACTGTAGTTAATACAATAGCTTCACGACTTGTGGTGTACTTTCCCTCTAATTAAACCAACACAAAGTCACAATAGCTTATGATGATGAATCACAATAGATTCCATATCAATAAGATAAACTCTGAGCTTATGAAATACTTTACTGATGTCAAGAATGTATCAAGACGTCATAAAAGAAAACTCGGGCGACCGAAAATGAAATTATCCGCAGTTAGCGGCACGGGTGAATCGAGCCTACACTATCGATAGATAACGTTAAGACTCGTGCATTTCAATTTTGGGAAACGTACGTGGAAATGGATCACGGTCCAAATTCCAATTTCCCTATTTTGACAAAGACAGTTGTTGGATGTCCGTATATAAAATTGAGATGACAGGAAGATGTTGCTTAGATTGAGGTCAAGCAAATCCAGAATTGTTGCTTAGAGCAACGACTCTTCCCTGTGCACGCCAGGACCACCTCATCAACCAAAACGGCACGCCGGCTGTGCTCTCATTTCTACGGGTAAGGTCGATAAGGATGACGATTGATGAGTAGCTCACTTTAGATCAAATCATCCTGGGGAAAATTATTCAAAAAGTCGTAAATATTTTAATTGTATCAATTGAGTTCTAAATCTTTTCACATTTTGCCAACTGATTTCATCCAACTAATTTTAGCCGAAAATTGCTGATGTGGCGTTGACGTGGAAACTTCTAATAATATTTTAATTTTTTCGGATTTTTATTGATTTTTTTTATTTTTCTCTTTTCTTTTTTTATTTTTTTCTTTTTTCCCACCATTGACCTTGCGCAAGGGCTGCCCTTGCCTGCCCAAACAAAGGTCACCCTCACTGGCCCTTGGCAATGGTCGCCCTTGCCTAAGGTTGGCGATCTCTGCCGACCATCGATGAGGCCCAAAGATGGCCGGCGGAGGGAAAAAGAGAAAAAGAAAAAAGTAGAGAAGGAAAAAAGAAGAAAAGAAAAGAAATTAATCAAAAAAATTAAAACATTATAAAAAAATTGTCCACGTCAGTGCAAGTCATGCCATGGATGACGGTCGTCATTCATGTCAGCAATTTTCAGTCAAAATTAACTGGATGGACTCAATTGGCAAAATGTGAAAATGTTTAGAACTCAATTGGCATAATTAAAAGGTTTAGGACTAAATTGGTAAATGTACAATAGGATTAAATTGGATAGTTTTCCCGATCGTCTTTTGAAACTTGCATCGTTGAGTTTTAGGGGCTGTAGCTTGCATGATCGGTTTCAGTATACACAAGACGATCTAATATGAGCTAATTGCGGTCCCCATTGACTCGATGTTACCTGGAAAATGAGCGCGAAGTCAAAGTGCCGCTTTTTATGATGATGTATGTACTTTTGGTAATAGTAGTCCTGTATAGGGATAGCTTTACCAGAAATTACAAAACCATAAGGTCCATTGTCTACTATTTCTGCAATGAAGACTGAGTAATTGATATAACTTTTAGGAAATTATCCATAGGTTTGATTTTGAGCGCTCCATTGAGAGCATGTAAATTATACAACTATATCCACTTTTCAACCATAAAAATAAAAAAAAAAATCTGTCAAAACAAACCATAGAAATAAAATTCTAATTTGTATTAGTTTGACCTGATAAGATGTTCTAGATGAAAGATTTAGCATCATCTGAACTTGAAAAGCTTGAGCTATAGAGTAGACTTCTCAGATTTGAGACTAACTGAGAAAGCTCAACTCGAGTCAAGTTTGAGATGATTTCGAGCCATGCTAGCCTTTGAGTTTCCAAACGACAAATCTACACAAATGAAACGATCTCTTGCCAGGATGTAAACACTCAACTAGCGAATATACCTGGAAATGGATCTAAACCTGAGATTGGTTAGAGATGACTAGAAATAATCACTTATAAGCTCTGAAGCCTAGTTAGAGTGGCTGTGTTAATCCGTGCAGGCCAAACTATTGTCTGATTTATGCGTGTATCATATGTAAAATATATATTTATATGTAAATGTTCAATGTAGCTCGAAGTTTAGATCTAAATTATTTTGGAATCAACTCGATTTGGAGTTTTGGGGATACCCAAAGATAACAAAAAGGTTTGGAGCGCGTGAGGACAAGATTTGGACGTCCCAAGTTAGGCGGCAGACGTCCAGATTGAAGCACCAAAAGTCGGGTAACTATTGTTAATTTGAATCGTGAAGTTTGGACATCTGTCCCAAAGTAGGCCGGACTTTCGACTCAAGACTCACCATCACCAGCGACTGAGTGTAGAACTCCTAAGGAAAGTGGTCACGTAAGCCTAGTGATTACATCGGAACGAGAGTGCTTGGTTTTCCTGCTTATGCTCATTGGGTGATGGCACGTTGGAGCCGAGGGGAAGGAGGTGCATACTTGTTGTGGAAATAAGTGATCAAACAATACGATAAATTGAATAAGAAAATAAATCGGACACTAGATTTATCTAGCGATCACAACCACACTTGAGTTATCCAAACATACAGTATTTCTCGGTTCTCAATTACACCTAATAACTCACTGGAAGAGCACCATAAAATTTCACTATAGATCAATCGATATAATAGCAATCACAACCACACTTGAGTCATCCAAACATACAATGTTTCTCGGTTCTCAATTACACCTAATAACTCGCACAGTATTTAACATTCACAATTCCTCATGAAATAGTTTATCAATCTAACAAAGGAATTCACAAATCTTAGCGCAAGATTTTGGGACGTCAACACTCTTGGATTCTTTAGAGTGTAATTCATGAAGAAGTCGCATCTTGGATACTCTTCATGTAGAAAGCCTGCTTTTTATGTAAAAGATTTGGATCCTAAAATAGTCCAAGCACCGCTTGAACTTCACCATAATAGTGGATCCCATCAAGATACCAACTCCACATGCACCTTTAACTACTTTACAAAGATTTTCCGACACAACCTCCTCTATCACGGATAAAGCAAAACTACTGTTGTATTCATATCTATCAGAAAATTGAACACGCACCTTATCAAATTCGGTAGCCACAGCAATCGTTGTCTCCACATGCTCCACCTCGCTATAAGCACCACCCGTGTCGATTACCATGCAAATGCCTTCTACTTTAGGAGTTTCTAGTTGCAACTCTATCTCGTTGAACACCTTCCAGATCCATATGAACACTGCCATAAACACTCCTACCCAGAAGTATTGGAGGCTCGTAAGTGTAACTTCTCTGCTGACAATAAGTGAATTTAATTCCGAACACCACAAGTGCACATAACCCAGAAATATACACTTTCTTACCCTCCCATCGAGTTTACCATCACCTACTCGAATATAACATGAGTAACAAAATATTCTAAGAGCAAAATAATCAACAATGTTACTTGACCACACTTCTTAAAGAGTCCGATGTCCAATCGTAATCGATGGGGATCTATTCACCAGGTAACTCACCGTACGTATCCACTAGGAATGCACATGGGGTGAAAGGACATAGGATGTGGTGAACAGATGAGGATTCACCCGAGTTTATAATCAGTAGATAGGTTACATTCAATAGATCTACTGTGTCTTAAATGAGGAGTGAGAGATCAGTTGTAAAGAGAGAGTTGGACGGTGTTCAAAAACTGGTGGAGTGTCAAGGAGAGCCTAGAGATGAGAAGGGTGCTAGAGCTATGACAGTTTATGTAGAGTGACCGGATTCTCTAGTAGCTGAGAAGATGTTCTAAGGCGAGAACAGAGTGTGAAGTTTCGAGGTGGCCATTGGAAGTCGATGTGCTGGAGCGACGACTGAATGCAGATATTGGGATGGATGATTTCGAGATAGCAAAGACAGTTTTGGATATGGAGATCTAGAGAGAGATGAAGGTTGAGGTGATGACAGTGACTCAGGAGAGTTATGTCAAGAAAGCGATGAAACGCTCAACATTCAGTTGGCCATCTGTAATTAACCATTTTCCTGCATGCTATAAATTATCCAAACTGTCATGGTGCATCGGTTTGGAGTTGAAGCATTTGTCTCTTGTTTCACATGTTACCGTTATTTGTTATTGGTATAGTATTAGGCCTGATCTTGCACATTCTGTTGGGAGAATGCATACAACTGCAGATTTGCATTGTGGTTGGGAAATTGATCTTCTTGTTTTTGTTGGGGACGACATACGTTAGGGTGTGTTCCAGAGGACGCAATTAATGTAGTGTGGTAGTAACAAGAGTCGTAGACCCCTGTCATGAAAGAAACTAAGAGCGGACGATCTTTGAGGCGTTATGCCGTTGCTTATGTGGCTTGTGCTGTGATTGGAGGGAGCCGCTACGAGAAATGGTTTCGTTAATGACTAAGGTGAGACACATAGCGACAATGGAAGGAGTTGAAGAGGCTGTGTGGTCAAGGGACTTGATCAGTGACTGTGGTTTGGAATAACAGGTCGATTTACTGTTTAGGTGGAGCTAGATATATCACTGAATAACTAAGTACTGTGATGACTGATATCGTTGCGTCAAAGATGGCATGTCGAGAGACAATGTGCAGACCAAGTCTATTTCTTTGAGCAAGCTCGAGTATTGCTTGGACTTAATGGACGTTTGTGGTGGATGATTGATTAGTTTAAGGCTGGACTTCTCACCAAGTAGAGATTTGTTGAGTGTGGCTCGAAGTTTAGACTCAATTTAATTTAGAATCGACTCAAATTGGAGTTCAAAGACACCTATAGACAGCAAAAAGGTTCGGAATACGCGAGAACAAGAGTCAGACGTCCCATTTTAAGAGCATCAAAAAAGTTGGTTAGCTAGTGTAGGTCCGAATCGCAAAGTTAGGATGTCCAGAAGAGTCTCAGATGTTTGGCCCAAAGCTACCCTGATGTTCGACTCAAGACGCGGCTAGTAGCAAAAGTGAATTTCGAACGTCCAACCAAGACATGGTGGGATGTCCGACCTGGACGCGGAGAGAATGAAAGTCTAATTCAAGAGGGCTCAATGATCTATTAAGGAGTGTGAGCTTATGAGGTAAAGACTTTGTATATCTTTGATCTGAGTTCTTGAGGCTTACCGGGTATAACTGGGTTTTGAAAAATACTAGAGGGTTGAGCATTTCAAGTGATTGTAATTTCCTTCTCTTGATTTAGTGGAACAACTCGTCAGTCTCTTTCCTAGAGATACGCCCGACTAAAACCACGTTAATCATCTCTCAATTTTATTTTTAGTGTTTATTGAGAGCTCAATTGTTTGCATTTGGTCCGTTCTGCCGTATTGCGTAAAAAAAATAAAGAAAATATAAAAAAGACCACCATTTGTCGTATGCCTAAACCGATGACGAATTTTGTTGGTATGGATTTAACGACATTTAATATTTACTCGCATTGACTAAGGGCCTATTTGATAACTAACTAAAGAGCTGAAAATAAAAATTGTAACATTTAATGAGATTAAACTTGTTTGATAACCTTAAGTATAAATGACATATATTATTCCATTAAAATTGAAAATCCACTTATTCTAATAAGTACGATGGAGGCGGGCCGTTGAGATACACGTGTGGGTATGTTAGAGAAATCTCACATCGGAGAATTTATTTGGTATTGAACAGTTATTATATATTAATTGGTTAATAACTCATTAGCTTAAATTTTCGAGTAAAGGTGGGTCCAATTGGATATATTGACGGACTTGGATTTAAGCTCTCTCTTGACGATTTCCCCGGGTGAAAGTATCGGGCTTCTGCTATGCCATCCCAACGGGGGCCACTTAATTCGTTTTATGGTAATTAGAATCTTATTAAATATATTGATAAAACTTATCAATAATGGTTTTTTTTCTATGTTTGATAAGAGATTCATAATATTCTGCTACCAGTTTTTAATTATTATCAAAAAAAACTTTTTAATTCTATCTTCAACGCCTAAATTATCAACATTTTCTACTTAGTACTTGAATTTTCAGCATTTAATTTTTTATTTTTGACGGAACAAGTCCTAACTCCATCTCTCTCGCCGACACGACCCCCACTTCCAAACTGGGACTTTTTTCTCTCTCTTTTCTTTGGCTACACATGTCCTTGAATTCAATTCCCCCGAAATGTCTAACTCGTTAGGTTCAATCTTCGAGAGAAGTCTCTCTTAATGGAGCGCTGTCCTGCTCCTTATGTTTTCTTCTTTTATAGGTGCAGCACTTTAATACCACCTTCAGTGATTCAGTCCCACTCCACATGCGCCAACTTCCAAGAAGAGTAATGAGGATATGACCATTCGAAAGTACCACTTCACACACTCTTTCCCACTTTACATGAAACTTGGCTGGTGAAACAATTGCAAAAACCATCGTCAATTATCCTTCTCGGATTTTAAAAATTACATTTCGCATCTCTTCGATTTAAAAAAATAATAGTAATTTGATTTCGTGCACAAAACCCGCCTCTATTCTCTTCGCATGCCATTTCTCTCTTCTCACACATTGTGCAGGGCGCGGCTACTCGATGCCATAGCCCGACCCCGACGCTAATAACGACACCCTTCGTCCTTGCCTGCCACCAGCATTCCTCTCCCCGCATCCACTGTCTCTGTCTGTGGCAATATCGTTGGCGGCCCGCCACGACGAGGTCATGCCAGCTCGAGTTAAGCATTCGGCTCGTAGTTGCCTAGACCGTGCGAGATTGGTCTCAAGCTCGCGAGGGCCTCCGGCCAGCCACGAGCCTCTACGACAGTCTTAGGAGCCATGCTGCCCAACCTCAACCTGACCTTGAGCTAGCACGATGACCGTCATCGACCTTAGATGTAAGGTTGGCGACGGCCTCCGAAGGAGCAACGGCGACCCGCTCAGTGGAGAGGGGGAGACGTGCTGGTGGGTGCGTCGGACTGAGCAAAGCCTCTTGGGCGGGTGGAGAGGGTGTGGGTGCACGTTGAGTTTTTTTAGAGTGGGGATGGTTTGGGGAATTAAATGGTAATCGCTCAAATTTCGTGTGTAAAAGATGCAACTTGAAATCCATCGTACAAAGTGAGGATGATAGTATTAGGTTTCGACACGTGATATGAGTATATGGAAAGTAAAGTTGAAGATGATTTTTTGTAATTTTCCCTTCATATAAACTGACATTACATATTGTAAAACTCCTAAAACATACATATTTTGTGGTCGGGTGCTAAAAATATATAAACACTACATTTCTGTGACGTTTATTATAACAGACAAATACTTTTTTGAATAGATTTTAAGAGGAACTTTTAAATTGAAGGAAGAACTTGGATGGGTTAACATGCTCTTAGTAACTGTTATAAATCAAAGTGCATGTATACAACGAGTTCCGTAAGTTAGTGTTTAAGTACAGTAATGTCAAATTTTAGTGGAGTAATAAACCTATTTTTAGCTAATGTATAGTGGCTATGGTGCTTTTCTGGTATTGTGGTGATGGGGCTTAATCTAAATACTTCATAATACTCATTTTTCCTATTTGCATATTTGATAGATATTAGATATTAGATCCCTCATAATAAAGCAAACCAAAAATGATTTTAACGTCAAATTAGAAAGAAATATATCAAGGGTGGGATATAATCAAAATTTGATTGTAAATTAAATTGCAAACACCTTAAATCCTTCAATTTCTAGCATTTTATAGATTCAAATTTAGATCTTTCTTACCTTTTGTAGTTTTTTTTTTGGTAAGGAAAAAAAAAATCAAGTTCCATTTTCCAAATCAAACGATACTTCACAATAATTTAAGAGTGCGTTTGGTCAAAGAGACAAGACTTGGGACCGAGACAGGATAGAATAATAAATGTGGGAGATTTGTTACATCTCATACTTGCTTGGTAGGTGACTGAAATATAACCTTGATCTGGTCATTGCACTCGCAGTGGAGAGCAAAACTTTCAGGTGACCACCGTCTCATGGTCGTGTGAGAGTTATGACCACCCGGCGAACGACCGCCTAAGCTTGGCTATCACCGAGCGATGGTCGATAACGGCTCCATGGCAGCGCCGATGTTTAGGCAAATATGAACTACTACTCGTATCTTGCTCCATTCCGTTATGGGTTTTTTTTGTTGTTTAAATTTTTTACACTATCCGGCCGCTAAACGTGCCCTAAATTCATATTTCCTTAATCAACCAAGTTTTCAAACATTTAATATTGGCAAAACATTTTCCTAAATAGCCCAAATTCAACTTCTTCCCACATGCAATGCTCGTGTTTTTCCTTCATTTTTTGCTAGTTCTATGAATAAAGAATCCATTTTGAACGATAAGGTAGAGAATCTGTGGGCGTAAAAACAAAGAACGATGGATAGCATCCGAATTGCTCATGCGAATCCCTCCACCTAACCCACCTCCCATTCCACCAACCCCACTGCACTCATCCTTCGTGTTCTTGACAGTGGCTTTTATAGCATGCACGAACAAATGGAAAGGGAAGTGAAGTCTCTACATTAACCCGTTTTCAGCAACTCATTGGCAACCATCTATACACTCTCTTCATCATCCAAGAAGGCCAATTCAGCAATGAGCACAACACAAGCTCCTCATATAGCTCTTCTCCCTAGCGCCGGGATGGGCCACTTGATGCCGTACCTCCGGCTCGCTGCGATGCTGGCCAAGCACAACTGCGTCATCACGCTCATCACCGCTCTGCCCACCGTGTCCGCTGCCGAGTCGAACCACATATCGTCGTTCCTTCACCACAATCCTGAAATTCATCATCTCGAACTCCGGCTCACTCCTAGCTCTCGGGAAGCCGATTCCGCCCCTGTCGACCCTTTCTTTCTCTAATTCCATCTCATCAATCAGTCGATCCATCTCCTCCGTCGTCTGTTATCTTCGTCGTCCCTGCCTTTTTCGGCGATGTTTGTGGACTTCGTTCTAGTTTCCAAGACCGCTCCAATTGCCAAGGACCTCCACCTACCTATTTATGTTGTTTCCACCACCTCGGTCGAGTTCTTCTCTCTCATGGCGTACTTTCCGGTTCTCGCATCGAACCCGAGAGAGTACAACAATGCTTCCACCGAAATCAAGATTCCGGGGTTGCCACCGATGGACGTGTCGAGCCTCCCACCAGCACTCCTGGATCCCAGCCATATTTTTACTTCGACCATTATTATGAACTCTCAGGCTCTACCCATGGCAGAAGGAATTTTGATGAACACCTTCGAGTGGTTCCAAGCATCGACACTCAGTGCTCTCAACAAAGACAGGGTGATCGCAAGCTTACCGCCAATTCTTCCCGTAGGGCCACTAGAACTGTATCACATTCTGCAAGACGGGGACCACAGCTGCTTGTCATGGCTAGAGAACCAACCGTCTGAATCCGTAGTGTACATAAGCTTCGGAAACAGAACGGCCATGTTGCGGGATCAGGTGCGAGAGCTGGAAAAGGGTTTGGAGAAATCAGGATGGAGATTCTGCTGGAACCTGAAAACCACCAAACTAGACAAGGACGACCGCGAGGACGTGAAAGACATCCTTAGCGATTTCTTCTTAAAGAGAACCAAGAACAAGGGGGTAATCATAAGAGGGTGGGCAGAGCAGCAGGAGATTTTGGCGCATCCCGCCATCGGAGGGTTCGTGAGCCACTGCGGGTGGAACTCGGTGATGGAAGCAGCCCGGCAGGGTGTGCCGGTGCTCGCATGGCCACAACACGGCGACCAGAAGCTGAATGCGAAGGTCGTGGAGGAAGCGGGATTGGGGCTGTGGGAGAGGGACTGGGATTGGGGTGTCGATAGGATTGTGAAAGGGGAAGAGATAGAGAGGAAGATTGTGGAGTTGATGACAGATGAGAAGCTGAGAGAGAGAACCAAGAAGGTGAGAGAAGAGGCCAGGAAGGCTGTGGAGAGTGGTGGGAGCTCTGATAGGGTAATTAGAAATGTAATTAACTCCTTAATTGTGCCATTTTAATAAGGATTATCCCCTGTAATCCTGAGAAAATTTTGCATCAATGGTTGGCTCACAATCTGTAATATGGAAGTGATGGTCAGGCAATCGAAGAAAAAATGAAGATAAATTTGTGCTTTTCTTCTTTCTTTCTATTTTCCATTTTTCAATTGAGTTAATCATCTCTGAAGTTTTAGGACTTCCGATACAAGTATTGAGATAACATTTTTGTTGTTGTTGTTGCTGCTTCGGTCGTTGAATGTCAATGCACCTTCGAATTCATCAACAGAAATGCAGGGTGCCTCGAAACCAAGTTGGTCTACCTGGGGGAGTCGTTTCTGTAAACGATCCAGCGAAACACCGGTTGATTAGCTCAGAATAACTCTGGCTGTGCGTGATTTGGCATCACGAATGATGATTCCTAAACTTTAGTAGCTTCTTTTCGTTTTCCCTCGATAGATCTTTGAATTTCCAGGATCCTGTCATTGCGGGCTATTCGATTCCCTCTGCCTGCTAACTTGGCTTGGAATGACCCTTTGATGAAGGAAAGATTATTGCTTAATGTGTTATATAGGCTTGTGAAAGAGAGAGCAAATAGTATTCATGAGCACTAGGTAATTGGCCTAATACCCAACAAAACCCTCCAACTTTATCTCCCGCCTCAATTCCATCATAAACATTTTTTTGTCTCATAATCAAACCGTCAACTTTTGGTCCAGTCCCAATTATACCTTAAACATATTTTGTCTCATAAAAAACCACTAACATTAAGTCCAGTCCTAATTCAACCATAAAATTTTTTTTGTCTCATAAAAAAATCACCAACTCTTATTTGAGTCACATATCTGCCTCCGTTAATCCTCCGTCCAAGGTTGCCTTTAGTGATGTGGCATTTACATGTCATTGCTCTAGTCTTTTTCCCAAAAATTACATTCAAGAGACATCTTTTGGAGATGAATTTCCATGTTGGCCCAAACGACGACTTATTGGATATGAAATTTGGATAAAAACTTAAGCAAATAGGGTTGGCTTTCTTCAATTGCTCTTACTCTTAAGAGAGTAATCCTTCCATCTCCCATGGGGATCTTCGATTTTGCACTCAATCTTTAATCTCTCTTGCTCTGGAGTCTTCCATTTCTCTCGGTCGAAGAGCTTGCACTCTAGGCACTTGGCTCAGGATGTCACGCCCCGAACCCCATCGAACTCGTGACATACCTTTATGGTCGAATATTGTGACGTCCTAGGATGTCGCCGACCCCACACATCAGAGATGAAGCACTAGCGGAAGTAACATACACCCAGACAATACTTAAAGAGGGGTAACAGGGAAAATATATACATCCATCACCAATGCAAACTTATACAATACACCATTTACAATCCACAATAAACATGCACACCACACTTCTAGAGTTTATAACACCGATAACAAAAAGGATCAGCAGCCTGGGCATAACCTAACTCCAAAAATGAGACATTTCAAAACCTTCACTCTACCCCTCAACTATTCCCTACGCCCCCTGGATGGCGTCCACTCCGAGTTCGACTCTCCAAAACCTGAGTCTAAATCCCCTTTAGCCACTTGCTCCTCTTCGGACTCCGAATAAGCCTCGATCTCAATAGGGTATTCTACCACGTTATGGTCGGTGTGCATCGGTATTCCAAAATGCTGAGACAGAGGCGGTGGAAGATTCATGGTTCAGGCCGGGGTTCTGAAATTGTTTGGTTGAAACAACCATGAGACACGTCTCAGCAAGTAACACCCTAAACCCCACCTAGGCTAACACGTACCTCCAGATAAAACCAAACATGATATCACCCAATAAACACATCATGCACACAATTGCACTTACCTGGGCTTTTGATACGCGCAATCTATAAGTTAGTCTCAACTATATAATTTCCAATCACATGCACATTTCAAATTAATTTCATGCCCGATACATAAGTCGAACACATGGCATTTCCAATTCCACATTCCACACACTCGTTCCTGCCTCATCACACTATTTTCACCCGACTCGCCAGTGACCCGCGTAATAGTATCGCCTCAGGTTCACTGCGACCATCTCATAATCACAACACTCCTTAGCCCGCGTAATAGTACCGCCTCAGGTTATGTATCTTGCCCGCGTAATGGTACCGCCTCAAGCTCAACATCCATCACCTCAATTTCACAACACTTCTTAGCCCGCGTAATGGTACCGCCTCAGGCTATGTATCTTGCCCGCGTAGCAGTACTGCCTCAGGCTCAACATCCACCACCTACGGCATAACTCACGTTGAAGTACACGCCTCAGGTTGACCGTCTTCCGGTAATACCGGGCATCGTCCTGCGTTAAAGCACCGCCTCAGGACGGCTCAATTCCCCGCGTTATGGTACCGCCTTAGGGATTCTCGTGGCCACACGCACGACATTTCACACAATTTCTCATTCATTCACTCGCTCGGTTTACACACCAACATGCCAATTTACCAGCCGATTAAATTCGGCCCATGCACGCATCTAACCTCACGCATTTCATATGCTCAATTAACACCCATTCATGGCCAATTGGCAGTCAATTCAATTCAACCCATGCGCGCATATAACGGTCCACATTTCAATCAATCAATTCACAATCCAACGAGCATACAAGACCGCCATCGGGCCCACAATCACAACCGATATCATGAGCATAAATTCAGCATTTCAAGGTCTATTTCAAGCCATAATAAGCATCACAACCAGCCACGACACCACACACATCAACCGACACTTTTAGTCCCCGAATCGGACCATGTTGCTCATCATTATGAGCCACAATTTCCAGCCTTCAATTCAGCATTAAATCAGTCCCGAAACATCACAATTTCATCCACAAACCAGCCAATCCAATTCAATTCGCACGTGCACAACTAACTCGAGTTTTTGCATTTTAAGCCGAATTTCACCATTCACGGGCGTCGTACTCCTACCGACAACCCCCAAACCAACACGTACTATATTTTAATCACCAATATGCACTAATTCGGCCATTGAATGAACAGTAATCCGGCCACCATAGAAAATCACCATAACGGCACATTGAGGCCCGTTTTTCACGCAATAAGCCACAATAATCATCCGGAATCATTCCGATTACCTAACCAATCCATTCTAACCTCAATTCCACCTCAAAAACTATCACAATTCCATCAAAACCACTCAGCCAAATCAGTCCAACCATTAGTCCACGATTAACCCCTAAAACTCGCTAAAACGGCCCCGAATTAACCCGAAAATACCCGTTATCCTAAGAAAGGGTTAGGATATCACTTACTTGTGATTCCTACGCGAAATTGAGGCCTCAACAGCGGCTGGACAGGGAGCAAACAGCAGCGGCAGCGGCAACAAACGGTGAGGGTTACCGGCGACTCGCCGGCGTCCACGAGCGGCGGTGATTGGCTGCTGGTTTTCCCGCGGCTGAACAGGGGCTGAGATGGGGATGGTGGTGTTTCGGTGGGGCAAAAACAGGGGAGAGAGACGGTGAGGCGGCGGTATTGTGACACGGCAAAAAGGCGAGCGACGTTTCAACGAAACGGCGACGAACGGACGACGATTGGCCGGCCGATTGGCCAACTCACGTGAGGGAGAGGGGGAGGAGAGCTCACGGCCAAGAGGAGAGGGAGAGGGGAAGATGGCGTGAGAGAAAATGAGAGAGAGAGAGAGAGAATGAGGGGGAGAGAGAGAAATGAGAAGAAATAAGGATAATGACACCAATAATTGGTGCCTAGCCCCCTAGGAAAAGACCATCCTACCCTCCTCTCTATTTCCAAATCAACGGCCACTATTCAATCTTATCCTAAGATCGACGGCCAAGATCAATCATTGCCAAAAATATCCAGGGGCAAAATTGGAATTTCACAAAATTTCCAAGGACAAAATTGTCCAAAAATTTCTATTTCTAAAGTAAGGGTGAAATGACCAAAATGCCTTTCCCCATTTACACTTGGCCTTAACAAAGTCTTAAGGGTAAAACGGTCATTTTCCATTTCTCGCCGAAACTCGATTTTTTTGAAGGATTCGAACAATTCTAAGGCTGATCATGCTAATAACAACGTCACCCAAATGTTCTGTCGTGACTTTCTAAATTTCCAATGCCCAACTTGGTCTCTAATTAATAATTAAATTTTAAATAACGTAACTTGAGCGTATCTCAGACTAACGGGTGGCTTTTGGGGAAATTCGCACTTTTAACCCGTGGCCGATACTGAATCAAGCCACGTTCAAGTTCACTCGGGTCGTGACAACCTCGATTGTCACTTAATCGCGAGGATCGATAGCTAGTTCCGACGGGCACGATCATTTGGTATAGGTTTAGGGTCATTCGTCAGTTCATCTCGTGGTCAAGCGGAATCACCCGCGATCCACTAATATGATAGCGGCGAATTGATCCCTAACTATCCTTGGATCGGCCTACATTGGCTCAAAATGTCACCTCGACAATTATATGGTCGAAAGTCAGTTCACAATCGAGTTTCTTTGGTTTCGCGAATTTAAATCTCCAATTAGCCTTTCCTTAACGGTTAGTATCCCAGGAATGATCAGTTCCGGGCGAGATCTAACTACAAGCACGTCCATATATAATCCATTTCATAAATCCCAAGTGGGTCGGATTTCAGAATGTCACAACTCTTCCCCTCTTATAAAAATTTCATCCTCGAAATTTACAATTCAACCTAACTACTCAAACAAATGGGGGTATTGACGTTGTATTAGCTCCTCACTTTCCCAAGTCGCGCCTTTTGTCCCGTGATATTTCCAAACAACCTTGACCATCGGGATCATCTTGTTCCTTAAAACTCGTTCTTTCTGATCTTCGATCCTTATTGGTCTTTCGATATACGACACCTTATCGTCCACCTCTATCTCTTTGTAATTCAACACGTGAGTTGGGTCCGGTTCATATTTTCTCAGCATCGATACGTGGAACACATTATGCACTTGCGAAAAATTTGGCGGAAGTGCAAGGTGATAAGCTAAGTCTCCAATCCTTTCTAAAACCTCAAAGGGTCCCACGTACCTTGGACTCAACTTCCCTTTCTTACCAAATCGGGACAATCCTCTCATGGGCGATACCTTAAGGAGTACGTGATCCCCTACTTGAAATTCCAAAGGTCTTCGCCTTTTGTCTGCATAACTCTTTTGACGGCTTTGAGCTGTTTTTAGCCTTTCACGAATTATCTTAACAGCCTCAACTGACTGTTGAACTAATTCTGACCGGTTATACTCCTTTCTCCCACTTCGTCCCAACACACGGGCGTTCTACAAGCCCTGCCATACAACGCTTCAAATGGCGCCATTCCGATGCTTTGCTAAAACTATTATTGTACGTAAATTCTGCTAAGGGCAATTGCTCTTCCCACTTGCCCTGAAAATCCAACACACACGCCCGAAGCATATTCTCTAAAGTTTGAATCGTTCTCCCAGACTGGCCATCCGTTTGTGGATGGTAAGCTATACTAATCCTAATACCGTCTGCAGACTTTTCCAAAAATTGGCGGTAAACCTAGGATCACAATCGAAGGCAATCGTCACTGGCACCCCATGCAAACGAACTATTTGTTGTACGTACAACTCAGCATACCGATCTAATGCGAAGTCCTTTCGCACGGCCAAGAAGTGTGCTTACTTAGTCAATCTATCGACAATTACCCAAATGGAATCATGGCCTCTTTGGCTCCTTGGTAATCCCATTACAAAATCCATAGTAATATGTTCCCATTTCCATTCTGGGATTTCTAAAGGTCGCAACAACCCTCCGGGCTTACAATGTTGCGCTTTCACTTGCTGGCACGTCAGACACTTGGCCACGTGCTTAGCTATGTCCACCTCCATGCCATTCCACCAATAGTACTATCTCAAATTCTGATACATTTTTGTACTACCGGGATGGATACTATAATTACTACGATGCGCTTCCGGCAAAATTTCTTCCTTAAGTTCCGCATCGTCAAGCACGCACAACCGTCCATGGAACTTCAATATCCCGTCTCCGGATACTCGAAAGTCCGGCTTTCTCTTGGTAGCATCCATTTCCCGAATCCTTTGAATTTCTTGATCCGTAGACTGTAAAGTCTTAATCTTAGTCTGGATTTCTGGTTCTATTCTTAGAGTGGCAAACAAGCTCGAGACTTGACTTATTTCGAATCTAAACTCCGAGTCTCGCACTCCCTCCAATAAAGTCCATTCCTTGACCATCAAATGTGCGATGCTTGACTTCCGACTCAATGCATCGGCTACCCGGTTGGCCTTTCCGGGGTGATATAAAATATCACAATCATAATCCTTAAGTAATTCCATCCACCGACGCTGTCTCATATTTAACTCCTTTTTAGAAAACAAATATTTCAAACTCTGATGGTCCGTGTATATTTGGAATTTCTCTTCGCATAAATAATGTCGCCAAATCTTAAGGGCAAAAATGATCGCAGCTAATTCCAAATCATGCATCGGATAATTCAATTCATGCGGCCTCAACTGCCTTGATGCATAGGCTACTACTCGCCCATGTTGCATCAGCACACATTCTAATCCTTTCAACAACGCATCACTATAGATTTCGAAACCTCCAGATCCTGACGGAATAGTCAATACCGGTGCCGTCGTCAATCTATGCTTTAATTCCTGGAAACTCCTTTCATACTTGTCAGTCCACTCAAACTTCGTTTCTTTCTTTAACAGACGTGTCAACGGCATTGCTACAGCCGAAAATCCTTCCACAAAACGTCTATAGTATCCTGTCAAACCCAAGAAGTTTCGAACCTCAGTTACCGTCGTCGGTCTCGGCCACTTTATCATGGCTTCCATCTTTGCCGAATCAACTGAAATTCCATCCCCTGAGATCACATGTCCAAAAAAGACTACTCGATTGAGCCAAAATTCGTACTTACTAAACTTAGCGTACAGTGCGTGTTCCCTTAAGGTCTGCAAGACTTTACTCAAGTGGAACTCGTGCTCTTCCAAGCTCTTCAAGTACACCAATATATCGTCTATGAAAACTATCACAAATTGATCCAAGAATTCCTTAAACACCCGATTCATTAAGTGCATAAAGGCAGCAGGGGCGTTCGTCAATCCGAACGGCATTACCGTAAATTCATAGTGTCCATATCTTGTTCTAATTGCCGTCTTCGGTATATCCTCTTTCCTAATCCTCAATTGATGATATCCCGTTTTCAAATCAATTTTAGAAAACACCGAAGCCCCTTGTAACTGATCAAACAAATCATCAATCCTTGGTAGGGGATATTTATTTTTTATCGTCACCTGATTTAGCTGCCGGTAATCAATACACAAGCTTAATGATCCATCTTTCTTCCTCACAAATAAAACTGGCGCTCCCCATGGAGACGCGCTTGGACGAATGAAACATTTGTCCAATAATTCTTGCATTTGCACCTTTAACTCCTTTAACTCCGACAACGACATTCTATGAGATGCCTTCGATATTGGCTCACTCCCAGGGGCCAACTCGATTACAAACTCTACCTCTCTTTCTAGTGGCAATCCCAGCAATTCCTGATGAAAAACATCGGGATAATAGCACACCACGGCTATGTCCTCTAGCCTCGGCTCCTCAGCCATCAAATCAATCACAGCCGCTAGAAATACTTGACACCCTTCGTTCAACAATTTAATCGTTTCTAGCGACGAAATCTAGGGGATCGAGGTTCCTCCTCGATTTCCCACAAATTCGAATTTCGGATGTCCAATCGGATTAAATTAGATCACCCTGCTACTACAATCCATAACAATTCTCTGCTTAACTAACCAATCCATGCCAACTATCATATCGAAGTCATACATTGCTAAAACCGCTAGATCTATCTTTTCCTCCCTATCACCAATCATAATCTTACAATTCGAGCATCCCAACGAGACTAGCATCTTATCTGATGACCAAACCCGTCACATCCGAAACATGCTCCGCCCCTGTTTGGGCAAGGTCCACTTTCATGTCTTTCTCCACATATCCGACATGGACCATTCTAAAAACGGTTCGATTTCCCAATATTCCTTCTAGCAGGAGGGACGAAACGTCGATTACTCGTCATTAGCCTCTTTCCTAAGTGACGGTTGTCCCTACCCTGGGCAAATCTTGACCCAGAAGCGGCAACCTATCCGCTAAATCACGCTCAATCGCTTGGGCCCGATCATAAATCTTGTTATAATCCCTCAAATTCAACGAAATCATTTGGCTGCAAAGGTCCGGCTTCAAACCGTCCCGGAATCTCCGAGCCCTATCCAACGGGTCCTCCACCATCCTTGGGGCAAACTTAGATAATCGAGCAAATTCAGCCTCATACTGATCTACTGTCCTCTGCCCCTGATGAAGCCTCATAAACTCAGCTAACTTTTGCTCCCAGGCACTCTTAGAAAAGTATTTCCCATTAAAAACTTCCACAAACATCGCCCAAGTCTGGGTGGCACCAGCTGGGAACACCCTTCCTCTGGTGGCTTTCCACCAATCACTTGCATTTCCTTGCAATTGATACACTGCTAACGTCACTTTCTCCTCATCTGTACACCCCAATACCTCAAAAGCCTTTTTCTAATTCCTCTATCCACAATGATGCAACCTCAAGATCGCCCTTACCATCAAACTTAGGGGGCTTTAATTTCAGGAACTGCTCGACTAACTAGTGCATCTGCCTATTCACATTCACTTGCCCCTGCCCTTGATTCCCATTATTATTATTGGCGGCGGCCTCAGCAGCTTGGGCAATAGTGGCAGCTCGTTCCTGAGTCTGCCGTCCTATCAAATTACCAATCTCCTCTAAGGTCCTCGTGACCGTATCCATTCTCGGATCTCTTGCAGGTCGGGCTCGTGAACTGGATGAACCCCCGGTTCCTCTACCTCGCAAACTCATCCTCACGATTTCTATCTCTCACCTACCTGCTATAATTCCACTCAGGAATTAGAGACCTAAGCCAACTATACCAGTCTAGTCCTAGGCAGCGAATTAACACAATAATTCACTCAGCCGGTAAGTAATCACAATAGCACAAGGCCACAATCAATAAGGTCTGTGCACTTACCTCAGGTCCAGACGCACCTGCATTCCAATCATTATAACAATCAATTCACTCAGTAATCACAACAAACAGTCTAGAGGCACGCGTAGCTCATTCCACCCTATGATTCGCTAAGGTCTCCCTAGATGACTACCTTAGGGTCTCTGCTCCTTATCACTCCAGACTTCGACCAACTTAGATCGAGCTGTCCTCGCTCTGATACCAAATCCAACCGGGATGTCACGCCCCGAACCCCATCGAACTCGTGACATACCTTTATGGTCGAATATTGCGACGTCCCAGGATGTCGCCGACCCCACACATCAGAGATGAAGCACTAGTGGAAGTAACATACACCCAGACAATACTTAAAGAGGGGTAACAGGGAGAATATATACATCCATCACCAATGCAAACTTATACAATACACCATTTACAATCCACAATAAACATGCACACCACACTTCTAGAGTTTATACGACCGATAACAAAAAGGATCAGCAGCCTGGGCATACCCTAACTCCAAAAATGGGACACTTCAAAACCTTCACTCTACCCCTCAACTATCCCCTACGCCCCCTGGATGGCGTCCACTCCGAGTTTGACTCCCCAGAACCCGAGTCTGAATCCCCTTGAGCCACCTGCTTCTCTTCGGACTCCGAATCAGCCTCGATCTCAATCCGGTATTCTACCATGTTATGGTCGGTATGCATCGGTATTCCAAAACGCTGAGGCGGCGGCGGTGGAAGATTCATGGTTCAGGTCGGGGTTCTGAAATTGTTTGGTTGAAACAACCATGAGACACGTCTCAGCAAGTAACACCCTAAACCCCACCTAGGCTAACACGTACCTCCAGACAAGACCAAATATGATATCACCCAATAAACACATCATGCACACAATTGCACTTACCTGGGCTTTTGATACGCGCAATCTGCAAGTTAGTCTCAACTATATAATTTCCAATCACATGCACATTTCAAATTAATTTCATGCCCGATACACAAGTCGAACACATGGCATTTCCAATTCCACATTCCACACACTTGTTCCTGCCTCATCACACTATTTTCACCCGACTCGCCAGTGACCCGCGTAATAATACCGCCTCAGGTTCACTGCGACCATCTCATAATCACAACATTCCTTAGCCCGCATAGTAGTACCGCCTCAGGCTATGTATCTTGCCCGCGTAATGGTACCGCCTCAGGCTCAACATCCACCACCTCAATTTCACAACACTTATTAGCCCGTGTAATGGTACCGCCTCAGGCTATGTATCTTGCCCGCGTAACAGTACCGCTTCAGGCTCAACATCCACCACCTACGGCATAACTCGCGTTGAAGTACACGCCTCAGGTTGACCGTCTTCCGGTAATACCGGGCATCGTCCTGCGTTAAAGCACCGCCTCAGGACGGCTCAATTCCCCGCGTTATGGTACCGCCTCAGGGATTCTCGTGGCCACACGCACGACATTTCACACAATTTCTCATTTATTCACTCGCTCGGTTTACACACCAACATGCCAATTTACCAGCCGATTAAATTCGGCTCATGCACGCATCTAACCTCACGCATTTCACATGCTCAATTAACACCCATTCATGGCCAATTGGCAGTCAATTCAATTCAGCCCATGCGCGCATATACCAGTCCACATTTCAATCAATCAATTCACAATCCAACGAGCATACAAGACCGCCATCGGGCCCACAATCACAGCCGATATCATGAGCATAAATTCAGCATTTCCAGGTCTATTTCAAGCCATAATAAGCATCACAATCAGCGACGACACCACACACATCAACCGACACTTTTAGTCCCCGAATCGGACCATGTTGCTCATCATTACGAGCCACAATTTCCAGCCTTCAATTCAGCATTAAATCAGCCCCGAAACATCACAATTCCATCCACAAACCAGCCAATCCAATTCAATTCGCACGTGCACAACTAACTCGAGTTTTTGCATTTTAAGCCGAATTTCACCATTCACGGGCGTCGTACTCCTACCGACAACCCCCAAACCAATACATACTATATTTTAATCACCAATATGCACTAATTTGGCCATTGAATGAACAGTAATCCGGCCACCATAGAAAATCACCATTACGGCACATTTTGGCCCGTTTTTCACGCAATAAGCCACAATAATCACCCGGAATCATTCCGATTACCTAACCAATCCATTCTAACCTCAATTCCACCTCAAAAGCTATCACAATTCCATCCAAACCACTCAGCCAAATCAATCCAACCATTAGTCCACGATTAACCCCTAAAACTCGCTAAAACGGCCCCGAATGAACCCGAAAATACCCATTATCCTAGGCGAGGGTTAGGATATCACTTACTTGTGATTCCTACGCGAAATTGAGGCCTCAATAGCGGTTGGACAGGGAGCAAACAGCAGCGGCAGCGGCAACAAGCGGTGAGGGTTACCGGCGACTCGCCGGCGTCCACGAGCGGCGGCGAGCGGGGGCGATTGGCTGCTGGTTTTCCCGCAGCTGAACAGGGGCTGAGATGGGGCTGGTGGTGTTTCGGTGGGGTAAAAACAGGGGAGAGAGACGGTGAGGCGGTGGTGTTGTGACACGGCAAAAAGGCGAGCGACGGTTCGACGAAACGGCGACGAACGGACGACGATTGGCCAACTCACGTGAGGGAGAGGGGGAGGAGAGCTCACGGCCAAGAGGAGAAGGAGAGGGGAAGATGGCGTGAGAGAAAATGAGAGAGAGAATGAGGGGGAGAGAGAGAAATGAGAAGAAATAAGGATAATGACATCAATAATTGGTGCCTAGCCCCCTAGGAAAAGACCATCCTACCCTCCTCTCTATTTCCAAATCAACAACCACGATTCAATCTTATCCTAAGATCGACGGCCAAGATCAATCCTTGCCAAAAATATCCAAAGGCAAAATTGGAATTTCACAAAATTTCCAAGGGCAAAATTGTCCAAAAATTTCTATTTCTAAAGTGAGGGTGAAATGACCAAAATGCCCTTCCCCATTTACACTTGGCCTTAACAAAATCTCAAGGGTAAAACGGTCATTTTTCATTTCTCACCGAAATTCAATTTTTCTGAAGGATTCGGACAATTCTAAGGTTGATCATGCTAATAACAACGTCGTCCAAATGTTCTGTCGTGACTTTCTAAATTTCCAACGCCCAACTTGATCTCTAATTAATGACTAAATTTTAAATAACGTAACTTGAGCGTATCTCAGACTAACGGGTGGCTTTTGGGGAAATTCGCACTTTTGACCCGTGGCCGATACTGAATCAAGCCATGTTCAAGTTCACTCGGGTCGTGACGACCTCGGTTGTCACTTAATCGCGAGGATCGATCGCTAGTTCCGACGGGCGCGATCGTTTGGTATAGGTTTAGGGTCATTCGTCAGTTCATCTCGTGGTCAAGCGAAATCACTCGCGATCCACTAATATGACAGCGGCGAATTGATCCCTAACTATCCTTGGATCGGCCTACATTGACTCAAAATGTCACCTCGACAATTCTGTGGTCGAAAGTCAGTTCACGATCGAGTTTCTTTGGTCTCGCGAATTTAAATCCCCAATTAGCCTTTCCCTAACGGTTAGTATCCCAGGAATGATCAGTTCCGGGCGAGATCTAACTATAAGCACATCCATAAATCATCCATTTCATAAATTCCAAGTGGGTCGGATTTCAGAATGCCACACAGGACGCTTGAATAGCTTGTGCTCGGGAGTTTTCCTTTCTCATGGCTGTGGAGAGAAATTTTGGATGGAGAGTTAACGAAGGCAGATTTGGGATTTCAGTAAAAGTTAATAGTTTTTTTATGAGATAAAAAAAAGTTCAGGTTAGAATTGGGACTAGACCTAAAATTATGAGTTTCTTATGGGACAAAAAGAAAGTTTAGGGTAGAATTGAGATCGAACCTAAATACTTCATTATACTCCCTTCTTTTTTTTTTTGGTAAGGCATTATACTCCCTTCTTTTATTTGCATATTATAGAGATATTCTATATTTGATCCCTCGTAATAAAGCAAACCAAAAATTATGTTAACCTCAGATTTTTATTGACGAATTCCATGAAACGAAAAATATTAAAGGCCGGATATCATCAAAATTCGAAAGTTAATTAAATCTCAAATACCTTCAATCCTTTAATTTCTAGCATTTTCTAGATGTAAATTCATATCTTTTTTTACCTTTTGCAAGTTGAATCCTTCTTCCCTTCACAAAAAATATCAAGTTCAATTTTCTAAATGGAACAAATTTTCAAACTTTTATTTTTTTTCTTCAGATAGTTAATTTTTTATAGTAAGTTAAATGTTTCTTGTTTCACAAAAGTTAAGGTTAAGAAAATAAAAAATTAAATAGATAAGTTTAAAAAATAGAAGAACGTAAGCTACTGTGTATCAAGAGCGAATCCGCTTGTGGTGGTTGTCATTTTTTATGGCAGATGGCAGCCTCCACGGAGGTGGTCACTAGACCCTGGTAACCACTACATTGGCGGCCGCCTCACGAACGACAACCTCATTGTGGTGGTCGTCGCCCTAGGGTGTGACCACCGCTAAGTGGCGGCTGAAGCAAGGCGACCACAGCCGAGGCGTTGTAGTTGTCAAATCTGCCTAGATTTAATCACTGCACTCGCGATGGAGAGTAAAACTCTCAAGGGACCATTAGAGTTATGACCACCAGGCAACGGTCGCCTTAGGTCGGCGACCATCGAGCAATGGTCAATAATAGTGACATCGTGGTGTTGCCACTGGGTAGCAAGGCAGATACGAACCATTATTCATATATGCTCTACTCCTTTTTTATATTTAATCAAATTCATGTGAGTTAATTTTACCTTAGTCCGAGTGCCAAAATAGGCTCTCCGGATGTATCTCGTTCAAAGTGTGTTGCAAATCGCTGGGCATGATAATTTTTATCCTATCGGGCCACCAAACCCGCTGGAAGCTCATATTTACTAAATCAACAAAATCTTAAAACATTTTTATTGAAGGTTTTCCTGCCTTTTTTCATACTTTCCAAAATTTTCGTACTTAGGCCAAATTTAGCTTCATTGGACATGCACAGCACGTGTTTTCTGTGAGCATTATGTTAAAAGAAAAAATCCCTTTTGATTGATAGAGGTAGAGAATAGGTCGGCTGAAACAAAACTGGCCATTCACTCCACCAACCCACTTGCACTCATCCTTTGTGTTCTTGACAATTGCTTTTATAAGGAAAACGAGATGGCCTCCTGTCTGTAACACAGCAGTCTCTATACTCTAGTATCATCCGAGAAGCCCAATTTAGCAATGAGCACAACACAACCTCCTCATATAGCTCTTTTCCCCAGTGCCGGAATGGGCCACCTGATGCCGTTCCTCCGGCTTGCCGCTATGCTAGCCAAGCGAAACTGCATCGTCACGGTCATCACCGCCCACCCCACTGTGTCCGCCGCCGAATCGGACCACATATCTTCGTTCCTTCGGTACAATCCTGATATTAATCATCTCAAACTCCAGCTCACTCGTAGCTCCCGGATCACTGATTCTGCCGCCGCCGACCCTTTCTTTCTCCAATTCCATCTCATCAATCAGTCAATCCATCTCCTCCGTCCTCTGTTATCTTCGTCATCTCCGTCTTTTTCGGCTATGTTTGTGGACTTATTTCTGGTTGCCAAGACTGCTCCAATTGCCAAGGACCTCCACCTCCCTATTTATGTTGTTTCCACCACCTCAGTCGAGTTCATCTCTCTCATGGCGTACTTTCCAGTTCTCCAACTGAAACCGACCGAGTTCAACAATGCTTCCACCGAAATCAAGATTCCGGGATTGCCACCAATGGCCACGTCGAGCCCCCACCAGCATTCCTCGATCCCAGCCATCTTTTTACTTCTATCATCATTATGAACTCTCAAGCTCTATCCGAGGCCGAAGGAATCTTGATGAATACCTTCGAGTGGTTCCAAGCATCGACCCTCGGTGCTCTCAACAAAGAGAGGGCGATGGCAACCAATTCTGCCTGTCGGGCCACTAGAACCATATCACATTCTGCCAGACGGGGACCCCCGCTACCGGTCATGGCTAGAGAACCAGCCGTCTGAATCCGTAGTGTACATAAGCTTTGGGAGCAGAACGGCAATGTCCCAGGATCAGGTGCGAGAGCTGGAAAAGGGGTTGGAGAAGGCTGGGTGGAGATTCTGCTGGAACCTGAAAACCAGTAAAGTAGACAAGGACGACCGAGAGGACGTGAAAGACATCCTAAGCGATTTCTTCTTGGAGAGAACCAAGAACACGGGAGTGATCATAAGAGGGTGGGCGGACCAGCAGGAGATTCTGTCGCATCCCGCCATCGGAGGGTTCGTGAGCCACTGTGGGTGGAACTCGGTGATGGAAGCAACCCAGCAGGGTGTGCCAGTGCTCGCATGGCCGCAACACGGCGAACAGAGGCTGAATGCGAAGGTCGTGGAGGAGGAGGGATTGGGGCTGTGGGAGAGGGACTGGGATTGGGGTGTTGATGGGATTGTGAAATGGGAAGAGATTGAGAGGAAGATTGTGGAGTTGATGACAGATGAGAAGCTGAGAGAGAGAGCCAAGACGGTGAGAGAAGAGGCCCGGAAAGCTGTTGAGACTGGTGGGAGCTCTGATAGGGAGATTAGGGATGTAATTAACTCGTTATCTTGATAAACTGTTGCATCAAGTGTTGGCTCACAATCAGCAATATTGAGACATGGTCAAGCAATTGAAGAAAAAGAAAAGAAAAGGTGTTGGCGAATTGAAACTGCTTGTGGCAAGATTCAAGATATCAAAGATCAATCAGCAAAAATTCAGCAAATCAAACGCGGGTAGTGTAGTACAGAAGAGAGAAGTAATGGCCAATCGAGCATGATCTGATCATCTGTGCCTAGAATCATCATATGTTATCCTCGTGTTGTATTATACTTGCCAGTGACTTCTGTGGGGAGGCAAATGTGGCTTGGAAAGTATTGAACTTTGGACCTCCTATTCTAATAGCATGAATGATTTTGTGGGACCACTGACAAATATTTTATAAGCTTAAACTGTTAAATGAATGTATGATTTATTATTTAATTATCCTAACAACTTCAATATACTGTGGATGTTATGTAACGCAAAGAAAGGTGTGGAATTCAATCAAACTATTCTCCTTGTAGAATCGTATAATACTTGCTAGTGACTTCACAGGTACATTTTACAGAGGAAACATTCAAAAGGAAGGCGAATGTTTGTTTGGATAATTATGGTGAGAGCCTTTTTCTTTCCGTCTATTTGAGCGGTCACAGCATGCACCTCCGGCAATTGTAATTCTCAAATCAAGAATGAATAAGGCCGCTTGTATGTATATATGTATGGAGTTACATGCATAGATCCCCCCCATGGGTCAATGATTACTTGTAAATTCAGTTTAGAACATTTTAGGCGAAAAGGAGCATGTCTCAATGAAAGGTCTTGACGAAAGGTCAATCATAAACTGATTCCGGATGTCATCTGACCGCAGCACAACAATAAAATTCACAAGAAAGTTCACATGCATTTGGACAAATATCTCGTGCCATTCGTTTTGCATTATTCTTTTTTTTTATTCTATTTGCATGGTCCATATACCAAATTAAATCGATAAAAGTAGAAGAACAATGTCACATGCAACCTTGTACTCTTGCTCGAAATCAAAACTCATCCTTGCACTTTTATCTCGATTCAAAGTGGTCCGCGTAGTATATCAAAGGACCATCGTTTGTCCTTTGCCAAATCCGACAACGAATTTCGTCAATATGGACTTGATGGCATTTAAAATATGCTAACTTAGACTGAGGGTCTGTTTGATAACTCAATTAAGTACTGAAATCTAAAATATTTAGCACTTAATGAGATTAAACTTGTTCAATAACCTTAAAGATGATTAAATTTATATTATTCAATTAAGTGAAAAAATCAACTTAGCCTAATAGCTAAGGGAAGGGTTACCAAACGCTTTCAAATGCTAAATAGAATTTATTGATGGTAATTAGAATCTTGTTAAATATATTGATAAGACCTACCAATAATGTTACTTTTTCTATGTTTGGTAACAGATTAATAGTATTCAACTATCAATTTCTAATTATCATCAAACAACTTTTTAATTCTATTTTTCAGCACCTAAAATCATCGATACTTAAATTTTAGGATTTAAATTTTCAACACTTTGTCAGTTTTTTTCCAAATATGCCCTAATTCGTTAGGTTTTGTAGGTAACCATCGGGTTCAATCTACGAGAGGCGTCTCTCGTGATGGGGGACTATCCTGCTCCTACGGTTTTTAATAGGCGTAGATCCACAACGTGTGCCAACCTACCCAGAAGAATGTTTAGGACTTGACCTTGTGAAATTACCAATTTACACTCTTCCTTACTATGCCTGAAACTTGAGGAGATATACATAATGGATAATTGCGAAAATCGTCCTCAATTTTACTCTCCATATCAAAGATCTTCCTCACATTGTAAGACGCATATTTAGCATATCTTTAATAAAAAAAAAATAAAACTCGTTTGCTCTCGTGCACGCCCAAAATCTACACCAAAACCTCTCTCGCACTCTCTTTTCTTGCCCTTTCTCTCTCCTCACTCACAGCAGCACAGCACGACGATGATCGAAAGCTACCCCCCACAGCATCGAGTCGCTGCTCAATGCCACAGCCCGACCCTAATGCTGACAACGACACCCTCATCCTGCCCCGCAACCCCCGCCCCTCTCCCTACATCCATGGGTTTGTCGATCACGAGACCGTTCACGGCCCACCACAGAGAGGCCGCGTGAACCAACGGCTTGCGATCGCTGAGGCCGTGCGAGGTTTGCCTCGAGCTCAGGAGGCCCGCAGCTGGCCACAAGCCTCTATGACATGCTTGCGAGCCACTCAAGCTCTTTGACAAAGCTAGGCCATGGTCGCGCAGCCTCATCTAGCCTTGAGCTATCGTGGCAACTGTCGCCAACCTCGGATCTAAGGTCAGCAACGGCCACCGAAGGCAGAACGACGATGTGCGTGGTGGAGAGGAGAAGATTTTTAGTAAACCAGACATACACTTTTTCGATTAGATTATGAAAGAAATTTTTAATTTAAGGGAAGAACTTGCACGGTCTAACTTGCTTTTCGTAAAAATTACACATCAAAGTGCATGTATACAATGAGTTCCATCAATTAGTATTGAACTTCACTAATGTCAAATATGAGGTGTTGTGGAAAAATAGAGCCTCTTGGATGTCCCCTCTACAGTGGATGGTTTCTTCTTCTTCCCTTTCTCAAATGTTGCGAAAATGGTGGAAGTTATGGAGGTAGGGGTGTGGGATATTGCAGGCAAATCATTGTTTTTATATTCGATTAGAAAGAGCAAAGATGACCTATGTGCTTGTCTGGGTCCGACAATATAATGTTCCTCATGTTCTGTGGACCAAAACAGGTTTAAATTACGTGTGTAGTGTTCTTGGAAAACCTTTATATATGGACTCAGCCGCAGAATAAAAACCGCGGTGTTGATACCTAAATTTTGGCTAACCATTTAGAATAAATTGCATAGAAAATAAGGTATTAATTTTTAACCTCTAAACAAAAATATTAAAATTAAATTGCATAGCATATAGTTTTTAGCAGCATATAGTTTAATTCATTAATTGCATTTTAATCACCAGCGGTGGTGAATGGGGGACCACAACAAGTGAAATTTGGCCAGCATAAGAGAGAGGGAGAACCGAGTTTCAAACCCATGATTAAGGGGTATTGAGTTTTAATAGAGTTGGGTTAGCCCATAAAGCTATTCAAGTTTGATTAGAATAAGCCCTAAAGAGTCGAAGCATATCAATATTAGGCCCAGAGGGGCAATTTCCGACCATGGGCAACCTTAGATCTAGTATGGCCCATGGCTAATGGGCGACGCCTTCTGACCAAAAAACAAAAAAGGGCGACGCCTGGAGTTGATGGCACGAGAATGAGAGTTGATGACAATGGCAGCGCTAGGGGGCTTGGGATAGAGGCCGACAACCGAAGATGGAGGAGAGAGAGTAAGAATGAGGAATTGGGGTTTGAAGAACAAACGAACGAATTTAATGAACTTATCCCCAATTCACTAATTTAGGGCAAATAAATATGAGATGCAATTTATCCCGTAAATCGTTATCACTGAACCAAAAGTTTCATCGTAATGCAGACCGTATTACTATGAGAATCCTCGTGTCACTAGGCGAGCCTTATCCCTTTCTCAGCTACTGTCTTAATAGTTGTGAATTCCGATTCATGCGATCGTTTTCGGCTGCATTGGTGTTTTCACTCCCCACTCTCCACCATGACAATATGTTTCCACTCTATCTCAGGAGTAGTCAAAGGAAGGGTCACAGTAGGAAAAAATGCACTAAGAATAAGAAGTAAGACATAATGGATCAATTCATTCGACAGGATCCGTTCTCCTCATCTTTCATCAACACCCCAGCCAAACTCTTTGGTGGGCTTGGCTATTGAACGTGGGTCTCTTGCCGCTCCCACCAATTTCATTACCTCCCTCGTGCTTTGAAGAGGATACCTCTGGTTGTCACTAGTAATATGGGGTTTGAGCTGTTGGACACCACAATTATCCTAACTTTTGTAAGATGCTCATTTGAGTACCATAATTTTTTTTTCATTTGCTTGAGTGTCATAATTTTTGTACGGCGTTCACTTCAATGTCTGATTACTTAATTGTTATATAACTTTTCAATCGATCACTCAAGTACCATAATTATTTAAAAACCGTTCACTACAAGTGTCATACCATATCAAATTTTCATCACTTGAGTAAACGTTTTTTTATAAGTTATGACACTCAAGTAAACGTTTTTTTTAAGTCATGGCACTCAAGTAATCAAAAAAAAGATATAGCACTCAAGTGAGGATCATACGAAAATTATGGCATTTGTGATGTCATTATCTTATTTCGTTAGTTCTCTCGGCAAGTTCTTTAAGAAACATGGATGATTCTTGGTATCTTTAACTGAAATCCTCGCATATTAATAAAGTAAAAAAAA
The DNA here is from genome assembly GCF_021117445.2 of Syzygium oleosum. Lineage (NCBI taxonomy): Eukaryota > Viridiplantae > Streptophyta > Magnoliopsida > Myrtales > Myrtaceae > Syzygium > Syzygium oleosum. The sequence goes on from NW_026607495.1 coordinate 9,738,114, forward strand.
AAAGAATTGACGTCCAATGGGGACAAAAATTTAAGTCTAATGTGACTCTTTGCTAGCTAACCACGTTGAATTGTTTAGCCACTCAAATCAACAATGTCATTGAAGTGATGGATTTTTTACCAAATCGACATTCAAGTAATCACTAGAAAAGTTTTGACACTGAAATAAGCACCATATAAAAGTTATAATATTTATAATGTCGTTTTCCACAAAACTGTCGTTAATCTTTTAAAAGTTTTGTTTCCTTTATAAATTATAAAAAATAAGGTCATTTCTATCATTTTACATAAACCATAAATACACAATTGCCTATAATCTTTGTTTTCCGATTCGCGATACACAATAAGATAATTTGCTTATTCATAAATTTTAGACAAGTTTCGAGTAAGTTGCAAGTACCCAACTATTTAAGTAAGTCGGGTTTGGGAATTCATAGCAAAACCCATTCTATCCCTTTTTGTGTGGATCATATTTCCAAAAAGAGTACCTTGACGATGAGAGGCTAGTCTTACTCTATTTTTCCGACTGATGTAGTGCTTTCAGACATTCGTAAGGACTCGGTCAATCCATGCTTGCCAACCTCAAGATGATTGTTCTTGTGGCGAATCCTGGAAATTTCAATTCACAAACTCATTTTCCACTTCACATGGGACGCTAGATGTTTAAAAAAGATTGAGTAAACATTTTTCTCACAATACGCCTCGATCGACATTAATTTATTCTACACAACCTTATCCAAAAATCATTGAGTGGATAGTGGCATCTGAGTTTCTCACCTAACCAAGCACATGACCACACGATCCCACCTACATTTATCGCTAATAAAGAAGACATACAAAAACGAGTGGTCGACAAATGAATCGTCTGACGTCTGCTAACAGCAACAAATAATTGTTTCATCTACTGTAAAACCTCTTTCAGCATCTATTTGGCAAATCATCTATAGTCTCCTCATCATCCAAGAACGCCCTGTAGCGATGAGTACACCACAACCTCCTCATATAGCTCTGTTCCCTAGTGCGGGAATGGGCCATTTGATACCATTCCTCCGGCTCGCGGCAATGCTGGAGAAGCAAGACAGCATCGTTACGGTCATTGCAGCTCGACCCACCGTGTCCATTGCCGAGTCGGACCACCTATCCTCATTCCTTCGCCACAATCCCAAAATCAATCATCTTGAACTCCAGCTTACTCCTAGCTTCCGGCGAGCTGATTCTGCTCCTGTTGACCCTTTCCTTCTCCAGATGGATCTCATCAGTCAGTCAATCTTTCTTCTCCCTCCACTGTTATCTTCATCATCTCCACCTTTTTCCGCTATATTTGTGGACTTCCTTCTAGTTGCCGAGATTGCTCCATTTGCTAAAACCCTTCAGCTTCCTATTTATGTTCTTTCCACCACCTCAGTCGCTTTCGTCTCCCTCACGGCGTACCTTCCGGTGCTGGCATCAAACCCAGCTGAGTTCAACAAAACTTCCACTGAAATCAAGATACCAGGATTGCCACCCATGGCAATGTCAAGCCTCCCACCGGTATTCCTTGATTCCAGTCATCTTTTTACGTCAATCATTATTACAAACTCTCAAGCTCTATCAGACGCCAAAGGAATCTTGATGAACACTTTTGATTGGTTCCAACCATCTACACTTGCCGCTCTCAACAAAGATAGGGTGATTAAAAGCCTGCCGCCCATTCTGCCTATAGGGCCATTAGAACCATGTCATGTTCCACATGACCATAATGGGGATCAATACAGGTCATGGCTGGAGAACCAACCAGCTGAATCTGTGGTATACATTAGCTTTGGGAGCAGAACGGCAATGTCCAGAGATCAGATACGAGAGTTGGAAAAAGGGTTGGAGAAGACGGGGTGGAGATTCTTCTGGGTTCTAAAAACCAGTAAAGTGGATAAGGATGACCAAGCGGATGCGGAACACTTTTTGAATGAATCCTTCTTGGAGATAACAAAGAATAAGGGGTTGGTCATAAAAGGGTGGGTGGACCAGCAGGAGATTTTAGAGCATCCCGCCATCGGAGGGTTCTTAAGTCACTGCGGGTGGAACTCGGTTATGGAAGCGGCTCTACAGGGAGTTCCAATGCTTGCCTGGCCGCAAGATGGTGATCAGAGGTTGAATGCAGAGGTCATGGAGGATGCAGGATTGGGACTGTGGGAGAGGAACTGGGATTGGGGTCCCAATGGTATTGTGCAAGGAGAAGAGATTGAGAAGAAGATTGTAGAGTTGATGACAGATGAGAAGCTGAGAGAGAGAGCCAAGATGGTGAGAGAAGAGGCTAGGAAGGCTGTTGGGAGTGGTGGGAGCTCTGATAAGGCGATCAGAGAAGTAGTTGAATCGTTACATTTGATTCTAACAAGGTAGTTTGCTATCCGGAGAAATTGTCACATCGAACTAATCTATGAAGTAAACTAAAGAGTGTTTCCTTGTTGAATATTTGTATTGCGTGGAACTATGGTTTTGATATTAATAAAGATTTTTTATTAGTGATGTGTAAGTGTATATGTGTTGGACATATTTAGTAAAGGATGAACAAAAGACAATGCACGATAGTTGAACGGGTAAAGGCTTATTATGAATGGGATAGAGAAAATATTGTTTCACTAGTTTAACAAAATGGTGTTACATAGTTGTAGGATGAGATGTTAGTGTTAGGCCCCATTTGGTTCAACATTTGAAATAAGCATTAGGGCTCACAACACCGCTCGCCACTTCGCCGCTCGCCTCTCTTCCCTAAAGATATGCTGGTTTTTACGATTTTTGGATAACTTCATGTTGAGCATAACTTGAAAGAGCTTGATTCCTCTACCTACTGTTTGTTGTTCTTGATGAAGTTCTTAAGCGACGAATTGAGAGTGTGTTGTTATCGGAAGTATTATTACTGATTCGCTTTGCTCAAATCGATTCTATCTGTTCGATTGCTTATGTGCTTTGCTTGGTATTCTCTGTATTGGTATGAAAGGATGACCCAAAAACTGACGCAAATTCTCGAAAAGTTTGTCTTTTTGGGTTTCTAGTGCATGAGTAGTTGTGGAAGATAGAGAACCATGCTCCACATTAAATTTCACCTCATGTAGAGTGAAACATATGCTGCCAGCTGTAAACTCTTTGTCCTCTGTGATGATGTTGTAACTTCTGAACACGAGAATGGGCTTGAATACCATAATGGAGTAGGATGGTACTATTGTGTGGAGCTAAATTGAGGATCATGAAGGTCACTCCAAGGTTTTTCTTCAAATTTATATGTCAACTCATTTGTACTCAGTTTCAGTATGAGCAATCTTTGTATATGGGATTTGGGGTTGGGTTATGTTGTGTTGGTGACAAGCGCTTCAATTCCTTAAAACAAGCAAACATGCTTTCAGTATTGTGGAGCAGGGTGAAGTAGAGAACTTTTTGCTGAACTTTTTGCATACTTAAATCTGTTCTTTAGTGCCATATTTTGTCCCTCATTTTGTATGTGAATTCTTGCATATAGAACTGAATGCTTCATGTTCGGCATGAGGTACCCTGTTGCATATAAAACTGAATATTCTCCTTGCATCCTCTCATTCTATTTTAGAATCGGAAGTGGAAGAAAAAAGGGACAAAATTAGGTGTACTTAATTGCTTTGTTGATGTTTGCAAGTGCCCTTGCAGGCACGCATGGGAACAGATCAATGTGCTGAGAGGAGAAGCAGAAGCAAAATTACCTATCGGAAGCTCCTGAGCAGAGATCAAGTGGTACCCAGATGCACTTGATGTCTTCATCGAATGATTACACACCTAAATAATACTTCTGATCCTGCAAAAAAACCAACCTTAAGTTGTTGACTACAAAGTCAAAGTCATTGATTAAATGCTATATGTTTGTAGGGGTTTTCGTATAGAAATAAAGAAAATGACTCTCATGTTTCGTTTGTAAATGAATTTCACCTTCCTGAATGAGTCAAATTACACGGCCTCGACCCAATTGTCCTAAAAAAATCCACACTTGGTGGTTAAATAGTGACAGAGCAACGTACAATGTCTTGCAACGTTTTTGGGAGCCTTGAATTTCCATGTAAAACTACAAAAAGATTGTGCCCGTGGAGTGTGATTCACCATTTCTTAGGAAAGAAGTAGCATTTACGTAGCAATGAGACGATTCGTGCTGGCTAAATAGAGACGGGGCGAGCACCTGCACGTTACATTCCTTCCTTAGCTATTACAAGAAGCACATGTTGCCTGTTAGGAAGCAGATAAATAAACTCTCTTTTTTTAATGGGGGGGGGGGGGGGGGGGGGGGGGGGGGGGGGGGGGGGGGGGGGGGGGGGGGGGGGGGGGGGGGGGGGGGGGGGGGGGGGGGGGGGGGGGGGGGGGGGGGGGGGGGGGGGGGGGGGGGGGGGGGGGGGGGGGGGGGGGGGGGGGGGGGGGGGGGGGGGGGGGGGGGGGGGGGGGGGGGGGGGGGGGGGGGGGGGGGGGGGGGGGGGGGGGGGGGGGGGGGGGGGGGGGGGGGGGGGGGGGGGGGGGGGGGGGGGGGGGGGGGGGGGGGGGGGGGGGGGGGGGGGGTTATAGTCAAATTTGTATGAGATGAGATATCACAATACTTTTGTGCAAGCTACGATCAAATTTGTAGGATGTGATTTTTTTTATATAAATTTATTAATATGTATCTTTCACATTCCTCTCAATGCGAAAATATAAAAGTTGTGGTCATTGTTTCTTTTTTTCAATTTTTAAAATATAAAAATTAAAAAACTTAATTTGGTCATATTAAAGAGTTTTCCACATATATGTTTACTAAACAATCTTATATTTTTCCAAAGCCCTTTTCAGTTATAATTTATCAAATAATATTTACATTTTTTTCGAAACCTTTTAGACTAAATATCTTTATATTTGGCAAAAAAAATAATTCAAATATCGAACTAAACGTGACCTTAGAATGGTGAAAAAGTACAAGGGGTATGGAATTTATTCTTTAAGGTTGCAGGCTGTACGCTTGATTGGACATTCCTTGTCTACTTTCTCGATTCTTCTTTCCTCATGATTAAGTAGTCTTATTTTATATTTAATTTCTTCCAACTTGGTGCTTGCTTGTTGCCCACGTTTATGCTCTTCTCCTGCCATCGCCATTCTCAACAATTCTAGAATTGACCACTTCCCGAGAATTATAGGGAATGAGAAAATGGATAACAATTTTCAATACTTCCTTCTTTTGACATGTCTTGTGATGTTTCGAACGTATCTTAAAATTTTTTATTTAATCTGTCTCATGTTTTTCAATATTTTCGTCCCACGTTCTCTTACATCCTTTTGTTTAAACACTTGTGCTCTCCTTCGAATCAGCATATCTTTTTTTCAATGATGTTTCATGTCTTGGGCCATTAAATTGCTCTTAGTTGTAATTGTTTTCATCGAAAGTAGAGATGGGTAATTTTTGTGGAGCACGTTTGCCATAGTTTTTGTTATAATATTAACGAACACGGAAGCTAACACGGATCTTACAAATTAAGTTAATGCAAAAGTATTAGAGAAAATACACGATGAACGATAAAGGACACCCGATATTTATGTAATTCGATCCGAGTATCAGTATCTACATCCACGATGAGAGCTAGTAGTAAATAATTAAATAATAATCGGATAGTCAAAGTTTATAATCGTTCACTCACACGCTCAAGTGTTTTTCACACCTAAAATAAACACAAACCCAAGTATTTACAAATAAACAACTCATAATGGAAATAAAAACTCACAGCACTAATTCATCGCATGTCCGCTGCTCTCTTACCGCAAAGGAACGTGCAGCTCCTGCTATTTTCGAGAGCTACTGTGCGGCTACTTTCACACACAAAGGAACCCCACTCAATTCTTCATGGGCGGCTCCTCAGGGAGAGCTACTGTGCTCTCCTTTGAAAACCCACACCCCTCACCGTTTGGCTTTTCTTCAAGACACAAAGAATAGGATTAATATCACGAAAAATTTCAAACTGATACACTTATAACATATTTATCTCAAATTAATTTTTAGACAATCAAAAACCCCAAACTGGTACACATGTATCAAATTTACCCTAAACTAATTTTGTTATTATAAAAAATCACAAACTGATACACTTATAACAAATTTACCCTCCGCAAAATTAGATTAATACCACAAAAAATCAAAAATTAATAAACATGTGACAAATGGAGAGGTAAAATCCCAAACTTGTACATTAGTCAACTGTTACATATTATCCAACTCAGCAATTTGACGATAAAATTTAATAGAAACTAATTAAGGGTAAATTTGTCATAGGTGGACCAGTTTGCAATTTTTTATGATTAAAAAATTAATTTTTAGTAAATTTGTCAAAAATATACCAATTTATAATTTTTCGTGATAATATTCCTAAGAGATAAAAGAAATGGGCGGCCACACTTAACAACACTTGATAATGACATTTTTGCTCTACAAATAATATATATAAATTAAACAAATGTATACCCCTCTTCTTTGTCTTCTAGTGCCATGGAGTCCCTTCATCTTTGTTTTCACCGTATAAGAAGCTCTCATCATTGAATGTATTTATTTGTCAAACTTGGATATTCATCCGATCAGGTCGGGTTCCATAACGGCTCAAATTAACAATTTTCTACCTTGACTCGACATTTGAAGCTAAGTCATAATACTTATTAGTCATGCTGCTCTCCCAACGCCCTCACTCTCCACAGACCCAAATGGAGCTCAAGCAAATAGCTTCACCAAAGGAACGGACTTAGTCATAATGTCTGTCGAGTTCTCCGCTATAGCGATCTTTCTCAAAATGACCATACCCTTTGTTAAGACATATCGAATAAAACGATACCTAATGTCGATATGCTTCGTTTGCTTGCAATAAATTGGATTATATGCCATATATATCGCACATTAATTATCACAGTGTATATCAACACTTTTCTATTCTAATCCAAACTCTGAGAGCAAACCTCGTAACCATATCGCCTTCTTCATTATAAAAGTTTGTGTCATATACTCTGCCTTAGTCGAAGACAAGGCAACATGTCTTGTAAAGACGTATCCCAACTCACTGCACCACTTGTTAGCATAAACATGTACTCTACTAAAGACATGCATTTATTCAAGTCATCGGCGTGATCCGAATCCACATAACCAGTTATCTCACTGCCATTGTTGTTCCTGCGGTATACTATATTTACATCTATTGTCCCCTTCAAATATCTAAGTATTCACTTCATAGCTTCTCAATTAGTTTTACTAGGCTACTTCATAGAATGGCTAAATACACTCACAATCTATGAAATGTCATGTCTAATTCATACCATAACATACATAATATTATCCATTGCACTACAATAAGGAATACTGGACATGTGCTCCTTCTCATCCTTAGTCTTGATAATAGAAATATAGTTGGGTGTTTTTTTTATAGAGGTTGCTAGAAAAATGTCCAATATCAACCCAACGACACCCTTGAGTGTTTTTTATAGACGTTGGTTAGGACAAATGCCCAATACCAACCCAACAACACTCTGACTTTGGCTCTGGCTCTCATTTCGGCTCTGACTTTGTTGGATCTTACTTGGGTTCAAGCTCTAACTCTAGCTTTGATTTTAGTTAAGGATGGTGAGAACAAACACATAAAATCACCCGAATGTGCCTGACTCTAATACCACCGTTAATTTTTGGTTTAAATGCTAGTATATGGGAAAGGATTAAGCAAAGAAACAAGGATGAATGCATGAGAGGTTATTGTTGGCAAGGGAGCACAAGGAAAGCGAAAACTTTTATTATTTAGCGAGTACTACTAAGGGAAGGGAAGGAGCTAAGTCTATTGGTTTGCCACGTCTAAGATTGGACGTCTACCGAGCCCCATTTATAGGCATACGTTACTGCCTCTGCACCAAATATCTTTGCATGTCAGAGAGCCCCATTTATAGCCGTACATAACTGCCTCTGCACCAAATATCTCTGCATGTCAGAGAGATTCTCTGCTTTCATCCTTTTCAACACAATACTAGAGACTTTAACGCTATACCTAGAAATTTCTTATGTACGCTAGACTTTTCTAGACATATTCTGTAATTCAAAAAATTGGATCAATTATTTTAACACTCCTCCTTGATTCAGTTTTTGCAATACTCCAAGCATGCTTCGTGACATCTCAAACTTGGTTGGTGATGGTACTGTAGTGAATATGTCCGCTACCTGATCCTCGGTCTTGCGATATTTGAGCTCGATCTCTTCATTAGAGGAGACAAGTTTTGTAGCGATTTTGAACATAAAATATCATATGTAGACAAGGGAATCGATAACTTCACTTCAAATAAAATTGAACATATACAAATTGTGCCGAAATTTAATTGACGACAAAACTTAAGAACATAATCACTTTAAACAAAAGCAAACGTGCACAAGCTATGCTAGAATTTAATTGACGACAAAGCCTGAGAATATAAAGATGCAACACAAAATTTAATCCACGACAAGGCAGCCAAGATATACAAGAAAGATACACATCGCAATTTAATCGATGGCACGGAACTGGAATCTCCAGTTAAGAGAAACATGTTGAAATTTAATCAACAATTCAAATATGAAAACTACAACAACAGTGCAGGGATTAAAAGATAATTGAAATATAAAATGTTTATTTATTTGTGCGCAGGAAAGGGGGAGGGAGGTCTCCAGTGGATGAACGCTAGTATTTATAATGCTCATGACATAACCATTTGGGAGCGGTCCTCTTGCGGTTATAGTCACGTGTCACAAATTGGAGATTTTGTGACCTAACCAACCGAAGAAATAGCCCAGATGATCAACAAGACTTGAAGTATCTTAAGCTCTAAGGTTTTTCATGAGGATTCTAGAATACTGCTAAGGACGGTATGGGAAAAATATATGTATTCAAGATATTTCTTGTATTTGATGGGATAGATGGGAGTCTTATATTTAATAAGATAGACGGCAGTTGGGGAGAATAGATCTTCATCGCTTGATCAAGGGGCGATCAATGGTAGTAATTGGAAGGCCTCAAATAAATAGGGGTACTCTCCCCCTTATTTGTATCATTCAACACTTAAATAATACAAGTCATTTTCTTGCAGAGCTTTTCTCTTTAGACACTTTCTCTCTCTACTATTCAGGTGAGTTAGCAATCGAGCGATCGATCCTTGGGAAAAAGGTTTAGTATAGGCGACCCAATGAACCAAAAGAAGCCTAAGTTGCTACACTATTTCGATCTCAAGTATCGGCCCGTAACAAGTAGTATTAGAACGAGTAGAAGAGTTTGTTTAATGAGATCGAGGAGCATGTCAAGTGGTTAAGAGAATGTCGAACTAAGATGTTGCCATTGTTGGTGAGTCTCCCCACGAGAAGGTCGTCCAAGAGAAGGAGACCCGCGGTAGAGCCAAAAAGAGGGCCGTTTCAACGGAAATCGTGTCCGCTCTCGAGAAAACATTTGCTAGAATGAAGGCCACCATGTTGGAGTTCATCGACGGAATCAATGAGGTGAAAGAGCAAATCAACAAGGTCAAAGAGACACTTCTCCTCGAATTCATGACCATCGTGAACAAATCTATGGCCCCCTTGCAATTGAAGGACGAATATCTCGAAGCCATGATCAAGGCTTCGAAGATGGAAGTCCTAAAGCTCAAAGAAGACAACTCCCACAATGCCGAGGTCGAACCTTTGAAGATGGAGGTCCAAGAACTCAAGACTGAACTACTTTAGTGCAACTAGCAGGGCGAACGATTCTGTACCTGTTCAAGTGGCACATATGGTGGATGTGTCGAAGCCCAATGAGTTCAAGGGCAACTGGTCCGCTAAAGAAGTGGACAACTTCATTTGGAGCATGAAACAATACTTTGGCATTATTGGCATTCAAGACAAGATGGCCAAGGTAAGAAACATCTCTATGTTCCTAACAAAAAATGTCATGTCTTGGTGGCAAAATAGGTGTGATGAGACCAAGCGAGGTGTCGATCTCATCAACATGTAGGATAATTTTGTAAAAGAATTTCAATATTACTTCTTCTCCAAGTTCTCCCAACAAGAGGCTCATAGCAAACTTCGTCACCTTGAACAAAAGGGCATGGTTTGGGAGTATGTAAAGGAGTTCATCAAACTTAAACTCCAAATTCCCAACTTAGGAGAGGAGGAAGCTCCTGGGACATTCATGGATGGTTTGAAGGTTTGGGCCCAACTTGACTTAAAAGACGGGATGTCCAGATCATCTCAAAAGCACTCACCGTAGTCTAGTCTCTTGCTAACTTCACAAAACCTGAATCTTCCAAGTCCAAAGGAAATGGGTGATGGAAGCAGCCTAGCAAGGCATGCTAGTGCTCGTATGGTCACAACATGGAGACCAGAAGATGAATGCAAAGGTCATTGAGGATGCAGGATTTGGGCTATGCGAGAAAGGACTGGGATTGGGGTGTTGATGGGATTGTGAAAGTAAAAGAGATTGAGAAATAATGATAGATGAGAAGATAAGAGAGAGAGCTAAGAAGGTGAGAGAAGAGGCCTGAAAAGCTGTTGAGAGCGGTGGGAGCTTTGATAGGAGATTAGAGATGTAATTAACTCATTAATCCTTCCATATTGGTAAAGATTAACCCTGTTGGAAATATATTTGCAACGCGATGCTGTTTGTTGTGATCATAAAAGTAAACCAGAAATAATACAGCTAAGAAAGCGATAACAAATTAGCTTTGGCAAACGTAGCCAATCGGAGTGAATAGGTTATTGCTTAACTTTGTGTTGGGCATCAACTTAGGAAGTCCCTGGGCCATCTTCTTGAAGAGATGCAATCTTGGAAATGAGAAAATGCTTTGAGAACGAGAGTTTCTTCGCCTAGTGCGATGAGACAAAGACGTGAGCGGAGCCTCCATGGATTCTCACCCAAAGTAGCCTTGACCGGCCTCTATAGTCATTCGACTATGCCCTGCATCACGTGGAAATGATGCAGAAAATAAACGAATGGATTGTAATAAAATTAACCAAGAGGTAAGGTACGGCTAACCAAATCTCCTTAAGGTGATTACTTCTTGCCAACGATGCTGAGCATCTTCACAAACAATGCCTCTCAAAATACAACACATCGAACCCATTTGAATTAGCACTATACAAACAGGACTCTGTCGAAAACTTCTCGAAACTGGTACGCTTAGAGAAAAATTGAAGTGAAGAGATGAGATGTATTTTTCTCATTTGAAACTTGTTCAAGTCTTCTTCAAATGAAGAATAGTTCAAATCAATTTATAGAGTTTGAAAGTTCATGTACTCAAGAGATACATGAACTCAACAAATACGTGTAATGAAGAGATTCATGAACTCAAAATATACATGAATTGAAGATATTCATGAATTGAAGAGATTCATGAACTTAATAGATATATGAACTGAAGAGATTCACGAACTTAACAAATACATGACCTATAGAGACATGTGAACTGAAGAGACATGTCTTGTTTTGCTCACATACATTAATCTATTAACTCATAACTTAACAAATACATGACCTATAGAGACATGTGAACTAAAGAGACATGTCTTGTTTTGCTCACATACATTAATCTATTAACTCATAACTTAACAAATACATGACCTATAGAGACATGTGAACTAAAGAGACATGTCTTGTTTTGCTCACATACATTAATCTATTAACTCATAATTACAACAACCCCCCACATTAATAGATCAACAAAACAATTTTGACTCGAAGAAATTTTAAGACTGCCTGTAGAAATATAATGCATCAAGATATGTAGCTTTCACTTTGAACCTTCTTTAATGAAAGCCTATTGGACATACTTAACCAGTCAGTGGACTAGGCCTTGAACCGCCAGTTGTTGGTGTAAGTCCAGACAATAGACCTCACACTGAGTATCTTCGAATCAATATTGGTTCTCGGTTATGTTCATTCTTTTGGCCTTGAACCTCTCAGGATTTATGTGTACTTTAGAAAATCTAACCTTTAAATATTTTCATAGAGTCAGCCAACTCCAAGCATATAGATGCATTTCTATTGAAGTTATCCTACCATTCCTCACTAGGATGTTGAAATCCAAGCTATAAGAATCATTAAATGCTTAGTGTACCCTTAAAAGGCTATAGGAAGCACTGTCGCATCATAGGAGTGGGAGACAGTGTGCAAGCTAAAGTTTCCAAAATTTGAGTTGTCCTATTAAACCTAGTCCATGGGATCTCCGATTGCTATGTTAAGTTCCCACCCTAAAACTTCTTTATTGATTTAAGGATTTTAATCACTTTCCCCTTGATGCGTAGTTTATCTGCTTTCTCTACAAACATTTTGTCAATGGATCCACAATGTTTTTCTTTGACTTTACAAGGTTCAAAGAAATTATTCCATTCGAGAGCAATTGTCTTACGGTATTATGTCTACGACGAATGTGTCTAGACTTACCAGTATATATCACGTTCTATGCCCCGGCAATCGCTGCTTGATTGTCACAGTGAATGCATATCGACACAAGTTTGGGCCACGGCGGAACATCCTTTAAAAATTGTTGAAGCCACTCTGCTTCTTCAGTAGCTTTGTCCAAAGCAACAAACTCTGATTCCATCGTGGAGCAAGCTGGTAGAGTTTGCTTCGAGGATTTCCATAATACTCTGGCACCCCTTAGGATGAATACATATCCGCTAGTCAATCTAGATTCATAATAATCCAAAATCCAGTTAGCATCACAATATCCATTAAATCCATAACTCATATGGACTCTTACCCGTTTTCTTGTGGGGTACTTTATTTAAAATATAGTTTGAAGTTAAAACTGCCTCCCCCCACAAGTTTCAAGCTAAACCCTTTTTTGTTCAGTAGGACTTAGCCCTTTGGCCATGACAGGCTTGAGCAGCACCGACCTGTTGTCCTTCCACTGCCTAGAGCAAGAAATCTTCGCCTCGAGCCCCTCGCTCTAGTGCACACGAAGTCCAAGCCTTCGCTTATGAGCCTTTTGCTCTAGTGCACACGAAGTCCGAATCTTTACGCTCAAGTGTCGTGACATCTTGCTTATCCGGACTAATTATCGAGCACACCTCTGATAAATACTTGAGCAGATTAAGGGTGGTTAAATTAAAGAACATCTTCTGCTGCCACTGCTTAAAGCCCATAACGATGAATTTCTCTGATTTCTCATTATGTGTTACTGAAGGTGGTACCATCAAATTAAGCAAAACTTGTTGAATCATCCCTCCAGAAATTGAACCATATGCCATTTTGCCAATACTATTTTGAAAAGCAGTTGTGGGTATATCGGTCATGCAACTTATACCTGTAGCACCATAGATGGTTTCACCTAGAAAGCTCGTAGCATTTGCTGCCACAATGGCAAGCCTCAAGGTAAGAACATCTCTGGTCGAAATGGCCATGGGAACATCTCCAGAAACATTCCGAACATCATTGGATACTCCATTGTTGTCAGCCATCTTGTTTTCCAGGTAAACTCAACAAAGAGTCAACTAATTGCCTTAAGATTGTTAGAAATATATTCACAATGCGATGCTGTTTGCTGTGATTAGAAAAATAAAGCATAAATAATACAGCTCAGAAAGCGATACCATATTAACTCTGGCAAATGCAGCCACACGGAGTGAACAGGTTATTGCCTAACTTTGTGTTGGGCATCAACTCAGGAAGGCCCTAGGCCATCTTCTTGAAGAGATGAAATCTTGGAAATGAGGAAATGCTTTGAGCACGAGAGTTCCTTTGCTCGGTGCGATGAGGTAGAGACGTGAGCAAAGTCTTCGTGGATTCTCACCTGTAGTAGCCTTGGCTGGCCGCTACAATCATTCGACTATGCCCTGCATCGTGTGGAAAAAAAAATGAACGGATTGTAATAAAATTAACCAAGAGAAGAGTTACGACTAATCAAATCGCCTTAAGGCGATTAGTTCCTGCCAACGATGTTAAGCAGCTTCACGAACTATGCCTCTCAAGATACATTAAATTAGTATAATGCAAATGGGTCTATCAAACACTTCTCGAAACCGACATAATTAGAGAAAAATGAGATGTTTTTTTTTCTCATTTGAAACTTGTTCAAGTCTTCTTCCAACGAAGAATAGTTCAGATCAATTTATAGAGTTTGAAAGTTCATGTACTCAAGAGATACATGAACTTAAAAGATACATGAATTCAAGTGATACATGAACTCAGCAAATACGTGTACTGAATAGATTCACGAACACAAGAGATACATTAATTGAAGATATTCATGAACTAAATAAATTCATGAACTTAATAGATACATGAACCGAAGAGATTCATGAACTTAAGATATTTATGAACTTAACAAATATATAACCTGTAGAGACATGTGAACTAAAGAGGCATGTATTGTTTTGCTCACATACATTGATCCACTAACCCATAATTACAACAATCCCCTCCTAACTCAAAAAGCTATTGCAACGAGCGTCGGCCCACACTCTGCAATATGGAAACAATGGTCAAGCATTTTAAGACAAAAAGAGGAGAGAAAAGAAAAGAAAAGAAAATGTGTTGGCGAATTGTAACTGATTGTAGCAAGATTAAAGGAGTCACTGATCAATTAGCACAAATTCAGCAAATCAAACGCAAGCAGCGTCCGACACAACATAAAATCATTGGCCAATCTAGCGTGATCTCATTGTCCATGCCAAGAATCATGGTATGTCCTCCTCGTACTTTAGAATCGTATTATACTTGCCAGACTGTGGATGTTATGTAATGCAAAGAATGGTCTGGAATTCAATCAAATTACTCTCCCTTCATAATCGTATCATACTTGCCAGCGACTTCGGCCCCATTTAGTTCAGCATTTGAAATGCTCATTTAGCCTCGAAAGCCCTTTCCAAAATGCTGAACCGTTTGGTTCAGCTTTCCGGACTTCAAATGTTGAATGCTAGCATTTGGAATGCTGAAACTATTTTTTCCCTTCCCAAACTACCCTCACTCAAACTTTAATATTTCGATTTTGCCCTCTTGTTACTGTTCATCTTCTTCACCTAAGCGTGGTTGTCAAGGGTGGCCGGCGAGGGCGAATCTGGACGGCGAAGGGCCGGCAAGGTCGCTTGACCTAGGCGACGGCCGCCTGGGATCGCGCGACCAGCCGACGGCATCGCCTAGGGTTGGGCGACCGCCCAGGCACCGTCGCCTGGGTCGCGACTCAAGCGGCCGTTGCTTGGGGTTGTGCGACCCAGGCAACGACGGCCTGGGTCGAGTGACCCTAGGCGACGGCCGCCTGAGGTCGTGTGGCCCAGAAGACGGTCGCCTGAGGTTGCACGACCTTAGGCCTCGTCACCCGACCTCGGGCGACGGCCAGCGGTGCCAGATCTGGCTCGCCAGCGGCCGTAGCCCTTCGCCGGAGTTGATAAAGGGTACTTTTTTTTATAATAAAAAAGCCTTCCAAAGCCCCTTTGTAAAAAAAAAATAACCAAACACTCCTTGGGCCAAAGTAACTTTAGAAATGATTTTTTATTAAACGCCATTTGCATTTCCCCAAGGAACTTTCACCTAAAGATATTTGCATTCCCCCAAGTACCATTCCTAAATCTGAACCAAACGGGGCCTTCATAGATACATTTTGCAGAAGAAATATTTAAAAGGAAGGTCATTGTATGTTTGGATAAACATCGTACGAGCCTTTTTATTTCCATCTACTATCAAGTTACATGAATATGACAAAAAAACATAAATAAATTTGGGTCTATGATTACTTGTATACTTGGTTTAACATTTTAGGCAAAAACAGAGCTGAAAAGGTCCAACCCAAAGGAAAGACGTGTCCCTGAATTTAAATCAGCCAGAATATTTTTAGTTCTAGAGTTCTATAATTTAACCCTGCTGTCCGCACTCTATCGAGGGATGGAAGAGAATCAAAACTTGATCGGGTTCCCAACCCATTCTACCCATAATACGACCTAAGTGAGTTTCGGATTTTGGGTTATGCCACAGTTTGGTATTCTCATTCATAATGGGTGACCCCAAACCCATTAAGTCACTTACAAAACTGTGGGAAGAAAAACCTACAAATGCCATAACTTTCTACAATATTCGCCTCAACACAAGAACTTCCCGAATGATCACTTGAGTGCCACATCAGTGAAAAGATGATTACTTAAGTGTCTCTGACGACATATTCGGTAAAGAGTCTCCACGTGGCCTTTCTAATGAATTTTTAATAATCCAAAGTTGTGTTTGAAACAAATAATCAAAATCCAACATGGACAAATGACAAGACCACGTGGCATTTCTGACTAAATCGACTTCATATGAGGAAAAGAGGGCAGAGTCGACCAACCTAGGGGGCCACTGCCACAGCAGCTCGCCCACCTCGTTGCCGCTCCCCTTTGTTGCAAGCTTGGCATCGAGCAACCGGGTGCAACTGAACGTCAATCCTAAAGCCATCGAGCTTTACCCTCTGTCCTTGTGCATCGCACATTGGATCTAGGCTCCAGATGTCGGATTGGATGTCGCGGAGCCCAGATCTGCCTTTGCTGGCCCTGGGCAACCTTAGATACGGTGTTGAGTCTGCCAACAATGCTATCTACGACGGTCGCTAGCAATCACGAGCCTCGAGGAGAAAGACAAGGACACAATTCATGGCTGGCCAGTGGCCGTTCTCCCTAGGGGCAACTGCACGAGGACGCGAGATGACAAGAATGGCAGCACTATGGGGCCTGGGATAGAGGCCGACGGTGACTAAAGATGGAGGAGAGAGAGAAAGAACGAGGGACTCCGTCCAAATCTTCAATGCCCTCCTCATCTTCCAACAACATCCCACCTAAATCTTTGGCGGGCTTGGCTGTTGTAGGTGGGTTTCTTGCCTCTCCCAACTTTTGTCATTATTTCCTCCGTGCTTCGAAGAGAATAGCTCTGGTTGTCACTGGTAATATGCAGTTTGAGTTGTTTCCGTTACATCATAAGTGTCATAATTTTTATACGACACTCACTTGAATGACATAATTTTTTTTTTCCAATCACTTAAACGTCATATAACTTTTTAATCGATCATTTAAGTATTATAACTTTTTTAAAAATGTTCACTCTAAGTTTTATGGGCCCAATTCCCTAAAAAACCCACAACTTTACTCTTTGTCCCAATTATATCCCAAACTTTTTTTTGTCTTATAAAAAACCTCAAACTTTTACTTTTGTCCCAAATCTACCCAATTCACTTTTCGTCCAATTTTTTAATATTATTTTTTATTTTTTTTCGAATTTTTTTTATTTTTTCTTTTCTTTTCTTTTTCCTTTCCTTTTCTTTTTTTTTTTGTTTCACCTTTGGGCCGGTCGCCGGTCCGGCGACCGGCCAGAGGCGGGGGCCGGCGGGGGCGAGGCTCGGCCTCGCGGCGTTAGGCGAGGCCGAGCCTCGCCGTGGCCGGCGAGGCTCGGTCCCGCCGGCGTTGGCCTCGGCCGAGCCTCGCCGTTCTGGCTGGGCGAGGCCGACCTCGCCGTTGCCGGCGGGGCGACCCTCGCCCGATCCCACGACGAGGCTCGGCCCTGCCGGCAACGGGCGAGGTCGAGCCTCGCCAAGCTATTGGCGAGGTCGGCCACGCCGCGCATTGGCGAGGTCGGCCTCGCCCAACAACTGCGGGCGAGGCCGAGCCTCACTCCGCATGCCGGCCGCCGGCGAGGCCGAGCCTTGCCCGGCCACGGCGAGGCTCGGCCCCGCCGGCTATTGGCGAGGTTGGCCCCCAACCGCCGACTATTGGCGAGAGTCGGCGAGCCTCGCCGGCAGCCGGGGCCAAGCCTCGGCATGCGAGGTTGGCGGGCATTGCGAGGTCGGCCTCGCCCCGGCCAAGCCTCCCCGCCTGGCACCGGTCGCCGCGGGCCGGCGGCCGGCTAGAAGGTGAAACAAAAAAAAAAAAAAAAAGGAAAGGAAAAAGAAAAGAAAAGAAAAAAAAAAAAATTCGAAAAAATATAAAATAATATTAAAAAATTGGACGAAAAGTGAATTGGGTAGATTTGGGACAAAAGTAAAAGTTTGAGGTTTTTTATAAGACAAAAAAAAGTTTGGGATATAATTGGGATAAAAGGTAAAGTTAGGGGTTTTTTAGGGAATTGGGCCAAGTTTTATGCCACGTTGACTTTTTGATACTTCGGTGAATGTTTTTTAAAAGTTATGGCATTCAAGTAATCAATTAAAATTTATGGCATTCAAATAAACGTTTTTTGGAAGTCATAACACTCAAGCGATGGAAAAAAAATGTCATGGCTCTCAAGTAAATACCATACGAAAATTATAATACTTATGGTATTCTTATTCTGTCTTTGTTAGTTCTCTTGGCAAGTTTCTCAAGTACCATGGATGATTCTTGATATCTTTGAAATGTAAAAAAAAAAAATTGATGTCCGACGTGACTCTTCGCCGGTTGGATAATCAGTTTTACACACGATTCACATCGATCGGCACTAATTTAAATAGTTCACAAATAACTAGGAGCTGACTTCGGTAAATCTATTCTACACTACCTTTGTAAAAGAAGTAAAGAAAGATCATTTCATTAAAAAATTCCAAAAATCATTGAGTGGTAGATGGCTTCCGGGTTTCTCACCTAATCACGAGCCCACCTGCATTCATTCATTCATCATAATAAAACCCCTTTTCAGCGTCTGTTTGGTAATCATCTGTAGTGTCTTCATCATCCAAGAACGCCCCTGTAGCAATGAATACACCACAACCTCCTCACATAGCTCTGCTCCCCAGTGCTGGAATGGGCCATTTGATGCCATTCCTCCGGCTCGCGGCAATGCTGGCGGAGCAAGACAGCATCGTTACGGTCATTACAGCTCGACCCACCGTGTCCACCGCTGAATCAGACCACATATCCTCATTCCTTCGCCACAATCCCAAAATCAATCATCTTGAACTCCAGCTTACTCCTAGCTCCCGGCAAGCTGATTCAGGTCCTGTTGACCCTTTCCATGTCCAGATGCATCTCATCTATCAGTCGATGCATCTTCTCCCTCCACTGTTATCTTCATCATCTCCACCTTTTTCCGCTATAATTGTGGACAAATTTTTAGTTGCCAAGGTTGCTCCAATTGCTAAAACCCTTGACCTCCCTATTTATATCCTTTTCACCTCCTCAGCCACTTTCCTCTCGTTCATGGCATACCTTCCAATGCTGGCATCGAACCCAGTTGAGTTCAATACAACTTCCACCGAAATCAAGATACCGGGATTGCCACCCATGGCAATGTCAAGCATCCCACCGGTATTCCATGATTCCAGTCATCTTCTGACATCGATTATTACAACAAACTCTCCAGCTCTATCAGAGGCCAAAGGAATCTTGATGAACACTTTTGAGAGGTTCGAAGCATCTACACTTGCCGCTCTCAACAAAGATAGGGTGATTAAACGCTTGCCGCCCATTCTGCCCATAGGGCCATTAGAACCATATCATTTTCCACGTGACGATGACGGGGATCAATACAGATCATGGCTGGAAAATCAGCCAGCTGAATCTGTCGTCTACATAAGCTTTGGGAGCAGAACGGCGATGTCCAGAGATCAGATTCGAGAGTTGGAAAAAGGGCTGGAGAAGACGGGGTGGAGATTCTTCTGGGTCCTAAAAACCAGTAAAGTAGATAAGGATGACCAAGAGGATGCTGAACACGTTTTGAATGAATCCTTCTTGGAGAAGACAAAGAATAAGGGGCTGGTCATAAAAGGGTGGGTGGACCAACAGGAGATTCTACGGCATCCCGCCATCGGAGGGTTCTTAAGTCACTGCGGATGGAACTCGACGATGGAAGCGGCTCTACGGGGAGTCCCAATGCTTGCCTGGCCACAACATGGTGATCAAAGGCTGAATGCACAGGTCATGGAAGATGCGGGATTGGGACTGTGGGAGAGGAACTGGGATTGGGGTCCCAATGGTATTGTGAAAGGAGAAGAGATTGAGAAGAAGATTGTAGAGTTGATGACGGATGAGAAGCTGAGAGAGAGAGCCAAGAAGGTGAGCGAAGAGGCTAGGAAGGCTGTTGGGAGAGGTGGGAACTCTGATAAGGTGATCAGAGAAGTAGTTCAATCATTAATTATTCCATTCTAAGAAGGTACGGTTGTTATCTGGAGAAATCGTCGCATCCAACAAGTCTGTGAATTAAATTAAAGAGTGTTGGCTGACAATCTACCATATGGAATGGATGGTCAAGTGATTATAAGAAATGCCAATGGTGAATAGCCAATGAAGCACAATCGCATCACCTAGAATCATGATGTTATTGTTGTTTTAAGTTCTGTATCATATTTACTAGTTCCTTCAATATGTGATAAATGCAATGTAATGCAATGAAAGAAGATGGGGATTCATTAAAAAAAAACTCCTGTTCTGTGTTTGTGAGTACTCGTACGGATGAATCATATGAAGTAAGAAAGAAACAAGCCACGGAAGGGTGTTGTTATAGTTAATAAGGACATGTTTTCAATTTCAATGTATTTAATTACACATAACACGAGAAAGACAGTGCATTAAGAATGATAAACTTCCTTTATCGAGGTGTTTAACAAGTGCCCCTGTTAACAAAATTCAATAGCCAATAACTTAATAGGACCAGAGAGAAATTTAAGTATTACCTGATTCATCAGTCTTAGACACGATCCTCAGAACAGTCATTATCGGTTGGTGCATTAGAGTGGATCATGTAATCATAGTGTTTCAGCAAGTGTTTCTGTCTCATAGCTTTTCTTGCCAATACGTGAAGCCACACACTTAAGTTTGTACGCAGTCTTTATTTCTGATATGGATTTGCTGCAGAAAAGTTCAAAAATTTTAATTAAAAGACATGCTCTTATCTTATCAGGGGTTAAAATGAAAACTGATGGATAATAAAGGTAGGTTTTAAAGCCTAGTTATTTCAATATACAGCAATCCTGATCAAAATACAATACAAAGGAATTACAATGATCATGATCTAGAGAGAGAAACATAATGTACAGCAATCCTGATTAATGCCAACAAACAAATCACAAGACACTATGACTCTATAGCTTGATTTGTAATCTCTGTGGGAGGCCAACACAAATCTATGTACGAACCAATATTTAGATTAAAAACAATCTCTTGAAGATGTGTGGTATATATTGTTCGGATTGCTAAACCGGATGTTCTAAAAATTGGGGGAAAAAATAGAAAGAATGGAATTAGCAAGAGCTGTTTACGTAAGCTTCCGTCAATTCAGAGCTCCACTAATGAATTGAGCTGCTACGAGACAGATCTGAGCATCAAGAGTGAGAAGACAAAATAAAATATTTAGAAAAAAAGTGAAAGAAATGGAGAAGCATTGGATTAGAGAGAGAGAGAGAGAGAGAGAGAGAGAGAGAGAGAGAGACGGAGAGAGACGGAGAGAGAGCTCACAAAATGCAGCACGAGCAATTAAGGGTGCGAATGGTAACCATTCTGCTCCAGAAATCAAATTCTTGCTAGAAATTGATTTCTGGAATTCTTGCCAGAAATTGATTTCTGAAGGAGAAATCTGTTTGGTAAAACATGACTAATTCTGCTCCAGAAATCTGTTTTGATTTGTTGATTTTTTTTGCACCTAAAAAAATTTAAATTTTACTCAAGGTGGGTGGCCATATGTATTATAAGCCATTCTGTAAAGTTTTGAAATTTTTGATTTTTTTTAATTTTTTTTTGCACCTAAAAACATTTAAATTTCACTCAAAGTGGATGGCCACAGGTATTCTAAGCCATTTTGTGAAGTTTTGAATTTTTTTATTTTTTTATTTTTTTGGGCACCTCAAAAAATTTAAATTTTACTCAAAGTGGGTGGCTACAGATATTCTAACACATTCTGTGAAATTTTAAAAATTTTTATTTATTTTTTAATTTTTTGGGCACCTCAAAAAAATTAAATTTCACTCAAAGTGGGTGGCCACAGGTATTTTAAGCCATTTTGTGAAGTTTTGAAAATTTTTATTTTTTTATTATTTTTCTTTTTTTAGGCACCTCAAAAAATTAAAATTTCACTTAAAGTAGGTGGCCACAGGTATTTTAAGCCATTTTGTGAAGTTTTGAAATTTTTGATTTTTTTTTGGCACCTCAAAAAATTTAAATTTCACTCAAAGTGGGTGGCCACATGTGTTTTAAGCTATTATGTGAAGTTTTGAAATTTTTGATTTTTTTTTTTTTTTAAAAAAAATTCACCAAATTTCATATTTTCCCGAAATCTGACTTTTTTTTATTTTCTGGAAATTTTTATGAATTTTTCTAGAATTTTTCAATTTTTATGCATTTTCTGAAAATAAAAATTTGTGAGAAAATAGGGAGAATGCATTCCGGAATCAAGAAGCTACAAAAACTAGCTTCTTTTTTTTGGCCCAAAACACATTCTGGAACCAAAAAAAGAATGTATTTTTACCAAACGCGTTTTTGCTCCAGAATGCAAAAATTCCTTCGGAATGCATTCCGGAAATTTTTTAACAAACGCATTTCTGTTCCGGAATGCATTCTGGAGCAAGAATGGATTCCATGCGCGCCCTAAGATATTCGCAACTTCATGGTGGCAAGAGAAACTTCACTGCCACCCATCAAATCAAATGTCCACAGTTGTCACGATCATAAAGATGCATTAAAACTAATGAAACTTGAGTATATACCTGAAACCATGTCACTATGGTTGCGCATGACAACTTGCCAAACAGTGTTTGATTCTGTTCTTTTGTTCCTAGAATCAGTTTGGGAACAGAAATGTGTTTGTTTAATTTTTTGATTCTGGGCACAATTTTGTCAAAAATTGTTCCCAGAATCAGTTTTGGAGCAGAATCAAGAATAAAAAAAAAGTAGCTTCTTGATTCTGGGAACAATTTTGAGAATCAATTTTTTTTTCTTCTTCATTTTCTTGGTTTTTAATTTAGCTTCTAATGTCCGGTCCGAGGACCGCCCTCGCCGGATCTGATGAGAATAAAATATTTTTTAAAAAAATATTATTAATAAAAAATATTTTACCGGCCATGGCCGGCGACTAGGCCATGGCAATAAAAAAGAAAAAAAATTATTTTTAATAAAAAATATTATTAATAAAAAAATATTTTTAATGGTTCGGCCATAGCAAAAAGAAAATATATATATTTTAATAAAAATATTTTAATAAAAAAATTATTAATAAAAAAATATTTCTAGGCCATGGCCGGTGACCGGCCATGGCAAAAAAAAAATAAAAATGTATATTTTTAATAAAAAAATTTATTAATAAAAAAATATTTTACAAGTCATGGCCGGCGATCAGGCCATGGCCAAAAAAAATAAAAATATATATTTTTAATAAAAAAAATATTTTACCAGCCATGGCTGGCGACTAGGCCATGGCCAAAAAAATTAAAAATATATATTTTTAATAAAAAATATTATTAATAAAAAAAATATTTTACCGGTCATGGCCGGCGACCAGGCCATGGCCCAAAAAAATAAAATTGTATATTTTTTATAAAAATATTATTAATAAAAAAAATATTTTACTGGCCATGGCCGGCGACCAGGCCATGGCCCAAAAAAATAAAATTGTATATTTTTAATAAAAATATTATTAATAAAAAAAATATTTTACTGGCCATGGCCAAAAAAAATAATAATATATATTTTTAATAAAAATATTTTAATAAAAAAAATATTTTACCTGTCATGGCCGGCGACTAGGCCATGTCAAAAAAAATACTTTTAATAAAAATATTATTAATAAAAAAATATTTTACCGGTCATGGTCGGCGAGCAGGCTATGGCCAAGAAGGAGGAAAAGAAAAAAAAAAGAAAAAAAGAAAGAAATATTAAAATATTTAAAAATTTTATTAATAAAAAGAAATTTTGTGGCGTTACCAAACGCATTTATGTTCTTTTTCTATTCCAGGGATGGAATTTTGGGCCGTTAACAAACGTCTTAAGGTATATTATTAATAAAAAGAAATTTTGTGAGCAGAATTAATTCCGGGCACAGAATAAAAAAGAATCATTTCTGAGCAGAATCTGTTCCCGGGCACAGAATCGTTGTCATGCGCAGCCTATACTACATGATAAGGTATATTTAGGAACCACTTTTTTCACTACCTAAATTGAACTATAACCTGCAGTCCTCTAGAGACCATCTTGTTAGAAATTAAACCAAATTTGTTAGTAATTGTTTCCTTTTTGAGTCTATTCGTATTTTCATATTTTGATTTTTTTGTGTTTTTAGGTGCTAATTATAGTTTGAGCCCAAAAGAAGAAAGTTTCCTAGGTCAATTAGATTTCCTAGTTTGAATAGGTTTCCTAAATGAATGGTTTCCTAATCGGAGGAGGTTTCCTAATTAGAATAGGTTTCGTAGAAAGAGGTTTCCTATTTTGAATCAAACTATGGCCTATATATAGTCTATTTCTCTTGTAATTGAGACATGCAATAGAAAGACGCGAATTGCGATTGATTCACCTTCAAAAATTTCTTCCATCAAATCAATATTGTTGTCGCGCCTCTGACGCTCAACAAATTGGTATCAGAGCTTACTGTTCGTGATCATGGCCTCAACGAACAATCAGCTTCCTCTTCAATACCCTCGTCTTACCAAAGAAAATTATGGTAACTGGGCTGTTAGAATGAAAGCTCTACTCGGCGCCTACGGTGTGTGGGAACTTGTTAACACTGGCTATGATGAGCCAGAGGATGAAGCCACGTTGAACTAGAACCAGAGGAATGCCTTGGAGAAGGTTCGAACGAAAGATCAATATGCCTTGTCGATCATCTATCAAGCGTTAGATGATTTCATGTTCGAAAAAGTTTCGAACGCCGCTACCACTAAAGAGGCATGGGAGATTCTTCAAAACACACATCAAGGAGTTCAGAAAGTTCAGAAGATTCGCCTTCAAACCTTGAGAGGCGAATTCGAGGTAATTCGTATGAAAGAATCTGAATCGATTGTTGATTATTTCACGAGAATTTTTGGCAATTGTTAATCAGATGAAAAGAAACGGAGAAGACGTTTCCGATGTTCGTATTGTTGAGAAAATACTTCGGTCCTTAGACAAGAAGTATGATTATATTGCGGTTGCAATCGAAGAATCCAAAGAATTGGATGCCATGACAATCGATGAACTCATGGGTTCATTACAAGCCCATGAAGAAAGGTTTAGAAAGAAAAAGATTGAACCGGTGGAGGAAGTTCTCCAAATGCAATTGACCATTCGAGATGAGAAGGAGCAAAGAAGAGATCCCGTACAAAATCGCGGGACAAATCAAGATCGTGATCGAGGTCGTGGTCGAGGTCACTTTCGAGGAAGAGGTCGCGGACGAAGCAGAGGAGATTCTACTCGAAGTGATGGAGGATACCAATACCAAAAAGGTGTTCGTGGAAGAGGAAAGAACTCGACAAGCCAATGGTATGATAAATCTAAAATCCGATGTTATCATTGCAATAAACTTGGCCATTATGCTTCTAACTGCTGGAACAAAGAAAGTAGCAGACCAGACGAAAAGGCGAACTTGGTAAATAATGATGATCAAGTTCTCTTATTAGCATTCAAAGAAGATGAAGAAGGTCAAAGCGATACGTGGTATTTGGATACCGGCGCAAGCAATCACATGTGCGGGAGAAAGGAGATGTTTGCCGAGTTAGATGAGACAATTAAATGGAATGTCTCATTCGGTGATAACTCTAAAATTCTTGTTGAAGGGAAAGGTACAATTTTGATTTGCTTAAAGAATGGTGCACGTCAGTTTATTACTAATGTTTATTATGTTCCAAAAATGTCAAGCAATATCTTGAGTTTGGGACAATTTCTGGAGAAAGGTTATACTGTTCATATGAGAAATCTTAATCTTATGTTGAGAGATCGGAATAACAAACTGATTGCAAATGTGAAGATGTCGAAGAACAGGATATTTATTCTTAATATAAAGAGTGAGATGTCTCGATGTCTAAAGGCGTGCGTAGATGATCCTTCATGGTTGTGGCATTTGAGGTTCGGCCATCTCAATTTTGGCGGACTCAATTTGCTTTCTCGCAAGAAGATGGTTTATGGCTTATCACATTTTGATCATCCTGATCAATTATGTGAAGGGTGTGTTATCGGCAAGCATTCCAGAACTAGCTTTCCGAAGGAGACGACTTATCGAGCGAAGAAGCCGCTTGAGTTGATTCATTCTGATTTGTGTGGCCCGATCAATCCTCACTCATATGGTAATCATCGATATTTTGTTACTTTTATTGATGATTTTACTCAAAAAACTTGGGTGTATTTTTTGAAAGAAAAGACAGAAGTGTTTGATACTTTCAAACAATTCAAGAACCTGACTGAAAAGGAAAGCGGCTATTTTATCAAGGCTTTGAGGACTGATCGTGGTGGAGAATTCACCTCAGCCATATTCAACAAATTCTGTGAAAATCATGGTATTCGGCGTTTCTTGACGGCCCCGTATTCTCCTCAACAAAACGGTGTGGCTGAACGGAAAAATAGAACCATTCTTGATATGGTTCGAAGCATGTTGAAGAGCAAAAATTTGTCAAAGGAACTTTGGGCTGAAGCTGTTTCGTGTGCCGTCTATCTTCAAAATAGATGTCCCACATATGGACTTGAAGGCGAAACTCCACAAGAGGCATGGACCGGGAGAACACCAAATGTTTCGCACTTGAGAATTTTTGGGAGCATTGCATATGCTCATGTCCCGGATCAAAAAGATCGAAACTTGAAGACAAGAGCAAAAAGCTCATCTTTATCGGGTATGACTCGTCATCCAAAGCCTATCGATTATTTGACCCTAACACTTTGAAAGTGTATGTAAGTAGAGATGTCAAGTTCGATGAAGATGGAATGTGGGAAGAAAATCCAAAAGAAGAAGCGAATGTTCGTGGTGATTCCAATCAAACGGAGTTGAAAGATCAACCTTCACCTTCTTCTCCAATATCTTATTCAAGTTCATCAACACCATCCTCTTCAAATAGTGTCGATGAACCGCTAGTGCCAAGATCAAGAAGATTGTCTGAAATTTACGAAGCTACCGAAGAGCTTCATCTTATATGTCTTCTTGCAGATTATGAACCACTTGCTTATGATGATGCGGCCAAAGAAGAAAAGTGGAGGAAAGCCATGAACGAAGAAATTGAAGCAATCGAGAAAAATCAAACATGGGAGCTTGCTAATCTTCCGAAGGACAAGAAATCAATTAGTGTTAAATGGGTGTACAAGGCCAAGAAGAATGAGAAAGGTGAAGTAACAAGGTACAAAGCTAGATTAGTCGCGAAGGGGTACAAGCAAAAAACCGGAATCGACTATGATGAAGTTTTTACCCCTGTCATCCGCATGGAAACGATTAGATTGATTATTTCCATTGCTGCTCAAAATAATTGGCGGATTTATCAAATGGATGTCAAATCAGCATTCTTGAATGGCATCCTTGAAGAAGAAATTTATGTTGAACAACCCGAGGGGTTTGTTGTGAAAGGTTATGAAGGCAAAGTGCTAAGGTTGAAGAAAGCTCTATATGGGCTTGAACAAGCACCGAGAGCATGGAATTCCAGAATTGATGCATATTTCAAGGCGAATGGATTCTCTCAATGTCCATACGAGCATGCACTCTATTTGAAGCAAGAAAAAGGTGATATTCTGCTCGCCTGTTTATATGTTGATGATCTTGTTTTTACAGGGAATAATTCGGCGATGATTAATGCTTTTAAGGCATCGATGGTGAAAGAATTTGAGATGACCGATAATGGTCTCATGAATTATTTTCTTGGTATCGAAGTGAAGCAAAGTGCCGATGTGATTTTTATTTCCCAAAAAGGATATGCAGAAAATATCCTTGAAAAATTCAACATGAAGAACTGTATGCCGGTTAATACACCAATGGAGTGTGGAACCAAGCTTTCGAAGTTTGATGATGGTGCCGATGTTGATTCGACATATTATAGAAGCTTGATTGGGAGTTTAAGATACTTGACATGCACGAGACCGGATATTATGTATAGTGTTGGAATTGTGAGTCGATACATGGAGAAGCCGAAATCATTTCATCTTAAAGCTGCAAAGAGAATACTTCGGTACATCAAAGGTACTATTTCTCATGGTTTACACTATTATTGCTCTGAATCTTTCAAACTTAGAGCTTATTCGGATAGTGATTATGGTGGAGATATCGACGATCGAAAAAGCACCATGGGATTTGTATTTTTCTTGTGCGACACTGCTTTCACGTGGTCATCAAAGAAGCAATCAAGTGTTACTCTGTCGACATGTGAAGCTGAATATGTAGCTGCATCTTCATGCATTTGTTATGCAATATGATTGAGAAGACTACTCAAAGATATTTTTATGGAGCAGAAGAAAGCAACGAAGATTTTTGTTGATAATGTTTCTGCTATTGCTTTGGCGAAAAATCCAGTTTTTCATGAACAAAGTAAACATATTGATGTTCGATATCACTTCATCCGAGAACAGGTTAAAGAGAATGAAGTTGAAGTATTGCATGTGAAGACCGGAGATCAAATAGCAGATATTTTTACTAAACCTCTCAAGATTGATGTTTTTCGAAAATTCAAGAGCCTTCTTGGAATGATCGATGGAAGAGAATTTGGTTTAAGGGAGAGTGTTAGAAATTAAACTAAATTTGTTAGTAATTGTTTCCTTTTTGAGTCTATTCGTATTTTCATATTTTGATTTTTTTGTGTTTTTAGGTGCTAATTATAGTTTGAGCCCGAAAGAAGAAAGTTTCCTAGGTCAATTAGATTTCCTATTTTGAATAGGTTTCCTAATTGGAGGAGGTTTCCTAATTAGAATAGGTTTCCTAGAAAGAGATTTCCTATTTTGAATCAAACTATGGCCTATATATAGTCTATTTCTCTTGTAATTGAGACATGCAATAGAAAGACGCGAATTGCGATTGATTCACCTTCAAAAATTTCTTCCATCAAATCAATATTGTTGCCGCGCCTCTGACGCTCAACACATCCTCCACAGCTAGGATTCTGACTACACCATCCCAATATTCACCATCTACAAATAAGACGTCAATCGTCATCAAGTTCAAGAATTATTGGGTCATAAATCAAGGAGGTGCCTTCCTAATAACCTCTCCCCTCTGTCGATCTCCCTACAATCTATTAGCCTACAAGGGATCCCAATGCTAAAGGGTATTGTCTCAATTGAGGGAACTTAATGAGATCATATGAGTCTTCAAGATGTCCTGCTCCACTTGATAAATCTATCACACAACTGTAACGGTCTTTGGCGGGCACATCTGAATATTCCTCACACATGGGACTAAAATTGGGTAGACCCTCTTTTACCAAACCCGAGTGGCTACATGTTGCAAGCAGTAAGCAATGATGTGAAAATCATCACTAGTATCCATTTCTGCCAAAAGGGAGGCCGCCAATCTGTGCACCCCACATTTGAAATACACGTTCATCAGGCATGTCTCAGCACTTCATCAGAACAACAGAGTCTTCTCTTAAATGCAAGATCATGAATGGGGGGAGCAACGAGTTCTCCCAACTATACTGTTGGTTTTGTCTCATTCTTCCTGTAAGATTTTGTGAGACCTCCTGCCAGAAAATATATTACTAAGCCTTGAAATACATAATAAGTGAGGCAAATAAGAGATCTAGAAAGTTTTGAACTCAAAGGTCAAGCTTTTATACCCTTATAAGATTTATAAATCACTACCGACTACTCTAAAATTTAAGCCATTAAATAAAGACGTGGCTTAGTATTTAAATATTATAACAGTCCCTCCATATGATGGGCAAACTGAAAAGCCTCGTGAGCATGAAGATCATTGAGATGAGAACACCCCGTAACAACCAAGTTATTTGCAATAACATCTCTAATAGTCATTTAGGGTGCGTTTGTTTCATGAAAAATGTACCATTTCTGAAAAATGTTTTCCTGGAAATCATTTTCTAGGAAAATGAGTTCATTTTTCGGTGTTTGGCTAAAACCTAAAAAAGATTTGGAAAGTATTTTCAATTGTTTCGTGAAGAAAATCTGATAGTGAAAATTATCAAAAATTATTGTATTTTTTAACTTATTTCAAATTATTTGTTATTTTTAAATTATTTTTATTAAGAAAATAAAATACATGAATGTTTTCCTCTTAGTTAACAAAGAAAAAGAAAATAAAAGAAAAGAATAAAGAAAATAAAACAAAAAATATTAAAAAAATTCAAGATGAGCAATTCCGGAACCCAAATTCCGAATGTTTCAACTCCACTCAACAGAATTAATGTGTCCGGCTTTAAAATACCCAACACATGATTGAATTCCAGAGAGCGATGTTTCATGGATGATCTCACCCAGTACCCAGCTCGAATCAGCCCAAAAAATAAAATGGAAAACCAAAACTCATAGCAAATTTACAAGCTTAGTACCCTAGAAGTGCGCCTTTCTTGGCCTGTGCTCTAGCTACCTCATCAGCCACAGGACGAAGTAGCCCTGAGCCAATCCCATCAATTATTGTACTGTTTTTCTCCAATCAAGTGAACTGGAATCTGACAAAATTGCTTCACCGCCCACCAGAATAGTGAAGCATAAAGAACTTGACGTTCCACCAGCCAGATCATCGCGCTGATGGTCATTGCACCTCGGTCAGGCCCAAGCCCGGTATAGATTCATATTGGGCTTCATCGAGTGTTCACGAAGTGGTGAAAGGAGAATATAGAGAATCAAATGCGGGATGCCTACGCAATTCTAGGCTAACCA
Organism: Syzygium oleosum; assembly: GCF_021117445.2. NCBI lineage: Eukaryota > Viridiplantae > Streptophyta > Magnoliopsida > Myrtales > Myrtaceae > Syzygium > Syzygium oleosum. The sequence goes on from NW_026607495.1 coordinate 9,768,762, forward strand.
TGTTAAACTTGATGCGCTGCTTCGAAAGCTAAAATCGTCCAACCCTGCAGAGTTTCCACCTGCATCGGGGGAATCTCCAGTTCAAAAATATTTGAGGCTACATATTCAAATCTCACAAATCGCGTGCAAAGCCATCTGCATAGGCAAAATACTTGGACAGAGCCGCCTACACAAGCGTAAAAACCTGGACTTAACTGGTTCGTGAATCTTGCAAGATGTTTTATGAGCCTCCGGGTACCCCGGGCCTTTTGCGATGTATCCCTCCCACATTGAAAAGGATAAAATGGTCAAAGAATAAAATAAGACAAATATTTTCCTATTTAACCGTGGTATTCAAAATGCATATGTAATAGAAAATGGGAGAATTACCCAAAAAAGGCTCTAAATACATTGCACTTTTGCCAATTTAATCTTAAACCTTTTAATAGTTTCAATTGAGTCATAAACATTTTCACGTTTTTTCAATTGAGTCTATTCGATCAATTTTAACCGGAAATCGCTGACGTGGAAGCCAGCTATCTTACGTGGTACGACTGGCACTGACATGAGTATTTTTTTTTAATTATTTAATATTTTATTAATCTTTTTATATGTTCTCTTCTTTTTCCTTTTTTTCTTTTCTTCTGTTTTCCTTCTTTTCTTTGTTTTTTCAATGAAACCATCAGTCCTACAACATCCATCCCAAATCAGTAGGGATGAGCAAGGTCCGGGTGGGCGGTTCCCAACACGGAACCAGGAACCGCCCACTAAGGACCGGTTCCGAGAAATTGAAACTGGGAACCGCCCGTTGGTTCCCTGGTGAATCCATGGAACCGGTCCCAACAAGTTTCACGCAAATGGAGGTGACCGAAAGCGAAAGAGGAAGGCGATGTATGGCTAGAGGCGCGGCCGTGAGTTGATGAGAATTGAGAGTCGAACTTCAAATTAGGAATTTTATGGTTTTCATTTTTCTAAAATTGTTTCCTTTTTTTTATTGAAATTTTTCTTAAAAAATTATATATATATTACCGGTCCGGTCCGGATGGATGGGTGGGCGGTTTCACACCTAGAACCAGGAACCAGACTGGTACTCATGGGAACCGCCGGTTCCAGACCATTCCGGTCCCGTTCCTGGTGGTCCGGGCGGTTTCCGATTCCTTTGCACACCCCTGCAAATCAGCCTTCATCCAACAAATTTAGAAACTTATTTAGAAACTTTGATTACTTTCAGCATACACCCATAATTGCTCAAACGTGAGATTGCGTGTCTTAATCATAGATTTAAGTTTCATCCAATGTTCATCCACTCAAAGCTCGGTTTTCTTGTTCCTTCTGCGCTGGAGCTCCGCTTCGTCACTGTTCCTCGTTTCTTTGCACAATCACTCGGTCACTTCATCGACGTTCGACCATCACCACCCAGACCTCCGACGCTGCGCCATGACCTTCGACAACCCCATCACCTCGGTTGACACTCGTTGGAATCATGTCCAACAAGCTCAGCCAAGACCCAAATTTTGGGTTGCAATTTTTTCAAGAAGCCATTTTTATCGGCCACCATATTTGCTTAGACATTCCCGAAGCTTTGTAGAACCATTCCGTGGTCAAGCAATGATGAAAATTGCCTGAGACCCTTAGGACCACTATTGCCGGCTGTAAGCCAAGCTAGCCTTGCCCATATAGCCTCGCCCGAATCTGGGCAAGGCTACCTCGCTTGCGGCCGTGATGGCCTCAGCCATATTTGGGCGAGGCCGGGCAAGGGCTGCAACCCTTGTTTGTGGACAGCGAGGCATCCTAGCCCTCAGCTGCAGCCGACGCCGACGAGAGCATCCTCGCTGGCCATAGAAAAAAGAAAACGTAAGAAGAAAAAATATTAAAATAAATAAATTAATTAATTAAAAAAATGTTAAAATATTATAAAAAAATACCATGAGTGCCATATAAGAAGGCTGGAGACCACATCGGCGATTTCCGACCAAAATTTGGCCGAATGAACTCAATTGGCAAAACGTGAAAAGGTTTAAGACTTAATTGGCACAATTAAAAAGTTCAGGATTACATTGGTAAAATTATAATAAGTTTAGGAAGTTTTTGGTAATTTTCCCAATAGACAATAAATATGGTTAACAATGGCTCTTTGTCAACAAACCACGTCGAATTTTTCGGCCACTCAAATCAATGATGACACTGAAGTGATCAAGTTTATACCAAACTAACATTCAAATAATCGCTCAAAAAGTTTTGACATTAAAGTAAGTATCATAAACGTTAGGATTGCGCTTTTTCCACTCATTTGGCTAAAACGCTCCTCGACATAATAATCTGACTATATTACCATTTGTGGGTCTCACTTTCGAGCATCCTCTTCTGCCAATGTTTTAAGAAAGTGTTGTTACATTTTTTTTTCTTTTATTAATTTTCTATTTCTTTTCTTGTGGGTCCCACATTCACTTTCCTTATCTTCTTGCTTCTCTACGTTCTCTCTCATGTAACCACCTGCATCAATAAAGAGATAGAGAAATGGAAACTTCCACGTTTGTATAGGCGGAGGCAACTAAACTGGTCTTCATGACCTACAACTGCACCTTCTCGAGCCTCCTGAGTGAAGGGTCTGCGCCACATGTCTTACTGGTAGCAAGGGATGGTGTTCACGGAGAGTGGCGTATACTGATGGGCATGAGGAAGTTGTGCGCTCTGCATTTGATGAACCCGACGAAGGTGGAGTAGTTCGCACCGATGAGAAGGAGGAGCTAGGAAAGGTGATGGGGAGGCTGAGGGCTGCAGTCTAGAGGCATACTCTCCGCAATCTAAAACATTTCATAAAAAACCTCTTCTATGCATAAGGCATCAATGAAATTCGCAAAATCAGCGTAGCTCACAAACAAATCCTTTTGGCACCTCCTAGAGCCTGATAATCAATTTCCTCGCCTTCTCCCCATTTAGCTGTGGAAAATATCTTCCGACCATTTTGCTAAATTTCCTTGCAGAGCATGTATTGGGAGGAGGGCTTCATGCCCTATCTAGGATATGCGAACACAAGGACATGACCTTCATAATCTCCATTTCTCTGCCTCTTGAGAAAGAACAGAGTTCCACCAAAAACAGAAAGAAAGAAGGAAAAAGATTAAGGAAAGTCGATGTAGGACCCACAAAAAAAAGGAAATTAATAAAAGAAAATGACAAAGGGATGCTAAAAAGTGGAACCCACAAAGGGAAATATTATCAGGACACAATATTAAGGAGTGTTTTAGTTATAGCGGGAATAGCATAAGCGTGGCCCTAAAAGTTATAACACTCGTAATATCGTTTTCCCCAAAAGTATCATTAATCTTTTGAAAGTTTCGTTTTCTTTAAACTGAAAAAAATAAGGTTATTTATGTCATTTCTTGTCATTCATTTATGTCATTTTACGTACATCATAAATACACGGATTACGTATAATCCTTTTTTTTCCGATTCGCAATACACACTGAGATTATTCTCACCTAATCCAGCACGTGACTACACGAACCCACCTACACTTCTGGCCAAAGAAAACCCAACATTCATTCTTTGTTTCTCTATCGTTTATAAAATAGAAAACACAAACGAATGATCGGCAAATAAACTGTTTCATTTACCATAAAGAAACCTCCTTTTCAGCATCTATTTGGCGATTTTCTATAGTCTCTTCATCATATAAGAACGCCCTCTAGCAATGTCTACACCACAACCTCCTCACATAGCCCTGTTCCCTAGTGCTGGAATGGGCCATTTGATGCCATTCCTCTGGCTCGAGGCAATGCTGGAGAAGCAAGACAGCATCGCTACTGTCATTACAGCTCGACCCACCGTGTCCATCGCCGAGTTGGACCACATATCCTCATTCCTTCGCCATAATCCCAAAATCTTGAACTCCAGCTTACTCCTAGCTTCCGGCAAGCTGATTCCGCTCCTGTTGACCCTTTCTTTCTCCAGATGCATCTCATCAGTCAGTCAATCCATCTTCTCCCCCCACTGTTATCTTCATCATCTCCACCTTTTTCCGCTATATTTGTGGACTTCCTTCTAGTTGCCAAGATTGCTCCAATTGCTAAAACCCTTCACCTTCCTATTTATATTCTTTCCACCACCTCAGTCACTTTCCTTGCCCTCACGGCATACCTTCTGGCGCTGGCATCAAACCCGGCTGAGTTCAACAAAACTTCCACTGAAATTAAGATACCAGGATTTCCACCCATGGCCATGTCAAGCCTCCCGCCAGTATTCCTTGATTCCAGTCATCTTTTTACGTCAACCATTATTACAAACTCTCAAGCTCTATCAGAGGCCAAAGGAATCTTGATGAACACTTTTAAGTGGTTCCTGTTGAGTAAATTTTCTAAATAGATTTTGAAGTTGACAAAACTATCTATGTTAATCTTGTAAATCTGATATGTACTCTGAAGTATTTTGATCAAGGTATATATACTCTAGAAGTAGCAACTTTAATACTTCAAGAGAAGTTAACTTTCTGGACGCTCAGACTTTAGAGGTTTAGAAGGAAATCTTCAGACTTTACAAGGTTTAGAATGAGAAGTTCAGACTCTACTGAAATAGACACTCGGTCTTTATCTTAAGATGTCAGAGATCTTCATACTCTAATTTTGAAGAACTCGGACTTTAATGAAGACCTACACTGACTCAGGTTCTGAATGTAAACCAAGAACCAGAAATTCTTCAGACTCGGAATTTATTCAGAACGAAATATAACAGCTAGTGATCTGGCTTGGATTTCACAAAAGGAAAGTTTTGATTGATCCAATCTAAGCCTAATTGATTGACAATCAAATATTATGACAAGTATATATCGCAACGAATAAAACTCTATTTATGAAAATCAAGATTCTGATTGTATGAGCGATCAGATTCAGTGGGATTCGGATTTTGTCAACCAACGGCTACTCAATCCATTTTATATAAATTTGTCCAAGGTAAAGATTTGAAGAAAATCATCTGAAAACTGTCCAACGGTTAATTTGGAAGTGGAGTATAAAAGGAGACCAATGAGAAGCAGAAGGTACAGAACGAAATCGAGAATCAACAAGTCCAAAATCTAAGCTTATTCCGATTCTACTACTTGTTCTTCCTAAGCTAAATACTGAGATTTTGAGGGATACTCTGTAAAAGTGATTGTGTAAGATAGAAAGTTCTATCATTCACTGAGTGATATCACTCAGATCTTGTAATTCTTTTGATCACATAGTGGAATCCAACTAGTAAGCTGTCGGCGTGGGAGAGTGGACGTAGGCTTGATGTAAGCCGAACCACTATAACTTCTTATGTGTATTTCTCTCTATCCCTAATCTCTCATTATATTATTTACACTGCACACTATCACATTCAGAATCTGAATATTATTCGGATTTTACTGTTTATAAATCGTTTCCGCTTTAAATTCATAAAAATCACTCGAATCACCTCTTCAACCCCCCCTCTAGGTGATACCTGCTAGCTATAACAGTTCCAAGCATCTACACTTACCACTCTCAACAAAGATAGGGTGATTAAAAGCTTGCCGCCCGTTCTGCCTATAGGGCCATTGGAACCATATCATGTTCCACATGACAATAATGGGGATCAGTACAGGTCATGGCTGGAGAACCAGCCAGCTGAATCTGTGGTGTATATTAGCTATGGGAACAGAACAGCAATGTCCAGAGATCAGATACATGAGTTGGAAAAAGGGCTGGAGAATTCCGGGTGGAAATTTATCTGGGTCCTAAAAACCAGTAAAGTGGATAAGGATGATCAAGAGGATGCGGAACACTTTCTGATTCATTCCTTCTTGGAGAAAACAAAGAACAAGGGGTTGATAATAAAAGGGTGGGTGGACCAGCAAGAGATTCTAAGGCATCCCGCCATTGGAGGGTTCTTATGTCATTGCGGGTGGAACTTGGTGATGGAAGCAGCTCTAGAGGGAGTCCCAGTGCTTGCCTGGCCACAACATGGTGATCAAAGGCTGAATGCACAGGTCATGGAGGATGCAGGATTGGGACTGTGGGAGAGGAACTGGGATTGGGGTCCCGATGTTATTGAGAAAGGGGAAGAGAATGAGAAGAAGATAGTAGAGTTGATGATAGATGAGAAGTTGAGAGCGAAAGCCAAGGAGGTGAGAGAGGAGGCTAGGAAGGCTGTTGGGAGAGGTAGGAGCTCCGATAAGGCGACCAGAGAAGTAGTTAAATCGTTAATTACTCCATTCTAACGGAAGGTACATTTGTTATCTGAAGAAATTGTCGCATTGAACAAGCCTATGAACTAAAGAGTGTTGGCTCAAAATCTACAGTATGTAATGGATGGTCAAGTGATTGAAAAAAAATGCCATTGGTGAATTAAAGATCAATAAGGAAAGCAAATTCGCAAATCAATCAACAATTGTGTCTTGAGATAAAAAAGAATCAAAAACCAATGAAGCACGATCTCATTATCTGTGCCTAGGATCGTGATGTTTTTGTCATTCTTAGATTTGTATCATGTTTGCTACTGCCTTCAATATATGATAAATGTAATGTGATGCAAAGAGAGAATTTGGGTTTTAATTAAAAAGTCCTTTTCAGTGTTTGTAAGCACTCTTATGGATGAATCATATGAAGTAAGAAAGAAACAAGCTACGGCCAATAGTTTAAGGTGTTGTTGTAGTTAACAAGGACATGTTTTCAATTTCAATGCATTTGATTACACATAATACGAGAAAGACAATGCATTAAGAATGATAAACTTCCTTTATCGAGGTGTTTAACAAGTGCCCTTTTTAAGAAAATTCAATAGCTAATAGCTTAATTGGACCCAAGAGAAATTTAAGTATTCCCTGGTGCATCAGTCTTAGACACATCATCCTCATGACACTCATTATCAGTTGCTGCGTTAGAGTGGATCATGTAATCATACTGTTTCAGCTAGTGTTTCTGTCTCACAACTTTTCTTCCCAATACGTGTAGCCACATAATTATGTATGCAGTCTTTATTTCTGATATGGATTTGCTGCAAAAAAATTCAAGAATTTAATTAAAAGACGTGGTGCTCTTATCTTATCAGGTGTTAAAATGAAAACTAATGGATAATAAAGGCAGGTTTTAAGGCCTAGTTATTTCAATATAAATGAAAAAGACTATAATTAAATTTCTCAGTGTTTGGCACAGATAAGCTATGTGTCCCCTCAATAGACTTTCTTTCTTGCATGGAGCAAGATGCATGCTATGCTTTGGTGAATTTAAATGTTAGTTCATGTAGAGTAATGGCTTCATATATGTGCTTCCTTAAATAAAGTTTTAATTTCTCAATCATCATATACTTCTAATAACATGCTCTGCTCCTTCAAACTTTACCTTCTGCATTACAAAAGCTCTAGACAAAATTTATTGCAAGGAAATTTGACGACCATATTGGTGAAATATCAGCTCTAGTCATTTTCGACAAAAAACATAATGACCTAAATAATTCAAATAACATATCGCAATCCAACAGAGACTGATTTTATGAAGTCAAAAAAGAATACACAGGAATTACAATGACTATGATCTGGAGAGAGAAACATAATATACAGCAAACCTGATTAATGCCAACACATAAATCAAAAGACACTGACACTCTGTGGCTTGATTTGTCATCTCCATGGGAGGCCAACACAACTCTATGTACAATCCATCTATTAGATTAAAACAGTCTATTGAAGTTGTGTGGTATAGATTGTTCAGATTGCTAAACAGGATGTTCTCAAAATTGAGGAAAAAAATTACAAAGAATGGAATTAGCAAGAGCGGTTTACCAGAGAGATTCAGAAGCTTCCATCTGTTCAGAGCTCCACTAATGAATTGAGCTGCTACGAGACAGATTTGAGCACAAAGAGTGAGAAGACAACATAGGTTATTCAGCAAAATAGGAAAGAATTCGAGAAGCATCAGATTAGAGAGAGAGAGAGAGAGAGAGAGACAGAGAGACGGAAAGAGAGAGCGAGAGAGAGCTCACAAAACGTGGCACCAGCAGTTAAGAGATGTGCAACTTCGTGGTGGTAGCAGAAACTCCATTGCCACCCATTAAATCAAATGTCCACAGTTGTCATGATCATAAAGATGTATTAAAATTAATGAAACTTGAGTATATGCCTGAAACCATATCACTATACCACATGATAGGCATATTTAGGAGCCACTTTTTTCTCTACCTAAATCAAACTACAACCTGGAGTCCTCTTGAGACGGGCCTCCACAGCTAAGGATCTGATTCTGACTACATCATCCCAATATTCACCATCCACAAATAAGGCATCATCAAGTAAGTTCTAGAATTATTTGATCATAAATCAAGGAGGTGCCTTCCTAATAACCTCTCCCCTCTCTTGATCATACACATTTTGTCTACATCATTCCATTTTTCACCATGAACGAATAAGACATCATCAAGTAAGTTCAAGAATTATTTGGTCATAAATCAAGGAGGTGCCTTCCTAATAACCTCTTCCCTCTCTCGATCTCCATACAATCTATTAGCCTACAAGGGATCCCAATGCTAAAGGGTATTGTCTCGATTGAGGGAATTTAATGAGATCATATGAGTCTTCAAGATGTCTTGCTCGACTTAATAAATTTATCACACAACTGTAACAGTCTTTGGCCAGCACATCTGAATATTCTTTAAACATAGACCTGAAATTGGGTAGACCCACTTTTACCAAGCCCGAGTGGCTGCACGCTGCAAGCAGTAAGCAATTAGGTGAAAATTACCTCTAGTATCCATTTCTGCCAAAAGGGAGGCCGCCAATCTGTGCACCCCACATTTGAAATACATGTTCATCAGGCATGTCTCAGCACTTCATCAGAACAACAGATTCCTCTTTTAAATGCAAGATCATGAACGGAGGCACCAATCCCGGGTACTCCCAACTCTGCTGTTGCTTGCAATAAACTCACTTGAGCGACTCAGATTTGGTTTTGTCTCATTCTTCCTGTAAGATTTTGTGAGACCTTCTGCCAGAAAATATAATAGTAAGCCTGGAAATACATAAAAAGTGAGGCAAATAAGAGACCTGAAAAGATTTGAACTCCAACCTCATGCTCTCATATCATATAAGATTTGTTAGATCTCTACCGACTATTTTAAAAATTTAAGCAAAAAATAAAGACGTGACATAGTATTTAAATATTCTAACAATCCCTACATATAACGGGCAAACTGAAAATCCTCGTGAGCATGAAGATCATTGAGATGAGAATACCCCGTAACAATCGAGGTATTTGCAACATCTCTAACAGTCATTTAGTCAAACAACTTGGATGCATGCTCAATGTCCCCCGTGTTGAGTACAAATTTGTAAGAGCTGAACCCCCCTAATACAACTGCAACGAGACCAAACCTGAAAGCATCCACCGAACTCCTCCCCCTAATTCTGAATGGTTCAACTCCACGCAACTCTTCAGACTAAAAGTGATGACCGAGGAGTTCAAGCCAATTCTCCCGCGTCTCGGATCCGAGTGCCACTCTGGAACTTCATCAATACGTCCTGCTCTAAAATACCCAATACAGGATTGAATTCCAGAGAGCGATGCTTCATGGATGATCTAACTCAATACCCATCTCGAATCAGCCCAAAGAAAATGAAAACCATAACTCATAGCAAATTTACAAGCTTAGTACCCAAGAAGTGCGCCTTTCTTGGCCTGTGCTCTAGCTACCTCATCAACCTCAGGACCAAGTAGTCCTGAGGCAATCCCATCAATCATTGTACTGTTTTTCCTAATCATGATGCTGTCATTGAACTGGAATCTGACAAAAATGGTTCACCGCCCACCAGAATAGCGAAGCATAAAGAACTTCACGGTTCTTCCAGCAAGATATTCGTCGCGCCGATGGTCATTGCACCTCGGTCTGGCCCAAAAGGAACATGTGAATTGAAGCAGAGAGAGAGAGGTGTGTTTCGGGAGTTTTCATCCATAACTGCTGGTTTGGGCTCTTTTATAGATATTCGTTGAGTAGTTCCGAGTGCTTATGCAGCGATTATGACAAAGTGAACTTCGATAGGACAGTGACAACGTTAGAATTTCAGAGGGAGTCGTAATGTTCGAGGTACTAGAACTAAATCCCATTTTATTGTTGGGTTAATACCGTTTTAAAACCCCAAATTAGTACGCTGGTGATAAATTTACCTCAAATTAATTTTTTTACCATCAAGAACCCAAACTAGTATAAATGTTCACGCCAAGTTCCACGCCACGTCAACTTTTTGACACTTTGGTGAATGTTTTTTAAAAGTTATGGCGTTCAAGTAATCGATTAAAATTTATGACACGCAAATAAATGTTTTTTGGAAGTCATAACACTCGAGCGATGGAAAAAAAATGTCATGGCTCTCAAGTGAGTGCCATACGAAAATTATGATACTTATGGTGTTCTTATTCTGTCTTTGTTAGTTCTCTCGGCAAGTTTCTTAAGAACCATGGATGATTCTTGATATCTTTGAAATGTAAAAACAAAGAATTGATGTCCGACGTGACTCTTCGCCGGTTGGATAAACAGTTTTGCACACGATTCACATCGATCGGCACTAATTTAAATAGTTCACAAATAACTAGGAGCTGACTTCGGTAAATCTATTCTACACTACCTTTGTAAAAGAAGCAAAGAAAGATCATTTCACTAAAAAATTCCAAAAATCATTGAGTGGTAGATGGCTTCCGGGTTTCTCACCTAATCCCGCACGTGACTACACGAGCCCACCTACATTCATTCATTCATTCATTATAATAAAACCCCTTTTCAGCATCTGTTTGGTAATCATCTATAGTGTCTTCATCATCCAAGAACGCCCTGTAGCAATGAATACACCACAACCTCCTCACATAGCTGTGCTCCCCAGTGCTGGAATGGGCCATTTGATGCCATTCCTCCGGCTCGCGGCAATGCTGGCGAAGCAAGAAAGCATCGTTACGGTCATTACAGCTCGACCCACCGTGTCCATCGCCGAGTCAGACCACATATCCTCATTCCTTCGCCCCAACCCCAAAATCAATCATCTTGAACTCCAGCTTACTCCTAGCTCCCGGCAAGCTGATTCAGGTCCTGTTGACCCTTTCTTTGTCCAGATGCATCTCATCAATCAGTCAATCCATCTTCTCCCTCCACTGTTATCTTCATCATCTCCACCTTTTTCCGCTATAATTGTGGACTTCCTTTTAGTTGCCAAGGTTGCTCCAATTGCTAAAACCCTTGACCTCCCTATTTATATCCTTTCCACCTCCTCAGTCACTTTCCTCTCGCTCATGGCGTACCTTCCAATGCTGGCATCGAACCCAGTGGAGTTCAATACAACTTCCACCGAAATCAAGATACCGGGATTGCCACCCATGGCAATGTCAAGCATCCCACCGGTATTCCATGATTCCAGTCATCTTCTGACATCGATTATTACAACAAACTCTCCAGCTCTATCAGAGGCCAAAGGAATCTTGATGAACACTTTTGAGTGGTTCGAAGCATCTACACTTGCCGCTCTCAACAAAGATAGGGTGATTAAAAGCTTGCCGCCCATTCTGCCCATAGGGCCATTAGAACCATATCATTTTCCACGTGACGATGACGGGGATCAATACAGATCATGGCTGGAAAATCAGCCAGCTGAATCTGTGGTCTACATAAGCTTTGGGAGCAGAACGGCGATGTCCAGAGATCAGATTCGAGAGTTGGAAAAAGGGCTGGAGAAGACAGAGTGGAGATTCTTCTGGGTCCTAAAAACCAGTAAAGTAGATAAGGATGACCAAGAGGATGCTGAACACGTTTTGAATGAATCCTTCTTGGAGAAGACAAAGAATAAGGGGCTGGTCATAAAAGGGTGGGTGGACCAACAGGAGATTCTACGGCATCCCGCCATCGGAGGGTTCTTAAGTCACTGCGGATGGAACTCGGTGATGGAAGCGGCTCTACGGGGAGTCCCAATGCTTGCCTGGCCGCAACATGGTGATCAAAGGCTGAATACACAGGTCGTGGAAGATGCGGGATTGGGACTGTGGGAGAGGAACTGGGATTGGGGTCCCAATGGTATTGTGAAAGGAGAAGAGATTGAGCAGAAGATTGTAGAGTTGATGACGGATGAGAAGCTGAGAGAGAGAGCCAAGAAGGCGAGAGAAGAGGCTAGGAAGGCTGTTGGGAGAGGTGGGAGCTCTGATAAGGTGATCAGAGAAGTAGTTCAATCATTAATTATTCCATTCTAAGAAGGTACGCTTGCTATCTGGAGAAATCGTTGCATCGAACAGGTCTATGAATTAAATTTAAGAGTGTTGGCTGACAATCTACCATATGGAATGGATGGTCAAGTGATTATAAAAAATGCCAATGGTGAATAAAAAAATTAATGAGGAAAGCAAAATCTTGCAAATCCATCAATCGATTGTCTTGACATATAAAATAATCAATAGCCAATGAAGCACAATCTCATCACCTAGAATCATGATGTTATTGTTGTTTTAAGTTCTGTATCATATTTGCTAGTTCCTTCAATATGTGATAAATGCAATGCAATGCAAAGAAAGAAGATGGGGTTTCATTAAAAAAAAACTCCTGTTCTGTGTTTGTGAGTACTCGTATGGATGAATCTTATGAAGTAAGAAAGAAACAAGCCACGGAAGGGTGTTGTTATAGTTAATAAGGACATGTTTTCAATTTCAATGTATTTGATTACACATAACACGAGAAAGACAGTGCATTAAGAATGATAAACTTCCTTTATCGAGGTGTTTAACAAGTGCCCCTGTTAACAAAATTCAATAGCCAATAACTTAATAGGACCAGAGAAAAATTTAAGTATTACCTGATTCATCAGTCTTAGACACGATCCTCAGAACAGTCATTATCGGTTGCTGCATTAGAGTGGATCATGTAATCATAGCGTTTCAGCAAGTGTTTCTGTCTCACAGCTTTTCTTCCCAATACGTGAAGCCACACACTTAAGTTTGTACGCAGTCTTTATTTCTGATATGGATTTGCTGCAGAAAAGTTCAAAAATTTAATTAAAAGACATGGTGCTCTTATCTTATCAGGGGTTAAAATGAAAACTAATGGATAATAAAGGCAGGTTTTAAAGCCTAGTTATTTCAATATACAGCAATCCTGATCAAAATAGAATACACAGGAATTACAATGATCATGATCTAGAGAGAGAAACATAATGTACAGCAATCGTGATTAATGCCAACACACAAATCACAAGACACTATCACTCTATAGCTTGATTTGTAATCTCCGTGGGAGGCCAACACAAATCTATGTACGAACCAATATTTAGATTAAAAACAGTCTCTTGAAGTTGTGTGGTATAGATTGTTGAGATTGCTAAACCGGATGTTCTCAAAATTGGGGGAAAAATAGAAAGAATGGAATTAGCAAGAGTTGTTTACGAGAGAGGTTCAGAAGCTTCCGTCAATTCAGAGCTCCACTAATGAATTGAGCCGCTACAAGACAGATCTGAGCATCAAGAGTGAAAAGACAAAATAAAATATTTAGAAAAAAGGGAAAGAAATGGAGAAGCATTGGATTAGAGAGAGAGAGAGGGAGAGAGAGGGAGAGAGAGCTCACAAAATGCAGCACGAGCAATTAAGATATTCGCAACTTCATGGTGGCAACAGAAACTTCACTACCGCCCATCAAATCAAATGTCCACAGTTGTCACGATCATAAAGATGCATTAAAAGTAATGAAACTTGAATATATACCCGAAACCATGTCACCATACTACATGATATGGTATATTTAGGAACCACTTTTTTCTCTACCTAAATCGAACTATAACCTGCAGTCCTCTAGAGACCATCCTCCACAGCTAGGGATCTGATTCTGACTACACAATCCCAATATTCACCATCTACAAATAAGACGTCATCAAGTTCAAGAATTATTGGGTCATAAATCAAGGAGGTGCCTTCCTGATAACCTCTCCCCTCTGTCGATCTCCCTACAATCTATTAGCCTACAAGGGATACCAATGCTATAGGGTATTGTCTCAATTGAGGGAACTTAATGAGATCATATGAGTCTTCAAGATGTCCTGCTCCACTTAATAAATCTATCACACAACTGTAACGGTCTTTGGCGGGCACATCTGAATATTCCTCACACATGGGCCTGAAATTGGGTAGACCCTCTTTTACCAAACCCGAGTGGCTACATGCTGCAAGCAGTAAGCAATGATGTGAAAATTATCTCTAGTATCCATTTCTGCCAAAAGGGAGGCTGCCAATCTGTGCACCCCACATTTGAAATACATGTTCATCAGGCATGTCTCAGCACTTCATCAGAACAACAGATTCCTCTTTTAAATGCAAGATCATGAACGGAGGCACCAATCCCGGGTACTCCCAACTCTGCTGTTGCTTGCAATAAACTCACTTGAGTGACTCAGATTTGGTTTTGTCTCATTCTTCCTGTAAGATTTTGTGAGACCTTCTGCCAGAAAATATAATAGTAAGCCTGGAAATACGTAAAAAGTGAGGCAAATAAGAGACCTGAAAAGATTTGAACTCCAAGCTCATGCTCTCATATCATATAAGATTTGTTAGATCTCTACCAACTATTTTAAAAATTTAAGGAAAAAATAAAGACGTGGCACAGTATTTAAATATTCTAACAATCCCTACATATAACGGGCAAACTGAAAATCCTCGTGAGCATGAAGATCATTGAGATGAGAATACCCCGTAACAATCGAGGTATTTGCAACATCTCTAACAGTCATTTAGTCAAACAACTTGGATGCATGCTCAATGTCCCCCGTGTTGAGTACAAATTTGTAAGAGCTGAACCCCCCTAATACAACTGCAACGAGACCAAACCTGAAAGCATCCACCGAACTCCTCCCCCTAATTCTGAATGGTTCAACTCCACGCAACTCTTCAGACTAAAAGTGATGACCGAGGAGTTCAAGCCAATTCTCCCGCGTCTCGGATCCGAGTGCCACTCTGGAACTTCATCAATACGTCCTGCTCTAAAATACCCAATACAGGATTGAATTCCAGAGAGCGATGCTTCATTGATGATCTAACTCAATACCCATCTCGAATCAGCCCAAAGAAAATGAAAACCATAACTCATAGCAAATTTACAAGCTTAGTACCCAAGAAGTGCGCCTTTCTTGGCCTGTGCTCTAGCTACCTCATCAACCTCAGGACCAAGTAGTCCTGAGGCAATCCCATCAATCATTGTACTGTTTTTCCTAATCATGATGCTGTCATTGAACTGGAATCTGACAAAAATGGTTCACCGCCCACCAGAATAGCGAAGCATAAAGAACTTCACGGTTCTTCCAGCAAGATATTCGTCGCGCCGATGGTCATTGCACCTCGGTCAGGCCCACAAGGAACATGTGAATTGAAGCAGAGCGTGAGGTGTGTTTCGGGAGTTTTCATCCATAACTGCTGGTTTGGGCTCTTTTATAGATATTCGTTGAGTAGTTCCGAGTGCTTATGCAGCGATTATGACAAAGTGAACTTCGATAGGACAGTGACAACGTTAGAATTTCAGAGGGAGTCGTAATGTTCGAGGTACTAGACGTAAAACCCATTTTATTGTTGGGTTAATACCGATTTTAAACCCCAAACTGATAAATCGGCCTTAAATTAATTTTTTTACCACTAAGAACCCAAATTGGTATACATGTAATAAATTTACTATAAACTAATTTTTTAACCACCAAAAACCTCAAACTGTTATAAGTATGACAAGTTTACCCCCCCGTTAGTTTTCGTTAAATTGGATTAATACCACAAAAAATCACAAATTGGTACACTTATGACAGGCGAAAGGTAAAACTCTAAACTGGTCAACTGCCACGTGTCATCAAATTCAACAATTTGACTGTAAAATTTATTGGAAACTAACGGAGGGTAAATTTGTCACAAATGTACCAGTTTGGGGTAAATTTGTCACAGATATACCAGTTTAGAGTTTTTCATGGTGTTGACCATTTATTGTTCTTAGGGGAAATTGCACAAAACCCCCCACTAAACTTTGGGGTGTGAATACATTTGTCTCCAAACTTTCAACTGTCACGTGATATCCCTGAACTTTTATTTATGTTACAACTGTACTCAGTTACTTTTTTGGTTAGCCTGTACAATTTACATGACTTTTAAGGGGTAAAAGTAATCTCCCTTTTTACCTTTAATTGCTGTAAAAATGGGATATATAGAAAATGGGAGAAAACTAAATTAACAAAAACACTATAAATAAAATTTGATAAATGTAGCCCTTCAACAGAACTAAACAGAATAACTTACGAAAAAGAATAAATACAAATAAATAAAGAAAAAATGCCTCGATAACAAAAAGGTCAAATAGCAAAATTGGTACTCATTATGTGTATTGAAAGGGATAATTAATGTTTAAAATGATTGATTAACAAAAATATACAAAAATAATAATAAAGAAAATGATGCCCTTAACTCATAAAAGGAAATGGTTGAAATCTAAGGTGATTCATTTAAAAACTTTACTGATCAATCTTTTTTTTTTCATTAATTGACCATTTGAAAATACACAATGAGTCTTCAATTTTTGGTATTTCACCTTTTTGGAGGCATTTTTCCTTTTTAATTAATTTTTTTCTTAAACTATCTTATCAACGTTTTCCTTTTTTTCCATTTTCCACAGAAATTAAGGATAAAAGGAAGACTTACATAAAAAAAAATTTATGAAAATACACATTTACCCCTTAAAAGTCATGTGCATTTGACATGCTAACAGAAGATATAAAGGAGGGTTATAACTATATCAAATAAAAGTGGGCAATATGTAGCAATCTAAATTATAGAAAACTCCCAAAATTCTAAAGAGTTTTCTATAATTGCTCGGTGGTTACAAGAAGTTACAAAGATAAATTATAAACAAAGATTACAGATGGTATCTTATTACACGCATGAAAGAACATTACATACAAATCAAAGTAAATAAGTGAAAAAATGAACAGTAATTTACCATAAAGTATTATAGAAATAAATTTAGTTAGTAGAGTGATTTTGATCACAATTAGTGAATTTTGAAATTTTACAGACCCCTAATAATAGTTATTACAATAATCTTTCATTTAAAATAAATAAGCTAATTTCATCAAAAGTCTCGAGTTCTTACCAATGTAGACTGTAAATAAGCAGAAAATCCCTTTACACTCCAACCTACTATGCCGATTTTCTTTTTCTTATGTGTTCTTGTGTGAGAAAGTCCATTTTATGTAATAAGTCAAATCCATGTACATCATTAATCACGTAAATTGAATAAGACGCACGGTCAATCCCGGGTATGATCTAAATACGAAATTGTTTACCCTTTGACCTCATGTTCTAAAGAAGTGAGACGTCCTTAAAGCAAGGGCTTCTGGATAAGTTGTTTCTATTGATTAAAAGGCGTCATCAACACACATCAACGGGATATCTATCTTGAAAAAAAAGAAAAAGAAAAAAGCGCGCGTGCACACGGACGGGCATTTTCTTTAAAGTGGCATAGAAAAACAACTTTGCAATGAATTTTGAAATGAAATACGAATGCAAATGAAAGGTGATGTTCATAATTCTATCAGTCTAGGCTGACCTAGATATGTTGGATGAGAGTAGGCACAACTCCTGCCATACTGAATGAGATGGATCGTTTGCGTTATCACATCAATGCTACACGCACACACGTAGACCTTGAGCTTGATTTATGACTACTCTTTTCATTTATTTGGCTAAGGGAATCAATGGAAGCTTGGAATATGTGGAACCGGCTCTATGCGTAATTAACTTCTATCATCTAATCGTTGATTAATTAGGAGAATGATCAGTCAATGGTGTGTGAACCTGCTTCTCTATTCAAAAGTGTCCAAAAGTTTTTATTTGTGTTGGTTATATCTGACATAAGATTGCTATTGCTATTTGATTGATATACTCGATGCATCATGGAGATTATCTAAGTTTGTAAAGATAGCAACGATAATATGGTTAGGTTGGATTTTCTTTATTGGTTAAGGTGAGTTTCCTAAACAATTATTTTGGGGATCGATAGAATAACCCATAAAAAAAGTGTAAGCGGAGAATATAGAGAATCAAATGTGAAATGCCTACGTGATTCTAGGTTAACCATGTCAAAAGCTAAAATCGTCACACTTGGTTGGAACGTTAGGGAATTTCCCGTCCAGATATTGGAGGTCACCCGTTGAAATCTCACTAACTGCATGCATACTGTTCTGGGTCAGAGTCACCTACTTAGGCGTATGAATCTAGACTTGTATCCCTTCCTTATTATAAAGGAAAAGCTAAAATGGTCAAAGAATAACATAAGACATATTTTCGTATTTAACCGTGGTATTCAAATTGCATATGCAATGGACAATATATGTACGGCTAACAATGGGTACATTCTAAAACCTCAATAATGGACTAGAGGACCATTTTCAAAAAAGTGCCGCTAGTGCTTGTCTCGTTTCCCCCTCCTACATTGAGTTGTTACCACTAGCTCCCAAATTATCACATTCCACGATCCTATCCACGAAATGTCTGCTTCAACCTTCAATAAAACAAAATACACACGCAAAGACAAGCAGCAATTTACTCTTCAAAAACCAATTATTTTTCAATATATATATGTGTGTGTGTGTGTGTGTGTGTCATATTCTACTGCTGGTCCTACAATAGTAAGTTAGAACGGGCCAAGGGGGAAGATAGTCCCTGCTTGTCCTTCCATGGCTCCGTGGCGGGATACGATTATGACGGGAGATTGGTCCTTCGAAGGAAATGAAAAAGAACCATTTTCAATTAAAATTTGGTATAGAAGTTTGAAATGTTCTTCCTCTCATCAACACAAATCAACAGAAAACGCGCACGAGCACGCGCACGGACGGGTAGTTTCTTCAAAATTGGGGTAGGAAAACAATCGGACAATGAACTTTCAGATGAAATACCAATACAAAATGAAGGCGATATTAAAAATTCTGTTATTTTAGGCTGACCTAGATATGTTGGATGAGGTGAGAGTAGGCACAACGCCTAACATATTGAATGAGATGGATCATTGGCGATATCGCATCAATGCTACACGAACGGACGTAGACCTTGAGCTTGTTTATGGCTAGTATGTTTGTTTGTTTAGCTAGGGAATGGCTAGAAGCTTGGAACATGTGCAACCGGGTCTATGTGTTTAGTTATGACTGTTTAACGGCATAATCAACTTTTATTATATCATCTTATCATTGATTAGTTACTTGCATGATCAGTCGATGGCATGTGAACTTGCTTCTCTTGTCAAGTCCAAAAGTTTCTTCATTTGTTTTGGTTATATTTGACAACAAGATAATAATTGTTATTATTATGATTCATATACACGATGCATCGCGGAGATTTTCTAAGTTTGTGAAGATAGCGACCTGTGAATCATCCATAGCTTATAAACATTTATGGGATGCAATATGATTACTTTGGATTTTGCATCTTGGTTAAGGTGGGTGCCCCACGCAATTATGTTAGCAATCAATAGAATAACCCTTTCAAAAAGTGTAAAAGGAGAATATACAGAATCAAATGCGGGGATGCCTACAAGATTCTAGGTTAAACATATTAAACTTGATGCGCTGCTTCAAAAGCTAAAATCATCCAACCCCATGGAGTTTCCACGGTTGGTTGGAGCGTCAGGAAATTTCCAGTTCAATAATTGGAGGCTACCTATTCAAATCTCACCAACTATGCACAAATTGTTCTAGATTAGAGCCATCTGCATAGGCAAAAACCTGGACAAAGCCAGTAGCACAAGTGTAAAAACCTGGACTTAACAGGTTCATGAAACTTGCGAGGTGTTTCATGGACCTCCAGGTACCTCGGGGCTTCTGCGTTCGTATCCCTTCCTCATTGAAAAGGATAAGCTAAAATGGTCAAAGAATTAAGTAAGGCATTTATTTCCTATTTAACCATAGTATTCATAATGCATATGCAACAGACCATATATACAGCTAAAAATGGCTCTTTGCCAGTGAGCCATGTCGAATTTTTTGGCCACTCAAACCAACGATGGCACTAAAGAGATCGATTTTCTAGCTGTTTCGTCGGAAATGTTCTCACGACGAAATATAAAGTCGTTCTTCGGCTCTTAATGAAAGGAGACTGAGTTCTAGATCCAATTCCGGACAAGAGCAATCCAGTCGTGATTAAAGAACTTGATTTTTTACAAAATATTCAGGCAAAACCATCCAATCGCTGATGGCGTCCAAAGTTCACAAAGACCTAAACAACTACAGCTAGGGAAACTGAAGTGCGAAACTGGAGAGTAAAGACTATAGCTATAGAAACTGAAAGTACGAAACTTGGAAGTAAAGATAAAAGACAACATTTGTTTTGTTCATGTGTGCAGGGGGGTCTTCTGTTGATAATCAGACGCTATTTATAGCACAAACTTGGTAACCGTACTTGGTGTTGTATCCGATATCCATCGTTGATTTCATCTTTACCGTTCATTTAATGACACCTGTTTATCAACGGTTATCAATCTTATCTTTTGTATGAAGTGATAACCGCTCTTGAGCCCTTTTAGTCTCTGAAACAATAACCAGCATCGAGCCCATGGGTTCTCGAAGGCGACAACCGTCATCAAACTTTTCTCCGTTTGACACCTGTCTCTCGGGAGGATAACTGTTATCGAGCTTTCTCTCCGTCTGACAACTGTCTCTTGGGATGATAACCGTCATCGAGCCTTTTCTCCGCTCGACACCTGTCTCTTGGGATGATAACCGTCATCGAGCCTTTTCTCCGTTTGACACCCGCCTTTGGGACGGTAACCAACATCGAACTTTCTCGTCGACATCGTCCCTGGGATGATAACCGCCATCGAGCCTTTTCTCCGTTTGACACCTGTCCGCCAGAAATAGGGACCTTTGTCGAGCTTTCCTGACTTGACATCTATCATCCTTTTCATCGATATCATCGATGAAAAGCACCTTAGGCACTTGGACATCTGTCTTTTCTGGAGCAAAGGCCTTCATCGAATCTTTCCTAGCTTGACATTCGTTCTTCTCCTTGTCGACATCTTCGATGAGAATACCTTCAGCATTTTTATCCCATCCATCTAAATTTCAAATTTCCCGCTTATGACTGCCCGTACTTACCAGCTGCCATTTAGAACATAGTACAGATGACGTCATCCCTTGTCGTTTTATTCATCTATCTTAAGCGTCGATATCTCTAATTATTTTCAGGTGTCAACACTAGCAAACTAACATTCAAGTGATGGCTCGAAAAGTTTTGACATTGAAGTATATATCATACGAAAGTTACGATACTTGTAATGTCATTTTCCCCAAAACTGTCACTAATCTTTTGAAAGTTTGGTTTCCTTTATAAACTAAAAGAAAATAAGTTCAGTTATGTCATTTTCCTTTTGGTCATACATTTATGTCAGTTTACATGCATCATAAATACAAGATTACTTATAATCCTTTTTTTTTCGATTCGCAATTCGTACTGAGATAATTCTAACCTAATCCAGCACGTGACTCCACGAAACCACCTACACTTCTGGCCGTAGAAAACCCAGCTTTCATTCATGGTTTCTCTATCGCTTATAAAATAGAAAACACAAAGGAATGGTCGACAAATGTATTGTCCGACATCTGCTAACAGCAAATAAGTGTTTCGTTTACTGTAAAACCCTCTTTCCAGCGTCTGTTTGGCAATCATCTGTAGTCTCTTCAGCATCCAAGAACACCCTGTAGCAATGAGTATGCCACAATTATGAAGTATGGGTTACCGCACTTTTTGAAGAGATCAAGTAGAGACCTGAGATCTAATAACAGTGCGAATCAGTTGTAGCCCAATCCATAATCTCCAAAATATCAATTTTGAATAATGTGATTGGTTACTATTTATGACGTATGGGTTACCGCACAAGATGAGTCTAGCCAAACCACAACTCTATGGTAATATCTCCTTAAACTCAAAGTTCCATAGTCGAGAATTGTCACGATTCGATGTGATTATAATGGAATCTAATGAAGTAGAATGAGAAGTTGCAAGCACGAATGCCAAAAGTTTCGTACGACACTCACTTCAGTGCCACTTAAAAAAAAACGATCACTTAGGGTGCGTGATAACCATTATGTTCCAAAAATCGATTTATGGCCAAAAATGGATTTTTCTATTTCTATTTCATGGACGAGCTTCTTTGCCAAAATATGTGTTTGATAACGACACAAAATTTCTACTCTTGAAATAGAAATTCGTTTGATAACGACACGAAATTTCTCCCTCCCGAGCGGTCGACCGGTGGGCGGCGGCATTGGACGGCGGATGGCGACAGGAGGTGGCCGGCGTTGAGTAGTGGCGAAGGACGGCAGACGGCGGAGGACGATGAGAGGCAACCATCGGTGGAGGACAGTGGTGAGAGGCGGCCGACGAGTGGCAGCGGAGAATGGCAGACGAAGGCGGAGGAAGGTGGTGAGAGGCCGATGAGCAGCGACGGAGGATTGCAAACGGTGGCCGATGGAGGACGGTAGGCGGTGGCAAAGGACGGCAGACAGTGGCCGGCGTAGGACAACAGGAGGCAACCGGCGAACGGTGATGGACGACGGTAGCCAACGGTGGGAGGCGATCGACGTCAGGCGGCGGCGGAGGACGGCAGACGGCGGGCGATGGTGCACAGCGGTGGGAGGCTACCAATGACGGAGGACGGCAGCGGGAGGTGACCAGCCGGCGGTGGGAGGCAGCTGGCGGCGGTGGGAGGTGACCGACGGCGACGACGGGTGGGCGGCCGGCTAATAGTGAGGGCGAGCAATGAGAAAAGTTTTTATTTCTCATTTCTGTTTCAGAAATAGAAAATTAGAAAAATTTTACTTTTGATTTATGTTCCAAATCTATTTCTGGAGTAGAAATTTGTTCCAGAAATAGAAAAATAAAATTGCATTAGCAAACGGATTTCTGTTCCAAACCTGTTTTTGTGAACAGAAAAATAGAAAAACAGAGAAACAGAATGGTAATCATTCGCACCCTTAAATGCCAATTTCGATTTGGCTTGCCAAAAATCCGAAGTGGCAATAGTTTATTAATTTCCTCGACCGATGTGGCTCGCCGGCGTGCCCTGTCAACATCTGTACTCTTAAACAACATTGTCTACATGTTTTGCCCTAAATATAAACCCTAAATCAGACAATCGAGCATTTTCCCAAATTCAAACCCCAGTTCGGTTTTCCCCCGAAATTAATAACTGAATCTTACAACGGAGAGCAGAGTCGAAGTGTAAATAATTCAAGTGGGTTGATGGGAAAGACTTTCAGAGGTAACGTAGCTGACGATCAAAGCCAGAGATGGCGTGCAGGACAGAAACTGAGTTCCTCAAGTATTTGGACAGCAGAACAAAGTAAGATAGGGTAATTTGCGACATGGGGGGCTTACCAGAGTGGCAGAGGTAGATTGGGCTCGCTGGAATACCTTACGCTATTGGGATGTGCTAGGACGCTGATGGGATGGCTACCAGAGAGAACTGGTGCTGCCGTGTAACATCGGGAAATCTAGAGTCGCCGGCATGAAGTGGGTGCAGGAGCTCGTGACACCGATGCTGATGAAGATCAAAGTTTGCTACAGCGAGTGGGGGCATGGTGAAGAAGCGGCCGTGCAAGGTGGTTGTGTGTGGGAGAGGGAGCGTGGGTAGAACAGAACGCAAGCCACGAAAGAACGAACGACCGTCTATTTTGAGAGAAGGTTCGTACGACATCGTTTAGGAAAGCGAGCCAGCCACCTTAGAAGTTCATGTTGGACTCATTTTTAGTTATGTCATATTAAACATTTTACTATAAAGCCACATAATATTTTTTGTCGGAGTTTATCACCGGAGGTACTTAAGTGATCATTTTTTCTCCGATTTAGCACTTAAGTGATCTGGCACTAAAGTGAGTGCCACACAAAATTTTTGACACTTCTAGTGTTATTTTGCTCACAAAATTGTGTAGATCGAGGACTTTAGAGTCGAGATTCGTCAAGAAAAGAGGTTCAATGGAAAAACTCATGTAAAAGGGAAAAATTATCTAAAAAGTCCGAAACCTATTGCACTTTTGCTAATTCAGTCATAAACCTTTTCACTTCTTGCCAATTAAGTCTATCCGACCAATTTTGGCCGGCCATCCGGCTAACGCTAACGTTGTAAATTTTTAATATTTTTTTCGAATTTTTTAATATTTTTTTCTTTGTTTCTTTTTTTTTGGGTTAATACCACGAAAAACCCAAACTGGTACACCTGTGACAATTTTATCCTGAACTAATTTTTTGACCACCAAAAGCGCCAAACCGGTACACCTGTAATAAATTTATCTCGAACTATTCTTTTGACCACAAAAAACCCCAAACTGGTACACTTGTGACAAATTTACCCCGACTTATTTTTTTTACCACAAAAAACCTCATACTGGAACACTTGTGACAATTTTGCCCCGAACTAATTTTTTGACCACCAAAAACCCCAAAACGGTACACTTGTAACAATTTTATCCTAAACTAATTTTTTGACAACTAAAAATCTCAAACTGGTACATTTGTAACAAATTTACCCTCCGTTAGTGTCATTAAATTGGATTAATATCACGAAAAATAACAAATTAGTAAACTTGTGACAAACAGAGGGATAAAACCCCAAACTAGTAAACCCGTCAACTACCATGTGTCATCAAACTTAGCAATTTGACAATAAAAATTAACGAAGGGTAAATTTGTTACAAGTATACCAATTTGGGGTTTTTGGTGGTCAAAAAATTAGTTTGGTGGTCAAACTGATTTTTTGTGGTAAAAAATATAGTTTAAGGTAAATTTGTCACATGTGTACCAGTTTGGGGTTTTTTGTGGTCAAAAAATTAGTTTGGGGTAAAATTGTCACAAGTGTACCAGTATGGGGTTTTTGGTGGTCAAAAAAATAGTTCGTGGTAAAATTGTCACAGATATACAAGTTTGGGGTTTTTTGTGATAAAAAAAATAGCTTGAGGTAAATTTGTCACAGATGTACCAGTTTGGGGTTTTTCGTGGTATTAACCCTTTTTTTTTCTGCCGTTCTTCCCTCTGGCCGGTCCAGCAACTGGCCAGAGGCACGGGCCGACAAGGTCAACCTCGCCAACCTTTGGTGAAGCTCACCCCCGCCGGCCGTTGGCGAGGGCGAGCCTCCCCTGCCGCTGCCAGGCCGACCTCGCCGGATCTAGGCGAGGCTCAACCTCGCCGTCGTTGGGTGAGGTCGGCCTGGCAGCGGCGAGCGAGGCTCACCCTCGCCGGCCCGCACCTCTGGCCGGTCGCCGAACCGGCCAGAGGGAAGAAGGGCAGAAAAGAAAAAAGAAAGAATTCAAAAAATATATTAAAAAATTGCCATGTCACCGTTGCCCGGACGGCCAATGGCCACGTCAACGCCGGCCGGCCAAAATTGGCCGGATGGACTCAATTGGCAAGAAGTGAAAATGTTTAGACTGAATTGGCAAACTTAAAAGGTTTAGGACTGAATTGACAAAAGTGTAATAGGTTTATGACTTTTTAGATAATTTTCCCTGTGTAAAAGTGACCCAAAATGAGTTCAATGTGTCAAATTAAACTTTGCAAAGAAAAATCAATAAAAGGATCGGTAAAGAAAATTGAAGGAATATGCTATAAGAATAATCATCATCTTATATGGGGAAAAAAACATGTATTAAGGCTCCGTTCGTTTTACGAAAAATAACTTTCAAGGAAATATTTTTTGGATTTTCCGGCATTTGTTTCATGGAAAATATTTTACTTCATTGGAAGTGGGGAAAATGATTTTCGCTTTTTCCATATCTTCTTTCACATCATTTACTTTCAAATAACACATTTTTCTTTTATTCTTTTATTTTATTTTTTCTTTTCATTTTTATATTTTAAAAAATCAAATTTTTAAATTTGTAAATTTTCTTTTTTCCTTTTTTTTCTTCTTCCTCCGGCTGTTGTCGTGGCCGGCGACTGGCCAAGGAAGAAGAAAATAAAAGAGTTGAAAAAAAAAGAAAAAATAAATAGAAAAGAAAATTAATTTAATAAAAAAAATAATTCAAAATTTCGAATTTTTGTAATTTTCCCTAGAAAATCCAATCGGATACCGAACGGTGGAAATTATTTTCCATGTCATTTTCAAGTTTCAACCGAATACCGGAATGTATTGTCATTTTCCTAGAAGATGGCTTCTGTAACAGCCCGAATTTCGATGTAATTTCCGGGATCAATGAAACTGATATTATTTCGCATTTCATTTTAGTAAGTCTCACCAGAGCGATCACTCTCGGGATACTAACCAATAGGGTATGGCTAACTAGAAGATGGTACGTGGGCCAAGGGACCCTATCGCGAAAGGGATACCGATCACGAGAGACGTTGAGGAAATATTTTGGGCCAACGTGGCCGATCTTAGGAAAGAGTAATGGATTGGGTTTGGCCAAGGCCAACGATGTACGATTGGGACGCGAGGTGATTCTGCAAGACAAAAGTGCACGTGGTCAATCGATCCGGAACTTGAACCTAATGATTGTGACCTCGGGAACTAAGGATAATTTCTCATTCTCTCAATGATCGAGACCATCACGATACGAATAGCCCTAAGTCGATACGCGTAACCTCTAAACAATGCTACCGTTAGTGAGAGACCCGAAATTTGAAAGTTTAGCGAGTTTTGTTCACGGAATTGGGCCCGGATTTCGGTATCGATTTTCGAAGGCTTAAGAGACTTTTTGGGAATATGACGTCATATTACGCGGCCACACACATGTGGAGTTAGTACGAGTAAAAATTGAAATTTCGGTCCGGGGTGAAAAATTACGATTTTGCCCCGGGATGCCGTCGGTTTCGAGGCCAAATAAGGTTATTTTTCGTGGCCACGCATACAGGAGTCGTTTTGGCAAAATTGGAATTTGACGAAAATTGGAAAAATAATATTATTTTATTCCGAAACT
Source organism: Syzygium oleosum (assembly GCF_021117445.2). Classification (NCBI taxonomy): domain Eukaryota; kingdom Viridiplantae; phylum Streptophyta; class Magnoliopsida; order Myrtales; family Myrtaceae; genus Syzygium; species Syzygium oleosum. The sequence goes on from NW_026607495.1 coordinate 9,795,670, forward strand.
TTGACGTGGATTTTCGAGGGCTTGCGCGATGAATTTCGCGATTCCGACGTCATATTATGTTGGCCACGCACATATGGAAGCGTATGTGCGAAAATTGGAATTTCGGTTCGGGATCGGAAAATTACGAAAATGCCCCTAGGCCATTTTTGAGTAATTCCTAAAATTATTCTTAATTAGGGGTTTAACCAAGGTTGGTTAAGGTTAAACCAGTGTGGTCAACCATGGTTAGGGACAAAAGACCATTTCACCCTAAATTATTGGATTAGGGCAAATGCTAGCCTTTGGATCAAGGGCAAAATTGTCCATTGGCTTGATTTTTGACACTTGGCACCCTAGTCTAGATGTTTGACCAAGATAAACTCTCTCTCTCTCTCTCCTCTCACCCTCGTTATTCGGCGAACAGCCTCCTCTCCTCCGTAGCTCACTCCCCTCTTTTTTTTCTCTCTTGATTTTGCCTTGCCGGAGCTTGCCGTGGCCACGGAGCACGCCGCCGAGCCGCGTGCCTCGCCGTCGACACCCTTGGTCCCCCGCCTCAACTCGCCTCGGTTCCGTCCATTTCTCTCTCCCTTTCCCCCTCTTTTTCTCTCTTTTCTCTCTTTTTCTCATTTTCCGTTGTCTGCGAGCTTCGCGAGCTCCGTCGCCGTCTCGACTCCCAGCCTCCAAGCACGTCCATCGCCGTTCGCCCGTCCCCGTACGGCGACCGTCGTTCACGTTCACGCCCGTACGGTCATGTTCATCTGCACCGTACGGTTGCTGCGCCGTGACCGGCGCCTCGCCGGCCACCGTTCCCTGTCCCTGCGTGTAGTTGTCCGTCAGACGTCGGTGGGATGCTTCACCGCCGTAGTCCGGCCTGGCGTCCGCTAGGGAATCCCGCGCCGGTTTCACTTTGTTCATCGGTGATCGGCCGCCGTTCCCGTCGTCGTGACCCTTGTTTTGGTGAGTAAAATTCCTAAACCCGGATTAGGGACCGATATTGCGTTTTGGATGGTTTAGGTGTTATCGGTGCATTTTGGACGCTTAGATAATAGCGAGTGTGTAATTGAGACTGAGTTGAGAATTGATTGGTAGAAATTATTATCGGAAAAATTTATTGGATTAATGAGAATCGTTGGGGAGGATAATGGGGTTTAATGACCAATTTAGGAGTTCGTCGGTGAAATTGCCGGGTATGCGGTTGTGATCATGTACGTCAATTGTGGTTGATTTCGATCTTGCTATGTCGTATGTTGTGTGGCTGATTTTGTGGAGTGCGATTGGCCATTGTTTGATTACAATGAATTGCTGATTTGTGACTCGCACGTTAGGCCACACGGTATTAATTGGGCCAATTAAGCACGTGTTGTGACATTGGGTGTCCGAATTATGTTGGTGCTCGTGGTGCATTGCATTGCATAACATGGACACGCATTGTGTATGCCAAGAGTGAGGCATGTGATGAAATATTGCGAGAATGCGTGTCTGCCATGAGCATGTGATCACTTAAAATACCCTGAAGCATTATACGCTGGGTTCAGATAAGCATGAGCCGTGTGATCACCTAAGGACCTTCGGGTCGATACCGTCCTCATGCACTTTGAAGCAGGACGATGCCCGGTAAGTCCGGAAGGCGACCATCCTCATGCACTTTGAAGCGGGCTGGTTCGCAAGGAGAAAGTGTTGCGCCTCATGCACTTTGAAGCGAGGCTAGAGACACTGGGCCGATCGGTTCTGCGCCTCATGCACTTTGAAGCGAGGCTAGACGCACGGGCCATGAAAAATTGATGACTCGAGTCGTAATAATAATTAATTGGGCAAGTGTGCCGGTGTGGGCCAATGGGCCAAAGAAATGTGCATGACATGTCAATGACATTTGTATGCATAAACATGCATTGAATAGCATGCGAGTGAGTGAGACTCGATGCATGAGCATGTGTTTGGCGTACGTGTATGTGTGTGCCACGTATGTGCCATGATTGTTATATATTGATCTGTCTAACTGCGTGGTCGAGAATTGTATGATTATGGTTGTGTTATGATTTTAAATGTTTGTTTCCGGTCAGAGATTGCATGCTAGCCTAGCCTAGGTTTAGGGGTTGAACTCATCGAGAATCGTCTCACGGTTGTGTAAACCGAAACATTTTCAGACCCCGGCAGTAGGATGCCGAGGTCACCACCTCTTTTTGGGAATACCGCCTTTTATCCAGCGATCGTCGAGCATGCACCCCGGTGGTGATGGAGCAGAACGGAGGAGTGGCTGTTTGGATTATTCCCAGCTGTTGGTGTTTCCTTTTTGGTTGTCGTGAACACTGTAAAAGAGTTTTAAAATAGTAATATAAGTATGTACATATTTTCTGCGTTGAATCTTGTTTATTGGATGGCTATCCTTGGCTCATATTATAATTGTCTGGGTTTGTTTATTTTATACTTCCGCTTGTGCTTGATCTCGTATGGGCGTGGGTCGGCGACTCTTCCGGGACGTCGCAATTTATCGATCGAAGGTGGGATGCTCAAGCTTCGTGGGGTACCGGGCGTGATGCCTTCCTGAAAAATATTTTCCAGAAACGTTATAATTTCCGCAAACGAACGAACCGAAAAATAATGTGTGATCTTTTAAATATATATAAAGAGAGAGAAAATTTTATACAATCTCATGAAGATAGAATTGATATAATCGCATACAAAATCCTATGTGGCCCATTATCATTGATTGTGGCAATTGCCTTCGATTGGGGTCATCAGTTTTTCATTCTGAAATAATCAATACTTGGTTGTCCTGGTTGTTATTTGATGAGATATGTTGGGCAAGAATAAATTTTGAATTTTTAATATTCTTTGAATTGTGTAAAACTTGGTTAGACCACTAACAGTTTCTAAAAATATAAACTTTGCCAGGCGAGTTGTAATATTTGTATACTCAGAAAAACTTGCTCACATAGAGACTGAACCTTAGCCTAAGCCTAAAGTGTCAAATGTGCAATTATAGAGGCAAATAAAGGGAAAATATTTTGACCTAGAAACTCTTATTCGGTCACTATGTAAAAAATTGTCAGGCCACTGCCAACTACTATGATAATAAAAGTTACTAAATGAAGCGAGTAGTTTTGATTTCAAGTACTCTAATATATTATTTTCACATAACGGATAAAACACCAGATGAAGACATATGCTAGCACGTTTAATATGTGGAGTTTGGGCAAAGATGAAAATAATAATGTTCATCGTTTTTTTCACTTGCCAAACCTGTATCCCTAGGCAATCAATTAACATCGTGTAGTATTATCTCCCCTTAAGTAGCATGACCCTCATCTACATTAGTAGCCTTTTTCGTCCCAAACTTGATTTCAGTTGCACCAGTCAAGCTTGGCACTTTATTGAAAAGGCTTTGTCATAAATTTTTTGGGGTTAACTAACTATACCTAAGGCTATAGGTAAATAGCTACATAATAAAAGTGAAAATTGTTATTTCTCGAGTTAGTTATAGCAGTGGATGGTCCTTTCATTTGCCGCTGTAGGTGAGGTGTCGTACTGCAATAACATAGATGTGATGTGCCATCTCATCTAAAAGTTGTGGTGCATAGTGTTAGAATGCTTATATTTCAAGGGAAAGGGAGACTGCACGTACATAAACAAGCGATATAAGATACTTTAACACCTCCTCTCACGTTCAAACGAGTTAAAAACAACACGTGGAATTTGACAAATGAGGAGCTACACATGCATAATAAACTTGGGCAGAACCTAACTATGATACCGTGTTAAAATTTCTAACCCAAAACCTTATATTTCTAAGTGGAGGGAGATGACATGCATATAAAGAGCATATAAACCCAGTAAAGAAGCGTGGAATACTTTCACACAAAATTTGCGTTCGTTCAATTAGTGTTCTTTTTCAATTTTCATCACAATGAACATTAGTATCGATAAATTGCGCTTCATTTAAAATCTCTTAATGAGTCTATTTTGTCTTAGATCAACTCATGGAAATATATGTCATATGTCGCTAAAGCGAGTTGCATGTCTGAAAGAGCCTACAATTTTTTCTTCCAAATGACAGTCATATTCACATAGAAATAATTATTATGGTATCTGGTCTTTTTTTTCCTAATACTAAGCGTTGACATATTTAATTAGGAAGGCAAATGGGATCTGAAAATATTTGAACTCAGGACTATCTAGTCTGATATCATGTGAGATTTTATAAGATCACTATTAATTTTATATGAATTCATGATTTAATATTTAAATATTCTATAAATAGGGATGAAGTCGAAGTAAGAGAATTTCGCGACCCAACCGGGAAAGAAGAACTCTCTAACTTGCGTGTTTTGTTTTTCTTTTGGTCAAAATGAACTCTCTCACTAGCGTGCTCCTTTTTCTATTTATTTTACCTTTTCTTTTCCGGTGAGTGATTGCTTGCTCCCAAAGACTGGTTTTTCACTCAGGCAAATCCGACGATGGCGCTTGACCATAACATACGGCTGCGCATTCCATGCATTCACATATGGTTCATTTTCGCTCTCGCCCTAAAGTTGTTCTTCGTGCATTCACACTCAGGAATTCTATCAAACAGTCGGGGGAAAATAGACAAAACTTATATAGACAAAATAGGGTATTTATTTTCTTCATTTCCGCTTTTCGACCCAAAAGATTGCGCCACGTCTTTCAAAGCATCATTCAAGGCTTTTACGATGTCCGATGTTATGGCCTAGGCTTGCTTAAATGGCACTCATTCGGCTTGGTGAAAATATAGCAGTTATCTAAGGATAAAAGCTTAGGTAGAGCGACCATTTAGCGCTAGTTTCTCCTTGAACATTAGGTTAACGACTCGTTGAAAACCAATTAAGTAGCACATTATCTTCTCAGCAAGAAATGAACATATAACCCCATAAGCAAGCAATGTGGAATACTTTAATAGAGAAAAAAAAAACCTACTAATCAATCAGTTTTTTTTTTTAACTTTCACTGCAATGAATATTAGCATGAGGTATAGACAAATCACACTTCAATATGTAATCTCTTAATGGGTCTAGTTTGTCAGAGATCAAAATGTGAAGGCAAAAAGAACCTATAATTAATTTTTCCAAAGATAATCATATTCATATAGAAATAAATATTATGATTTATCCGATTTGATTAAGATATTTTTCAATGTTATACACGTGTGTGTTCGAAAAGGGTCCTTCTCTTTTCCTTTTTCATTGTCCAAATGCATTAATATAGTTCAAAATACTCTAACTCGTCTATGTGCATGTTATTCTATTCAATGATGCCCTTAACTAGAACATTGTAGGCAATTTGTAACAAGACCTTCTATGTAATTTGGTATTGTGTGATCTCGAAGTCTTCCTCTACTCAATGCGCAACGACCAAAGAAGAACATGGACTCATTCCATTCATCAAAGGTGAAATTACTAAACCCAACAAAACTTTCGACAACAAATAACAAAGTTGGTAAAAGGGTAATCAATGGTTAATGTCTCTTTAACAAAACATTGGTACACTCAATGTTTCATATTCATTCCACTATTAAATGAATACATGAAGAGTTGGAAAAATCGTATTGATAAGCGTTCATACTGACAAAAAAATTATAAATTCTGTTATTGGCCATTATTGGAAAAACATAAGGCTCGCAATAGACCAAGACATTACTCGTCGTGTCATCATTAAACTCCGTTCTCCCTTTTTCTTAGAATTGATGACAGCGTCGGCTTTCAAGCAGTGTATTTTTTATTTTATTTTTTTTATCTGTCCTACTCTAACTCTCAACTCACTCTCAGACTTTTGCCCTGTCTCTTGCAGGGCGTGGAAGTTAAAACTCACATCTGAAACTACACGTCCCCACCCCTAACCGTCCCTGAAAAGATGGGGATTCGAACTCCCCACATCCCCCTTCCCAAGTAGGAAGGATGGTCACTGGGGCAAACCCCAGTGACGTATTTAACTCAGTAGAGACCAACACCTTCCCAACAACAACGTGACGTAATAACATTTATAAACATGCACGAACAAGCATGTTTGGTTGGCCTTGTTGGTGGTATCGTAAAGGATCATCTAACAAAGACAAATTGAAAAAAAAAAAAAAGGAAGGTCTCGGGTCTAAGGGCAATAATGTGTCACGGACCGATAGTTCTTTGGCCGCGGAATAGCCTGTGCTACGCCTAACGAGTCGAAATGACCCTAGGCCAACCTTCATTCAATTGTTGTTCCTAAGAACAATACGGTGAATAACATTCTCGTATCGAATTGTACTACATCCAGCTTAGCTCGGGCATCCAGTCCCTTGAACGAGATATGCGGAACATTTTAGACACAACAACTAGTTTCGGCCTACCATGGCCTCATCAGGAAAGCGATATCAGCTCCCGACCAGTTTGTACACGAGAGGCCAACCCTGCCTTCAGAGCTCCCAAGAGTATAATCTTTCTATCATAAAACTCCTAACACAAACCACCTTGACGCCTCTCCTATGAACTAATTATATCTTCCCTTCTGCATCACTCACACTTCATGGCGACGCCTTTAGCTGGGCGAGGGCTCTCTGCCCTCGTAAAAGTACAATAAGATTATAAAAAATCCTAAACTTTCTTCATGAGTCACTATTACCCAAAACCTTTTTTCCGTCTGGCCAATATCCTAAACTTATACTGATGACACAAATATATCTTCTGTTAGACTTCCATCCATAATAATCCTTAAAAACCCCATGTGGACTTATTTAGAGTTAGAAATTCTCTTGGTGTTTACGGATGCTCTTGCGTCGGATTTTTAACAGCCATCATGGTGGAAACTGTGACGAAAGGCATTTTGGATCACTACTTTAAGTTTGGGGGCATTAGTAGGAGGGAAAAAAGTTTGAGATACATATGTCCTACCATAATAAGTATAATTATTTTGCCCCTTGAATTTTATACATAGTGAAAAATTCTAAAATTGTACGGGCTGGCTGGGGCCCATTGATTGATCCTGCAAAATGCCGCAACCTGGCCAGATTGTTTGATTGTGCATTTGATTTTTTTTTAATCGGTATATAAAAATTAAATGTTAATACGCATAATCCATAATTTTCACTAAATCGTGTATTTTAAATATGATTTAGCATGTATATAAAGAGGATTATTAAAATTATCTAGAACATATTACTAATAAGATAAAATTGAACTAACATATTATCAGCTATGTACAGTATGTAAAATTAATAGAAAAGTTAAAACCCAAGGTTCGCTTCAGCTTCCTATCCTGTGAAAGTTTCTTTAAAATGACAATTTGGCAAAATAAATTACACTATTTCTTTTTACCTTTGAGTATGTGCTTTAGGATACCCTTAGTTTTACAAACTAAAAAAAAATAAAGTCATTTATGTCATTTTACATAAATCGTAAACACAAGATTACATATAATCCTTTGTTTCCAATTCGCAATACACACTGAGATAATTCTCACCTAATCCATCACGTGACTACACGAACCCACCTACACTTCTGGCCGAAGAAAACCCAACATTCATTCTTCGTTTCTCTCTCGCTTATAAAATAGAAAACACAAACGAATGGTCGGCAAATAAACTGTTTCATTTACTATAAAAAAAAAACCCCTTTCAGCATCTATTTGGCAATTTTCTATAGTCTCTTCATCATCCAAGAACTCCCTGTAGCAATGAGTACACCACGACCTCCTCACATTGCTCTGTTCCCCAGTGCTGGAGTGGGCCATTTGATGCCATTCCTCCGGTTCGCGGCAATGCTGGCGGAGCAAGACAGCATCGTTACGGTCATTACAGCTCGACCCACCGTGTCCATCGCCGAGTCAGACCACATATCCTCATTCTTTCGCCACAATCCCAAAATCAATCATCTTGAACTCCAGCTTACTCCTAGCTCCCGGCAAGCTGATTCCGCTCCAGTTGACCCTTTCTTTGTCCAGATGCATCTCATCAATCAGTCAATCTATCTTCTCCCTCCACTGTTATCTTCATCATCCCCACCTTTTTCCGCTATATTTGTGGACTTCTTTCTAGTTGCCAAGGTTGCTCCAATTGCTAAAACCCTTGACCTCCCTATTTATATTCTTTCCACCACCTCAGTCACTTTCCTCTCGCTCATGGCATACCTTCCAATGCTGGCATCGAACCCTGTTGAGTTCAATACAACTTCCACCGAAGTCAAGATACCGGGATTGCCACCCATGGCAATGTCAAGCATCCCACCGGTTTTCCATGATTCCAGTCATCTTCTGACATCGATTATTACAGCAAACTCTCCAGCTCTATCAGAGGCCAAAGGAATCTTGATGAACACTTTTGAGTGGTTCGAAGCATCTACACTTGCCGCTCTCAACAAAGATAGGGTGATTAAAAGCTTGCCCCCCATTCTGCCCATAGAGCCATTAGAACCATATCATTTTCCACGTGACGATGATGGGGATCAATACAGATCATGGCTGAAAAATCAGCCAGCTGAATCTGTGGTCTACATAAGCTTTGGGAGCAGAACGGCGATGTCCAGAGATCAGATACGAGAGTTGGAAGAAGGGCAGGAGAAGACAAGGTGGAGATTCTTCTGGGTCCTAAAAACCAGTAAAGTGGATAAGGATGACCAAGAGGATGCGGAACACTTTCTGAATCATTCCTTCTTGGAGAAGACAGAGAATAAGGGGCTGGTCATAAAAGGGTGGGTGGACCAACAGGAGATTCTAAGGCATCCTGCCATCGGAGGGTTCTTAAGTCACTGCGGATGGAACTCGGTGATGGAAGCGGCTCTACGGGGAGTCCCAATGCTTGCCTGGCCACAACATGGTGATTAAAGGCTGAATACACAGGTCATGGAGGATGCGGGATTGGGACTGTGGGAGAGGAACTGGGATTGGGGTCCCAATGGTATTGTGAAAGGAGAAGAGATTGAGAAGAAGATTGTAGAGTTGATGACAAATGAGAAGCTGAGAGAGAGAGCCAAGAAGGTGAGAAAAGAAGCTAGGAAGGCTGTTGGGAGAGGTGGGAGCTCTGTTAAGGTGATCAGAGAAGTAGTTAAATCATTAATTACTCCATTCTAACATAAGGTACGTTGGTTATCTGGAGAAATTGTCACATTGAACAAGCCTATGAACTAAACTAAAGATTGTTGGCTCATTGATGCCAGAGCATTCCTTGAAAGCCCTTCATTCGGCAACTTTGAAAATAATCGAAACATGGAGACCTACAACCAACTATATTCTCATATTTTCAATGTCTCATAATTTTCATTATTGCATTTCTTAGTTCCTAGGTTTTTATGAATCTTAATGTGACAAAGGTTCCAAGAGTCAAAGTTCTAGTTCCTACAACTTTATTATGTTGTATTTCCAATAAGTTTAAGAAATTACTCATGCTTGGAGAGTTATTTCATGCTCAAATTATATGAGCATGCTATGATGAATGAAAAAATAAGACTTGGTTGATTCATAACTTATTTGAGCCTTTGGCTTGAGAACAAGAAGTTTTTCTTGTTTTGCTCTTATCCCTTAAATTAATTACCTATGGGTGACGAGTATTGCTCTTATACCTTAGTTGGATTACTACGGGTAGTGAGTAACATATCCATTTAAGTTCTCACTTGTGTGACCTCCTAAGCCACACACTTAATTATGTATGCAGTCTTTATTTCTAACATGGATTTGTTGGAGAAAAGTTCAACAATTTAATTAAAAGACATGGTGCTCTTAACTTATCAAGGGTTAAAATGAAAACTAATGGATAATAAAGGTAGGTTTTAAAACCACCGCCCGCAACGGCTGCGCTGGCTTCGGGCTCCCTTCCCCTCACGAAGGGAAGGAGTTCGAATCCCAGCGCTGTCGTTAGGGATTCTTAAGCGTGACGTCGTGGTGGTGGGTCCTGCGCTAGCGTCACCCCGGGTTTACCTCTCCGGCTGTCGGCCGTGCTGGGAGTTCCCGGGTTATCAAAAAAAAAAAAAGGTAGGTTTTAAAGTTTAATTATTTCAATATATATATGAAAATTACTATAAATAAATTTCTGAGTGTTTGGCACAGATAAGCTATGTGTCCCCTCAAGAGACTTTCTTTCTTGCATGGAGCAATATGCATGCTATGCTTCGGTGAATTTAAATGTTAGTTCATGTAGAAAACTAGCTGATGTGACTAGCAATGATCACCTAAAGGGCGGTAAATAGGTAATTCTATTAAATCTTGACAAATTTTAAGCGGAATTGAAAAGGTCAAGAATTGAGTTTGAATTTAGAATGTAAAGTTCAGATTCTGAACAAACTTCAAAAGAAGTTTAGCAAGTGTGCAACAGAATATAATAATACGCAGAAGGAGTTTTAGGGATAAGAGAATTTGCACACAAGATTTATAATGGCTCGCCTTAGATCAAGCTTACGTCCACTCTCCCACGCTGATAGTCTACTGGCTAGATTCCACTAGATGATCAACAAGATATTACAATAATGAGTGATAACACTTGGTGTATGATAGGTATCACTATCTCACTCAATCACTCTTTCAATACTTCTCTTAAGATCACAAAATGTAGCCCACGAAAGACAAGTATATAGGATCGAAGTTCCCTCAGATTTTGGAACTCTAGATTCTGGACTTTGTTTCTTACTTGCTCCTCGACATCTTGGTCTCATTTTATACTCCTCCACTTTCAATCTAGCCGTTGGACAGTCTCTAGATAATCATCTTCCAATCTACCTGTTGGACATATATGTATTAAGAAGATTGAGTAGCTATTGAGTGACAAAATCTGAATCTCCATTGATTTTGATTGCCTATACAACCAAAGTCTACTGGCTAGATTCCACTAGATGATCAACAAGATATTACAATAATGAGTGATAACACTTGGTGTATGATAGGTATCACTATCTCACTCAATCACTCTTTCAATACTTCTCTTAAGATCACAAAATGTAGCCCACGAAAGACAAGTATATAGGATCGAAGTTCCCTCAGATTTTGGAACTCTAGATTCTGGACTTTGTTTCTTACTTGCTCCTCGACATCTTGGTCTCATTTTATACTCCTCCACTTTCAATCTAGCCGTTGGACAGTTTCTAGATAATCATCTTCCAATCTACCTGTTGGACATATATGTATTAAGAAGATTGAGTAGCTATTGAGTGACAAAATCTGAATCTCCATTGATTTTGATTGCCTATACAACCAAAGTCTTAGCTTTCATAAGTAGAGCTTCTCCGTTTGAAAGAATTTTGTCTCAAGATTGATTTTCCAATCAATTTAGATGTTTTGCATTACAAAGTTGATTTGCAAAACAATCTATAAGATTGAGTCAATCAAATCTTTCTAAATGTGAAATCCGAACCAGATCACTAGCCGTTATATACTTTCCGAACTTGTGTTACATTCTGAACTTGTGTTACGTTCTAAACTTGTGTTATGTTCTAAACTCGTGTTAGGATGTACACATAAGAAGTTCTCTGAGTCTGAAATTCTTCATCTCCAGTATAAAGTCTGAAGATATCCAACTCCAGTTTCTATCTTCTAGTTCTTCCAAGTATATTGGCAATTGTGGCTCTACCTCGCTATTCACTTATCCATGGTACTTCCAAGCTTTACTAAACTCCTCGTTCGAGGCTTATTCACCTTCTACTCAAGTACCTCCAGCTTATAGACACATACGCTCAATGTCTTGTTCACCATTGATAGAAAACTCTTTCCTTTCAAGACATCATCTATTTAACGACTTGTGCATCTTCCACCTGGTTACTCAACCATTAAACGCATTAGTAGGATTTGATTATTTTGTCATCTTCAAAACTATAAGAGATTTCCCCAACAATGGCTTCATAAATATGCTTCCTTAAATAAAGTTCTAAGTTCCGAATCATCATATACTTCTAATAACATGCTCTACTCCTTCAAACTTTACCTTCTGAATTACAATAGCTCTAGACAAAATTTATTGCGAGGAAATTTGACGACCATATTGGTGAAATATTAGCTCTAGTCAATTTCGACAAAAAAAACATAATGACCTAAATAATTCGAAAAACATATCGCAATCCAACAGAGACTGATTTTATGAAGTTAAAAAAGAATACACTGGAATTAGAATGACTATGATCTGGAGAGAGAAACATAATATACAACAAACCTTATTAATGCCGACACATAAATCAAAAGACATTACACTCTGTGGCTTGATTTGTAATCTCCGTGGGAGGCCAACTCAACTCTATGTACGAACCAATTATTAGATTAAAAACAGTCTCTTAAAGTTGTGTGGTATAAATTGTTCAGATTGCTAAATAGGGTGTTCTCAAAATTGGCGAAAAAAATTGAAAGAATGGAATTAGCAAGAGCTATTTACCAGAAATATTCAGAAGCTTCCGTCTGTTCAGAGCTCCACTAATGAATGGAGCTGCTACAAGATAGATTTAAGCATTAAGAGTGAGAAGACAACATAGGTTATTCAGCAAAAAAAGGAAAGAAACGCAGAAGCATCAGAGTGGAGAGAAAGACGAATAGAGAGAGGGGGAGAGAGCTCCCAAAAGACGGCACCAGCATTTAAGAGAGTTGCAACTTCTTGGTGGCAACAGAAACTTCATTGCCACCCATCAAATCAAATGTCCACAGTTGTCATGATCATAAAGATGCATTAAAAGTTGAAACTTGAGTATATGGCTGAAACCATGTTACTATGCCACATGATAAGGTTTTTTTTTTTTTTGGTCAAACGATAAGGTATATTTAGGAGCCACTTTTTTTCTTGGCCTGTCCTCATCAACCTCAGGACAAAGTAATCCTCAGGAAATCCCATCAAATTATGTGGTACTGCGTTTCCCGATTGGTGTTGCGATTGAACCGGAATCAATTTCTCCAATCTATTGAACTGGAATCTGGAAAAATTGCTTCGCAGCCCACCAAAGGTGAACCACAAAGAGCTTTCACGGTTCTCCTAGCAAAATATTCATTGCCCTGATGAACAACAATCTTCATTTTCTCTCTTTTTGCATATATACTCCGTGGTTTCATGAACAACAAGAAAACATGATTCATGGTGTCTCATTTTTTTCTCTTTTTTCCATAGCTGCTGGGGAGGGCTCTTTATTCGTCTCTTGAGGGACTGATCTTCTGTCACAACTCCCCGTACTCGAATTATCATTTGTTTAATTCGTATACAAAGTGTTATACCACATGAATAGATATCCGCTGAATATTTCTAAGAGCATATTGTTGGACTTGACAAGGTCCAACCGAATTATGTGACCTATTAGGTGTATTATTTAACATTTGACATGGGCCCAATTTATTTAAATACATTATGAGCTATATATTCGTGACATCCAATTGGACTTGTAAAGTTCATATCTTAAACCTTGATGGATGGTTGAGATTTGGCGGCTCTAGGATTGATCTCATCACTTCCTCTATATGAAGTCTCTTTTTGGTGGAAAATGGTTTTATCCCATTATCACGCTTCCGCTGTTTTTCAACAAAATTGTTGAACAAAAAATGCACACCCATCACAACTATTATAGAGGAGAGTGGTGAAGATTCATACTCATAGAAGACATCTTCTCTCTCATCGAATCAATAATGGCTTCTTTAGATTCGGGTACGCTATATTCATCAATTTGAGTTTATGTTGATGTGATTGAAAGATCCTATTTATTCTAACATGAAACTGACATGTGGTATCAGAGCGTGGTTTATCCAACGCATGAACATAGTTATAATGTTTCCACTCCTTTTATGAGTATTTCGTTGATGATGAAATAAATATATGATGATAATCAATTTTTGGAATATCTTATGCAAATCATGTACTTGATACGATGTTTTGAGTTTGTATTAATAAAATGTATGAAATCAATAAATATTGTCATAAATTCTGCTTTTGTTCCCGTGATCTAGCCATTAAATGGCCTAATTTTGTGCAATTACCTTTTTTCTTTTATCTGCACACATGTATTTGTAATGCGAGTACTGTTAATGGCGTGAATGTGTTGGCATCGTATGCGATTTGTTTCTCTATACTTGCTTACATTCATTTGGCGATTGGATTGTGTTAAACTTATCAAGTACGACTCTATGATGTCGAATAAATTTGTGTTCTTTATTGCGGTGCTAAACTATTTGTAGTAATCGCCATGGCTGGGCAAGGCTCGACCTCGCCGGATATGGCGAGGTCCAGCCTCGGGCGGCCGGACCTCGCCGGATCCGGTGAGGTCGAGCCTGGCCCGGCCCATGGCGGCGAGGGCGAGCCTCGCGGCCGGGGTGGCGAGGCTCGCCCAGCCTCGCCATGGCCGGGCGAGGGTCGACCTCGCCAGATCCGGCGAGGTCGGGCCTCGCCCAGCCGCCGGCGAGGCTCGCCCGGCCCTCGCCAGAGGTCGCGGCGAGCCTCGTCATGGCTGGGCGAGGCTCGATGTCACGCCCCGACTCAAATCCAATGCTTTCCACACCTCACTTCCCATAAGTCGAACGATGCGACATCCCAGGAGTACGTCGCCGACTCAACGGTTTCGCATCAGAGTCAATTGTAGCGGAAACAAATAATTAAACCCAGACAAATAAATTGGAGAACACCAGAATTAACTAGCACGCCTAACCGCCAACAATTACAAACCTCACATTCCCACATAAATTTACAACATTCATGTGCAAGTACACCTATACCCGTCCGCCATTCCTTGAGTCCATAAAATCTATATATACACCCATTACGATTACCTTAAAAATCATACACCAAAAAGGTAGACGCACAATCTACCAAAACGGTACTACACGAATATTAACCCATCGCCTCCTCATTAGTCCTTGCGTCCTCGACACGGCATCCATTTAGAGTGTACTCCACGAAATTATCCTCGGTGTGCATGACTGTACCAAACGTTCTGGCGGTGGCGGTGGCGACTGATTCCTTGTTCAGGCGAGGCGGGAGCTCTGAAATGGTTTGGTTGAAACAACCGTGAGACACTTCTCAGTAAGTTCACCCCTAAACCCAACCTAGGCTATCACGTACCTCAAGGCAAATACGCAATCACACACATATATTCACACACGCTGAAACATCACATTGCAGGCACAACAAATAATATTGCCAGGCTCAAACATGCGCACAACATCATTCAAACTCAATCATGTCAGATGTAAACACGCGCATATACCACTCTTATCCCATTATTCCGTCCATTCTCATTTCCTTTTTCTCATTCTTCGCCAGTGACCCGCGTAAACGTACACGCCTCAGGTACACTGCGACCACTCACCACATCCGGCCCGCGTACTCGTTCACGCCTCAGGCCCCTCGATCGCGCCCTGAGCATCACACGCCTCGGTCCGATCCCACATTCACACTCGATCGCGCCCCGAGCATCACACGCCTCGGTCCGATCCCAAATTCACACTTTCCTCAGCCCGCGCCAAATGCGACAGGCCTACATGATCGAAACCCGAGCTTATAATGCCTCGGTCCAATCCCGGTCTCACCCGAGCTGATCATGCCTCGGACCGAACTCAATCATGCTCTTTCGAGTCTCAGCCTGTGCCAAATGCAACAGACCTACGTGATCGCTGCCCGAGCTTATGATACTCGGCCCGATCCCAACTCACTTTCTCATGCCATTGCCTTAAATTCCGTGCACACTTGCACCCCACACTTCACCACATCACCATTTTCACACAAAAGCACGTTTTCGCATAAAACAACATTTTTCTTTGTTCAAATGTTTTCAAATCATTTTCAGCCCTTCACGGGATTTTCATAAAATTCCAAGACGGACCTAACGGTACCGAACACGCATCAAACGACTCACCACAAAGACAGTGCACGCACTCTCACACTCGTGAACAGTAATTTCTACACTCAAACCACAAAATCACACCACCGACTCTTCCCGACACTTACATAAAACTCCGAGCCGGACTCAACGGTATCATTCTCGTACCCAACAGCACGCCACAGCATACTCAACTTAATTACCACAATTTACTAATAATTTAAATATGCATCCAATACGATAATTCCCATTTTTTTCTAACCAAACGGCGTCGGATTAATTCCGATCCTTCACGGAACTTTCTTGCCATAATATCTAGGTTCCAAAAATTCAACTTGCGTCCCAATCGGACCATCACAGCTCGGTGAACAGTAATCCACAGCCAGTGAACAGTGATTCGAGGCATATGAACAGTAATTCGCAGCCCCTAATTTTCTGAATTTCCAATAAATATTACCCGAATTAATTCCTAAGGCCCGCCATAAAATTTTCACCCCCTGTCTATGTAATTCTGCACCTAATTTCATACTGATTTCGTCCGAATTTACCCGTCGATACCCGAAGTCCTAAATTAGGTTTAGGCGCGACTTACCGGCGTTCTAGACTTTCTCGGCTAGAACGGAAAGCGGCGGCACTTAATCAGGGACAACGGCGACGACGTACAACTTCCGGGTGGCAGCGATCGGCTTGGACGGCGATGGCGTGGCTTGCACGTGGCCGAGGGCCTCACAGCCAAGAGAGAGAGGGAGGGAAATAGAGAGAGAGAGGGACGGCGGGAGGGGGTGATGGTGGCGTACGGCGGCGTGGACGGTGGCTTGAGGGTGGTCCGGTGTGGTGGCGGCGTGCGGCGGCGCCGGCGGTGGAGAAAATGGCCAAGGAAGAACTCACGGTGGAGGAGGGGAAACTCACGGCCAAAAAAAGAAAAAGGGGGGGGGGGGAAGTCCACGAAGGAGAGGGAGAGAGAGGGGAGAGGGTCTTATCTAGAAACTTTGACCCAAAAAAAATATCTAAAGCAAAAATTACTAAAATACCCCTTCTTTCATAAGCATGCCCTTTGTTAATCCTTAAGGGCAAAACAGTCAACTTCTTCGTTTCTTGTCCAAATTGAATTTTTCCGAAGAATTTGAGCACACCAAAAATTCACACGTGTCACGTACAACGTCGTCCTAATGTTCCGGCGTGACTTCCTAATTTTTCGATGTCCAATTTGGGCAAAAATTCAATAATTAAATTCTATTAAACGCAACTCGAGTGTTTCTCGGGCTAACGGGCGGCTTGCTGGGGAAATTCGCGAAATCGACTCATGACTGATACTAAATCGAGTCACGTGCAAGTCCGTTCGGTGCGTGACGACCTCGGTTGTCATTAAAATCGCGAAGATCAATCACTTGATCCGAGGGGTACGATCGTTCGGTATAATTTCAGAATCATTCGTCACGTCGTTTCGTGGTCCTACAGAATCACCCATGATCCACTACTAGGACAGTGGCGAACTGACCCCTAACTATCCTTGGATCGGCCAACAGTGGCTCAAAATATCACTTACACGATTTAATGGTCGAAATCCATTCACGATCGAATTTCTTTAGCCGCGCGAATTTAATTCCCCCTGATAGCCTTTCCCTAATGGTTAGCATTCCCAGGAATGATCAGTTCCGGGTGAGAATTTACTGCGAGCACATCTCATAAAACTCAATTATTCAATAAATCCAAATTGGTGGAAATTTCGGAATGTCACGCTCGACCTCGCCGGATCTGGCGAGGTCCAGCCTCGCCCAACTGCCGACGAGGCTCGAGCCTCGCCAGTGGCCGGCATGGCTCGCCCGAGGCCGGCAAGCGACTGAAGGAAGAGGGAGAAGAAAAAAATTCAAAAAAAATTAAAATTTTATTAAATTTTGTCCACGTTAGCGCCGGTCGCCAGTGACCGGTCGCTGGCCGGCCGACGTCCACGTCAGCAAAATCCGGCCAAAATGACTAAATTGGCACTATATCAAAAGGTTTAGGACTCAATTGGCACCAAAAATAGGTTTAGGACTAAATTGGCACCACCCCAAAAGATTTAGGACTTATTCAGCACTTTTCCATAAATTTTGATATAGAGCTTACGAAGTAATTTTTCATAATATAATCAGGACATTCAAATCACCTCTTCATAGGTCATGAGTAGATTCATTATGTAAGATAAAGATTAAATGGATGAAGTGCTTGCTACTGTCCAACTTATTCTGCTCTTATCAAAACCGCATCTGCTACTATCCAACATGTACTGATTCTCTATGACATTTCCCCCATTTTCTGCTTTTATCGGACATGAATGCATATCGATACTTCTCACTATTTTTGTCATAATAAAAAATAATATAAGCAAGATATTTCACTAATGACAAAAAAGTAAGCGATAGAGAAGATGGGCTAACCAGACTATGTAGAACTTAACAAGTTTTACACATGCATTCCCATTTTCTTCCATCCTTTGAATAAAAATCAAAATTCAGACCGTAATCAACTCAAGTTTATCACGTTTTCTTACGTATAAATGTTGCCGTGGCTTGCGAGGCAGCCACCTATGTGGTGGTCGCCATGGTCAAGTGACCCTTGCCCGTGGAGGTTGCCATCACCACAATCAGTGTCGCTCTGTATGCAAGATATCTTATTTTTTTATTTTTTTTTATTTTACAAAGCTACTTATACAATTTTTTAATTGTTAATCTGTTCCTAGTCTAGGTTATGCCGAATTACCTACCAAACCAGATATACGGTATAACAAATCCCCCATATTTCATATTCTATCATGTCCCAATCCCAATTCTTATCTCCGTGACCAAACATAGCCTTAAATTTTTGTGAAATAAGAAACAATAACTTCCTGTGAAAAAATCAAATATATGAAGAAAAATAAATGTTTCAAAATTTGTTTGATTCAGAAAATTGAATTTGATTTTTTTTTAAATGAGAATGATTTAACTTACAAAAGGTAAGAAAGACCTAAATTTAAATCTAGAAAATGCTAGAAATTAAAGGATCTAAGGCGTTTGAGATTTATTTTACTTTCGAAATTTGATTACATCCCTCGTTTAATATAGTTATCTTCATAAAATTCGTTAGTAAAAATTTGAGGTTAAAATCATTTTGGGTTTGCTTTAATACGAGGGATCAAATATCAATATCTTTCTAATATGCTAATAAAAAAAGAGAGTATGATGAAGTATTTAGCTTAAGCCTCATCACCACAAAACCACAAAAGCTCCGTAACCACCATACATTAGCTCAAAAACGGTTTATTACTCCACTAATATTTGGCATTAGTGTACTTCAACACTAATTTATGGAACTCATTGTATATATGCATTTTGATGTATAATAGTTACTAAAAGCAAGTTAGCCCATTCAAGTTCTTCCCCTCACTTAAAATTATCTCTCAAAACTTAATCGAAAATTTATTTATCTATCTCAATAAACGTCACGGAAATGTGGTGTTTATTTACTTTCAGCAGTTCTACAAGATGTAGTCTTTGATACAAATGCGTTACAACTAAATAGTTAAATAATGAAGAGAGAGGAGAAGGATGGGGTAAGAAATTGGTACGTGTGTGTTTCGCTGTATTTGAAGAGAAAGTATCAAAATCTTTTCTTATAATACGGAGAGTCCGATTTTAACAGTCTACAATCTCAAGTGTCATACTTAAAAAAAATTCTGTTATATATAGAGAGAGATTTTGAAATATCAAGTCATGTTGTTCTCATTTTGTGCCGTATGAACATATAACGGTATACTTTTTGTTCCTCGCCTCTTCTTACAACGTCGTAAGGTTTGTGAAAAACATGTTAGAGTGCGGATGGAGATCATTAAAAAAAAATTGTGGGTTTCAAAAAGTGGTGTGTTGAACAATTACCAAACTCGTTGGACTGGATTCCAATATTCCAAACTATGACTTAATTAAATTTTTGCCCCAAAAATATAAGAAAAATTATAGATTCATTGCCCTGAAGATATGATTAGATCCTCTAGACTCAAGATGAACATTCATAAATAAGGTAGGCGTGGTGCCTACTCTCATCTAGCTTGAAAATAATTAATCACCACCATTATTTACCTTAGTCGTTTACTACGAAAAAAGGCAAGAAAACTTCCAATATAAATGTTTGATAAAATGTTTGAGAGTTGTGACCACCACATGACAAACGTCGGAGGTCAACGACCACCGAGCAATGGTCGACAATGCCGCCACCGGGTAGCAAGAGAGATACGAACCACTATTCATATATCTTCTATTCTTTTAAGTGCCTTTTTCTTTTATTTAAATTAATAGGTTATCTGGCTTTTCATCTGAATGTATCTGGTTCAAAGTGCATCGTCAAACACTCAACATGATAAATTTTTCCCGTGGGGCCTCTTGGCCACCAAAAGCGCAAGTTCATATATCCTAAATCAACCAAATTTCCAAACATTTATATTGGAAATTTTCCTGCCTTTATTTGTACTTACGAAAAGTTTCTTAAAATGGCCAAATTTAACTTCTTTCCATATGCACAGCGCGTGTTTTTTTGTCAGTACCATGTATGCCAATTCTTTATGTCGGCGGAAAGAAAGTCCAATGGGTAGCATCTGAGTTGCTCAGTAATGAAGCCATTCACTCCACCAAACCACCTGCCATTCACTCCACCAACCCACCTGCACTCACCCTTTGTGTTCTTGACAATTAATTGCTTTTATAAGGGAAACAAACAAATGGAAGAGAAGTACAGTATTAGTGTCTGCAACACAGTAGTCTCTATATTAACCCGTTTTCAGCAACTATATGCAATCATCTACACTCTCTTCGTCATCAGAGAAGGCCTATTTAGCAATGAGCACAACACAACCTCCTCATATAGCTCTTTTTTCTGGTGCCGAAATGGGCCACTTGATGCCAGTCCTCCGGCTCGCCAGGATGCTGGCAAAGCGAAACTGCACTGTCACGGTCATCACCGCTCACCCCACCGTGTCTGCCGCCGAATCGGACCAAATATCCTTGTTCCTTCGCCACAATCCTGAAATTAATCATCTTGAACTCCATCTCGCTCCTAGCTCCCAGCAAGAAGATCTGGCCCCTGCCGACCCTTTCTTTCTCCAATTCGATCTCATCAATCATTCAGTCCATCTCCTCCGTCCTCTGTTATCTTCGTCATCTCCGCCTTTTTCAGCTATGTTTGTGGACTTCTTTCTAGTTGCCAAGACAGCTCCAATTGCTAAGGAACTCCACCTCCCTGTTTATGTCGTTTCCACCACCTCCGTCGAGTGCATCTCTCTCATGGCGTACTTTCCAGTTCTCACATCGAACCCGACCGAGTTCAACAATGCTTCCACCGAAATCAAGATTCCGGGATTACCACCAATGGCCATGTCGAGCCTCCCACCAGCACTCCTCAATCCCGGCAATCTTTTTACTTCGATGACTATTATGAACTCTCAAGCTCTATCCAAGGCCGATGGAATCTTGACAAACACCTTTGAGTATTTCCAAGCATCAACTCTCGGCGCTCTCAACAAATCCAGGGTGACAGCAAGCTTGCCGCCAATTCTGCCTATAGGGCCACTAGAACCGTATCATATTCCACAAGACGGGGACCACCGATACCGGTCATGGCTAGAGAACCAGCCATCCCAATCCGTAGTGTACATAAGCTTCGGGAGCAGAACAGCAATATCCCGGGATCAGGTGCAAGAACTGGAAAGCGGGTTGGAGAAGGCCGGGCGGAGATTCTGCTGGAACCTGAAAAACAGCATAGTAGACAAGGATGACCGGGAGGATGTGAAAGACATCCTGAGCAATTTGTTCTTGGAGAGAACCAAGAACAAGGGAATGATCATAAGAGGGTGGACGGACCAGCAGGAGATTCTGGCGCATCCTGCCATCGGAGGGTTCGTGAGCCACTGCGGGTGGAACTCGGTGATGGAAGCGGCCTGGCAGGGCGTGCCGGTGCTTGCATGGCCACAAAACGGCGACCAGAGGCTGAATGCAAAGGTCGTGGAGGACGCGGGATTGGGGCTGTGGGAGAGGAACTGGGATTGGGGTGTCGGTGGGATTGTGAAAGGGGATGAGATTGAGAGGAAGATTGTGGAGTTGATGACAGATGAGAAGCTGAGAGAAAGAGCCAAGAAGGTGAGAGAAGAGGCCAGGAAGGCTGTTGAGAGTGGTGGGAGCTCTGATAGGGTGATTGGGGATGTAATTAACTCTTTGATTCTTCCATATTCATAAAAATTATCCCGTTATCTTCAGAAACCATTGCACCAAGTGTTGGTTCACAATCTGCATTATGGAAGGGATGGCCAAGCAATTGATGAAAAAGAGAAGAAAAGGTGTTGGTGAATTAAAACTGATTGTGGCGAGATCCAAGGAATCAAAGATCTTTTTTTTTAGGGAGTCAAAGATCAGTTAGCACAAATTCAGCAAATCCTGTCCAATCGAGCATCATCTCATTGTTTGTGCCTAGATCATGGCATGTTATTCGCGTACTTTAGAGTCGCACGATACTTGCCAGTGACTTTAATACATTTTGCATGTTCTACAATGCAAAGGAAGGTGGGGAATATGAATCAGATTACTCCCCCATCAGAATTGTATGATACTTGTCAGTGACGTCATAAGTACATTCTAAAGAAGTATTCAAAAGGAAGGAGATTGTATGTTTGGATAAACATAAGTAAGAGCCTTTTATTTCTGTCCATCCACTTGAACAGTCCATCAATCAATATATAGCATGCACAACCAATGTAAAAATAATCGTACACAAGCGGCCTTATACATCACTGATTTGATAGAGTGGATAGTTATAATTCTCAAATCAAGAATGAATAAAACTGCTCGTATGTATATATGTATGTAGTTACATGTATAGATACCCTATGTTGCTAGGGTCAACAACTACTTGTATACTTAGGCTCCGTTTGGTCCGCGGCAAATTAATTTTCATAATTTTAGTCATTTTTATCTCTTAGAAAAAGAGATAACGGAAATATGCTTATTATCAACAAAAATATTTAGGCGTTAATTATTGCTAATAATAAAAATATTTTTTATTGACTTGTTTTTGTAAGCGATAATAATTATTAAAGTTAGAAAAATATTTTTTAAATTATTCATTTTCGCGTAACAAACCGACCCTTAATTTTAGGCAAAAAGGAGCTGAGAAGGTCGCGCGCAAGGAAAGACATGTCTCTCAATTAAAAACCACTAGAATATGTTTAGTTCTAGAGTTTTGGAGCGTAACTCCACGGTCCACTTTCTATTGAGGGATGGAAGAGAATCAGGCTTGATCAGGTTCCCGACCCATTCTACCCATGGGTTATGGGACGGTTTGGGATTCTTACTTATAAAAAATTAGGGTTGTTTTTCGAATTTGCCTAGTGGGTGGCCCCAAACCCATCAAGTCACTTACAAACTGTCATTAAAACTTCTTGTTTTTTGGTCGAAAACTGTCATTAAAATTTTGATTGCACCAATTTGATAAGTTTTAAGATTTAATTGCATTTTTTTAAAAGTTTTAGGACTCAATTATATATTCGCGATAAGTTTTAAAATTTTTAATATACTTATCCCGATTGTTTTGATGACGAGACAAATTTTGCCGGCACGAGTTTTTCCCCAATGTGCCACACCATTAGAGGCTTCTCCGTCGGTAGAGCCCTTTGTCTTACTCATATTTCCGGCCGATAATTTGTAAGGACTCGGTCATTCCATGTTTGCCAACCTCCGAGACGATTACTTTTGGAAACATCAATCCATAAACTCTTCTCCCGATTTTCATGGAACATGAGATGTTAAGCAAAGGTTGTATAAAACTATTTTTTTACACAACTCACCACCCTAGACATAAATTTAAATTGTTCACAAATAACTAGGAGTTGACTTGAGTAAATCATATTCTACACTATCCTTTGTTAAAAAAACATAGAAAGAAAGATCATTTCATAGAAGTTTAATTCCAAAATCCTTGAGTGGTAGATGATGGCATCTGAGTTTCTCATCTACCCCGCACGTTACTCAACGAACCCACTTACAGTTTCTTGTGGAGAAAAACCCAACCACACAAGTCCATTGGCATAAAGAAATTAGAAATGTCAAAAGTTTCGTATGGCGCTCACTTTGATACCAAAATTTTTCATTCTATCACTTAAATGCCACTTTTTTAAAAAACGATCACTTAAGTATCAACTTCGATTTAGGTTACTGGAAATCCGACGTGACAATATTTTATTAATTTCTTCTACCGATGTGGCTCGCCCGCATGCCCAGTCGGCATATATACCCCTAAAATGACGCCGTCTATCTGTTTTATCCCAAATTTAAAACCTAAATTGATCAATCAAGCATTTTTCCAAATTCAAAACCTTAATTCAATTTTCTCCTAAAATTAACGGCCGAATTTTGCAATGGAGAGGGGGAGCATGACAAGCGGCTCAAAATTCGTCACAACGAAACTTCGGATTTGGTGCACGTCATTGAGAAGGGGGGCACTGGATTTTCTCAGGGGGAGCGGCGTAAATATTAAAGAGAGAAAAGAATACCACTAGAACATGGAGCATCGGATTTTCATCTGGGTGGTCGCCTAAGAAAGTCTTTGAATTTTGTGAAAGGGGAAGAGATTGACAAGAAGACTGTAGAGTTGATGACAGATGAGGAGCTGAGAGAGAGAGCCAAGAAGGTGAGAGAAGAGGCTAGGAAGGCTGTCGGGAACTTAGGAGAGGTGGAAGCTCTGCTAAGGGGATCAGAGGAATACTTAAATCGTTAATTGTTCCATTTTAACAGAAGGTACGTCTATTATCTGGAGAAATTGTCACATCGAACAAGTCTATGAACTAACAAAAGAGTGTTGGCTCACAATCGACCATATGGAATGGATAGTCAAGTGATTAAAAAATGCCATTGGTGAATCAAAGATTAATGAGAAAAGCAAAATCTTGCAAATCCATCAATCGATTGTGTCTTGACTTAAAAAAAGAATCAATAGCCAATGAAGCACAATCTCATTACCTAGAATCATGATGTTATTGTCGTTTTTAAGTGCTGTATCATATTTGCAGGTGCCTTCAATACGTGATACATGTAATGCAATGCATGTTCTGACTTGGGCTACATTAATTGATATTGTAATTTACCGTTTTACGGTGTTGGTTTAATCAAGTAAGATATAAAGTTTCTTAAATAATATAATATGAAACTGGCTAATGTAGGCCAAGTTAGGCCCGGCCCGTGATGAGAGGGCCTGGCTTATAACTCTATAAATAGAGCTCAAGTCCCTCCTCTAATCCTAACTCACACATTATCTCACATAAGGAGCAAACATTATCAGTGAGGGCAATCTCATTAAGCCAGTGATACAGTGGGTGATAGAGGAGAAGACTTGCGTTGAGAATCGTCGCTATTCCGCATCAAAAACAACGGATTCCAAATTAGGTGTGCAATTTCCTTTTACTCGATTAATGTGTTCTAGATTCTAGTTATGGAGATATTGGGTATCATTTTTCGCGATTGACATGTGGTATCAGAGGTTTCCATAGACTAGATGTAGAACGTATGAATTTTTCCCTTTTTTCGTGATTTTTTGTTTATCAAAATTTGATTTTGATTATATATTCGGAATGTACTCATCAAGATGAGAATTTTGATATGCGGCGCGCCACCAGGGAACGTCGCATGCGCCCCCACGCAGAGACATGCGCCGCTGGGCTGCGGCGTGCGATGCACACATGCTCCCATGAGCTAGCGTCGTCCAACGCGTGCAAGGCACGCCTAGGGCTCACGTCATCATGACGTCAGCAAACAGGTCCAAGCAACCAGGTACAAATCTGACCCGACCCGTTGACTCGACTCGGTTGACCGGGTGACCCAACCCAGAGATCCAACCCGTTGACCCGCTCAAACCGGTTCATCCGTTGACCGGACCGATCAACTAGTCGGACCGTAACTCGATTGAACCGGTAACCGATCAAACTGTGGGCAGTCGGACCGGCGAACGGACTGGATCAAGCAGGGGCAAGTGTGCCTCACGCGCCGCGCCACGCAATAAGGAGGCGCGTGAGGGTGCGTGCAATTTTCGATTGGAGTGTTTTTGGTATCTATGTTATCGTATTGAGATTCTCTACACTGTTGTATATTTATTTTATGTGTTTGATGCTTTTATGGAGGTGAAAATACATATGGAACCCTATATACGTGTATTTTTAGGGTAATTTTGAGTATTTTCGTGTATTTTTATATGGTTTTGGAAATACAGATGTTAGCTCACATGAATGTTATCATGTAAAGTATGTGTAGTGTGTAATTCATTATCTATCAATGAATAGAACAATGTAATTGGCATGGCATGTGATTTTAGCGACAAATCGCTCCTATCTTTAAGTATAAAATTGCATGCATATGGTGAATGTGAGACGTAAAGATTATATCCCTGGTACGAGAGAGTTTCAAAGATTCGATTGAGTTGTGACCGTCAAAGTGGCATACTTGATTGGGTTTGAGAAATATC
This sequence comes from Syzygium oleosum, assembly GCF_021117445.2. Taxonomy (NCBI): domain Eukaryota; kingdom Viridiplantae; phylum Streptophyta; class Magnoliopsida; order Myrtales; family Myrtaceae; genus Syzygium; species Syzygium oleosum. The sequence continues at coordinate 9,821,895 of NW_026607495.1, forward strand.
GGTCTCATATTATAGTGGGATGTCTCTTATTTTAGTGCGTGGTCATACTCTAAAAGGACGTGATTATGTATTTGTTCATGGAAGGATACATGTACAACATATGTTTGAGAAGTGACTGATCCTAGTGATTCACACACCCAAAGGTGATGAATTTACAAAGTTTGAAATAAATTCTCATGGCCGCTGTAACGTGGAAGGTATACAACTGCATGTCATGTATTCTGCCCAAATGTGTTTGTATGATGATATACGTAACTTTCAAGATGTGCACTCATAAGATTTTCAAGTTACACAGTTCTCACATGATGCTAATTATAAACATTGTTTGTTCCAAATCAGTCACCTTCTCTTTAAACGGCAACTCTATTGCTATTGAGATTCTTACTAGTTCAAACTTTAAGAAATGGAAAGATGATTTTATGTTTGGGATGGAGCCGGTGGATGTTCATATTGCTCTTACTGGGGATAAGCTGACATATCTTACTAAGGGCCTATTTGGTTCGGCTTTAAGGGAATGCATTTGGCAAAATGCAAATACCTTTGAGCTAAAAGGGTTTTTCGAAATGTAAGTAGTGTTTGGTAATGTATATTTTAAAATCACATTTGAAAGCAACTTTGGTCTAAATACTATTTGGTAAAAACTTAATTTTGCAAATGACTTTTGCTAATATTTAAAAAAAAAAATTTTGGCTTGAACTAGCCACCGCCGGCGACCGTCCGGCAGGCCAAAACGGCCGCCGGCCAGCCTTGCCTAAGGTCGTGCGACCCCGGCGACCGCTGCCCGGGGGTCGACCGACCTCCGGCGACCGCCGCCTGGGGTCGCCTGACCTCAGGCGGTGCTCGGGTCGCGCAACCCAGATCTGGGTCGCGACCCGAGCGCCGCCTGTGGGTCAGCCGACCTCCGGCGACGACCCAACCTTCGGCGACCGTCGCCTGGGGGTCGCCCGACCCCGGCGACCGCCGCCTGGGGTCGCGCGACCGCCGCAGGGTCGCGCAACCGCCACACAGGGTCGCCCGACCTCAGTGGTGCTCGGGTCGCGCGACCCAAATTTGGGTCGCAACCGCCACCTAAGGTCGCCCGACGTCAAGCGGCGCTCGGGTCGCGACCCAGATCTGGGTCGCGCAACCCAAACGCCGCCTGAGATCGGGCGACCCCAGGCGACGATCGCCGGGGTCGGGCGACCCCTAGGCAGCAGTCGCCGGAGGTCGGCCGACCCTCAGGTGGCCTCCGGTGTGGTTCCTTGGGCACGATGAATAGTGCCGATTGCATTCCAAAAATGCAATTTCCCCAAGGCACCTCATGAGGTGCATTCAGCCAAAGGCCCTTACTCAGCTTTGGAGATGCAATTGCATCTCCTCAAAGCTTGCAAAAAAATTTGCCAAACAAGTTTGCATTTGCCCAAGGGACTTTGGGGCCCCAAAGTAGCATTTCAAAGCTAAACCAAACAGGCCCTAACACCAGTACGGAAGCCCAGAAAGCACAATTTGCTACATGTGAAAAGAGTAATAGAATTTGCTTACTGTTAATGAAACGGTTCATTCAGGAACACTTTAAAAGTGGTTTACCAACTGACTGCACTGCGAGACAAATGATGGAGGCTTTGGAGGCTAGAAACCGAGTCTCATCTAATGCTAAAATTGGAACACACTTGCAAGCACTTTTCAACATGAAATATGATGGTTTTACTGGAGTTAGGGATTACGTTCTAAGGATGGTAAATTTGCAGATAAAGCTTCAGGCTCTTAATGTTGCTATTCCTGCTGCTTGCATTGTGCATCAAGCTTTAAATACTCTTCCACCCGATTTTGGGATTATCAAGACTAATTATAATTCCCAAGATTAGACATGGTCGATTAATGACATGATAGCAAGAGTGGTGGCAAAAGAAGAGAAACTAAAGAAAGAGAAAGGGCACATTGTCATGTATGCTTCTAGTTCCAGCAATAAGAAGACTAAGAGGTTCAAAACTCATACTCAGAAAGGAACTAATGAAACCACCGGTCATTCTAACAGTCTGGGTCCTAAGAAAACATCCTTGAAGAAGGATGATGGCGTTTGTTACTTTTGTGGGAAGAAGGGTCACATAAAGAAAGATTGCAACAAATATAAAACTTGGTTGTCTAAGCGTGAGCATACAGATAATGATTCTTTGGCATTGGTTTGTGAATCAAACCTATCAAAAGGACCATCAAATTCTTGGTGGCTAGATAGTGGTGCAACTAATCATATTACGTTTACCATACAGGGATTCATAAATAGAAGATAGTCAAATCATGATAAATCAAAGCTCACCGTAGGAAACAACTATAAAGTTGACGTCGAGTTTGCGGGAGATGTCATTTTAGTTCTAAATTCTAGTTTTAATTTGATGTTAAGGAACACATTTTATGTACCTTCCTTTAGACGGAACTTAATTTCTGTATCATGTTTAGACATGGTTGGCTACTCTTTTGAAATAAAGAACAATACTATTTCTATGTTTTTTTTTTAATTCAAATAAGGTTGGGTACTACAATTTGTCCAATGGATTGTATAGATTGTGTTTATCTCCCAATGATTTATACGTCACTTGTAGAGTTGAAAATGTTGTTTCTAAAAGACCTCTACCTAAGGAACAGTCTTATGCATCATGGCATAAGCATCTTGGTCACATCTATAGGGAAAGAGTGGAAGGTTAATAAAGGCCGACATGTTATCTACTCTTTAAAGAGACCTAGAGATATGCGTAGACTGTTGTAGAGGTAGGATGACTAAGATAAAGAAGAAAACTGCAATCCGAAGTTCTACCTGTTGGAGGTTATTCATACTGATATTAGTGGACCCTATACGGCAACCTTGTGTAGAAATTTTTATTTCATCACTTTTATTGACAACTATTCCCAATATGGTTATCTGTGCTTGATTAAGGAAAAGTCTGAGTCTCTTGACAAGTTTAAGATTTTTCGGACTGAAGTCGAGAAACAGTTGGAAAAAATCATAAAGGTTGTCAGATCTGACAGGGGTGGTGAGTATTATAACAGGTATGGCGATGCTCGACAGCTTAAAGGACCATTTGCAAAATACTTGGAGGATTCTGGAATAGTAGCTCATTTCGATTTGGAGTTACACCAAATGGATGTTAAAACTGTTTTTCTGAATAAAGACCTTGATGAGGAGGTTTATATAGAGCAACCCAAAGGCTTTGCAGCAGATGATTCAGGTAAGCTTGTGTGTAGTCTGAAAAAGTCAATTTATAGCCTCAAGCAAGCTTCTAGATAATGGTACTTAAAGTTTCATAATAATGTCACTTCTTTTGGTTTTGTTGTAAACATACTGGATCAGTGTATATACTGCAAGGTCAGTGGGAGGAAATTTATTTTCACGTACTCTATGTAGACGATATCTTACTTGCAAGCACTGATCTTGGATTATTGCATGAGACAAAGCGAATGTTGTCAAATAATTTGACATGAAGGATCTTGGTGAGGCGTTTTTTGTACTTGGCATTGAGATTCATAGCGATCGTTCTTGCCGTATATTGGGTTTATCTTAAAAGGCATATGTTGATCGTATTTTGGAAAGATTCAGTATGCGGGATTACAAGTTAGGAATTGTTCCTATCAATAAGGATGATAAATTGAGTCTATCACAATGTCCTAATTCAAATATTGCGAAAGCCCAAATGAAGAATGTACCTTATGCTAGTGCACTTGGTAGTATTATGTATGCTCAAGTTTGCACTATATTGCTTTTGTAATAGGACTTCTAGGTAGATATCAGTCAAATCCATAACACGATCACTAAGTTGCTGCCAAGAAGGTTTTGAGGTATTTAAAGAAAACAAGAGATTATATGCTGATTTACAAACATTTCAAGACCTGCAACTAGTAAGGTATTTGGATGCAGATTTGTACTTGGCATTGAGATTCATAGCGATCGTTCTTGCCGTATATTGGGTTTATCTTAAAGGGCATATATTGATCGTATTTTGGAAAGATTCAGTATGCGGGATTACAAGCCAGGAATTGTTCCTGTCAATAAGGATGATAAATTGAGTCTATCACAATGTCCTAATTCAAATATTGCGAAAGCCCAAATGAAGAATGTACCTTATGCTAGTGCACTTGGTAGTATTATGTATGCTCAAGTTTGCACTATATTGCTTTTGCAATAGGACTTCTAGGTAGATATCAGTCAAATTCATAACACGATCACTAGGTTGTTGCCAAGAAGGTTTTGGTACTTAAAGAAAACAAGAGATTATATGCTGATTTACAAACATTTCAAGACATGCAACTAGTAAGGTATTTGGATGCAGATTTTGCTAGCAGTCAGGATGAATTGAAGTCGACAACAGGATACATCTTTATGTTAGCAAGAGGTGCAGTATCATGGAAAAGCGAAACACAGAAAACTATGTCATCATCTACCATGCAAGCTGAGTTTATAGCATGCTTTTCTGCAGCTACTAAGGCAATTTGGCTCCGGAACCTCATTAGGGAGTTGACCATATTTGATTTTGTGGATAGACCCATACGGTTGTAATGTGACAATAACTCTGCAGTGTTGTTTATCAACAACAACAGAGATCTCAAGGGGTCTAAGCATATGGCGGTCAAGTTTTTGATCATAAAGGAAACAATTCAGAACGGTAACATTACAATAGAGCATATTCTCACAAATAATATGGTTATAGATCCACTAACTAAAAGCCTTCACCCTTGTGTGTTTAAACGACATGTAATTAACATGGGCTTAGAAGCATCATGAGATGCTATTGTTTAGTGGGAGCTATTTTATTTTTACTCTAATAAGTTTACATATGTGTTTTTTGTTATATTTAGTAACATTTTAATGTGTATCAACTCATTTACATTCAATAAGGTGTTTATGAATGCATTGTTAGTATGTTGAATACATATATTCGGTGAAAATCTCAGGGTATTGCGTAAACCTTGAGTAAAAGCTAGGGGCATCCAGTTATTAGTCTTAAGGATATATCTTGTTACACATAAAGTAAAGTTAACTATAAGGACAAGACATATGTAAGTTCCTTGAAACCATAAGGATATTCTCTAATGATACGTCCGATTTTTGTTACACTTAAGGAAATAGAATATGGACTAACAAGGGGATGACACATAAGGTATTACTCTTTTTGAGGTGTTATCCAATTGCCACACTACCATATTAAATCCATATAAGTAAAGTTAAGAGCATTTGTGACCATGAAAGGCTTTGTGTGTATACATGCAGTTACCGCCATGATTCGGCATTTGAGACTTTATGGGATCGAATTGACTATTAAGAATTATCTCTAGACCAATATAAAGGTGCCCACATACAGTACAATTTCAATTAATATAGCCCAAATGGGAGAATATAAGAGTTTTTCTGATGTGGGGTACATTAATTGATATTGTAATTTACCGTTTTCCGGTGTTGGTCTAATCAGGTAAGATATAAAGTTTCTTAAATAGTATAATATGGAACTGGCTAGTGTGGGCCAAGTTAGGCATGGCCCGTGATGAGAGAACCTAGCTTAAAACTTTATAAATAGAGCTCAAGTCCCTCCTCTAACCCTGACTCGCACATTATCTCACATAAGAAGCAAATACTATCTATGAGGGCAGTCTCATTAAGCCAGTGATACAGTGGGTGATAGAAAAGAAGACTTATGCTGAGGATTGTTGCTATTCCGCATCAAGAATGATGGATTCCAAATTAGGTGTGCAAATTACTTTTACTCGATTAATGTGTTCTAGATTCTAGTTATGGAGATCTTGAGTGTCGTGTTTAGCGACTAACATGTGGTATCAGAGCTTTCCATAGACTAGATGTAGAACGTACGGATTTTGCCCTTTTTCGTGATTTTTTGTTCATCAAAATTTGATTTTGATTATATATTCGAAATGTACTCGTCGAGACGAGAATTTTGATATGTGGCGCACCACCGGGGGATGCCGCACGCGCCTCCACTTGCAGACACGTGCCGCTACGCAGTGGCGTGTGGCGCCCACGCGCAGGCGTTGTCCAGCACGTACAAGGCACGCCCCAGGCTGACGTCATCATGACATCAGCGAACAGTCCAGGCGAACGTGTGATAAATGTAATGTATTGCAAAGAAAGAAGATGGGTTTCAATAGAAAAAAATTGGCAAAAGTACACCACAAGTGCCATAACTTGTGTACGGCGATCACTTTGGTGCCATAACTTTTTTTCGGATCACTTTGGTGCCAAGTCAGAGAAAAAAAGATCACTTTAGCGCCAATTTGGCCGGAAATCCGACGTGGCATTTTTTATTAATTTTTTACGCCGACGTGGCTCACCGGAGGCTGAGTCAGCGTGTACAATCAGCATTTTTAATTTTAAATAAATTTTTTTTAGCGTGTACAATCAGCATTTTTAATTTTAAATATTTTTTTCCTTTTTTTTCTTCTTTCTTTTTCTTTTCTTTTCTTTTTTCTTTTCTCCCATCGCCGGCCGGTTGCCGGTGGCCGGCCCGGCCACCGGCGAAGCCCGGGAAGGGCTGGGCGAGGCGGCCTTGCCCATGGCCGGCGAGGGCAACCGACCCTCGCCAGCGATAGGCGAGGCCGGCCCTCACCGCCGCCAGAGCGAGGCCTCCCCTTGCCGGCCCGGGAGAGGCGCCTCGCCCGGCGCCGGCAGAGGTCGCCCTCGCCGGATCTGGCGAGGCGACCTCGCCGGCGGCCGGCGCAGGGTCGCCCACGCCCGACTCGGGCGAGGGCGACCCTCGCCCGCCCGGGCGAGGCTTCCTCGCCCGTGCCGGCGAGGTCGCCCACGCCCGACTCGGGCGAGGCGACCCACGCCCGACTCGAGGCGAGGCGACCTCGCCCGCCCGGGCGAGGGCTTCCCTCGCCCGATGCACGGCGAGGGTCGCCCACGCCGGACTCGGGCGAGGGCGACCTCGCTCGCCCGGGCGAGGGCGCCTCGCCCGACTCTAGCGAGGGTCGCCTCGCCGGCGTCGGGCGAGGAAGCCTCGCACAGGCGGGCGAGGGTCGCCCTCGCCGAGATCCGGCATCGGGCGACCCTCGCCGCATCGAGCGAGGGAAGCCTCGCCCGGGCGGGCGAGGTCGCCTCGCCTAAGTCGGGCATGGGAGACCCTCGCCCGCCCGGGCGAGGGCGGCCGTCGCTGGGCTGGCCTCGCTGTCGCCGGTGGTCGGCCGCCTCGCCGGCCATGGGCAAGGCGCCGCTCGCCCGGCCCTTCCCGAGCTTCGCCGGTGGCCGGCCGGCCACGGCGACCCGGCCGGCGAGGGGAAAAAGAAAAGAAAAGAAAAAGGAAAGAAGAAAAAAAAACGAAAAAAATATTATTTTTGAGCTGAAAAAAATTATTTAAAATAAAAAATGTTGACTGTACACGCTGACTCAGCCTCCGGCGAGCCACGTCGGCGTCAAAAATTAATAAAAAATGCCACTTCGGATTTCCAGCCAAATTGACACTAAAGTGATCTCTTTTCCTCCGACTTGACACCAAAGTGATCCGAAAAAAGGTTATGGCACCAAAGTGATCGCCGTACACAAGTTATGGCACTTGTGGTGTACTTTTACCGAAAAAAATTCCTTTTCAGTGTTTGTAAGCACCTGTACTGATGAATCATATGAAGTAAGAAGAAAGAAATAAGCTACCACCCATTCATAGTTAAGGGCGCTGTTATTCTTAATAAGGACATGTTATCATTTTCAAAGCATTGATTAGACAGAACATGAGAAAACCGGTCCATTAAAAATGACAGACTTATTTTGGTGAGGTGTTTAACAAATGCCCCTTCTAACAAGAGGAATTTGAGTTTTACCTGACTCATCGATCTTAGACACATCATCCTCTGAACACTCATTATCGGTTGATGTATTAGAGCGGATCATGTCATCATACACTGTTTCAGCAGGTGTTTCTGTCTCACAACTTATCTTCCAAATTCGTGAAGCCACATGCTTAAATTTTGTATACAGTCTTTATGCCTGATATAGATTTGCAGCAGAAAAATTTAACAATTTAATTGATAGACGTGGTACTCTATTATCTTATCGAGGGGTTCAAAAGACAAATGGATAATAAAGGTAGGTTTTACAGCTTAGTTATTTTAATACCACGAAAAATCCCAAACTGGTATACATGTAACAAATTTACCCCAAATTAATTTTTTGACCACCAAAAACCCCAAACGGGTACACCTGAGGTAAATTTACTCTCCATTAGTTTCTATTAAATTTTACTGTCAAATTGCTAAGTTAAATGACTCGTGGCAGTTGACGAATGTACCAGTTTTGGTGTTTTACCCTCTGTTTGTCTCAAGTGTACTAATTTATGATTTTTTTTGTATTAATCCAATTTAACATACGATAAATTTGTCACAGATGTATCAGTTTAAGGTTTTTGGTGGTTAAAATATTATTGTAGGGTAAAATTATCACGGGTGTACCAGTTTGGGATTTTTTGTGATTAAAAAATTAGTTTGGGATAAATTTGTCACGGGTGTACCAGTTTGAGGTTTTTCGTGGTATTAATCCTTATTGAAAATATCACTGAAAATGACTCTAATAAATTTCTCAATGTTTGGCACAGATAAGTTATGTGTCCCCTCAGGAGACTTTCTTTGTTGAATGGAGCAATACACATGCTATGTTTCGGTGAATATAAATGTCAGTGTAGAGTGAAGGCTTCATAAATATGCTTCCTTGAATGAATTTATAAGTTCTCAATCTAATAACAAGCTCTACTCCTTCGAACCTTACCTTCTGAATCCAATAGCTCTAAATGAAATTTATTGTGAGGAAATTTGACGAAAAAAATTTGGTGAAAAACATATAGCAATCCAACAGAGACTGATTTTATGAAGTCAAAGACGAATACACACGAATCGCAATGACTATGATCTACAGTGTAAAACATAATGTTCGGCAAACCTGATTAATGTCAGCATATAAATCACAAGACGCTGTCACTCCGCGGCTTGATTTGTAGTCTCCATAGGAGGCCAACACGACTCTATGTATGAACCAATTGTAAGGTTAAAAACGCAGAAATTACCAAAAAAATCTTAAACATATTGCACTTTTGCTAATTCAGTTCTAAATCTTTTAATTGTATCAATTGAATCCTAAACTTTTTTATGTTTTGCCAATTGAGTCCATCCTCGTAATTTTGGCCAGAAATAGCTCCCATGGACGCTGGCTATCCTACGTAGCACGGCGGACGGGGCCGGCGCTGCCGTGGACAATTTTAATAATATTATAGTTTTTTCAAATTCTTTTATCATTCTTCAATAAAATGGGTAGACCCTCTTTCACCAAGCCGCGAGTGGCTGCACGCTGCAAGCAGTGGGCAATGATGTGAAAGGGAGGCCACCAATCTGTGCACCCCACATTTGAAATACATGCTCAGCAGGCTTGTCTCAACACTTCATCAGAACAACAGATTCTTCTTCTAAATGCAAGATCACGGAACCGAGCGACCGACCCTGTTCTCCCAACTCTGCAGTTGCTTGCAATAATCTCACTCGAGTGACTCAATTCGGTTCTGTCCTGTCATGTCCTTCTTGCACGCGACGGGCAAACTGAAAAGCCTCGTGAGCATTAAGATCATTGAGATGAGGCCCAAGCCCGGTAATAGATTTACATTTTGATACATTTCGGAGTATCAAAATGCTCACGAGGAAAAAAATAGTAAAAATCACGTTTATCTTTATCCAACTTCTACAATAATAAAAGTAAAAATTACATTATGTGAAGAATCTCAACCGAGATGAAGCAAAAAAAAAAAAGTTATGAAGAAATTGGGTCAAGAAAACTTGAAAACTATATATCATTATGTTTCGTGCATATGGAGAAAAGTGTATATTTGTAGAATGTACTCCCTAGAAAATCAAAAAGGAAAATGACACGAATGATCCTTAAATTTTGGTCCAATGTACAGCGTGGTTCCTAGACTTTTAATTTATTCAATGTGATTCCTAAATTTTGGCCCAATATGCAATGTAATCCCTAAACTTTTAATTTGTTTAATGTGATTGTTGACACCAATAATTAATCAGGTTATCGATAGTAAAAATAAAATTAAAAGTAGGAGATACACAAAGTGATAGAGACAAATACATAAGGGTCGTCGAAAGATGACGTAATCCATAAAAGGTTGATTGTCAAGATTACGGAAGCAAACAGCTGACAACCATCGGAATATCTTGACGGGAAATTTAAGAATTTGAAATTGAAAAGACTGGAGTCGTAGAAGAGGTAAGAGCCACCCAAGTTTTCGTACTAAAGGTCATCGATGAAAATTGTTACGAGGAGACTATGTCATCGAAGCTGTCGACGAGTAAAGAAGCACGTGGTTCTATGCACGATTAGTGATGGTTCGACACGAAGGGACAGGTGTCAAGATGAAGAAAGGATCGATGATGGTTACCATATGCAGAAGGACGGATGTCAAAATAGAAACAGGATCGATGACGGTTATCTCAAGGGGAAGGACAGTTGTCAAGATGAAGATAGGATCGATGACAGTTACTATATGCGAAAGGACAGATGTTAGAATAGAAACAGGATTGATGACGGTTATCTTAGGGGGAAGGACAGTTGTCAAGACAAAGACAGGATTGATGACGGTTACCATATGCGGAAGGACAGATGTCAGATCGGAGACGAGGTCGAGGACGGTTATCTCATGAGGAAGGACAGGTGTCTGAAGCAAAAACGAGGTCAACCAAATGGTTAACAATAGGCATGAGGAAAATGGAGAAAAAGATAAGATGGATGAAAGTTAATGGACAGGTGTCATAAAATAAACGGCGAAGATGAGATCAACAATGATTCGGCATAAGGCATCAGAGGACGGTTATCATGCTCACAATATAAATACAATCCAGTAGCCAGAAAAAAGCTCCCCCGTGAACACACAATCAAAATATTATCTTTCAATTATCTTTACTTTCCTATACTAGACTTTCAATTTCCTTAGCTGTAGTCATCTACGTTTCATGCACAAGAGTCCTGTAATGTGGTATCGATAGAGTTCGGATGCTGCCAGTCAGTAGCTGGACAGATTTGTCTGGATTGTTTATAAAGTTCGGAATTCTTGGTGAATTAGACCTTGTCACGGTGCAAATTTGTATAGCTGATTGAAATAAATGAGTTCTTTGTACACACCTAGATATCTCCTGTCCAGAGTCAGCCACAGAACCCGGTCTCCTCTCATTAAAAACCGAAGAATAACTTTCGGTGAATTATATTTCGTCGCAAAAGCAATTTCGACGAACAGTGATACGTGAACTTTTGGTACATATTTAATATAGTCCCTAAATTATATGATATTAACGAGAGAGCAGTGTGTTTCGGGAGTTTTGATCCATTAGCTGCTGTGGTGGGCTCTTTGTAGTCCCTCGAGGGACCAATCTTCTTTCCCAACTTGTCGTACTCAAATTTATCTTATTCCTATTCATTTTCTAAGTTTTATACCACATAAATGGGTATTCGTTGAGTAGTTGCAAGTGCTAATGTAGAAATTACGCCAAAATGAACTTCGATAGGACAGTGATGATGCCAGAATTTTAAAGGAAGGAGTCGAAATTCTCAAGGCACTAAACTTAAAGACGTAATTACACTTTATTGTAATTAGGGAAATTACACAAAACCCCCCACTAGACTTTAAGGTTTCTATATGTTTGCCCCCGAACTTTCAAGTGTTACCTAATACCCCTGAACTTTCATTTTTGTTACAACTGTACTCGGTCACTTTTTCGGTTAGCATGTGCAATTAGCAATATTGGTACTCGCTATTTACATTGAAAGGATATAAAAAATGATTGAACAAGAATATATAAAAAAAAAATTAAAAGAAAACGATGTCCTCAACTCAACCGAAATCTATGGTGATTATTTTAAATACTTTATTGATCAATCATTTTTCATTAATTGACCATTTGAAAATACACAATGAATCTTCAATTTATGTTATTTCATATTTATTGAGGCATTTTTCCATTTTTTAATTAATTGTGTCTTTTTCCTTAATATATCTTATCAACACTTTCCTTTTTTTTCATTTTTCACTGAATTAAGGATAAAAGGGAGACTTCAATCAAAAAATGATATGAAAATTCACATTTACCCCTAAAAAGTCATGCGTAGTTTCTCATTATTTTATTACATGAATAAAAGAATATTACATACAAATCAAAGTAAATAAGTGAAATAACGAAAAGTAATTTTAATTTTGGACTGAAATTAAGTGGAGTGATTTTGATCACATCTTGTGAATTTTGATATTTTAAAGACACCAAGTAATTGTTATAACAATAATCTTTCACTTAATATAAATAAGCTAATTTCATCGAAAGTCTCGAGTTCTTACCAATGTAAATTGTAAATAATCTTGTTAAGAGATAAATGGTCCTATCTAATAATTATCACGAAAAAGTAATTTTCTTTTACGTTTTTATGTAAAGAGAAAACAAAAAGAATAAAACGAAATGCAAAGGCCGGGGGAGGAGATTGGTCCTGCGAAGGACATAGAAAGCACATTTTCAAAGAAGAGTACAAGATCGAAAGTTGGAATTTTTCTCCTCTCCTCTTAATACGTAAGTGAATTATTTTCAAAGACGTACAATTTGCAATATTTTTATTTTTGTTTTCTGGTCAAAAAAGTAGGATAATTCATGTGACTTTTACTACTGTTGACTAGCTTGGGTAACGGCCGGACAACTATAGTAACGGACACTATATGACACTTGAATATAAATTTGGATTAATACCACGAAAAATTCCAAACTTGTACATTATTAATAAATTTACTCCAAATTAATTTTTTTACCACCAAAAATCATAAACCGGTACACTTGTGACAAATTTACTCCAAACTAATTTTTTAACCACCAAAAATCATAAATTGGTACACTTGTGACAAATTTACCCTCCGTTAAATTGGATTAATACCACGAAAAATCACAAATTAATAAACATGTGACAAACGGAGGAGTAAAACCCTAAACTGGTACACGCATCAACTGCCACGAGTCATCCAATTCAGAAATTTAACAGTAAAATTTAATGAAAACTAACGGAAGGTAAATTTATTACAGGTGTATCAATTTGGGATTTTTCATGATTCAAACTTTTGATCTCTTCTTCCCTCTCCTCACGTATCCAATATTCTTTTATAACCAGGCTTTCGTGACATTTTTTTGTTGCACCGGTACTTGTATCGAGCATTTATTCTCCTTATCCCACCACTTAATATAATAATAGAACGTTTTATTTTGATAAAAAGGGAAATAAAAACAAATAAAAATCAAATGTAAAAAGGGTAGTCAAGCCTGCTCTCTTCGATGAAAGCCCATAGAAGGGCCCAGGCACAACAAGCCTACCCAGGTCCATGCAAGAAGGCACATGGCTTTCACTACAACCATAGTCACAGGGGCACTTCTTATTTTGCCTTCCTTAAATTCAGAGCAAAAGCTCAAAGCCCTTAAAAGCCGATAGAATTCTCCGCAAATCCCAAAGTTTTGGCTTGTGTAGATGGCCCCAACTCAGAGCAATTTGTATATATTTAATGGTTTCCGTACGAACGATTTCTAGCTCCTAAGGAGGAAATTCCTTTACACCCCAACCTACTATGCCAATTCTTCTTTTTAGTTTGTGAGAAAGTCCATCTTTTGTAATAAGTCGAATCCACATACATCATTAATCACGTGAATTAAAATAAGGCGAATGGCCAATCCCGGGTATTATCCAAATATGAAATTGTATACCCTTTGATCTCCTGTTCTGAAGAAGTGAAATGTTTTTAAAATAAGGAAAATTGACACAGATAGTTTATAAATTTTGACCTAATGTACAATGCCGTCTTTAAACTTTTAATTCATTCAATGTGATCCTTAAACTATTCGTAAATATTCAATCTAGTTCATTTCAATTTGTTCAATTTAGTCAATCAACTTTCCATAACAAAGTTAAATCAGTCTTTGGATACTATTCATAATTTTTCATGATTGCATTATTGCCCAGATTTTATAATATCTGTTCATTTCTATCCATTTTCCAAATCTACAAAAAAAAATATTTTTATTACATTTGTAGCTTTTCGGTCTTTATAAATATAACCATTGTTCCATTTCAGTACATTTTGACTTATTGTCTCTATAATAGTGAAAATATCACCTCATTTAGAGTTATCTCATATTCCTTTTGTTTTAAAAACAAGTGTTTTCATAAGAATATTTCATTTGTCTATGAAAACATTTGATTTACCTTTGATTTTATTTATGGAAAGCTGAGGGCTAAATTGAACAAATCGAAATTTTAGAGACTAGATCAAACATTTACGAATAGTTTGGAGACCACATTAAACGAATGAAAATTTTAATTATGACATTACAATTTGGGTTAAAGTTTAAAGACTATTTGTGTCATTTCCCATTAAAAAACAACGGCTTCTTGATAAGATGTTTGTATAATGGAAAGCATTATCAACACACGTCAACGAGATAACTATCTCATCTAAATGGAGGTGTGCACACACACGGACGGGCAATCTCTTTAACTTGGCATACAAAAGCAATTTTGCAATGAACTTTGAAATGAAATACGAATGCAAATGAAAGGTGAAGTTCATAATTTTGGTATTTTAGGCCGACCTAGATCGGTTGGATGAGAGTAGGCACAACGCCTACCATATCGAATGAAATGGATCGTTTGCGATCGTTTGCGTTATCACATCATTCCTACACGCACGCATGTAGACCTTGAGCTTGACTATGACTACTCTTTTCATTTCTTTGGCGAAGGGAATCAATAGAAGCTTGGAATAGGTGGCCGGGTCTATGTGATTTTATTATCTTGTATTGAATGCTGTTATATATATATTCAAGATAATATATCTTGATTTTTCATATCTCTCGTGCTGATGCATATATCTAGGAAATTCTCCATATCGGTCTTTGATTGTGCACATATTTGATTGATATGTTACCTATAGGCTCATATATGCAAGAGTTTCAAATTTTTCTTTTCCACATATGATTTATTATCTTAGTATCGGAGCTAGTCGATCCTGAAGTAGACCGAGTGCACTCGCACCCAATGCACATCCGAAGCTAATGTCACCCGTTTCAACATCAATTTCAACATTGTTCGTCATTGTTCGTCTCATCCGATAGTCGACGCTAGCCTATTTAGTTATCCAAAGTCTGTAGAGTCATGTTATTTGAGGAAGTGCCATCGAGTCTATTTCATAACAACGCCAACAGGCTGCGTTTCTCGATGGTGGTCATCATAACGCCATCCACATAGGCGATGTCGCTCCTATTTCTCCGCCAAGTCCACAGTTTTAAATGTTGTTTGGGACTCTCCCGCTACTCATTTCTGAAAGGAGACGTCACCATCAGACTTACAAATCTCAGACGACCCAGATTTTGAAATTTCGTCAAGGACAACCTCATGCGCAATGGCGGCCTCTTGCCACATAGCCTGCACAACGGATGTCAGCCGGTTCTTTCTTCAGCACACTAAGTCGTATCGGCAATTCACCTTGGCATTTTTCGGAATTTTTATCCAAATTCAAGCTGACTTCTGAGATTACTTTGGATTTTGTACATTGGTTAAGGTGGATGCCTGAAATGATTTAAATTAGACATCGATAGGATAACTTGGTAAAAAGATGTAAAAGGAGAAACTTAGAGAATCAAATGCAGGATCCTTACTCTGCTATAGGTTGATCATGTTAAATTTGATGCAAACTGTGTATAAACTATTTTAGACCAGGATCACATGCATTGGCAAATACCTAGACTTAATTTGTTCGTAAGACTTGTAAGGTGTTCCATAAGAAAAGTCCAAATGGTCAAAGAATAACATAAGACATTTATATTCCTATTTAACCGTGCAATGGACAAATATATAGGGCTAAAAATGGGTACATTCCAAAGCCTCGATAATGGACTAGAGGACCATTTTCAAAGGCCTGCTAGTGCTTGTCTCGTTTCTCCCTCCTACATTGAATTGTCACCACTAGCATCCAAATTATCACATTCCACGATCCTATCCACGAAATGTCTACTTCACCCTTCAATAAAACAAAATACGCTCGCAAAGACAAGCAACAACTTACTATTCAGTGATTTGTCGACTAGCTGTTTCATTTTATTTTTAATGGAAAAAGATTCGTTTTAGTGGAATCGTTCCTGGACTACCTCTCTTTCTCGCAAGGCCTCTTGACGATCTATTGAGACAATTTAAGGCCCCACAATTGTGGACTTTTGGCTAAACAACTGAAATTATTAGAAGATTAATTATATTACCCGAAATTATAACTGAATGTTGCCTTTTAGTTCCTCATTTTGGTTTGTTCATCTATTTGCTTCGGTACCGTAATCATAAAACTTTACAATAGATGAAAACGTGATTTATTAACTACAACAATTGATCACACGTGTTTTCAGATCGAATCGGAACAGTTCAAGCGTGAGGCTAATTAAAAAGGCTGAAAAAACCCGTATAAGAACCTCAAAATATGAAAAACGATAAATTTATATTTTGAAACCTAGTAAAACCATAAATAATTGATTTTGTTGGTCCTAAAATAGTAAGTTAAAACAAGCCAAGAGGGAAGATAGACTTTGTTTGTCCTTCCATGGCTCCGTGGCCAGATATGACAAGTTATGACGGGAGATTGGTCCTTCGAAGGAAATGAAAAGATACGACCAAAAAAAAAAAAAGAAGGAAATGAAAAGCACTTTGTTCAATTAAAATGTGGATTAGAAGTTTGAAATGTTCTCCCTCTCCTCTTAAAACGAAAGTGAATTATTTGCAAGGACATAGGATTCGCAAAACTTTTCTTTTTGTTTTCTAATCGGAGAAATTGGGTAATTGATGTGACTTTTACTTCTTCGGCTATCTTTGGCAATGGCCCAACAACTATCGTAAGGGACCTTTTTCTTTCTATATGACACTACAATGTAAATTTCACAACCGATTCTACCAAAAAATCCTAAACTTATTGATTAGTATCAATTTAGTCATAAATTTTTTAATTTGATCAATTTAGTTTTTTTTTTTTACATAGACCAATTTAGTCTTAAACCTTTTGACATTTGTACCAATTTAGCCCATCTAGCCAATTTAGGTCAAAAATCGTTAACGTGGATACCAGTCATCCTACATAGCATGACCAGCATTAATGTGGACATATTTTTAATTTTTTAATATTTTTTTCTTTTTTTCTTTCCCTTTTCTTTTCGTCGATGACTAGTCATCGACCACCAACCATAGGCCATGGCTGGCGAGGGCAAGAGCCGATGAAGGCGAGAGCTGGCAAGGGCAAGAACTGGCAAGGGGGGCCTTGCCGACACTCACCCAAGCAATGCCAGCCCTTGCCGACCGTGGCCGATGGTCAGCCACTGGCAAAAAGAAATGGGAAAGGAAAAAATAAAAAGAAAAGAAAAAATTCTATAAACTTATTTGAAAATATCCACGTCAACACCAGTCGAACCACATAGGATGACTGGCATTTACGTTAGTAATTTATGGCCTAAATAGGCCAAGGCTGCGCATGGCAACTTGCCAAATAGTGTTTGATTCTGTTCTTTTGTTTCCAGAATCAGTTTGGGAATAGAAATCCGTTTGTTTAATTTTTTTATTCTGGGGACAAATTCTTGTAAATTTGTGCCCAGAATCAGTTTTGGAGCAGAATCAAGAATACAAAAAAAGTAGCTTCTTGATTCTGGGAACAAAAATGAGAATCATTTTTTTTTCTTTTTCTTTTTCTTGGTTTTTAATATAGCTTCTAATGTCCGGCGTGAGGGCCACCTTCGCCGTATCTGGCGAGATTAAAATATTTTAATAAAAAATATTATTAATAAAAAAAAATTACCGGCCATGGCCAGCGACCAGGCCATGGCCAAAAAATAAAAAAATATATTATTAATAAAAAAAAATTTACCGGCCATGGCGAAAAAAATAAAAAAAATATTATTAATAAAAAAAATTTTACCGGCCATGGCCAACGACCAGGCCATGGCAAAAAAAAAAAAAAAAATATTTTCAATAAAAATATTTTTTATTAAAATATTATTAATAAAAAAATATTTATAAAAAAATATTTTACCGGACATGGCCAGCGACCAAGCCATGGCAAAAAAAATTAAAAATAATAATTTCAATAAATATTATTAATGAAAAAATATTTATAAAAAAATATTTTACCGGCCATGGCCAGTGACCAGGCCATGGCGAAAAAAAAAGAAAAAAATATTTTTTAGTAAAATATTTTAAAAAAATTATTAATAAAAAATTTATTTATAAGAACATTTTTACCGGCCATGGCCAAAAAAATAAAAAAAATTATTTTTAATAAAATTATTATTAATTAAAAAATATTTTACCTGCCATGGCCAAGAAGGAGGAGAAGAAACAAAGAAAAGAAAGAAATATTAAAATATTTAAAATGTTATTAAAATATTATTAATAAAAAGAAATTTTATGCCGTTACCAAACGCATTTATGTTCTTTTACTATTTCAGGAATAGAAATTTTGGGCCGTTACCAAATGCCTTCAAATGCTCAAAATCAGTTCCCGGGCATAAAATCAAAAGGAATCATTTCTGACCAGAATCTGTTCCTGAGCACAAAATGGTTGCCATGCGCAGCCCAAATGGACTAAATTGGTACCAATGTGAAAAAGTTTAGGACTAAATTGATCCAATTGAAAGATTTATGACTAAATTGGTACAAATGCACTAGGTTTAGGACTTTTTTTTACTTTTCTTGATTCTAATTTTCCTCCCTTATCCAATATTTTCGTATAACACGAGCTCAAAGACCCAACTACCTTCAAGGCCCGTAAAATTGCCCCCTCAAGGCTCATGATTTGGTTAAGTTTGCCTTTGACATGTGCAAATGACTCTGATTCAATGCAGTTTGTATACAATTGATGAAATTCGAACAAATGACTTCCAGTTCCTAAGCTGGAAATCCCTTGATACCTCAACCTGTTGCGCCTATCTTTATTTTCCTATGACGAGAAAGTCCATCACATGTAATAAATCGCATATGTGTACATCACTAATCACGTGAATTAAGTAAGATGCATGGTTAAACCCGGAAAAATGATCCAAATATGAAACTGTTTATACTTTAATCTCCCCGTCTAAAGAAGTGCAATGTCTTCAAATCAATGGCTTCTTGACTAAGCTATTGTTTACATGATTGAAAAGCATCTTTAACACATATCAATGCTACACGCATGGACGTAGACCTTGAGCTTTGAGATGGAATACGAATACAAAATGAAAGGTGATATTAATAATTCTGTAATTTTAGGCTGACCCAGATATGTTGGATGAGAGTAGGCACAACGCCTACCATGTTGAATTGGATGGATCGTTTGCGTTATCACATCAATGCTACACGCATGGACGTAGACCTTGAGCTTGATTATGGCTAATCTTTTAGTTTGTTTAGGTAGGGAATGACTAGAAGCTTGGAATATGTGGAACCGGGTCTATGTGTTTAGTTATGATCAACTTTTATTATTTCATCTGATCATTGATTTGTTAATTGTATGATCAGTCAATGGCGTGTGAACTTGCTTCTCTAGTCAAGTCCAAAAGGTTTTATTTTTATTGGTTATATTTGACGTGAGATTATAATTGTTATTGTTATGATTTATAAAAGTTGGACTAAAAAATCATGTTGGTCAAAATGAATAAATGATTTCATGTTAGTATATAAAAATCATCTATACCAATTTCCGAAGGACATTTTCATATTTTCATAGTTGATATGAGTGATTTTCGTACCATATATTAAATCAATGTGATTACTTTGGTTTTTGTATATTGATTAAGGTGAGTACCCTAAACAATTCTTTTATACATCTATAGGACAACCCATTAAAAAAACGTAAAATAAGATTTTAGAGAATCAAATGCGGGATGCCTTCTGGCTCTAGGTTAACCATGTTAAACTTAGTGGGGCACTTCAAATGCTAAAAATCATCAACCCAAACTTTTGCGCCGTCGATTGGAGCGTCAAGAGATTTTTAGTTCAAAAGACAAAAATTCTTTGTTCAAGCCTCACTCTGCAATGCCAACTAAGAATTGAATGCGCGTGCCTACTTGACTCTAGATTAACTATGTTAAACTTTATGCACATCGAGGGTTTTCAATTCGCAATTTAAAGATTATATGTTCAATCTCACCAACTACATATAAACTGCTCTCGATTGAGGCCACCTGTATAGGTGAAAAACTAAACTTATTTGGTTCGTGAGGCTTGTAAGATGTTCCGTGGGCCTCTAGTTAACTCGGGATTTCCGAGCCTACATCCCTTGATTATTAAAAAAGAAAAGCTACAATGGTCAATGAATAACATGACATTTTTTCCTATTTAACTATACTATTAGTCTGACCAAAATAAAAACTATAGTATTCGAAATAAAAACTTAATAGATAATATATACAGTTAAAAAAGGGTACATTTTGGTCCTACTTAAAAGGCTTCATAGATAATGAAGGGGATTAGTAGGGTTATCCAGCCGAGTCTAGCAAGGTCGGCCCCTAAGTTGGGGTGCCTCGGTGACCTTAAACTTCCGAGGTATTGGCAGCTCCCACGCCAAAAAAATATTGTGGCCAGGTTTATACTGGTCAAATTTGTTCCTGAGCAGGTCCTTAAAAGACTCAAGGGAAGACAAGGGAAGGAACTCCCTAGTATGGTGAAGGAATCTCCTTATAAGTTCTCTCTATATTCTTTCTCTCCCAGGAAAAAAAAACAATGGAAGGAAACTAAGGGGTCTGTAGGTGGGGAAGGTAAACTCCACGTCAATTTTGACTGACTACCGTCGGGTAGACAGGTATAGTAGCCTTCCGCACCTAAGGTGATGCAAGGGAGCTTCGGCTCCTCCTTAGCTAGCTTGTGCTTTGCACAATGTCTTGGTAAAAATAGACAATATATACAACTAAAAATGGGTACATTCCAACACCTCGATAATTTCAACCAAACAAAAAAAAACACATCAATAATTGACTAGAGGACCATTTTCAAAGTGCTCCTCGAATTTATTTATTTATTTTTGTATCAAAAAAGTGCTCCTAGATAGAGTTGCTACCACTAGCACCGATGTCACATTCCGCGAGCCTATCCACGAAAATGTCTTATTCAACCTTCAATAAAAAAAAATATACACATGCAAAGACAAGCGACAATTTACTCTTCAGAACCAATAATTTTCCAATGCTTATCCCCATTTATTTATTTATTTTTATTGGCCAACCTATTTCCAAATATTTTTGGTCAGTGATCGTTTTAGTGGGCTCATTCCTGGACTGACTCTCCTTCCCTGAAGGCCTCTCGGCTGATCTAATGAGGCAATTTTATTTATTTTATTTTTTTGTCATAGATCTAATGAGGCAATTTAAGGCGCCACAATTGTGGATTTTCGGCAAAACATCTGAAATAAAATCCATTTATACTAATTATTACGGTACATATATAAGTGAAACATTCACATAATTTTAATAGAAATTTGTTAGAAGTTTAAGTATAATTAAAAAGGCTGAGAAACCCAAGTAAAAAATCTCAAAACATGAAATATTATAATTTTATAATTCCAAAACCTAGTAAAGTCAGAAAATAATAATATCGCGGATTAGCTAGTAAAAAAGCAAAGGTCAAGAACAACAAATTGTAACAGAGAGGTTGAATTCGAGAAATGATCTGAAACATGTCGAAGCAGTTGATTCTCGATTCTAAGGCCGAAATCTTTAGTCTCAATTGCTTTAAAAGTATTTTAAGTATAATCATGTTAATCGTTTCATTTGGTTAGTTTAGGCATATAAATCGAGATTGCATGTTCAATTGTTGAAATTCGAATATTCAATAAATAGAATTTCAAGGAAAAAAATAGAGTAAAGAATCGGGTCAAGCCCAGATGAAACCGAATCGGGTCGAGCCACCTTGTCGGGCCCAGAACAGCGGTGGCCCGATAAGAATTGCTGCTTGCCTTCGATACATGCCATAGTTTCTAGAAATTACGACATTAAAATCCTTAATTCGAGATTAAAATATCATTTATGAAAAAAAGGCAAACGAGGAATCTTCCTGTAATCAAAGATAACGCATTCAATTATAGACATAGGCATGTCAACATCATTAGCTTCGCACCCTATACTCGGAACTTTAAAGCTAAAAACAGTAAAAAAAAAATACAGTGTCAAATTAATTAATTAATAGTTAATTAACCAAGTTTGTCGACCTACTTACAACCGTTCTGGATTGCCCCAGCTCTGACAGTGACAATCTAGATTAGCAATAATACCACATAAAAAAAATTTAAAGATACTATGACGCGAAGATGTTTTTATTTTAATTAGATATGCACGAGTACAAGATAATGAGCTAAATAATAAAAATCAAGAGAGAGGAAAAATAAAATAATTAATAAATAGATTAGCATGACGTTGTTTAGATTGTTCCATTTCGCCACTGCCCATATAAATTGACACGAGAAATTAAATAGTTAAAATGAGAAAGAGACGGAAATTGATAATTGGTAATTAGTTGAACAGAAGTGGAGGGAATCAAAACTGGCATTACTCGAGTACTTAATCTCAATTGGATGCGTCGACACTCAACATAAGCAAACTTAATTATACAAAGAAAATAAAAAATAAAAATCATTCGATGAATGTTTAACAGCCCCTGATTAGTGAATGAGATTGATATTCAACGGGCTTACGACATCTAAGTACGTGCAATGTAAGATCACTTGAAATAACGACGGAAATTTACAGACGGGTATTCTAAATTGATTAACAAAATGAATTATAAGTTTTTTTTGGGGGTATGTAAATGGACTCGTTTCCTTAAATAATTACTCACATTCTAAATATTATCATATCACTTTGTAAGTAATTTATGAATATTTCTGATATTGGTATTTATTGATACTTCGGAAATATTTCCAGAATCAGCAGATTTTCAGGCCCAATTGGCGTGTGGGTCTCGGTCCTGAGGTTACCATTAAATCGTAACTTTTTGCAGGCACATTTATGGCAACGACGCGAAACATGTGAACTTTCTACTCAGTCCCAAACGAAATCTGAAACTGAAGTTAAGAGCATGTGAACGAGAAATCTTGTCTTTTTAGGATGTTGTTCTAGAAGACCTTTTTAGCTTCCTAGAGCATCAGTTGCCATTGTCGATTCTGCTTTTCGATCCGTTTAACTTGACTTTTGCACCGGGAATCATTTCTAGGAAGAAGGGTATGTGATTCGCGTGATGCTGAGGGCCTTTTCGCTCGTGAAGTTCAAGTCAAAAGTGGTCGGAGCGAATTGATCCTATTTCAACTATCGATAGAGCATCTTTCTAGAGAATTTGAAAGCGAAATGGGAAAAACAGGCGGCGCAATATATGTGATTCATAAAACATGTGGCGCGATCTATTGATCTGCGAGTCGCAAGGTGGGTTAAATTTCTCTATACACAAATCTTTGGAACACTACAAAGTTATGACAAATATAAAACGATATTAAACACGCCATAGTCCTGCTTGGTTATTGCTAACAAAAGCACAATATTGGGAAAATTGTGTGTGAAGTTCTAAATCTTGTGTACAGAGGGTAATCAATCCTAAACCTTTAAATTGGTCCAATTAAGTCATAAACTTTCTTCAAAATGTGCAATCAAGTCCTTTCGATTAACAATACCTAAAGGTCCCCACATGTCGCTCAAAAAGTACTTACATGACATTCTTAAATTGCACTTTTCGACATAATTTTAGGACTTAATTGCATTTCTGAATAAAAGGTTGAAGACTTAATTGAACCAATTAAACTATTTATGACTCGATTGCATTTTTTGATAAAGGTTTTGGACTTGATTGAACCAATTGAAATGTTTTATCACTCAACTGTATTCCGTACATACGGATTCGGATTCGTGGTGCAATTTTCCCATAATTAGATGCCAATTAGCTTTGAGGCTCAAGATTAAGCATTGACCGATCCTCTTATTATCTTTTAACCATCCGCCAACCTCCTTATTTTCAATTAATGGGGTTGATGCATTAATATACATCAGCATTTCCCATATGCATGTGCACAGTGTAGAATATATTGATAGGAATATTGAGTTAGTAGCTATATATAATAAGGCGCGGAAATTTTGTAGCCAACGACTAAGGTAAACCGTGGTAATTAATTATTTTCAAGTTAGATGAGAGTAGGCACAACGCCTAACTTATTTATGAATGTTCATCTAGAGTCCACAAAAGACCTTATCATATCTCCAAGGCACTGAATCTATAATTTTTCTTATATTTTTGGGGCAAAAATTAAATTAAAGTCATAGCTTGGAATATTGGAATCTAGTCCAACGAGTTTGGTAATTGTTCGACACAACCCTTTTTTAAAAATTGAAAAATTGAGAGAGGTCCACGTGAATTAGGGAAATTTGGAATCCAGTCCAAAGAGTTTCCAAGTGACAGTTTTGTGATGGAATCAAGAGACTCATTCAAATGCTAGCGATATCAAGACCGGTTTTCAAAATCGATTTACAAAACGATGCTACAGGATTTTTGTTATGTTTAAGTAGACTTGTTACCTTAAATAATTACTCATATTTTACTTTTATCACATCACTTTGTAAATAATTTATGAACATTTATGATGTTGGTAGTTATTGATACTTGGGAAATATTTCCAGAATCAGCAAATTTTCAGGCCCAATTGGTGTGTGGTCTCGGTCCTGAGGTCACCATTAAATCGTAACTTTTTGCAGGCATATTTATGGCAACGACGCGAAACATGTGAACTTTCTACTCAGTCCCAAACGAAATCTGAAACTAAAGTTAAGAGCATGTGAACGAGAAATCTTGTCTTTTTAGAATGTTGTTCTAGAACACCTTTTCAACTTCCTAGAGCATCAGTTGCCATTGTGGATTCTGCTTTTGCATCCGTTTAACTCAAACTTTGCACCGGGAATCATTCCTAGGAAGAAGGAAAAATGTGATTCGCGGGATGCTTGAGGGCCTTTTTCCTCGTGAAATTTGAGTTAAAAGTGGCCGAAGCGAATCGATTATGTTTCAACGGCGCATGTAGTATCTTTCTAGAGAGTTTGAAAGCGAAATCGGAAGAACGTGCGGCTCGATTTATGTGGTTCAATCACGATTCGTAAAGTACGCCCACGAGTTGGCCGTTGCTAATAAAAGCACGATATTGGGGAAATTGCACAGGAAGTCCTAAATCTTGTGTATGGAGTGCAATCAAATCATGAATGTTTAAATTGATTCAATTAAATCCTAAACCTTCTTCAAAACATGCAATGAAGTCCTTTCAATGAACTATACTTAAAATTCCCCACACGTCGCTCAAAAAATACTTACATGACATCCTTAAATTGCACCTTTTGACATAATGTTAGGATTAATTGTATTTTTTTATAAAAGCCGAGGACTTGATTAAATCAATTGAAAGTTTTTATCTTTAATCGCACTTTTTGGTAGAGATTTAGGATTCGATTGAACCAATTGAAATAGTTTATCACTCAAATGTATCCCGTACATAAGGATTCGGATTTGCGATGCAAGTTTTCCCACAATTAGATGCCAATTAGCTTGAAGGCTCGGGATTAAGCATTGACTAATTCTCTTATTATCTTTTAACCATCTACTAATTTCCTTATTTTCGATTAATGGGGTCGATGCATTAATATACAAATCCGGCATTTCCCATATGCATATACACAATGTGGAATATATTGTTAGGAATATTGAGTTAGTAGCTATATATAATAGGGCACCGAAATTTTGTTCCGAACGACTAAGGTAAACCATGGTAATTAATTTATTTTCAAGTTAGATGAGAGTAGGCACAACGCCCACCTTGTTTATGAATGTTCATCTAGATCTCTATCACATCTCCAAGCCATTGAATCTCTAATTTTTCTTATATTTTGGGGCAAAAATTTAATTAAAGTCATAGCTTGGAATATTGGAATCCAGTCCAAGGAGTTTGGTAACTGTTCAACACACCCCTTTTTAAAAAATTGGAAAAATTGAAAACGGTCCACGTGAATTAGGGAAATTGTTTATCCAAGGTCTCTACCTGAAACGTATAAATGTATTGGGTCAGAGGATTTGGGGTGATTGTTAACATGCATGATTTGATTAATTAATTTCGATGATTTAGAAAAACTTACTAGGCTAGACTCCTAATGGATTATATAATACAGTCAAACGGTGGTGCTGTATAAAGATGCGGGGACGAGTGCAAAAGCTCGATTAAAATATCAGCAAAGGAAGGAGAGAGAGAGAGAGAAAGAGAGAGAGGGGATTAGGGTTTGGATTTCGATTTCGATTTCTTGGGTGTGTTCCCTCTTAATCTAGGGGCATTTTCGTCTTTTTGAGATCGCGCGCTTCTAATTTATGAGGATCTCCTTTCTCATTTTAGCGTGTTGCTCACAAACCTCACGATGTCGCAAGAAGAAGTGAGGAGAAAAGTAAATTGTAAAATGTTCGCACGGCACGGAAATGAAAACGCGACTTGATATTTCAAAATCTATATGAATGTGTTAAAAGAATGTGTTCCCTAGGTGTTGCCTTTAATTATGCTACACAATATAAAGGTTCCGCTTGTTTCGAGAAAAATAGATGATATGGAAAATATTTTCGTAAAAATAATCGCTTCTATCTCATACAAATATGAAAGAACAAAATAATTTTCATCGTTCACGAAAATATTCGACATAAAATGTTGTCGATAATTCATTAGCTAATTATTTCAAGTGGTACAGACAATTATTTTTAGGAAAATATTTTCCAAATCATCTATTTTTCACGAAATAAACGCACATAAGATAATCAGAATTGGACTCTCTTTATTGTGAGAAAAGGGTTTGGTACTTTCTCCACGAAAATAGCAAAACGAGTATGCACGAATTCCTTACCCCTCGTTCTTCTCCTTGCTCTTCATTATTTTACGATATGATTGTAAGTGCATTTGTATACAAGAAATACTTTCCATTTTCAGCATAATAACTCACTTCTGTTGTTCATATGCATTTTAGAGATAGTATGGTACTTGTGATACATAACGTTGTACATTATGCTTGTGAATTTTTATTTTCACACTAATTAGCGGTTTTGCATCTACCTTTCACAACTAATAATACGTCAAAATGATATCTCTCTTTTTCGTGCAAAAATGGTTCGTGCTCCATTTTGATTATACTTTAGTATGGTAATCTGGGGATGAACGTCGAGTTAGGGGTAGCTGCGTGCACAAGCGACCGTGCTCGAGAGAGAGAGAGAGATGTGTGTTACGTGAATGGACCATGATGAATTGTCTCTATGGCATTGAAGACAAGCCATGTCTTTATGAACAACAGCTCATCGAATGGATGGCCCTCTGCACAAACATTATTGATAGAGAGAGCGATTTGTTCAAGTTGATGTGGAGTTTGTTTTTCATATCCTTTTTTTTCATGATCGAATTGAAGGCCCCACGAGACCATCGAGTTCCGCAGATTCTTTCTTTTTTTTCTTTTTTTTTTTGGGGGCAATTTCAATGGCTTTTTCTTCTGGTCATTCACCTGAAATTGCCCTCGATTTAGGGATGGAAGCGAAAGAGGGTGTGCGAAATAATGCAAAAAGTGCCATGATCACCAGCTTGCATTATAAATGTTTCTGGTGGCTGCTCATTCTCATATGCCGAATCCTTATCATGAAACCATTTCTCATCATTATCTCAATTGATTAAGAACCGCAGGACACTCCATTACATGCCCTCTTTCTTCTTCTTCTTCTTTTTTGTTCGAAGTCGATCCGCATCGCTGCGCTTAATGAGCTCCGTCACGGAAGTTTTGCAATCGCTGCTAAATGGTCGAATTTGAAATCGTGAAGAGGTCATCACTCAACGCTCCATGCCTACCGCAGGAAATTCATGGGGAATTAGAGATCTAGCCATTTACCAATGCGAGAAATAGGGTCTGCAATTCTCTATAGGACCGTCATAATTAAATAGGCTCGGGTCTGTCCGACACGACGAATATCTTATATGGTTCATACGTTTAACTCATTTAGACGCGATTGACCTGACATAATACAAATTGCCAACCTTAGCAAGAAACACACTATTATTCTAATCGAGTTCGAAACAATGACCTTGCTTGTGGAAATATTAACCCATGCCGCTAGGTCACTGCCTTCTGTGATTTATAAATCAAAACAAAAAACAAACTTAAGTTAATAAATGAAAACATGAATTGATATTCAAAGATCTTTTCTAAATCACAAGTTGAACAATTGCAATTGTCACGATAAAAATTTTGTAAAAATTTTGTAAAATAATTGCCAACTAATAAAAAAAATTTAAGATTATGAAACCATGATCTAGTTTTTAGATGTTACAACACTCTCCCTTGATCATAAACAAGGACTTGTCCAAGGCTGAACCTTGACAATGGACTGTGAGATAGGCAAAAAGAGATTTAAAGATTTGAATACAAATAACGTATAAAATTTAGTGAGAACACTATAACTTGTCTAAATAATTACATTATTGGATAGAAACGTAATTTCTTGTTTGAATGTCATGGTACTCTCCTAAACCTATTATAGTTTTTCCAATTTAGTCGTAAACCTTTTAATTTTATCAAATGAGTCATAAACATTTTCACGTTTTATCAATTAAGTCTATCCGGTCAATTTTGACCCAAAATCGCTAACATGGATGCCGGCTGTCCTACGTGGTATGGCCAGCATTGACGTGGATAATTTTTAATAATTTTTTGAAATTTATTTATTTATCTTTTCTTCTCTTTTTCCTTTTTTTATTTTCTTCTCTTTTCTTTCTTTATTTTTTTAACTGGCTGGCAAGGGTCGACGAGCCCTCGCCCGTGGCCGCAATGGTTTGGGCGAGGGCGGCGAAGTCGAAGAAAAGGAAAAGAAGAAAAAGAAAAGAAAATATAAAATTTGTAAAAAATTTTGAAAAAAAAAATTAAAAATTGTACATGTCAACGCCGTTCGTGCCAAGTAGGATGGGAGGCGTTCATGTCAGAGATTTCCGTCCAAAATTGACTGGATTGACTCAATTGGAACAATTAAAAGATTTAGAATTGAATTTGCAAAAATGCAATAAATTGAAGATTTTTTTGGTATTTTTCTCAAGTGATAGCTAACAGTGGAACAGCCACACCAGTGCCATTTATGCTCCAAATAAAATTTTAAAATGCCACATTGGATTCTCTGCATGCCACGTTAGCGAAATCATCTTAATTGTAGCAAAAATAACTTAACTGCACCAAATTCGAGACTTTATCACTTGATCTTATATTTTCAAGCGTTTAAAACCTGATTCATATTTGATAAAATATTTAGGATTAATCCCACAAAAAAACCTCAAATTGGTGCACTTGTGACAAATTTACCAAAAATTAATTTTTTTTACCACAAAAAATTCAAAACTGGTACATCTGTGATAATTTTACCCTCCATCAGTTTCCATTAAATTTTACTGTCAAATTTCTGAATTGAATGACACGTGACAGTTAATGGGTATACCACTTTAGAGTTTTACCCTCCATTTGTCACATGTATACCAATTTATAGTTTTTCGTGATATTAATTCAATTTAACGATGGATAATTTTGTTATAGATATACCGGTTTGAGATTTTTGGTGATTAAAAAATTAATTTAAAAAAAATTTATTCAGATGTATCAATTTGAGATTTTTTCGTAGTATTAATTCAAATATTTATAATTATTGGTGTAATTTTTTAAATATAATACTACACATGATTCATGTATCTCCAGATTTTATTTCGTATCCACAGATCGAGTCGCTTTTCCCCGGAAATTCTGGATTTTGGGAGGGAGTGATGATGCGACGGATCGATCTCTTTTAACGAAAAAGGAATGAATTGTTGTCTCCGCTATTCTCATTCTTGGTAATCAAATTGGGCATTTCACACGTGGGAAATAGCAGTTTAAAACTTAATCGCACCCAAGTGTTTTGTTACAGTCTGCGATGATGTCAGGACATTGTCACTTCACTGTCACATTTTCTTCCAATTTCCCTTTTTTTTTTTCAAAAAACTTCAAATTAATACAATTATAACAAATTTACGCTTCATCAATTTTTAATTTTATTATCAAATTAATGAGTTGGATAATACGTAACAGTTGACGGGTGTTCCACCTCTCCGTTTGTCACAGATTTATCAATTTGTGATTTTTCGTGGTATTAATCCAATTTTACAAAGAGTAAATTTATTATAAGTGTACCAATTTGAGATTTTTGATAGTCAAAAAATTAGTTTAGGGTTTTTGTTCAAAATTTTTTATCCTGATAAGATAAAAAAAAAATGCTCATGTATCCAGAACTTTTTTGTGACATATTTATTTTGAACTTTTTCTTATGACATAAAAATCCTAAATTTGTTTCTATGTGACACAGTTACCATCAATCAAAGTTCTTTTACATAATTTTTCAGCCAAAACAACATCGTTTTATTTCACTTAAGCCACTCGAGCGTCATGTCAACACTGGATGCTTTCTGGTGTCCAACGATTTTTATTTATAAAACTTTGTCTGGGGATAAATGTGTTACACAGGTACAAGTTTAGGATTTTTGGTATCACAAAAATAAGTTTAGAGTAAATGTGTCACAGACTGTGACTCACTGTTGGCATAGTTTAGGGATTTTTTTTTGTGGCTTTTGCCCTTTAGTTTAATTGCATCTAGGCCCTTATCAATTACTTTTGACTTTCACCTACAACTCCTTCTCTAAATTTTGAAAATACAAAATACGAAATCTTAGTTTGTGAAAAATTATGAAAAATTCTAAACGTGATTCTATCTGGCAATGTTGTAACATTTTAAAAAAATTTCGAGCATTTCATGTTAATTATAAATTAAAGGAAAAGTTTCGCACAACTTACAAATAGTCTAGAGAAAACGATGCTTTATTTTTCAAAGCAAGACTTTTAAATGAGAATTTTGTGGAACTCGTGCATGCTATTAATGATAATCCTATATATTAGTTAATAATGGTAAAGCAGTCATTCAAAAATGTTGATGTAACTATTTTCGGTATTCATAAGTTTCTCTTACACTTGAAAATTAAAATTCAAAACATTTTCCATTCTACAATGCTTTCAATTAATTTTTTTTCTAAATCGTCCAAATATTTTTCACAATATACATAATTTCATGCCGACTTGTTTTTCCTGAACGTGTATGCATTTTCCTTAGTATCGAGATGATTAATTACTACATTACTAGAGACTGCAATTACCCTTTTGAGAAACTATTTTCGAAATCAAATAGCCTGATCATTGAGGTACAAGAGTTGGTTTACTGGAAAATAAAAAATTACTAACAGAAGAAATTTTAAACCAAAAATTCATGAATGCCCGTTGTTATCAATGAATGAATGATAACTAAACATTAATATATTCACATAATCGTTATTTAAGGCAAGCAAACTGACTGTACCATGATTTTTTAAATCTCACGCCTTCATAAATCTGAATTTGAAATTTATACAACCCTTCACACTAGTTTTCCACATGTAGGATAAAATCTATTTCTTCTACACAAAAAAAAAATCTCTCTAATTTTTACCGTATGCAACTTGGAGGTGTTTTTCTTACTACTATATGAAGAAATAAAAATAAAAAAATACTTTACAAGTAATGGTGGTTATCCAATCACAAACTGACACATGCAACATGTTCACCAACTCCGATAATCTATCACCCTTTGAGATAAGCTGTGAGCCAAGTTTTTCTCATGGGTCCATGGAGTTAGGTGTAAATATGCATCTTTAGAGTTATATAGAATAATTACTGATTGTACGTTTTCCGTTGGCGAGTCTTAATTCCCAATCTGCTTTCCGATGTTGACTTCGTCCATTTTGTTCAATTGCATATAAGCTATTTATGTCGAAAATTTGGAGACTCATAAGAAATTAATTTTAATCGACATATCTAAAATGACTTACACAAAATTCATTTGAAAATTCACTAGCACGTGAGTTATTTCGAAATTGGTTCTATCGGGGAACAATACCAAAAATGACCGATTCAGGAATTGACAATTCTAGAACCGACCGGTTCGATTCCAATAATTTGTAACCGAGGGATCATAGAGTCGGTAATCCGTTCTAGGCCGAAAATTGATCAATCCTAAAATGAATCACCCTCGAAGCGTGCAACATTGTTCTCTTTTATCGTTTAATAGTCTTGTCATTGGTGACTTAACCGGGCGAATTCCAAACCATGATCATGAACCGGAGGACTCGGTTTTACGGTACCTTGTCGCTCTTTTTGGCTTTGCTTCTGCCGTGTTGTTGCATCAGTAGGTCCATCGTTAGCCCACAAACTCTCCACATTCCATTTTATTCTATCTTGGAAACCGCCTCTAGTGGAGGAAAATAAAGACAAATACGAGCCATCCATCAATCACACCAGCAACAGTGGTCGAGCCATCCAGTGTCATTTTCATCGTGTACTTATACTTAAAAATAAGGCAATTTTCAAAAGTTAAAAAAAAGGTGTTTAGACATATGTGTCTAGGAGATTTGACCACACGATGACGAATATGTCATTGTCATTGTGAACATATGTGAAGAGAATCTAATTTGACGATGCAACTACTAATCAAGAAATTGGGTCCATTGTTGTTGTAAAAGAAATTATTCGCGAGCAATTATTGTGAATTATTACTGACCTAACTTGTTTTTTTAACCTAATAATTGTACATTTGTGGGTTCTCTTATTGATAGTGAGTTTAACGGATAAAAATCACTAAAAACCCTAAATTATATTCACCGCGACACATTTATCTTAAACTTTTTTTTATAATACGAAAAATTCCAATTTACCTTCCATCAAAATTCTGTCAATGAAAACTGTTAAATCTGCCTACATAGACATCATAAAGCAAACGGTGTTGACATGGTATCCACGTAGCTTGAGTGATATAAAAACGATGTCATTCTGACTGAAAAATCATTTAAGGGATCCTTGACAGAAAGTAAATGTGTCACATATGTATAAGTTTGAGTTTTTTATGTTACATGAAAAAGTTTAGGGTAAATGTATTACAGTGAATATAGTTTGAGACTTTTGTTGTCACAAAAAAGTTTATAAAAATTGTGTCACGGTAGACATAATTAAAAAAAAATTGCGACTTTTTCTTTAAGAAAATTGAGAGGGAAATCATGTTTAGGCTGCGAGAGATAATACTATGTGCTTGGGCCCACTTTTCAACGCCAAAATGACTCTTGTTGTAGCATTTTCCAGAACTAGATCTTTTCGATCTAGGAGGGATCCCTAAATTGCCTCCTCTAATTTGTCGAAAAAATTAGTCACTCTTCAAGTAAAGTACCAATCAATCAATCCATCAATCATGCAAAATAGTCTTGACATGAATTGTCATTTGGATTTAAGTGGGAGTTTTCTTGATCATGGTGCTTCTTTTGGATGTTATTGTGTTTTAATCTTTTCCTTTTTTTTTTCATCTTTAGCCCTGTTGCTTGAAAACCACAATCATAGACTTATTAGCACTTTAAAACAGGGATAATGCAAGCTGTCCCCAAATTAGACTGGGCTCGCCATCACCATGAATGTTGGAGTTAGGTGAAAACTGGGGGTCCCCTTTCCCACTTTCATCACCCTCCTCAAGCCATGTGATCACCATGAAAGTATCAATTTTGAACTAAGGATGCATTTCTCAGCCAACAAATAAAGTAAATCATTCTCTTTTCCTATCTCTCTCTCGCCAAGATATAACAATGGTCACTTGCTGTGGAGCACCCTCGTACTATAATGAGTGAACCCAATTTGAAGAAATCTCTATAGATCTCCTGCATGACTAACAAGAATCATGACTGATCTCATGCAGACTTGATCTCTCTATGATTGTCCAGGACAAGAAAAATCTCGTGAGGTGTGATGGGATAATTTCCTGAAATGTCTAAGATCAGAGCCATGAGACCTTAGGATAATGGTTAATCAGTCAAGATGGTCACACATCAAGAAGCCAAGATTTCATTGAAAAGTACCTTATTTTGACTTGGGGAACATATAATGAAACTTACGTGCATATTTGTAAATATCAGCTTATAGAACTGTGAAATTTGGTTTAGATACAATTCATTGTGGATCTGTATCAGTACCAAAGGAGACATGTCTATATTAGGGAAAATTACCAAAACGGTCATAAACATATTGCAATTGTGCCAATTCAGTTCTAAACCTTTTTTTGTGCCAATTCAATCCTAACATTTTACATTTGTGCCAATTTAATCCATCTTGCCATTTTTGGCCGGCAAGCGCCAGCCATCCGGTTGACGCTGGCGTAGTAATATTTTCAATATTTTTTTCGAATTTTTTTTTACTTTTTTTCTCTTTTTTCTTTTCCTATCTTCTTCCCTGGCTGATCCGGTGACCGTCGATCAACCAGAGGCTAAGGCCAACGAGACCTCGCCGGCATTGGCGAGGGCGAGCCTCGCTATCACCGGGCGAGGTCAAGCTCGCCCAGCGACGGCGAGGTCGAGCTAGATCCGAGCGACCTCACTGTTGGTCGGCCATGGGCAAGCTCGACCTCGCCCACCGACGGTGAGGGTGGATCTGGGCGGCCTCGCCGTCGGTGGGCGAGGTCGAGCTTGCCTGGCCTTAGCGAGGCTCGACCTTGCCTGGCGACGGCGAGCCTCCCCCATGGCCGCTAAGTTGTGAACTCGCTAGCCTCAGCCAGTCGCCAGACCGGCCAGGGAAGAAGATAGGAAAAAAAAAAAGAGAGAAAAAAAGTACAAAAATAAAAAAATACTTGAAAAAAATATTTAAAAAATTACTACGTTAGCATCGGCCGGACGGCCGACACCGGCCTGCGTCCATGTTAGCGTCGACCGGCCGGCCAAAAGTGGCCGGATGGACTGAATTGGTACAAATATAAAAGGTTTATGACTGAATTGGCACAAAAAAAGGTTTATGTCTAAATTGGTACAATTGTAATATGTTTAGGACTGTTTTGGTAATTTTCCCTCTATATCAAGTTGGTTTTTTCTTGCAAGATTATTTTCCAATGATTGAATTGTGAAAATATATTTCTCATTTCACCGCGAAATTTCAAGGTGATCCCATAGAGAGTATGGCAGAACTGTTGTGACTCAATTATTATCTCATCTTGCAAGTTCCATGAGCAAACTTCTAGATCAGCTCCTTTGAATCAATGTGACTAAAAAGCAAATCACACAATTCTTAATTCATACTTGTGGAAAGAACATGTTGCACCTGATATGCCCCATCCTAATATCAAATTAAATAACACAAAAGAGAAAGGTTTCCCAAATTTAATAGGATATTCCCAAGTCTACACAACTAATCATTCGAGAGAGTAGGAATGTGGGGCGTGATACCAAAAGAAAACAAAACAAAACAAAAGATACTCCCACCCTCTGAGAAAAATCTCCCCGTCAACAGTCGCAAAGCCTCTTTTTCCCCACCAAAAGGGGGTGAGAAAAGTGGGAGATGGTGGCTTGGAAAATAGCTGCGATTTTGAAGCATAAGAGGACAATCATGATTGAGAATGGGAACAGACTCAAATGGGTTGGAGCCCTCTTTCTCTTTTCCTACTTTTCCTACTGTTCATTCATTAAACATTCACATATTCAAGAGATTATATGAAGTGGGTTTGCCTCAAAGTTCGTAAAGAAATGAAAAGCTTATGTTCTGGTCCCAAAGATCTTGCCTCGTGGGGTCCTTGAAAATGCTCTCATTGTTTTATTGCATCTCCCCCTAACGTGGCTGATATATTTGGCTACTCTAGTACAAACCAACCAGCATAAAGTGTTGGATCATATGAGTATTAAGAGATAGACCACTAAAGCATGTGTCTTTTTTCTTCCTTTTTGCTAATCTCAAATATGTATAATTCTTAGATCAACCTTACAAAATATAAACAACGTCTTGAAAAATATTTTTTGATCGACCTTACACCAAGCTGTTTATCTTTTGAGGTGATCCTGAAGGCTGGACCATCATTAGGATGGAATGTGCTAAGTTGGGTATTTGTGGGGCAGGCCATAGGAGATTCCTTTTAGACCAAGGTATTGGAAAATATAATATAATTGACGTTGATTTAAACTAAGGTGGGGCTTGCTTAACCGGCCTGGTCAATTTAATTGGACCACGCTAGTCGCACTTGCACTATGCCCACCAGAGATTGGAGATTTTGAAGTAATGACAAGGTGTGCCATGAGTCTTCGAGGGAGAAATCGACTCATGGTCGTCTGAAGTGATGGGCACGAGGTATGCTTTATTGACAAATTGGTTGGATGCATTCTAGCCTTGCATAATTTAGTCGTTATATGAAAAAGATTGGAGGGTCGTTATAGCTGAACTTATGAACAGGCTTCAACGTGTTTAGCTTGAGAAATTATGCGGGCTGACTTATATTTATCCCTTTTGGAAAGACCAAGTAGAGACCTGAGATCTAGTAGTTGTAGTCCAATCCATAATCTCCAAAAAATTCAATTTTGAATCGTGTGATTGGTTACTATTTTTGAAGTATGGGTTACCGCACAAGATTAGTCTAGCCAAACCACAACACTTTGGTTATATCTCCTTAAACTCAAAGTTAAATAGCCGTGAACTGTCACAATTCGATGTGACTATAATGGAATCTAATGAAGTAGAATGAGAAGTTGCAAGCACTAGTGACTTTAGAGTTGAGATTCATCGAGAATAGAGGTTCGACGGGAAAACTCATGTAAAATTGACCCGGAATGAGTTCAATGTGTCAAATTAAACTTTGGAAAGCAAATCAATAGAAGGATTGGTAAAGAAAAAGAAAGGAATATGCTATAAGAATAATCATCTTCTTATCTAGGGAAGAAAAACATGCACTGAAAATAATATGCGATAAAACTTACATATATATATATATATATATATATATATATATATATATATATATATAATCTCATGAGGATAGAATTTATATAATCGCAGACAAAATCCTGTGTGGTCCATATTATCATTGATTGTGGCAATTGCCTTCGATTGGGGTCATCAGTATTTTTTTTTTTTGGTAAAGAGGGTCATCAGTATTTAATGCTGAAATAATCAATATTTGGTAGTCCCGGTTGTTCTTTGATTAGATATGTTTGGCAAGAATAAAGATTGGATTTATAATATTCTTCTAATTGTGAAAACTTGGTTAGACCACTAACAGTTCTAAAAATATAAACTACGTGAGGCGAGTTGTAATATTTGTATACTCCGAAAAACTTGCTCACATAGAGACTGAACTTTGACCAAAGTGTAAAGTATCAAAAATATGTAATTAGAGAGGCAAATAAAGAGAAAGTATTTTGACCTAGAAACTCATATTCTGTTGCTATTTAAAAAATTGTCGGGCCAGTGCCAACTGCTACGATAATATAAGTTATTAAATGAAGCGCGTAGTTTAAATTTCAAATATTCTAATATATCTAGATATCAAGCACAACCTTTCTATCTAAAGTATTACTATATCATTGAATCTTTCTTTAGCAAAAAGAAAGGGATAAAACATCCGAATATCGAAGAATAACATAAGCACATTTAAGAACTTTCCGTGAGGTATAATAAGGTACAAGAACTCATAATCAACTTCAAACTATGGTTGATTATTATTGTTTTCTTCATTCTTTTTCTTAGTTGCCAAACCTGTATCTCTAAGCAATCAATTAACATCTTGTAGGTATTATCTCCCCTTTAAGTAGCATGACCCTGATCTATGTTAATAGCCCTTTTCATCTCAAACTTGATTTCAGTTGTTTCTGTCAAGCTTGGGACCTTATCGAAAAGGCTTTGTCATAAATTTAACTAACTATATCTAAGACTATAGGTAAATAGCTACATAATTAAAGTGCAAATAGTTAATTCTCGAGTTTTTTTTTTTTTGTTGCTAAAATTGTTAATTCTCGAGTTAGTTACAGTAGTGGATGGTCCTTTTATTGCCGTTGTAGGTGAGGTGTCGCACTACAATAACATAGATGTGATGTGCCATCTTATCTAAAGTTGTCGTGTATAATATTTATAATGCTCAACCCAAAGTCTTATGTTTAAATATAGAGGGACACGTATATAAAAAGCATATGAATCCCGTAAACAAGTAATATGAGATACTTTAACACCTTTTCTCACATTTTAGTGAGTTAAGAACAACACAACCGAGGGCTATACTTGTAAAATAAACTTGGACAGAACGTGACTAAGATATCTTGTGAGAA
Organism: Syzygium oleosum; assembly: GCF_021117445.2. Taxonomy (NCBI): domain Eukaryota; kingdom Viridiplantae; phylum Streptophyta; class Magnoliopsida; order Myrtales; family Myrtaceae; genus Syzygium; species Syzygium oleosum. Next base: position 9,860,159 of record NW_026607495.1, read on the forward strand.
TTTCTAACCCAAAACCATGAATTTCTTAGTAGAGAGAGACGATGTGCATATAAAGAGCATATAAACCCAGTAAAGAAGCATGGAATACTTTTGCACAAAAAAATTGCCTCTGTTCAACCAGTTTTGTTCTTCAACTTTCATCGTGAAAATTGGCATGAGGTATAGATAAATCACACTTCATATGTCTCTTAATGAGTCTAGTTTAGCTGAGATCAACTTTGGATGTAGATGCCGTATGTTGCCAAAGTGAGTTGCATATCTAAAAGCGCCTACGAATTTTTCTTCCAAATGACAATCATATTCGCATAGAAATAATTATTATGTTGCATCCCATTCAATTTAGATAGTTTTAATGTTATATATACATGTTCGAAAAGAGTCTTTTTATGAATTAATTTGATTCGAAATATTATAACTTGTCTATGTGCATGCTATCTATTATATCATATCCTTTACTAGAATGTTTTAGGCAATTTTTCTTACATCCAAATGTTAAAATTTCGTTTTCATTTAACAATTTAAAATTTTTGAACAGTTAATAATAATCTCACAAAAGATTTTCAATCTTTAATACGACCTTTTAGAAAAGTTGGCGTTGTGTGTTCTTGAAGTCTTCCTCACTCAATGCTCAACTACCAAAAAAGAACATTGACTTTTATTCCATTCATGAAGGTGAAATTACTAAAACCAACAAAACTTTCGACAATAAACCAGAAAGTTGGTAAAAGGTTAATCAATGGTTAATGTCGGGTCCTTCAACAAAACATTGGTATTCTCAATGTTTCATACTCTCACCACCATTATAAGGGTCGGTAAAATTGCAATGGTAATGATTGGCGTTTATACTGACAAAAATTTAGTTAGACTTTACGTAAATGAGTTATAAATTCTCTTGTTTTCAATTGCGTGCGTGCACGTCTAATCTTAAAATGTGCTCCATTCGAGGTAATTTTTTACTTTTTTTTTTTTAATTTATCAAATCTTATGGCTTTATCAGATGTATTGTCAAAGTTTTTAACTCTTTCAAAATAGTGACGTATGATCTCTTTTCGAACTTAATATGAGTGTATTTTTTGTAGCTTTTAAATTTCGTGGGAGAAATGATAAAACGCCAACTTTTCAAGCGAGTAATTTGCTTGCTCCCAAGTACTCATTTTTCACATGGGCTAATCCGACGATGGTGCTTGACCTTGAAGTGCGGTTGCGCATTTGATGCATTTACACATTACTCATTTTCACTCTCGCCCTAAACCTGGGCTTCATGCATTCATACTTAGGAATACTATCGAACAGTTGTGGAAAAATAGACAAAAGCTTGTATAAATAAGTAGGGTGTTTACTTTCTTCGTTTCCGCTTTTAACTCGAAAGGTTGCACCGCATCTTCCAAAGTACCATCCAAGGATTTAACAATAACCGATGTTATGGCCTAGGCTTGCTTAGATGACCGTCCTTCAACTTCTAAGGTAGTCACCTATGTTGTGAAAAGGAAAAACAGCAACTATCAAAGGATAAAAACTTTGGTAGAGCAACCATTTAGTGCTAGTTTCTCCTAGCATTAAGTAGCAAAATATCTTCTCAATGAGAAATGAGCATATAATCTCGTAAACAAGCGATGTGGAATACTTTAACATATAAAAATTGCTCTCCATTCAATTAACATTCTTTTTCAACTTTCATTGCAATGAATATTAGCATGAGGTATAAAAAAATAACACTTCAATATGTAATCTCTTAATTGGTCTAGTTTGTGTGAGATCAATATGCAAAGGCAAAAAGAAGATAATCCTATTCATATAGAAATAAATGTTATGATGTATCCTATTCGATTATGATAGTTTTCAATGATATACATATATACATATATATACATATATATATGTTCGAAAAGGGTCCCTTTTTTTTTCCTTTTCCATTTTCCTAATGCATTAATATTGTTCAAAATACTCTGTGTGCATGCTATTCTATTCAATGATACCTTAGCTAGAACATTGTAGGCAATTTGTAACAAGACCTTCCATAGAAGTTGGTGTTTTGTGATCTCGAAGTCTTCCTCTACTCAATGCGCGGCTACCAAAGAAGAACATGGACTCATTCCATTCATCAAAGGTGAAATTTACTAAACCCAACAAAACTTTCGACAACAAATAACAAAGTTGGTAAAAGCGTAATGAATGGTTAATGTCGGGTCCTTCAACAAAACATTTGGTGCCCTCAATGTCTCATATTCATTCCACTATTAAATGAAAACATGAAGAGTTGGTAAAATCGTATTGATAAGGGTTGGCGTTTCTACTGACAAGAAATTTATTTTAGACTTTACGTGAAGGAGTTGTAAATTCTCCGTTGGCCATTATTGGGAAAAACATAAGGCTCGCGAAAGACCAAGACATTGCTCATCATTTAACTCCTTTCTCTCTTGTTCTTCGAATTGATGACAACGTCTGCTTTCTAGCGATAACTTTGACTCAGCAGAGATCGACATCTTCCCAACAGCAACGTGACGTAAAAACATTAATAGACAAGCAGAGACAAGCGTGTTTGGTTGGCCTTGTTGGTGGTCTCGTAAAGGATCGTCTAACAAAGACACGAAATGAAGAAAAGGAAGGGCGGGCTCGCGTCTAAGGCCAGTCGTGAGTGCCACCGGATTCCATGCATGCATGAGCAATCGATTAATTTTTAGAAATGGTTAATACTACGAAAAATTTTGAACTAATTTTTTTACCACAAAAAAATCCTAAACTAATACACTTATAACAAATTTATCCTTGATTAGTTTCTGTAAAATTTTACCATCAAATTGCTCAGTTGGGTGACACGTTACAGTTGACGGGTGTACTAATTTAGAATTTTACCCCCCGTTTGTCACATGTGCACTAGTTTGTAGTTTTTCATGCTATTAATCCAATTTAACGGAAATTAACGGAGGGTAAATTTATCACAAATGGACCAATTTGGGATTTTTAGTGATCAAAAATTAGTTTTAAGTAAATTTGTCACGGATGTACGTGTTTAAGGTTTTTCGTGATAAAAAAATTAGTTTTTGATAAATTTATCACAGGTGTACCAGTTTGAGATTTTTCGCGGTATTAACTTTTTTAAAAATGATGTTACCAAAAATCCTAAACTTTCTTCACGGGACACCATTACCCCCGGTCTCGCCAAATACCCTAAACTTGTGCCGATGACACATAAATCTTCCATCCATAATGATCCTTAAAAACCCGATGTGGATTTATTTAGAGTTAGAAATTCCCTTGGTGTCTACACATGCGCTGTCACGTTGGATTTTTAATGGCCATTATGGACAAAACTGTGACAAAAGGTGTTTTTGGATCACTACTTTAAGTTTGGGGTATTGGTGAGATGAAAAAGGTTTGGGATATTTATGTCCCCCAAGAAAAAATAAAAGATTTTTTGTGAGATTTCCCTCATTTCGATTGATATATGAGTAGTTCTCGTACCTTGTTGACACAATTGATATATAAATATCAACAAGTCATCCGTCCAATTTGATCCAAATCGTTTAATTTTTATAAATTAATTATTAGCGGTTCTCCATATTTCAACAGTGTGCATGCTGCCAACTGATCTTAAAACGTGTCCATTCGATATAAATTTTACTTTTTACTCATTACTTTAATTCCTATAGAATCTTACGGCTCTATCAAATATATTATCGGCCTCTTTAGTTCTTTCAAATCAACAAATATATATTGGCATGTTGAGTTATGTATCATGTGCTATAGATTTCTTCCAACTTAAAATGCGTTTTTTTTTTTCGTAAAGTGAGAATTGCGGATATAAATTCCTCGGATGGAACCTTTTAAAGAATCTCTAGGAGTAGCCAATTGTTCCTGATGTAAATTCGACGGACAAAAATCTGATTTGAAGTTGTGTTAAGAGGCAACCAACCATAACAACTATAATTATTGTGCCCCCCGAATTCAATACACAGGGAAAAATTCCAAAAATTGTACGGGATGGCTGGGGCCCATTGATTGATCCTGCAAAATGCCACAACCTCCAGCCTGGCCAGATTGATTGATTGTGCATTTGACTTTTTTTTCCCTTTAATCGGTGTAAAAAAAATTAAGTGTTAATACAAATAATACATAATTTTCAAGCCTGATTCCAAAAAAAACACCAAATTTATCTTAAGTGATAATTATGACCCGAACTTTTTTTTGTCTCAATAAAAAGCACAAACTTTCACTTAAATCTCAAATCTAGGTCGAACAATTTAAAAATTTCACATCACAGGGACTAAATTTGGAAGTAGAGTAAAAGTTTCTGTTTTTTATTGAAACAAAACAATTCGGGACAAAATTGTTACTCAAGATAAAGTTGATGTTTTTTTTTAAATTAGCCCTAATTTTCACTTAATCGTGTATTTTATATATGATTTAGCTGGTATCTAAAGAGGATCATCAACATTATCCTAGAACATCAAGGGATATCCAAACAAGCAATAGTCATCCAATATTTTTCCAACCTCAATTTGTAAGATTAGTTATCTCAATTACCTTTCGAGAAAATATACATCACATAAGAATACATTTTGACAATTTCGTCTTTTTTTAAGATTTGATTTTCATGATTCTTGGTCTCTTCATGCAACCATCTAACGACCCTTCTAGCATATAAAAGTAAAAAATGATGAAGAAAATGACACAAATGGTTCTGGAACTTTGACGCGATATACAATATGGTTCCTGGACTTTCAACTTATTCAATGTGGTCCATAAACTTTAGCCCAATTTACAATGTAGTCCTTGAACTTTTAAATTATTATAAACATTGTCCTTCTATTAGTTTAAGTTTAAGGACAATATTAAATATTTTCATATAATTTAATGATTAGTTCGAATATGTACCAAAAGTTCATGAATCACATTGAATAAATTGTAAGTTTAAAAATCACAATGCTCCCATTTGTTTCATTATTAAAAAAAATGCTATTGGCCATAAAGAGAAGAAAAAACCAAAAAACATGCTTGTCGTTTTTCCACATGTGTAACATGGAAGTGGCGGTGAAGACAGGAGTCTTCTTCCTTGGACCTTCCCATAGCGTTTGTCGGGGACCAATGTCAAATGCAACTTTGTCCTTTTTCGACTATTTTTCGCCCCTTTTCACTCCTTTGACCCCAATTACCGTTTGGGAAGTCAGACATCCAATAGAAGTTCATTTGAATTATGGAAAGTTGCCCTATTTGGTGAATAACCTTGTATTAATTCTTGGATATAATAAAGAAAAGAGGAAAAAATGACGAGGGAACTTTTGGTCAATCTCTCGACACAACTCAAAAGTAATGAAAGAAATTCAAGCCCGACATGAATTTACTGAGATAAACTCGAACCCTATTTAAATTAAATATCCAGAGAAGTTCGAACCCGGATTTTTATGAACTCAAAACTAACACAAATTATCATGTTGTCATTCATTTATATTAAAAAGCAAGTGCGGTCAAATAAAATCATTTTTGACAATAACGTACAACATTTAAAAGTATATACGACTCGTTGTCAGTCTTATCTAATTATGATTATATAGAGTGGCTCTAGCATGATTGAACCCCACTCATGAACTAAGCTTAAGGAATAATCGTTATATATTTCGGGACAATGACGAAGCTCAAATCTTAACTAAGGAGAGCGACAATTTAATTTACTATGATTAAATGAATAATATATCTTCGTATAGAGTTAAATAATAAAATATATATTAATAGTAGTATTGGAAAACTATTTATAAGTGAAGTATTTTAAATTTATTTTGTGAAGTTTCATCTTTCTTAAAGACACTAAAAGTTAATTGTAACATTAGCATTTCAACTTAAGTTAAAAATTGAATTTATCAGAGACTGTGAGTCTTTTATTGCATAAGTTAGAAATGATTAGTTAAGAAACAAATATGTCTCATTTGTCATTTACAAGCACTAGAGAATTGTAGCGCCGATCCAATGATCCTCCATAAGATTTTCAAAAAAAAATAAAGTCTACATTTCGAGATTCAATCTTGCTATGCTCAACAATATTTCTTATTTGTTAGTTGATGTTAAATATTACAGTTAAATTGCTGATTTGGATGACGCGTGGCAGTTGACGGGTGTATCAGCTTGGGGTTTTACCCCTCCATTTGTCACACGTTTACCAATTTATGATTTTTCGTGATATTAATCCAATTTAACGGAAGATAAATTTGTCACGATTGTACCAGTTTTGGGTTTTTGGTGGTCAAAAAATTAGTTTGTGGTAAAATTGTTATAGGTGTACCAATTTGAGATTTTTTGTTGTCAAAAAATTAGTTGGAGGTAAATTTATCGCATGTATACTAGTTTAGGGTTTTTTCATGGTATTAATCCTATTAATTATTCTTAATAAAAAGTGGTTTATTATTATTTTAGTACACTAATTAGGCACAACATGAAAAGAAACGATATTTTTATAAAAATCTAAAAAATAATAATAATTCGACGTGAAATTTTTTGTGATAATCGAGAAAAGGGGTATCGTGGGAACAGTGCGAGCCATCGCTGCTTTCTTTGACTTTCTCTTTGGGTACTTCCCAAAGCAGATATGACACATTGACGGATTCTCTCTCTCTCTCTCTTCTTCATCTTCTTCTTCTATTGCTATTTTCTCATAACACCCAGACTCAGACTCTCTCTCTCTCTCTCTACTTCGTCTTCTTCCTCCTGCAAGTTTTTTTAACCTGTACCCATTCTGTGTTTTGCCTCTGCGAATGCTCGTGCGCTGCATGTAAATCCAGGGCGTCCTTGCAAATCGGCCATTGTCAGCTCTGCTGCAGAGAGAGAGAAAGAGAGAAACTGTGCAGAAAAAATGACTCTTTTAGCTTCACTTCTTTATGCATTCTTTGCTCATTAATTTACTGGAAGGTAAATCATTTTATTGTACTTTTAATATTCAGTTTCTCTTCTCATTTGCATCTTTGTTTTCTTGTTTTTCTTCCTCGAGAAACATAAAGCCGACGACAATCACAATGGCTTTAGTGTTTACATTAATTCGGAAATATGATCAATGAGAATTACATCAGGTAAAATGAAAGTATTTTTCAATTGAAGTTAAACATGTTTCTAGAGCTGTTGGTTGATCATGAAAGCTGTCGAAATCGCGTATAGTTAATTTCACTTTCATTACTCGTGAAAGGAAAAACCAGCAAATAAATCTACAATTCATATTCTTTTTCTATTGTAATTAATCGAGTCTGCCCGACATTATTGTTGTTTGTCGAAAACTTTCCATAACATTCGCTTAGAGAAAAATTGAAAAGGCAGGCTCGAAACAAGCATTCCTCCAACCATATAATAAGCACGCAGCGTTTTTTTTCCATCTCAAAAGGAATTATGGACCCTATATAACAATTTGGAAAACTTGTTGAGGATATTATCACCAAGAATCCGTTTGTTCAGCCGAAAATAAACGATTTGGAAAAAATTTCAAAAAAAGATTGCTTATTTAGCTTATAAAAATAAATGAATGATTTGGAAAAAAAATTTCCTAAAAAGATCGCTTGTATTGTTTAAAATAATTAGTCAATGGAAAATAATTTTACTGGCAACGACAATTTATATCTAAAATATTTTTCGTTTGTTCGTTCATTTATTCTTGTAAGCGATACAAATAGTGATTTTTAGAAAAATGTTTTTCAAAACACTCATTTTTCGCGAAACAAACGGAGTCCAAATTAACTTTCATATGAATTCTATAAGGGAAAAAAAAACTATTTATGGGGATTTTAGATTTTTCACCGAAATTAAAATTTCAAATAAAAGAAGTAAAGCGCAATTATAAATAAAAGGGTTAATACCACGAAAAATCCTAAACTGGTACACTTGTGACACATTTACACCCCCCCCCCTCGCCGATTCTGCGACGGCCGAGGCGAGGCCGGCGAGGGCCGTCCCTCGCCGCCGCCCAGGCAAGGGCGACTCGCTGACGCAGCGAGGGCGACCGCCGGCTTCCGCTCTCGGTTTGCTGTCGGACCGGCGACCGGCCGTAGTTTGAAAATGAAAAAAGAAAAATTCAAAAAAAAAAGAAAATTAAAAAAGAAAAATTCATAAAAAAATAAATAAATAAAATTAAAATTAGTTCGAAAAATAGTAAAATTGATGAAAAAGCGCGATTATAAATAAAATCCAAGTTGGACGATCAGATCTTGGGACTCATGCAAGTGGTCGGTCAAAGACTCGGAAGATAAAGACGAAGCGCGCGCAGTGGTTGAAGTCCCAAAGCTTTCCTCAAACGACGTCGTTTTGGAGCTGACGTCCCCCGGTCGTCCTTTGCCTTTTTCACTGCAACCCTCCGTCGTAGCCGCCGGCCGGAGGATTACAATTTTCGGCCGCGGCAGATCGGATTTGTGTTGGGAATAATAGCATTCCTATTTTTCTCCCCTTTTCTCTTTCCGCCTGTGGAGGAGAGAAAAATGCCATCTGTGTTGATGTCAAAAGAAGGGAAGAGGTGAAAATTGTCAGTAAAAAGTTCTTCATCCTTGGAATTATCTGGTCGGTTCGTATCCGAATCGTGCTTAATGGAAAATCTGTCTATGGATTACTTTGTTAATGTGTTGATAATACGACATGGGGAGTTTACAATTAGGGTTAATACCACGAAAAATCTCAAACTGATACATTTGTGATAAATTTAGCCAAAACTAATTTTTTGACAATGAAAAATCCCAAACTTGTATAACTGTGACAATTTTATCTCGAACTAATTTTTTTACCATAAAAAATCCCAAAATGGTATACCTGTGACAAATTTACCCCGAACTAAATTTTTGACAACCAAAAACCCCAAATCGGTACACTAGTGACAAATTTACCTTCCGTTAAATTGGATTAATATCACGAAAAATCACAAATTCGTAAATTTGTGACAAACAGAGGGGTAAAACCCTAAACTGATACACCCGTCAACTACCATGTGTCATCAAACTCAGCAATTTGATAGTAAAATTTAACGGAAACTAACATAGGGTAAATTTGTCACATGTGTACCAGTTCGGGGTAAAATTATCATAAGTGCACCAATTTGCGGTTTTTCGTGGTCAAAAAATTAGTTAGGGGTAAAATTGTCACATGTGTATCAATTTGGGATTTTTCGTGATATTAATCCTTACAATTATTAGGACTATGTTTTTCGTTTTTTAATAAATTTGTTCGATTCAAAGATTCATGAGTTTCTCGGTAGTGATTCTCCTATGAGTGACCCTCTAGCATTCTAGAAAGAAGACCGAATCTCTTCATCAGTTTGATTTCAATTCAAATTGGTGTTTTACAATTGGTTTCGGTCGTTAAAATCTAAAAAAGGCGAACCGGAGAAGATCACAACAACTTATCATATTTTGACAAACGATAGAGCATGGTAAATTGGTGTGGAAACAAACCAACTTTTTTGGGAAATTATCTCTACAGAGCAGCAGAGTGAAGTTTTGCAAATTGTAGATGGTCAAACCAGTGGTTACTCGTGGGATTTGAATTTCAAGCGACCATTTAAGGTCTAATGACTATAAATTCAGCCAAAAGGTAGAAACTATGAAATGTAATTGTATTTCTCTGTAGAAGTCTGAGTGTCTTTAATTAGAAAAGCAAGGGTCTGAGTATGGTCAGGACTACTTGTATATATAGAAGCAGAGCTACACGTAGAAGGAAGCATATTCAGATGTTGCAACATTTCAAGAATTATGTAGTGGATGTTAGCTTCGATTTGAATCGTTAGAGCCGGGAGTGGAGTAGGAAAGGCCGAACCATTATCAATATACTTTGCATTTCTTCTATCGCTTAAATTTCTTTATATTTTGTGGATAAAAGATAAGTGTTGTTTGGGGTTAGAGAAACACTACGGGTGTTTGAGTTCTTCAAAATATGGTTGTAATTCCTATTACATAGCTTGACTTAAACATAATTTTGTGGTGCTCTCCTTAGGTCTAATCGACCTAACCACAAGAATCAGGCGTTCGAGTTGATGCATTTCTTATGGCTTGATTGCTTGTTTTCAGCAACAATCGATGTGCTCGTAATGCTATAAACATTTGAACTATCGAGAACAGTGCACAAGATAGCAACTCATCTTTGGTTATTAACCGCCTCTCACTATTATCATTCGTGAAAGACAGTCAAAAACTATTTTGCGGCCATGGTAATGAATCATGGAATGGATCCACTTCATGTGCATTTGTTCCACTTTCACGAGTCATTACTTTAGCATTTCCACTACTTTAAAATGATTGTCGTGTACACAATAATTTGTATATTCGTATTCAAGAGTACAAAAGGAATGAGTACGCATGGGAGACGTGAATTTTGACCAAATGATAGTAGGTTAAGATCGAGACATGGCCATTTGGTTCATTTTGCAAATGCACTCATTGTGGAGTGCCTTTGGAATGGTGTGAGGAAGCATATGAATTACGCTTGGAACAAGCACGTGTGTCGAGTTCGATTCATGTCTTGAGAGATGTAGAAAAGGAATTTATATTCTTTTTGCGTATTGTATATTGATTATTATTCGAACGATTAACTTTGGAGACATGCACGCTAATTAATCGAATTTACGTCAACTTAGTTGATAGATACCATCAATATTCTTTTAGAGAAATTGTCCAATTAATCATGAACCTATTGTATGGATATCAATTCAGTTCTAAACTTTTCAATTTGCCCATTTAGTCTTAAAGCATTGCTGGAAATTGCTAACGTGGCGGTATGCATCCATATAATCGGTTTAAAACCGATTGATTAATTTTTTCAAATTTTTGAATCTACCATTACTATTTCTTTAAGATCACATGTACTTCCATAGACAATGCCAATTAGTTTTTTTTTATAATTATTTTATTTAATGTTCTTGAGTAGCTCAGACCCCTCGCCCTTCATATTACTTCCCTCGCCCTTCTTGAGTAGCCGATGCCAGCCGTTCAGCCAATGCCGACGTGTGGCAAATTTTTAAATATTTTTTTACTTTTATTTTCTTTCCTCCCTTCATCATCAACAACCTCTGGCCGGTTTCGGCGATCAACCAGAGGTGGGGGCCGGTGAGGTCGACCTTGCTCACACCTGGCGAGGCTTGTCCTCGCAGTCACTCGCGAGGTCGAGCCTCACCTAAGCATGGAATCGACAACTGGCGAGATTGACCTCTCCCTCATTAGAGGTCGGCAGGGCCGACCTCGCTGGCCCCCGCCTTTGGAGGTTGAAGATGAAGGGAGGTAAAGAAAAGAAAAAAAAGGAAAAAGAAAAGAAATTAATAAAAAAATTTGAAAAAAGTAAAAAAAATAATTACAAAATTGCCACGTCAGTGTTTGCCGAATGGCCAACACTAGCCGGTGTCCACGTCAGCACTGGCCAGCAAAAATTGACCGGATGGACTGAATTGGTACAATTACAAAAGGTTTATGACTGAATTGATACAAAAAAAGTTTATGACTGAATCGACACAATTGTAATATATGAAAGTCTAACGGAAAATACTTTTGAGTTACCGGTACAAGTTTGGATATTGATGAGATGAAAAAAAGTTAAGGTATCGGTTACCCACGAAGACAAATTTAGGATTTTTTATGGGGTTATCTTTTTTTTTTCATGAATTCCGGTTCTAACCTTGTCATATCTCTTTGTAACGAATTTCAATAAATTCATACAATCAAAATTATTACTCTTCCAAAAGAAAACAGGATAGGTCATGAGAGTTAGTAGAACTTGGTCCTTTTTCCTTGTGCAATTCCCCCAACAAAATCAATAAAAAGCTACGCACCCTAATCGATTTTAGCAACTTTTTCGGTCATCTCATGCTCCAACACACACTCAAAACCACCGCCAACATGGAATACAACGATACGACTTGCAATTTTTCCTTGTCGACACTCGAACGCTCGAACGAACAGCATCATGAAGACTAGAGAAGACAAACACAGGACTCTCCAACATGCTGCAACGACACACTCATTCGTTCGAGCACTCGAAAGATGGCACGAAACATTGTAATCGATTGACTATTGAAATTCAGATGTAGAGCTGAGAGATCTGTCTCGATTCATTCCTGAAAATTGGGTTTTTCATGTTGGGATGGAAATCTTTATCTTCGAGACCCAATCTTGAAAACATGAAAATCATGGCTATATAGGATCATCGTCCCTCGCATGATCCAATTTCGAGACACATCAAAGGAACACACGATAACTTTTTGCCCGGGCGAGGCGAATGTCGCGAATCAACTTATTGGCAAAAAACGACCGATTTATTTCGCAGCTAAATGTGCAAAAATAAGTTCCCTTGCCATTATTCCTACATTGACATTTTTGATAATGTACCCTAAAAGTTGTAGATATGAAAGAAACGCTTTCGAGAAAGTGGGTAATTGAAAATTATATAATTTACAGATTCCTAAGTTAGAAAATTATAAACTAATCAAATGACATTAAGATATACCGTAGGTGTTCCCCCCCACACCCGCCCTCCTCTCTTTATCTGCATCACATTGAACAATGTGTGGTCCATGTTTGGGTTAATTTCGATGTTGCACTTGGTACGATCAAGACATAATTAGGTTGCATAGAATTGAGCGAGGGAGTGTAAAAAGAAAGAAATAAAAAGTGAGATTCTAAAAATTCGAAATATTCCTTTTTTAAAAGGCTATCGGAGATGGAAATTATATTTTGCAAACACTTGAAAATATATGTAGGTGTCCGGTTTGATTATTGGCATTTATGTTTTTAATTACTTTCAAATTCCGAAAAATAAAAGTAGATATGTAAATTATCGACCGGAGAGAGTGGGTAGCTATGAGAATTTATCTAAGAAACCCCATAGTGTACTTTTTTTTTTGCACGAGCAAATTTGAGATTAAAATAGTGTCTGCTTGGGTGGTCACGAAAAGTTTATGCTGGCAACGTACTGTATATAAAAATCCTGATTATAATCCTTAAATCAAGAACGTTAGAGACCGCTGCGTATGATTTTCAAATCGGTATACTGACCTACTTTTGTGATATCATCTTTAAAAGCATGAATTTGAGTTTCGTCTATCACTTGATATTTGGAATGAGAGGAGTATAATGCTTGAATAATTAATAGGCAAGCGTATTTCGTGGTAAGAAAAAAAAATGAAAAACCATATTGGACCATTCTCTAAGGCTATGTTTGGGAAAGGAAGGAAAATGGGAGAAATGAAAAAATTGGGTGGATATTGAGAAGGATTAAAATTTTGGTGAAAAGATATGTCGATGGAAACAAAAAAAGAAAAATGTAAAGCGAAAATTATATAAATAGCCTAAATTTTTATTTCTAATATTAGATATTATCCCCACATTTTGAAATCTATAATTATCATCCTCATTTTTCACAATAAATTTCATGTTATACCTTTATTTACCAAATTACCATTTTAATTCCCAAACAATCTTCAGCCACAATCTCTCCCTTATTCAAGAGGCTAGCTCGGTCCAATACATCCACCACAAACATCTCCCATTCTCCACCCGTGAGGGGGCTTAGGAGGCCGTTGTCGACCTCAGATCCGAGGCCGAGCTTGAGGACCGATGTTGAAACGGCATAGACCTTAACGGCCATGGCCGAGCTCTACGACAGAACCTGTGAACCGCCTCCTGCAGAGTCTCTTGGCAGGCCGCGACCCTCGTAAAAGCTCGAGGCCAGCCCTCTCACAGCGGCTTCCGACCACCGCCGTGCCGTGCCGCCCCGTGCGAGGAGAGAGAAAGGCCGGGGTGTGGAATTTTAGGCAATTCATGAAGGCAAATGAACATTACTACTACTACTATTAGGTGGAGGAGATGGGAAAATGGAAATTATTTTGTTTTGTAATGTTTGGGGCAATATCTAATATGAGGAGTAAAATTAAGACATAGTTTTTATGATTATCCAGACAAACAATAGTTTTTCACTACCCCCAAAGCCCAACTAGGCCAAAACCTTTCTCTCTCCTCAACCCCCCCATATATCTACCCCCCAAACATCCATCACTCTCGCCGGAAGTTAGAGAGAGGAAAGCTTGAACCAGAACCACCACCACCACCGCCACCACCACCAAGAAGAAGCCATGCATCTCCACTTCTTCTTCTCCTTCTCCTTCTCCTTCCTCCTCCTCCTCCTCCTCCTCGCCGGAGCTCCGCCGTCCCTGTCCCTCAACCAGGAAGGCCTCTACCTCCACGGCGCCAAGCTCTCCCTCTCCGACCCGGACTCCACCCTCGCCGCCTGGGACGACCGCGACGACTCCCCCTGCGGCTGGCCGGGCGTCGGCTGCGGCGGCGGCGGCGGCTCCGTCACCTCCGTCGACCTCCGCGGCGCCAACCTCGCCGGCCCTTTCCCGCTCCTCCTCTGCCGCCTCCCCAACCTCACCTTCCTCTCCCTCTACAACAACTCCATCTCCTCCGCCCTCCCCGCCGGCGTCTCCGCCTGCCGCTCCCTCGCCCACCTCGACCTCGCCCAGAACCTCCTCACCGGCGACCTCCCCGCCTCCCTCGCCGACCTCCCCGGCCTGGCCTACCTCGACTTGGCGGGCAACAACTTCTCCGGCGCCATCCCGGCGAGCTTCGGCCGGTTCCCGAGGCTCGAGGTGCTGTCCCTTGTGAACAACCTCCTCGACGGCCCCATTCCGGGCTTCCTCGGCAACATTAGCACTCTGAAGATGCTGAACCTCTCGTACAACACGTTCACGCCGGGTCAGATCCCGCCGGAGCTCGGGAACCTGACGAACCTCGAGGTGCTCTGGCTGACCGAGTGCAGCTTGACCGGGGAGATCCCGGAGTCGCTCGGGAGGCTCAAGAGGCTCACCGATTTGGACCTCGCCATCAACTACTTGGAGGGGACCATACCGAGCTCGCTCACTGAGCTGGAGAGCGTCGTCCAGATTGAGCTCTACAATAACTCCCTGACGGGGGAGCTGCCGCCGGGGCTGTCGAAGCTGACCGCATTGCGGTTGCTCGACGCGTCGATGAACCGGCTGAGCGGCGCGATTCCGGACGAGCTGACTCGGTTGCCTCTCGAGTCTCTCAATCTCTACGAGAACCAGTTCTCCGGCGAGCTGCCGGCGAGCATTGCCGACTCGCCGAACTTGTATGAGCTGAGGCTGTTCAAGAACCGGCTCACCGGCGACTTGCCCAAAAATTTCGGCCAGAATGCGCCACTGACATACATAGACTTGTCAACCAATAACTTCTCCGGCGAAATCCCGGCGAGTTTGTGCGCTAAAGGCAAGTTGGAGGAGCTTCTCATGATAGAGAACTCGTTCTCGGGACCCATCCCGGAGCCGCTCGGCAGTTGCCGGAGCTTGACCCGAGTCCGCTTGGGCAACAACGGGTTGTCCGGTGAAGTTCCCTCGTCTCTCTGGGGCTTGCCTCGGGTTTATTTGCTCGAACTTGCGGACAACAAGTTCTCAGGTCCCATTGGAGAAGAAATAGCGAGTGCTAGTGCTCTCTTCTTTTTGAGTTTATCAAGAAACGAGTTTACCGGGTCTCTACCAAAAGCGATTGGGACTTTAGTGAGCCTTTTAGACTTCTCAGCAAGCGAGAATAAGCTTACTGGGTCACTGCCGGAGAGTATTGTGAATCTTGGGCAGTTGGGGAGGCTTGATCTCCACCAGAATGAACTGTCTGGTGAGTTGCCCAGTGGCATTCAACAGTGGAAGAAGCTGAATGAGCTGAATTTGGCAAATAACCAGCTCTCAGGGAGTATCCCTGGTGAGATTGGGAGCTTATCGGTGCTCAATTATCTGGATCTCTCGGGGAATCGGTTCTCCGGGAGAGTACCGGTCGAGTTGCAGAATCTGAAGCTCAATCAGCTCAATTTGTCCTACAACAGGCTAACCGGTGCTCTGCCTCCGATGTTTACTAAGCAAATGTACCGAAACAGCTTCTTGGGTAACACTGGCTTGTGTGGAGGTGGACTGAAGGGTCTATGCAATGGCGGAGACGAAGAGAGAAACTCTGGTTACGTGTGGTTGCTTAGATCGATCTTTATACTTGCCGGGTTGGTTTTTATTGTCGGTGTCGGTTGGTTTTACATGAAGTACAAGAACTTCAAGAATGCCAAGAGAGCTATCGACAAGACGAAGTGGACGCTAATGTCATTTCACAAGCTTGGCTTTAGTGAAGACGAGATCTTGGATTGTCTCGACGAGGATAATGTTATCGGAACCGGATCCTCTGGGAAAGTATACAAGGTTTTGTTGAGCAATGGGGAGGCGGTGGCCGTGAAGAAGCTTTGGGATGGACCCAGGAAGGGAAGTGAGAGCCATGATGTTGAGAAGGGTCCTGTGCAGGACGATGGCTTTGATGCTGAGGTTAAAACTCTTGGAAAGATTCGGCACAAGAACATTGTGAAACTCTGGTGCTCTTGCACTACAAGAGATTGTAAGCTTCTTGTTTATGAGTACATGCCTAATGGTAGTTTGGGTGATCTGCTGCATAGCAGTAAAGGAGGGCTGTTGGATTGGCCTACGAGGTACCGGATCGCGGTGGACTCTGCTGAGGGGCTCTCTTATCTGCATCACGATTGCGTGCCTCCAATTGTTCACAGGGATGTGAAGTCGAACAACATCTTGTTGGATGCGGAGTTCGGAGCCCGGGTGGCTGATTTCGGAGTTGCTAAGGTGGTGGAACGGACCGGGAAGGGCCATGAGTCGATGTCCGTGATTGCCGGTTCTTGTGGCTATATTGCCCCAGGTTTGTGATAAATAATTTCTTACTGCATTACCCGTTCTTAAACTTATCTGATCCGTATCTTGCTGAACTCGTCTTAGGGGCATCTTCATCTACCGCACAAGTTAAGCAAAATCTTGGAAGAGCATGAACATTGCAGTTTGTCCATCTAAATTTTAAGCACAAAAGTTTTCTAGTTGGCGTCATATCGGGCATATGTCGTTGCGATTAAAGATATCATTCAGATTCTTTTAGCAGCGTAATTTTTCTGAGGGGAACATTGGAGATATAGTTTTTTGGTCTTAGTTAAAGGGGAGATGCTGGTTGCTGGGGCACACGCAGCTTATTTCTGGAAAAGTTGTAGAAATTGCAGCTTTTTGATCCAAGCTTTCATCTAAAATATTGGCTCAGTAGCGTAAAGAGGGTCTCTGTTATGCTATTGTAAATTGGTCTGTTTTTCCTCTTCATGTTGTATATGGATTACCAGAAAACTGCAGCGTGCTAAAGTGAATTAATCATTTCTTTATCTTCATATTATATATGGATTAGCAGAAAGCTTAAGTGTTTCTTTTAATTGACTTCCTGCAGAATATGCGTACACACTCAGAGTGAATGAGAAAAGCGACACCTACAGCTTTGGCGTTGTTCTTCTAGAGTTGGTCACAGGGAGACGTCCCGTGGATCCAGAGTTTGGGGAGAAGGACCTGGTCAAGTGGGTATGCATCACTTTAGATCAGAAAGGTGTGGACCATGTGATTGACCGGAAACTCGATTCCTGCTTCAAAGAAGATATATGCAAGGTCCTCAACATCGGACTGCAGTGCACGAGCCCTCTCCCGATTAACCGGCCATCCATGAGAAGGGTCGTGAAGCTGTTGCAAGAAATCAGTGCCGAAAATGCGCCGAAGAAAGCCTACAAAGATGGCAAATTGACGCCCTATTACTATGACGACGCCTCGGATCCAGGAAGCATGGCTTGAGAAGTTTTTATCCCTCTTTGTCACAGGAAGGAGAAACTATTCTCCTTTTGAATTTTGCAGGGTACTCTCAGTACGCACTCATTCTGCCCGACACTTTGCTTCAATGACGAAGAGATCAAAAGCCGTTAGAAGAGATTTTTCTTTTTCGAGGTGGAAATATCCAAGAAGAAGAGGGGTTGGCCAGGAAAGAAAGAAGTTTGGTGCATATTTACACCTGTAAATTTTAATATCATCATTTGAATTTTCTGTTCCACCGGGTTTGTGAGTAGGTTCTTGCTTTTACACCTCCTCCCTGAGAGTCCTCTGCCCTTTGTCTTCGAGGTTCATTTGAAGATGCATTCTCTCTGGTATAGTCGAGGTGTTTCTGAAAATGAGAAGCTGTGGCTTTTAATTACAATACCTGCGATAGTGAAATATATCACTTTTGGCTTTCCGTGCTTCTGAGGTGAAAAATCTTGGATTTCTTGTGTGTAAATCTCCTTTTGCAGTCAAAATTCTAATTTCATGCTAATCTTCTTGCTTTTATGTTAAAAACTCTATCTGTGACTTTTGACAACTGATCCAGAAAAGTTCCCATTTTCTGAAAGTGCAGCAGGATCTGGAATCTCGCAACCTGACTTCTTAAAATATGTTTATCTTTCCTACTTGGTACTTAGTACCACTTGGTGCTCGCGTCGATGCAAAGGGGACAAAACTGGAAGCAAGTTCTGGAGACGGAAGAAAATCTTGAAACAGGCACTGTTCTCTGATTTTGAGCAGGTTCAGGTGCCTCATTTTGCACCTCTCTTGCTTGCAGCCTCTATGGCATTTAATCCTCTCTATAAAACTTACCACCGAGACCCAGAAATTGCCATATCTACAGGAAAAAATTGTTAATTTATGGAAATTTACAATCAAGGAAACAGTAAAAACGCCTTCCCTTTATTCTGCAACGGCCCGAGCTTTCTTGTGTTATGTGTATTAAATATTTTGGAACTTGAGTTACCTCTTGTTAAGCATACTTAATTAGTGTTTCGAGTGCTTATGAAGTAAACATGTTAATTAAAAATGGGAAAAAAAAAAAACAGAGAAAGGAACGGAAGGATCCCACTGCACAGGATCCTGAGAGTCTGTGCTGGACGTTCGACTTACATGCGTCTTGGCTTCGCTCTGATGACGGCAATCTTTGAATTTTCTTGGGTGTCTGGTTAGCAGTTACCTCAAGAATGAGGGAGTGGCTAAAAGCTATGAATGAGTTGTGAAGGTTGTCTGGTCTGGTAGGTTGGTTCCCCTTTTGGTCATTCAATAGCCAAGGGACCCCATCCTTTATGCTACTGCTTTTACTCCCTTTAGCATTTTAGCTGAAAGTTTTCAGTCTATTTAAAAAACGGCTGAGGAGGTGGAGGAGGGGATTCGAGCTGCTTGAAAATGGGCTTTGGTTGGCCAGTCTTGAAAATTTCAAAATCAATTTCGATATGGGTTTTGGTTGGCCAGTGTTGAATTTTCAAAATCAATTTAAAAAAGGCAGCCCCACTTATGAAAGCGGGTAACAAATGGGTTACCTTGAAACTAAGATATGGATCATAAATAGGTTTTAAAAAAGACAAGCTCAAACAAGATGGGTTTTATTGGGTCTTTTACAAACCCATTCTTAACCCATTGATGACGCTTGCTTTCAAAGCCCCTATCGCCCTCATGAAGAGTCACGATCTCTACGCTTGGTTCAAGCAGTTCATTTCAAGCAGTTCAGAAATGGAGATCTGATCGCGGTAGAACCGGTGAAGGCGGCGCGGCTACGGCGACAATTAATAATTGAAGCTGTCATGCGCCGCCCATCGGACCTCCATGACCACTTTGAGAGACTTCCGATCAAGGCTCAACTGTCTCTCTCCATTGCTTAATCTCCATCTTCCTAGCCGTCTCTCTCTTCCGACAGAACTCCTCAATCCGCTCGCTCTTACCGGACCCTCAAAGTGAACAAGAAGCCCCGACTTGACTTTGCCACTTCCGTCGGCCCAACAATTACTCCGTCAGGGAAACCTGAGGCCTGTGATTCGCTAGATTTAAATCCTGTCGGGGGGCGTCGCCGTTTGGGCCGCCATCATCGGGGGCGCCGTCATGTCCGAAATCCTAGCCTTCTCAAGCTCGAACTTCTTCTATGGCTAGGGTTTTCGTTTTATTTTGCAGAATTTTTTTATTTTTTGTTTAGTTAATTTTGAAGAATTAGTGGGCCTTTTAATTTGTTTTTCTCATGGGTTATATGGGTGGGTTTAGGTTAGATCTGGGTTGGGTTAGGTACAAATCATTCAAATTGCTTAGTAAATAAATGGGTCAATGTGAGTTAAATAGTTGGATTTGAATTGAACTCATTTTAGATCCACCCAAACTCGACCCACCTATTTGCCATCTCTACCAATATGCATGTCCTTAAAAGATGAATCTAGACCATTAGACCCTCCCGTGATATTTACCATTTTAGATGATCCGAATTGAGTATATACATAAATGTTGCATGTAATAATTCATTCCTTAAAACAGACCACTGTCATTGGTGTTACTTACATTAACATGCCTAAATGTTGCATGACGTACTTTTTCAACGGCGAGCGCGACGGGTAAAATTCAATTATATAGGAGGAAAAAAAGATTCACTTTCTCACTATTTTTTCCTTCCGGAATCGTACACAACTTCTCCAAGAAATTTCAAACAAGCAATGCAATCGCAATAAATGCCCGACCTTTCGGGTATAACAGGCCAGCAAATGAATGCAAAAATCTTCACTCCTCGCGGACATTTCCAATGTAAATAAGTTTGCATCTAATTCTCGAGCCCTAGAACCGAAATCCATTGTCCTATCAAATCCATGTAACCATCCATCGAGTCTTGTCTGCATGGCATAATCACAGGGGGGCCACATCCTTTGGACTTTCCCCACATTTTAGCTGGTATTTGAATTTCCAAAAAGCAAGTCGTGTCGCTGTCGGTCATGCCTCGGCTGTCCTTAGGGTTGTCGGCCGGGCCGGGCGTTTTTCTGTACGGATTGCGAGTTGTCCACATGTCCACCAGTGGATTTCATTGGCGAGGACAATGTTTTTAATTGCTCAACATTTGGGCCGCCAGCACTTGAAGAGGGGGTTGATAGCTGGCCCATTTTCTTGTGCCGTTCAATTTGAATAGGTTTGACCATGGCACAAATGGCCGGAGAAAATTACCCAATCGATCATAAACTCATCGTACGAATGTTAATTCATTCTTAAAATTTTTAATTTTGGTAATTCAGTCCTAAACCTTTACGCGAAATTCTAATGTAATCATTCCGGCCAATTTTTGTTGAAAATCGCCGGCTTGGCGGCCCAGTTATAAGCCAACCATTTTATGTAGCACACCGCAACATTAACGATTTCCGGAAAAAAATTGATCGGAATGACTACTTTTGAATTTCGTGCAAAGGTTTATTATTGAATTAATAAAATTGAAAATTTTAGGATTGAATTGATATCCGTACAATAAATTTGTGATAGATTAACAAATTCCCTCTAAATTTCTGTGCATATATGCATATAATAGTGTATTCACTATTCTTAGTCAACTTTTGTCTACTGTCGTACATCCACCTCCCTGATCCGATCGAAGAATAGGCCATTCATAGCGGACTAAGGGATTGTTATATCTTATGAGGTGAACTTACCGAATATGAATCAGCGTTGAGATAGTACGACTTATATCAAGTTTTGTTTTACCGTCTAGCTACTCTCTCAGGGTTCATCACGCTTTCCGTTTCTCATCAAGTTGTGTAACATCAAAGTAAGGACCCTTAACTAGGGTGAGTATTCTTGCTTAGAATTTGATTCGCTAGGCCAACTAGTTTATATTAACAGGTAATTTCGAATCTTTATATATATCGGGTCCGTATAAGTATTTCACTAATGCGACCTATTGTCTACTAAAACTACAAAAATTGAAAAAAATATCCACAAAGAGAAGCTTGCGTTGCTAGCCAGTTTAAGAAAAAGTCAATGCAATGGCTCGGGGCGTTGCATTCCTAATCCATCTCGACCTTTTAATCTTGGTAGATCGCATGTCAAATATGATTGGATTCACTGTCCAACGATCCAGATGTATTAAGCTCATGCAGTAATATCTTCTAATCTATGTGCGACCGGATTTGCCTGTCTGGGTGTTTGCACCAAAAAATGACTAATTTTGGTTATTATAGACAAGTAACATACTTAGTCGATGATAGTAGAATTTTGTCATTTATGAACAGAATTATTAATAACGTGATGAATCAAAAGCTTGAAAGAATCGATAAAAAGTGGAGTCGACAATCTCCGATGTAACCATCAAATAAGTTTGTCGACGTAATTGAATAAAGCAACCGTCAAGATAGTAGAGTCGAAAAACTGTCTAGATAGTGAGTCAATGTAATGGGATCGTTTGTAACCTCCCTTGGTAACTTATGTTTATAATTATTGATTGTAGGCATTAAATAACCGCACCATACTCTTCGGAGGCCCCCGCATACAAACAAACAAACATGTTCGCTTTTAATTATCTTTACATTATTGCACATTAGTTATAGTTGTCAGACTCGCTTCATTGATTAAATTCTGAGTGTTTATTAGCTGTAGTTTCTAAATTCGAGTCGTCGATTAAATTCCGGTGTATATCTTTGCCGTATATCTTGGATGCCTCGTCGTCGATTAAATTTCAGCATTGCATCTTCATGTTTTCAAGCTTTATCGTCTATTAAATTCCAGTAGAATTTGAGTATGTCTAGCTTCGTTTGAAGTAAAGTTATCGATTCTCTTGTTTACTTGTAATATTTTTTTTTTATCTAGAATCATCACAAACTTGTCTCCTCTAATAAAACTAAAGAACGGTTCCATTTGTTTCGTGGAAAATGAATGATCTGGAAAACGTTTTTCTAATTGTATCGCTTGAAATAATCAGCTAATGATAAGCGCTTTTATTATCGGCAACACTTTATGTCTAAAAATTTTCGTGAAGGATGAAAATATCTTTCGTTCATTTATTTTTGTAAGCGATACAATCGACTATTTTTAGGTAAAAATATTTTCCAAATTATTCATTTGTCGCGAAATAAACATAACTTCAACATGACAAATATAGTTGTGGACTTTTTCTGGCCATAAGTTGAAACCGAGTGAGTTTTCCCTGGTTTCTCTCACATTTATTTCGTTCGTAGGGCATTGATGGTTCTCTAAAGTTATAATGCGAATCGACCCAACAAGAGCATTTGCCTTTTGAATTCAAGTGGCAAGCTCCAAGGGAGTATATGCTTTCAAAATTTGAAATTTTGGGATTGCTTGTTGGAAGCTCTCTAGGTAAACATTGCGGGGCAGTCCTTCAGTCAATTCTTTACTATAGTTTAATTTAGATTTTTGTGATTTTTAAAAAGTCTAAACAATTGCTTTTTGAAAGAAGTCAGGCCAATTGTTTAAGCTTTGGGAAAGTTCTAAAAATTGAGTGCAACTGTTAGTTTTTCTTTTTTATTTCTTAATGTTGTTTATTTTAAAGGGTCTAGTTAAAAAGTGCCCCAATCACACTAACCAAAAATCACTAGGGTCCGGTTTACTAATGCACCATCGGTCTGTTTTTTAGGTGATTTGTTTACATATAAGTAATGAGAAAAGAAAGCCGACCGCTTGTTTGAGTGCGAGTGAATTCGCTATGATTGCGCACATGGGAATGCTTGAGTCGAGAAGAATGAAATCCCATGTCGAGGAGAAGTGAGATGGCTAAATGAAATGTGAATGCGGTTCTGCGATCTAAGGTTACGTTTGGTAGACTGAATGTAACTTTGGATATGATAACTTATATCCTATCCGATGTTTGGCGGAACGCGAAATCTGAATTTGTCCAAGATATAGCCAGGATTTGGAGGAGAGAGACCGAGCGAGCTCCACTGTCGAAGACCAAGCACGAGCTCCACCGTTATTTGATGTCCCTCTCTGTCTCACGCTCTCTCTCTCTCTCTAGACCTGTTGGATCGATGCGGTCCGATGCTCTAGACCTCGGATCTGAGGTGGTGGAGCTTAGGCCTTGACCTCGCCGTGCCTTGCACCGGCTAGTGGCCTTATCAGTGGCCGCATCGGTGTCCCGGTCGGGGCGTGGACGGAGATTTTGAGTTGAACGAGGTCCGATTTGGTCGATTTGATGAGCCCGGATAGCAGAGAAGGGTTGTTTGTGGAGATCTTCGCGTTCAATGCCCGCCATCATTGCTCCATCTTTAGCTCAAATCCAACTTCCAATGGCAGCCACCAGTCACACCATCATTGCTCCATTGGTTTGAAGCTGAGCTGCATTTCCAATCTGAAGTCGGAATCTGAGGATGCTTTTGAGTTTTGACTGTTTTACAGTCTCTCAATTGCTGCCAAGTCTGCAAGATTCAAATTTTGTCTTGAATTTCATGTTCATGTCTAGAAATTGTTATTAACTGTAGAGTTCAAGATCACATTACTCTTCTTGTCTCGGGCGGGCAACCTCATCTTCTTCTTCAGAGTTGCTTAATGGCGATGGCTGCGAGGTTAGATGACAACAGGCACCGGGCGACCGTCGCAGACCATTGATGGGCTGCGACAATAGTGGTGAGGTCCCGTGCAAGCTACTGTCTTTGTGGATAGAGCATGGAGACTTGATTTGGGGTGTCTATATTCATGTTATATTCGGACATTCATCAAACATTGCATATGATATTACAAATCCAATCATTAACCTATCCAATAAAAAAATCAAGACGACCAAACGCACTCCAATGTTAGATCTCTTTTGGATTGGAGTGCCTTGGACTAGTCATGGTCACGGTTCGGAACCGGCGATTTCGGTTCGTGGCCATGTATGAACCGGAACCGGCCGGTTCCGGTTCCGGGCCGGTTCCGGTCCGGTTCCGGTTCCGATCGGGTTCCGGTTTCGGGCTGGTTCCAGTTATCTTTTTTATTTTATTTTTATTTTTATTTTTTATTTTATTTTTGTCCGTTGCCAAGGCAGCCTTCAAAGGCTGCCTTGGCAATGGGCTGCAGCAGGGCCTGCAGACGTGCAGGCCCTGCTGCAGGTTTTCTGTTTTTTTTTTTTTTAAATTTATTTATTTAAATTATTTAATTTTTTTTTGGAACCGGGCTCGGAACCGCTGGTTTTGGGCCGGTTCCAAAATTGCTGGAACCGGAATCGGGCCTGTAGGCCACGGGCCGGTTCCGATTCCGAACCGCGGGCCCGATCAACGGGCCAGGCTCGGGTTTGACCGGGTCGGTTCCGGGCCGAAACCGGCCTGTGGCCATGACTACCTTGGACTATGTTCTGGTAACTCCATTTTGCTTGGAGCACTTGTTAACCATTCTTTATAAAGAAACATTTTGATTTTCAAAGCACCGAATACACATAACATGAGAAAAACAGTTGAATGGAAATTGCAAACTTAACAAGTGCTTAGAGGGCACTTTTTAAACAAAATTTATAGTAAATTGCATGTCAACATGTTTTGAGGACCGAGCAAGAATTTATATCAAGAGAGTAACATGATTCCATATATTTTCACAAAAATATTTTTTACCCTCCGAGGGCACTCTTCAACAAATCTTTTTAAAAATCTAAATTATAAGCACGAATAAGTAACCAAGCTCTCAAATTTTACACCTACTGAATGAGCAACTCTTCTAAAAAAATATGGACGAGAATTATATGATTCTAGGAAACACCATATGGTTCTTACATCCGTTGCACATTGAGTAACTTGCTAACATTTTGACTAGTTTTCGTTCTATCCTCCATGACAGTTGCCGTCTGCGAGACGATAAATACACGATCCCATTTCATAAAAATATCCTATGGTCCCACAATTATATGCCATGGATCATGAGTTGACACGCAATCAAATGTGCCTACAATCAGATTGGGGTGAGGGACATCTCTCCGTGCATTTTTCTCTGTTCTAGGAGAAGAAAGAGTTATTAGGAAGAAGGTCCATCAGAGATTTCAATAGGCTCACGAGTCATGGCTGAGCTTTGATGCATGGTCCTTAGTGGGCCTCAAGTTTTGTACTTTGTAGGCCCTTCTGCGTCCACCAAAGCTAATTTTTCACTTAGCATAAGGATAATGGATTTGGATGGATAGAAATTTCATAGTGCGAGAGCACATGAAAATCTCTCGAAAATAGCGAGAAAGTAAGGTCTAAGGGTAGAATTTAATCTCACAGTGGCCATTAATTTGTTGATTTCTTAGCTGCTCGATCGGTCGGTTTGATCTCTACAGGTGCTTTAAAGTCTAGCTCGATGCTTAAACTTAACCGGTCGATACGAGAGGAGAGATACATTTGTTGATAATTTGTCACTGTTGTAAAATTTTCAGCCTCAAATGCTCATTATTTAGTTCCGATGATGTCCGTACGCGCTATAAACTAAATAGTGACGATAAAGAGTTGAGGTAACTTTAAGATTATAAGTCTTTTGAATATGTATATTCCAAATTTATATTAAATCCTTTTATCTTGCAACAATTTAATTACATATTACACTTCCCGCTAGTATAGCAAGAAATACATATACAAAAATGATTTCAACCAGCATACTTTTATTTCTAAGAGAATCAAACACTTTAGTAGATTACGATAAGGATATTCGACATAGGGAATTGACCCATCATGTTAAATACAACCCAATGAAAATAAATTTTCCACCATTGACTTACTCTAGAAAATTTGGTATTTTTTACAGAGAAATCAAGGTAGACTTTCTGACCTCTCAATCATGCTGATAAAATTACTGCTTAAAAAGGATTTTTCTTATTTAATAACCTATCATAAGTTATACATCTAATTTTAGCGTAGCTGGATGGGCCTTCCCGAGCCTATTAAGCCTAGAGTGGCTGGGCCACAATAATTAGATAGACTTACTTTTTCTTTTTTTGGGCCAGAACAAGATCACACTCTTTCATTCATCACGACCCAATTGGGTTTTTAATTTAGAATGATGCAAGAGATGGTTTTGGTTTCATTCAAGACCATTAGGAGTTTAGATTGATGTTTAACCCCATCACGAAAATAATTTGCTGTTACTTTTAATTTTTGGTGTTTAATCAAATCTTTAGTGTGGGTGGACTAGGGTTTGTTTCGTAAAACTGAAAATTAAGTGCCGAAAATTTAAGCAGAGATATTAATGTGTTGATAGTCTTTCTTTTTTCGCGTCGAATCTTTAAGTGCTGGAAATAGAACGGAAAAGTTGTTTATGATAATTAAAATTGTACAGCTGGATATCATTAATTACTGACCAAACATTGAAAAAAGACCAGCACTGATAGGTTTTGTCAATATATTCAGCAAGATTCCAATTACATCATTTTTTTTCTATTGAATGAATCAAGTAATCCCTCCCTTACTTACCAAATTAAGTGGATTTTCGACTCAATTGAATAATTTGTCGATTCAATTTAAGATTATCAAACATGTTTAATCTTATTATTAGCTAAACTTTTAGCTTTCAACACTTAATGGGGTCATCAAACATACCCTAATTTCCCATTCATAAGCCCTTACTTGAGGTAACTATATTAAAAGAGCTCTCAAAACTCCAATTTCCAAGTACAAAGATCAACAACTTTCATGAACGACCAACGAAATCAACTTTACAATCAAACTCAAAAGTCAAAAGTCGAAACTGAGCTGTATCATGACAAGAACAAATTCCAGGACAAAATCAGCAAAAATCCATCACCTAGCAACTCTCATTAGATAGAAGTGATTGTCTTTCATTAAGAAAGGGTATCAAGCACTCACACGTAGTATTACACCATTCCAAGCCAATTTCAATAGAATTTTCCTAGAAGTTATAGCTCCTTTAGATTCTACAATCCCCTAACTAGCTAAGCTCTAGTTGACATTGATCTATCAATGCCACATAGGTCCTATAAAGAAGAATCCTTTTTAAGAGAGAGAAAGAAAGAAAAGAAAAGGTAATTCCAAAAAGTCAAAAGTTATGCATGTTACTTTCGCATTAGAATTCAAAATATCGTCCAAATTTCAAATAATCATGAAAAAATATATGCGAATCTATGCGTCGATATAAAACCATTATTCAATAAGAAATGTCTTCACAACGAGTTCCAAATGGCCGCCATGAAACGTCAGCCAAGTAAATTTCC
The DNA here is from genome assembly GCF_021117445.2 of Syzygium oleosum. Taxonomy (NCBI): domain Eukaryota; kingdom Viridiplantae; phylum Streptophyta; class Magnoliopsida; order Myrtales; family Myrtaceae; genus Syzygium; species Syzygium oleosum. The sequence continues at coordinate 9,887,938 of NW_026607495.1, forward strand.
TTACTTTGAAAAAGAAAGATAAATAATTTTCTTTGATTCCTAAAGGCCAGTCACATTCTTTTGCATTGTTCACATAGTCAATACAAGCATTCTTTTTATGAACTCCATTCAAAGTGAGTTACTGACCCTAGTCTTCATGTGACTCTTTAAAATAATTTTTGAAAAATATCACTTGATATTTTGCTAATTTTCATGGTTTTTCTTCACTTTCATATTCAATTTTAAAATTTGTTTCTTTGATTGAGAACAGGAGAGAAAGAAGAATTAAGTGGAGGCTGTACTTCTTTGACAAACTAATAAGTTGAATTTCGTAAATACGGCAATTGGCTCATGACCAGATTCTTTGCTACAACTGATAGAAAGGTCAATGTTCGACTAGGTTACAGAATAATTAACACGTGTAACATTGACTTAGGTTATCCAGTCAACGTTCTCATCTCCATGCTTAAAAAAAAAGAAGGGAAAATACCACAAAAAATCCCAAACTATGCCACTTGTGATAATTTTACTTCGAACTTTTTTTTGTGACACGAAAAACCCCAAACTATACCACTTGTGACATATTTACCCCACAATCCTTTGGTCCATGGGCATTTTCGTCTTTTTCCTTTTTCTATTTTTTTTTTCTTTTCTTCTCCGGTGAGGGCGACCCTTGCTGGCGTTGGGCGAGGGTCGCCCTTGCCTGGGCGGGCGAGGGTAGCCTCGCCTGACGTCGGATCTGGCGAGCGTGACATCGCCCGACTCAGGCGAGGGCTGCCCTCTCCGACGCTAGCGAGGGCGACCCTTGCCGGCGTCGAGCGAGGGTCGCCCTCGCCTGGGCGAGCGAGGGTCGACCTCGCCAGAGTTGGGCGAAGTCGCACGACGCCGTCGAGGGTCGCCCTCGTATGAGTCGGGCGAAGTCGCCCGACGCCGGATTTGACGAAGGCGACTTCGCCCGACTTAGGCGAGGGCAGCCCTCGGCTGACGCCGGCGAGGGCTGCCTTCGCCGGAGAAGAAAAGAAAAAATAGGAAAAAAAAATAGAAAAAGGAAAAAGACGAAAATGCTAATGTGCCAAAGTATTGTGGGTTAAATGTATTACAAGTGACATAGTTTGTGGTTTTTAGTGTCACAAAAAAAAGTTCAGGGACCCACCCATCGGTGGCCGCGTTGGTTTGCGCTCGGTTCCTTCCACGAGAGGTCCTGGGTTCAAAACTCGCCCATCGGTGATTTAAGTGGGGGGTCGTGGCGGTGGGATGCTGCGCTAGCCCCCCTCGAGGACTAATCGGGCATCACCGCTAGTTTGAGCCCTAGCTCGCCGGCCGCGCGGACACCTCGGTTATAAAAAAAAAAAAAAAAGTTCAGGGTAAATTTGTCACAAGTGGCATAGTTTGGGGTTTTTCGTGTCACAAAAAAATGTTCAGGATAAATTTATCACAAGTGACATGGTTTGGGGTTTTTGGTGGCATTTTCCCAAAAAAAATTAGCTTCCCTTGAATTTGAAGTATAAATTTGATCCTACATAAGTTCTTGTTTTGGTTCAATTCTTCATTGTTGCCACTATACGTGGTTTGACACCATATTATCTTATATTATGGGATAATGACAGAAATGGTTGATGAACTTTAACTCTATATACAATGTGGCCCAAGAAATTTTAATTTTTTCAATGTGGTCCATGAATCTTAGCCCAACGTGCAATATGTTCTCTTAATTTTTAATTTGTTCAATGTGGTCCCTGAATTTTTGGTATATCTTCAAACTAGTCCAAGGACTATAAAATTAAATTAATGGAAGGACAACATGAACATTTTCATATAATTCAGAAACTAGTTTGAATATATATCAAAAGTTCAAGGATTTTATTGAAAAAATTAAAAGTTTAGGGACCACATTACATATTAGGCTAAAGTTTAAGGACCACATTAAACAAATTGAAAATTCAGAGATCACATTACATATTGAGTTAAAGTTCAGAAATCATTTGTATCATTTTGCCAATTACTAAATAGTCCGAGCTCTCTTATGTTCTTTCGAACTTTTCCGAATCATTCTATGATTGTAGAAAAGATTCAAAGAGGACTTTCACAATCAAAAAGCAACCAAGGAGCTTCCAGTCTAGTTAAAAAAACAACCAAGTTCGACATCCAAGTTCACCAAACTTCTAGCGAACTTTGATTTATTCTTGTGCGTTAATCTTGGTTCAGTTGTTACAACTAAGCTAACTTTTCGTTTAGCTTGTCCTAGCTTCTATTTCTTCAGCTTTTGTTAAAAATATTCTTGATAATACATCAATAATATTGCTGGATAGCCCCGAAAGAAAAGATGAAACCTACCAGTCACTTATATATTAATTTAAAGATGAGGTACTTGATCTGATCAAAACCCTAGGAAAGCTACATTTGCTGTCTCAGAATTTCAGGAGGACCAATCATGTGTGGCTTCCTCAAACACCAACCCAAGTGAAAGAGACAAATTTCTTTTCAATCAAGATAAAATCTTATGATACATCTGCCAACATCTTATGCAACTATTTAGGAGGGCCAATCATGTATTTAAACAGCCCTCATTTTGGTAACCTATTGAAAGATTTAAATAAATCTCTTTCGTTGGTTTTTATAGAATCCAATTTTCCCCCTTTTGTTGTGCAAAGGAGGTGGCCAACCATGGACCAACATAAACAACAAGAGAGGACCAGCTTTCTAACCCATCTACCCCAATTTTCAAAGCGTCCATAGTTGCTTGAGATAGAGACCTTTCCTTTGTATAATCTTTTCTATGTTCTCTCTTGGACGTCTTCACCTACTTTCAATCCACATATATAGCTCCATATGAACAATCTTTCATCTATTCCAACGAACCTCACATCTGCTCTTATTCTTCATAATTCACTTATAAGGCTTCCCCATAGAAATCAAAATCTAGAGATAATCACAAAGATGACAGAGAGCGACGGCAAGGAAATCGGTTATGATCTGGTGATGGCTCTGTTATCTTCTTCCGTGATCATTCTTGGGATCCTCCTGGCTATATCGTGCAAGAAGAAGCCGGTTGAATCCGAAGAAGCACTTCCGCTAAAGGTTTGCGCGCGGGCATACCCTTTAACCGATATTGATTCTGCTACAGATGGTTTCAACCCCACAAGAATGATTGGCTTGGGACGGGTTGGGACGGTTTATGCTGCCGCGCTAGCCGGAGGCGAACTCGTCGCCGTGAAGAGGATTCATCCGGGCCTCGTCTTGAGCCATGCAGGCTTCGGGTTCTCGTCCGTGATCAAGACAATCTCTTTGGCTTTACACCCGAACATAGTCCCAATCATCGGGTTTTCACAAGCGCCGGGAGAGAGAATCTTGGTAACTGAGTTTGTTAGCTTAGGGTGCTTGGAATTCTATTTACATCATAACCCGGATGGGGCATCTCTTCTGGATTGGACCCGGCGGGTGCGAATCGCGGCCGGGGCTGCTCGGGGACTCCAGTACTTGCACGAGGGCATGGTGCCTAACATAGTACACGGTTGCGTCAAGGCCTCCAACATCTTGATCGACGCCAATTTCTGCGCTAGGGTCTCCGATTATGGCTTGGCATTCTTGGCGCCGCGGGAGAGGAAAGGCCTTGTCGGGTTTGTGGATGAAGAGTATTGGAGTGAGAGAGGCGGTTCATTCTTGGCTTGCAAAGAGACTGATGTCTATGGATTTGGGGTGGTTTTGTTGGAGATTCTGAGCGGGAGGAGGTGCGAAGAAGGCTTGCTTGTGAAGTGGGCAATGCCTTTGATTAAGGACATGAGGTTTAGTGAGCTCTTTGATCCTAGGCTTATGATTCCAAGTGACATGAAGCCTCTGGTGAGGCTGGCAAGAGTTGCACTGGCTTGTGTGGGCAATTCAAGAAAGAACAGGCCTTCCATCGCGCAGGTCGCAGCGATTTTGAACAGTTTGGAGATGGAGATTTGTTCTTGATTGTCCCTACGCGTCTCTGCGATCAACGAAGAGAGAGATTTCGTACCACAGGACGATCACACGAGTCTTGAATTGCGAAATCGCTCGCAAATTATGGAAGGCGGTTTTGCTCCAAGCATGAACAAAGAGAAGCTGCCGATGCAAAAGGCTCCACATGATCCAGCGGTCACGGGGTTTTCGATCGGGTTTCGATCGGGCACATGTGTTCGATCCTCGTGACGATCGATAGTTTGCGTCGAACCTTTTCTGGTGATGGAAATTGCTTCTTCTGGCGAACAATGAGAAGTTGCCGCATTCCAAGTAGGACGGGCCGGCAAGAAACTGGAAATTATGATGATTTCACCTCTTCGTTACGGAGTCTGTTTTGACTTTCAATAGTCCCTGGAAAAATCCATCCATATTAAACTGCGTTCGGGTGTACGAGAGCAAAAAATTTGAAAAGAACAAGGTTGGCTCATGTGAGCTCACGATATCTTTATCAATTTCGAATGAGATCACTAACTCGATTTGATGATCGAAATGCATCGGATCTACATGAATCGAGCTCATTCAGAAGACGTCGATCCCGCGAAAGGTATTTTTTTCCTCCCCGGAAATTACTTTTTTAATAGTTTGGTATGAATCGTGAAGTGGAAAAAGGTCCAAAGGACGGTGCGTTGGGTGGGTTGAACAATTTGCTTTCGTGTGGAATGGAGGCATCCTTTTGAGGGAGTGAAAGGGACGCATCCATAGAATTTTCTTGGTGGATCAATCGCAATTCTTACTTGCTTTTGCGGTGTGCGCGATGTTTTTGAACGTGTGCTGCTGGATTTCTATATCGACTAGCTATGGAGAACATTGTAAAATAGCCAGCCTCGGGAAAACGACCAAATCGATTGATACACGCATTCCTTTATGTGTGCATCCAAATTCTTGATTGCAACGTTGGATGTATCGAAGAATAGTATTTTGACTATTCTAAGTGCTGCAAATGAAAAGCAAATATTCGTTTTGTAATAATTATATATTTAGTGTCGAAACAGTATTGGCTTCTTACAATTATAAATATTATGAATATTATTGGGAGGTTTAAGGCTTTTTAGCAACGCAATATGCAAGACTTTAATTTCTTTTTGGGATAATGACACAAATGGTCTCGAAACTTAGGTTAAATATGCAATATGACCCATAAACTTTTAATTTGTTTAATGCGGTCTTCGAACTCTTGTCCCATGTACAATGTCGTCATTGAACTTTTAATTTGTTCAATGTGATTTTTGAACTTTTGGTAAATGTTCAAACTAGTTCCTAGACCATATGAAAATATTCAATGCTATCCCAGAACTTAAATTAATGAAAGGATAACATTGGATATTTTCACATTATCTATGGACTAGTTTGGACATTTATCAAACGTTTATGGGCCATACTGAATAAATTAAAAATTCCGGGACGACATTGCATATTTCGCCAAAGTTCGAGGCCATATTGTATATTGGGCCAAAATTCAAAAACTATTTTTGTCATTTTCCCTTTTTCAATCCCTCTGCTATCGAACGAATTAAGTAACCCGACCCTATTACTACTTTTCTTTTTCATACCCTACTATCACTTAATCAAGGGATTTTTATTTATTTATTTTTAAAGTCAAACCTAGTTTTGATCATCAAAACTGTTTGATTTAATTGCCGAGTCTATCAATTCGGGGCAGTTATTGGAGTTATCATAAATGTATGGACGGTCACATAAAATTTTTTTTACATGAAACTTCATATATTAAAATATAAGCTTATATGGTTATATATATAGATAATCGCATCCAACACTAATCGTTAGGCAGCCCCTCCCAAGTCGCAACCTCCTCTTTCGGTTCGTCATTACTTGTTTGAGAGGTGTATCGGTTTGACTACGCTTTAGATTTGGGTGAAAATTCTGATTTTCTTCTAGAAAGGAGTTCTGCAGTTTGGTAAAAGTAAGTGCTTTTTTGTCCTTCCTTGATAGCAGAAGATAAAGACTTTGATACACGAACAGCACCTTTATTTCGTGAAAAACGAGTAATTTGAAAAATCTATTTTTTTAAAAATGATCTTTTGTATTGCTTGCAAAAATGAATAAATGAAAGATATTTTCATCGTCCATCAAAATGTTTAACGAAAATGTTTAGATATTGACTAATTATTTCAAATAGTATAAGTAATTATTTTAAAAAAAATATTTTTCAACATTCATTTTCCGTGAAACAATTGGAGCCGAAATTTCGCCAGCTTCCTTCGGACATATTTAGTTTTTTCTCCATACAAACACCTAAATGCGATCCATCTGGACGCATCGAATATTGGCTGTCTATGTTCATAAACTTGTTTTATAATTCTTATACCCATGCTAAAAATAATTTAATTATGTCAAGGCTTAGTGCTGGTTCACACTCACTCTAGTGATTTTGATGAAGAAAAAGAAAGGGATACAAATACTGCAGGTCCATAAACTTTTTTTTAATTTATTTAATATCTTCCCTAGAGCTTTTGTACGTGCAATTTAGCCTTTAAATTATATGTTTGTTTTTACAAGGTGTTATTGTCCTAACAAAGCCAATCGAATTGCCGAAGTGGTCATCAAATGTCACACGAGCTCCTACATGATTGTGGCGCGACTGCCACGTGATTACATAAAAATATTGCAAAACAAAATAGATATTTACGACAACGTTGAGCAGCCATCGGCCGGAGTGACAGGACTCTTGTCAAGCTCAAGAGATGACGGTTCGCCTTCGATTCATCACAAGGACACACACATTTAGTAAAATCCAGCCTCCCTCAAGGGAGAGAGAGATCCAACAACCCTTGTAGCACAACCAAAAGGTATATCCAAGTATCAAATACTCTATTTTGCTGGATATGTTTGGAAAATGAGAGAGAGAGAGCGACCGGAATGAAAGTTTGGAGGAAAGTTAAGAAAAATTTGAAGTGTTTGTGAGAGGGGAATGAAGGGAAATTCAAAGTTGATGGCAATTTTCTCTCCATTTTTTCTCCTCTCCCCACATCTAGACATAGCCGACTTTGCCAATTCCAGCAAATGCTGCATGTGTCTGGAGGAATACGTTTGAAACTAGGGTGTGCTGTCAGGGCTCGAGATCAAGCACATTAATAGTAGGGCCATCTTCACCCGACCTCCGTTTGTTCGTCTCTCTGTCTCCGACTTCGAGCCGATTCACTCTGAGTGTCCCGAAAACACACATATGCGCCGAGTCCAAATCAAACGGGAAAACTTAGAGCATGATCACTCAATCTCCATCTTTGCGAGAAGTTTAACTTCATTCTCATCGATAATCGTATCTCTGGAGCCCCTTTGGCTCCTCATTCGTTGCAGACGCTGACTAAGTCCGAATGGTATAGGAACTTGGTCAATGGGACAGGCTTCGTTGATATGTTTATCTAATTATCTGTCATGTATCCTTGTCAACGGATGCGGTTCCCTATGACACATTATCATATATAAAGTGGCACTTGATATTAATATGTTTCGTCCACTTTTGATGCATCTAATTTTTGGCCAAATGTCATGCGCTTTGATTTCCTTATCACTGAGTAAACCTCTTACCCAGATAGTTTCTTGAATGCTTCATTTGATATCATATACTATGTTTCGGTGGTCAACAAGGTGACTATTGGCTATTTTTGTGCTTTTCAATTGATGGTACAACCTGGAAACTGAACACATGGCCTATCAAAATCAATGATTATGTGTTAGACAATCTATTGATAAGAAAATTATATTGAAGAAAATAATGACCATAGTAATTTCTAACGGGCACTTGATATTCTTAATGGATACTTGATAACTGGAGGTGGCAAAATAGGTTTCGAACCCATATTTTAACCCAAATTTGATGATGCAGTTCGTAAGTTAGTTGTCTTAAAATTTAAAAATAGGCTTAAGTGGGTTATAATTAAGTTGCCTATCAACTTACTGGGTTTTAAATGGGTTAATAACTAACCCACTTCTAATCCACAAGAAAAATACGGAACAAACCCATTTCTAATCCATATTAGGTAGAGTTGAAGATGTCAGGCTAATTTTCATAATTTTTATAATATATTATATTTTTTATTTTCTTTCTTTTTTTTTTTTCCTTTTTTTTTTCTACGAAGTCCAGCGAGCCAATCCTTGTCGACACTAGGCGAGGACCGGGCCCTCACCCGCAGCCGGCAAGGACTAGGCCCTCATCCGCTGCCGGCGAGGGCCTCGCAACCTTGCCTAGTGGCCAGCGACGCTTGTGACCGGCGAGGGTATGTTGGCGACCCTCCTCGCATGTCAAAGGAAAAAGAGGGAAAAGAAAGAAAGAAAAAGCAAAAATAAAATAAAATAAAAAATTTCAAAATTTTTAAAAATTAGAAAAAATTTCCATTTGATTTGTATTGTATAGAAGTGTTTTAGCAATATGTATTTTTAAAAAATATCATAAGAAATAAGTTTTCCTAGATTGATTAAATATATAAGCGTTTTAGCAACATGATTATGTCGGATATGAGTCGATAAATTTGCATTACGAATAAATAGATCATAAATGGGTCAATTTGGGTCGTACCATTTATGACCTAACCTGACCTACCTTTTTACAGGTCTATTGATAACTTAAGTGAGACGGGTTTGGGATCCGCATTACAAAACCCTATATAGGGTCCGAGACGGATTTGGGAAATTATTCAAACATTAGCGGCACCGGGACGGGTTGTGGCAAGATCAGCCGTCCCAAGCCTGTCCCGCTGCCATCTCTAGATTGCCTTGGATCGCTACAGGCCAATTTGTTCGGGCTGGGCCTTTTCTCCGGGACACGAACCTGTGAACAACCCCAGTTTTGTTCAACTAGGCCTTGAAAATGAACCTGAACTAGGCCTATACAGCAGAGAACTCTTTAAAAGTGGCGTATAGCAGAGTTCAATTTCTTGCAGATGGAGCTAATCAAGAAGCTCATGTGGGCCGAGAGGCATCTAAACATCGGCCCTTGGGCCTGTATTCATCTGAGTCTCAACAGCAATGCTTAGAATACAAGGCCTATTCTATAGAGAGAATTACTGCAAAATGTTATCTAGTTAAGTTTTCTTTCCGGTTCAATGGTCGGGTGGTGCTGTGGCCAGTTCTCGTGCAGCTCGGCTGGTCCATCTTCTTGAGCGATCTTAAAAGCGTATTCCCCCATATCGGGTTAGTGCATTCAGGATTTTACTCTTGGAGTGCTCCCGACAAGACTTGAATCGAACTATAAGTAGAAGAGCAAACTCCTTTACCATCTAGACCCGCATCTTGTTAATACTTTTTAGGGCTTAGAACCGGACCGACTAGTTTGGTTCTCCAGTGTTTGGTTTGAAGTGGACCCGGTGCACAACCCTAAAAAAAGCTTTCAATTTTGCACGTCTCCACATTCACTAAAGGCTTATGCTGGTGTGTACATATGAAAATTTAAGAACACCTACTTAGGAGGTCCTTGAATTTAATGAGAGTTACTTGCATTTGACTTGGTTAATGTTGTTGGAGGCGGTTTAATTCGTACTTGGTTTGGTTACCGATGCTGACCAGCTGGTTACTCGAACTAGTCTTGAATTGAGTGTGGAAAATGATGCTTGATTGAGTTATCGTCGAAGAAGAAACATGAAGTTTATTCCGCCATGGTAGCATAGCATAAGCAATAGTTTCACCCGGACGTATTGATATGGTGAGGAGCAATTATTATTTTCTAATTGGATATATTAATGAATTTGGACCTGAATTCACGTTAATGATGCCGCATCGGGATCTCCTGCACCTATCTAGAAAAGCAAAGTTCCCATGGATCGATTCCCTACCTCTTCATCGATTTCATCAACGACGGAAATTCGAAATGGGCTTAGTGGTGGTGTGCGATGACGATTGACGATCGGCAAGGCTGGTGGCAGTCGAATACATTAGGTTGGGATTTTAATGTGGGCAAAAGTCATTTAGTGTGAAAAGCTTATCAACAAAATATTTGAAGGAGGAAAGTTTCTTCCAATTAGGGATGGAGAAAGACACGATTCATTCGGCAATCTTACCATACCCCCTTGCTCTGTCCCAAGCCTGCCTTATCGAGCTCGTAGCTCTCTTCCAGGACAAGTCTAATTAGTAACAACTTATGCGGTTAACTTCGCCGCACGTCATCGCCTCTCAAGCACGGTGCGCACGTCATGACGATTGCTCCGGCCGATTAAAAAAAAAAACTCCTTCCCCCTTCGAAATTTTCCTATTAATGCTTTTAGAATTCTCCTTCCCGTACAAGCACAAGCCATCATACACATAAGGAAAACAACAACATCAAGGTCCCTCCAAGAGAAAAAACCCTTACCCGCACGTCAATCCTGATTATTAATATTTCCAATAGCGTCTTGCTTAAGCTTCTGCTCCGTAGCTTCCTCCAGAAGCTAAAGACCCCATATGTCGGCTGATGAATATCTTCTTTCTCTCCCTCTCTATATATAATCCATTCTTGTGTACAAGCATCTACTTTCTCAGAACCTCAACACTGTTCCCACGAGCTGTCAGCTGCACACAAAGAAGTATCGAGCTGTTTCAGCTGTGCTGTTCATCGGTAAGGCTTCTTTTCACAGTATTTTTGTTTAAATTTCTAAACTTTCATTCGATTGGATAGTGACGTGCTCGCAATTATGTTTGGGAAGGAATTAGTGGAAGGCGAAAGCAACCTTAGATTGATAAGATCTGCATTTCGTGTGGGGTAAGCTAAACGCCCGTATCGCAATTCACTCCTGATGGACACTTTATTCTGGTTTTCCTTAACTAGGAATGCTTCTAACTAATTCTTTCTTCGAACATCCTTATTGTTCTCGATCGATTATAGAAGTAGATTGTTTTCTGGAATTGGTGTCGACCCAATTCGACTTATTAATTCAGGGACGAAGAAAAGTTTGGTAGTCTCTCTTTTATTTATAATTCGTACCGTGGCCAGAATAATGGGAAAAACGAGTATGAGTTCTTCTCCTCGACATGATCATTTCTGCTCATAAAACATCCTCGGAACCTCCAGACATGAAAGGTGTTACTGGTGCAGCTAAAACCGCTTGAAAGAGGAAAATCGCGAGACCTCCACAGCGTAGCGTTTTAGGCGGAAAAATGGTGCCCTCAAACTTGGAGTCGCCACCGGTTTTTGTAAATATGTTCTTCGACGCCATCTTGACCGGAAGAAGCTCCTTCGAGAGCTGCATCCTCTCAAAACCCTAACACACACATGCACGGAGAGAGCGAGAAGAGAGATTCTTTGCTTGGCTTGAGAAGTCTATGTTAGAAATGGGAGGGCAGAGAGAGAGAGAGAGAGAGAGAGAGAGAAAAAGAAAATACTTTGACCAGATATTTGAGAGTGCGCGTGTTTAGGATGACTACGGCATAGACCAAGTTTATTAAATTAAGTTAATCGCATTTTAAAATACTGTGGATCGATCCCATTAAAAAAATATCAATTTTGTATAATTTATGCGATCTGATTGGTTTTATGCGCCACATCACTAATAGATTAAGTTTACATAATATTTTCTTGTGTGCTTGCAATGCAAACGCGTGTTGGGGAGTCCTCATCAATTAAGAGGAGAAGGAGTCTGAAGTCAAATCCCAAGGCCATAAACCTAGAAAATTTTTGGGCGAAATTTCTTGTGTTTGTAATGTTTATATGAAACTTGGGTCTCAAAATTGCTTTAAAAAATGCCGAAAGATCAAAGACATTTCTAATTAGATCTAATTCCCATTTTAAAAGAAAAAATTTAAATTATTATTGAGCTAGAGACATTAATCCTCATGCATGCACCTCCAAATTCAGATCAACACCGATATAGATCATCCATCTATTCAAGTGTCGTCGTTTTTTTTATAAACTCCGAAAAATAATAACTAAAAGCAGTATGTGATTGAATAATCGGAATTGCTTTTAGCACACCACCCTTGATACTTATAATACTTTTTCAACTCTGAGAGATACTCTAACCAATTTATATTTCGTATATTTGCTAAGGAAATAAATTATTTCTATTCATGTTGGGTTGTATGTTACATTACCATACATGTCTTTAGCCTTACTCTAGATCGACACTGCAGCTACAACCCCAATCTCTCTCTCTCTCTCTCTCTCTCAAGAGGTGAAATGTCCCAGAAAAGAACCAAGGGATTGCCCCATTTCCACTCTACGCCTCCTTTCGCAATAGAAATCAATTTGACTCCTTTTCCATTTTGTCGTCAAACCCTCTTCTTCTTCTTCTTCCTATGTTTAACTTCTAAATTCATGCATTATATCACCGAATCCATTCCATTTAACCCTAGTTAACGTGGCATCTATTCCATCGTATATACCTAATCAAAACTAGACTTGACGTCCAAGCAACCTGTTCCATTTCTAGATTGCAACACATTCTCTCTCTCTCTCTCTCTCTCTCTCTCTCTCTCTCACGTCTTCTTCTTCTCTCTTCTTCTTCTTCTTCTTCTTCTTCTTCTTCTTCTTCTTTTATAGCTCTCTCTGGAAATAAGGATGCTGAATTGTACAAGATAGAAAAGCAGATTACGACCGAATCGCAAAGACAAATACGATATAGCTGAAGAGAGTAGTAGTAATTATCTGAAACGTGCCTTACATATCGTTCTCTGTCCGCCGATATCTTTTCTCTCTCGTGCTGAACTCGGTGCATGTTTCATAAGAGCTGGGGACAGCGGGACCAGTTGAGTATTGTTGCCTTGGATGAGAGAACTGAAGTGAGAAGAAAGAGATCATGACATGGTGTAACAACTCCGATCAGGAGGGGAAAGCGGTTCAGATTGTCGCCGGCGATGTTTCTAGAGGCAACTGCTTGATCGACGGCGAAGGCGGTTCCATCAGGACAGTAACGTGCCCTTCATGCGGCCACAATATTGAATTGCAAGATCAGGTACGAATTTGCATCCTTGTTTCGGTCTCGATTTCAATCTTCTGATCTTTTCTTTTTCTTTTTGCATTTGACATAGATTGTTTCTAGATTTGGCATGTTCCATTTTATCATCAGTTGCACTGTTTGATGGACTATTTCTACTTGAATTAAGAAGACCTTTAGCTTCTTATCTTCCTGAATAGATCAATTAGATGAACATGGCTTATGGAATAGCATTTCGCTTTGGATGGATACATCAAGGAAATAGTATTTCACCGACAACGTTGGATTATCATATTTAACATGAAATGATCATTGGTTGTAGGGCAATAATACTCGTACAAATGTTTTTTCCTGCTAATGGATTGTTACTGCTTGTAGTGAGCTTCTTTTAAAAAATACCAGGCAAAAGAAAATACAGTAACACGTGATAATGCTTTCAACAGAAGCATAAGAGGACCACGCTGAAATAATGCGCCTAATCTCATTTAATATCGCATTGAAAGTCCATTAAATGCAAAAATCCTTAGAATTAAAGTCCTTAATGTGGGAAGATCCTCTTCACTGAAGAGTCTACTTGAATTCATACTTTTTTTAAAATTTGATTAGGGACTGATTCATGATTTGCCCGGCTTACCATCTGGGGTGAAGTTCGATCCGAACGACCAAGAAATTCTCGAACATTTGGAGGCAAAAGCGGCAGCAGATGCGCATAAAGTACATCCGCTAATTGATGAATTCATACCAACATTAGAGGGGGAGAATGGGATCTGCTATACTCACCCCGAGAAGCTACCAGGTACGCATACTTTAATACGGGGATATATATACTAAAGTTCATCATGCGAATGGACCGACGGAGGTCGATGCTATCATATAAACTATATGTGAAAAGCAGGTAGTGAGTCCAAATAAGTTGCAGAAAGTGAGTAAACTTAGCAACATCAATGAAGTCGCAATGTGATAGAAGTGTTCGACAAGTAATTTATCTCCTAAATTCATGAATTTGCCGGTTGGAAACATTGAATGAAAAACTAGGGTGGTAGAGGAATGTGAAATGAGATGCTGATAAGTTATCGACTAGCTACGGTTTCTAAAAGCTACGGCTTCGAAAAGCTTTTGTTACCTACCATCCATATATTATTCTTCCTGGATCATGTTATAGATAACTTCCCTAAAACATGAAGAAGAAGGACTCACCACTTTCAAGGGTTAGTCTAGGCAATTAGAAATCATTGCATGCCTCAGTTGCATGCATCCAAATATATCAATGTGTACATATATATATATTCAATCTAGTGGGGTTTACCTACTTTATATCTGGCAGCCATTAGATTCAACGGTTCATATGAATGCCAGGTGTATGCACCCGCTTCACTTTTTGTTTTTTTGGAAGTAACTACTTGATAATATTTTGGCCAAAAAAAGTGCTCCTTCGAAAATTATGCTTTAATCTGTGAAAACTCAAGCCAACACTTTCCACTGCGCCCTGGTTAGCTACTATAGGCCGAGATCGATTGTCGGCTGCGCTACAAGATGAGTGTGAAAAAGTGTTATCGGGCTGATTTTATAGTGCTTCGATAGATTTATCAAGGGATCAGGGCTTTCCTTTCGTCGCAAATCCATAGTTTAGCCATTAATCTTCTTATTTCATCTGATTAGTGTAGTTTGTGCTTTGAACTTTCACTATGACGCAACAGTAACCACAATGCCTCTTTTATTGCATTATCATCTACTATGTCTATTTCTTCAGCCCTAGAAAAGCGAACAACTAACAATAGACAATTTGCATGTCAGAAAGTGTCGAAATGTTGATTTTACATTATTTAGAAGTCCACATATGTGGGGATCAAACTCCTAGTAATGTTGTTCCGCTGATATTATCGCCTCAAATCTAATGCAGGAGTGAGCAAAGACGGCCAAATCCGCCACTTCTTTCACCGACCTTCCAAGGCATACACGACTGGGACCAGGAAACGGAGGAAGGTGCACGGCGATGCGGACGGTGGCGAGACGAGATGGCACAAGACTGGGAAGACCCGCCCCGTCCTCATAAGTGGGGCAGTGAGAGGGTTCAAGAAGATCTTGGTGCTCTACACGAACTACGGAAGGCAACGGAAGCCCGAGAAGACGAACTGGGTGATGCATCAGTACCACCTCGGCGACAACGAGGAGGAGAAAGACGGTGAGCTGGTGATGTCCAAGGTTTTCTACCAAACGCAGCCCAGGCAATGCGGGTCAAGCGTTCGAGATCCACCGCTGGACAGGGGATACATGAAGGGTCATCAGGTGTTGCATGGCACAAACGGGGTCGATTATTACAACTACAGCAATCCTAATTACCTGTCCAATTACGACCAAGTGAGCCAGAACAGAGAAAGCCCACCTCAGTTGATTCCCAATTTGGTGGTACAAGGTGGCGGGTCTTCGTTCATTCAGCTCACAGCGGACTCAAGCAAAGGGAAGCTTGTAAGAAACAGAGATGGAGGTGGTGGTTGATTTGTCAGCTCAAAGAGTTATCATTGTTGTTGCGTAACACCAACAATAAGTTATGTATAGTGCTTTTTCTTGATTTATTTTGTTGTTGCTGTTGTTGATATTGACAAGGGAAGCAAAGAGGGAATAAGAGGAAATTGCTGCTTTTCAGGTCGCGGGAAATCCGGGGGAAGTTTTTCTGTATTAAGATAGGAAGTTGGATGTGAAAAGTTCAACTTTTTTTTTTGGTCCTTATCTATTTTATTGTTTTGAATGTTTCACACGTATTTGATAGGAACACACAATTGATGAGAGACTTTCGCCATTGGGATGCACCATTTATGGAGACACGGATGACAATCTTGTGGAAACGTCGTGTCACAAAATCAAATCATACCGTTTTAAATTCGTGTTCTGTGCATTTTATTAAGATTAATCTATTAAATTGATATAACAAGTGATGTCATGGATTGTCATTTCACTCATCAAAATATCATTGCTCGGAAGCAAATATAAATTAGTAAAAGAGATGATCGTATTGGCTGGAATTCCTGTTCAAACACGGATGATGATGATGCAATATTGCCGCATGAAGACAAAAAATTAGCTTGTGCAATCCACATGAGATTTGGCTTGACCAAAAACCAATTTGATGAGAATTGGCAAAGTTCAAAGTTTGAAAGAAAATGATCATTCGAGAGATTGACATATCAAGAGTTGGCAAAATTCAAAGTTTGAAAGCAAATTATCGTTTGAGAGATTGACATATCAATATGAAAAGATTTTAAATGGCTTGAATTTACTTTTGTCCACTCTCAAATTTGAGGTTGAAACCTTAGATCCTGAGGTCCCCAGCCTTGGGCGATCCCTCCTAGGGACGGTTGAGGCTGGACATGGCTGGTCATGACTTTTGGGGTCTCTTCAAAGCGAGCCCTACACGTTTATCTTAGAAAGAGATGAAGCAACAATTGGTGGGCAACGAAGCAAGAAGCAACGATAAATGGAGGCGCAAGTTCGATCATGGGTTGGGCGGGGTAGCAAGATGCAATAGAGGTGTGTGGTCCGAGGGCGAGGCCGGCGTTAGTAGGGCTGGCGGAGTCAGAGGGAATGGTGAGGAATAGAGTGGGGGAAAAAGTTATCCAAAAGATTCTAATTCTATTGTACGGCGGCCAATTTAGTCCTAATTTTTTTAATTTGGTCAATTCAATTTTATGCATTTTGACAATTTGCCAATGTAGTTCTTCCGGATAAATTTGCCTGTAAATCACTAACTTGGATGATTTTCGCAATTTTTTTACTTTATTTTTTCTTTTTTTTTTCTAATTCTTTTCGTTGGTTCAAGGTCTCGGTGATGGTTGGCGATGTGGGACACAATAGCGAGGGCCTAGATGCCCTCGGCATCTCTAGGTAAGGCAAGGGTGTCCTGGTCTTTGCCTGTAGCCCGTGATCACCACTAGGGCCTCAGACTGGCAAAGGGAAATAGAAGAAAAAGAAAAGTAAAGGAAAAAAAGAGATAAGGAAATAAATAAATAAAATTAATTTTTTTTTTGCGAAAGTCGTCTACATTAGTGCTGACTATGCCTCATAGATGGTTAGTGCCCACGTCAGTTTTTTTCAGCCAAATTTGGCCGGAATGACTACATTGATAAATCTTCAAAAGTTTAAAACTAAATTGATCAAATTGAGAAGTTGAGGAATGAATTTGCTAACGTACAATAGGTTTATAACTATTCCGAGTGTGTGGAGATAGAATTGGGCCTAGATTATAAATTCATCTAAAATTAAAAATATTTTGATCAATTTAGGTAACCCCTAAAGGCAGAGGCTCTCTATACTATTAATGAAAACAGAATTTCTCCAAAAATAATTATAATAAAGGGACCAAAACATTAACACAGACTAATGATCTAGCTAAAGAATTCAGAGGTTCGAGTTAAAAAGGCATGACCCCTTCCCCGTCGCTGTCATCTCCCAGCCGCCGTTCTGCCAACATTTCCTTCGTGCGCCGCCGCTGGCAACGGTACTGTTGCCGTAACCCTCATCATCGTCGTCGTCTCTCTCTCTCCCCTCGGCTCACACCCTTCCTCTCCGACGCTTTGTGTGTGTTTACTCTTGCCGTCGATCTGTGTTGACACTGGTTGAAACCAAAGGGCGAATATTGATAACGGGTAGATCTGAACAGATCCGGGCCATATCGGCGTCCACATCTGCTCTGATGTGACCATCGTGGTTCTGTTCATTACATCCGAGGGGATTGCCGCCACTGTCGACGGAGCTTCAAGGCGGCGGCGGCAAAGAAAAATATTGTGTCTCTGACTTTCTTTTTAGTTAATCGAATGATGGAAGTGTTGCTTCTTTATTAGGTAATGTCATTTCTTTTCTTTGGGGAAGATGATTCATTGTAACTAAAGAATGTTTGGAAGTGAATTCTTTGGACTTTTAAAAGTTGAAAAGAGGGTTGTTCCGAGTGATAAGGTCACCGGTCCTTTTAATATTGTGCTCATTATTTTTATATCTCAATAAATCGCAATCCTTAATCATGACATCAAAGTGAAAAGCAGAAAGAACTTTCATTATATTTTTTAGGATGCAATTATTTTTAAGAAAATATCATCACAAGTGCCATAATTTTTGAACGATACTTATTTCAATATCAAAACTTTTTGAATGATCACTTGATTGCCACGTCGAAGCAGAATTGATCACTTCCTGCCTCCAGTGACATATTCCCGCGATTCATCCTAGGTGATTGCTTTTATTTAACTTTTAAGTTTGACGTGGCATATTTTTAAAACATTTTAAGTCCAGCGTGGATAAATCCTTAGTCAAATCCACGTTAAAAACTGCCCTACTCCTTCTTCTTCATGTTTATCTTCAACTTCATCCGACAAGTTTAACTTTCATACGCATTTTTCTTCTTTTTATTTTTCAGTAATTTTCTTAACCAATGTCTATGTTCCAATGTGACCAACAAAGCCAAAACAAAGTTGAAAACTTGAGAAAATATAATTAAACTCTCTCTCTCTCTCTCTCTCTCTCTCTAACTAAAGTTGTAATATATGCTTCGTGGATATGCAATCGAGAACAATGGAACTCCGGCGGGTCTAGCGGATGATCTTTGTGGTCATCGTGATTTCACTGGTGTGCGGTCCTCTTTTTGTGAGGGTAGGAGACAATCCAGGATAACGATTCGACTCTGAAGAAGCCCGATTGCAACAACATGGAAATTTGTTATCTAAAAAGAACGAGCGAAAAGTCGAAGGAAACGAAGAAATCAAGAGCAAAACGATTATTTTCCACCTCATCATCTGTCTATTGCCCAAAAAATTCAGAAGGAAATTTCCCCAATTTGAGAAATTAAGGTTACGGTTCATGCTGAATTTAGCCCCAATTTATTAATTTAGGGCAAATAGATGGCCAAAGAACGTTATTTAGCACTAATTTTGTTGACTTCACTTGACCGGCGAGCCACGTCGGACGGTTTTATATTAAAATATTGCAATGTTGGATTTGCCGATCACAAAAATCGCCAATGGCATTGAAGTGATAGTTTTTTTTCTACCAAAGTGACACTTAAGTGATTGGTCGAAAAGTTTTGACCATGAATTGTGCGTCGTATGAAAGTTATGGCGTTTATAGTGTCATTTTCCCTTTATTTTCATATACAAAATTTAATATAAATATAATAAAGTCATTTGATTATAATTACATTTTATCAAAGCTATTGTTTACTTGGGCGAAAACAAAGAACACAAATAGAAAAACATTGAAAAAGAAAATGAAAAAAAAACAAAATTTGCTCCAAGGCCATTGATTAACTTAGAAGTGATGGGTTGAACTTTTACCCTAATACTTGTACTTTTTGTTTTACTCAAAACACTTGAAATTAATTTTACGGAGAAAACCATGAAAAACCACAAATTATGTCCACTGTGACACATTTATCCTAAACTTTTTTTTTGCGACATTAAAAACTCTAAACTATGCCCACTGTGATGTATTTATCTTTAATTTTTTTTTGTGATATAAAAACCTCAAACTTGTACTTATATGACACATTTACCCTTCGTTAAGGTTTCGTCAGATGATGTTTTAGTAAAAACAATGTCGTTTCTATTTTACTTAAGTTACCAAGGCACTATGTCAACATGATTTGCTTTCTGGTGTTCAAATAGATAGATTTTTAACGATGTTTGTTGACGGAACCTTGATCGAAGGTAAATAAGTGATACAGGTACAAGTTTGGGATATTTGGTGTCACATAAGAAATTTTAGGGTAAATATGTCACAGTGAGCATAATTTCAAATTTTTATTGGCTTTTACCCTTAACTTTAACAACATCAATGTCGACAAGTAAATTTATATATAATTTTTTCGTAATTTATTTCATTTGAATAATATATTAAGGATTAGCAGAAAGAAAAATTTGTCTTTTGCCTACTGCTTAATCTTAAACAAATAGGCTACCTAAATATTAGCTGGTAGTCAACAACAGATCGACACGTGATCGTTAGATCCTAGACTTAGCAAATATCCATCTAGAAAAGAATATTTTATGGTTTATAAATCAGTGAGATCAAAAACTCATCTCAACTATTGAAGATGTGAACCTTACAATTAGGCCTGTCAAATGGGTAAATCGGATCGGGTAAAAAATGGTCCAACTTAAATAGACTCATTTAACCCGTTTTGACACATTTTGCATGTAATGCAAATCTAATGATTCATACATGACCCGACCCATACCCGACCTGTTTCGTATTACTAAAACACTTTTATATTTAATTCAATTTAAGAAAACTCATGCCCGAACTGAGATGAGAGTGCGGAGTGAGCGAGCGCGAGATTGAGTGAGGGCAAGAGAGATGGGTTAAGTTCAAATAAGGTGTACATCCACTTATAACCCATTTACGACCCATTTAACACCCGCATTATGTTTCTACTATTTATGATCCATTTACTTAATATAACTAATCTATTTACGACTCATTTTGACAGGTCTACCCACAATAAAGCTCACATAATAAGATGATATTACTCAACATCCATCTAACTACAATCAAATTTCGTGTGCCATTTTAGACCGTCTACATCGAGGAATTCCCACTTCCATCCATTACCTCCGTGCCATGATACTACGAGGAACTATGCCAAGAGAACATGACATCATGGAAATGAGCCGTTGTTGAATTATATATGCAAATCTGGATTTGGTGACGTGGAATATTAATTGAGGTTTATCTTTTCGCGAATAATGCTGGTTGTATAAATCTCTTGGAGCATCTGACCAACTCTATCAAATCATGACAAAATCTGACCAAAAAAAGAAAATGGTCATCACAATCTTCCTGTCATATCAAAGTAAAGCTAATTATTGGGGCAAGATATTCCTAGAATGATACCAAAAGATGCTTTTCTTAGAGAGTCGAAGCCATAACCATTTTTCTTGAGACGTAGTTCAATATCGGGTTTTGACCAAAGTCAACAACGTATCACTAAAAAGGGAGTCTCTCCCCCAGCAATGAGATGTAGGAGAGTTTGTTTACATGAACCATTTAGCTCTGTCTATTGTGCAAACACTCCATATAGAGTGGACCGCCGCTATTAAAAATTAAATTATGGGCTAACTCAGCAGTTTAACGGTAAAATTTAACGAAAATTAACGGAGAGTAAATTTATTACAAGTGTATCGATTTAGGGTTTTACCTCTCTGTTCATCACAGATTTACCATTCTTTGATTTTTCGTGATATCAATCCAATTTAACGGAGGGTAAAATTGTCGTAAGTATACCAGTTTGGAGTTTTTTTTGGCGTAAATTTGTTACATATGTACTGGTTTAGGATTTTTTGTGGTCAAAAAATTAATTTGAGGTAAATTTATTACAGGTGTACCTTTTTGGTATTAACCCTTAAATTGGGGAAAGAATACGATTATTTAAGTGCCAACTCCGATTTGGGCTCACTTTATGCTAAAGTTTTTTTTTTGATCACTTAAGTGTCACTTTAAAAAAATGATTATTTAAGTGCCAACTCCGATTTGGGTAGCTGAAAATCTGACGTGGCCATATTTTATTAATTTCTTAGTCCTACGTGGCACGCCGGCGTTAACGGGGATAATTTTTAATAATATTTTAATATTTTTTCGATTTTTTAAATATTATTTCTGATTGTTTTTCCTTCTTTTCTTTTTTTTTTCTTTTTTTTTCTTCTTCTACCTTTGGGGGGACGACACCGGCCCCCCCCCCCCTCGCCTCGCCCGGGAGAAACCGCCCCCCCCCCGACGAGGCGGGCCCGGCCCCCCGGCCGGGGGCGGGGGCGGGCGGCGCCGCCGCCCCGCTCCGCCCCCGGAAGCCAGGGCCTTGTTTGATTTGGTGAGGCGAGGCCTTGCCGGGCATGCCCTTGCCTAGGCAAGGCGAGGCCGACCCTCGCCGGGCTCGCCCGCTCACCTCGCCTAGGCGAGGGCTGCCGAGCCTCGCTTGTGGTGGGCGACGGCGGCCTCGTTCGAGCGAGGCCGGGTGGCCGACCATGGCCGG
The DNA here is from genome assembly GCF_021117445.2 of Syzygium oleosum. Classification (NCBI taxonomy): domain Eukaryota; kingdom Viridiplantae; phylum Streptophyta; class Magnoliopsida; order Myrtales; family Myrtaceae; genus Syzygium; species Syzygium oleosum. The sequence goes on from NW_026607495.1 coordinate 9,909,763, forward strand.
TGGGCGGTTTCCGGTCAGCGGCCAAAGGTAGAAGAAGAAAAGAAAAGGGAAAAGAAGGAAAAAAAGCAGAAAAAATATTTAAAAAATAAGAATATACACATGGAAATGCCACGTAGACTGAATTTTTTTTATTAATAAATCCAACTCAGATTAAAATTTTAACGCGGTGAGGTCGGCCCTCACCCAAGCCACGACGGCCTTGTTTGATTTGGATGAGGCGAGGCCTCGTTAGGGCTTGCCCTTGCCTGTGCAAGGCGAGGCCGATCTCGCCCGCCTTGCCCGTGCGAGGGTCCGCCGGCCTCACTTGTGGCGGGCGACGGCGGCCTCGCTCAGGCGAGTGCTGCGGCCGGCCATGGCGGTGGCCGTGTCCGGTGTCCGGTCACCGGCCAAAGGTAGAAGAAGAAAAAGAAAAAAAAAAAAAGAAAAGAAGGAAAAAAGAAAAATCAGAAAAAAATATTTAAAAATAAGAATATACACATGGAAATGCCAACGTAGACTGATTTTTTTTTTTTTATAAATCCAATGATTTTTCTGGGATTTTTTGAAAATTTTCTAATTTTTCTGAAAAATTTCTGAATTTCTGAATTTTTAATTTATTCTAAGCCATTATGTGAATTTTTTATTTTTGTTTTTTTGGGGAAAATTTTATTAAAACTTTTTACTTTCACTGAAATTTGTCTCTTTTTATTTTCCAAAGCTTTTTATGATTTTTTTAAATTTTTCAATTTCGGAATTTTGCAATTTTTTATGGGTTTTCTAAGTTTTTCTGATTTTTATGGATTTTCTGAGAATTTTCTGATTTTTATGAATTTTGGAATTTTTATAATTTAATTAATTTTTATAATTTTTTTATTATTTCTGCTGAGAATGGACCGGACCGGTGCTTTGAGGCGGTTTGCGAGACGACGGAGGATGGAGGAGGAGCTGAGGTCGCGGCTTGAGGACCGGACCTTTCTATTTCTATTTTCTATTTCTAGTGTTCTTCCCCCCTTAAATTATTGAATAAGTTAGAATTTCTCTTATATATTACCCAAATCATCTAGAATTGTTAAAGAGACTAATTAGTCCAAAAGTTGTGCAATATTTTGTACAAACCTCTTAAAAACTGGACACTTTAAGAAATTGGTCGAATGATTTATTTAAATTCAGCACATCAGTCTTCAAATCTAACATAGAACAACCTTAGGGCTACACCCACTATCCTTTGAGTGAAACCTCATCTAATTCATGTGGACGAGACAATTTACATGGACTGTTGGTTATTAGTCGAGTCAAAGGTTCATGTATTCCATGGTATACAAAAAAAAAAAATGAAGTAATCTGGTAATCAACCCCCACGGCTAGCGCACTTGGTTTGGGCGTTAAGAATATCCAGCTCCCGAATTGGAGCACTTAGTCAAATCCGATCAACTGCAGGTGCAACAGGAAGCACATATAACGAACTTCAGCATCAATGTTCATAACCCTTCATTACTCTCGTTGAACTTACAATTCTATGTAGTGCGCAAAGCACACGCACAGACACAGAACATGGAATATTACACGCTGCGCTGAGACGATTACAAGCACCGTTTTATTCCTCAACAATCGGACCATATTCCCACAAAGGTCAGTGGATTTAGGAATCATTTGCTTTGATAGTTTTCCTGTTCTATACGAGCATCAGATAATCGTAAGAGAAGGTACTTGGAAATTTCCGATGTCCTTGTCGTTTGATGGTACTAGCTCATCGAAAACTCCAATTGAAAGCGTCTTCTTAATGGACTCAAGAGCTTCTTGGGAGGAAGGAACAACCCTAGGTGCTCCAAAGTTGTAAGAGTTCCCTTCGCTAGTACAGAATTTTGGTGACGTTTCTTGGAATTCATCAAGATTTGCTCTTCTTTGTCCTCCTTCACTCTCTTGGGTTGCCAATGTTAACAATCTAAACGCAGATCAAGAAGAAGAAGAGGAGAAAAACACAAGAATTAACCAGATTCAGCAGTGTGCCTACATCCTCGGTTAAGCCTCCCAGATCCTCTTTTTTATTTTTCTTTCTCAATCTTTCTTATGTTACATCAACACACACACACACACACACACATATACAGAGGAGATCCCCTATTTTAGGCTTGATACGAGAATCCCCCTTATTTAGCCTTAAATACAGAAATCAACAGTTCACGCTAACACTTCCCCTCAAGTTGGCGTGTAGATATCTAGCACGCCCAATTTGTCTAGTGAGCTGTAGAACGTCCTGCTTGAAACAGTTTTCATCAAGATATCTGCTAGTTGGTCTTCGGATTTTCATGAATGGAGACCGAATCACCTTGGAATCCAAGTTCTACTTAATGAAGTGACGATCCGCCTCAATATGTTTGGTGCGATCGTGTTGGACAGGATTGTGAGAGATATCAATAGCTACTTAATGAAGTGACGATCCACCTCAACATCACAGAACAACTCCAATTCAGACACAGGAGCAAAACCTAGTTCTGTCATCAGTTTTTGAAGCCATAGGAGTTCACACAGTCCCTTAGCCATTCCTCTAAACTCTGCCTCTGAACTTAAGAGAGCTAATACCTTTTACTTTTTGCTCCTCCAAGTAACCAAATTCCCTCCCACGAGGGTAAAGTACCCCGAAGTTGATCTTCTATTTGACACACTTCTAGCACAGTCTGCATCAGTAAAACCTTCGATCGTAAGATGCTCACACTTCTAAAACTGAAGCCCTCTCCTCGGAGCTCCCTTTAAATACCGAAGAAATCGCATTACACCATCCATATGGTCTTCACTCGGAGCATGCATAAACCGACTTACAACACTCACTGCATAGGTAATATCAGGACGTGTATGAGAAAAATAAATTAGTTTGCCAACTAACCTTTGATATCTTTCTTTATTTGTAGGCACCTGATCAGAATATTCTCCAAGTCTGTGATTCTGAACAATCGGTGTGTCTGCAGGTTTGCAATCTAGCATTCCCACCTCAGCCAACAAATCCAAAATATACTTTCTCTGAGATAGAAAAATACCTCTCTTAGATCTTGCTACTTCTATCCCCAAGAAGTGCTTGAGTCCACCAAGATTTTTCATCTCGAACTCCGTTGAGAGCTTCTGCTATAATTTCGCGATTTCCTCCTGATCATCTCCTGTGATAATCATATCATCCACATAAATAATCAACACAGTTATCTTACCTCGACTTCGCCTCAAGAACAGGGTGTGATTAGAATTGCTTTGAACATACCCATACCTTTTCATAGCCACACTGAACCGTCCAAACCAAGCTCGAGGAGACTGTTTCAAGCCATACAATGATTGCTCCAATCTACAAACTAGTCCTGGTTGTGAAGAAGGACTATAACCCGGTGGAATATCCATATAGATATCCTCTTCAAGGTCACCACGGAGAAATGCGTTCTTGACATCAAATTGGTGTAAAGGCCAATCTAAATTAGTTGCAAGAGACAATAACACTCGTACAGTATTTAGTTTTGCAATAGGTGAAAAGGTTTCCTGAAAATCCACCACCCCATATGTTTGTGTATATCCTTTTGCTACCAACCTTGCCTTATATCTTTCAATAGACCCATCTGCTTTATACTTGACTGAGAACACCCATTTGCATCTCACTGTTTTCTTTCCTTCGGGCAGGTCCACCAGCTTTCAAGTATTGTTTTTCTACAACGCCTCCATCTCTTCTTTCATAGCTTGAACCCACTTAGGATCTTTCAAGGTGTCCTGTTCTCTATTTGGTATATAAACTGATGATACATTCGAAACAAATGCCCTAAATGGCTCATACAATTTGTCAACCGAAACATAGTTAGTGATCGGATAGGCGGACTTCTTCTTCCCTCCACCATCTGGTGAGTATCGGTTCAGGGGCTTTCCTCAATTGTGCCTGGCAGGTAATTTATATCCCACATAAATATTAGAATAATCATGTAAACAAGTAGTAGGAGAAGTTACCTTAGGAATTTTCTCAGGAGTTGGGTCGGGCACTGAAGAAGATGGGGGAAGCTATTTTGGAAGAGTCGGTTGGTCTTGCAAACTCGGCTCCTCGAGGACTTGACCTCCCCCAGACGGATTTGTCCTGAAATTTCTGAAACACCTTGCTCACATTCTAGGCCTTCTTGCTCAACATCCATTGGTAAGTTCTGGCCTAGTTCGACCCTAACTACTGGCGGTAATGCCGACACTCCACTAATTTGTACTCCCCCTGTGGCCATAATACCACCACCAGTCTCCCACCAATTCTTCTTTTCCGTCTGCATCTCTCCCTGGAAAGAAGAAGTGGTGTCCCGAAAGAAAGATTCTGTCTCAAGGAATGTCACATTCATTCTAACATATGTCTTCTTAGTAGATGGATTATAGCACCGATACCCTTTCTGATGTGAACCATAGCCTAAAAACACACACCACATATAGCACACGGTTCAAGTTTTGTGCGTTGTGTTTTAGGGATGTGAACAAAGGCGATGCAACCGAACACCTTAGGGGAAATAGTAAGAACCGATGGTAAGTGTACATGAGAGGAGAGAGCCTCCAATGGTGTCTGAAATTCTACTGCCTTCGATGGCATTCGATTAATGAGGTGGACCGCTGTAGCCACTGCATTATCTCAAAAACAGTGAGGGACATTATTTTCAAATAATAAAAACCAAGCTGTCTCAAGGATATGCCTGTTCTTCCTTTCTGCTACCCTGTTTTGTTGGGGTGTTCCTGAGCATGATGTTTCATGGAGTAAGCCATGCTGCAGAAAATATTCTTTGAGATACTGATTAATATACTCACCACCATTATCACTACGATGGATCTGGACTTTCCCACCAAATTGAGTTTGCACCATAGTATGGAAAATTTTGAACACATTGGCAACTTCATCCTTAGTTTTCATCAGATATAACCATGTCATTCTAGTACAATCATCAACGAAAAGGACGAACCATCGACTACTAAACACTGAAGTAATAGGTGAAGCACCCCATACATCGGAATGAATCAAAGAAAAAGGAATTGCACTTTTATTTAAACTGATAGGAAAAAGGTACCCGGTGGCTTTTTGCTAAAATGCAAGTCTGCCAATCAAACTGATAATCATTCAAACCCAAAAATAACTTAGGAAATAACTTCTTCATGTAACCAAATGACGGATGCCCCAATCGCTTATGCCAGAGCCGTATCTGTGTTTCCCGACTTGTAGATGACCCTCGGACCTGATTGACATTTACCACGCCGAATGATCTCCTTCGTGAGGATATCCTGGACTAGACAGAAATGCGGATACATTAGCACAACACAATTTAATTCCTCTGCAACCTGCCCAATTGAAATTAGTTTCGTAGATAGTGATGGGACAAGGAGTGTATTCGGTAGTGAGAAAGAAGAGGAAATATTAACAACTCCATCTCTAGTCACTGGATATGGCACTCTGTTAGCATTCGAGACACTACGGTGTCGAGGTTCTATAATACTAACAAAATCATCCGCAGTAAAAGTTATGTGATCAGTAGCCCCTGAATCAATAACCCACTGACTACAATCATTCTGTAAAGAAGCAACCAAAGCAAGACCATAGTTACCTTCACCCTTTGTAGTCATCTTATTCTGTGGTTTAAGCTATGGTACTAGTGATAATTGAGGCTTTGCCACAACTAGAGATGCCTTCTCTTTGCCATTGTTCACTTCTCCCTCTGCTTGCTTTCGAGTTTTGAGCTCCTTCCACCAATCAGGATATTCGTGAAGCTTAAAGCATGTCTCTCGGGTGTGTTTGGCATTCCCACAATTAGAGCAGCCACCAATTGGAGGGATTTTCTGTTTTAGGGCTGTACTGGTTCGTCTACCTCTTGGTTTAACCATCTGTAAAGTCGGCTCCTGAGCTTCTTTAAGGCTAGGCTTGCCTCCTCGCAATAACATAGCCACAGAACTATGGGTAGTACTCCCACTGTTCAACATCATTGTCTATCATATATCCTCCCTACGAACACGAGCATAGGCCTGCTCAACTATAGGGAATGGTTGCATCTGTAGCACATCAGCTCGTATGTTATCTAGGCGGTCATCTAAACCATCGAGGAAAATGTACACACGATCCTCCTGAATGGCTAAATTGAATCTCGCAATATCATCTGGGCATACCATTGGATTTGGGCAGCGGAAGTCGATCTCTCTCCACAACCCTTGAAGACCATTATAGTAAACTTCAATAGGTCCTCCAGACTGTCTCATCCTGGTCACACGCCTCTTCAAATCATAAACTTGAGAAGCATTAATCCCATCAAAAATAGTAGGAGCCACTGCATCCCAAACTGCTTTCGCAGTTGGGAAGCGAATAAAGTTACCGATTAAAGCTGGGTCTATGGAGTTTATCAGCCATCCTTTTATGGTGGAGTCTTCCACTTGCGATACTCCGGGTCCATAGATGAAGACTGAGGAAGGTCACCATTAATGTAACCTAGCTTGTCCTTGCCCGTTATATACATCTCTACCACCCGAGACCATAAGCCATAATTAGTCCCATCCAATTTGACCGTAATCTGTGTTGAAGATGGATCGTTTTGTGGTGTCGGGGTCGGGGATTGATTTTGGGTTGAGGACTGATTCTGGGTCAGAATATGAGTTAATTTAGTTGTCAAATTTCCATAAGCGAATATGTTGTCGAGCTCTCCCCTTGATTTTGATGGGGAACCACTGCTCCTAGAGGATTGTAATCTACTATGGGTCGGTGAATAGGCACGAATTAAAAATAGCAGTGAATCTCTTGGGTTGGTGAGCTAGTCGGCGTGGCAACCACACAAAAATAGTGCAGTCACGGTAATCTCTGGGCATTTGGGGATTTGGTCGGCGCGGCGACTAACGTTGCGGCAATGGGTTTGGTTGGTGCGGCAATTTGGATCGTGGCAAAGAAATTTAGTTGGTGCGGCAACAATAGATGTCGCGGTGGTCTAATCGAGTCGAACGGAGTGGGACGAATGAGGTCGCAACGGGCCTAGGTGATTGGGTCGGTGCAGCAACGATGGGTGTCACGGCCCTCAGGTCGAGTTGGACGGAGCGACGACAGCACAAGGATTATGCAGCGGTGGCAACCAGGTCTGTTGAATTTCGGAGGCAGCGGCAACGATCTGATGTGAGTGAGTCACAGCGGTGGTTTGGGTCAAACAAGTTCCCTAGATCTACTGCTCTTATAGCATGTTAACAATCTAAACGCTGATCAAGAAGAAGAAGAGGAGAAAAACACAAAAATTAACGAAGTTCGGCAGTGTGCCTACATCCTCGAGTAAGCCTCCCAGATTGTCTTTTTCATTTTTCTTCTCAATCTTTCTTCTGTTACACACACACACACACACACACACACATACAGAGGAGATCCCCTATTTTAAGCTTGATACGAGAATCCCCCTTATTTAGCCTTAAATATAGAAATCAACAGCTCACGCTAATAGCCAAAACGCCAATTTGACCCACCTTACTATCCAATATGGGCCGGTTCTTTATGCACTCTTGACCGTGTAAGACCCCGTGATAAGTCTTTTCATCAGAACTGCTTCCATTGCTCTCGTTGAACTTGTGTCTAGGTGTGCCTTTGAAGCTACACTTTTGGCGGACTCGGCACAAGACCCATATCCAATTGGAGCGACATAGAAAGAGATATTTAGCATAATGATATTTCCACGATCAAATAGGAAGGAAGTGTACAAATGAAAGCAATTGGTGACTTCAAACTGGAGCACAGTGCACCAAATGTTCTGGAAATTGTTACAAAAGCATAGTCAAACCCGAAATGTATATCGAAAAAGTGCAATCAAGTACTTTAATTAGCTCTGTCAATCAATGTAAATAGAAAAACAAGACATGGCTTTGTTCTTCTATAATTTTAAGGACAGTTGGGCTAATGTGGTCACTGAGTAGACGTTACATTAGCCGAAAGGTCTAAATACTAAAAGTGAGACAAGGGAGACAGCGACAAGAGCCGGCAGCCCAAGCTGCGGTCTCAGTGAAGGCTGTTGCCGGGCTTATGCAGCCAATGAAGGCATCCTTTCCTCACTTGCATGGGGTGAGGGCAAGTGCCCTCGTGCGACGGTGGCCATCTATTGAAAAACAATATTGGTCATGTATGATGATAAAAACTTTCTGATATATGAAATGAAAGTCTAGTGTGAATCGTGTATATCGATATACAATTATCACATTTACTGGATCTTGTACACGAAGATCATCCATAAGACTAGTTGTAATTGACTCAGGTCAAGGTGGACATGTTCTCAAGAAAGTATTTGATACGTTAAGACGATTGCAAATTATATAATATGCATGCTCTTATGCGTATTAAATGACAAAAACGAGACTCTTAGTTCCCATGGTTGATGTACTTGCTTTAACCCTATCTCATTTTTCAACGTGGACAAAAGGAAAAGCAGGGGTCCTCCAAACCGGTGAGAATGATGACGGTTGTGATCAAGAAGCTTGTACTCATGCATCACACAATTAGTTTTCGCTCCTTTTGGAGGCCTTCCTCTGTAAAAGGTCAGGGCCTTCTTAGCCCCAAGACATCGTGAACCACTGGAATTGAGGATCGGCTTATCGTCCCCGGTGGCTTTCCAATAGCCTAATGCCGTGGTCCTGTTTGGGCGAGTGCCGTTCAGGTACCTCTAGTTTCTCGGGCTAAAGAAGAACCGCTCTTCCTTCCCAAACAAGGCTTTTTCTGCAAACAAAATCATGTTTATGAATTTTTCTCATCTCCAACATGACATTATTTAATAAGAAATTGAAATTAGGGACCATGTTAGCTTTAGTGCAATTTGATTGAATCAATCAAGTGCTATTTTCTTCATCCTGGTTGGAGGAAACTTTCCTTAAATCACGCCTCTGATTAAGGGATAACAAGTTATGGATATGGCCCATCAACAATACTATTTTTCTAGTGACGCTTAGAAAGCCACGTCTATGGCTCAATCTTCAACAAACTATCTCCGTTACAAATAGGTAGATCCATATATATGCACCCCACTATATGAATATAAGCACATATACATGATTATATATATTCCTTAGAACTGTGTGGTATTTGAAGATGAGTAGGGTTTGCGTTGACACCTAAATTTTACTTAATCATTTACTGCATAGAAAATTGGGGTTTAATTTTTAATCCCTAAACAAAAATATTTTCATTAAGCTACTCGGCATATAGACATTAGACGCATTTGCATTAATAGGGTCTTTTATAACATATTCGCAAAAAAAAATAAAAATAAATAAAAGATGTCTGGGCCAAGCTAGTCAGCCCATTCCTTTTCTTTTCCTTTTAATTTTCGCATGGCCCATCTTCCTTTTTTATTTTTTGTGCAGGCCGACCCTTTCCCCCTGGGCCCGGCCCATGCACTGTTCACCCTCCACCCAGCTTGCTCAACGCTTCTGAGCGTACGAGGGGAGACGGAACAGACGCTAGAGGAAGCAGAGAGGCAGAAGTCGGAGTAGAAGCCAGAGGCGTGGGGGCAGACCGGCGTGATCCTCGAATCGGGATCAAGCCGGCCGTGGCAGCTGGCAGTGGCAAGAAGCTATGCGCGCCTGCCGTGGCCTTTAAAGTCGAGTGGAACCGGGAGAACGGGGGAGATCCAGAGAGAGTTCCTGAGTGAGAGTTTCGGAGAGGGTGAGACCGAGAGCATCGAGGAGTGATATCCGGGCTTAGGGGGCCTTCCGTTGGTGACTACCATGCCTCAACCGTGGCCGGCGAAGCTCCGACCCATCCCGTTTCTCGCGGTAGGTTCCGGCCTCGAGTTTTTGTCCGTTTTTGTCGGGTTTTGTTTGGTTCGATTTGAGGTCGATCTCTCGAGGATTTCGGCTTGGAAGCGTGCGACGAGGGGAATGCGGTTCGCACATTAATGGTCATCTTTTGGCAAGAAAAATCATGAGACTGGGTTATTTTTGGATGGCTATGGAGGTTGACTGTATCCGGCATGTTTGTTATTGTCATTGGTGCCAAATTTATGTAGATAAAGTCAACATACCGCCGAACGAATTGCATCAAATGTCTGAGCCATGGCCCTTCTCAATGTGGGGGATCGACATGATTGGGCCAATTAATCCTAAGGCCTCCAATGGACATTGCTTTATCTTGGTGGCCATTGATTATTTCACAAAGTGGATCGAGGCGAAGTCATATGCCAATGTCACTGCCAAGAATGTGGCCAAGTTTATTCACCGTGACATCATCGCTCGTTATGGAGTCCTAGAGGCGGTCATTACTGATAATGGCTCAAATCTAAACAATAAGGTTGTGGATGACTTGCTTGACGAATTTCATATTCGTCACCTGAATTCCTCACCTTACCGCCTACAAATGAATGGAGCTGTGGAGGCAGCTAATAAAAACATAAAGAAGATCTTGTCAAAGACTGCCGACAATTATTGAGATTGGCATGAACGGTTGCCTTATGCATTGATGGCATATCAAACTTCGATTCGCACTTCGACAGGGGCGACTCCTTTCTCACTCGTTTATGGTATGGAAGCGGTCTTGCCCGTGGAAGTCGAAATCCCTTCATCAAGGATTCTCTGACAAACTGAGCTCTCTGAGGAAGAATGGACTCAATAGAGATATGATTAGTTGAACATGATCAATGAGAAGAGACTAAAGGATTTATGCCATGGTCAATGCTACCAAAGGCGAATTGTAAAGTCCTTCAATCGCAAAGTCCGGCCTCGACAATTTGAAGCCGGAGATGTCGTGGTAAGGAAGGTGCTATCCCTCACACCAAAATTAGGTGGGAAGTTCGCCCCCAATTATGAGGGCCCATATGTCGTTAGAAAGGTACTACCCGGGGGTGCCTTAATTCTTGTAGAAATGGATGGCCAGGAGCTGCCAAAGCCTGTAAATGCCGATTTGGTGAAAAAATATTTTCCTTGAATGAAATCCAAGGCCCGAGAGCCATTTTCAATGCAATCCAAGCCATTGTAGGTTATTCACATCATGCATATCATGAATACATGCACACACGTTTGTTTTGTAGGTTCCAAATGATCTGCAAATGGATTCACAAATGATTGGACAGTCTTGGCAGGCCTCTAGCAAGTCAAATGCGAAAGAGGGGTAATAATGTATCGTTCTGATCTCGCACTCTTCAAATGATTCCTAATCCTTACTCCTTTGTCCTTCATAGGGTTACCAAGTCATTGGGCCGTAGATAAGTACCCTTTTTCTCAATGCCAAAAGAAAATCAAGTGGAAAATTTTCTTTGCAAAAAAAAAAAAAAAAAAAAAACAAAAAAAAGAAAAAAAGAAAAAGAAAAAGGTTTTTAACGGGTTTGAGAAAAACAAGCATAAAAGTGGAAATTGTGAAAACAAACTTTTCACAAAAATTTTGAATATTATCGTTATCCAAAAATCGTCTTGACGCTTGGTAGATCATTCATTTTGAATCGAAATTCCATGTGGAGATCAATCAACTAAGGTGATCTCAACAGAACAAGAGGAAATATGTTAATCATGCCAAGCGAGAAGCACTTAGAATGAAGAAAGGCGAGCCATTTCCAAACACGTCCTATAAACACTTTGTGAGTTGAGTGCAAAAAAAAAATCGTGTTTTAGGACGAGGGATTCATTCGCAAGTAGTACATGGTTCAAAGTGAAAAGATGCATTTCTTTCATCCATTCTACACATTACAAGTAATCATAGTTAAGCCTATTTGAGTCTTTAAATGTGAAGAATTCACAAAATACCCATGCCAAGAACCACCCCGCAATTTGACAAATTTGGAGATTTTGGTTGACACTATTTGGTAAAGAAGATGGGACAGACTTCTTTGCTCTTACTTGCATTAATCTTTTGTGGTAACTTCAAACGAGTCCTTATGGAAGCTCGAAGCATCCCAAAATGAAGAAGAGCATTTCTTTCTCTACCCAAATACTCATACCCTTTACTTAGCCAAGTTGAGCATGAACATTCATTTCAAAAGCCCGAGTGTCGATTATTTCCCCACACTGGAGCAAGGCACATGATTTTCCAAAGCAATTGGCGCTCGTGCGACAACGCGTAAAAAAAAAAATCTCGAAAGTCCTAGGAGCTCAAAAGGCTTAAATGAGCAAAAGAAAGCTAAGGGGCATGAAAGAGCAGTATGCTTGGTAAAAGTAAGGCTAATGCCCATGAAAAAAGAGAAAAGTTGCATTAAGAGAAAAGTTCTCATGTGAAATAAAATGTCAAAAGAAAATGCTGGCAAGAACAGAAAAATCATTGCAAATGCAAAAGCCATTAGAAAAAGAGCAAAGCTCTTACGTTGAAATGATTAGTCAATGGACTTTCGAGACAAGTCAAAGAGTCATACGCCTCTTGAAAAGACTAGATGATATGGTAATGATGACATGATAATCATCAGCTCTTAAATCTCTTTTTGAAAAACTTGAGCCTTTCAAGCCTTTCCTCAAACCAATGTTACAACCCTTTCCAAAATCTCTTCTAATTGGGAGGGTTCAAGCAGAAATTTGGACTTCCAAAGAAGTTACAGCTTAAAAAAGTGGGGGCAAGGTTATCTTATCTCATCTTAAGGTTTCTTGACTTGTAAACCTGGTGAAGATGCTGATCCACAATTATTTCATTTCTTGACCGATAATGCTTATCCATTGTTAAAACCATGACCAAACCCACATTACAATACTTATTGCGAATGATTCTCTAAGCCTACGACACTAGTAGTGTGAGGGAACACAGAGAGATCATGTTTATTTCCCACATTAATGGATGGGATCAAACTGCCTTCTTGAGAGCATGTGAGAAGTCATTTCTGACTAAGGAGGTCTCATTTGGCATACTTCATGAGCCCTTTTCATGAGCCAAGATCGTTTTGACAAAGATTTGTCTCCCAAGGGAATTTGAGAATTGATGATATTTTCCAATCCTGATGGTGCCGAATGTTTGCTAGACAATTGAAATCAGCTTGAATTGCTCATATAATCAACACTTCCTCAGTGATGATTTTCTTTTGATGGTGTCCTTTATGACATTCGAATGATAATGATCTCGACTGGTATGCCTTTCTTACCAGGGCACCTGTTATAACATATTCCGTTAGATGTGCAGTGGCCATTTCGGAATCTTCTTGCATGATATATTTACAGCTTCAGAATTGCACGGTGAGCTTTCGTAGCTTGGAGCACCCCATCGACCTAGCGAGCTTTCATAGCCCCAAGTCTTTTTCCTTGCACAATAAGCTTTTGTAACTCGGAGCACCCCTTCGACCTGGCGAGCTTTCATAGCCGAGAGTCTTTTTCCTTGCACGTTGAGCTTTTGCAGCTTGGAGCGCCTTATTGACCTGGCGCGCTTTCGCAGCCCAGAGTTTTTTTCTTTACGTGGTGAGACTTCATTTAGCTAAAAGCCCATTCTTACACGGTATGGCTTCCTTCTCGATCAAGATCATTCTTACATAGTAAAACCTTATTGAATAAAATGATTTCCCTATTAGGTGGGTATCCGCAAAAAAAAAAATAAAAATTCAAGTCAAATCATCTCTCATACATCTTCCCATGTCCTCCATGAACAAAATTTAAGTGTTTCTTATTTTTGAAAGGAACCTCTTCGAGCTCTCCTTCAAAGAGGGGTAGCTGTTGACACTTAAATTTTATTTAATCATTTAGGGTTTTACCGCACGGAAAATTAGGGTTTAATTTTTAACCCCTAAACAAAAATATTTTCATTAAGTTACTCGACATATAGACATTAGGCGCATTTGCATTAATAGGGTCTATTAAAACATGTCCGCAAAAAAAAAAAAATAAATAAAAGATTTCCGGGCCAAGCTAGTCGGCCCATTCCTTTTCTTTCCCTTTTTATTTTCGCATGGCCATCTTTGTTTTCTTTCCTTTTTTATTTTTCGCGTGGGCCGGCCCTTTCCCCCTAAGCCCGGCCGCACACTGTTCACCCTCCCCCCAGCTTGCTTAATGCTTCTAAGTGTACGGGGGGAGATGGAACAGACGCCAGAGGAAGCAGAGAGGCAGAAGTTGGAGCAAAAGCTAGAGGCGCGGGGGCAGATCGGCGTGATCCTTGGGTCTGGATCAGGTTGGCCGCGGCAGCTGATGGTGGCAGGAAGCCATGCGCACCTGCCGTGGCTCTTACAGCCGAGTGGAACCGGGAGAATGGGGGAGATCTAGAGAGAGTTCCTGAGGGAGAGTTTCGGAGAGGGTGAGACCGAGAGCATTGAGGAGTGATATCCGGGGTTAGGGGGCCTTCCGTCGGTGACTGCCATGCCTCAACCGTGGCCGACGAAGCTCCGACCCATTCGGTTTCTCGCTGTAGGTCCCGGCCTCGGGTTTCTATCAGGTTTTGTTTGGTTCGATTCGAGATTGATCTCTAGAGGATTTCGACTCGGAAGCCTGTGACGTGACCGGACGTAGCCTGATCTGTCACGTCTGTCCTCATTTGCCGCAGTCGAGCCGGATAGGGAGTGCCGCAATGGCCGCCCCTCCTTCCCCTGTTCTGCTTGCATCCCCTGTTTTTCAGGCTCACTAGCTGGAGCTCGCGACCATCCAGCTCGCATGAGTTTCGGCCCGTGACGCCTCATGCTTGCTCCTACTTCTCCGTGTGTCTTGTGTATATAATTTTGGTCCGTTTTGAGCCTCGATCGAGCCTAGAATCACTTGTTTTTGTAGTGAGTCCCAACTATTCGAATTTATGCATGAACCAAGCTTCTTGAATTTGTCTTTGTTTTGTTGCGTTTCTTGTGCTGGAACGCCGGATGGTCTCGGTTGGCTATTGGTTGCCACGACGATGACGCGGGCAGAGGAGGCCCACAGATAGGGCGGTGGTCCGGGCGTGATTGCGAGAAGAGGCAGCCAGCTGGTCCCTCGCTGGGATTTGGTTGGTTTTCGGCCGGCCAATCTCTCGTTGAGGTTTAGACGGTCCCAGTCGACCGCCGGTCGCCATGGCGGTGACCTGGATGGAGGACGCCCGCTGCCCCTCATTGGGGTTGCGACGTAGATGGGTGAGGCACCGGTCGCCGGTGTTAGAGCACGAAGTCGGGCGGTGGGCGCTAGGGTTTTGCGTGAGTCGGGTCGGTGGCCGCAAACCGAGTCGATCGAACGGGTCGTAACCGGGTAGGTTTGGCTTTAGGGTTTCGTTTAAATGGGTTAGAATAGGTAGTGGGCCGATGTATTTTAGGTTTTGGGGTTTTATTTTCTTGTTGGGCTATGGGCTTTTGTTCTTTTTTTTTTTTAAATTCGGACCGGGCTCAATAAATGAGCCTGGCTTGGTTGTGGACCCGGGCCGGTGCGCTCGGGTCAGTCTAGATCCGAGTCGGATGTGGAGGTTCGACCCAGGTCCCTGTTATATTATTTTAATATTAACAAAAATTTCAAAAAAATTAAATTAAAATTTTAAAAAAATTTCGAAAATAAAAAAAATTATTTGGGCTCTGGAATTTGGTTTTCTTGCCCTATTGTGTGATTAGTATTATGTTGATTGCATGTTGCTTGGTTCACACACTTTGAATTGCGCGTTTAATTTAACCTTGCACGTGGTTGATTATGCATGTTAATTTCATATGTTGATTGTTGCTTTCCCTAGCTTAGTTAGGAATGAAATTTTGAGACTCCCAATTAGTGTGAACACGTTAGGCGATAATTGAACAAGGTTAGGTACCGAAAGGATACTAGTTGGTCAATTAGTGTAATCAAATCCCCTACCTATTGAATCTCTAGTTCGTAGAAGTGAAGCATTTCTCCCATGCTTTACTTGGGTGTCTAATCGACCTACCAAAAACTTATTAATGGCGACTCCTAGATGAAATTGATTTGCTTGTTAATAACTTAAATCTTAAGTTGCAAATTGATATGGGATTAGGAGAGGTCGTGCTAGATTTAACTTAGTAATCCATTAGCCAAACCACTTAGGTGGCGGGGCCGGTTTGGGGAGGTCGCGACAATTTGCCAGTATGATCATGCTCATTTCAACCAAATTTAAAGAAAGCAAAAGAGATTTTATGCACAAAACTATAATCAACATCCGGTGCCCTTGAAATTGCTCCAAAAGAAAAACCCGGTTCGGTAATTATCTCACTGCATGCGCGCTTATTTTTTACTAGACGTTTGAAGAAAGAGATTAAGTCATACAAGGAAGCTCCCATGGATTGTACTTGTTGTTGAGGAAAACTCCTATGGATTTTGAAGTTGACAAAACCTTCTAGTTATTATAAATCTGATACTTATTCTGAAATATTTTATTCTAGGTATGTATATATATTCTGGAAGCTCAGAAGGAAGTTTTTAAGACTTTACAAGCTAGCAAAATAAGAAGTTCATATCTTATGGAAGACCCACATAATCTTAGTTCTGAGACGCAGACGAAGAAATTATTCAGACGTAGACGCAGAAGTTCTTCAGACGCAGAACTCAGAACGAAAAATAATAGCTAGTGATCTGGTATGGATTTCACAGAAAGAAAGTTTTGATTGTCTTAATCTCAATCAAATTGATTGACAATCAAACATTACGATAAGTATGAATTACAACGGATAAAGCTCTACTTATGGAAATCAAGATTCTGATTGTATGGGCGACCAGAATCAGCGGGATTCAGAATCTGTCATCCAACGGCTACTCAATCCTTTTTATACAAATCTGTCCAAGGTGAAGATTGGAAGATGATCCTCTGAAAGCTGTCCAACGGCTAGTTTGGAAGTAGAGGAGTATTTAAGGAGATCAACGAGCAGCAGAAGGAACAACAGAATCAAGAATCAACAAGTCCAAAGTCTGAGCATACTCCGATCCTTACTCTTGTCTTTCTGAGCCAAATATTAAGATCTTGAGGGATACTTTGTAAGAGTGATTGTGTGAGATAGAGAGTCCTATCATACACATGAGTGCTGTCACTCAAAAGCTGTAATTCCTCTTGATTACATAGTGAAATCCAGCCAGTAGGCTGTCAGCGTGGGAGAGTGGACGTAGGCTTACTATAAGCCGAACCATTATAAATTTGTGTGCAGTTTTTCTATTCCTTATCTCTTATCTTACATACTGCACATCAAGAGCATTGTCTATAAACTGTCTTGAATCTGAATTTTATTCAGACTCAACTGTGATCTTTCATTTCCGCATAAATTGATAAAAATTGTTTAAGATCACCTATTCACCCCCCTCTAGGTGATTCTTGCTAGCCACATCAATTGGTATCAGAGCAGGTTGCTCATTTATTGAAGTGTTTTACTTCTGAGCTAACGATTTATATAGCTAGCTTGAGTGCTCCAGGGCTCATTGGAGGACAAAGCAACAACAGACCACCATATTTCGATGGCAAGGAATATAGTGTTTGGAAGAATAAGATGAAGGCATTCATAAAATCAATTGTTCACATGCAATGGGATGTCATCATCAGAGGAGTCAATCCAAAATCTTCTGATTCAAAAGAAAAGGCAGACGGAAGAAAGCAGCAGATCCTCCATTATCTCAAACTGAGATATCTAAAAGAAAAGCTTTAGATTCCAAAGCAATTTATTTTTTCTATTGTGCCTTATCACCTATTGAATATAAAAAAATTGCTTCTTGTGAATCAGTCAAGGAAATCTGGGATACTCTCCATACTACTTATGAAGGAACATATTGAGCCAAGGAAACTCAAATCAATCTTTTGCTTGGTCAATATGAATCCTTCAAAATGAAGCCTGGAGAATCAGTAGCTGATATGTATGATAGGTTTGCTGACATAGTAAACGGTCTTGCATATCAAGGACAACCAGTCTCAGATGCGATGAAAGTCAACAAACTACTGAGAGGATTGACAAAGCAGTGGGATAATATCAAAACATCTCTTCGAGAGACACAAAGGATCAAGCCTCTATCAGTGAATGAGTTAATTGGAACTCTTCAATCATATGAGACTGAGCAACGGAATGAGGAGAATGAATCCAGAGGTAATAAGTCAATTGCATTAAAAACTAACATTGATTCTTATGCAGATTCTGAAGATGAAGATGCTGACGATAAAGAACTAGCTCTCTTCATGAAGAAGTATAAGAGGATGAAAATCAAATGAAGAAACCTCAAAGGGAAGAAGCCTTTTGAGAAGAAGAAGTCTCTCAATGAAATAGAAAAATCAAAGGATGTAATATGCTTTCACTGTAGGAAACATGGACATATCAAGCCAAATTGTCCACTTCTGAAAAAGAAGACCAAATTTGAAAAAGCAAAGAAGGCCTTAAAAGCAGAAACCTGGAGTGATACAGAGTGCAAAGACAGTGATGAATATATCTCAAATTTCTGTCTAATGGCTAAGTCAGACTCAGACTCAGATTCTGATTCTGATTCTAAAGTGGAAATTGAGGTAAAGCATTCTGAAATGCCTATTGAAGTATCAAATTACATTGATGAATTATGCTTTGAATTTGAGACTGCTCTTAAAAGAATATCTTCTTTGAAAAAGGAAAATTCATCACTGAGGCAATAGGATGTTTCACAAAAAGAAAAAATCGATTTCCTTCAAAAAGAATTTCATCAAGTTAAGGAAAGTCGAGATTTTCTTTCCAAAGAAAATGCTGTTTTGAAAAAGGAAGTTTCAAAAATTACTTCCAAGTTTTCAAAAGGTTCAGAAACCTTGAAGCATATCCTTTCTATCCAAATTCCTTACTATAACAAATCTGGTCTCGAATTTGTGAAGGAAAGTGATAGCTTAATTGATTTTCCAAAGGTCAACGAGAGATTAAGACAAAGACCTCCTCGACAAGCTTATAAAAATCATTTCAAAAGGAATTTTGTCAAACCTATTGGTTGAAGTGCTCTTAAGTGCTCAAAATGTGGAGATCCACGACATTTTGAGAATGAATGTCCTAAGGTCTGGAGACCTATTCGAAGAGACTTTGTTAAGACAGCCTATACTAATACTCAAGGACCCAAACAAATTTGGGTACCAAAGAAAACTTGAGATGTTGTGACTTTTACAGGTTACTATAAAGAGAAAAATAAAGTGGTACCTAGACAGTGGATGTTCTAGACACATGATAAGAGATCCAAGCATATTTGTTGAACTACAAAGCTTGAATGGTGGAAAAGTTTCCTTTGGAGGAAATAACAAAGGAAAAATAGTTGGCAAAGGAACGGTTGAAATTGGAGGACTCACAATCAATGATGTTTCATTGGTAAAAGGACTCAACTACAACTTGATAAGCATAAGCCAACGATGTGATACAGGTTTCAGAATAAACTTTCAAGAAGATACATGCTCAGGAACAAGCAAAGATTCTTCTCAAACATTCACAGGAAGAAGACATGGCAATATTTATCTTCTGGATGTCAATCCAAACTCCACTCATTGCTTGATCTCAATCAAAGAGGATGAAGATTTATGGCACAGAAGATTAGGGCATATCAATATGAAACAAATCTCAAAAATCTCAAACAAGAAATTGGTTCGAGGTTTACCAGATTTGAAATACAAGAAAACAGAGTTATGCAATGCATGCACTCTAGGAAAACAAGTAAGAAGCTCTTTTAAATCTATACATCATGTTTCCACTAATCGTGCTTTGCAGCTTCTTCATATGGATCTATTTGGACCAACCAGAACACAAAGTATTGGTGGTAAGAAATATTGTTTAGTTATTATTGATGGCTTCACAAGATTTAGTTGGGTGTTCTTCCTTGCTCATAAAAATGAAGCATTTTCATATTTTTCAAAATTTGCAAAAAGAGTTCAGAATGAAAAGGGCTATACCATTTCCTGCATTAAAACTGATCATGGGGGAGAATTTGAAAATCAAAGTTTTTCAGATTTTTGTGAGGAAAATGGCT
The DNA here is from genome assembly GCF_021117445.2 of Syzygium oleosum. Classification (NCBI taxonomy): domain Eukaryota; kingdom Viridiplantae; phylum Streptophyta; class Magnoliopsida; order Myrtales; family Myrtaceae; genus Syzygium; species Syzygium oleosum. The sequence goes on from NW_026607495.1 coordinate 9,929,506, forward strand.
TTCAACACAATTTTTCTACTCCTTATACACCAGAACAAAATGGTGTTGTGAAGAGGAAAAATTGTTCTTTGCAAGAAATGGCAAGAACTCTATTGATTGAAAGCAAGATTCTTTTTCATTTCTGGGCAGATGCAGTTTTTACAGCATGTTATATCATTAAGAGAGCTTTTCTCAGACCCATTCTTGAGAAAACCCCCTATGAGCTTTACAAAGGTAGAAAGCCCAATATTTCATATTTTCGTGTATTTGGTTGTAAATGCTTTATACTAAAAAATCCAAATGACCGCTTTGGCAAGTTTGATGAGAAAGCAGATGAAGGATTCTTCCTTGGATATTCTACTACAAGTAAAGCATACAGAGTCCTCAACAAGAATTCTCAGACTGTGGAAAAAATAATGAATGTAAGGTTTGATAAAAATATTCAGACTCACAAAGATGAATCTGAACTATCTTCCAACATTCAAGAGTTATCAGAAGCTCAACAAGAATCTCCAAAGATCGTCGAATCTATAGAAGAAGGAAAAGAAGATACAATCCAGACTCAATCAAAACCTTCAGAGTCTGATGATATTCAGAAGGAAAAATTTGACAGAAACTGAAAACATAAATCTAGTCATCTGAAGAACCTCATCATTGGAGTAATAGAAGATGGTATCAAGACTAGATCTAAACAAAAGGAGAACATCAGCAACTTGGCGTTGATATCAGAAATAGAACCAAAAGAAGTTGGTGAAGCATTATCAGATGAAAGCTGGATCGAAGCTATGCAGGAGGAACTTCAGCAGTTCAGAATCAATAAAGTATGGGAGCTTGTACCAAGACCCAAAAATCATCCAGTAATTGGAACAAAATGGGTATTCAGAAACAAACTGGATGACAAAGGGAAAGTCACAAGAAACAAAGCAAGACTCGTAGCAAAAGGCTACTCTCAAGAAGAAGACATAGATTATGATGAAACATATGCACCAGTTGCAAGGTTAGAAGCCATTAGGCTACTATTAGCTTATGCTTGTTTCCATAACTTTAAATTGTTTCAGATGGACGTGAAAAGTGCCTTCCTGAATGGATATATCAAAGAAGAAGTATATGTGGAACAACCACCTGGTTTCGAAGAACCAAGGAAGACTGATTTTGTCTATAAACTCAAAAATGCCCTTTATGGTCTGAAACAAGCACCCCGTGCTTGGTATGAGAGGTTAAGTAACTTCCTTCTGCAAAATGACTTTACTAAAGGTAAGGTTGATACAACTTTATTCATTAAGAGAAAAGGTAAGAATTTTTTACTTGTTCAAATTTATGTTGATGATATCATCTTTGGATCCTCTAACGAACTGCTTTGCAAAGAATTTTCTAAGAACATGCATAATAAGTTCGAGATGAGTATGATAGGCGAATTAACATTCTTTCTTGGCTTACAAGTGAAACAAACCAAAGATGGTACATTCATTTGCTAAGAGAAGTATGCAAAGGAGATTGTCGAGAAGTTTGGATTGCAGAATTGCAAGAAAACAGACATTCCTATGTCTCATTCATCCAAACTGGACAAAGATGAAAATGGTAAAAATGTTTATCAGAAGGTATATAAAAGCATGATAGGTTCATTATTGTATCTTACTGCATCTAGACCTGATATACTTTTTAGTGTCTGTATGTGCGCAAGATTTCAATCAGACCCAAGGGAATCACATTTTTCTGCAGTAAAGAGGATAATCAAATATATTGGAACTTATCCAATGTTAGGTCTTTGGTATTCCAAAGATTCAGATTTTACTCTGACTGGTTATTTTGATGCTGATTTAGCTGGATGTAAAGTGGACAGGAAAAGTACTACAGGAACATGTCAACTACTTGGGAATATGTTGGTAGCCTGGTACTCAAAGAAGCAAAATACGCTTGCACTTTCTATAGCGTATGCAGAATATGTAGCTTTGGGAAGTTGTCAGGCACAGTATTCTCGTGGATGAAGCAAAGTAGCTAAGGAGACTTTGCTATTGAAGATTCAAGTACTACAATCAAATGTGACAACACAAGTGCTATTAATCTGACCAAGAACCCAATTCTTCATTCACGTGCTAAGCATATTGAAATCAAGCATCACTTCATTCGAGATCATATTCAAAATGGTGATGTGAATATTCAATTCATTGATTCAAAGAATCAATTAGCTGATATATTCACAAAACCTCTTGATAAGTCTTCATTTGAGTATATTAGAAATAAACTGTGCATTATTTATCCATTTTCTTGAAGTATTTGTTAGATAGGAATTTTTCAGACTCAAATATTCTCAGTCTGAATGTCTATTTCAGACTCACAAAGAAAGGTACGTCCTTAATTCAAATTTTGGCGGGTATATTTTTGGCATCTTTGGCAGGATATTTTCATATTTGTTATTTTTGGAAGCAAATCAGGTATGTATTCTAATTTATCTGATTATTTGTGCTTAAAATATTGTTATGATATTTTCGTGATTGTTTGTGCTTCAAAAATTATATTTCCTTCCTACATAATTGGGTTCACTTTTTATATTTTCTAAAAGTGGTCTTTCTTTTCACATACTGTCCTTCTCGTTTTTATAAAACTGTCCTTCTTGTTTACAAAATCCTATCAGTACGAACCTTTTTCACTCCCGACCCTCGCGATACTCAGAGTCTCCTCTTTTTCTTTCTCCAAGACCTCATCTTTTTGCTCTAGAACCAGTCACAATGCCCTTCAAGAGATGATCGACAAGGATTCTAAACAGAGATATCAAGTCATCAGAGAAGCCAGAATTCATGGATATTTCTGATACAGACTCAGATCATGGCAATGAACCCTCTGAAGTGACGCAACAAGCACCGCGACCATCGTCCACTCCAAAAGATTCGGGTAAAACTGATTTTTGCTTCCAGAACATCAAACAAGTATGGAAAGCTTACGAAATATTGAAAAGGGGTAATGCATCTGAATCGGCTCTTCGTCAATGCCTAAAAGATAACAACTTTCGATATGAGGAAGAGTTAGTTTGCTGCTACACTCATTTGTTTCCTAATCTTGTTTCTCAGTCCACAAGTACTTTAAGTAAAGGCAAAGCGAAGATTAGAGAATCATCTACTCCATCACAAAGAAAATCAGTTCAGACAAGCCCTAAATCGCCCACTGATTCTAAGGCTACGGTTGATGATGATGCCAGACTTTACTATAATTTCAGCAAGGCATTGCTTATGGTGAAAAAGGCAGCAGAGGTTTGTTTATTTCTAAAGTTCACCATGAGTATTACAAACTGTTGTTGAATAGAGGAATTATGCATCATCGCAGTGTAGATTTTGATTATCTGAATCGGGTTGGCATTCCTGTGCAACATCTCTTTGAGAAATTGGGTATGACATAAATTTGCCTTCAATCTGCACATACATATGCAGAACTAACTGCATACTTTTACTCGAATCTCTCCATTCTGTCACCCAATAGGCTTCAATTCTCTGTTGGAAGCAAGTCTTATGATCTCAAAGTGGAAACTCTGGCTCGGATTATTGGTGTCAAAAATTCCAAATTTACTCCATTTGAAGTGAGTTTGGAGGAAGCTTCTAAGGCTACATCAGAAAATCCAGCTTTTGCCAGAGGTTCTAAACGTATGATCTCTTATTCTGATTTGACCAGAAGAACAGTGATCTTACATAAGATCATTATAAATTGTTTGAGGCCTAAATCTGCTTCTAAAACTGACTTATCCAAGTTAGAAATCAAGCTTATTTGGGCAATTTTGAAAGGTCAATCTTTCTCTCTTCCTCATATCATCATTTTCCACATGTACAGAACACTGCAAAAGGACAAGGGACAACTTCCGTATGGTGCTCTCATCTCTCAAATTTTTATGTTCTTAAAGATATTAATTCCTGCTGAGATGTGCAAAAACCTTATACCTTGTATGTTTGTTGGAGAAAAAATGCTTATCAAGATGAAGCAGTTTGATGATATAAGGGAAAGAGTAAGCACAGCAAGAGGAAATGATGCTCAACCTTCAGAGGCACAATCTGTTGGGCAGACAAGTGATAAAGAGAAAGGGCAAAGAAAAAGAACAGGAACAACAAGCAAGCAGAATGACTCTTCCAGTCCACTCAAGGTGTACAGGAAGAAAAGAAGAACTCTTCTGTAAGATAAAGATGATGAAGCAGAGCACCTTGAAACAGGACATACTGATGGTCCAGAACATGTTTCCGAACCAACTTCAAAGGTTTCAGAACCAGTTCCTGAAGAACATGTTTCTGCAGACCATGCACCTTTTTAGGGGGAGATTCCACCAGAAGCAGCAACTGGATTCGATCAGTCTGAACAAGCCAATATCCAGGAACAGCCCTCAGAAAATCCAACCATTCTCACTCTTCTGCTCGAAATCAAAGATAAGCAAGCTGCACTTGAACTAAGACGTGAAGTATCTACAGAAAATTGTTGAGGAAAACAACAAGACTCAACGTCTTCAGGCAGCAAAAGACAAAGCAGAACTTTAGGAAACCATTGCTCTGTGCTCAAACAACATGGACAAAGCTATGGGTCAATGTTCTTCGAAGATTGAGGAAGCTGTCTTCATATTGAAAAACTTTCAACTCATTCGAACCCCTTCCAAGAAATAGCCTGCTTTTTAACATTTTTCTCAAAAACCATCTCTTTCTCAATTGATCTGTAATATTTTAACAATTCCTCTTGTTAGATTGTTTGGTTAATTTATATCAATGCTTTATTCTCTCTATTATTATTTTTGCTGATGAAAAAAATGGGGAGAAATTATATGCAGATTTGTCATACTAACATTAATACGCAGATCATATGCAGGTTATATACAAAGGAAGAAAAAGACGCAGATATTAATAGAGTTTGCTCTTTCAATTTCAATCTGTGTTTCATGCGCTTACTATGCTTATTTATTTCAAATTAATTTCAAATTGTTTCAATCTGCAAGGAAGTTTTGTCACCATAAAAAATGGGGAGATTGTTGAGGAAAGCTCCTATTGATTTTGAAGTTGACAAAACCTTCCAGTTATTGTAAATCTGATACTTATTCTGAACTATTTTATTCCAGGTATGTATATATATTCTAGAAGCTCAGAAGGAAGTTTTTAAGACTTTACAAGCTGGCAAAATAAGAAGTTCATATCTTATGGAAGACCCACATAATCTTAGTTCTGGGACACAGATGAAGAAATTATTCGACGCAGAAGTTCTTCGAAGGCATACGTGTTGTTCATACGCAGATGCGACGTTGCACGCTTGCACGCGTAACTCGTAACGAAAAATAACAGCTAGTGATCTAATATGGATTTCACAGAAATAAAGTTTTGATTGTCTCAATCTCAATCAAATTGATTGACAATCAAACATTACGACAAGTATGAATTACAACGGATAAAGCTCTACTTATGGAAACCAAGATTCTGATTCTATGGGCGACCAGAATCAGCGGGATTCAGAATCTGTCATCCAACGGCTAGTTTAGAAGTAGAGGAGTATTTAAAGAGATCAACGAGCAGCAGAAGGAACAATAGAATCAAGAATCAACAAGTCCAAAGTCTAAGCATACTCCGATCCTTACTCTTGTCTTTCTGAGCCAAATATTAAGATCTTGAGGGATACTTTGTAAGAGTGATTGTGTGAGATAGAGAGTCCTATCATACACATGAGTGCTGTCACTCAAAAGCTGTAATTCCTCTTGATTACATAGTGAAATCCAGCCAGTAGGCTGTCAGCGTGGGAGAGTGGACGTAGGCTTGCTATAAGCCGAACCACTATAAATTTGTATGTAGTTTTTCTATCCTTTATCTCTTATCTTACATACTGCACATCAAGAGCATTGTCTATAAACTGTCTTGAATCTGAATTTTATTCAGACTCAACTGTGATCTTTCATTTCCTCATAAATTGATAAAAATTGTTTAAGATCACCTATTCACCCCTCTCTAGGTGATCCTTGCTAGCCACATCATTTGTATCTGTCAACATCAGCAATCACAGAGAGAAAACGTTTTGAGGAAGAAGACACCTTCTCTTTGAGGTCATGGAGGACGAGTTCTTGGTCTGTTGGATAGGACCTGAAGCCCGGTGCTAAGAGAGGATTAAAGGCATTATGATGCATTGATCCTCCATGTTGTCTTAGGTGAAAGCTACTCTAATTTGATAAAGTATTTATAAAGAGAGAATTTCTTAATGAACCCTTTTATGTTTTCTTCTGCTTAGTAGACCTGTAAAAACGGGTCATTGATGCATTTCTTAACTCATATTTGATTGGCCTAGTTGTTACATGGATCATAAAAGGGTTTAGAATGGTAAAAACTAAAATAATATGTACGTTAAATGAGTTCGCAGCTTATTTAGACTAAACCCACTTCTATGACTCTCTCGTCACTCTCTCGCCCTTGCTCGATTTTGTGCTCACTGACCCCACGCTCTTACCTCAATTTCTGTATAAATTTTCCTAAATTGGGTTAAATATGGAAGTGTTTTAACAATATGGATTTGGTTGGGTATGGCTTGGGTGTGGGTTGAGTCGGGTATGGGTCAGTAGATTTTATTGCATGAAAATAGTTCACAACGGATTAAATGGGTCAATTGGGATCGGAGTATTTTTTATCCAACCCAACCCACCCGTTTAATAGGTCTACTGCTCGGTTCTTCTTAACACACGCATTGTTACGAAGCAACTTGACATACATTAGAGTAAAACTAACATATCCTAACTAGTTTACAAAATTCGGTATAGTAAATGACGTGGCACATCACCAATACGTGCATTTCAACTCCTCCAAATATACAATCCAAATTATGCCACCTTGTTTAGTATTCCAAACTTCACGAACCATTTCAATATACATAACCATGTTGACACTGTCAAAGATACCTGATTACTTTATTTTCCTTTCAGACATCTTCTCTTCCAAGAAATCGACGTTTATATCAAAACTTGACAACAATTATTACTAGTATGTGAAATTATAGGACCTAATCTATTGCCTCGTAAAATTTTGTAGAACTACTGTTGAGTAGGGCCGTCAAAGAGTGGATCGGATCGAAAATGTCTAACCCAAATTGATCAATTTACATGTGATACAAATTTAATGACCCATACCCGATTCGACCTGCACTTGATTAATACTCTACCTGATCAATTTTACTAAAAGACATCCATATATAATATAACTTATGAAAATTCTTACCCACTTTCATAGGTATGTGTTATTTGAATAAAAATTTTCATATTAAATTAAAAAAGTAAATTAACACAACAAAAATGTTATTAACCCATTTCGTGTTAGTAAACTCTAACGGCTAAAACAGCAATACGCAACCCAATAAAAATGAGTTAATAAATGGCTATGAGTTAAACCCATTTAGACCTACTTTAATTGGGCTTTGTTTTTTTAATCCTATGGTTGGGCCACTGTAAACCCAATGGAAAAATGGGTGCAATCCCTTCTTTGTTCAAATTGCAACGTCAAATCTCGACCAAACAAGGTCTCATTACTTTCAGCTGGGAAATAGGGTATGGACCAAGCGTTCTCGATCTCGACGAGGACATGACGATGGACTATCCCATTGCTTTCAACAGTGGACCCCCTAATAAAGGAGATGGCGAGCCATCTCACTCTGTGCATCGTCCTTGGCATCCTCATAGTCCCCTACCCAGTCGGCGGCAATCGAATTATTGGTAACGCGTAGCAAAAGCCCGATATTTTTATTCGGAGAGATCACCAATAGGGAGCCCAAGTCATAGCCCGTCGACATATATAGTTAGACCCATATTCACTCAAAAGTTTAAGCTGATGAGTTATGATATATTAATTATTTTACACTACATCAATTCTTCAATATGTGATTTTTCTAATACAATTTATACGTACATCTCAACAATATTTTCCTCGCGTGTGAGCTTAGTGTTAGGGTTGCTCTCCCTTAATTCAGGTTGTAAGAATTTCCTAATGTGGGCTTCATTAATTGAGATTAACAGTATTAGTTTGGTCTAATAAAAGTGAAATATATGGGTTCTTAATAAGTCTAATATAAGGCTGGCTAGTGTGGACCGAATACGGCTCGGCCCATAATGAGAGGGCCCGTGGCTGAAAACTTTATAAATAGCGCTCAAGTCCCTCCCCTAACCTGATGATGCACAATCTGACTCACATATGGATCTAGAGAGGAATTTCTTCTCATGAGTGGCAATCTCATTAGGCCAGTGTCCGACAAAGGGTATACGGGAGAAGCGCCTGAGTTCATGTTCGAAAACTGTCACCAATTCCGCATCAAGTTCGATGGATTTTAAACCAGGTGCGTGAATCTATAACTTCTCCATTTTCGTGTTTCGGTTTCTGTTTATGGTGATCCTGGGTGTGCCATTTTCGTGGTTGACATAGGTATCCCTCTGTCTCAACTTATTTTAACTTGAATCTTAATGCCCAATTTTATCTCTAGTCTTTTTTTCCAGACCGAACAATGAAGTTTGCCATCGGACTTGCATTGCTACACCACAATGCCCACCTGCTCGGAAACCGCATTAGTCACTAGATTCCTTCATTGAGATATTTACCAAACACCAATACTCCACTAATCAACCATTGGCTCGGATACCATTTGTTGGGAGCGCAATAAAAGCCGATACCTTTCGCTTGGGGAGATCGCCAAAAGGAAGCCGAAGTCCGAGCCCGTCAATATATTCAGTTTACTCACATTTACTCAAAAGTTTAAATCAATGAGTTATGAGTTGACTAAGATATATTAATTGTTCTACACCACATCAATTCTCCGATGTTGAATTTCTCTAATACTACTCACACATGCATTTCAACACGAACCATCGTACTTTCTCTTCCTACTCTGCTTCTACTCCATTGCTTCCATTCTACTCCTCCAAGCTTCTTTGTTTGATTCGAACAACTTGCTCTGCAGAGTTATTTGCAATTTTGGGTTCAATCTTGTTTGCTGGTGCACACACCATTCCTTGCTGTGACTTCTCCTTCTCTGTCTCTCTCTCTCTCTCTGTCGACGTGTGTGTTCCTCATGACCACAGATTGAAACCCTATTCACTCTTCTAGGTAAAGCTTCTTGGTAACTCCGCCAGCTAGCCCCAATCGGTCACTGTGCATTTCCTTAGGTTCTCAGGTCGAGTCCAATTTCGTGCTTCATTTTGGGACCCGAATTCGAGCTCGTTTGCATCCGTTCATGGCGCAGGGTAATGAATTCGAGCTCGTGTTCGTGCTTCCATTTTCGCCAAACTGTTCGAAGAGGCGGCGGCCCAAGAGCCAGAGGAGGAGGATGAGAGCCGCTCCGATGCCGCAGAGCGTTGAAGAGGTGAGGGGTATAGGGAGTGAAAAAGACCGTAACAAACAAATGGGTTGATATTCCAGCACAATGAATATGAGTTAAAATATGCGAAGATATGAAAAAAAAATATGGGAAGTGAAATATAATATCAACTATGTCAATACTAAATATTTTCTTGTATCAACAAATAAAGATATACACCAAGCTGATCAAGAATACTAACAATTCTAGAGAGAAGATGAGCATAATGAAATCACTGCCCGATCCTTCCACCCTTTTCCTAAATCGATCATCGCCGCGCAAATCTGTCCTAGCTCCGGCATATGGCTGCGGATCGACTTCCTTCATCTAGTAACCTCATGACCAGAGCAAGACAGCCACCGTACTGAATCTCTCCTCCGATCGCTAGAACTGATTACAAGCGCGATAACCTTTTCCGTTTCCGATCTGAACTTAAATCACGTCGTCGAGTTATATTACAAAACCATCAAAAGATCCCTTCTTCGGGCGCTCTTCCACGGTTTTAGGGTCCGAATTCTTCTCTCCATCCATCGTTTCGGGGGCGATTGATGACTCAAGATCGGGATGTCCGAGATCGATGGAGATGGAAGCGTCGAGACTGAACGAAGGAGAGTAAGCATCGAGTGACGTGACGGAGGCATCGAGTGACGTGACAGAGGCGTCCAGCGACCTGACGGAAGCGTCGAGCCAAGGGCGGGGGGCGTAAGGGTCACGGAGGGCGAGGTTCTTCCGTGCAGTGGCTCGCCATCTCTTGAGTCCCTTGCGTACGTTTTCCGTGAAAACGGCTCCCCTCATGGACGTGCCCATCTGTTTGCAGCAAGACATGCAGAATATTTTACCTCTAAACTCAAGATAATGCATGGATGTTACATAAGTAAGACAAAGAGAACTTAATACAATGCATGGTATGTAAATAATTTAAGGTTGCGTTTGTTTCACGGAAAACTTAAGATTTGGAAAAAATTTTCCAAAAAAATAATCGATTATGTCGCTTACAAAAATGAATTAATGAAAAATATATTCATCACCCACAAAAATAGTTATTCATAAATTGTCGTTGATAATGAAAACATTTTCTATTCACTAATTTTTCTAAGCGATATAGTCAATTATTTTTAGGAAAATGTTTTCTAAATTTTTTAAATTTTCCGTGAAACAAACGCACCCTAGATGTATATCTTTCGAATTCAAGTGCACATCTTTGTGTCTTGTTTTGCTAATTTTGTACAATTATAAGAAGAATTCCATGGTAAATCAAGAAACAACGTAATATGACAATGAGGGTTTTGTTAAATCACCTGGGTGACCAAAGCATAGAGAGGCAAAGTGACGTATCCGCAAAGGAATTGTACCAACGCTCCCATCGTGAACCTGATGACAATATCCTCTGTACTCTCGTGGAAGCAAGATCGGAACCCGAACTTGTACTGTGTTTTCCAAGCAAAACATTAAATAAATCAGTAAGCTAAAAAATATATTTCCATATACTTACATATATATAAATAATCGACAAGTTGCTTATATGCTTACCCAAGTCCATGTGAAGAATGCCACTTGGAAAGAGTTCTGAAAAATCAAGAGCAGAGAGTTTTAGTGTGAGCTAAAAGGAATTCTATGATCAAAACGAATTGACAAAAAAAAATTAAATAAAAGAATGAGGGTGGACTATGATCAAAACGATTTCTATTTTTAGAAGAAATAATTCATTAGGTTATGATTTTGCTTATTATTTACTTCCGAGGTGTTTGCAAGAATTAGATTGATCAGGTATAGGCCAAAACGTGGTATGTTGTGTATACACTATCCATGTAAAATTTGGCGCACACACGATGTTTAGAACATGCCCTGAATTTTCACAACGGAGAATTTGATCGAGCCATATTCGACTAGGGAAGCCTAAACACACCGAACTTTACACAAACTATGCGATGCACCGGACGGATTTTCAAATTTAGATTCAATGTTCATCATAATTCACCGAAGATTTGGAAACATGTAATGACTCTAAGAGGCTCATTTCTTAATTACCTGAAAGAGTATGAAGTGGATGAGGTGAAGTAGCAATTTGGGTCTCCCAAACCAGAAGAAGTGGTCGCTTGGTCTGACCAGCAAAGTCCCCCTCACAACATTAGACTTATCATTGCTATCGATGCACATCTTTGTTATTATTCCTTGTAGTTTTGTTCCCACCAGCAACAACATCTGCAGCATCAATATAGACCAAAATCAAAGCCCATATCTATTTATTCTAAGCCCAAATTGAGTAAATTGTAGAATTTTGACTTACCACCAGTGGAAAAAAGGGAAGCCATAGATAATTATGGAACCCTGAAGAAAATTGAACTTTACATTAGCATCATTACCAGAGTTACATAAACAAATTTATTAAAAAAAATGAGCTACTTTTTTTTAATTAAATTATTTTATTACAATCCTACCATGTGCGTGGAAGAATATGAAAATGACTAAGAAGATCCAAATCCAGAAGCTGCACGGGAAAGGAAAATGAAAAATTATTATTTTTTTATAAAAAAGAAGAAGTAATTTTACTAATTTTTAATTACAAAAAAAGTAATTACCTTATCCCGACAACAACACCAAAATCTTTCTCCAAAGCCCTTTTAATGTACTTCTGGAAGTCAAACGTGCTTCCTTCAGACAAATGGGCCTGTAATCAAGGTGGCCGACCAATATTAAGAAAAGGAATTTCTTAACACAATTTCCGAAAAATTAAAATGTTTAAATTAATATAACATTAAGATACCATGATAAATCCATGACGCAGCGTCAGATAATCTACTTTCGAGACCGAATTATAAAACTGCCGAAGAAAACATGCCTGCCCAGGACAAAAAGAAATGAGAATTAGGATTATTTCTTTTTTGTGAAAAATTAATATTAAACATTAAAATGTGAATATATATTTTTTCAATTATTTGGTTACTGACCGGCCACCGGAGAAGGCGGTGATCGCTCCAACAAGTCAAGTGCCGTCTTGCGAATGATGTCTGATGGACGAGCTTGAACCTTCTTGGGTCTGTGCCAACATCACAACATAAGTCAATAAAATGAACAGAGCCAGCAATTAAAAGCAACCATTTAATTTTCTTTTCTTAAAAATTCCATAAATCAACGATAAAATTAATACGTCATGTTTATTTTTTGTTTGTTTCCCCTTCGAGAAAAATATCAAGCTCCACCCAATTCTTGTCCACTACAAAGAGAAAAATTGCTTTCTGATGTTGACTTCCAATGTGAATGGCGTGGATAACATTCTATGGTGCAATGCTCGAAATTTTGAGATGGGGACAGATCAATGGCTTTGATCTAATGCGGTACGAGTTGCGTGGAAGTGACATCTCTCGGTCAATCGCACGAGCAGTGCCGCCGACACGGCATAACGTGATTAGCTGGTGAGGCTTTTCAAACAAATGACGACTTAATAGAATTACGTCGAGTGAATGAATTCAAATTCATTTTAAAGCTAGTTATCTTCGTAAGCCAAAGGTTGGTATATCTAGTCGGAAAACTAGGGTTTATCATAGTCGATGTTGAAAATCATTTCTACGGACAACTCTAAAATCATTTACAAAGCATAAGTCATATGAAATTTCAATTTTCAAAATTACCGATAGCACGCTTCGCAAAAAGGGGTACCATCGAAAGGTCGGTGGTTTACGACTAAGGTGTGAATCTCAAAGTTGGTGACTAAGCGGATTATTTGACCCTTTTTAATAGAAAGTGCACAAAAATTTGTGGGTGCCGACACGGACCTAGAACAACAGCCAGGCCCAAAACGACGTACCGTTTGAGAATTGGTACTCCAAAGTCCTCGTCTCTGCCTCCCACCATTCCCACCTCCTCATCTGAAAATAAAATAAATAAATTATAAATAAATAAGTTAACCCAAAAAATTTTAAAAAAACAAAAAGGTGCAATTATTCGTCAAACCCTAGTCCAAGTTTCCCACTAGCGCGCATTATGTAGAAGACATAAAGGTTTGGTAAAGCAACACAAGTGAAAACGAATGAGGGAGTAGTCATGTCCTAAAGGGAAAGTTCCTCGTCACCGAACTTGTTCACACGGAATTTCTTTTTTCTTTTTAAACTTTAGTACAAGTCAAAAAAGAAGATCAAAATGCAAATTTGTTTCGCTTTGCTCTAAGTGGGACATCACAAGAATAGAATAGTAAACGCATTCCTCATTGGTCTAGCAAATTTCAATCAATCGCCCTCTAGAAAAAACCTTGCGAATCCACGCAACTGATGACGAACATCGTTCGACCTATGCATGAGATTTCAACGACCCGCTTATTCGATATCCTATTTATTAATCCGATTTCTTCGCATGTTGCTTAGTAGAAGACGGTACTTCAACAACGATTTCGTCGCTTTGACCTTATTTAAAGCCGATGAAATCTTCAAATCACGTGGAGTTTGTGAACGATACTACTACAACTCCATTGATCGTTACGTCGAATTTGGAAATTTATCACATGCAAAGGAAAGTGACACTTGGAAAGGAGAATAAATAATTAAAATCGATCGATGAATGATTTGGTTACCTTGGCCATCCCGAGGGCGAAAGTGAGCATGCAAGAGAGGGAATGGAAGAAGGCGAGCACAAAGATCAAGTACTGCAATTGCCGTACACCTTCCCTCGACAAGAGAGACACCTTTCCCTGTTCAAGGCATAGTGAAAAATTATTAAATCAACTATAATATAACATAAGTTTATATCATCCATGGACCACCATGAAAACAATAATTACATGAGCCCAACATGAAAGGACAAAGGGAAAACAATCAATATGAATAAAACAAGGGAAAAAGATGTGAAGTATGCATGATGATTGATCACTCGCGATGCGCGTATGAAAAAGTGAATGCTTTCTGTGTTATTTCGACCTTGCAATTGAACTTTATATCTTAAAACCTTTTACATTAAATACAGAAGATTTACTCGTTGCTAACATGGTCTAGCTTATGCTCTTCTTTCTTTAGATCCCTTGTTTCACTTCGGTAAATCGGGTCGATGTAGAGGAAATGGGTGAATTTTTATACTATCAAGTAAGTAAAAGAGCTAAGACAGAAAGAGAGAACATAGATTGTGTATTCAAAATTTTTCGTTCGAAGATGATCGAAATCCCTGAGATCGAGCAACGAAACAATGCAATGCTTCCGTCCCGGTTTGATATTGATTAATCATACCATCATCGTATGGAATTATAAATTTCATGGTCAATCGATATGAAATTTTACGTTACTCTAGAGCGGCGGCGTGGAACGTACCTGTTCAATACAATTAGTTTCTTCCTCTTCCTCACTAGATTCCCAGCTGCTGCAAGGCAGGAACGTCTCGGCCACGCTCTTCGGAATGCAGATATTTGCGATCGGCCTCTCCGTCACGGTCAGAAGCAACGATATGAACCCCAACAGCATCAACTCTGCAAATATACATCATCAACAAATCAGAAAAAAAAGAGAAGAAGAGGGCAAAGACGATAGCCCAAGTAAGAGAAGAGCTGAAGAGATGGACAGAAGAAGAAGAAGAAGAAGATGAGCACCTGATTTGATCTTGTCAAGGGCCTGAATCAGAGACCTTTTCCTCTTGCTTTGCAAGTACTGAAACGAAGCATAAAAAGGTTGCATATGATCTCCAATCAAAACCCCTTCGAAAAAGACCAGTTCGAGACATCGACCGAAAGGCGGCGACGGGCGCGCACGTACCTGAGCTAGAAGATGGATCAGATGCTCGAGGAAGACGGAGACGAATATCAAGACGAAGCAAACCGTCGCCACGGCCCACATAGGCGTCGACTCGAGCGTCCTTTCCTCGGCAGTCGTCGTGGTGCTCGACTCTTCCGACATCTCTCTCTCTCTCTCTCTCTAACAAAGGCGCGCGCGCGCACACAGCAGGGATGGATGAAGAGAAGAAGCAAGAGTAGGTTTCTTCTGCTACCTATGGAGCGCGGGGGATTTATGGAGAAACAGAGAACATTAATATAGTATGCATGTGTTTCTGCTGGCCGTGTTTTAGTTATGGAAAATCCGCGGAACCTGGGGGTAGTCGGAATTTGGGGTGATAGTCAAAGTGGGCATCGTAGTGTGCGTCTGCCTGCCAGGCCATATGGTGGGCTGGGAGCAAAATGACTGTGGGGTCTACAGGGGTACGAGTTCAGTGACGTCAGCAAATGCGAGGACGACCAAACTTCAGCCGCGGAAGGATGGTCAAAACAAAGATGCTTGGGCAGTTTTTTTTTTTTTTGTAAATTTTTGGGAAAAGAAATTATCGGTTAGATTTCTCCTTTTTTTTTTCATCGGAAATTGATTTTGCATCCTCAATTTATCATTTTCTAAGCCAAATTACACCGACCATCCAATAAGGTGGTACTTCAAAATTTACGAGACTATCGTTTTTCTCGGGAAAATAGCTATAAATTTCGTATTTTGAATTGTCTCACGTTAATATAGAATCCCTAAAACGAGAATTTCGATATCTTTGTGCCCTCTCGTTTGGTTTTGATGGCCACTCAGGCTGCAATCACGACTTCAAATCGGCGTTACAGAGCTCGCCACCTCCACTAGGACCACCACCTCGCCAGTCCTTGAGGTTTTGCCTGGTTGCAACTTTTGCAACGCCTTTTGTCGGATGTTACCGAAGAATGAGATTGCCGATGCCTATTGTGGGCAATGGTGCCCATCGATGGCGGCGTCGGTGGATCGAGAGAGGATTAGGGCGTCTGTGTCTTCCTGGTTAGGGTACGTGGTTTAATTTGTGATTAGTGTCAATTTTTTTTTTACATCTGTTTTTGTGCTGATTTTAATTTACTCATTTTAGAAATGTAGGCTTGTCCTAAGATGTTGGGCCTAATTCCAAAAAAAAGCACCGATTTTAGGTCGAGGGACAATTCTTGCATGAACTTTTTTTTGTTCCATAAAAAAGCACCAACTTTTGGTCAAGGGACAATTGTGGCCCGAACTCTTTTTTGTCCCGTAAAAAAGCACAGACTTTAGGTTGAGTGACAATTCCGGCCTCAATTTTTTTTGTCTCATTAAAAATCACCAACTTTCGTCATGATCCCAAATCTGGCCCCCTGTTGACTTTCACCATTATTTGAGAAAGAAGGTTATGGTGATGAGCTTGGTGAATCTCGTCCATGGCGTCTGTCTACAAGCAGTGGTCAGTTTCAGATTACGTTTGGCCAGAGAGATTCAATCTGGAGATATTTTTGACTTGTCAGTGAAGTGAAGGAGATGAACGGTTTTACCGTTATTCTTTAAATTGTGGCTTAGAGAATAAGACAATAATATTGCTTTAAATCGAGTTAGCAAGCCACATGGATTTATTGCTAATGTGGAATAGTTAAGTTAGATAATCAATGGTTCTAAGTCAATGGGGGCCAGATTTGGGATTTAAGTCAAAGTTAGTGCTTTTTTATGAGACAAAAAAGTTGGGGCCAGAATTGTCTCTCGACCTAAAGTTGTTGCTTTTTTATGGAACAAAAAAAAGTTCAGGCCAAAATTGTCCCTTAACCTAAAGTTGGTGCTTTTTTATGGGACAAAAAAAAGTTATTGCCAGAATTGTCCCTAGACCTAAAGTTAGTGCTTTTTTTTTGGAATTAACCCTAAGATGTTGAGGTGAGAATTGAAGAGGGTAACTAGGATTTTATTTATTTATTTATAATTCCAACATTTCCCTCATATTTGCAGAAGTCGATATATGATGATAAAAGTCTTAAATGTATGAATTTAATAGGTAAAGACGAAAGAATGATTGAAATCCATCGCATATTAAAAATGGAGAAATAATTCTACGTCATCCCTAACGTTTTTGCATCTTTCTCTCTATATTTAATTATTAGCTAACTTGTTGGCCAAGAATTCAAATATAACTTAGACATGGTTTTGACACCTTGTTGCCATTTCTTTGTTTCGCGCCCACTTTGGCGAGAAGTACGACGGGATGACCCTCAATTTGAATTTTTTGACTTGGGTCATTATTTTCAAAATGCGCCTGCAATGAATGTAAAACCTAGAAATGCCCTCAAAGTTGGTTTTGTTGCAAATTACCCCTGATGCCAAATTCTAAGGGTGATCGGTTCTTGGGGGGTTTGTTTCCTGCCTAGGAACCGACTGATCTGGTTCCCGAATGGGCCAATGGAACCAGTGGCATGTTCAGTATTTGTTTTAATCGTTATATTCTCTTGTTAAATTGCATTTTATCCCTTAACAAACAGAATGTCAACTAATGGTTTGCTTTTCGTTTAAGGGGTTAATTGTAAGGTCACAAATAGTTGAGGGGTAAAGTGAAAAAGTATTTTCTTTTTTTTGTAAAGTCACCGATTTGATTCAGGTGGACGGTTTCACAACTGGAACTGGACCGAAATTTACCGGTTCCAAATTTATGGAACTAGTAACTGAACCGGTGCTCCAAGGAATTGCCGCCATAATTGACCGGTGCGGTCTGGTCCGAACGGTTCCTTTTACTCACCCCTACCAAATTCTTAAGTCCGCAAAGTGAATTTTGTTTATAAATATCCAAAATGGACTTCAAATCTCAAATGCCACTTGAAGAGCCAATCAAGTACATGAATTACCACTTCTTTTTTCAGGTAGAATTTTCACTCCTATACAACTCCTCAAATTCTCCTGTTCCTTTTTTTTTTTCCAATATTCTGTTCTTCAGACAATCGAGATAATAAAAAAAAGGGGTGGGGATGAAACACCCTTTTGGCTCAAAACATACCTATTTAAGTTAATTAAACAATTTAGCCTTCAACTTCAATTACAAGTGTATTGATATCTCTTAACATTTTGCTTGGACAATTTGTGATCCATGCATTGACACTTTCTTAATTGGGTTACTTCAAAAACTTCCGCTGTGTATTCTTTCTTGCAACTAGCATGAAGAGAACAATTTACTTCTTCCTTCAAGGAACCAAACAAGACATATCGGATGTACATTTAGCTAGAAACTCAATTGACCCTTCCGGTCTTAAAAAAGCATTATGAGATTAACCAAGATAAACGAAAAGAAAAGAAAAATAGAGATAGAAGGAAAGATCCGGCTAAACGCTTTCATTGTTCTACTAAGAAGGAAAACATGAATACTACTAATAATCCCATATTTCGAACAAAAATTGAGGGGAGAATTATCAAAACAGTCCTAAACCGACTGATCTGGTTTCCGGATAGGCCAATGGAACCAGTGGCATGTTCAATATTTTTTTTAATCGTTATATCCTCTCGTTAAATTGCATTTTATCCCTTAACAAACAGAATGTCAACTAATGGTTTGCTTTTCGTTTAAGGGGTTAATTGTAAGGTCACAAATAGTTGAGGGGTAAAGTGAAAAAGTATTTTCTTTTTTTTGTAAAGTCACTGATTTGATTCAGGTGGACGGTTTCACAACTGGAACTGGACCGAAATTTACTGGTTCCAAATTTATGGAACTAGTAACTGAACCGGTGCTCCAAGGAATCGCCGCCATAATTGACCGGTGCGGTCCGGTCCGAACGGTTCCTTTTACTCACCCCTACCAAATTCTTAAGTCCGCAAAGTGGATTTTGTTTATAAATATCCAAAATGGACTTCAAATCTCAAATGCCACTTGAAGAGCCAATCAAGTACATGAATTACCACTTCTTTTTTCAGGTAGAATTTTCACTCCTATACAACTCCTCAAATTCTCCGGTTCCTTTTTTTTTTTTTTTTCCAATATTCTGTTCTTCAGACAATCGAGACAATAAAAAAAAGGGGTGGGGATGAAACACCCTTTTGGCTCAAAACATACCTATTTAAGTTAATTAAACAATTTAGCCTTCAACTTCAATTACAAGTGTATTGATATCTCTTAACATTTTGCTTGGACAATTTGTGATCCATGCATTGACACTTTCTTAATTGGGTTACTTCAAAAACTTCCGCTGTGTATTCTTGCTTGCAACTAGCATGAAGAGAACAATTTACTTCTTCCTTCAAGGATCCAAACAAGACATATCGGATGTACATTTAGCTAGAAACTCAATTGACCCTTCCGGTCTTAAAAAAGCATTATGAGATTAACCAAGATAAACGAAAAGAAAAGAAAAATAGAGATAGAAGGAAATATCCGGCTAAATGCTTTCATTGTTCTACTAAGAAGGAAAACATGAATACTACTAATAATCCCATATTTCGAACAAAAATTGAGGGGAGAATTACCAAAACAGTCCTAAACCGATCGATCGGTTCCTGGATGGGCCAATGGAACCAAAGTGGCATGTTCAGTATTTTTTAATCGTTATATCCTCTCGTTAAATTGCATTTTATCCCTTAACAAACAGAATGTCAACTAATGGTTTGCTTTTCGTTTAAGGGGTTAATTGTAAGGTCACAAATAGTTGAGGGGTAAAGTGAAAAAGTATTTTCTTTTTTTTGTAAAGTCACCGATTTGATTCAGGTGGACGGTTTCACAACTGGAACTGGACCGAAATTTACCGGTTCCAAATTTATGGAACTAGTAACTGAACCGGTGCACCAAGGAATTGCCGCCATAATTGACCGGTGCGGTCCGGTCCGAACGGTTCCTTTTACTCACCCCTACCAAATTCTTAAGTCCGCAAAGTGGATTTTGTTTATAAATATCCAAAATGGACTTCAAATCTCAAATGCCACTTGAAGAGCCAATCAAGTACATGAATTACCACTTCTTTTTTCAGGTAGAATTTTCACTCCTATACAACTCCTCAAATTCTCCTGTTCCTTTTTTTTTTTTTTTCCAATATTCTGTTCTTCAGACAATCGAGACAATAAAAAAAAGGGGTGGGGATGAAACACCCTTTTGGCTCAAAACATACCTATTTAAGTTAATTAAACAATTTAGCCTTCAACTTCAATTACAAGTGTATTGATATCTCTTAACATTTTGCTTGGACAATTTGTGATCCATGCATTGACACTTTCTTAATTGGGTTACTTCAAAAACTTCCGCTGTGTATTCTTTCTTGCAACTAGCATGAAGAGAACTATTTACTTCTTCCTTCAAGGATCCAAACAAGACATATCGGATGTACATTTAGCTAGAAACTCAATTGACCCTTCCGGTCTTAAAAAAGCATTATGAGATTAACCAAGATAAACGAAAAGAAAAGAAAAATAGAGATAGAAGGAAAGATCCGGCTAAACGCTTTCATTGTTCTACTAAGAAGGAAAACATGAATACTACTAATAATCCCATATTTCGAACAAAAATTGAGGGGAGAATTACCAAAACAGTCCTAAACCGACTGATCTGGTTCCCGGATGGGCCAATGGAACCAGTGGCATGTTCAGTATTTTTTTTAATCGTTATATCCTCTCGTTAAATTGCATTTTATCCCTTAACAAACAGAATGTCAACTAATGGTTTGCTTTTCGTTTAAGGGGTTAATTGTAAGGTCACAAATAGTTGAGGGGTAAAGTGAAAAAGTATTTTCTTTTTTTTGTAAAGTCACCGGTTTGATTCAGGTGGACGGTTTCACAACTGGAACTGGACCGAAATTTACCGGTTCCAAATTTATGGAACTAGTAACTGAACCGGTGCTCCAAGGAATTGCCGCCATAATTGACCGGTGCGGTCCGGTCCGAACGGTTCCTTTTACTCACCCCTACCAAATTCTTAAGTCCGCAAAGTGGATTTTGTTTATAAATATCCAAAATGGACTTCAAATCTCAAATGCCACTTGAAGAGCCAATCAAGTACATGAATTACCACTTCTTTTTTCAGGTAGAATTTTCACTCCTATACAACTCCTCAAATTCTCCGGTTCCTTTTTTTTTTTTTTTCCAATATTCTGTTCTTCAGACAATCGAGACAATAAAAAAAAGGGGTGGGGATGAAACACCCTTTTGGCTCAAAACATACCTATTTAAGTTAATTAAACAATTTAGCCTTCAACTTCAATTACAAGTGTATTGATATCTCTTAACATTTTGCTTGGACAATTTGTGATCCATGCATTGACACTTTCTTAATTGGGTTACTTCAAAAACTTCCGCTGTGTATTCTTTCTTGCAACTAGCATGAAGAGAACAATTTACTTCTTCCTTCAAGGATCCAAACAAGACATATCGGATGTACATTTAGCTAGAAACTCAATTGACCCTTCCGGTCTTAAAAAAGCATTATGAGATTAACCAAGATAAACGAAAAGAAAAGAAAAATAGAGATAGAAGGAAAGATCCGGCTAAACGCTTTCATTGTTCTACTAAGAAGGAAAACATGAATACTACTAATAATCCCATATTTCGAACAAAAATTGAGGGGAGAATTACCAAAACAGTCCTAAACCGACTGATCTGGTTCCCGGATGGGCCAATGGAACCAGTGGCATGTTCAGTATTTTTTTTAATCGTTATATCCTCTCGTTAAATTGCATTTTATCCCTTAACAAACAGAATGTCAACTAATGGTTTGCTTTTCGTTTAAGGGGTTAATTGTAAGGTCACAAATAGTTGAGGGGTAAAGTGAAAAAGTATTTTCTTTTTTTTGTAAAGTCACCGATTTGATTCAGGTGGACGGTTTCACAACTGGAACTGGACCGAAATTTACCGGTTCCAAATTTATGGAACTAGTAACTGAACCGGTGCTCCAAGGAATCGCCGCCATAATTGACCGGTGCGGTCCGGTCCGAACGGTTCCTTTTACTCACCCCTACCAAATTCTTAAGTCCGCAAAGTGGATTTTGTTTATAAATATCCAAAATGGACTTCAAATCTCAAATGCCACTTGAAGAGCCAATCAAGTACATGAATTACCACTTCTTTTTTCAGGTAGAATTTTCACTCCTATACAACTCCTCAAATTCTCCGGTTCCTTTTTTTTTTTTTTTCCAATATTCTGTTCTTCAGACAATCGAGACAATAAAAAAAAGGGGTGGGGATGAAACACCCTTTTGGCTCAAAACATACCTATTTAAGTTAATTAAACAATTTAGCCTTCAACTTCAATTACAAGTGTATTGATATCTCTTAACATTTTGCTTGGACAATTTGTGATCCATGCATTGACACTTTCTTAATTGGGTTACTTCAAAAACTTCCGCTGTGTATTCTTTCTTGCAACTAGCATGAAGAGAACAATTTACTTCTTCCTTCAAGGATCCAAACAAGACATATCGGATGTACATTTAGCTAGAAACTCAATTGACCCTTCCGGTCTTAAAAAAGCATTATGAGATTAACCAAGATAAACGAAAAGAAAATAAAAATAGAGATAGAAGGAAAGATCCGGTTAAACGCTTTCATTGTTCTACTAAGAAGGAAAACATGAATACTACTAATAATCCCATATTTCGAACAAAAATTGAGGGGAGAATTACCAAAACAGTCCTAAACCTATTGCAATTGTGCCGATTTAGTCCTAAGCATTTCTTTTTGAGCAAATTGAGTTCTAAACCTTTTGCATGTATGTCAATTCAGTCAATGTTGCTAATTTTAGCTGGTCGGCGCTAACATGAACTTCGGCTATCCTACGTGGCCCAGCCTCTTACTACGTGGCATGAACAGCATTGACATGTACAATTTTAAATAATATCTTAATAATTTTCGAATTTTTTTATTTTTTCTTTCCTTTTTCCGTTTTTTTTTTCTTTTTTTTTCCTCCCTTTGGCGATCAACCAGAGGCTGGGCCCCGTCGGCCACTGGCGATGTAACAAGTTCATTGAAAGTAAGATCCACCGTACATGTGGCGTCGAGGAAAATAACATCCATATAGCACTCAAATAATGGAGATTGGTCTATCACATCATATCACCAGTTGCATACACTTTTTCATCACATGAAATACTTTTTTCCATGAGAAGTGGGTGTAAGACTCGATAACAATAGTTACAAGAATCTCCTCGATTATTGGGCATTTGATTATCTAAAGCACCATACTCGTGGTCAAGGATCGACCACCGGATGCTTCCTGGTTTGATGAGGTGGTTTTTCCTCGAGCTCACGTGGACTTTCATGCGCGGTGCGCAGCTATCGTTGTCATTAGGTTAGACCACACACGCTTTGATGGTTTTCGTCTTGGTTCGTTCGTTCCTTTGCCAATATAAGAAAGGGGGCGAGGAAAAGCATAGAAAAAGGTGGAACTACACACGGACCTCCTTGACTCTCTAGAAGTCGGCGTATGAAATGAACCCGAGCGGCTTTGGAGATTAGGCGACCTTATAAGACCACGCGGTAATTCTAAATATTATTACTTTAGAAAGATTAGAATAGTTTGGGATATTGTGCATGTGAGAATCTTGACATTGCTACTTCTCGGCCCACCATAAAGACAATGGGTTCTTCCAACTTATTAAATATTTCGGAAACTTATTTATACTCTTACAACTAAAAGTTGGAGAAAGAAAGAAAATATAAAATAGGAAAGCTAAGCATTACAAAATGTGAAATATTACTCAAGTTTCAGAAAATTATTTAAAATATTATATTTAAATTTACGTGTCAACATTTGAGTGCCGTGAAAGTTTTAAGGATTTCAGATCTAAAAAAGTCAAAGTGGGTAGGCCGTAAGATTTTGATCGAGTAAAAAGTAAAAATTAAAAGTTAGACAGGCCTCAGTAACGGGTGAGTGCTACTTTCATAATTGTCTCTCCTACAGGAAAGTACTAGAAGAAACTTCTAAATGATGTCGACTTTGCTATTTGGGTTGCGCAAGAACGGGTGGAATAATGAACGAAAGCAAAGTATTAGAAAGTGAGCTCATTAATTAAGAGAATGAAAAAAGATTTTCCAAACAATGTGCGGCGAAAAAATGTAAGGAACATCTGCGTTTTGAAATAGCTCTTTATACACCAAATAATGCTCTACGCGCTCGAACTCAACAGCAGCTCAACTGGTCAAGAATTAGTTCAAGGTGGACTTTGAGGACTTAGCAAGTCGAACCCTCAACAATTGAGTGGCCTTACCTCATATGCAACACATATTTTATAGCTATTTTTTGAATATGAAACTATTAATTGGGAGACATGGTTATACAAAGATATGATCATGAGTAATAAATTGAATTGGGTGTTGGTATAACGATTAGGAAATGAAATTTTATTGTAAATTAATGAGAAATAATAAGCATCATGGCGGTTGAGACCATCGCCGACGACAGGGGTGGCGGGTGGTCTGCAAGGACGAGCCCCTTAAGATGACGGTTCAGATGGAGAAGGCAACCCCTGCCAGCTGAGAATGGCGGTGGCAGCTGAGAGGGTAGGGCAAAGAGATAGAGGAGGAGGAGAAAAGAGTGAGAGATGTTGGAGTTTTAGGTTTTCCCTAGAGGTGGGTAAAGAGAGCGATGGGGTAACAAGGGAAAGAAAATGCGGTTTGGTAAATAAGTACACAATGATGATGGGTGGGAGATGGAAGTTGAAATCTATCCTCAATGTGGAAAGTGTAGGCTTTCAAAAGTGAGGATGCAAATCGATGTATATGCACAAAATTAAGAATAAAAATGTTTTCATTTGACTAACATAAATTAAACATGTTATAGTTCGGACATTCAAAAATTTAATGGAATGATTCCATGTAGGCATTTTCTTGAAAACCTTTAGGTGCTTACAAGGCATGTTTCATCTCTATCGCATGTGTGTGGACCTTGCTTCATGGACATCTCTTACTATAGTATGATATTATTGTCCCATGCGTGAGGATTCAAATCGATCCTCCATACCGGAGGCAGCGGCTCCTCCATCGCTGTGAGACCTAGATGGTGAGATCAAGATATCGATGATGATGAAGGAGCTGCTGAGATCAATGGCGGCATAGTATACGTACATATATATTGGAGTTAAGGTTTTTGCTTGGGATATATGTTAAGTATGGTGAGGCGTGTAGTTAGATGAACCCGTGTCATAATCTTGTGATGGAGATAATAAATGTGACATAGTCAAACCATGCGCAGTTTGACCCAAAAAAAAAAAAAAACCTTACGCAGGCCCTTTAATGTAAAAAAAGCCTATGAAAGTGGGTCCACCTGATATATGTAATGGACAAATAGATGTTAAGTCCGTTGTGAGGCCTATAAGTTTTCTAATATGAAGTAAAATTGAGGCATGTTTCTACTCTCTCCGACAAATACTAAATATCTCTTACATCCTTTTTGGTTTTCCCTTATAAATTCCTACCGAGTTAAGTGCAAAAAAAAATTACTGGAGGGTCCTCAAAGGCAAAAAGCTTGGAGACTTTTTTCTTTGTGATTTGTCAAATTACAAGTGAAGGAGTCTAGGCACCTGCAATTCGCGGCATGAGAAATTTGTGCATCAATAAAACACTATTTAGAGTATCATCATGCTGCAAATTTTCTTCTGAGAGAAGGAAGGATCGGGGCCTTGACACTGTATGTTGGTTAGAACTGTCAAATGGGTGGGTTGACTTGGGTTTGGGTAAGGTCGAAGATGGTCCGATCCAAATTGACTTATTTAACTCATGTCGACTCATTTTCATATGATGCAAATCTAGTGACTTATGCTGACCCACATACAACCCAACCTAAATTGCTAAAATACTTCCATATTTTACCAAATTTGGAAAAACTCATACCGAAATTAATGTGATAAGGTGATAGGGAGGAGTGAGTAAATTCGAGATCAAGCGAGGTCGAGAGAGATGAAGAGAGAGTCATAAAAGTGGGTTGAGTCTAAGTAGTGAATCCATTTGATACCCATATTATGTTGGGCTTTATCATTCTAAACCCATTTATGACTCATTTACTAAATATAACTAATTAATATAACAACCCAGTTATCAAATACGGGTTGAGAAATTGGCTTATGATACATTTTGATAGATCTAATGTCGGTGTTCTCCTGCGTATCTGTCCTTGTTTCTTTTTCTTCTTTCTGGTCCCATACAAACACATATTCTCGTCAGTGGTCACTTTAAGAGAACAGCTGTTGATGTAGACTTCGTGTTTAAACGACTCGCAACTTCCACGGCCCCAAATAATATGGATTTCGGATCATTCATTTTCTGGACCATTTCTTTTCTTTTCTTTTCGACAAAAATTATCGATATTTCTACATTTTAGATGCAGATTCGTCAAATGGTTGCAATGAAATAGGTCAGTACGTTGGGCCAAGTGGACCTTCTTCTAGCGATGTACATTTAGGGACTAAAAGATATCGTGTTTTGGTAGGAGGAAACTTCCTTCAATCATATCTCTGATTAATTCATTATAAATACATGCATATTTATAACCCTCCGATCAAAATACCGATTGGATTTTTCTCGAATCATTGATGCAAGAAAAGGTGATCCACAATAATTTTGAACACGTAGTTTTGGAAGGTATGTCATAAGACGAAATCTGGCTATAGCCATGTCACCACATCACTTGCGAAGCATCACAGAGAAAGATTTATATTATATATATATGGATATGTTAAGTGGCGAATTCTTAAGCTGTTGTACATATTTAATTTCTTCGTTACTCAACTTTCATGATTGAGATGGTTGAAAAAGAATTTCACTATTAGCTTGAAATCGTCTAGTTCTTTTTTTTTTTTGTTAAGGAAATCGTCTGGTTGACGAGGCACATATCATGATGATTTCTATAATGAAACATCGATCACAAAAGAACTACGTTTGGTAGTTAGGATAAAATTCAGGATATGATAAAATTTATCATATTTTGTATTTGGTTCTTGCCAATGATAGAATAAAGTAGGATATAAGAGGGATATAGTCTAGATAAAATTATCCCATGAGGGAAGTGGGATAAAGGTAGATATGATTTCTAATATCTATAATATAGCAATTGTTTTTCTTGAAGAACAAACTTCTTCAATTAATAATATTAAAATAATATTTGAATATTAAATAATATTTGAATATAAATAGTAATTGAATTCTAATATAAAATATTCAATGCAACAAAAAAATAAGAGTAATTTGGTTTTCATTTATTCCTGTTTTTATTTATATATTCTAATTTTTTTCTATCTTATAATATAAATTCAATGAATATAAATATATATAATTAGTTATTACATATTTTAGGTATATTAGTATAGTTTACTATTTAATAAAATTTTATTAGAGAAATCAGGAAGGGGAAAAAGTAAATAAAAAAAGAGAGGAAAAAATAATAAAAAAATAAGAAAATAAAAATGAAGTAGGCAAGAGTGTCGTGAGAGATTCTTACCATCTCCATTTGTGCAATTTTTAGGTTTATTTAAACCGATATGCCATTTATACCAAACAATGGACATGATAGGATTTGAAAATATCCTGCTTTATTACTGCAATTCACCAAATAATGGATATGATATAGCAAAATCCTTGTATTATCCAATCCCATTTTGGTTACCCAAATGACCAAATAAAGTTACAAGCCTTCCATGGAAATCACAGTTTGATTCTCTCATTAAGACGATTTTCTTATAGCAAGAGCATAACCTTTTCATGTGAATAAAGTTACATGACCCATTTTCATAGCTGAAACTATCGCGAAAAGACCACATCAAACTGTCTTGGAAAAAAGTGAAAAGAATTTGATTACCTAAAAAAAGAAAGGGCAAAAGCCACTGAAATCTCAAATTATGTCCACCTAACAAAGTTACCCTAAATTTAAGGTTCTGTCAACGAGCACCATTAAAAATCTACTTATGTGGCCGCCATAAAGCAAACATTGTTGACATGTAAGTGAAATAAAAACAATATTATTTTGGCCAAAAAATCAGCTGACAGAACTTGAACGCATGGGAAATATGTCACATATGTATAAATTTGGGATGTTTTATGTCACAAGAAAAATTTTAGGATAAACGTGTTACAGTAAACATAGTGTGGGGTTTTTGATGTCACAAAAAAATTTAATGGTAAATATGTTACAGTGAATATAGTTTGGAGTTTTTGATAGCTTTTTTTCAAAAAGAAATAATACCCGAAGACTTATTAATCTACTTCTATATAAATGAAGTAAAAATTGTTGTGAATTTGAAAAAAGGAAATGTCAATTCAATTTGAGAAAAGTTGACATTCAGGAGTCACTTTGGGTTACTATGTTTTATTATGTTTTCAAATTCCACGGGACTCCGTTGAACAACTTCTGATTTCTCTTTGCCCATGTTCTCTCTGCCTCATTTTCAATCGATCACACTGGAGAAACTGGGGCTCGACCTATTCACGTCCACATCAAGTGGGCGAGATAGTCGGAGATTCAATAGGCTGTGAACCCCAGAAACCGAGGCTGACAGTGTGGGCCCATCGATTTACATGATTACGTGAACGTGTGAGGTTCAACTTCACACAAGGAAGTCAATCACCGACGCCTAGGATCCTGAATCTTTGCGAGCCAATTCTTGAAGCTTCCTTGATCTCATCCTGATCATGCATATCGCACCGGCTGTGAGAACAACACGGATTTGGAAGAGACCTACGTTATTGGGTATGTATCGAATTTTGGTGAACGCTCTCGAGTGAGAATCGAAGGTTGGAGATGGCCGACTGGAGGACATGAAAAGATGGCCCGCCTAGCGCTTGGACAATCAAAGGAACCAGATGGCTACCCCGCCAAGGAGTGGCCGGTTGCCGGCCGTACACCCTCCTAGCACTTGGACAATCTAAGGAACTACATGGCTACCCCGCGAAGGAGTGGCCGGTTGCCGGCCGTACACCTGACAACCTTTTAAAAAGCGGTTTCTGACGCTGTGGACGGGTCTTCGCGCCTATTTTGACCAGAATCCCGCCCCCGATTGAGCTCGATCCTGAGCTTTAACCTTATCTTAGAGAGATCATGCAAGATAGCCTCTTAAGAGTCTTTTTAGGGTATTTTTTTCGTAAGTTGGGTGAGGAAATACAGTTAAGAAATTGAGTGTAACACTGGGAAAATGATCCATTGGGTGTAATACGGGCTTGGTTTGATATAACTTTTGATCTAACCTTGTAATCACCATTGTTTATATCGATTCATCGCTGCCACTCTCCCTTATGGAGTAGACACCAATACTCAAATCGTAACCACACATATCCTGGTATGTTGTTTTCTTTGTTTATTGCTTATTTTCCATTAATCTCGCTATCGTAATCCATTGCACGGTCCTCTTCCCGCAACAAAATTGTACCTCAACTATTCTCATGATTTGGGGCTTTTGTGTTCGTGTGGTTGCTTGGAGAAATTCAAGTGTAATTGATTGTGGTTTTGAGTTAAGGTTTGATTCTAGACCAAATTTAGGGCTTTTTGTGATAGCTTTCCTAATTGTTTCTGGAATTGCTGTGGTGATGTGTGGCTCCCACGAAGGCCGAGATAGAATTTCCATTCTAACGAGCAACAAGTTTTTTTTTTTTTGGTCTAAAAAGATACGAGTTGATTGGAAATCAAGTGTTCATGAAACTACAACCCGGCGAAGGGGCATCAAAACATAACAGTTCCCATAAAGGTTGGGGGGACGGGCTAGCCAAGAAGAAAATAGAGAATTTGTCCGTTGCGCCTTGGCAACCCAATCAGCAGCTTGATTCGCGGATCGATTGCAATGGGCCACAGTTAGGTTTGTGAAATGGGCCATACGAAGGTGCGCTTCTTTAATAAAACCTTCCTCTTCCCAGCCGACTTCTGTCTGGTTGTACAGTTTCTTCACCACCTCAAGGCAGTCTGTTTCTATCACAATTTCCTGCGATCTTCTGTCAACGAAGAAAGACAGGGCATGCAGCAAGGCTTGCAGTTCGGTGTGCAGTGGCGAGATTGCAGGGACTGTCTTGGCAAAGCCGTCCAGCATCGATCCAGCTTCGTTTCTGAGGATTCCAGAAACCGCTCCTACTGCTGCATCTTCAAGGTAAGATCCATCTATGTTGATTTTGAAGCAGTTTCTCTTCGGTGGTTTCCAGTACAGAGGTAGAGGGTTCTTTTCTGCATGCGGTAAAGGGTTCTGTTCTGCACGCAGACTAGCTTTTTTATGGTTCCACTTCCTGTAATTTTGCAAAATATGTCTTGCCGACTCGATTATGGAACTCGGAATTGGGGGTTTTCCTCTAAACACAAAATCATTTCTTGCCTTCAAAATCAGCCACAACAGGATGGCCATCTCATCTAGATTCAACAATTTATCTGGTTGTAGCTTATAATTAAGGATCCACACCTCAATTCTTGATAGTTCTTGACGTACTATTCTGTTCTGTACCGATGGATATGTCCAAACAGCTTTGGTCTAGGGGCAGAGGAGAAGCAGATGCTCTACTGTTTCAGCTTCTTGATCACAGAAGGGGCATGCTGGTCGAGGTAAGATCTTTCTCTTGTAGAGGTTGTCTGCTGTGGGGAGAGCATTTTGGCAAACACTCCACAAAAATATTCTGACCTTGGGTGGGACTTGTAAATTCCATATTGTGCACCATAGCTTGCGGGGTGGATTGAAAGATGATGATGCTTGCATTGCATTTTGTGTGTTTTCCTCTTGACGAATCTGGTTGTACGCACTTTTCACCGAGAAGACCCCGGACTTTGCTGCTGTCCACACCAGTTTGTCCTCTGTTGCATAACTACATAATGGTATTGCTAGCACTTCATTTACAGTCTGTTCATCGAATATTCTTGCTAGTAAATCTTCATCCCATTTTCTATCATCTCGGATTAGGTTTGCAACCTTGGCTGGTTCTTGAGAGTTTGCTTGTCCTCCTATTAATCCTCTTTTTAGCCACCTGTCTTCTCGGATATTGATTTTTTCCCCCGTGCCAATCGCCCATAATGCTGAGTTTGATATCGCATCTCTTCCCTTGAGAATGCTCTGCCATCCTCATGATGGCCGAGAGCCCTTTCCAGCCCGCCAGAAAGACCTTGTGGGGAAGTAGATGCCTTTAAGGATTTGGCTCCATAAGGATGACTGGTCTTGAGAGAGTCTCCATGCTTGCTTACCTAGCATTGCTCTATTGAAGGATATTAGGTCTCTGAATCCCAATCCCCCTTGATCTTTCCTGGTTTTGAGCACTTCCCATCTCTTCCAGTGAAGGCCTTTCTTTGATTCACTATTCTTCCACCAAAAACCTGCCACCTTTCTTTCTATGGATTTACAAATAGAGACCGGGATCTTGAATACCGACATGGCATATTGGGGAAGAGCTTGAACAACAGTTTTGATTAGAGTTTCCTTCCCTGCCTTTGAGATGAATTTTTCCTTCCACCCTTCTAATTTCATATTGACTCTGGCCAAAATCCACACAAACATTTGTTTCTTGGAGTCACCCCAATCTGATGGAATCCCTAAATACTTGCCAATCTTCCAAATCTCTGGGATTCTAAGTTCAGTTGCCATATTGTCTCTTAATCTCTGCGAGCAGCATGTGCTAAAGGAGATTCCAGACTTGTTCAAGTTAATGGCTTGCCCAGATGCATAGCAATATTGATTGAGGATTAGTGCAAGATTTTGACATTCAATGAGCTTGCCATCTAAGAAGAAGATCGAATCATCAGCAAAAAGGAGGTGAGATAGGACTGGACAATGCCTATTGAGTTTAATGCCAGAGAGAGTGCCATCTTGAATTGCTTTTTTCACCAATGTGGAGAGTGTGTTTGCTACTAGGATGAACAAGTATGGAGAAATGGGATCCCCTTGTCTTATCCCCCAAGTAGGCTGAAAATAGGGCAGTGGTTCTCCATTTAATTTAACACTGAAAGAGACAGAAGTTACACATTTCATTACTCTCTGCACCTGTCACGCCCCGTACCCCACGAAGCGCGAGCATCCCAACGTAGGTCGATTTTGTGCGACGTCCCAGGACGCGTCGCCGACCCAATACCCAACTCAGAGATCAAGTCACATGCGGAAGCACGATATATAAATAAATATATTACACCCAGACAAAAAATTACAGAAACCAAGGATAGCCACATAAAAAACAATTACCAAATGAAATAACCTTACCCTTTTATAAACATATAGAAACTCATACAATATCCATTTACAAGAAGCAAGACAAGAAACAGGTCGCGGCCACTACAACAAAAAGGGTTAAATGGCCTGGGTGGTCAGGGAGTACTATCTAAGGTAGGGCTTAGGTAAAAAAGGTACTGGCCCAACCTACTGCAACTAAGGCTGACCTACGGGACCCAGTCCGGGTCAGAATCAGAAGACTCTGACGAAGAAGAACTATCTGGCAACTCCTCATCAGAATCCAACGAGTCTAACTCGGACTCAGCCTCCTCTGGCTGATCCTATGCGTTCATCGCCTCAGGTTCGGGGTCCTCCTCCATCAACTGCTCCAACTCATCATCATCCGGTCCCATGTCCATCGGCTCGTCCTCATCAACCTCGTATTCGACAGAAACGCCATCGGAGCTCATACTCTCTTCGTCTGAGGTACTGGGGTCCACCACATCCCCATTGGGACATTGTGGGTCTACCTCGCCCTTCCCGTTAAACGGGATATCAAAAGTTCGAAGGGGTCCAGTCTCCTCCCCATTAAGCGTTCTATAGCACCACGCAACATACTCATGGGTTTCAGATTCTAACTCCCCGACATCTACCCATACTAAAGTGTAGTATCTAATGTACATATTCCCGTCCCCTACGGGATGTACTGACATGGTCTTCTCGATGAAATGGGGAATGCCAAAATGCACGAGCGGCTCTGCTATCTTCACTGCTGGGGGTCTGAAAAGTAGGGTTTTGAACAACTATGAGACGAATCTCAGTAAGTAAGCTCCCTAAACCTAAACTAGGCAAACGTGCACCTCCTGACAGGTAAACAATCACACACAATCACAAACAACAATAATGGCCCAGGCCCTCGAGCCCAGGTTGGTCACATTCTTGACCCTGCAGGTTAGACAATTTATATAAAATGCCCAAGGCACACACGTGTATTCATTTAGCCACACGTACGTCAAACGCATGCTCATACTCATAAATGTTCGTGCTGCACATCAGTCACCGAGTCGCATGTTCTCGCACTCATGCACACACGTGCCTCTAATATGCCATGCTCATGACTCGGCTCAATATCACACACTGCCAATATCTCAATTTATTACTCGACCCGCGTAATACGCATCAGGTCTAAATTTATTAGCAACACTTCATGGCCCGCGTGAAACGCATCAGGCCCGGTGTCTCTTGCCCGCGTAAAACGCCTCAGGCGCAACACCGATCTCCATATACGGACCACACCCGCGTAAAACGCATCAGGTTGGCCGTCTTCCGGCAATCCGGGCATCGTCCCGCGTAACACGCATCAGGACGGACTTTATGTGATCACATGGGCACACTATTAATTATTATCTGGACCCCGCGTAAAACGCATCAGGGTATTTTAGTGATCACATGCTCATTCTCGACATGCAGAAATACATGGCCAAGCAATTCTCACATTCTAGCATGTCACAATATAAAATGAGCATAACATTTCGAATGAACAAATAATTAATCAATGCCGATTTCATACACCAATTACGCCACAACGTACTCAATTTCGGTCACACTTAGTCCAATTCTTGCACGGTCCATAATATCACATATAAAACACACCATTTGGACATGAAATTAACCACAATCGGGGCCCGCTATTCTAGCACATACTCGGCCCAATTCACATACGGCATGGCATCACAACATTTCAACCAACAAATCACCCGAAGCAATTCAATTGAACAATACACCAATTACTCGATTAAGCTTAACTATTAGCCAGACTAAGCTAATTCGGTTTCCCCCATTGACCGCACCAGAACAGCCCCTCACGGGCCTTAATTTGCGTCCAAAATAACATTTTAATCCCTTTAAATCACTACACAACCAGCCAATATCAATTCAGCCACTAATTACCCCTAAATCACCCCAATTAAGCCCTAAACCCACTATTCCTATCTAGAAAGTGCAATTAAGCCTAAATTGGGTTTAGGGTTAATACTCACCGGTGGACGGCAAGATCGGCGGCGGAGTTCTGACGGCGACAACTCACGACGATCGGCGACGTACGGACGCGCGTACAGACTCCCGTGTACGGACCATACGGACGGGCGGTGTACGGACTGTACGGACGGGCGGTGTACGGACCGTACGGGGACGGGTGTACGGACTCGTACGGGGACGGCGGCAGAAAAAAAGCTCGGCTGGACGGTGCTCCGGCAGTGGCTGGTCGGTCTTCACGGCTTGGATGGGAGGAAACGGCTAAGAAGAAAATGAAAGGAGGAAATGGGGAGGAGATGAAAATGGCGTGGAAGTGAAGTGGGCAAGGGGATGGCCGGTCCAAGGGAGTCCAAGGGCAGTCAAAGGAATCCTTAGTGGAGTCCAAGTGTCATCCATCAAGACCACTTGACCATTCTACCCCTAATTCAAGGGTTGACATTCATCCTCATCCAATAATTCATGGGCAATTTGGTCAATAAGCTCAATTATTGGGCTGACCCCATTTAATTAAATAAAACCTTAATTAAACCCCCAAAAATGGCCAAAATTCGGAATTAAGAAAATAGGCCTAGGGGCATTTTCGTAATTTTCCGGTCCCGGGTCGAAATTTCATTTTTCGCCCGTACCAACCCCAAACATGCGTGGCCACTCAAAAATGACGTCGGCCTTGCAAAATAGTCGTATACGACCTCGAAAATCGATGCCCAAGTCCGGGTTAATTTTCCGCGATCAAAATCGCTCAATTTCAAATTTTAAAGTCTCTGACTAACGGGCCGCTGTTTAGGGGTTATGCGTATCGACCTATGGATACTCGAGTCATGACGGCCTTGATGACCGGGAAAACGTGAGAATTTATCACTAGTGCCGGAGGTTACGATCGGTCGGTTTAAGTTCGGGATTTGTTCGCCACGTGTACTTTCGGTCGTGCGGAATCACCCGTGATCCGATTGTACATCGTTGGCCAAACCATATCCGTCACCTTCCTAGGATCGGCCTACATTGGCCCAAAATATTTCCTCGCCGTTTCTCGGAATCGGTGCCCAATTCACTATCGGGCCCCTGGTCCACGTACCGTTTCTTAATTAGCCATTCCCTTTTGGTTAGTTTCCCGAGAGTGATCAATTCCGGGCGAGACTTACCAAAGTGAAATGAGAAATAATATCTACTTTATTGATCCCGAAAATGGGTCGAAATTCGGGATGTTACAGCACCCACCAGTTACAGAACCCCATTTTCAACATAGCAGCTTCGAGAAAGTCCCACTCTACCCTGTCATAGGCTTTCTTCATATCAAGTTTTACCACTGCCTGGAATCTTTTTTTCCTTTTTCTGATACGCAATTGGTGAAGGACTTCCTAAACAATCAGAATGTTGTCTTGTATTTGTCTACCGACCACAAACGGACTTTGTTCTCCTTCTACTATCGCTGGCAACCACTGCTTCAATCTATTTGCCATGATTTTGGAGATAATTTTGTATGCGAAGTTGCAAAGGCTGATAGGTCTGAACTGATCAAGGCTTTCCGGGTGATGAACTTTTGGGATCAAAGTGATATATGTTCTGTTCAGTTCTGGGTTTAGATTTCCAGAATGAAAAAATTCCTTCACTTCTTCAAAAATCCCATTTTTTAAGCTTTCCCAATTTCTTTGGTAAAATTGGCCATTCAAGCCATCCGGTCCCGGCGCCTTCAATGAGCCTAATTGAAATGATGCTGTATGGACCTCTTCCATTGTGACCTGAGCTGTCAAATATTGGTTCATCTCAGTCGTGACAATAGTAGAGCACTGTTGCAAAACAGGTTCAAATTGTCGGGGGCCCTCCGAATGATAAAGCTTTTGAAAGAAGTCCCCTGTCATTTCTTTTAACCTCTCTGGACCACGAATCCATATGTTTTCTGCATTTTTTAGCATCGATATTCTGTTCCTCTGTCGTCTTTGAATCGTTGTGGCGTGAAAGTATTTTGTGTTCTTATCACCCCATTTCAGCCAATTGATTCGGGATCTCATTCCCCAATACATTTCCTCCTGTCTCCACAGTGTTTCAATCTGTTCAGTAATGGCCCTCCTTTTGTTTTGCCTATTGTGCAGATTGTAATCATTTGTTATGCTCATGAGTTCTTCTTGCAACTCTTTAATCTTCTTGCGGCTGTTCTGAAAAGTGTTCCTGCTCCAAGCTGCGAATCCCCTTGAAACTTCCTGTATTTTCTTCACTAGATTAGAATGTTGTAATCTATCTTGATTCCAGATTTGTGTGATTGTCCTCCCACAATCCATATGTTCCAGCCAGAATGCTTCAAATTTGAATGTTCTCTTACTCCTAGGAGGTTCGGCTGCTAATATCAGTAATATAGGGCTGTGATTAGATCCGATGGCCGGTAGAGCGAAAACCTCAGCTTGAGGGAATGATATTCTCCACTCAATATTGCAAACCGCCCTATCCAGTCTTTCTTTAACAAAATCCTGCCCTTCTCGATTGTTCGCCCAAGTGAATGCGCATCCTTTACTCTCTAAATCCATTAAACTACAAGCATTGAGGAAATCTCTAAATGCATTTAGTCTATGTTGTTCCGGAGGCCTCTTCCCTTGCTTTTCCCAGTAATTCAAAATGTCATTGTAGTCCCCTATACACACCCAAGGCAAGGTGTTTTGGCTACTCAGCATCTTCATCTCTTCCCAAAATTTAATTTTATCCTGGAACGATGTTGGGGCATGAATAAAGGTAGCTCTGAATTGTTTACCCACTTCATCGTCTAGAAGAGTGATATCAATGAACTCATTTGTGGAAAGATTAACCTTCAAGGAAATTCCATCCTTCCACATTAGAGCTAAGCCCCCCCCAACCCCCACCGGATTGACATTATAGCAGTTTTGAAAGTTTAAATTCCTGCTGATACGGCGAACTGTAAAATCTTGGTTCTTGGTCTCCATAAAAAAAACCACCTCGGGCCTTTCCTCGGCTATAATGGCCCTTAAAGCTTGAACTGTCAAGGGTGTGCCCAACCCCTGACAGTTCCAACAGAATAGCTTCATATGTAACCCGGTGGCTTATTAGGGCTAGCCACCAAAGCCCATTGATTAGGTTCTTTTGCAAGTTGCACCGGAGTTTCTAAAAGCTGTGTTTCATCTAGCACTTGGCCATCCGAGGTTTTTTGATCATACGGTCCGAATCTTCTACCCTTCTTATGATTCCTTGCCTTCAGCTTTCTACAGTTGCTCTGCAGTCTTTCACCTGCTATCAGCGATGGGGCTATGTTGATCTGCAGAGGAGAGGCTAATTCAAGATCAGCATCTACTTCGATTTCTGGTATGTTCACTATAGCCAGCAACTCCTGTTCCATTAATTTCCTCTTACCCCTATCCTCTTGTATATTGTGTGGTCGTGTATGCAAGCCACCTTCTTTATTCTGCGTCACTGTGATCAATCCTGAGTTTTCTGGGGTTTCCAGTACCATCTCCCGCTCATCTTCCATTTCACAGATTTCCCCATAATAGGCTATCCAAAATGGGCTAATAGAATTCTCTTCAGCTTTTAGCCAGGGCCCGTATAGCAGTGTTTCAGTTTTGGACATGAGTTCGACCTCATAAGGCACAAGTTGACAGATTTTTGCATAATGTCCAATAACCCCACACGAATAGCAGAAATGGGGAAGTCTTTCATACCTAAAGTCCATCCAATGCTCCTTGCCTCTAAAACTAGAAAGCATGCCTGAGGAAAGGGGATTTGATAATTTTAACATAACTCTAGCTCTCCCCACCACTATGGATGCAAAGCCTTTTGTTTCTATGCGTACTTCTGAAACTTCACCTACATTTCCTGCTATTTCTCTTATTGCTGCTTCAGACCTCCCTGCTATAGGCAATCCATGAATTTGAACCCAAAAGGTAGAGGAGTCAAATATAATACAATGTGGAGGCATACTTGGCTCCCATAGCTTTAATACCAGCAAATGACTTGAGAAGGACCAAGGTCCAGAGTTCAGTATTTTGTTTCTCACCTCCACGGACTCAAACTCAAATGAAAATAGACCTGGTTATAGATGCTTGCAAATGACAGAATTCGATTTCCATGCTTTCTTCATCGTGGCTTGGAAGGCTTGGAAATTAACAGACGGGCTTCCAAAAAGCTTGCCGAAAACAGTACGTTCACACTCTTGCAATTTGTCCTCAGTCACCACATTATCTAACACATCGATTTTTCTTCCTATCCATAGATGTCCTAACCTTCTACACAATGCCGCCATCCTTAGCTCCCGTTCTCTGTTTTCTCCCATATTGTTAGATATCTATTACTCAGGCAACCTAAAACCCCTAACTTGCGATTTGTTTCGGTTGCATTTCTTCCTCAGGGACCCAAAGAGAGGAACCATCTATAGGAGAGGGGAACCTACCAGAAGAAGGACAATGATCCATTCTGGATACAACTATCACCCATCGTGGGTTTCTTCTACGCCATTTCTTTTGCTTTTGAACCTTGAAAAAAGGTTAACAGTGGCTGTGGACTTCTGGAACGGAGTGGCGCCAGAGGAGGGAACTAATCAACCAACGACTGCACCTGGAAACCAGCGGCCTTTGTGCTGTGGTTGCGCCTCTTTCTTCAAAGTCGGGATTTTGGATCTAAGTCTCGTCATTTAGAATGGGGAACAGAGAAGTTAAGGGTTTTGGAAAGGTGTAAGGGTAGGGAGTAGAAACAAACTATGGTATTGTTGTGGATATGGATTCTTGGGATTTTGGGAGGAAAACAGGGTTTAGGGCAAAGCTATCCAGGTGATAGAGAAGGGCTCTTCATGCGAGAGAGAAATTGAAGGACTCTCTGTAACGAGCAACAAGTTAGATTGCAAAATTCGTTTCTTAGATTTCCAACTAGTAGCACCACCTCTAAATACTAAAAATCATCCCTATTTTGGACTTCTATCAGTTGCACTTGAATTGAGCCCCGAATTGAGCAGAAGATTGATAATGCGAGAAGATGATAAAGCGAGATTGATAATGCCTAAGTGGGAAATGCTGGAGTTTTAGGTTTTTCTTAGAGGTGGGTAACGAGAACGATGGGGGTAACAAGGGACAGAAAATGCAGTTTGGTGAATAAATAGACAAGGATGATGGGTGGGACATGGAAGTTGAAATCTATTCCTCAACGTGAAAAGTGTAGGTTTTCAAAAGGGGAAAAATGCCAAAAAAGTTCTAAACCTTTTGCATTTGTGTTAATTTAGTCATAAACCTTTTTTTTGGTGCTAATTCAATCCTAAACCTTTTGCATTGATGTCAATTTAGTCCTAAACCTTTTTTTGGTGCCAATTCAGTCCTAAACCTTTTGCATTGGTGTTAATTCAGTTCTAAACCTTTTGTCTTTATGCCAATTCAATCCTTCCGGTCAATTTTGGCCAGATTTTGCTGATGTGGATGCCAACTGGCCGGCGGCCGGTCACCGGCGCTGACGTAGATAAATTTACTAATTTTTAAATATTTTTTTGAATATTTATTTATTTATTTTCTTTTCTTTTTTTCCCCTCCCCTCCCCTCCCCTCCCCTCCCCTCCCTCCTTCCTCCAGCCGGTTGTCGGACGGGCGACCGGCCAGAGGCCAGAGGCCGACGTTGGTGAGGTCGACCTCGCCGTTGCTGGCGATGTTGAGCCTCGCCGGCGGCTGGGCGAGGCTCGCCCTCACCGGTTCTGGCGAGGTCGTGCCAGCCGCTGGCGAGGCTCGACCTCACCGGATCCGGCGAGGTTGGGCCTCGCCCAGCCATGGCGAGACTCGAGTCCTCGCCGGCGGCTGGGCAAGGCACAACCTCGCCAGATCTAGAGAGGTCGGGCCTCGCCCAGCCATGGTAAGGCTCGCCTTCGCCGTCGCTGGCGAGGGAGGCACGACCTCGTCGGATCTGGTGAGGTTGAGCTTCGTCGGTGGCTGGGCGAGGTCGAGCCTTGCCAATGGCCGGCGTGGGCGAGCCTTGCCGGCGTCGGCCTCTGGCCTCTGGTAGGTCGCCGGACTGGCGACCGGCTAGAGGAAGGAAGGAGGGGAGGGAAAAAAGAAAAGAAAATAAAAATAAATTAAAATTCAAAATAATATTAAAACATTATTAAGTTGTCCACATCAGCGCCGGTGACCAGCCACCGGCCAGTCGGCGTCCACGTCAGCAAAATCCAGCCAAAATTGGCCGGAAGGACTGAATTGGCACAAAGACAAAAAGTTTAAGACTGAATTGGCACAAATGCAAAAGGTTTATGACTAAATTAGCACAAAAAAAGGTTTAGGACTAAATTGGTATCAATGCAAAAGGTTTAGGACTGAATTGGCACAAAAAAAAGGTTTAGGATTAAATTGGCACAAATACAAAAGGTTTAGGACTTTTTTGACACTTTTCCCTTTTCAAAAGTGATGATGCAAATCGATGTATATGCACCAACATAAATGGAAATATTACTTCCATTCAACTAACATAAATTAAACATGTTTTAGTAATGGACATTCACAAATTTAATGGAGCGACTCCATGTAGGCATTTTCTTGAAAATTTTTAGGTGCTTACGAGGCATATTTCATCTCTATTGCATGCTTGTGGACCTTGCTTCATGGACATCACTTGCAATAGTTTGATATTAGGGTTAATACCACGAAAAATCCCAAATTGATACACATGTGATAATTTTACCTCAAACTATTTTTTTGACCACAGAAAACCCCAAACTAGTACACATGTGACAAATTTACCTCAAATTATTTTTTTGACTACCAAAAACCTCAAACTGGTACACGTGTGACAATTTTATCCCGAACTAATTTTTTGACCACCAAAAACCATAAACTGGTACACCTGTGATAATTTTACTCCGAACTAATTTTTTAACCACTAAAAACCCAAAACTGGTACATTTGTGATAAATTTACCCTTCGTTAGTGTTCATTAAATTTGATTAATATCACGAAAAATCACAAATTGATAAACTTGTGATAAACAGAGAGGTAAAATCCAAAACTGGTACACCTGTCAATTACCACGTGTCATTAAACTTAGCAAATTGATAGTAGAATTTAACGGAAACTAACGGAGGTTAAATTTATCACAGGTGTACCAGTTTGGGATTTTTGGTGGTCAAAAAATTAGTTTTGGGGTAAAATTATCACAGGTGTACCAGTGTGGGGTTTTTTGTGGTAAAAAAAATAGTTTGGGGTAAAATTGTTACAGGTATACAAGTTTGGGATTTTTTGTGGTAAAAAAATAATTTAGGATAAATTTGTCACAAATATGTCAATTTAGGATTTTTCGTGGTATTAACCCTTGATATTATTGTCGCATGCGTGAGGATTCAAATTGATCCTCCAAACTGGAGGCTGTGGCTCCTCCATCGCCGTGAGCCTCAGATGGTGAGACCAAGATAGAGATCAAGATATGAACAGTGATAAAGGAGCTGCCGAGATCCATGGCGGCATAGTATACATACATACATATATATATATTGGTGTTAAGGTTTTTTCTTGGGATTTAGATTAAGTATGGTGATGAGTGTAATTAGATGAATATGTGTCGCAATCCTACGATGGAGATAATAAATGTGACATAATCAAACTATACACGGGCCATTTAATGTAAAAATAGGCCTGTGAAAGTGGGCCCACCTAAGACGTGATAGACAAATAGACAATAACCTCGTCCTAGAGGTGGCCATGGTTCGGAACCGACCGGTTCCGGTTCGGAACCGGCGGTTCCGGTTCGTGGCCAAGCGTGAACCGGAACCGTACGGTTCAGGGCCGGTTCCTATTTTTTTCTGTTTTTTTTTCTTTTCCTTTTCCTTTTCTTTTTTTTTTTCTTCCTCCGCGGTCGGCCATAGCCGGGGCCGGCGCGGAGGTCGCCGCCTCTAGGCGAGGCGGCCCTCGCGGCGTCGGGCGAGGCCGGCCCTCGGGCCGGGCGAGGCCGGCCGGCCTCGCCCGACGCCGGCGAGGTCGAGCCTCGCCGGTTGCGAGGCGAGGCCGAGCCTTGCGGCGTCGGGCGAGGCCGGCTCGCCCGGCCCGGGCGAGGGCCGGCCTCGCCGACGCCGGCGAGGTCGAGCCTCGCCAAGAACCCGGCGAGGCTCGACCTGCGGCGGCGTCGGGCGAGGCTCGACCTCGCCGGCGGCCGGGCGAGGCCGGCCTCGCCCAGCCTGGGAGAGGCCGGCTCGCCCGACGCCGGCGAGGTCGAGCCTCGCCGGTTGCGGGCGAGGCCGAGCCTCGCCCGACGCCGGCGAGGTCGAGCCTCGCCCGTTGCAGGAGCCTCGCCTCGCCGGCGTCGGGCGAGGCCGGCCTCGCCCGGCCCGGGGCGAGGGCCGTCCTCGCCCGACGCCGGCGAGGGCCCCTCGCCCGACGCCCGGCGACCTCCGCGCCGGCCCCGGCCATGGCCGGCCGGCGGCCGCGGAGGAAGAAAAAAAAATTAAAATATAAATTATAATTTTAAAAAACAGAAACAAGGAAAAAAGACAAAAGAGAAAAAGGAAAAACAGAAAAGGAAAAGGAAAAGAAAAAGAAGAAATACAGAAAAGGAAAAACAGAAATGAAAATAAAAAAAATTAAAAAAAATACTATTCTTGTGATAGAACATTATTCAATATAAATTGTGATTAAAATGTAAATTTTATTCAAATTTGGGGACAAAAAGACAAGAGAAAAAGAGAGGGCTTCAACTTAATAAATTATCATTAAGCACATTACAATTCGTTACAACGATCTTAAAAAAAAAGGAGTACAATATATATACCCTAAAATTATCCCAAAACCTAAGCATTCCGTGCGCAGGGGACCAGAGGTCACATATCGTCGGATTATATTTCGGTTTCCCTAAGCTCACGTGGGCGTACCCGGTATGAGAAACAAGAGTTCCCGAAATATTTGCTAACTCCAATAGTTCTTTTACCCTCAATCGTCACTACCCGTTCCAGTACCGATAGTGGTAGCGGTAGTATCTCCGTCGTTAAAGAATTCGGATTCATTATTCCGATCTATCTCTTGTTGCCGGTATTGAGCCTTCGTCCAATCAGCAACACAAGCTTGCATCTCCACTGATTCTGGATATAATCTTGAACGATGTTCGTTCAAAATATTACCTCCGGCACTGAATGCTTGTTCGACCGCAACTGTAGAACAAGGGGTTGAAAAAATCTGTTTTGCAATAAGAGAAAGGATTGGGTATTGGCTTGCGTGCCTCTTCCACCAATCCAAAATAAAAAAATCTGTACCACCTTCGACTCGAGAACTCAAATAAAATGGTTAGATAACTCTCTAATTCAGAAATATTTGCTATTACTCCCTTTTGTTTTTTTTTTTGTCTATGTAATAAAAGTTGGTACCCTCTACTAATTTTACTGTCTTGTCATTTTGTATCTCGTAGATTGAGAAGATCTAATATCACCTAAATTATATTTAGTATAAAATTCATTATATAATTCTATTACTACGTTTTTAACCTCACGTACTATGGTTGTAACATTTGTCACATCATAATGTAAACATTGATAATACGCACGCAAAAAATCATTTAAGCCATCCAATTTGCAACGCGGATCAAAAACACAAGCAACTAAATAAATCATGGGAATTTCACTATAATAATGAAGCCATTTCATTTTCATTGCAACTACAGTAGGTTGTAATTCAACATCATTTTCATATTCATCAAAAGTTCCGACAATATTAGTACACTCTACTAAAAATAAATGTGTAGTAGGATAATGAACACCAGACAAAGTATAAGTTGCATCATTAAAAACCTTTAAAAGATCTAAATTTTTTTGGCAAATATGCCACTCTTGTGGGTATAAATTAATCTCAGGTATATTATTAGAAATGAATGCACATAATAAATCTTTATATGCTAAAGATTCACTAAGCAAGTGGAAAGTAGAATTCCAACGAGTTGGAACATCTCTTAGAAATCTTTTTGGCTTTTTGCCATTATCTCTACAAAATCTACCCCATTCTTTCATTTTTTTGGGATGTTTCCATAAAAATTGAATCGCCGTTTTTATTGGTTGAAGAAAAATATCAAGAGTTTTCAAACCATCTTGT
The DNA here is from genome assembly GCF_021117445.2 of Syzygium oleosum. NCBI lineage: Eukaryota > Viridiplantae > Streptophyta > Magnoliopsida > Myrtales > Myrtaceae > Syzygium > Syzygium oleosum. The sequence goes on from NW_026607495.1 coordinate 9,973,680, forward strand.
ACACATAAATTTAAAACATGACAAGCACATCTAATGTGAAAAAATTTTCCACCAAAAGCGGGTTTACAAATATTTTCTAACTCGGCAATTGAAGCGGTATTTGCTGCAGCATTATCAAAACCAATTGAAAAAATTTTGTTAAGCAAATAATATTCTTCTAAAACTTGCCTAATTAGTCTATAAATATTATTTGCCGTATGATGATCATCGAAAATTCTAAATGCAATAACTCTTTTTTGAATAGTCCACTCGTCATCTATCCAATGACATGTTATGCCCATGTAAGAATGATTTTGCCAATGATCACTCCAAATATCACTACCTATATGCACGCATCCATTAAATTGCATAAAAAAGTTTTGTAAATCATTTTTTCCATTTTTGTAAAGATCTTTAATTACTCGTTTAGTTGTATTTCTAGAAACACGTTTTGCTTGTGGAGCACATGCTTTTTGTACAAATTCATTAAAACCAAATCTTTCTCCAAAATTAAATGCTAAATGCTCAACGGAAATAAATTTGCCTAATTCTTCCTTATAAGTTTTTTCATTAAAACGAAATAAAGGGGAAGTGTTAGGATTGACGTACCCAGAAATTTGTTGTTGCCCGATATCGATTCCCGTTTCAGTTGGATGTTTGCTCATAAGATGTCGTTTAAATGTTCCATATCCTTGTCCACCTGTATATTTATATATTTTTCCACAATATTTACAAATTATATCATACCTTTTTTGACCGATATCAAACCTTTCCATTTTCGTGAAGTGATTCCAATTGTCGGATGTAAATTCCCGTTCCGCTTCCTTTGTTGTAGATATTTCAGCAGGAGGATGAAAACTTTCTTGCGTCGGGACGCGCTCCACATCGTGAAAAATGTTGATTTCATCATCTTGAAAATCTGCATATTCACGAGGATCAAAAGAATGATGGGATTCCGTCGCGATATTCTTACCTTTGCCAGTTGGCACTCGACTTCCACTTGCCATTTTTCGAATGGATTGAGAGAATTGAGCGGATTAATTGGGAGAATTAAGAAAGAATTGCGTGGATTGAGAAAATTGAGAGAATTTCAGAGAATTTGAGAGAATTTCGAGTATTGAGAAAATTTGAGACTTGAGAGAAGAGAATTGGAGAGAATTTGAGAGAATTGTGTGTGTATTGTGAGAATTTGAGAGAATTTATAGGAAAAAAATAGAAGAAAATTTAGAATTAAAAAAAATAAAACATAACCGTTGCAAAATTGCAACGGTTATGTTTTTTTTTTTTATTATTATAAAAATGCCCGTTGGGGCGTAGCCGTTGCCCCAACGGGCCGCACGCCGCAGCCGCAAGGTGCTGCGGCGCAGCAGGGCCTGCACGTCTGCAGGCCCTGCTGCAAATAAATCTATTTTTTTTTTTATTGGGCCGTTGGTCCGTTCTCTACGAACTGCGAGTGCGGCTCTTGCAGCGTGCGCACCGCAGCGCAGTGGCCGTAGCCTCGCACCTGCGCAACTTTTTTTTTTTTTTTTTTTTTTCGCCGGTTCCGGGCCGGTTCAAATTTTTCTGGAACCGGAACCGGGACCGTATGCCACGGGCCGGTTCCGGTTCCGAACCGCGGGCCCGGTCAACGGGCCAGGCCCGGGTTTGACCGGGCCGGTTCCGGGCCAAAACCGGTCCGTGGCCACCTCTACCTCGTCCGGAGGCCTATAAATATTCCAATTTGAAGTAAAATCAAGGCAAGTTTCTGTTCTCTCCGATGAATACTGAATATCTCTTACATGCTCTCTGATTTTTCCTATAAATACCTACCGAGTTAAGTGTGAAAATCGTACTAGAGGGTCCTCAAAGGCAACAAGCTCGGAGACCTTTTTATTTGTGATGTGTAAAATGTTGGATCCTTAATCCAACGTTGGGTTATATGTGAAATAATAATGCAATGCATACTGTCATATAAAGTTAAGCCCTTTAAAAGTGATAAATTAAGTTAAGGCAATTTAGGGCTTTAATGTATCAAATAGGGTGTGGCCCTTTAATGTGTAGAGATTAAAAGGGGAAATTACAATTTTATGATGGGCAAAATTGTAATTTCTAAAGGGTAACATTAGGGTTACCTTATAAGAGCGGTTATGGTCCCCAGAACGTACGGAAGTTACTGATTCCTCTTCATCCCATCGAAAGAGAGAAACACAAAGAGAATTCAAAGGGAACTCTTAGAGAAAACGTATTGTTCTAGAAGGCTACCCGCACGACACCGAACAACAGTCTACGCTATGGATTCAGGTACGCTTCCGTGTTTATGCTTTCTCAATGAATTATACATGTATGATCCTGTTTCGTTGATGGTTTTCAACCGTTCATCGGTTTTCGGAATCTAACAAGTGGTATCAGAGCAGTATACATGTTAATTCATTGGTTTTAGGGTTCGGTTTTAACAATTTGTGAAATTAGAGTTCGTGCGGATGTTTGCGCAACGAAGCAAAATCGATTTTTAATACTGTACAGTATTTTTTTCGAATTTTTAAATTTGTCAAAAGTGAATTTTGATGTTAAATCTGGAATCCTGACGGCGAGACGATTCTGAGGACGGGCGGCGCGCCTCCGTCGGAGGCCGCACGCGGCCGCACGCGCTCCACGCGCCGTCGGGCAACGGCACGTGTGAGATTCACGCGCCTGAAGCACAGGCGCAACAAAATTTTTTTTTTAATGAAATAGCAATTAAAATTCAAATTTTGGTGGAGGAATATATATCTTGAAATAAATTGATTGAAGCAACATGTCCACAAATGGACCTCTCTTGTGTAAATTAATTTATTTTAAGATATAAAAGGTATGCACATGTGGATTTTTTAACCAGCCCAAAGGAAGGTTAATATTTAACAAAATCACATTTGCAACTGCGGTGATTAACATGTGATGATTATTTGGATTTTGTATGTGAGTAATAAATCAACCCAAAGGAAGTTTTATTGTTTGACATACTATTATTATCAATGTTTGATTACTGCAACAAGATATCACTTACTAGTTAATATTGTTGTCCAAAGACAAGGTATTAATGTGGTGCTCGATGTCTTGAGATGGGAATTACCTTGATTTGAATCGATATATTGCTTTGAGACTTACGTGAGCATGTTTTATTGGTTGTATTTGAATTCAGCTATTACTCCTGCGAATATTACTGCCAGCATTAATTCAATTCCTATGCTAAATGGCACCAACTTCAAGTCATGGCAAGAGAACCTTCTGATAGTTCTCGGAGTCATGGATCTCGACCTTGCGTTAAGGATCGATTCTCCTACACCACTTAATGATCAAAGCACCTCTGATCAAAAGAGGGATATGGAAAGGTGGGAGAGATCAAATCGCATGTGTATGATGATCATGAAGAAAGCCATTCCAGAAGCATTCCGGGGCACAATGTCTGAAAAGATAACCACAGCTAAAGAATTCCTTACTGACATTGAAAAGAGATTTGTCAAGAGCGAAAAGGCTGAAATTGGTACAATCTTGACAAATTTAATTTCAATACGCTACAAAGGGAAGGGCAATATTAGGGAGTACATCATGGAGATGTATCATCTTGCTTCTAAGTTAAAAGCACTTAAGCTGGAACTCACTGAGGACTTGCTGGTGCATCTGGTTTTAATATCTCTTCCGACACAGTTTAATCAGTTTAAGGTGAGCTACAACTGTCAGAAAGAGACTTGGTCTCTGAATGAGCTCATCTCACACTGTGTCCAAGAGGAGGAAAGGCTGAAGCAAGATAAGACAGAAAGTGCTCATCTAACCTCAACTTCCAAGGATAAGGGAATGAAAAGGAAGAAGGATAAAGAAGCTGCAACCTTGGCAAACAAAAGGAAACAACAACAGAAACAGGATGATCCGGAAAGCACAGGTTGTTTCTTTTGTAAAGCCACAGGACATGTGAAGAAGAATTGCACCAATTATCACGCATGGCGTGCTAAGAAAGGTGTGCTTCTTAATTTGGTTTGTTCTGAGGTTAATTTAACTTCGGTACCTAGACACACTTGGTGGATAGATTCTGGTGCAACAACTCACATCAGTGTGTCTATGCAGGGTTGCCTGAGTTGCCGAAAGCCAAGTGATGTTGAAAGATACATCTATGTGGGCGATGGCAAGACGGTTCAAGTTGAAGCAATTGGAAAATTTAGATTATTATTAAAGACTGGATTATATTTGGATCTTGATGAGACATTTATTGTACCGTCTTTTAGACGGAACTTGATTTCCATTCCTGCTTTGGACAAATCTGGTTATTCTTGTTCATTTGGGAATGGAACATTCAGTTTGTTTCAAGATTCAAAATTAGTTGGTTCCGATTCTTTATCAGTTTATGATAATCTTTATTCACTTGATGTGATTGCTTCTTTTAATGAATCCCTGCATTTGAGTACACGAGGTATAAAGAGAAAATTAACCGATGAGAATTCAGCTGCTCTATGGCACAAGAGATTAGGTCATATCTCCAAGCAAAGGATAGAGAGACTTGTGTCGGATGAAATTCTCAATCCTTTAGACTTCACAAATTTCGAAATTTGTGTTAAATGTATAAAAGGCAAACAAACCAATAAAAGGAGATTTGTAGCCAACAGGACTTCAGACGTCTTAGAACTTATCCATACTGATATTTGTGGACCGTTTCCAACGGCTGCTTGGAATGGTCAGCAATATTTTATAACGTTCATAGATGATTTTTCAAGATATGGCTACATATATCTCATTAAAGAAAAGGCACAGTCACTGGATGTGTTCAAAACATATAAAATCGAAGTTGAGAATCAACTCAACAAGAAAATTAAAAGCGTCAGGTCTGATCGTGGTGGTGAATAGTACGGCAGATATGACGGTTCAGGTGAGCAACGTCCAGGACCATTTGCTAAATTCCTAGAGGAATGCGGTATCGTCCCACAGTACACTATGCCGGGTTCGCCCACAATGAATGGTGTTGCTGAAAGACGAAATAGAACGCTTAAGGATATGGTGAGGAGTATGATTTGTTCTTCTACCTTACCAGAATCACTCTGGGGAGAAGCGCTTAAGACTGCAGCATATATCCTTAACAGGGTTCCAACTAAAGCAACTATCAAAACCCCTTATGAACTTTGGACGGGTAAAAAGCCTAGTCTAATGCATTTACGCGTTTGGGGATGTCCAGCTGAGGCAAGGCCTTATAAGCCTAATGAAAGGAAACTGGATTCAAGAACAATAAGTTGCTACTTTATTGGATACCCTGAAAGATCAAGGGGGTACAAATTTTATGATCCTACAGCTAAGTCGATTTTTGAGTCGGGAATTGCCCGGTTCTTTGAGGATGTTGAGTTTGCGAGAGGAGATACAGTTAGGGACCTTGACTTTGAAGAGGAATCTGTTAATGTTCCTACACCTGCCATTGACATTGATCCCACAAATGCCATTGTCATTGATCGGGACACAACTGATCAGGACGATGAAAGAGAACCTCCCATTCAAGAAATTATTCCAGAAAATCAAACTCTACCACCTCAAGAACATATGCCATTAAGAAGATCCACTAGAGAGAGGAGAAGTGCAATGCCAGATGACTACATTGTATTTCTCCAAGAGCATGATTTTGATATTGGAATGATGGAAGATGATCCAATTACCTTTCGTCAAGCCATGGAAAGTTCTAACTCTCAGAAGTGGAATGATGCCATGAAGGAGGAGATGAAGTCCATGAGAGACAATGACGTTTGGGATCTTGTCCCATTGCCAGAAGGTGTGAAGCCCATTGGTTGTAAATGGATATTTAAAACCAAAAGGGATTCAAAAGGCAATGTGGAGAGATATAAGGCTCGTCTTGTCGCAAAGGGCTTTACACAGAAAGAAGGCATTGACTATAAAGAGACTTTCTCTCCAGTTTCTTCGAAAGACTCTTTTTAGATTATAATGGCATTGGTGGCGCATTTCAATCTTGAGTTGCATCAGATGGATGTAAAGATAGCGTTTCTCAATGGTAACATTGATGAAGCAATATATATGGTGCAGCCAGAAAACTTTGTATCTGGAGATCTAAAGAGTATGGTTTGCAAACTTAAGAAATCCATCTATGGGCTCAAGCAAGCATCTCGACAATGGTATTTTAAGTTTCATCAAGTGATCGTCTCATTTGGCTTTGAGATGAATATGGTTGATGAATGTATATACTATAAGTTCTGTGGGAGCAAGTACATTTTTCTGGTTTTGTATGTTGATGATATCTTGCTTGCCAGCAACGATATAGGCTTATTGCACGAAACCAAGAGATTTCTGTCTAATAACTTTGAGATGAAAGATCTTGGTGACGCCTCTTTTGTATTAGGTATACAAATACACCGGGATCGCTCTCGGGGTATTCTTGGATTATCACAAAAGAGCTATATCGAAAAGTTTCTCAAAAGGTATGGCATGCAAGATTGTAAACTAGGTGATACCCCTGTATCTAAAGGAGACAAGTTTTGTCTCAATTAGTGCCCTAAGAATGATTTTGAAAGAAAGGAAATGGAGAAGATTCCTTATGCATCTGTAATAGGGAGTCTGATGTATGCTCAGGTTTGTACGCGTCCGGATATTGTGTACATTACTGGAATGTTGGGCAGATATTTAAGCAATCCAGGAGTAGACCATTGGAAAGCAACCAAACGGGTCTTGCGATACTTACAAAAAACAAAAGGATACATGCTCACATATCGGAGGTTGGATCAGCTTGAGATCATTGGTTATACTGACTCCGATTTTGCTGGATGCCAAGATAGTTTGAAGTCTACATCAGGCTATGTCTATCTGTTAGCCGGAGGTGCCATCTCATGGAAGAGTGCCAAACAGTCCATAACGGCCTCTTCAACTATGGCAGCAGAATTCATAGCATGTTATGAAGCATCCAATCATGGAATATGGCTGCGAAATTTTGTCACGGGACTACGGATAGTGGATAGCATTGAAAGACCACTCAAGTTATTATGTGACAATAAATCAGCAGTTTTATATTCTAACAACAACAGAGGCTCGTCGAAGTCAAAGCATATAGACATCAAGTTTCTTGTTGTTAAAGAAAGAATTCAGAGTGGACAGTTGTCTATAGAACATATTGGTACAAACTCCATGCTTGCGGATCCGCTTACTAAGGGATTGCCACCCAAGGTGTTCCATGAGCATACTGCTCGTATGGGTGTTATGTTTATTGAGGATATTCAGTCTTAGTGGGAGTTTGTAATTTAAATGTTCTTAATATAGACATTTTCAGTTATTTCAGTATATCGATTTTTGAGTTATTTTCTGCAGAAATATCAGGATTTATTCACACTCTGATTTTGGTAAAGTCTGATCTCACTAAGGTTTAAGGTGGACCAGTTGGAAATAGGCATGTTAATATCACATTTCATGAAATTTCCATGCTACACATCCACATCATAATCCATGTCATTCAGTTGTATCAATTTTGTGACCATTGATGGGTTGAGTTACGATAGACGTGACAAAAGCCGCTTTGATCCTATATTGATATAATTGATGGACCGGATTGGTTAGAGATACATTTCGGTAATGACAGTAAAGTTGAGCTCAAACAGTTGTTATTGCAAAGCATAATTATAAGGATACACATATAATCCAAGTGGGAGATTGTTGGATCCTTAATCCACCGTTGGGTTATATGTGAAATAATAATGCAATGCATACTGTCATATAAAGTTAAGCCCTTTAAAAGTGATAAATTAAGTTAAGGTAATTTAGGGCTTTAATGTATCAAATAGGGTGTGGCCCTTTAATGTGTAGAGATTAAAAGGGGAAATTACAATTTTATGATGGGCAAAATTGTAATTTCTAAAGGGTAACATTAGGGTTACCTTATAAGAGCGGTTATGGTCCCCAGAACGTACGGAAGTTACTGATTCCTCTTCATCCCATCGAAAGAGAGAAACACAAAGAGAATTCAAAGGGAACTCTTAGAGAAAACGTATTGTTCTGGAAGGCTACCCGCACGACACCGAACAACAGTCTACGCTATGGATTCAGGTACGCTTCCGTGTTTATGCTTTCTCAATGAATTATACATGTATGATCCTGTTTCGTTGATGGTTTTAAATCGTTCATCGGTTTTCGGAATCTAACATAAAATTCCAGGTAGAGGAGTCTAGGCACCTGTAATTCGCGGCGTGAGAAATTTGTGCATCAACAAAAGGATACTTGTAGTCTCATCATGTTGCAAATTTTCTTCAGAGAGAAATTTTCCTTGTTTTCTCGTAATTTTTGCTGACTTGTCTTCACTTTGGTATCTAATATTTTCTCGTAACTTTCCTTGTTTGTTTTTCTTCTTTCTGGTCCCATGCAAACTCGTGTACTCGTTAGCGGTCCCTATAAGAGAATAGTTGTTGATGTAGACTTCGTTTCTAACAACTGGCAACTTCCACGGCCCCAAATAATGTGGATTTCGGATCATGCATTTTCGGGACCATTTCTTTTCTTTTTTTTTTGGCAAGTGGTATCAATATTTCTACATTTTAGATGCAGATCCGTCAAATGGTTGCAATGAAATAGGTCGGTAGGTTGGGCCTAGTGGACCTTCTTCTAGCGTTGTACATTTCGGGACTAAACAAACCCTCCCTGTTTTGGGCGGAGGAAACTTCCTTCAATCATGTCTCTGATTAATTCATTATAAATACGTGCATACTTATAACCCTCTCATCAAAAGACCAATTGGATGATTCTCAAATCTTTGATACAAGAAAAGGTGATCCGCAATAATTTTGGACATGTTGCTTTGTGAAGGTATGTCATAAGACGAGATCTAGCTATAGCCACATCACCACATCGCTTGCGAAGTATCACACAAAATGATTTATATACATTTAATATATATGTGTGTGTTAAGCGGCACAATCTTAAACCGTTTTCCATGTGAAATTTCTTGTTACTCAACTTTCATGATTGAGACGGTTGAAAAAGAATTTCGCTATTAGCCTAAAATTGCCTATTTGACATGGCACATATCATGGTGATCTCCATAATGAAACATCAATCACAAAGATCTAGATTGTTGATTCTCTCGTTAAGACAATTTTCTTATAGCAAGAGCACCAGCTTTTCATACAAATAAAGTTGCATCACCCATTTTCACAACCAAAAATATCACGGAAATATCACGGAAAGACTGTATCAAACAATCTCGAAGAAAAGTAAAAAGAATTCAAATACATAAAAAAGAAATAATATTCAAAGATTTAATCCACTTCTAATACTCCGTTTGTTTCGCATAAAATATTTTCTAGGAAAATATTTTTCTCATTTTTCGGTATTTGGGTCGCTTAGGAAAATAAGTTAACGAAAAATATTTTCCTAGTCAACGGAAAACTATACTTAAATTAATAAAAATGATTTTCTCTTTATAAAATATGACTAAATATCGATTATTGGATCAGAAAATTTGTGCTTGGGCATGAAAATCTTAAGGCTCGTTCCTGGGTCCCCGAAGCCAGTGCTAGGATCCAACGAGGCTGGGCCCTGAGGCTTCGATGCTTGTGCCTGATGTCTCGGCATTCAAGAGTCACTTTTTGTAACTATGTTTTATTAACTTTTTAAAATTCCACGAAACCCTATCGAACAACTTCTGATTTCTCTTTACCCACGTCATCTCTCCCTCATTTTCAATCGATGATAGTGGAGAAACTGGGGGCTCAACCTATTCACGTCCCCATAAAGCGGGGGAGACAAGTCTTGAGCGTCGATAAGATGTGAACCCCAGAAAAAATTGATGGGAGTTGACTGAGGCAGACCGTATGGGGGCCCATCGATTTGGATGATTATGTGAACGTGTGAGGTTCACACAAGGAAGTCGATCATATTATTGAGTATGTCTCCAGTTTTCACGATCATCTAGAGTGAAAATCGAAGGCATGGACGATGGGAGGACATGAGAAGATGACCCGAGTGTCCAAGCTTGTATTGGCTAGAACATGCCCCGGACGCAGACTCGATTCGGACATGTTTTAACCTTATCGTAGAGATATTATACAACATAGATTTTTCAGAGTGTGTTTCTAGGGTTTCTCTTTGAGAGTTGTGCGAGGATAACACTTGAGAGATTGAATGGTACACTGGGTGGTGTATAACATGGAGGCTTGGGTTAGAGACAGCCCGAGATATCTCAGAACTATTCTTATCAATTTGGGGCTTTTGTGCTTGGCTGATTGACTGGAGAAATTGAAGTGCAATTCGATTGTGGTTTTTGAGCTAGCCTTTGATTCTAGAACAAATTTGGGGCTTTTGTGATAGCTTTTCTAAAATTGTATTGAGTGTTTCCTTGTTTAATACGTCTATATTTCTCTATCATTGTATTAACTTTTGCTTCAATAATTGGGCTTTGTCCCCAACACAGGGCCAGTTGTATGGGCCTCAAGTTTTCAGGCTTGAATCACCAATAGACGATACGACCCAACACGCTAATAGTTGTAATAATGGAGAAGATATTTTATATAGGAGACATATCATATGATAACGACATGTGAAGAAATAGATGAATCAGACATAAGATAATAAATCACTGAATTTGATGGAATCCCGTTGCGCGATCCACATTCCGAAGCATAAATTTCAAAAAAGTTTCAACATTTGGAAAAAACAAAAAGAGAGAAAAACTCTCGTACTCATAAAGTCTAAACCGGAACCAACTCGGCTCGCAAAGAGTTACTACTAAGCAGTGATTTACAAAATGATAGTGATAAATTTTCAACATATGTTTATAAGAACAGCTTATTCAAAATACCTTATCAAATTTCCGAGAAAAATACCTAATTAAATTTGTCACGTAAATCTGAAATTGATTTCATGCATCGATGTTCACTTCAGCCATGTCGTTGCTGCTCTTACACTTTATTCTCAATCTGAGTTTTCTTTCCAAGCGGACGTCTCTTGATAGGAATCGAATACGCGTCGTGGTGATGCAGAATCATCACAAGGACCACCGACGAAGCGAACATCGGGACTGGGCCGAAAAACCAGAGCAGCAAACTCAGGGCGAAGTAGAGCGACCGGTGCCCGAGCGACCAGAACTCGCCCCCTCGTATGACCACCACCTTGACGTCCTCGGGGTCGATGAGGGACCTTGGCGTCATGGGCGTTGTGATCAGGTAGCTCGCGTGGACGTGGTGCCGTGCCGACTGGAGGAAGCAAGCGAAGGACACCAGGAAACAGAGGATGAGGCAGAGGTGCTTGATCGCCGCCGTGGACGGCTTCGGGTCGCTGAAGAGGAGGACCGAGTCGAAGATGTTTGAGGAGGAGGGCGAGTTGGCGATCCACGCGCCGAGGAGAGAGCAGAGGGTCAGGCACACTGAGGCGAAGAAGGTTGCCGCCGATACGTTTGATGTGACGACGCTCACTCCGACCGATTTTTCGTCCACATTTCCCTGTTGACACAAATTAACGAGAACTACAATTTAAAGTACGACTTTGGTGCTCAGAAACAAGTCATTAACCCGATCAAAAAGAAAATTTGCTGTCCATACTATAAGGCTTAGAACTTCTTGAAAGTAAACGTGCATATATACCTGCAAGATTGCTTCAACCCAAGCCCTTTTGTCGTCGTTTTCGACGCCCATCACCGTCGTTTTGGGGAAGCGAAGGTATCTGTACAGGAAGAAGAGATTGTAAGCGAACATGAGCAGCAACCCACTTGGTACAAGCACCAAATCGAGGTCATCCTGAGGAAAAGCCATCGATCTCTCTCTGTCTCTCTGCCCAAAAAGCTGACTACAATGGAGGAATTCGTGTGCTTTAATGGAGGAGGAGGCAAGTTCTCTCCTATCCCCATGTGAGTTCTCACTTGAAGATCAAGCTTCTTAATTCGTATAGAATTGAGTTTGTTTCTCTAGAAAGATATTGACTTGAAAGAGTTTGCACCCAAAGTTGAAGTAATTGGTTGACAGCATGCGTGTATGTTACATTATATCATGTGTCGGACACATCTTATGGTGAAGTTCGATTCCCTCCTACTATCTTTTGTCTACTTAGATTAAGTAAATGTGTTCTTGCTGGCATTGTTGCATTTTTAATTGTTGTTCTAGAGGTTTAGCACGAGTTAGATGTTTGGTAAGTGTCACGTGAACCAAACTTAATGGGTCAAAAGGACTTAAATTGCAACTACGCCAAGTATATAAACAGAGGAGGAACTTGAGACTCTGTACGAGAACTTTTCTTTAGAAAAAATTATCAAAAAACCATCCTCATCTTTCTCTTAAATTTTCATTTTGCATCATCTACTTCCAAGATTCTTATTCTTATATCCTGGAATTTGTTGTTAAACTACACCCTATTCGTGGAAATTGGCCTTTCTCCCTAAGAATACACTGCTTTTTCATGTTCTAGCTCTCAGTAAAAGACTCTTTAAGAACCCTAATTCTAATCTCTCTCTCTCTCTTTCTATTCATAGGAGGAGCCACCATCGTCCTTAGCCCTATTGGTCGACCATCACCAATGTCGTCACACGCGACGATCTCATCTCCAGTTTCCTCTCCCTTTCTATTTTCCTCTTGAAAAGCAGTGATTCACTTCATATTGATCTTGACATTGTACGGTCGACAATTGTGACAAATAAGAATTATACGGAAGATATAGATTTGAAATTTCTATATATTTCGATAAGCCTATTTATAGGCTTTATTAGATACGAAATTTTTGTATATTCAAATAATACTTGATGAGGGAAACTTTTCTAAAAAGTCCTAAACTGATTGGTTATTTGTTCCGGTCAATCAAAAGTAAGTTCTTTTTCTTCTAAGACTTCAATTTCCCCTTTCTGAGGTCACATGAATTAGTCAATAACTTGTTGCTAAGGATCCCCCTTATTTTAAATGACAATTGATTTGTATAATCATACTAGAAGCTCTCCATGATCTCATCACTTCTGGTCTGGTAATAGGTCCATTTTCAATAATAATTTTATTCACGTGGTTACCTCGAGAGACTAAATAATCTTTTGCATACATGAATATAATATATGCTCAGGTCAGCATGACTTTTTTATACCGTACACTCAGGGTTTAATGCTTTCCTTGCACAAAACAACCTAGAGATTAGACAAAATATAGAGAGAAATGAAAAACAAAAGCTAAGAGGTTAAAAGGTCAGTCAACTGGCCTCTCTTGCAAACAAAAAGCCATGTCTATGAACTTATGCCAACGGCTTCTCCACAGAACCAGGAATTTCTTCTCCCTCTGTTATCACAACCGAGTCATGCCCGAGTCATGGACCCCCGTTCACTACAGAACCATGCATCATCTCAGCCACTCTCCTGAAGCCAAAGAGATGTTCCAAGCTCAATCCCACCTCTACAACCACACCTTCAACTTCATCTCTTCCATGTCTCTCAAATGCGCGGTCCAACTCCAAATCCCCGACGTCATTCACGACCATGAGCGACCCATGACCCTCCTCGAGCTGGCCTCGGCGCTCCGAATCCACCCGTCCAAATCGACATGTCTTTACCGCCTCATGCGGGTTTTGGTTCACTCGGGCTTTTTCGCAGAGACCCTAGTTTTGAAGAAAGGAGAAGAAGACGAAGAAGAAGAAATTAAGGCTTATGTCTTGACTCCTTCGCGTTTGCTACTGAGCGATAAGGTCGTGGGGCTCTCTCCATTCGTCGTGGCCATGCTCGATCCAGCTCTTGTGACTCCTTGGCATTTTCTTGGAGATTGGCTCCAAGGAAATAACGATAACGATCGCAGAGACAAATTAATCAATCCTTTTGAGGCTGCGCATGGAGTCAATCTATGGGACTATGGGAGGAAGAATCCTGAATTTGGGAATACATTTAATAGAGCAATGGCCAGTGATTCTCAGATGATGAATTTGGTAATTAAGGATTGCAAAGAGATATTTGAAGGGTTGAATTCTTTGGTGGATGTCGGAGGCAGCACGGGAATCGTGGCGAGAATAATCTCCGAGGCGTGTCCGGGGTTGAAGTGCACGGTGCTCGATCTCCCGCATGTGGTCGTCGGCTTGCCGGACAGTGAGAATGTGGAGTTTGTTGGTGGTGATATGTTTGAGTCCATTCCTTCTACAGATGCTGTTTTACTCAGGGTATGCAATATAGCATTTCCCAGTTGACAATTGGCTGTGGATCTTAATTTGCGGATTAAGGCACCGTTCGTTTCACGGAAAAGAACTTTGAGGAAAATGTTTTTCGAATTTTCCAGCACTCGGTTCACGGAAAAACTAGTCTAAGGAAACATTTTCCACAGATGTAGAAAATACCTTCAAAAGTGAGGAAAATGTTTTCCGTTTTTCAGAAAGTAGAAAACATTTTCCATATCTTCTTTCACCTCGCTTTCTTTCACCAAACACAGTTTACTTTTATTTTTATTTTTTTTAAAATAACTTTTGGATTTTAAATTTTTTTTCTTTTCTTTTCCTTTTCTTCTTCCTCGGCCGGTGGCCGGCCATGGGGACGGCCGGCGACCTGCTACAGGCGAGGTTCGGCCTTGCTAGCCCAAGGCCAGTCTCGAGCGAGGCCGAGCCTTGCTAGATCTAGTGAGGCAAGGTTGACGAGGTGAGGCTTGAGCTCGCAGGCCTTGGGTGAGTGAGGCCGAGCCTCGCCGGTTGGCGACCGGCAAAGAAAGAAAAAAAAATAAAAAAACAGAAAAAAAAATATTAAAATTTTTAAAAAAAATTCAATTTAAAAATTCAATTTTTTTAAAAAAAATAAAAAATTTATTAAAAGGAGTGCAGTGAGGATTTTCCATATCAAAAGACAGAAAATATTTTCCAATTTATTTTCAGTTCTCAACTGAACATCAGAAAATATTGTCATTTTTCTGGAAAATGACTTTTCAAAAAATATTTTTTAGAAACGTCACATTTTTCGCGAAATGAACGGAGTGTAAGTCGATCGCTTTTGATTGCCTAACATAGAAAATTATTGCCTGCTAGATTCAATTCACTGTCGACTGAGTGAATCTGGATTGTTAACGTTGTGATGAGTCTCACATGGATCCATATTAATCCAATGGCTTGGAAGGGGAACTTTTTAACGTTAGTCAACAAATTTGATGTGGCATTCATGAACTCCTGACTTTTTGTTAGCCGAATTCATGGACTAAAATTTAAAATATCTGTTGCATCATTTACCGGTCGTAGATGATGTCATGTACAAGCTTGGAGCGAAGGGATTGTGCGAAACGGAGTGCCAGGATTCAAACGTGTGACATGCAATCTACATACCATATCAAACAAAACATTTTGCTCAAAAGTTTAAGGCCACAAGAAGTATTCACAGCATACTTTAGATAGATAAATTTACATTGGAAAACTTCACTGTCGACCGAGACATTCATGTACTTTCGAGATTCCAGAGCGAATTTTCCAATGTTGGTAAAAAACTCTGGTGTCACATTGACGAACTTCTCACTTCGTATATATTAGCTGAATTGTACATCTTCAAACAGAAGTGGGTCAAGATTTTAAAGTCTTCTTCTATTGCATATGTTCTACTAATTGGATGCATTATTCGTTGGTCACAGTGGATGTTGCACGCTTGGAGCGACGAGAACTGTGTGAAGGTGCTGAGAAAATGCAAAGAAGCAATTGGTGACAGAAACAACGAGCAAGCAAAGGTGATAATAATAGACATTGTGATAAGTGAGACCGAGGACGATGCTCAAGAAGAAACTGCGACAAAGCTCTTCTTCGATGTATTGATGATGACCTCGGTCACAGGAAGAGAGAGAACCGAGAAAGAGTGGGAAAAACTTTTCTTGGAGGCCGGTTTCAGACAATACAAGATAACTCCTATGTTTGGTTTGAGGTCTCTAATTGAAGTTTTTCCTTAGGTAGTGCGTGTCATTTTGATTCAAATAAAGCAGATATGTTGTCTCCAATTATTGATCTATATGCTGCCTCCATCACGGGATGTTGACATCTATCCATTCAATTATGGTTCTCGCCACATCTAATTCAAAGCCCACATACCCTAACACATAAGCAAATATCTTTTCTCTCTCTCCTCCTCCCCCGGCCGCCCCATTCCCGCTCGTCTTGCCTACCCCGTTGTCACCATAATCGAGGTCACCGCCATCATTGCATTCGGGTCCAACCACCACTGCTAGTAAGGCCAAACCATTGAGTCATCATCTCGTGCTTGAAGGCAGCATACAGGATTAGAGTGAAAGACGACAGATCTGCCTCCTAATACAAGTTAGTATCTGGCTCTTATTTTAATTAAGTAGGATGCGTATGTACTAATAAGTTTTACGAGACCTTATTTAACATTTAACGTGGCATATGGTTATGGGTGAATTAAATGAATCCATCCGCTTTACCTCTGGCATTTTCTTTTAAATAGCCTCAACTAAACTCAACTTGAGCCCTACTTGTCTCTATCACCACCAGTTGTCGCTGCGCACATATACCTTATTTGCAAGATGGAAGACCTGTTGATATGATGCTGCTGCCATCATCATTAAAAAGTGTCCATTTCCTCTCTCCTCCTCTAGTTCTCCGTCTTTAGTGCGCATCTCTCTCTCGATCTGTCTTTGATCTCTCGAGCTGCCAATGCTGAGGACAGTAGCAATGACCTCAAATTCAAGATCGCCATGGCACCGTGACCTCAATCCAAGGTTGCCGAGCAGCACGGCCTCGGATAGTGGTTGTCCATGGTGGCTCAACCTAAGATCAAGGTCGCTGCTAAGTGGGGACCTTGACACATGGTTGCTGATCTTGTGGTCATTGAGCATCGCAGGTCGCGAAACATAGAGGAGACACAGAGTGAAGGGGTGATAGCCAGGACTGATTCAAAGGGCAATGCTGAAGCTACAGTCGCGGTGGCCGTAGGCAAACGGAGACGAGCTGCAAAGGAAGGATGGCAACCGACAATAATTAGGCGCGACGGAGCACGGCGACAGTAGATGGTGAGGATGTCAGGTTAATGGGTGATTACATTTTGGTTTGAGGGGAACTTGGGGGCTTAGTTTTTTGTTGGGGTTAATCTGGTGTTTTTATGACGAGGTGTTGTTTAGAGGGATGGGGAACATATATTTGAAAATAGAAGTATGAAAAATGGTTCTTGAGGTGAAAAGTAAGATACTTTGTCGGCATTTTCTAAATTAACTTTAAAAAATGTCTATGTAAAACAGTAATGTTAGGATATTAAGATGAAGTTTCAAAGGTCTAGAGTAAGGTGACAAAAGGTGCATTTGACCGGTTGAACCAGCGAAGCATTTGTACTAACATAAATTTGACATAACTTTATTCTCGATTTAATGCCGAACATAAACCGTACCCTAGGCTGTCGTCGTGGCTCGGTTGTCCAACGTTCATCGTCCCCCCGCCCACTCGATACTGCTGTCATCACTCCCTCTTTGCTTTTTTTTTTTACGAGCAACGGTTGGATTCGCTCAATGGGCTGCCATACTGCGAATCGCTGGCAAATCGAAGGACGCATGTTTCACCGGAATTGTTCCCGTAATAAAATATATTTTACCGAAAGTCATTCTTTGGCTTTTAGATAAGGAGACCAAGGTTCTGCTTCAATTGCGGACAGAAAATATCACAGGCACAAGCGAAAGGAATCAACACCTTTGAATTCAAATTGAATCGCATAGATTGAAACCGTATCGAAATTTAATGGACAACAAGTTTTGGAAAGTACAAACTAGATAAAGTAACCATATATAACCAGATTCTACTAAAATTTAATCGACGACACAACCCGAAAATGTAAAGACACTACGCCGGAATTTAATCGACGGCGCAGCACTCGGGATAGAAATATAAGCCAAAAT
This sequence comes from Syzygium oleosum, assembly GCF_021117445.2. Classification (NCBI taxonomy): domain Eukaryota; kingdom Viridiplantae; phylum Streptophyta; class Magnoliopsida; order Myrtales; family Myrtaceae; genus Syzygium; species Syzygium oleosum. The sequence continues at coordinate 9,991,445 of NW_026607495.1, forward strand.
TCAATCGACGACGCGAATCGAAAACGACATCTAAGGAAATTTAAAGTACAGTGCAGGAAAGTTAAAGATAATTGAAAGATAATATTGTGTTTGATTTGTACAGGGGGGATTTCTAATGAACAATTGGCGGTATTTATAATGGTTATGAAGTAACCGTCTTCTGACAGTTTTCACTGATTGCATTCTCCTGAGTAACTCCGACGATCACCTCCATGTTTCTATATCTCCACAAGTCTCACACCCATGTTCGCAAATGGTTGCTATTCCCGTATGTGAGCTGCTCCATGATCCACTTTTCTTCTAACGATGATTGTCCCACGATCCTGTTTTCAAATGATAACTACTCCCTCCAAAAAACTGTGCGCCTTGACCTCAACTCTCTTGTTGATTTCAAGTTTCAAATCATTCATCACTGATTCTCAAAGTAGTGGCTACCAACCATCCGTCATCGTATTTCGATAGCTAGATACATGGCATTGATGATTACCACATATCAATTTCTGTGTTAGTCGATAAGCTGGCATGCCATGCATGTGTTTGTTCTCACTCACGCGCTAGGCATGTACTTATCGATGATTAGATTATTTTGATGTCAACATATGCCCCGATTTTAAAATAATTAAAATAATTTTTAATTCTTTTATAATCGTACATCGATCACACGCGTTTTTCCTCTATAGGTAATCTTGACATGTGTGTTGTCTTCCTGATGCTTCGTACTCTGCGCGCAACTAGCCAGCTCATGATACCCTGTAACATTTCGACACTTTACCCTAATCTTCTATGATCTGCAAATTTTAGTCATTAAGGATTTTTTTTTTCGAATTATCATCCTCCGGATTTCTGTTTATCTTGGGAAAACATATATATGTAGAAAGATTTGATTTTTACGTTTTCCTCATCTCCCTCTTTAATCCCTAGTCTTCTCTTTTGGTCTAAGACCCTTGGTTTCCTCTCTGTTCCTTGCTCCTCATGGCTCCCAAACCTCGTCTCTACTCTTTTTTTTTGGGTAAGGAACTCGTCTCTACTCTTCAGCGGATCATATCGCTAATTTTGACGGCATAAAGAGAGATGAGCACTCCGATAATTTGCTGTTTTCGTCTTTTGAACCTGATTGAAAAATACCCTGAGCGTCTTGTCCTTGGTCCTTGTTTCCAAAGTCATCTTCGAATTGTAGCCTCTCTTAGACCCTGTTTTCCTCAACAGCGTGGGGAACCGCTTTCTATAGAGAGGTCTTCTATCATGGATCTCTGGATTACCAACCTCTCTCATTTCTGCAACTTCTCATCTTCCGAAGCAGATTTTCACAGATTGTACTTACGGATGAGAGACGACCTTTGATGACGCAATCAAGTACATAATAGGGGGAGGAACTTGAGACTCTTCACGAAACTTTTATTTAGAAAAAATATCGAAAATCATCCTCATCTTTCACTTAAATTTTTTTGCATCATTTGATTCCAAAATTCTTATTTTTTATATCCTGGAATGTGTTATTAGACTAGGGGTGAGCATGGTTCGGGTGGGTGGTTCCCATCCTAGAACCGAGAACTGCCCATTGGAGACCAGTTTCGAAAAATTGGAACTGGGAACTGCCCGTTGGTTCTATGGATCCACCCGGGAACCGGACCGCCGGTCTGGTCCGGTTTCCGGATGGGTCCATGGAACCGGTCCCACAAGCCAAGGACGGAGACGGAGAGTAGGAGACGGTGAGGTGAGCATCGACTGAGAAGAGTGAGAGAGTGAGAGTGAGCATGAGGCGAAAGCGAAAGAAAGTGTTTCTCAGCTTAGTGTGAGGCTATGAGCGTCAAGGGAGTTAGGTTTAGTTTAGGGATTTAGGATTTTTTTTAAATTAAAAATCAAATAAATATAATATAATATATTATATATTATTATTATATTACCGGTCCGGTCGGGGTGGGCGAGTGGACGGTTCCAGTCCGGTTCCGGGCGGTCCAGGATGGTCCGAGCGGTTCCCAATTCTTTTGCACATTCCTATATTAGACTACAAATTACACCTAATTCACCGCAATTGGCATTTCTCCCTATGAATATACTGCCTTTTCATGTTCTAGCTCTCAGTAAAAGACTTTAAGAGCCCTAATCCTAGTCTCTCTTTCGTGTTCTATTCATAGGAGGAGCTACCGTGGTCCTAGCCCTATTGTCAACCATCACCATCGTTGTCGCGTTGGGCGACAGTCTCATTTCCAGTCCCCTCTCCCTTTTTCTTTTCCTCTTGAAAAGCAGTGGTTCACTTCATATTGATATCGATATTGAAAGGTTGACAATTGTGATCGACCCAAATCCAAGATCGAAGACGATCGTCACCTCAAATCCAAGGTCGAAGAAGACCGATCTACAAGGAACATGGTACCCTAGCAAAAATGAAAGAGAGTTGTTTATCTAACCTCTCAAGTTGTGTCTATTTCACATTGTGGCGGTACTCGAACATTTCCTTTCTCGTTGTCACGCTCCCTTTTCTGTCAGAAAGAGAGTTGTTTCATGTTGTTAAAGTAATACTTGACGAGTACAAAGATGGCCCAATCTGTAGCGAGTTTATTTTAACGCTGGGCTTGGGCCGATCAATCTGCGGCCCGATTCGTTTCTCCCGGACTGAATGTGAGGGTCCAAATGGAGAATTCAGCCGAAAGCGACTGATGCTGAAGCACCATCTAGCTGGCTTCCCAAGGTGGCTCTGCTCCGTCAGTTTTAAAGTCAAAACTCAACTCTCGTTTAGTTGTTCTCCTGAATAGCATCAGTCATAGCATATCTAAGGCTAGGGTTTCCACCTCCAAAGTTCGTGTTTGATGGTTCTGCTCCGCCAAACACAAACAGTCTGAGCGCCTCCATCGATGACGATTACTTGGTGGTCTCTACAGATAACTGAAATGGCTGCGGCGAGTTCTCTTTTTATAGAGCCATCAAGATTAAATTTTGCAGTACCCCGAGGTGGGGGTTTTCCCAACGGGCTATTCCATGGTGATGTCTTCTCATCTGCAAGTACAGAACTAGGTTCATGTTGATGAAGGTTTGCTGGAAGGAAAGGCGTTGTGTCGACTGTTTGTCTGTGGATCTGGGTGTAATGAGCGAAAGACAAAGCTGTTCCTCTGCTTCCATATGTGCCAAAGTACTATGGCAATGTGTTGATGAAATTCTTTCTATACCTATCCCTCAGCAATCTTCTAACGATGCACTAGTGTAGACTAACACGAAGAATGGTAGTTACGCTGCAAAGTGAGTCTCACTCACACAAGTCCAAGCTAGATAGCTGCACTACGCCTGTAAAGATGGCTTATTTTGTGAAATGTGTTGGGAGGATCCAAATTAGCCCATTTTATAAGGTGACAGGGTTATAAAAAAGGAAAAGCTTGAGGACTAAATTCTGCATGACAGAAGTTGTGGATCCAATATATACTTAAGGGAACTTCAACAAATCTTGAGGATCGTTTCTGAAAAAGTACCATCAATCTAAAAAATACCATCGGTGGTTGGTCCAGTGATAAATGGGTCACTTGTCTTTTACGGGGTCACAAGTTCGATTCACTTTATGCAAACCTCTAAATGGTTCATGTTGCGTTGCCTAGTTACAGTATATATCGTCCAAAGACACTTCGTAGCTACTGGCATCTTGGTGGGATTGCGACAATGGGCCCCACCAACCTCGAATCTTCGCTTATGGTGCAGAGTAGCTATGGTTCAACCGAATATTTTGTAGCAAGTGCAAGACCTTTACGGTAATGCCAATAGGGATTGCTAGAGTTGATCACCTTCTCCACTTTTTTTACTTATAAGAAAAATCGCTTCTGAAAGTCTAAACAAAACTAAGGGATGCAAGTTCAATTTCTAAAGCTTTGAAAGCAAAATCAATTTTCTGAAGCTTTTAATGCACCCAATTAAATTTATAGAACTTTTTTTGATAATTTTCCCGATTCAATGGCCTTATGTAAGAATTAGATTGAGCGTTAAACTAAGGTTTGATGCATTTGTGCCAATTCAGTCATAAACCTTTCAATTTAGCCAATCTAGTGCTAATCCTTTTGACGATTTGCCAATTTCATCATAATCTTTTCAATTGCACTAATTTAGTCCTAAACCTTTTGATGATTTACCAAAAAATTGCAGTTCCATCCATAGTACATTCTCTTAATTTGGCATCTAGTGGTAAGCATGATTAACATGACACACGAGATCCGGTGAAGGCGAGCCTTGCCCAGCCACTAATAAGGTTGACCTTGTCGACCTCGCCTCTGGCTGATTGGTGGCCATCGCTGAGGCCGACGACCGGCCAGAGGAAGGAAAGGAAAAAAGAAAGAAAAGAAAAACTTCAAAATTTTTATTAAAAAATTGAGAAGATTATAAAAATGTTAAAAATTATCCACGTCAGTGCTGACTGTACCATGTAGGATGCCCAGCGTTGACTAGATCTTCACGTCAGTAATTTCCAATCAAAATTGGTCGGAAGGACTATATTGGCAAATTGTTAAAAGATTTAATACTAAAGTATCGAATTATCAAAATGTTTAGAACTAAATTAGCAAGTTATCAAATGGTTTAGGACTAAATTGACACAATTGAAAGGTTTAGGATTGAATTGGCCGCCATACAATATATTCAGGACTTTCCGGACAATTTTCCGTAAACATTTCTATTTGAAGTACTTCACTTTCTTGAATTATGTCTTTTTCAAGTTTCAAAATAATCCGATAGGTGTTTTCCGTTGAGTGGCCTTAACTAATGCTCCAAGGAAGTTTGTTAGCAACACCCCTATAATAAAGATTGATAAAAAAAAGTGCCAGTGGATGAACATCCGACCGAAAATCAATGTTGTTTTAGTGTTTAAAAATTATAAGGATAAGAGTAAGTTTCATAAGAATTTAGGTTTAGTTTACTGATTTCTAACCATAGCTAGAACAAAAACTACACATAGAATTACAAAATATAAAAATTCAAATCGTAAAGAAGCTTTTCTGAAAAAAGTGAAAAGGTTGTAATAAACTGAGAACAAGATCATGCAAAAGTTTTAAAGCGGAAACTTCATAGAAATTTCGAATATGTATAGTTGACAGGACCCTCAAAATCTGATTAAATCAACGTATGGTCTGGGACTACTTACAATCGGAAAGGCTAACCTCACATCATGTTGAAACTAGGGACTTGCATCGAAATAGAATCCACGGTGATTTAACTTGAATAGCCTAATGAGACCAAATTGTAAGTCACTGACATGACATCTTAATTAGAGCAATAACATCATAAATGCCCTTTGGGTATTATATCTTATTCAATAATTCAATTCCAATGAATGAAATCAAGAGCGTAATGACTGTTTCTGTAATGAGTTTCATCAATTACTGAGATTTAGTGACATAATTTGAGATACACTTCCGTTATCGAGCTCAAGTTAACTTGTTTTGTGAAGAAAAATGCTTATGTGATTGTCTAATGTGATAATAACAGCCTGTTTGGGGCCACAAACAGATAAATAATAAATAATTAGAAATTATTATGGGTTTACTCCTTCAAGAATCTATAACTCACAACATGCTGTTATTTTAGCAGTAACTCAAAGACTATTATGCTAGCAAAGCTCTTTTGTGAAAGCTCGATATACAGCTCAAATTTGATCTAGTTTCGAATAAGTTCAAGCCCAACTATTTGGCTCTGCAATTTGCAAGTATAGTGTTATCGTGAGCGTGAGCATAGGAAGTAATGTTTGTCTACATATTGCAATTAGCAAGTATAGGAAGAAAATGTTGTTTGTCTATGTATTGTATTTATAGTATGATTATGTGCATGCACTTAAATATAACTCAACAGCTCGATTAGCTGAGCTCCAGAGCAAAATACTCGAGTTAGGCATTTTCAAACTTCGGCAAGAATTTATGTATAAATCTCTTGTATCTCACGACTAGCTTGATCAATATCAATTCGTACGTGCAACCTATGTTTATACGTCGGAAATATCATCACTTGGTGTTTTCTACCGAAAAGTAGGCGTTAGATTTGCTTGAAAAGGATGCATACATTGACTTTGGGATCGAATGGGTGACCACTGGCTTCCCCTTTTTTCCACCGTGAATAATACGAGAAAAAACCTATAAACAATCCAACTGGTGTGGTCTCTAAGGTAACTAGAAATGGCCCAATCAAAAAAAAAAAAAATAGTAACTAGAAATGGCAAGCGCGTTGTCGGGGAAAAAAATTAGAATATTTTTTTTTAGTAAAAAGACTATTTTGATGTCATTAATTTTCTATGATTTCAATGTGTTTATTAGATTTTACATAATCAAAGCTAGAAAAATAATAACACATTTCGTCTCATATTATGCAAACTTGTTATATTGTAAGTCAATACCTCACTCTAAAAACTTATATTTTAAGATATTAGTAAATAAAAATCTAGCTTTTTTGAGTCACTAGATGATAAAATCGAAGTATTGGGAGGCTTTTCGTCCCTCGTTGTTACAAGCTGTCAGAAATTTTTTCGACACAAATATAGTTCTTCTATCTCTCGAGTTTACTCTAATATTTTTAATCCCTAAAGTCCAAAATATTGAAGATGTTTCTTAATACCATCAAATTGGTCTTTGCAATTTCCTTTATAAGATCATATTTAATTTTGTCAATAGGCTCAGACAATTTCTTCCACAATTAGTTTCTCCCTATCAAGGTGCATTCATTGAAGGTAGACTTACCCATAATAACAACATGGGGCCACATGAGGCGTTCCATCACATGAAACTAAGGGAAAAGGCTAAAAGGGGTGGCGTGCTTTCAAAGTTGACATGAATGAAGTTTATGATAGAGTTTGAGTGGGATTTATTAGAATTAGAAATGACAAAGTTGGGATTTAATCAAACTTGGATTGACTGGATTATGCTCTGTGTAAGATCAGGGTCCAATGAATTGCTGCTTCATGGAAAGAGAACAGGAAAGATCTAATTCATTTTGATTGTTGATGGTCTCTCCCATATTTTGATTAATGCAGCCGAAACAGGGATGATACAAGAAGGAAGGGCCACTCTATTTCCACATGAACTTTGGTTGGATAAACAGACTTATTTCGTCAATTGCAGATTCATCTCTGAATCTGGACCAAAAGATCGAGCTAAACTTCACCAAAGCATTATAACAATCACGAGACTCAGAAAATGGAAACGCCAATTCCAAATCCAACGAAGTCTCATGAATATCATCCGTCAAAAGCAGCAACTGAATAATAAAATGATCTGCAAGCTGTGGCCTATCCTGGAAAGGGTTTGAGTTTATTCACTTGCTTGTATTACTGTTAAATTGAAGAGTTAATTACCAAGCCCGCAGAAAAGGGAAGCCAATTTTTTTTTTTGCCCCATCACGATCAGGAATCCACAGTTTGAACAAGCAAATGGATCGATGAGTTATTTTGAAATTCTTGTAAAGATGTAAAGTTTTCTGTCATCCACTTAATTAGAAGAGAATCTGATTCCATGAATGAATGACTTGGAACGAAAATCCATGAATGAATCCCTTGGAACGAAAATCCATTTGTGATTCTTTATCAATGGACTTGCGTCAACTAGAAGACCTGAAGAAGATGAGAAGACTCACGAATCAAACTGAATAACTAGTACTTCAACAATTCCGACACTCGAATCCACCATTTTCCACGAATTTTCTTTTCGTGTCAACTTCAATGAAGACTTGAAAAAGTAAGTCAAGAATGCCTGACTAAATTGCAAAATGACGAGCGATTGAGTCTCATCGTTCTGTAGTATTTACTCATTATCCCCTACGGCACGCTAAACAGATTGAAAAAGGAAAAGATTTGATCTTGCAATTTATCGTCAGAGACAAAAAAATTGTTCACGAAAGACCCAGTTGTTGAAAAAAGCTGTACAACTGTAGAAGGCATTGGCCTCGATTGAGGCTTCAAGAACGATCTTCCTTCTATAAGGATGTCATCTATCTCGTTAAAAATGTGTAGATCTAAACCATCTCACCTCCCAAAAACAAACCATCCCCCAAATCATGGTTTCTTCCTTATTTCAGTCCAACCACTCTCCTTTAGCTGTCTTCTTGTTCTTCTCACTCTTCTTGGTTGACACCACTTCATTTCATGGTGCAGGCGTTTTTGCTTCCTCCACTTCTTTTGTCGGTATCAACGCCATTGAGAATAAGTATGAAGTAGAGGCTCTCCTGAATTGGAAATATACTCTCAGAAACCATAGCCTATCTCTCCTGTCTTCATGGCACGTCAATAATCCTTGCGGCTTTACTGGTGTCACTTGCAATGATTACGGAGCCATCACTCATCTAAATCTGTCCTATCTCGGTTTGAGAGGAATGCTAGATGGCCTTGACTTCTCACACTTAACCAAATTGGTTATTTTTTAACTTGGCAACAACTCGATCTATGGCTCCATCCCCTCGAGTATTGGTAACCTTTCCAATCTCATCTCTCTTCATCTTTGTGCCAATGAATTGTGTGGGGAAATTCCTCCGAGTATAGGTATGCTAGAGAGTCTTCATTCTTTGAACCTATCTACGAACAACCTGAGTGGACACATCCCTCAGGTG